>NC_088261.1:2500-1202500 GCF_036013445.1 Caloenas nicobarica
CAGTCTGAAGTCTCACACAACTCCAACACTCAAGACCCATGGACCACTCAAAATCCAAACAAACTTGGACAGTGCTCTTAGGGTTTGTCTGGACGTGTGTCGGCAAACTCTAACACACACATGTCAAAGACGAGTCTGGCTCTCGCAGCCAAAGACGAGTCCAACGCACACACACCGCCTCCTGATGTCAGACTACAGGCCTCTCAAACCAAAAAAGACACTAGACGACAAAATGGTAGTCTGCTTTACTAGCTTCATTACGGCTCTGACTTTAGTGCAACCGGCAAATGAAAAGTTTTAGAAACTTCAACTGCTTTTATTTCATCTCTGTAATAAAAAGCAGTTCCTTTTCTGCCTGCAATGTTCCCTTATCACAATCTCCTCTTTATAACAGCTCTTCTATTTAATTTGTGGCAGTGCATCAGGCTGAATAGAACTACATCACCTTTACTACATTTTTATTACAGCATTTCTTACATGACAGCCGACATTTGACTCGTTCTTTATTTCACCATTGCCTTCACTGCACTACAGAACAAATTCCTACTTCACTGCAGCTCCTTTACATCATTTTTTTATAAACAGCAGGCCAAACAAACACTCTCCTTTATTACATCACAAAACACAGAACCACCTCATCTTTATTACAGCTCTCACAACATCACATTAGAGAGGATACCTTGCTCCTATCACAACCCTGTCCTACTCACAGGCCATTTAGTCTAACTACTCCTACCCTTCAACAACAACATTCCAGGCCTATTCACTAAACGGACCTCCTCGCAAGGACTCACATTGCCACAATACAAAATAGCTTTCGCCACAACCTGTTCCCCATGGCCTCTAAAAATGACCCTGCCTGCAAAAACCCCGGCCCGAGCGCAACCTGCGTCCCAACAATGGCGATGAACATCGCCTCGCAGAGCGGCCGGGACTGGGGAAAAAAAAACCCAGCCAGGGGAGGGAAAAAAAAATCCCCCAGCTGGGGTTTTTTTTTTTTTTTTTTTCAAATTTGAAATGTACCTGAAAAAGTAAAAACTATTAAATTGCAAGGACAAATACCCACAACCCCAAACCACGTCCATACCACACCACACAGCTAAAACACACCACTCCTTCACCTGCCTAAACCTCCACACCCTCACGCTGCTGCCATCCTCCCCGCTGCGCTGCCGCCCCTCGGGAACGCTGCTCCCGGAAGCCTCCAAAAAAACCTAAAATAGACCCTGCCTGCGAAAACCCCGGCCCGAGCGCAACCTGCGTCCCAACAATGGCGATGAATGTCGCCTCGCAGAGCGGCCGGGACCGGGGAAAAAAAAACCCCAGCCGGGGGAAGGGAAAAAAAAAAAATCCCCCGGCTGGGGTTTTTTTTTTTTTCTGTTTCAAATTTGAAATGTACCTGAAAAAAGGAGAAGCTATTAAATTGCAAGGACAAATACCCACAACCCCAAACCACATTCATACCACATCACACAGCTAAAAACATACCACTGCTCCTGTACCAAAACCTCCGCACCCTCACGCTGCTGCCGCTCTTCCCCCCGTGCCGCCTCCCCGTTCGGGCGTCGCCCCTTGGGGATGCTGTTCTCGGGAGCCTCTAAACTCACCCCGCCGGCAGAAACCCCGGTCCCGGCCCTTCCTCTGTCCCAACATGGGTGACGAACGTCACCTTGCAGAGCAGCTGGGACTGGGGAAAAAACAACAAAAACACCCACTACACCCAACTGGGGGAAAATAGAGAAAAAAATCCCCAGCTGGCTTTTAAAAAAGTCTTTTTAATATTTCAAACTACCTACCACATTAACCTGCAAAGACAAATACACACAACCCCAAACCACATTCACTCCACGCTTCACACTGTCCAAACACGCCGCTCGTCTGCTCCCATTCCGATCCCCGCCGCGCTCCCAGCACGGCCGCTCCGTCGCCCACCCCCGCGATGGGTCCCCGGGCGCTCATGGAATTGCTGCTCCTGAGGTTGACAAACATCACCCTGTCTGCAAAAACCCTGCCTGACGCTGACCACCAAACAAACAGTGATGAATGTTGTCCGGCAGAGTGGCTGGGACCGGGGAATAAAAACAACCGGCTGTGCTGAAATAAACCTTTCCCTGGCTGAGCTTTTTGTTACACTACCTTAAAAAAAAATTTTCTGCTATGTCAGCATTTCATACAAACCGTGGATAAAAACAAACGGCTCCTACTCAAGTTCTGGCACATTCTGAGACTACCTCTCATTCACCATCCACTCTACTCCAACCCTCACTTACACCACTGTTATTTAACCACCCAACCGCCTGGACAGAGATCACCCCTATTCCACGGCCGCCCCTGGAACTGCCCAACGGCACGCCTCGTGACGTCGCCGCTCCGTCCCCTTTGAAAACCTTGGGCTTCGCGCCAACAAAAAATAAAAGGAGGATGCTTCGCTACGAGTACCGCTCCTTTCCCTCGGATTTTGCACTCCGACGAACCTCGCTCCTCTTCTCGGTGGCTTTGGTGCTGCAACATTGATTCAAGTGTGTCAGATTATCAGTGTGTGCTCTTTGATGTGTCGCTTTAATGCCGGCAGCTTTTCCAACAGCTGGATGAAGCTCTTCAATAGATCTTAAGGTGATCCTTGAGGGTTCGCTCTGTTCCACAGCTGCTACTCCACAGAACCTATAAACTACTTGGCCTGTGATAGACTGGCGGGCATCGGCTGGGCCGAGTCCTAAGTTTAAGAACTCCTGCACCCCAAAAGCCATTTGCTTCCCTTCCGGTGAGCGTTACTTGATTGCTACTGCTTAGAGAGACCGGCTGCAAATACTTCGATCCCATTTCACCTGGTCTTCTCCTGCATCATTCTTGCAAATTTTTCAGTTTTGCCTGGTTTTCTGCTGTATTTTCCAGATAAATTCTCCCATTCTGGGAGATCCCCAGAAGCGATGCCCTTACGGTATCACATGGTGGCGTCACGCGGAGGTCCTTGAGACTGTTCTGTTTTAACGATGGGTCTGGCTGCGTGTCCGAGATATTCTGATAAATACAACAACTTGTCCTTCCCTGGTTCGCTCTTGCAAGGTGACCCCATATATTTCTGTCCCATCCTTCGTGGGATGCGATTGGTTTCCTAATGGGTAGCATAGCAGGAAGACGACAAGTCTGCATAAGTATTACTTCGTGCTTTCCTCTAACTTTTGTTTCTTCTTTTCTTCCTAGTAAAGGTTTCTGCAGCAGCTCAGTTTTCATTGACAATAACAATAGTGCAGCGGGTTTTGTGCCTATCTCCTCCCTTGAATTTTGCTTTTCTCCGTTGAGGATTTTCCTCTCCTGACAGGTGGGTTGCGGTCAGGTACTTAACAGTTTGCTATTAATTCCCTTTCCATCCTTCCTATGGCTCTTGAGCATAGTGAGCTGTTCTTCCACAGCTTTCCAATCGTGGCCATTACCACAGGCTCATTCCTCCGAGAATCTGGACCTCTAACTCGCCCTGTGCCTCCATCAGTAATCGGGGACGGCGCCCGCCGTCCTGCCGCCATCGGTCGGTGTCGGGTGAGTGACTCGGGGCGCCGCTGGCCAAGAGCGGTTTTAGATCGCTTACCGTGCAACGTTAGAGTGATGGCAAGGGTGACTATTACTGCTTTGACAAAATATGCCTAGCATATTCAGGTGAGACGCGATTCGGAGTGATCTCTACCTGGACGGGAATTGCCAAAGGCTAAAGGGAAGCCCTCCTGTCGAGTCAAAGTTCGGAATGGACCCCCTCGCTTACTTAACTCCTGCTCAGAGAGGAGTCTAAGTGCGGCAGGGTCCAACCTTAGCCCCAGGCTGGATCTACGGTTTGTGTCTGTCGTGAGGTTCGGAATGGACCCCCTTGCTTCCTAAACTCTTCCTCGGAGAAGAGTCTAGGTGCGGCTGGATCCAAACTTAGCCCCGGATGCATCTATGGCTCATGTCTAAGAGACACAGACCATAGGGGAAACACCTAGGGGATTATATTTATATATGGCCAAAGGATTGCGTGTGCTCACTCGATCCCTTATATCACTTAGCTGGGATTTCAGAGTTTCATCATTCTGCACCTCAACGTCCTTACCTCCCTTCCAGGGGCCTGGGGTCTGGTGGATTGCGGTCTGGATCCTTGGTCTCTTGAGGCAAACTCTCGGGCAAAGTCCATGAAAATAAGTAACCGAACAGAGTGTTACGGCACGAGGGCTGACTCGAACTGCTGCCTCTGCTGAGGTCCCACCCAAGTGTAGAAATTCCTGGGTATTTATACCCTTACAGACTATTTACCCACCCCTCACACCGTGATTCAATCCAATAGCAACAGTTGAGTCTGGAGTCTTCTTGCTTCTTAGTGGATCCTTTGCACTGACCTCAGACAGGCCTTTGCTTTGTGCAGCTGTAGATATGGTTTACAGTCCACGAACACTTCATGCCAGCCTTGAATGTAGTGTTTTCCGTGAGTGAATCCTATTTGTTCTAAGAACTGCAATGCGGGCCTGATCTCACAGGTGGCGATCGTAGTCTGTAGCTACTTTTGTTGCCATGAAGCAAAGGTTGTAATGACAAGTGATATACTCTTAAGAGGCATTTTCTTAGGCTAAAAAGACTCATAATGACAATGTGGTCACCTACAAAGAAAAAAAATTAGTTAAGACACTGTCTGTGAAATAACAGCACGCTAATCAACGATGATCTTTGGTATCGACTGTAAAACACAAGTGAAGGGACTGTCCGCTCCCCCTGCCCATGGATACTCTATCCTGGATGATGGTACAAATTTTGCCTACACACTTGATTATGTCAATAGATTAACCATGATCGCCTGGGGCTCGGTCCACCCACACCTGACTCCCCGTGCCTCCGGGCAGAGCAGCTCCAAGACAAACACGCACATGTGCAGACTGATGCTGCACAGAACGCTACAAACACCTCCACTCCAACAGCATCAAAAACCTTCAACAATGCGAACAACTCCAACAACAGAGACGGCACCAAAACAAACTACAGGGGGGCAGTGGTGAGGCGAGGAGCCTCTACTGCAACCCCAAAACAAAAAGGAGCCAAACATCACGGCTCCTTACAAGACGGCAGCACTGGCACAACAAACAAACGGAGACGGCGCAAGTGCAAGTAACTCCTGCAAAACCTAAAGACTTCAGGATGCTGGGAAGAAGTGCCAGTCCCTTAGACTGGATGGGTAGAGAGGAGAGCTGCCCACGCAGCCCTGAACACCACCATAGAACAACTGACCAGAAACGTCCGAGGCGCAAGAACCATCCACGCTTTCGGCTGCTGATACAAGAAAAGCAGCACCCAATTGGCACTAGGCCAATCGGCACTGGCATTCCAGACCCCGGGATGGCGCCTGAGATGCCTGTCGTGCCCCTCGGGCACAACGAGACCCCTGGATCATCTGAACGGCGCAAGGCAGGCTTCCCGAAGTACACGACAACGCAGACACAGGCTGGAGCTGCCCTGCCCAAGCTGGCATCACACTTTAAGGTTCCCTGCACCCTTTACCCACCCAAAGGGGACTGGTCCTGGATGGTACTTTGCCCTCTGAGACCTTTAGCCCCCCGCCCCTGCAGTTCCCAGCCCCTCCCCAGGCCCGTGCCTCCACTTAGCTTTCAAAGGGCCAAGGGACTGGATCCATCCACGGAGGAAAACACCACATGGGCTCACGGGGATCTTCCTCCATTGCCGGGTTCCTCTTCAACATCTGCAACAACACAAGTAAACACACACTCACTAAGCAGTGCCAGCACGAAGTATTGTGAGGTCAACGCTGACCCCTTCCACAACACCCACCTCCTCTTAAGTTCGCAGGCATTCCATTCAGCTGCTTGTGCCATGGGGTCCACAAAACACCTGCAAAACAAGAAGGAAACGCTGAACCGGGACACCGGGCAATACTGTGCTCCTGAACACCAACCACCGCCTCACCTGCTTGGCTGCTGGTCGGCATGCGGCTTCGCCCCTCTGAGCTTGCCTCTAGCGCCTGCTAAGACAAAGGCGCGTGCTCAGATGCTGCACAAAAGCACAGCCCGCCCGCAGACGGTCCCATGTCCCGCTCCTTTACCTTGGCTGCTTGCCCACCTGGCCTCCGTCACCTTCACCTGCCACGCTGTTGACCGCGTTGAGGCCCAGCTACCACCTGTAAAACACAAGCAAAGGATGCTCGTACCCGCACCAGAAACACAACACCTGAAATGAGACGCTGCTTCAGCCCAGCGCTCCTTGCTCACCTTGCCCGAGGAGCTGCGGTGCCGATACCCGGCTTTCCTCTTGGCTTCACACCTATAAAACAGAGAAACAACCAAACTTACCTAGAGGCACACGGCACACCATCCCTCCGAGACGTCGCACCGGCCCACCTGCTCACGGCTCCCCACTTGCCTCTTCCATCGCTCTTGTGGGCCAAGGTGTCCCTCTGCATCTGAAATAGAGTTATTCGACAAGTCACCCAGATGCTGATCAACAGCTTGACCATTCCCCAGGACTGCTTTCTATTTACAAACAACACCAGAAGCTCTAATCGAGTCCCTAAAACACTGGTGGAGGGACTGTCCGTTCCCCTGCCCACAGCTACTCAGTCCCAGATGACTGTACAACCTTTGCCTACACTATTTAACATCTCAACAGATTAACCGTGGATTCCTAGAGCTCAGTCCACCCACCCATGACTCTTCGCCTGCGGGCAGAGCAGCAACGAGCCAAACGCGCACACTGATGTTCCACGGAACACTACAAACGGCACGCCTGCGACAGCACCAAAAATGCTCAACAATGAAAACGACTCCAACAGAGACTGAATCAATCAAAAGAACCTGGGGGGAGGCAGTGATGAGGCGAGGAGCCTCTACTGCAACCCCAAAACAAAAGGAGCCAAACATCACGGCCCCTTACGAGATGGCGACAGTGGCACGGCAAACAGAGACGGCGGCACTGGCACAAGAAGGTCCTGCAAGACCTAAGAACTTCTTCCCAGCATCCTGAAGTGCCAGTCCCTTAGACTGGATGGGTAGAGAGCAGAGCTGCCCACGCAGCCCAGAACCACACCATAAAACAACTGACCAGAAACGTCCGAGGCGCAAGAACCATCCACGCTTTCGGCTGCTGATACAAGAAAAGCAGCACCCAATTGGCACTAGGCCAATCGGCACCGGCGTTCCAGACCCCGGGATGGCGCCTGAGATGCCTGTCGTGCCCCTCGGGCACCACGAGACCCCGGGATCGTCTGAACGGCGCAAGGCAGGCTTCCCGAAGTACACGACAACGCAGACACAGGCTGGAGCTGCCCTGCCCGAGCTGGCATCGCACTGTAAGGTTCCCTGCGACCTTTGCCGACCCAAAGGGGACTGGTCCTGGACGGCCCTTTCCCCTCTGAGACCTTTAGCCCCCCCCACCCCGCAATTCCCAGCCCCTCCCCAGCCCCCGTGCCTCCACTTAGTTTTCAGAGGGCCAAGGGACTGAATCCATCCGGGGAGGAAAACACCACATGGGCTCACGGGGATCTTCCTGCATTGCCAGGTTCCTCTTCAACATCTGCAACAACACAAGTTAACACACGCTCACTAAGCAGTGCCAGCACTAAATATCATGTGCATCAACACCGACGACATCCACAGCACCCACCTCCCCTGAAGTTCCCAGGCGTTCCATTCAGCCTCTCGTGCCATGGGCGCAGGCAGAAACCCTCACCACTCGTGGCACCTAAGACAGCAGGAAAACAGCTCTAGTGCTTGGGACTAGTCCCCAGCCCCACACTCCTCCTCACCCCTACCCCTGCTCACTGCAAACGGTCCTCTGAGTCCAAAGGGGTCCACAAAGCCCCTGCAAAACAAGAAAGAAATGCTGAACCGAGTCACCAGGCAATAATGTGCTCCTGAACACCAACCACCTCCTCACCTTCTTGGCTGCTGGTAGGCGTGCGGCTTCGCCCCTCTGAGCTTGCCTGTACCGCCTGCTAAAACAAAGGCGCATGCTCAGATACTGCCCAGAAGCACAGCCTGCCCGCAGACGGTCCCGTGTCCCGCCCCTTTACCTGGGCTGCTCGCCCACCTGGCCTCCGTCACCTTCATCTGCCACGCTGTTGACCGCGTTGAGGCCCAGCTACCACCTGTAAAACACAAGCAAAGGATGCTGAGACCTGCACCAGAAACAAAGACCTGAAATGAGACACTGCTTCAGCCCTGCACTCCTTGCTCACCTTGCCCGAGGAGCTGCGGTGCCGATACCCGGCTTTCCTCCTCGCTTCACACCTATAAAATAGAGAAACAACCAAACTTACCTAGAGGCACACGGCACACCCTCCCTCTGAGACCCAGCACCGGCCCACCTGCTTACGGCGCTTGGCTTGCCTCTTCCGTCGCTCTTGTGGGCCAAGTTTTCCCTCTGCATCTGAAACCAAGGTATTCAACAGGTCACCCAAATGCTGATCAACAGCTTGACCATTCCACAGGTCTGCTTTCTAGTCATAAATAACACCAGAAGCTCTAATCGAGTCCCTAAAACACTGGTGAAGGGACTGCCCACTGCCCCTGCCCACAGCTGCTCCGTCCTAGATGACTGTACAACCTTTGCCCACACTGTTAGATACATCAAGAGATCAACCATGGACTCCTAGGGCTCAGTGCACCCACCCATGACTCTACGTCTCCGGGCAGAGCAGCTCCGAGCCAAACGCGCACACGCGAAGACTGACGCTCCACAGAACGCTACAAACAACACGACTGCAAGAGCACCAAAAACACACAACAATGAGAATGACACCAAGACCAGAGACTGCATCAATCAAAAGAACCTGTGGGGAGGCAGAAGAGAGGCGAGAAGCCTCGACTGCAACCCCAAAACAAAAAGGAGCCGAACGTCACGGCCCCTTACGAGACGGCGGCACTGGCACAAACAAACAAACCAACCGAGACGGCGGCACTGGCACAAACAAACCAACCAACCGAGGCGGCGGCACTGGCAAAACGCTCCCGCAAGACTTAAGAACTTCTTCCCAGCATCCTGAAGTGCCAGTCCCTTAGACTGGATGGGTAGAGAGCAGAGCTGCCCACGCAGCCCTGAACACCACCATAAAAACAACTGACCAGAAATGTCCGAGGCGCAAGAAGCATCCACGCTTTCGGCTGCTGATACAGGAAAACCAGCACCCAATTGGCACTAGGCCAATCGGCACTGGCATTCCAGACCCTGGGATGGCACTGAGATGCCTGTCGTGCCCCTCGGGCACCACGAGACCCCAGGATCGTCTGAACGGCGCAAGGCAGGCTTCCTGAAGTACACGACAATGCAGACACAGGCTGGAGCTGCCCTGCCCTAGCTGGCATCGCACTGTGAGGTTCCCTGCACCCTTTACCCACCCAAAGGGGACTGTTCCTGGACGGCCCTTTCCCCTCTGAAAACTTTAAACCCCCCCTGCAATTCCCAGCCCCTCCCCAGCCCCTGTGCCTCCACTTAGCTTTCAGAGGGCCGAGGGACTGGATCCATCCTGAACGTAGAAAAACACCACAGGGGCTCACGGGGATCTTCCTGCAGTTGCCAGTTTCCCCTTCATCACCTGCAATAAGAAAAGAAAACAGACGCACAATACTGAGCACCAGGGTAATATTTACGAATACTAGTCTAACAGCCACTGCTCACCTTGGCTGACTTCTGGGAAGGACATTTGAATGATCCACCAGGGGCCGCCCCATGCTGCAAGGGTTCTGGGGACAACACCGTGTTCTGTGGGTGATCAGGGAGGCGATGAGCCACCCCAGAGCCAGAAAGACACTCTGCCTTATGGCCCCGCTGCTTCCTTCAGAAGTGCTAGAACTCCAACTACAGATACAAGACGCTCACTCTAACCCCCGCTATATAAACTGAGCGTCAGTCCTAAGAGGAGAGATTACATCAGCAGTTTGGTATACAGCAGTAAAAACCAAAAAAACAATGTTCCATTTTCATTGCAGTCAGCAGCTCCAGGAAAATGCAAAGCACCTAGAATTGAATCAATAAATTAAGTGTAGTTACAAACATACTTTCTAGTACACCTGCTGCTGAACCTTCGCTGCTCCTGAAGCTCTTACCTCAAGCAGACACCTCCACTTCTCCAAACAGGTCTGTCCATGCTGACTAAACAGCTCAAAAGCTGCCCACTGCTGAAGGAGCAGCAGAGAACCAGCACCAAAGCAACCCTGGAGCAGAATGAGCTCCTGCCCAGGGGCTGCAGCTCAAATACCCCGGGCCCCGCCCACCCCCTTCCCACAATCCCCTGGGGAAGGGGCGGGGTCAATCACCCCTGGCCCCGCCCACCACCCTGACCAAACCACCTGGGGAAGGGGAGGGGTCGATAATTATTATGGTAATAAATAGATTCTACGAGAATCTCTTCTAAAAAGCAATGCAGGGCTTGCTTTGCCTCCGCAGGACTCCAAAGGTCTCCCCAGGACCCCCCTCATACTCCAGGGCTCCCCGGACCATCCCCAGCTATCGCCTCGTCTCCCTGGGGCTCCCCTGAGATCCACCGTCCTCCCCAGGGTTCGCATCGATTCCCCGAGGCTGCCAAGTTCTCCCCAGGGCTCGTCTTGGTTCGTCACGGCTCCCCAAAACGTGTCTTGGTTCCCCAGGGCTCCCCATTCCTCCCCACAGCTCCCGAAAACGTGTCTTGGTTCCCCAGGGCTCCTCAAAACGTGTCTTGGTTCCCCAGGGCTCCCCAAAATGTGTCTTGGTTCCCCAGATCTCCCCAAAACGTGTCTTGGTTCCCCAGAGCTCCCCATTCCTCCCCAGGGCTCCCCAAAACGTGTCTTGGTTCCTCAGGGCTCCCCATTCCTCCCCAGGGCTTCCCAAAACGTGTCTTGGTTCCCCAGAGCTCCCCATTCCTCCCCAGGGCTCCCCAAAACGTGTCTTGGTTCCCCAGGTCTCCCCATTGCTCCCCAGGGCTCCCCAAAACGTGTCTTGGTTCCTCAGGGCTCCACATTACTCCTCAGGGCTCCCCAAAACGTGTCTTGGTTCCCCAGAGGTCCCCATTCCTCCACACGGCTCCCCAAAACGTGTCTTGGTTCCCCAGTGCTCCTCAAAACGTGTCTTGGTTCCCGAGGGCTCCCCATTCCTCCCCAGGGCTCCCCAAAATGTGTCTTGGTTCTCCAGGTCTCCCCAAAACGTGTCTTGGTTCCCCAGAGCTCCCCATTCCTCCCCAGGGCTCCCCAAAACGTGTCTTGGTTCCTCAGGGTTCCCCATTCCTCTCCAGGGCTCCCCAAAACGTGTCTTGGTTCCCCAGAGCTCCCCATTCCTCCCCAGGGCTCCCCAAAACGTGTCTTTGTTCCTGAAGGCTCCCCATTCCTCCCCAGGGCTCCCCAAAACGTGTCTTGGTTCCTCGGGTCTATCCATTCCTCCCCAGGGCTCCCCAAAACGTGTCTTGGTTCCCCAGAGCTCCCCATTCCTCCCCAGGGCTCCCCAAAACGTGTCTTGGTTCCTCAGGGCTCCCCATTCCTCCCCAGGGCTCCCCAAAACGTGTCTTGGTTCCTCAGGGCTCCCCAAAACGTGTCTTAGTTTCTCGGGGCTGCCCATTACTCCTCAGGGCTCCCCAAAACGTGTCTTGGTTCCCCAGAGCTCCACATTCCTCCCCAGGTCTCTCCAAAACGTGTCTTGATTCCTCAGGGCTCCCCATTCCTCCCCAGGGCTCCCCAAAACGTGTCTTGGTTCCCCAAGCCTCCCCATTCCTCCCCAGGGCTCCCCAAAACGTGTCTTGGTTCCCCAGGGCTCCCCATTCCTCCCCAGAGCTCCCCAAAACGTGTCTTGGTTCCTCAGGTCTCCCCATTCCTCCCCAGGGCTCCCCAGAATGTGTCTTGGTTCCTCAGAGCTCCCCAGAACGTGTCTTGGTATCTCGGGGCTCCCCATTCCTCCCCAGGGCTCCCAAAAACGTGTCTTGGATCCTTAGGGCTCCCCATTCCTCCCCAGGGCTCCCCAAAATGTGTCTTGATTCCCCAGGCCTCCCCATTGCTCCCCAGGGCTCCCCAAAACATGTCTTGGTTCCCCAGGTCTCCCCATTGCTCCCCAGGGCTCCCCAAAACGTGTCTTGGTTCCTCAGGGCTCCCCATTCCTCCTCAGGGCTCCCCAAAACGTGTCTTGGTTCCTCACGGCTCCACATTACTCCTCAGGGCTCCCCAAAACGTGTCTTGGTTCCCCTAAGGTCCCCATTCCTGCCCAGGGCTCCCCAAAACGTGTCTTGGTTCTCCAAGGCTCCTCAAAACGTTTCTTGGTTCCCGAGGGCTCCCCATTCCTCCCCAGGGCTCCCCAAAACGTGTCTTGGTTCTCCAGGTCTCCCCAAAACGTGTCTTGGTTCCCCAGAGCTCCCCATTCCTCCCCAGGGCTCCCCAAAACGTGTCTTGGTTCCTCAGGGCTCCCGATTCCTCCCCAGGGCTCCCCAAAACGTGTCTTGGATCCTCAGGGCTCCCCAAAACGTGTCTTGGTTCCTCGGGGCTCCCCGTTCCTCCTCAGGGCTCCCCAAAACGTGTCTTGGTTTCTCGGGGCTCCCCATTCCTCCCCAGGTCTCCCCAAAACGTGTCTTGATTCCTCAGGGCTCCCCATTCCTCCCCAGGGCTCCCCAAAACGTGTCTTGGTTCCCCAAGGCTCCAAATTCCTCCCCAGGGCTCCCCAAAACGTGTCTTGGTTCCCCAGGGCTCCCCATTCCTCCCCAGAGCTCCCCAAAACGTGTCTTGGTTCCTCAGGTCTCCCCATTCCTCCCCAGGGCTCCCCAGAATGTGTCTTGGTTCCTCAGAGCTCCCCAAAACGTGTCTTGGTATCTCGGGGCTCCCCATTCCTCCCCAGGGCTCCCAAAAACGTGTCTTGGATCCTTAGGGCTCCCCATTCCTCCCCAGGGCTCCCCAAAACGTGTCTTGGTTCCTCAGGGTTCCCCATTCCTCCCCAGGGCTCCCCAAAACGTGTCTTGGTTCCCCAGAGCTCCCCGTTCCTCCCCAGGGCTCCCCAAAACGTGTCTTGATTCCTGAAGGCTCCCCATTCCTCCCCAGGGCTCCCCAAAACGTGTCTTGGTTCCCCAGAGCTCCCCATTCCTCCCCAGTGCAACCCCAAAACGTGTCTTGGTTCCTGAAGGCTCCCCATTCCTCCCCAGGGCTCCCCAAAACGTGTCTTGGTTCCCCAGGGCTCCCCAAAACGTGTCTTGGTTCCTCGGGTCTCCCCATTCCTCCCCAGGGCTCCCCAAAACGTGTCTTGGTTCCCCAGAGCTCCCCATTCCTCCCCTGCGCTCCCCAAAACGTGTCTTGGTTCCTCAGGGCTCCCCATTCCTCCCCAGGGCTCCCCAAAACGTGTCTTGGTTCCTCAGGGCTCCCCAAAACGTGTCTTGGTTCCTCGGGGCTCCCCGTTCCTCCTCAGGGCTCCCCAAAACGTGTCTTGGTTTCTCGGGGCTCCCCATTCCTCCCCAGAGCTCCCCAAAACGTGTCTTGGTTCCCCAGAGCTCCCCATAACTCCCCAGGGCTCCCCAAAACGTGCCTTTGTTTCTCGGGGCTCCCCATTCCTCCCCAGAGCTCCCCAAAATGTGTCTTGGTTCCCCAGAGCTTCCCATTCCTCCCCAGGGCTCCCCAAAACGTGTCTTGGTTCCCCAAGCCTCCCCATTCCTCCCCAGGGCTCCCCAAAACGTGTCTTGGTTCCCCAGGGCTCCCCATTCCTCCCCAGGGCTCCCCAGAACGTGTCTTGGTTCCTCAGAGCTCCCCAAAACGTGTCTTGGTATCTCGGGGCTCCCCATTCCTCCCCAGGGCTCCCAAAAACGTGTCTTGGATCCTTAGGGCTCCCCATTCCTCCCCAGGGCTCCCCAAAACGTGTCTTGATTCCCCAGAGCTCCACATTACTCCCCAGGGCTCCCCAAAACGTGTCTTGGTTCCTCAGGGCCCCCCATTCCTCCTCAGGGCTCCCCAAAACGTGTCTTGGTTCCCCAGGGCTCCCCAAAACGTGCCTTGCATGTTCAGGGTGCCCCATTCTTCCTCAAAGCTCCCCATTCCTTCCCAGGGCTCCCCAAAACGTGCCTTGGTTCCTCAGGGCTCCCCATTCCTCCCCAGGGCTCCCCAAAATGTGTGTTGGTTCCTTAGGACTCCCCAAAACGTGTCTTGGTGCCTCAGGGCTCCCCATTCCTCCCCAGGGCTCCCCAAAACGTGTCTTTGTTTCTCGGGGCTCCCCATTCCTCCCTAGAGCTCCCCAAAACGTGTCTTGGTTCCCCAGAGCTCCCCATTCCTCCCCAGGGCTCCCCAAAACGTGTCATGGTTCCCCAGGGCTCCCCAAAACGTGTCTTGGTTCCCCAGGTCTCCCCATTGCTCCCCAGGGCTCCCCAAAACGTGTCTTGGTTCCCCAGAGGTCCCCATTCCTCCACACGGCTCCCCAAAACGTGTCTTGGTTCCCCAGTGCTCCTCAAAACGTGTCTTGGTTCCCCAGGGCTCCCCATTCCTCCCCAGGGCTCCCCAAAATGTGTCTTGGTTCTCCAGGTCTCCCCAAAACGTGTCTTGGTTCCCCAGAGCTCCCCATTGCTCCCCAGGGCTCCGCAAAACGTGTCTTGGTTCCTCAGGGTTCCCCATTCCTCCCCAGGGCTCCCCAAAACGTGTCTTGGTTCCCCAGAGCTCCCCATTCCTCCCCAGGGCTCCCCAAAACGTGTCTTGGTTCCTGAAGGCTCCCCATTCCTCCCCAGGGCTCCCCAAAACGTGTCTTGGTTCCCCAGGGCTCCCCAAAACGTGTCTTGGTTCCTCGGGTCTCCCCATTCCTCCCCAGGGCTCCCCAAAACGTGTCTTGGTTCCCCAGAGCTCCCCATTCCTCCCCAGGGCTCCCCAAAACGTGTCTTGGTTCCTGAGGGCTCCCCATTCCTCCCCAGGGCTCCCCAAAACGTGTTTTGGTTCCTCAGGGCTCCCCAAAACGTGTCTTAGTTTCTCGGGGCTGCCCATTACTCCTCAGGGCTCCCCAAAACGTGTCTTGGTTCCCCAGAGCTCCACATTCCTCCCCAGGTCTCTCCAAAACGTGTCTTGATTCCTCAGGGCTCCCCATTCCTCCTCAGGGCTCCCCAAAACGTGTCTTGGTTCCTCACGGCTCCACATTACTCCTCAGGGCTCCCCAAAACGTGTCTTGGTTCCCCTAAGGTCCCCATTCCTGCCCAGGGCTCCCCAAAACGTGTCTTGGTTCTCCAAGGCTCCTCAAAACGTTTCTTGGTTCCCGAGGGCTCCCCATTCCTCCCCAGGGCTCCCCAAAACGTGTCTTGGTTCTCCAGGTCTCCCCAAAACGTGTCTTGGTTCCCCAGAGCTCCCCATTCCTCCCCAGGGCTCCCCAAAACGTGTCTTGGTTCCTCAGGGCTCCCGATTCCTCCCCAGGGCTCCCCAAAACGTGTCTTGGATCCTCAGGGCTCCCCAAAACGTGTCTTGGTTCCTCGGGGCTCCCCGTTCCTCCTCAGGGCTCCCCAAAACGTGTCTTGGTTTCTCGGGGCTCCCCATTCCTCCCCAGGTCTCCCCAAAACGTGTCTTGATTCCTCAGGGCTCCCCATTCCTCCCCAGGGCTCCCCAAAACGTGTCTTGGTTCCCCAAGGCTCCAAATTCCTCCCCAGGGCTCCCCAAAACGTGTCTTGGTTCCCCAGGGCTCCCCATTCCTCCCCAGAGCTCCCCAAAACGTGTCTTGGTTCCTCAGGTCTCCCCATTCCTCCCCAGGGCTCCCCAGAATGTGTCTTGGTTCCTCAGAGCTCCCCAAAACGTGTCTTGGTATCTCGGGGCTCCCCATTCCTCCCCAGGGCTCCCAAAAACGTGTCTTGGATCCTTAGGGCTCCCCATTCCTCCCCAGGGCTCCCCAAAACGTGTCTTGGTTCCTCAGGGTTCCCCATTCCTCCCCAGGGCTCCCCAAAACGTGTCTTGGTTCCCCAGAGCTCCCCGTTCCTCCCCAGGGCTCCCCAAAACGTGTCTTGATTCCTGAAGGCTCCCCATTCCTCCCCAGGGCTCCCCAAAACGTGTCTTGGTTCCCCAGAGCTCCCCATTCCTCCCCAGTGCAACCCCAAAACGTGTCTTGGTTCCTGAAGGCTCCCCATTCCTCCCCAGGGCTCCCCAAAACGTGTCTTGGTTCCCCAGGGCTCCCCAAAACGTGTCTTGGTTCCTCGGGTCTCCCCATTCCTCCCCAGGGCTCCCCAAAACGTGTCTTGGTTCCCCAGAGCTCCCCATTCCTCCCCTGCGCTCCCCAAAACGTGTCTTGGTTCCTCAGGGCTCCCCATTCCTCCCCAGGTCTCCCCAAAACGTGTCTTGGTTCCTCAGGGCTCCCCAAAACGTGTCTTGGTTCCTCGGGGCTCCCCGTTCCTCCTCAGGGCTCCCCAAAACGTGTCTTGGTTTCTCGGGGCTCCCCATTCCTCCCCAGAGCTCCCCAAAACGTGTCTTGGTTCCCCAGAGCTCCCCATAACTCCCCAGGGCTCCCCAAAACGTGCCTTTGTTTCTCGGGGCTCCCCATTCCTCCCCAGAGCTCCCCAAAATGTGTCTTGGTTCCCCAGAGCTTCCCATTCCTCCCCAGGGCTCCCCAAAACGTGTCTTGGTTCCCCAAGCCTCCCCATTCCTCCCCAGGGCTCCCCAAAACGTGTCTTGGTTCCCCAGAGCTCCCCATTCCTCCCCAGGGCTCCCCAAAACGTGTCTTGGTTCCTGAGGGCTCCCCATTCCTCCCCAGGGCTCCCCAAAACGTGTTTTGGTTCCTCAGGGCTCCCCAAAACGTGTCTTAGTTTCTCGGGGCTGCCCATTACTCCTCAGGGCTCCCCAAAACGTGTCTTGGTTCCCCAGAGCTCCACATTCCTCCCCAGGTCTCTCCAAAACGTGTCTTGATTCCTCAGGGCTCCCCATTCCTCCTCAGGGCTCCCCAAAACGTGTCTTGGTTCCTCACGGCTCCACATTACTCCTCAGGGCTCCCCAAAACGTGTCTTGGTTCCCCTAAGGTCCCCATTCCTGCCCAGGGCTCCCCAAAACGTGTCTTGGTTCTCCAAGGCTCCTCAAAACGTTTCTTGGTTCCCGAGGGCTCCCCATTCCTCCCCAGGGCTCCCCAAAACGTGTCTTGGTTCTCCAGGTCTCCCCAAAACGTGTCTTGGTTCCCCAGAGCTCCCCATTCCTCCCCAGGGCTCCCCAAAACGTGTCTTGGTTCCTCAGGGCTCCCGATTCCTCCCCAGGGCTCCCCAAAACGTGTCTTGGATCCTCAGGGCTCCCCAAAACGTGTCTTGGTTCCTCGGGGCTCCCCGTTCCTCCTCAGGGCTCCCCAAAACGTGTCTTGGTTTCTCGGGGCTCCCCATTCCTCCCCAGGTCTCCCCAAAACGTGTCTTGATTCCTCAGGGCTCCCCATTCCTCCCCAGGGCTCCCCAAAACGTGTCTTGGTTCCCCAAGGCTCCAAATTCCTCCCCAGGGCTCCCCAAAACGTGTCTTGGTTCCCCAGGGCTCCCCATTCCTCCCCAGAGCTCCCCAAAACGTGTCTTGGTTCCTCAGGTCTCCCCATTCCTCCCCAGGGCTCCCCAGAATGTGTCTTGGTTCCTCAGAGCTCCCCAAAACGTGTCTTGGTATCTCGGGGCTCCCCATTCCTCCCCAGGGCTCCCAAAAACGTGTCTTGGATCCTTAGGGCTCCCCATTCCTCCCCAGGGCTCCCCAAAACGTGTCTTGGTTCCTCAGGGTTCCCCATTCCTCCCCAGGGCTCCCCAAAACGTGTCTTGGTTCCCCAGAGCTCCCCGTTCCTCCCCAGGGCTCCCCAAAACGTGTCTTGATTCCTGAAGGCTCCCCATTCCTCCCCAGGGCTCCCCAAAACGTGTCTTGGTTCCCCAGAGCTCCCCATTCCTCCCCAGTGCAACCCCAAAACGTGTCTTGGTTCCTGAAGGCTCCCCATTCCTCCCCAGGGCTCCCCAAAACGTGTCTTGGTTCCCCAGGGCTCCCCAAAACGTGTCTTGGTTCCTCGGGTCTCCCCATTCCTCCCCAGGGCTCCCCAAAACGTGTCTTGGTTCCCCAGAGCTCCCCATTCCTCCCCTGCGCTCCCCAAAACGTGTCTTGGTTCCTCAGGGCTCCCCATTCCTCCCCAGGTCTCCCCAAAACGTGTCTTGGTTCCTCAGGGCTCCCCAAAACGTGTCTTGGTTCCTCGGGGCTCCCCGTTCCTCCTCAGGGCTCCCCAAAACGTGTCTTGGTTTCTCGGGGCTCCCCATTCCTCCCCAGAGCTCCCCAAAACGTGTCTTGGTTCCCCAGAGCTCCCCATAACTCCCCAGGGCTCCCCAAAACGTGCCTTTGTTTCTCGGGGCTCCCCATTCCTCCCCAGAGCTCCCCAAAATGTGTCTTGGTTCCCCAGAGCTTCCCATTCCTCCCCAGGGCTCCCCAAAACGTGTCTTGGTTCCCCAAGCCTCCCCATTCCTCCCCAGGGCTCCCCAAAACGTGTCTTGGTTCCCCAGAGCTCCCCATTCCTCCCCAGGGCTCCCCAAAACGTGTCTTGGTTCCTGAGGGCTCCCCATTCCTCCCCAGGGCTCCCCAAAACGTGTTTTGGTTCCTCAGGGCTCCCCAAAACGTGTCTTAGTTTCTCGGGGCTGCCCATTACTCCTCAGGGCTCCCCAAAACGTGTCTTGGTTCCCCAGAGCTCCACATTCCTCCCCAGGTCTCTCCAAAACGTGTCTTGATTCCTCAGGGCTCCCCATTCCTCCTCAGGGCTCCCCAAAACGTGTCTTGGTTCCTCACGGCTCCACATTACTCCTCAGGGCTCCCCAAAACGTGTCTTGGTTCCCCTAAGGTCCCCATTCCTGCCCAGGGCTCCCCAAAACGTGTCTTGGTTCTCCAAGGCTCCTCAAAACGTTTCTTGGTTCCCGAGGGCTCCCCATTCCTCCCCAGGGCTCCCCAAAACGTGTCTTGGTTCTCCAGGTCTCCCCAAAACGTGTCTTGGTTCCCCAGAGCTCCCCATTCCTCCCCAGGGCTCCCCAAAACGTGTCTTGGTTCCTCAGGGCTCCCGATTCCTCCCCAGGGCTCCCCAAAACGTGTCTTGGATCCTCAGGGCTCCCCAAAACGTGTCTTGGTTCCTCGGGGCTCCCCGTTCCTCCTCAGGGCTCCCCAAAACGTGTCTTGGTTTCTCGGGGCTCCCCATTCCTCCCCAGGTCTCCCCAAAACGTGTCTTGATTCCTCAGGGCTCCCCATTCCTCCCCAGGGCTCCCCAAAACGTGTCTTGGTTCCCCAAGGCTCCAAATTCCTCCCCAGGGCTCCCCAAAACGTGTCTTGGTTCCCCAGGGCTCCCCATTCCTCCCCAGAGCTCCCCAAAACGTGTCTTGGTTCCTCAGGTCTCCCCATTCCTCCCCAGGGCTCCCCAGAATGTGTCTTGGTTCCTCAGAGCTCCCCAAAACGTGTCTTGGTATCTCGGGGCTCCCCATTCCTCCCCAGGGCTCCCAAAAACGTGTCTTGGATCCTTAGGGCTCCCCATTCCTCCCCAGGGCTCCCCAAAACGTGTCTTGGTTCCTCAGGGTTCCCCATTCCTCCCCAGGGCTCCCCAAAACGTGTCTTGGTTCCCCAGAGCTCCCCGTTCCTCCCCAGGGCTCCCCAAAACGTGTCTTGATTCCTGAAGGCTCCCCATTCCTCCCCAGGGCTCCCCAAAACGTGTCTTGGTTCCCCAGAGCTCCCCATTCCTCCCCAGTGCAACCCCAAAACGTGTCTTGGTTCCTGAAGGCTCCCCATTCCTCCCCAGGGCTCCCCAAAACGTGTCTTGGTTCCCCAGGGCTCCCCAAAACGTGTCTTGGTTCCTCGGGTCTCCCCATTCCTCCCCAGGGCTCCCCAAAACGTGTCTTGGTTCCCCAGAGCTCCCCATTCCTCCCCTGCGCTCCCCAAAACGTGTCTTGGTTCCTCAGGGCTCCCCATTCCTCCCCAGGTCTCCCCAAAACGTGTCTTGGTTCCTCAGGGCTCCCCAAAACGTGTCTTGGTTCCTCGGGGCTCCCCGTTCCTCCTCAGGGCTCCCCAAAACGTGTCTTGGTTTCTCGGGGCTCCCCATTCCTCCCCAGAGCTCCCCAAAACGTGTCTTGGTTCCCCAGAGCTCCCCATAACTCCCCAGGGCTCCCCAAAACGTGCCTTTGTTTCTCGGGGCTCCCCATTCCTCCCCAGAGCTCCCCAAAATGTGTCTTGGTTCCCCAGAGCTTCCCATTCCTCCCCAGGGCTCCCCAAAACGTGTCTTGGTTCCCCAAGCCTCCCCATTCCTCCCCAGGGCTCCCCAAAACGTGTCTTGGTTCCCCAGGGCTCCCCATTCCTCCCCAGGGCTCCCCAGAACGTGTCTTGGTTCCTCAGAGCTCCCCAAAACGTGTCTTGGTATCTCGGGGCTCCCCATTCCTCCCCAGGGCTCCCAAAAACGTGTCTTGGATCCTTAGGGCTCCCCATTCCTCCCCAGGGCTCCCCAAAACGTGTCTTGATTCCCCAGAGCTCCACATTACTCCCCAGGGCTCCCCAAAACGTGTCTTGGTTCCTCAGGGCCCCCCATTCCTCCTCAGGGCTCCCCAAAACGTGTCTTGGTTCCCCAGGGCTCCCCAAAACGTGCCTTGCATGTTCAGGGTGCCCCATTCTTCCTCAAAGCTCCCCATTCCTTCCCAGGGCTCCCCAAAACGTGCCTTGGTTCCTCAGGGCTCCCCATTCCTCCCCAGGGCTCCCCAAAATGTGTGTTGGTTCCTTAGGACTCCCCAAAACGTGTCTTGGTGCCTCAGGGCTCCCCATTCCTCCCCAGGGCTCCCCAAAACGTGTCTTTGTTTCTCGGGGCTCCCCATTCCTCCCTAGAGCTCCCCAAAACGTGTCTTGGTTCCCCAGAGCTCCCCATTCCTCCCCAGGGCTCCCCAAAACGTGTCATGGTTCCCCAGGGCTCCCCAAAACGTGTCTTGGTTCCCCAGGTCTCCCCATTGCTCCCCAGGGCTCCCCAAAACGTGTCTTGGTTCCCCAGAGGTCCCCATTCCTCCACACGGCTCCCCAAAACGTGTCTTGGTTCCCCAGTGCTCCTCAAAACGTGTCTTGGTTCCCCAGGGCTCCCCATTCCTCCCCAGGGCTCCCCAAAATGTGTCTTGGTTCTCCAGGTCTCCCCAAAACGTGTCTTGGTTCCCCAGAGCTCCCCATTGCTCCCCAGGGCTCCGCAAAACGTGTCTTGGTTCCTCAGGGTTCCCCATTCCTCCCCAGGGCTCCCCAAAACGTGTCTTGGTTCCCCAGAGCTCCCCATTCCTCCCCAGGGCTCCCCAAAACGTGTCTTGGTTCCTGAAGGCTCCCCATTCCTCCCCAGGGCTCCCCAAAACGTGTCTTGGTTCCCCAGGGCTCCCCAAAACGTGTCTTGGTTCCTCGGGTCTCCCCATTCCTCCCCAGGGCTCCCCAAAACGTGTCTTGGTTCCCCAGAGCTCCCCATTCCTCCCCAGGGCTCCCCAAAACGTGTCTTGGTTCCTGAGGGCTCCCCATTCCTCCCCAGGGCTCCCCAAAACGTGTTTTGGTTCCTCAGGGCTCCCCAAAACGTGTCTTAGTTTCTCGGGGCTGCCCATTACTCCTCAGGGCTCCCCAAAACGTGTCTTGGTTCCCCAGAGCTCCACATTCCTCCCCAGGTCTCTCCAAAACGTGTCTTGATTCCTCAGGGCTCCCCATTCCTCCTCAGGGCTCCCCAAAACGTGTCTTGGTTCCTCACGGCTCCACATTACTCCTCAGGGCTCCCCAAAACGTGTCTTGGTTCCCCTAAGGTCCCCATTCCTGCCCAGGGCTCCCCAAAACGTGTCTTGGTTCTCCAAGGCTCCTCAAAACGTTTCTTGGTTCCCGAGGGCTCCCCATTCCTCCCCAGGGCTCCCCAAAACATGTCTTGGTTCTCCAGGTCTCCCCAAAACGTGTCTTGGTTCCCCAGAGCTCCCCATTCCTCCCCAGGGCTCCCCAAAACGTGTCTTGGTTCCTCAGGGCTCCCGATTCCTCCCCAGGGCTCCCCAAAACGTGTCTTGGATCCTCAGGGCTCCCCAAAACGTGTCTTGGTTCCTCGGGGCTCCCCGTTCCTCCTCAGGGCTCCCCAAAACGTGTCTTGGTTTCTCGGGGCTCCCCATTCCTCCCCAGGTCTCCCCAAAACGTGTCTTGATTCCTCAGGGCTCCCCATTCCTCCCCAGGGCTCCCCAAAACGTGTCTTGGTTCCCCAAGGCTCCAAATTCCTCCCCAGGGCTCCCCAAAACGTGTCTTGGTTCCCCAGGGCTCCCCATTCCTCCCCAGAGCTCCCCAAAACGTGTCTTGGTTCCTCAGGTCTCCCCATTCCTCCCCAGGGCTCCCCAGAATGTGTCTTGGTTCCTCAGAGCTCCCCAAAACGTGTCTTGGTATCTCGGGGCTCCCCATTCCTCCCCAGGGCTCCCAAAAACGTGTCTTGGATCCTTAGGGCTCCCCATTCCTCCCCAGGGCTCCCCAAAACGTGTCTTGGTTCCTCAGGGTTCCCCATTCCTCCCCAGGGCTCCCCAAAACGTGTCTTGGTTCCCCAGAGCTCCCCGTTCCTCCCCAGGGCTCCCCAAAACGTGTCTTGATTCCTGAAGGCTCCCCATTCCTCCCCAGGGCTCCCCAAAACGTGTCTTGGTTCCCCAGAGCTCCCCATTCCTCCCCAGTGCAACCCCAAAACGTGTCTTGGTTCCTGAAGGCTCCCCATTCCTCCCCAGGGCTCCCCAAAACGTGTCTTGGTTCCCCAGGGCTCCCCAAAACGTGTCTTGGTTCCTCGGGTCTCCCCATTCCTCCCCAGGGCTCCCCAAAACGTGTCTTGGTTCCCCAGAGCTCCCCATTCCTCCCCTGCGCTCCCCAAAACGTGTCTTGGTTCCTCAGGGCTCCCCATTCCTCCCCAGGGCTCCCCAAAACGTGTCTTGGTTCCTCAGGGCTCCCCAAAACGTGTCTTGGTTCCTCGGGGCTCCCCGTTCCTCCTCAGGGCTCCCCAAAACGTGTCTTGGTTTCTCGGGGCTCCCCATTCCTCCCCAGAGCTCCCCAAAATGTGTCTTGGTTCCCCAGAGCTCCCCATAACTCCCCAGGTCTCCCCAAAACGTGCCTTTGTTTCTCGGGGCTCCCCATTCCTCCCCAGAGCTCCCCAAAATGTGTCTTGGTTCCCCAGGGCTCCCCATTCCTCCCCAGGGCTCCCCAAAACGTGTCTTGGTTCCCCAAGCCTCCCCATTCCTCCCCAGGGCTCCCCAAAACGTGTCTTGGTTCCCCAGGGCTCCCCATTCCTCCCCAGGGCTCCCCAGAACGTGTCTTGGTTCCTCAGAGCTCCCCAAAACGTGTCTTGGTATCTCGGGGCTCCCCATTCCTCCCCAGGGCTCCCAAAAACGTGTCTTGGATCCTTAGGGCTCCCCATTCCTCCCCAGGGCTCCCCAAAACGTGTCTTGATTCCCCAGAGCTCCACATTACTCCCCAGGGCTCCCCAAAACGTGTCTTGGTTCCTCAGGGCCCCCCATTCCTCCTCAGGGCTCCCCAAAACGTGTCTTGGTTCCCCAGGGCTCCCCAAAACGTGCCTTGCATGTTCAGGGTGCCCCATTCTTCCTCAAAGCTCCCCATTACTTCCCAGGGCTCCCCAAAACGTGCCTTGGTTCCTCAGGGCTCCCCATTCCTCCCCAGGGCTCCCCAAAATGTGTGTTGGTTCCTTAGGACTCCCCAAAACGTGTCTTGGTGCCTCAGGGCTCCCCATTCCTCCCCAGGGCTCCCCAAAACGTGTCTTTGTTTCTCGGGGCTCCCCATTCCTCCCTAGAGCTCCCCAAAACGTGTCTTGGTTCCCCAGAGCTCCCCATTCCTCCCCAGGGCTCCCCAAAACGTGTCATGGTTCCCCAGGGCTCCCCAAAACGTGTCTTGGTTCCCCAGGTCTCCCCATTGCTCCCCAGGGCTCCCCAAAACGTGTCTTGTTTCCCCAGAGGTCCCCATTCCTCCACACCGCTCCCCAAAACGTGTCTTGGTTCCCCAGTGCTCCTCAAAACGTGTCTTGGTTCCCGAGGGCTCCCCATTCCTCCCCAGGGCTCCCCAAAATGTGTCTTGGTTCTCCAGGTCTCCCCAAAACGTGTCTTGGTTCCCCAGAGCTCCCCATTGCTCCCCAGGGCTCCGCAAAACGTGTCTTGGTTCCTCAGGGTTCCCCATTCCTCCCCAGGGCTCCCCAAAACGTGTCTTGGTTCCCCAGAGCTCCCCATTCCTCCCCAGGGCTCCCCAAAACGTGTCTTGGTTCCTGAAGGCTCCCCATTCCTCCCCAGGGCTCCCCAAAACGTGTCTTGGTTCCCCAGGGCTCCCCAAAACGTGTCTTGGTTCCTCGGGTCTCCCCATTCCTCCCCAGGGCTCCCCAAAACGTGTCTTGGTTCCCCAGAGCTCCCCATTCCTCCCCAGGGCTCCCCAAAACGTGTCTTGGTTCCTGAGGGCTCCCCATTCCTCCCCAGGGCTCCCCAAAACGTGTTTTGGTTCCTCAGGGCTCCCCAAAACGTGTCTTAGTTTCTCGGGGCTGCCCATTACTCCTCAGGGCTCCCCAAAACGTGTCTTGGTTCCCCAGAGCTCCACATTCCTCCCCAGGTCTCTCCAAAACGTGTCTTGATTCCTCAGGGCTCCCCATTCCTCCCCAGGGCTCCCCAAAACGTCTCTTGGTTCCCCAAGCCTCCCCATTCCTCCCCAGGGCTCCCCAAAACGTGTCTTGGTTCCCCAGGGCTCCCCATTCCTCCCCAGAGCTCCCCAAAACGTGTATTGGTTCCTCAGGTCTCCCCATTCCTCCCCAGAGCTCCCCAAAATGTGTCTTGGTTCCTCAGAGCTCCCCAGAACGTGTCTTGGTATCTCGGGGCTCCCCATTCCTCCCCAGGGCTCCCAAAAACGTGTCTTGGATCCTTAGGGCTCCCCATTCCTCCCCAGGGCTCCCCAAAACATGTCTTGGTTCCCCAGGTCTCCCCATAGCTCCCCAGGGCTCCCCAAAACGTGTCTTGGTTCCTCAGGGCTCCCCATTCCTCCTCAGGGCTCCCCAAAACGTGTCTTGGTTCCTCACGGCTCCACATTACTCCTCAGGGCTCCCCAAAACGTGTCTTGGTTCCCCTAAGGTCCCCATTCCTGCCCAGGGCTCCCCAAAACGTGTCTTGGTTCTCCAAGGCTCCTCAAAACGTTTCTTGGTTCCCGAGGGCTCCCCATTCCTCCCCAGGGCTCCCCAAAACATGTCTTGGTTCTCCAGGTCTCCCCAAAACGTGTCTTGGTTCCCCAGAGCTCCCCATTCCTCCCCAGGGCTCCCCAAAACGTGTCTTGGTTCCTCAGGGCTCCCGATTCCTCCCCAGGGCTCCCCAAAACGTGTCTTGGATCCTCAGGGCTCCCCAAAACGTGTCTTGGTTCCTCGGGGCTCCCCGTTCCTCCTCAGGGCTCCCCAAAACGTGTCTTGGTTTTTCGGGCCTCCCCATTCCTCCCCAGGTCTCCCCAAAACGTGTCTTGATTCCTCAGGGCTCCCCATTCCTCCCCAGGGCTCCCCAAAACGTGTCTTGGTTCCCCAAGCCTCCCCATGACTCCCCAGGGCTCCCCAAAACGTGTCTTGGTTCCCCAGGGCTCCCCATTCCTCCCCAGAGCTCCCCAAAACGTGTCTTGGTTCCTCAGGTCTCCCCATTCCTCCCCAGGGCTCCCCAGAATGTGTCTTGGTTCCTCAGAGCTCCCCAAAACGTGTCTTGGTATCTCGGGGCTCCCCATTCCTCCCCAGGGCTCCCAAAAACGTGTCTTGGATCCTTAGGGCTCCCCATTCCTCCCCAGGGCTCCCCAAAACGTGTCTTGGTTCCTCAGGGTTCCCCATTCCTCCCCAGGGCTCCCCAAAACGTGTCTTGGTTCCCCAGAGCTCCCCGTTCCTCCCCAGGGCTCCCCAAAACGTGTCTTGATTCCTGAAGGCTCCCCATTCCTCCCCAGGGCTCCCCAAAACGTGTCTTGGTTCCCCAGAGCTCCCCATTCCTCCCCAGTGCAACCCCAAAACGTGTCTTGGTTCCTGAAGGCTCCCCATTCCTCCCCAGGGCTCCCCAAAACGTGTCTTGGTTCCCCAGGGCTCCCCAAAACGTGTCTTGGTTCCTCGGGTCTCCCCATTCCTCCCCAGGGCTCCCCAAAATGTGTCTTGGTTCCCCAGAGCTCCCCATTCCTCCCCTGCGCTCCCCAAAACGTGTCTTGGTTCCTCAGGGCTCCCCATTCCTCCCCAGGGCTCCCCAAAACGTGTCTTGGTTCCTCAGGGCTCCCCAAAACGTGTCTTGGTTCCTCGGGGCTCCCCGTTCCTCCTCAGGGCTCCCCAAAACGTGTCTTGGTTTCTCGGGGCTCCCCATTCCTCCCCAGAGCTCCCCAAAACGTGTCTTGGTTCCCCAGAGCTCCCCATAACTCCCCAGGGCTCCCCAAAACGTGCCTTTGTTTCTCGGGGCTCCCCATTCCTCCCCAGAGCTCCCCAAAATGTGTCTTGGTTCCCCAGAGCTCCCCATTCCTCCCCAGGGCTCCCCAAAACGTGTCTTGGTTCCCCAAGCCTCCCCATTCCTCCCCAGGGCTCCCCAAAACGTGTCTTGGTTCCCCAGGGCTCCCCATTCCTCCCCAGGGCTCCCCAGAACGTGTCTTGGTTCCTCAGAGCTCCCCAAAACGTGTCTTGGTATCTCGGGGCTCCCCATTCCTCCCCAGGGCTCCCAAAAACGTGTCTTGGATCCTTAGGGCTCCCCATTCCTCCCCAGGGCTCCCCAAAACGTGTCTTGATTCCCCAGAGCTCCACATTACTCCCCAGGGCTCCCCAAAACGTGTCTTGGTTCCTCAGGGCCCCCCATTCCTCCTCAGGGCTCCCCAAAACGTGTCTTGGTTCCCCAGGGCTCCCCAAAACGTGCCTTGCATGTTCAGGGTGCCCCATTCTTCCTCAAAGCTCCCCATTCCTTCCCAGGGCTCCCCAAAACGTGCCTTGGTTCCTCAGGGCTCCCCATTCCTCCCCAGGGCTCCCCAAAATGTGTGTTGGTTCCTTAGGACTCCCCAAAACGTGTCTTGGTGCCTCAGGGCTCCCCATTCCTCCCCAGGGCTCCCCAAAACGTGTCTTTGTTTCTCGGGGCTCCCCATTCCTCCCTAGAGCTCCCCAAAACGTGTCTTGGTTCCCCAGAGCTCCCCATTCCTCCCCAGGGCTCCCCAAAACGTGTCATGGTTCCCCAGGGCTCCCCAAAACGTGTCTTGGTTCCCCAGGTCTCCCCATTGCTCCCCAGGGCTCCCCAAAACGTGTCTTGGTTCCTCAGGGCTCCACATTACTCCTCAGGGTTCCCCAAAACGTGTCTTGGTTCCCCAGAGGTCCCCATTCCTCCACACGGCTCCCCAAAACGTGTCTTGGTTCCCCAGTGCTCCTCAAAACGTGTCTTGGTTCCCGAGGGCTCCCCATTCCTCCCCAGGGCTCCCCAAAATGTGTCTTGGTTCTCCAGGTCTCCCCAAAACGTGTCTTGGTTCCCCAGAGCTCCCCATTGCTCCCCAGGGCTCCGCAAAACGTGTCTTGGTTCCTCAGGGTTCCCCATTCCTCCCCAGGGCTCCCCAAAACGTGTCTTGGTTCCCCAGAGCTCCCCATTCCTCCCCAGGGCTCCCCAAAACGTGTCTTGGTTCCTGAAGGCTCCCCATTCCTCCCCAGGGCTCCCCAAAACGTGTCTTGGTTCCCCAGGGCTCCCCAAAACGTGTCTTGGTTCCTCGGGTCTCCCCATTCCTCCCCAGGGCTCCCCAAAACGTGTCTTGGTTCCCCAGAGCTCCCCATTCCTCCCCAGGGCTCCCCAAAACGTGTCTTGGTTCCTGAGGGCTCCCCATTCCTCCCCAGGGCTCCCCAAAACGTGTTTTGGTTCCTCAGGGCTCCCCAAAACGTGTCTTAGTTTCTCGGGGCTGCCCATTACTCCTCAGGGCTCCCCAAAACGTGTCTTGGTTCCCCAGAGCTCCACATTCCTCCCCAGGTCTCTCCAAAACGTGTCTTGATTCCTCAGGGCTCCCCATTCCTCCCCAGGGCTCCCCAAAACGTCTCTTGGTTCCCCAAGCCTCCCCATTCCTCCCCAGGGCTCCCCAAAACGTGTCTTGGTTCCCCAGGGCTCCCCATTCCTCCCCAGAGCTCCCCAAAACGTGTATTGGTTCCTCAGGTCTCCCCATTCCTCCCCAGAGCTCCCCAAAATGTGTCTTGGTTCCTCAGAGCTCCCCAGAACGTGTCTTGGTATCTCGGGGCTCCCCATTCCTCCCCAGGGCTCCCAAAAACGTGTCTTGGTTCCTCAGGGCTCCCCATTCCTCCTCAGGGCTCCCCAAAACGTGTCTTGGTTCCTCACGGCTCCCCATTCCTCCCCAGAGCTCCCCAAAACGTGTCTTGGTTCCTCAGGTCTCCCCATTCCTCCCCAGGGCTCCCCAGAATGTGTCTTGGTTCCTCAGAGCTCCCCAAAACGTGTCTTGGTATCTCGGGGCTCCCCATTCCTCCCCAGGGCTCCCAAAAACGTGTCTTGGATCCTTAGGGCTCCCCATTCCTCCCCAGGGCTCCCCAAAACGTGTCTTGGTTCCTCAGGGCTCCCCATTCCTCCCCAGGGCTCCCCAAAACGTGTCTTGGTTCCCCAGAGCTCCCCGTTCCTCCCCAGGGCTCCCCAAAACGTGTCTTGATTCCTGAAGGCTCCCCATTCCTCCCCAGGGCTCCCCAAAACGTGTCTTGGTTCCCCAGAGCTCCCCATTCCTCCCCAGTGCGACCCCAAAACGTGTCTTGGTTCCTGAAGGCTCCCCATTCCTCCCCAGGGCTCCCCAAAACGTGTCTTGGTTCCCCAGGGCTCCCCAAAACGTGTCTTGGTTCCTCGGGTCTCCCCATTCCTCCCCAGGGCTCCCCAAAACGTGTCTTGGTTCCCCAGAGCTCCCCATTCCTCCCCTGCGCTCCCCAAAACGTGTCTTGGTTCCTCAGGGCTCCCCATTCCTCCCCAGGGCTCCCCAAAACGTGTCTTGGTTCCTCAGGGCTCCCCAAAACGTGTCTTGGTTCCTCGGGGCTCCCCGTTCCTCCTCAGGGCTCCCCAAAACGTGTCTTGGTTTCTCGGGGCTCCCCATTCCTCCCCAGAGCTCCCCAAAACGTGTCTTGGTTCCCCAGAGCTCCCCATAACTCCCCAGGGCTCCCCAAAACGTGCCTTTGTTTCTCGGGGCTCCCCATTCCTCCCCAGAGCTCCCCAAAATGTGTCTTGGTTCCCCAGAGCTCCCCATTCCTCCCCAGGGCTCCCCAAAACGTGTCTTGGTTCCCCAAGCCTCCCCATTCCTCCCCAGGGCTCCCCAAAACGTGTCTTGGTTCCCCAGGGCTCCCCATTCCTCCCCAGGGCTCCCCAGAACGTGTCTTGGTTCCTCAGAGCTCCCCAAAACGTGTCTTGGTATCTCGGGGCTCCCCATTCCTCCCCAGGGCTCCCAAAAACGTGTCTTGGATCCTTAGGGCTCCCCATTCCTCCCCAGGGCTCCCCAAAACGTGTCTTGATTCCCCAGAACTCCACATTACTCCCCAGGGCTCCCCAAAACGTGTCTTGGTTCCTCAGGGCCCCCCATTCCTCCTCAGGGCTCCCCAAAACGTGTCTTGGTCCCCCAGGGCTCCCCAAAACGTGCCTTGCATGTTCAGGGTGCCCCATTCTTCCTCAAAGCTCCCCATTCCTTCCCAGGGCTCCCCAAAACGTGCCTTGGTTCCTCAGGGCTCCCCATTCCTCCCCAGGGCTCCCCAAAATGTGTGTTGGTTCCTTAGGACTCCCCAAAACGTGTCTTGGTGCCTCAGGGCTCCCCATTCCTCCCCAGGGCTCCCCAAAACGTGTCTTTGTTTCTCGGGGCTCCCCATTCCTCCCTAGAGCTCCCCAAAACGTGTCTTGGTTCCCCAGAGCTCCCCATTCCTCCCCAGGGCTCCCCAAAACGTGTCATGGTTCCCCAGGGCTCCCCAAAACGTGTCTTGGTTCCCCAGGTCTCCCCATTGCTCCCCAGGGCTCCCCAAAACGTGTCTTGGTTCCTCAGGGCTCCACATTACTCCTCAGGGTTCCCCAAAACGTATCTTGGTTCCCCAGAGGTCCCCATTCCTCCACACGGCTCCCCAAAACGTGTCTTGGTTCCCCAGTGCTCCTCAAAACGTGTCTCGGTTCCCGAGGGCTCCCCATTCCTCCCCAGGGCTCCCCAAAATGTGTCTTGGTTCTCCAGGTCTCCCCAAAACGTGTCTTGGTTCCCCAGAGCTCCCCATTGCTCCCCAGGGCTCCGCAAAACGTGTCTTGGTTCCTCAGGGTTCCCCATTCCTCCCCAGGGCTCCCCAAAACGTGTCTTGGTTCCCCAGAGCTCCCCATTCCTCCCCAGGGCTCCCCAAAACGTGTCTTGGTTCCTGAAGGCTCCCCATTCCTCCCCAGGGCTCCCCAAAACGTGTCTTGGTTCCCCAGGGCTCCCCAAAACGTGTCTTGGTTCCTCGGGTCTCCCCATTCCTCCCCAGGGCTCCCCAAAACGTGTCTTGGTTCCCCAGAGCTCCCCATTCCTCCCCAGGGCTCCCCAAAACGTGTCTTGGTTCCTGAGGGCTCCCCATTCCTCCCCAGGGCTCCCCAAAACGTGTTTTGGTTCCTCAGGGCTCCCCAAAACGTGTCTTAGTTTCTCGGGGCTGCCCATTACTCCTCAGGGCTCCCCAAAACGTCTCTTGGTTCCCCAAGCCTCCCCATTCCTCCCCAGGGCTCCCCAAAACGTGTCTTGATTCCTCAGGGCTCCCCATTCCTCCCCAGAGCTCCCCAAAACGTGTATTGGTTCCTCAGGTCTCCCCATTCCTCCCCAGAGCTCCCCAAAATGTGTCTTGGTTCCTCAGAGCTCCCCAGAACGTGTCTTGGTATCTCGGGGCTCCCCATTCCTCCCCAGGGCTCCCAAAAACGTGTCTTGGTTCCTCAGGGCTCCCCATTCCTCCTCAGGGCTCCCCAAAACGTGTCTTGGTTCCTCACGGCTCCACATTACTCCTCAGGGCTCCCCAAAACGTGTCTTGGTTCCCCTAAGGTCCCCATTCCTCCCCAGGGCTCCCCAAAACGTGTCTTGGTTCTCCAAGGCTCCTCAAAACGTTTCTTGGTTCCCGAGGGCTCCCCATTCCTCCCCAGGGCTCCCCAAAATGTGTCTTGGTTCTCCAGGTCTCCCCAAAACGTGTCTTGGTTCCCCAGAGCTCCCCATTCCTCCCCAGGGCTCCCCAAAACGTGTCTTGGTTCCTCAGGGCTCCCGATTCCTCCCCAGGGCTCCCCAAAACGTGTCTTGGTTCCTCAGGGCTCCCCAAAACGTGTCTTGGTTCCTCGGGGCTCCCCGTTCCTCCTCAGGGCTCCCCAAAACGTGTCTTGGTTTCTCGGGGCTCCCCATTCCTCCCCAGGTCTCCCCAAAACGTGTCTTGATTCCTCAGGGCTCCCCATTCCTCCCCAGGGCTCCCCAAAACGTGTCTTGGTTCCCCAAGGCTCCCCATTCCTCCCCAGGGCTCCCCAAAACGTGTCTTGGTTCCCCAGGGCTCCCCATTCCTCCCCAGAGCTCCCCAAAACGTGTCTTGGTTCCTCAGGTCTCCCCATTCCTCCCCAGGGCTCCCCAGAATGTGTCTTGGTTCCTCAGAGCTCCCCAAAACGTGTCTTGGTATCTCGGGGCTCCCCATTCCTCCCCAGGGCTCCCAAAAACGTGTCTTGGATCCTTAGGGCTCCCCATTCCTCCCCAGGGCTCCCCAAAACGTGTCTTGGTTCCTCAGGGTTCCCCATTCCTCCCCAGGGCTCCCCAAAACGTGTCTTGGTTCCCCAGAGCTCCCCATTCCTCCCCAGGGCTCCCCAAAACGTGTCTTGGTTCCTGAAGGCTCCCCATTCCTCCCCAGGGCTCCCCAAAACGTGTCTTGGTTCCCCAGAGCTCCCCATTCCTCCCCAGTGCAACCCCAAAACGTGTCTTGGTTCCTGAAGGCTCCCCATTCCTCCCCAGGGCTCCCCAAAACGTGTCTTGGATCCTTAGGGCTCCCCATTCCTCCCCAGGGCTCCCCAAAACGTGTCTTGATTCCCCAGAGCTCCACATTGCTCCCCAGGGCTCCCCAAAACGTGTCTTGGTTCCTCAGGGCCCCCCATTCCTCCTCAGGGCTCCCCAAAACGTGTCTTGGTTCCCCAGGGCTCCCCAAAACGTGCCTTGCATGTTCAGGGTGCCCCATTCTTCCTCAAAGCTCCCCATTCCTTCCCAGGGCTCCCCAAAACGTGCCTTGGTTCCTCAGGGCTCCCCATTCCTCCCCAGGGCTCCCCAAAATGTGTGTTGGTTCCTTAGGACTCCCCAAAACCTGTCTTGGTGCCTCAGGGCTCCCCATTCCTCCCCAGGGCTCCCCAAAACGTGTCTTTGTTTCTCGGGGCTCCCCATTCCTCCCTAGAGCTCCCCAAAACGTGTCTTGGTTCCCCAGAGCTCCCCATTCCTCCCCAGGGCTCCCCAAAACGTGTCATGGTTCCCCAGGGCTCCCCAAAACGTGTCTTGGTTCCTCAGGGCTCCCCATTCCTCCCCAGAACATGTCTTGGTTCCTCAGGGCTCCCCATTCCTCCCCAGGGCTCCCCAAAACGTGTCTTGGTATCTCGGGGCTCCCCATTCCTCCCCAGGGCTCCCCAAAACATGTCTTGGTTCCCCAGAGCTTCCCATTCCTCCCCAGGGCTCACCAAAACAGGTCTTGGTTCCCAGGGCTCCCCAAAACATGTTTTCATTCCCCCAGGCTCCCCAAAACGTGTCTTGGTTCCTCGGGGCTCCCCAAAACGTGTCTTGGTTCCTCAGGGCTCCCCATTCCTCCCCAGGGCTCCCCAAAATGTGTCTTGGTTCCCCAGAGCTCCCCATTCCTCCCCAGGGCTCCCCAAAACATGTCTTCGTTCCTGAGGGCTCCCCATTCTTCCCCAGGGCTCCCCAAAACGTGTCTTGGTTCCTCAGGACTCCCCAAAACGTGTATGGTGCCTCAGGGCTCCCCATTCCTTACCAGGGCTCCCCAAAACGTATCTTGGTTACCCAGGGCTCCCCAAAACATTTCTTGGTTCCCCGGGCCTCCCCATTCCTCCCCGGGGCTCCCCAAAACGTGTCTTGGTTCCTCAGGTCTCCCCATTCCTCCCCAGGGCTCCCCAAAACGTGTCTTGATTCCCCAGAGCTCCACATTGCTCCTTAGGGCTCCCCAAAACGTGTCTTGGTTTCTCAGGGCTCCCCATTCCTCCTCAGGGCTCCCCAAAACATGTCTTTGTTTCTCGGGGCTCCCCATTCCTCCCCAGAGCTCTCCAAAACGTGTCTTGGTTCCCCAGAGCTCCCCATTCCTCCCCAGGGCTCCCCAAAACGTGCCTTTGTTTCTCGGGGCTCCCCATTCCTCCCCAGAGCTCCCCAAAATGTGTCTTGGTTCCCCAGAGCTCCCCATTCCTCCCCAGGGCTCCCCAAAACGTGTCTTGGTTTCTGGGAGCTCCCCATTCCTCCCCAGGGCTCCCCAAAACTTCTCTTGGTTCCCCAGAGCTCCCCATTCTTCCCCTGGGCTCCCCAAAACATGTCTTGGTTCCTCGGGGCTCCCCATTCCTCCCCAGGGCTCCCCAAAACGTGTCTTGGTTCCTCGGGGCTCCCCATTCCTCCCCAGGGCTCCCCAAAACATGTCTTGGTTCCCCAGAGCTTCCCATTCCTCCCCAGGGCTCACCAAAACAGGTCTTGGTTCCCAGGGCTCCCCAAAACATGTCTTCGTTCCCCCAGGGTCCCCAAAACGGGTCTTGGTTCCTCAGGGCTCCCCATTCCTACCCAGGGCTCCCCAAAATGTGTCTTGGATCCCCAGAGCTCCCCATTCCTCCCCAGGGCTCCCCAAAACATGTCTTCGTTCCTGAGGGCTCCCCATTCCTCCCCAGGGCTCCCAAAAACGTGTCTTGGTTCCTCAGGACTCCCCAAAACGTGTCTTGGTGCCTCAGGGCTCCCCATTCCTCCCCAGGGCTCCCCAAAACGTATCTTGGTTACCCAGGGCTCCCCAAAACGTTTCTTGGTTCCCCGGGCCTCCCCATTCCTCCCCGGGGCTCACCAAAACGTGTCTTGGTTACCCAGGGCTCCCCAAAACGTGTCTTGGTTCCTCAGGGCTCCCCATTCCTCCCTAGAGCTCCCCAAAACGTGTCTTGGTTCCTCAGGGCTCCCCAAAATGTGTCTTGGTTTCTCGGGGCTCCCCATTCCTCCCCAGGGCTCCCCAAAACGGCTCTTGGTTCCCCAGAGCTCCCCATTCCTCCCCTGCGCTCCGCAAAACGTGTCTTGCTTCCTCAGGGCTCCCCATTCCTCCCCAGGGCTCCCCAAAATGTGTCATGGTTCCCCAGGGCTCCCCAAAACGTGTCTTGGTTCCTCACGGCTCCCCATTCCTCCCCAGAACGTGTCTTGGTTCCTCAGGGCTCCCCAGAACGTGTCTTGGTTCCTCGGGGCTCCCCATTCCTCCCCAGGGCTCCCCAAAACATGTCTTGGTTCCCCAGAGCTTCCCATTCCTCCCCAGGGCTCACCAAAACAGGTCTTCGTTCCCCCAGGCTCCCCAAAACGTGTCTTGGTTACCCAGGGCTCACCAAAACCTGTCTTGGTTCCTCAGGGCTCCCCATTCCTACCCAGGGCTCCCCAAAACGTGTCTTGGATCCCCAGAGCTCCCCATTCCTCCCCAGGGCTCCCCAAAACATGTCTTCGTTCCTGAGGGCTCCCCATTCCTCCCCAGGGCTCCCAAAAACGTGTCTTGGTTCCTCAGGACTCCCCAAAATGTGTCTTGGTGCCTCAGGGCTCCCCATTCCTCCCCAGGGCTCCCCAAAACGTATCTTGGTTACCCAGGGCTCCCCAAAACGTTTCTTGGTTCCCCGGGCCTCCCCATTCCTCCCCGGGGCTCACCAAAACGTGTCTTGGTTACCCAGGGCTCCCCAAAACGTGTCTTGGTTCCTCAGGGCTCCCCATTCCTCCCTAGAGCTCCCCAAAACGTGTCTTGGTTCCTCAGGGCTCCCCAAAACGTGTCTTGCTTCCTCAGGGCTCCCCATTCCTCCCCAGGGCTCCCCAAAATGTGTCATGGTTCCCCAGGGCTCCCCAAAACGTGTCTTGGTTCCTCACGGCTCCCCATTCCTCCCCAGAACGTGTCTTGGTTCCTCAGGGCTCCCCAGAACGTGTCTTGGTTCCTCGGGGCTCCCCATTCCTCCCCAGGGCTCCCCAAAACATGTCTTGGTTCCCCAGAGCTTCCCATTCCTCCCCAGGCATCCCCAAAACATGTCTTCGTTCCCCCAGGCTCCCCAAAACGTGTCTTGGTTACCCAGGGCTCACCAAAACCTGTCTCGGTTCCTCAGGGCTCCCCATTCCTACCCAGGGCTCCCCAAAACGTGTCTTGGTTCCCCAGAGCTCTCCATTCCTCCCCAGGGCTCCCCAAAACATGTCTTCGTTCCTGAGGGCTCCCCATTCCTCCCCAGGGCTCCCCAAAACGTGTCTTGGTTCCTCAGGACTCCCCAAAACGTGTCTTGGTGCCTCAGGGCTCCCCATTCCTCCCCAGGGCTCCCCAAAACGTATCTTGGTTACCCAGGGCTCCCCAAAACGTTTCTTGGTTCCCCGGGCCTCCCCATTCCTCCCCGGGGCTCACCAAAACGTGTCTTGGTTACCCAGGGCTCCCCAAAACGTGTCTTGGTTCCTCAGGGCTCCCCATTCCTCCCCAGGGCTCCCCAACATGTGTCTTGGTTCCCCAGGGCTCCCCAAAACGTGTCTTGGTTTCTCGGGGCTCCCCATTCCTCCCCAGGGCTCCCCAAAACGTCTCTTGGTTCCCCAGAGCTCCCCATTCCTCCCCTGCGCTCCCCAAAATGTGTCTTGGTTCCTCAGGGCTCCCCATTCCTCCCCAGGGCTCCCCAAAACGTGTCATGGTTCCCCAGGGCTCCCCAAAACGTGTCTTGGTTCCTCACGGCTCCCCATTCCTCCCCAGAACGTGTCTTGGTTACCCAGGGCTCCCCAAAATGTGTCTTGGTTCCTCAGGGCTCCCCATTCCTACCCAGGGCTCCCCAAAACATGTCTTGGTTCCCCAGAGCTCCCCATTGCTCCCGAGGGCTCCCCAAAACATGTCTTCCTTCCTGAGGGCTCCCCATTCCTCCCCAGGGCTCCCCAAAACGTGTCTTGGTTCCTCAGGACTCCCCAAAACGTGTCTTGGTGCCTCAGGGCTCCCCATTCCTCCCCAGGGCTCCCCAAAACGTATCTTGGTTACCCGGGGCTCCCCAAAATGTGTCTTGGTTTCTCGGGGCTCCCCATTCCTCCCCAGAGCTCCCCAAGACGTGTCTTGGTTCCCCAGAGCTCCCCATTCCTCCCCAGGGCTCCCCAAAACGTGCCTTTGTTTCTCGGGGCTCCCCATACCTCCCCAGAGCTCATCAAAATGTGGCTTGGTTCCCCAGAGCTCCCCATTCCTCCCCAGGGCTCCCCAAAACGTCTCTTGGTTCCCCAGAGCTCCCCATTCCTCCCCAGGGCTCCCCAAAACGTGTCTTGGTTCCCCAGGGCTCCCCATTCCTCCCCAGAGCTCCCCAAAACGTGTCTTGGTTCCTCAGGTCTCCCCATTCCTCCCCAGGGCACCCCAAAACGTGTCTTGGTTCCCCAGAGCTCCCCATTCCTCCCCAGGGCTCCCCAAAATGTGTCTTGGTTTCTCGGAGCTCCCCATTCCTCCCCAGGACTCACCAAAACAGGTCTTGGTTCCCAGGGCTCCCCAAAACATGTCTTCATTCCCCCAGGCTCCCCAAAATGTGTCTTGGTTCCTCGGGGCTCCCCAGTCCTCCCCAGGGCTCCCCAAAATGTGTCTTGGTTCCCCAGAGCTCCCCATTCCTCCCCAGGGCTCCCCAAAACATGTCTTTCTTCCTGAGGGCTCCCCATTCCTCCCTAGGGCTCCCCAAAACATGTCTTGGTTCCTCAGGACTCCCCAAAACGTGTATGGTGCCTCAGGGCTCCCCATTCCTCCCCAGGGCTCCCCAAAACGTATCTTGGTTACCCAGGGCTCCCCAAAACGTTTCTTGGTTCCTCACGGCTCCCCATTCCTCCCCGGGGCTCCCCAAAACGTGTCTTGGTTCCTCAGGTCTCCCCATTCCTCCCCAGGGCTCCCAAATCGTGTCTTGGATCCTTAGGGCTCCCCATTCCTCCCCAGGGCTCCCCAAAACGTGTCTTGGTTCCTCAGGGCTCCCCGTTCCTACCCAGGGCTCCCCAAAATGTGTCTTGGTTCCCCAGAGCTCCCCATTCCTCCCCAGGGCTCCCCAAAATGTGCCTTTGTTTCTCGGGGCTCCCCATTCCTCCCCAGAGCTCCCCAAAATGTGTCTTGGTTCCCCAGAGCTCCCCATTCCTCCCCAGGGCTCCCCAAAACGTGCCTTTGTTTCTCGGGGCTCCCCATTCCTCCCCAGGGCTCCCCAAAACGTGTCTTGGTTCCCCAGAGCTCCCCATTCCTCCCCAGGGCTCCCCAAAACGTGTCTTGGTTTCTCGGAGCTCCCCATTCCTCCCCAGGGCTCCCCGAAACGTCTCTTGGTTCCCCAGAGCTCCCCATTCCTCCCCTGGGCTCCCCAAAACGTGTCTTGGTTTCTCGGGGCTCCCCATTCCTCCCCAGGGCTCCCCAAAACATGTCTTGGTTCCCCAGAGCTTCCCATTCCTCCCCAGGGCTCACCAAAACAGGTCTTGGTTCCCAGGGCTCCCCAAAACATGTCTTCGTTCCCCCAGGCTCCCCAAAACGGGTCTTGGTTCCTCAGGGCTTTCCATTGCTCCCCAGGGCTCCCCAAAACGTGTCTTGGTTGCCCAGGGCTCCCCATTCCTCCTCAGAGCTCCCCAAACCTGTCTTGGTTGCCCAGGGCTCCCCATTCCTCCTCAGGGCTCCCCATTGCTCCCCAGGGCTCCCCAAGATGTGTCTTGGTTCTTCAGGGCTCCCCATTCCTCCCCAGGGCTCCCCAAAACGTGTCTTCGTTCCCCAAAGCTCCCCATTCCTCCCCAGGGGTCCTCAAAACGTGTCTTGGTTCCCCAAGGTACACTTTGCTATTAATTCCCTTTCCATCCTTCCTATGGCTCTTGAGCATAGTGAGCTGTTCTTCCACAGCTTTCCAATCGTGGCCATTACCACAGGCTCATTCCTCCGAGAATCTGGACCTCTAACTCGCCCTGTGCCTCCATCAGTAATCGGGGACGGCGCCCGCCGTCCTGCCGCCATCGGTCGGTGTCGGGTGAGTGACTCGGGGCGCCGCTGGCCAAGAGCGGTTTTAGATCGCTTACCGTGCAACGTTAGAGTGATGGCAAGGGTGACTATTACTGCTTTGACAAAATATGCCTAGCATATTCAGGTGAGACGCGATTCGGAGTGATCTCTACCTGGACGGGAATTGCCAAAGGCTAAAGGGAAGCCCTCCTGTCGAGTCAAAGTTCGGAATGGACCCCCTCGCTTACTAAACTCCTGCTCAGAGAGGAGTCTAAGTGCGGCAGGGTCCAACCTTAGCCCCAGGCTGGATCTACGGTTTGTGTCTGTCGTGAGGTTCGGAATGGACCCCCTTGCTTCCTAAACTCTTCCTCGGAGAAGAGTCTAGGTGCGGCTGGATCCAAACTTAGCCCCGGATGCATCTACGGCTCATGTCTAAGAGACACAGAGCATAGGGGAAACACCTAGGGGATTATATTTATATATGGCCAAAGGATTGCGTGTGCTCACTCGATCCCTTATATCACTTAGCTGGGATTTCAGAGTTTCATCATTCTGCACCTCAACGTCCTTACCTCCCTTCCAGGGGCCTGGTGGATTGCGGTCTGGATCCTTGGTCTCTTGAGGCAAACTCTCGGGCAAAGTCCATGAAAATAAGTAACCGAACAGAGTGTTACGGCACGAGGGCTGACTCGAACTGCTGCCTTTGCTGAGGTCCCACCCAAGTGTAGAAATTCCTGGGTATTTTTACCCTTACAGACTATTTACCCACCCCTCACACCGTGATTCAATCCAATAGCAACAGTTGAGTCTGGAGTCTTCTTGCTTCTTAGTGGATCCTTTGCACTGACCTCAGACAGGTCTTTGCTTTGTGCAGCTGTAGATACGGTTTACAGTTCACGAGCACTTCATGCCAGCCTTGAATGTAGTGTTTTCTCTGAATGAATCCTATTTGTTCAAAGAACTGCAATGCGGGCCTGATCTCACAGGTGGCGACCGTAGGCTGTAGCTGCTTTTGTTGCCATGAAGCAAAGGTTGTAATGACAAGTGATATACTCTTAAGAGGCATTTTCTTAGGCTAAAAAGACTCATAATGACAATGTGGTCACCTACAAAGAAAAAAAAATAAGTTAAGACACTGTCTGTGAAATAACAGCACGCTAATCAACAATGATCTTTGGTATCAACTGTAAAACTCAGGTAAAGAGACTGTCTGCTCCCCCTGCCCATGGATACTCTATCCTGGATGATGGTACAAATTTTGCCTACAGACTTGATTATGTCAATAGATTAACCATGATCGCCTGGGGCTCGGTCCACCCACACCTGACTCCCCGTGCCTCCGGGCAGAGCAGCTCCAAGACAAACACGCACATGTGCAGACTGACGCTGCACAGAACGCTACAAACACCTCCACTCCAACAGCATCAAAAACCTTCAACAATGCGAACAACTCCAACAACAGAGACGGCACCAAAACAAACTACAGGGAGGCAGTGGTGAGGCGAGGAGCCTCTACTGCAACCCCAAAACAAAAAGGAGCCGAACATCACGGCTCCTTACAAGACGGCGGCACTGGCACAAACAAACAGAGACGGCGGCAGTGGCACAAACAAACAGAGACGGCGCAAGTGCAAGTAACTCCTGCAAAACCTAAGGACTTCAGGATGCTGGGAAGAAGTGCCAGTCCCTTAGACTGGATGGGTAGAGAGCAGAGCTGCCCACGCAGCCCTGAACACCACCATAGAACAACTGACCAGAAACGTCCGAGGCGCAAGAACCATCCACGCTTTCGGCTGCTGATACAAGAAAACTGGCACCCAACTGGCAACAGGCCAATCGGCACCCGCATTCCAGACCCCGGGATGGCGCCTGAGATGCCTGTTGTGCCCCTCGGGCACAACGAGACCCCAGGATCGTCTGAACGGCGCAAGGCAGGCTTCCTGAAGTACACGACAACGCAGACACAGCCTGGAGCTGCCCTGCCCAAGCTGGCATCGCACTGTAAGGTTCCCTGCGCCCTTTACCCACCCAAAGGGGACTGGTCCTGGACGGCCCTTTCCCCTCTGAGACCTTTAGCCCCCCGCCCCTGCAGTTCCCAGCCCCTCCCCAGCCCCCCTGCCTCCACTTAGCTTTCAAAGGGCCAAGGGACTGGATCCATCCACGGAGGAAAACACCACATGGGCTCACGGGGATCTTCCTCCATTGCCAGGTTCCTCTTCAACATCTGCAACAACACAAGTAAACACACACTCACTAAGCAGTGCCAGCACGAAGTATTGTGAGGTCAACGCTGACCCCTTCCACAACACCCACCTCCTCTTAAGTTCCCAGACATTCCATTCAGCTGCTTGTGCCATGGGGTCCATAAAACACCTGCAAAACAAGAAGGAAACGCTGAACCGGGACACCGGGCAATACTGTGCTCCTGAACACCAACCACCGCCTCACCTGCTCGGCTGCTGGTCGGCATGCGGCTTCGCCCCTCTGAGCTTGCCTCTAGCGCCTGCTAAGACAAAGGCGCATGCTCAGATGCTGCCCAAAAGCACAGCCTGCCCACAGACGGTCCCATGTCCCGCTCCTTTACCTTGGCTGCTCGCCCACCTGGCCTCCGTCACCTTCACCTGCCACGCTGTTGACCGTGTTGAGGCCTTCCTGTAAAACACAAGCAAAGGATGCTCGTACCTGGACCAGAAACACAAGACCTGAAATGAGATGATGCTTCAGCCCTGCGCTCCTTGCTCACCTTGCCCAAGGAGCTGCGGTGCCGATACCCGGCTTTCCTCTTGGCTTCACACCTATAAAATAAAGAAACAACCAAACTTACGTAGAGGCATATGGCACACCATCCCTCTGAGACCACGCACTGGCCCACCTGCTCACGGCGCCCCGCTTACCTCTTCCGTCGCTCTTGTGGGCCAAGTTGTCCCTCTGCATCTGAAATTAAGTTATTCAACATGTAACCCAGATGCTGATCAACAGCTTGACCATTCCACAGGTCTGCTTTCTAGTCAAAGAACACCAGAAGCTCTAATCGAGTCCCTAAAACACTGGTGGAGGGACTGTCCGTTCCCCTGCCCACAGCTACTCAGTCCCAGATGACTGTACAACCTTTGCCTACACTATTTAACATCTCAACAGATTAACCGTGGATTCCTAGAGCTCAGTCCACCCACCCATGACTCTACGCCTCCGGGCAGAGCAGCTCCAAGCCAAACGCACACACTGATGTTCCACAAAACGCTACAAACGGCACGCCTGCAACAGCACCAAAAACTCTCAACAATGAAAACGACTCCAACAGAGACTGAATCAATCAAAAGAACCTGGGGGGAGGCAGTGATGAGGTGAGGAGCCTCTACTGCAACCCCAAAACAAAAGGAGCCAAACATCACGGCCCCTTACGAGATGGCGGCAGTGGCACAGCAAACAGAGATGGCGGCACTGGCACAAGAAGGTCCTGCAAGACCTAAGAACTTCTTCCCAGCATCCTGAAGTGCCAGTCCCTTAGACTGGGTGGGTAGAGAGCAGAGCTGCCCACGCAGCCCTGAACACCACCATAGAACAACTAACCAGAAACATCCGAGGCACAAGAACCATCCACGCTTTCGGCTGCTGATACAAGAAAACTGGCACCAAATTGGCACTAGGCCGATCGGCACCGACATTCCAGACCCCCGGGATGGCACCTGAGATGCCTGTCATGCCCCTCGGGCACAACGAGACCCCGGGATCATCTGAACGGCGCAAGGCAGGCTTCCCGAAGTACACGACAACGCAGACACAGCCTGGAGCTGCCCTGCCCAAGCTGGCATCGCACTGTAAGGTTCCCTGCGCCCTTTACCCACCCAAAGGGAACTGGTCCTGGACGGCCCTTTCCCCTCTGAGACCTTTAGCCCCCCGCCCCTGCAGTTCCCAGCCCCTCCCCAGGCCCCATGCCTCCACTTAGCTTTCAGAGGGCCAAGGGACTGAATCCATCCAGGGAGGAAAACACCACATGGGCTCACGGGGATCTTCCTCCATTGCCAGGTTCCTCTTCAACATCTGCAACAACACAAGTAAACACACACTCACTAAGCAGTGCCAGCACTAAATATCATGTGCATCAACACCGACGACATCCACAGCACCCACCTCCCCTGAAGTTCCCAGGCGTTCCATTCAGCCTCTCGTGTCATGGGCGCAGGCAGAAATCCTCATCACCCGTGGCACCTAGGACAGCAGGAAACAAAATGGCTCTAGTGCTTGGGACAAGTCCCCAGCCCCACACTCCTCCTCACCCCTACCCCTGCTCACTGCAAACGGTCCTCTGAGTCCAAAGGGGTCCACAAAGCCCCTGCAAAACAAGAAAGAAATGCTGAACCGAGTCACCAGGCAATACTGTGCTCCTGAACACCAACCACCTCCTCACCTTCTTAGCTGCTGGTCGGCGTGCAGCCTCACCCCTCTGAGCTTGCCTGTAGCGCCTGCTAAAACAAAGGCGCGTGCTCAGATGCTGCCCAAAAGCACAGCCCGCCCGCAGACGGTCCCATGTCCCGCTCCTTTACCTTGGCTGCTCGCCCACCTGGCCTCCGTCACCTTCATCTGCCACGCTGTTGACCGCGTTGAGGCCCAGCTACCACCTGTAAAACACAAGCAAAGGATGCTCGTACCTGCACCAGAAACACAAGACCTGAAATGAGACGCTGCTTCAGCCCTGCGCTCCTTGCTCACCTTGCCCGAGGAGCTGCGGTGCTGATACCCGGCTTTCCTCTTGGCTTCACACCTATAAAATAAAGAAACAACCAAACTTACCTAGAGGCACACAGCACACCTTCCCTCTGAGACCTCGCACCGGCCCACCTGCTTACGGCGCTTGGCTTGCCTCTTCCGTCGCTCTTGTGGGCCAAGTTTTCCCTCTGCATCTGAAATCAAGGTATTCTACAGGTCACCCAGATGCTGATCAACAGCTTGACCATTCCACAGGTCTGCTTTCTAGTCATAAATAACACCAGAAGCTCTAATCGAGTCCCTAAAACACTGGTGAAGGGACTGCCCACTGCCCCTGCCCACAGCTGCTCCGTCCTAGATGACTGTACAACCTTTGCCCACACTGTTAGATACATCAAGAGATTAACCATAGACTCCTAGGGCTCAGTCCACCCACCCATGACTCTACGCCTCCGGGCAGAGCAGCTCCAAGCCAAACGCGCACACGCGAAGACTGACGCTCCACAGAACGCTACAAACAGCACGACTGCAACAGCACCAAAAACGCATAACAATGAGAATGACTCCAAGACCAGAGACTGCATCGATCAAAAGAACCTGTGGGGAGGCAGAAGAGAGGCGAGAAGCCTCTACTGCAACCCCAAAACAAAAAGGAGCCGAACGTCACGGCCCCTTACGAGATGGCGGCACTGGCACAAACCAACCCACCAACCAACCGAGACGGCGGCACTGGCAAAACGCTCCCGCAAGACCTAAGAACTTCTTCCCAGCATCCTGAAGTGCCAGTCCCTTAGACTGGATGGGTAGAGAGCAGAGCTGCCCACGCAGCCCTGAACACCACCATAAAACAACTGACCAGAAACATCCAAGGCGCAAGAACCATCCACACTTTCGGCTGCTGATACAAGAAAACTGGCACCCAATTGGCGATAGGCCAATCGGCACCCGCATTCCAGACCCCGGGATGGCACCTGACATGCCTGTCGTGCCCCTCGGGCATGACGAGACCCCAGGATCGTCTGAACGGCGCAAGGCAGGCTTCCCGAAGTACACAACAACGCAGACACAGGCTGGAGCTGCCCTGCCCAAGCTGGCATCGCACTGTAAGGTTCCCTGCGCCCTTTACCCACCCAAAGGGGACTGGTCCTGGACGGCCCTTTCCCCTCTGAGACCTTTAGCCCCCCGCCCCTGCAGTTCCCAGCCCCTCCCCAGCCCTCGTGCCTCCACTTAACTTTCAGAGGGCCAAGGGACTGAATCCATCCACGGAGGAAAACACCACATGGGCTCACGGGGATCTTCCTGCAGTTGCCGGTTTCCCCTTCATCACCTGCAATAAGAAAAGAAAACAGACACACACTATTGAGCACCAGGGTAATATTTACCAGTACTAGTCTATTAGCCACTGTTCACCTTGGCTGAGTTCTGGGAAGGACATTTGAATGATCCATCCACCAGGGGCCACCGCCCGCTGCAAGTGTTCTGGGGACAACACCGTGTTCTGTGGGTGATCAGGGAGGCGATGAGCCACCCCAGAGCCAGAAAAACACTCTGCCTTATGGCCCCGCTGCTTCCTTCAGAAATGCTAGAACTCCATCTACAGATACAAGACGCTCACTCTAACCCCTGCTAGATAACCTGAGCGTCAGTCCTAGGAGAAAAGATTATACCAGCAGCTTGGTATACAGCAGTAAAAACCAAAGAAACAATGCTCCATTTTCATTGCAGTCAGGGGTTCTGGGAAAACATGAAGCACCTGAAATTGATTTAGTAAATTAAACATAGTTACAAACATACTTTCTGCTACAGCTGCTGTTGAACCTTTGCTGCTCCTGAAGCTCTTACCTCCAGCAGACACCTCCACTTCTCCAAACACGTCTGTCCATGCTGACTAAACAGCTCAAAAGCTGCCCACTGCTGAAGGAGCAGCAGAGAACCAGCACCAAAGCAGCCCTGGAGCAGAATGAGCTCCCTGCCCAGGGGCTGGGGCTCAAATACCCCGGGCCCCGCCCATCCCCCCTCCCACAATCCCCTGGGGAAGGGGAGGGGTCAATCGGCCCAGGCCCCGCCCACCACCCTGACCAAACCACCTGGGGAAGGGGCAGGGTCAATAATTACTATGGTAATAAATAGATTCTACGAGAATCTCTTCTAAAAAGTAACCCAGGGCTTTCTTTGCCTCCCCAGGACTCCAAAGGTCTCCCCAGGACCCCCCTCATCCTCCAGGGCTCTCCGGACTCTCCCCAGCTATTGCCTCATCTCCCTGGGGCTCCCCTGAGATCCACCGTCCTCCCCAGGGTTCGCATTGATTCCCCGAGGCTGCCAAGTTCTCCCCAGGGCTTGCCTTGGTTCCTCAGGGCTCCCCAAAATGTGTCTTGGTTCCTCAGGGCTCCACATTCCTCCCCAGAGCTCCCCAAAACATGTCTCGACTCCCCAGAGCTCCCCATTCCTCCCCAGGGCTCCCCTACAGGCCTCTGTCAGACTCTGTCAGATTCGGTCGGGCGCTGTCAGGCCCTTTAAGGCTCCGTAGGGCTGTGTGAGGCCTTGGCAGGCTCCGTCACTCTTTGTCGGGCTTTGTCAGGCCCTGTCGCGCCTTGTTGGGATCTGTCAGGCCCTGCCGGGCTCGACCTCTGTCGGTCTTTATAGGGCTTTGACGGGCTCTGTCAGGCTCGGTTGGACTTCCTCGGGCTCTGTCAGATTTTGTCGGGATTTGACAGACTCTGTCAAGCTCTATAGGACTTTGTTGGGCTCTGTCGGGCTTTATCGGGCGCTGTCAGGGTCTGTTGACTTTGGTCAGGTTCTGTGGGGCTCTATCGTGCTGTTTCAAGTTTTGTCGGGCCCTGTCAGGCTCCGTCGGCCCTTATCGGGCTCTGTCGTGCTCTGCCGGTTTCTGTCGGGCCCGAGGCCGTGGCCTCCAAGCTGGGGCTCGGTCCGGGTTCCCCCCTGGGTCCTAGCGCCCCCCCAGCTCCAGAGACCAGGACAACCCTCAGGGGATGGGAAGGGGGAACACACTTACTCCCATTTGGGGGTGCACAAAAAGCGGGGGCGGGTGATGGTCTGACACCAGCCCGGGGGCGTTGGGGCTCCTTGTGGGGGGCAAGGCAGCTCCTGGGTACCGGGGAAGGGGCCACAGGGGTGCCCACAGCATTTGGGGGGCTCTGGAGGTGACACCCCCACTGGGACCCAGGCGCCTTCGTGATTCCCAGGGGGGTCCCCTCGGCATCCCGGGGGAAGATCCCTGGGGGTCCCCTCAGTGTCCCCGTGGCCCCAAGGGGTCCCCGCTGTGTCCTTGGCTCCCATGGAGGGGGGTCCCCACGACATCCTCGGGATGTCCCGCTGCCCCTATAGACTCTTCCCATAGTCCCCCCGATCCCCCGCGTTCAGCACTGGGGGTGGAGCTGTGTCCCCAAATGGCGCCCCGCCCCGCCCCCCCCCCCCAGAGAGCAACGACAGCAGCAAAATCCATCACTTTAATGGAATGGGGGGCCCAAGGTTGACCCCTCCCCCAAGATAAAACCGTGGGCCCCACGGTCCTCCCAGTCCCACACACCCCGGGGGCCAACAGGAAATAAATAACAGAGGAGGGGCCCAAGGGCAAAGGGGCGCGGGGGGTTGGGGGTCACCAAGTACAGGGTGCCGGGGGGGTCAGGGGTCCCCAAGGTGCCACAGGGGTGGTTCGGGGGAGCTCATGGAGGCTCTTGATTGCCTGGAACTTGAGGCGCTGGGGGGTCCAGAAGCAGCGGGGGCAGGACAGGGATGGCCCCTGCCCCCCGCATGATGCAGCATGTGCCACTTCAGGGATGCGCGTTGGTGGCAGAACCTGCAGAGCTGACACCCGGGGGGGGAACGGGGGTCGGGGTCCCACATCCCCCCCCCCCCCTCACTGCAGGGGGTTCTCCAGTGTCCCCACTCCCTCCACAGGGGTCTCAGTGTCCCCATGTCCACACTCACCCCATGGGTGTCTCTGTGTCCCCACGTTCCCTAACCCTCATGACCCTACCCACTAACCCAGCAACAGCCCCATTGACTCCACAGACCCCGAGACCCCCCACAACCGCCCCATAGACCCTTGTGACCGCCCCATAGTGGGCAGTGGAGGCGTGGTCAGGAGGGAAGAGTGGTGATGTGGACAGAGGTGTGGGGTGCTGTGGGGCAGAAACCTGGATCTATGGGGCAGAATGCAGAAGCTATGGGGTGGTACGCATCTCTAGGGTAGAGTGCAGCAGCTAAAGGGTGTTGTAGGGCAGCACTGTGGCTATAAGGGGCAGAGTAGAGGAGCCATGTGGTGCTGTGGGGCAGCACTGTGGGACTATGGGGCAGAGCCTGGCAGCCATGGGGTGCGGTAGGCCACTGCTGTAGATGTACGGGGCAGTGGAGGATGTATGGGGTGCTGTAGGGCAGCGCTGTGCATCTATTGGGCAGAGTAGAAGAGCTCTGGGGTGCTGTGGGGCAGCACTGTGGGACTATGGGGCAGAGTGGAGGAGCTCTGGGGTGCTGTGGGGCAGCACTGTGGGACTATGGGGCAGAGTGGAGGAGCTCTGGGGTGCTGTGGGGCAGCACTGTGGGTCTTGAGGGCAGAGTGGAGGAGCTCTAGGGTGTTATGGGGCAGCACTGTGTATCCATGGCGCAGAGTGGAAGATGTATGAGGTACTGGGGGCACTGGTGTGAATGTATGGGGCAGAGCGGAGGAGCTATAAGGGTATGGGGCAGTGCTATGCATGCATGGGGCAGAGTGGAGGAAGCACGGATGCTGTGGGGCACTGCAGTGGATCTGTGGGGCAGAGTGGATGAGCTATGGGGTTCTGTGCAGCAGTGCTGTGGGTCTGTGAGGCAGAGGGAACAAGATATGGGGTGCTGTGGGGCAACAGTGTGGGTCTATGGGTCAGAGTGCAGGAGCAAGGGGGTGCTGTGGGGCACTGCTGTGCCATCTATGGGGCAGAGTGAAGATTCTACGTGGTGCTGCACAGCTGTGCTGTCCATCTATGAGGCAGAGTGAGAGCAGCTACAGAGTGCTGTTGACCTATGGGGCAGAGTAGAGGGGCTATGGGGTGCTTTGGATCTAGGGGGCAGAGTGGAGGAGCTATGGGGTGCTGCAGTTCTATGAGGCAAGAGTGAACAAGATACGGGGTGCTGTGGAGCAGCACTGTGGGTCTATGGGTCAGAGTGCAGGAGCCATGGGGTGCTGTGGGGCAGTGCTGTGGATCTATGGGGCAGAGGGGGGGAAATACAGGGCGCTGTGGGTCTATGGGGCAGATTGGAGGAGCTCTAGGGTGCTGTGGGTCAGCACTGTGGGTCTATGGGGCAGAGCAGAAGAGCTATGGGGTGCTGTGGGGCAGTCCTGTGGATCTATGGGGCAGAGGGGGGAACTACAGGGTGCTGTGGGTCTATGGGGCAGAGTGGAGGAGCTCTAGGGTGCTGTGGGTCAACACTGTGGGGCTATGGGCCAGAGTGGAAGAGGTATGAGGTACTGTGGGGCACTGGTGTGGATCTATGGGGCAGAGAGGAAGAGCTATGGGGTGCTGTGGGACTATGGGGCAGAGTAGAGAAGCTATGGGCTGCTGTGGGGCAGCGTGCAGGAGCCATGGGGTGCTGTAGGGCAGTGCTGTGGATCTATGGGGCAGATTGGAGGAGGTATAGGGTGCTGTGGGGCAGCACTGTGGGTCTCGAGGCCAGAGTGGAGCTGCTCTAGGGTGTTATGGGGCAGCGCTGTGCATCTATGGGGCAGAGTGGAAGATGTATGAGCTACTCAGGGCACTGGTGTGAATGTTTGAGGCAGAGTGGAGGAGCCATGACATTGTGGGGCAGTGCTATGTATGTATGGGGCAGAGTGGATGAGCTATGGGGTGCTGTGCAGCAGTGCTGTGGGTCTATGGGTCAGACTGCAGGAGCCATGGGGTGCTGTGGGGCAGTGCTTTGCCATCTATGGGGCAGAGTGAAGATTCTATGGGGTGCTGTGGCAGTGCTGTCCATCTATGGGGCAGAGGGAACAAGATATGGGGTGCTGTGAGGCAGTGCTGTCCATCTATGGGGCAGAGTGAGAGCAGCTACAGGGTGCTGTTGACCTATGGGGCAGAGTACAGGGGCTAGGGGTGCTATGGGTCACTGTGTGTCAGTGGGTGGGTCACTCACCTGCTGGGGGTTCAGCCTCTTCTGGGGTGTTTCGCCCCACAACAGCCCCATTGACCCCACAGCCCCCATGACTCCCCACACCCACCCCATAGACCCTTGTGCCCCCCCCCATAGTGGGCAGTGGAGGCGTGGTCAGAAAGGGTGGTGATGTGGGCAGAGGTGTGGGGTGCTGTGGGGCAGAAACGTGGATCTGTGGGGGAAAATGTAGAAGCCATGAGGTGCTATGTATGTATAGGGCAGCGTGCAGCAGCTAAAGGGTGCTGCAGGGCAGCACTGTGGGCCTAAGGGGCAGAGTGCAGGAGCTATAGGGTGCTGTGGGGCAGCACTGTGGATCTATGGGGCAGACTTGAGGAGCAATGACATGCTGTGGGTCTATGGGGCAGAGTGAACAAGATATGGGATGCTGTGGAGCTGCACTGTGGGTCTATGGGTCAGAGTGCAGGAGCCATGGGGTGCTGTGGGGCAGTGCTGTGGATCTATGGGGCAGAGGGGGGGAACTACAGGGCGCTGTGGGTCTATGGGTTAGAGTGCAGGAGCTCTAGGGTGCTGTGGGGCAGCACTGTGGGTCTATGGGGCAGAGTGGGAGAGGTATGAGTTGCTGTGGGGCACTGGTGTGGATCTATGGGGGAGAGTGGAAGAGCTATGGGGTGCTGTGAGTCTATGGGGCAGAGTAGAGGAGCTATGAGGTGCTGTGAATCTATGGGGCAGAGTGGAAGAACTACAGGGTGTGGGTCAGTGTGTAGGTCACTCACCTGCAGGGGGTTCAGCCTCTTGTGGGGTGTTTCACCCCACAACAGCCCCATTGACCCCACACCCCTGTGACCCCCCACAACCGCCCCATAGACCCTTGTGACTCCCCCCATAGTGGGCAGTGGGGGCGTGGCCAGCTGGAGAGGAGGGCGTGGCCAGGGTGGAGCAGATGGGGGCGTGGCCAGGCTGCCTTCACTGTTCTCTGAGCAGGAGCTGCAGTTGTAAAAACAAAACAAAACAAAACAAAGACAACAAAATAAAAGGCATTATTTGCTTCAAAATCCTGGGAAATAGCCCCAACCCCCCCTGCTTAAATATTAACTTAGTGAGCAAATTGATTGCCAAAAAAAAAAAGATCTTAGAAGCTTCTTGGAGCACAAATTATCCTAAAAACAGCCCAAAAATATCAAAAACCCACCCAAATATGGTCCCTCCCAGCTTTATATAATAGAATAAGATATATATTAATGTATTAGATATATTATATAGTAATTATATATTACTATGTCAATATATATATTAATATTAATGAATATTAACATATCATAAATACTGTTATAATACATTATACATCACATTATTATATTATGTTATTATATATTAATTAAGTAATAATAGGAATTGATGGTTAGTATATAATATACATTTTTATTATTCATCATATTATTATATAATTTATATTATATTGTTAATACACTAATATGTTAATTTTATAGATCTGTATTATTTATATTCATATATTACCATATTAAATAATATAGTAATATTGAAATAATACAACTTAAAGAATTAGGTGGGTTTAGGGACGCGGCGACCAATCAGCGCCTTCCTCCCCTGGGAGACAGCCGCGCGGGGCTGAGCCAATGGGAGGCTTTCCCGCCAGACGGCACCGGCCAATCAGCGGGCGTCTCCTCACCCCGCTCAGGGTGAGGGGGGAGACAAAATGGCGGCGGGTTAAAAAAGCCGAGTTTGTTCCCGCTTAAATATTAATTTAGTAAATTATCGATAAATAGATTTTAAAAGCACCAGATCTGGGACCCCGAACTTTAGATATGTTCGGTAAAGTGAATTCAGCCCCCAAATCGCCTCAAAAAGCAACAAAATGCCCCTCCCGACTTTAAATACAATAATTTACACAATTATTTAAACATTTAAATTATTTCAACAATTAAGCGGCTTTAGGAGCCTCACAACCGCCCAAAAAGCTAAAAAAACCCCTAAAAAACTCAATTAAAAAAAACCCCAAAAACCTCAATTAAAAAAAACCCTCATAAAGCCCCGTTTAAATATAATAATTTAACCTAATAAGCAGTTAAAATAAAAAGCCGAATTTGGACTCATAATCCTGGGAAACAGCCCCAAATCTCCCCCTGCGCTTTAAATATTAATCTATTGAATAAATTCGTTATCAGTAAACAGATTCTAAAAGCTTTAAAGCCCCAAATCTGCCCCTCGAGCTTTAAAAGCGTTAAATAAACCTTTAAAAAGCCGATTTAGACCCAAACAGCCCCAAAACGGCTCCTCCCAGTTTTAAAAGCTTTAAAGTCACGAATCAGCCCCAAAGTGGGATCCGCAACTTTAAATACGTTTAAAATGCGAATTCGACCCAAATGGCCCCTCCCGACTTTAAACACAATCATTTCGACATTAACTTTAATAAATCGAACAATTAAATTTTAGGAGCCTCAAACCCGCCCAAAATGTTCCAAATAAAACCTCAAATAAACCTTTTAAACATATTTAAAAAAATAACATTAAAAAAAACCACTCTAATCTGGACTCAAACTCCTGGGAAAAAGCCCCAAACCTCTCCCCGAGCTTTAAACATTAACTCTCCTGATAAAATTACAATACAGAGATTTTAAAGGTGCCTTTTAGCACAAATCGACACCCAAAACCCCCCTAAAATATGTAAAAAAAACTTCTAGAAGCCGAACTGGACCCAAACCTCCCCGGACTCCCGAGAAAAGCCCCAAACCGGCTCCTCCCGCTTTGAACACAACGATTCGAACAGTTAAAACGGCTGCGGGAGCCTCAGCCCCCACCCCAACAGCCACAAACCCGCGGCTTTTAAACCCCCAGTTTCGATCAAAGCCCCAAATACACCCAAGCCCGCCGGGCACTCGTCACCCCGCCGAGCCCCAATTAACTCCCGCACGATAATTAACGCCCTGACCCGCCCGATAATCGGTTCCAGCCGCCGTTCCCGCTGCTCTCCGTCCCTCGGGTCCCGCGGTGGGGGGGGGGAAATCAGCCGGTTCGGCAGCGCCGACCACCACGCGCAGCCGCCGGCGCCACGTCCTGCACCCGGCGCGCTCCGCGCCACGTCCTTTATCACCTCGCTGTCCCGCCCGGTCCCGCCCTCCGCCCGCCCTCCGGCCAATGGACGAGACGCCCGCCTCAGTCGCGCTGGCCAATCAGCGCCTCGTTACTGTGGGAGAACGTCGGCGGGAAGACGGCGACCAATCAGCGCCTTTTTTACCTCAGAGGCACTAGCGAATCAGCGCCTTGCACGGGCTGGGCGAACCTCGGCGGGAAGGCAGTGACCAATCAGCGCCTTTGTCCCCTCAGCGATACGATCACCAATCAGCACCTTTCTCCCACCCCCTCGGAGAAGCCCGCGCGGGGATGAGCCAATGGGCGGCTTTCGCGCCGGGCGCCGGCAGCCAATCAGCGGGCGCCCCCTCCTACCTCACTATAAAATAGCGACGGCGAAAAGGAGGGGGGAGACAAGATGGCGGAAGAGGCCGGAAGCGGTGGCTCGTCCGGCGGCGGCGATTGAGGCGGGGGGGGGAGTCGGGGCTGGGCGGAAGAGCGGCAGCTCCTGAGACAGCAGCGGCAGCAGCAGCAGCAGCAACGGCGATCGGGGGGATGTGGGGGGGCGAAAAGCGGCGGCTCCTCCGGCCGCAGCGGCCACGGCGATCGGGGGGATGTGGGGGGGCGAAAAGCGGCGGTTCCTCCGGCCGCAACAGCAACGGCGATCGGGGGATGTGGGGGAGGAAAAGCGGCGGCTCCTCCGGCCGCAGCGACAACGGCGATCGGGGGATGTGGGGGGGCGAAAAGCGGCGGCTTCTCCGGCCGCAGCAGCAACGGCGATCGGGGGATGTGGGGGGGGAAAGCGGCGGCTCCTCCGGCTGCAGCGGGAACGGCGATCGGGGGATGTGGGGGGGGAAAAGCGGCGGCTCCTCCGGCCGCAACGGCAACGGCGATCGGGGGATGTGGGGGCGAAAAGCGGCGGCTCCTCCGGCCGCAGCGGCAACGGCGATCGGGGGATGTGGGGGGGGAAAGCGGCGGCTCCTCCGGCCGCAGCGGCAACGGCGATCGGGGGGATGTGGGGGGGCGAAAAGCGGCGGCTCCTCCGGCCGCAGCAGCAACGGCGATCGGGGGATGTGGGGGGGGAAAGCGGCGGCTCCTCCGGCTGCAGCGGGAACGGCGATCGGGGGATGTGGGGGGGGGGAAAGCGGCGGCTCCTCCGGCCGCAACGGCAACGGCGATCGGGGGATGTGGGGGGGGAAAGCGGCGGCTCCTCCGGCCGCAGCGGCAACGGCGATCGGGGGATGTGGGGGCGGAAAGCGGCGGCTCCTCCGGCCGCAGCGGCAACGGCGATCGGGGGATGTTGGGGGGGAAAAGCGGCGGCTCCTCCGGCCGCAACGGCGATCGGGGGATGTGGGGGGGGAAAGCGGCGGCTCCTCCGGCTGCAGCGGCAACGGCGATCGGGGGGATGTGGGGGCGAAAAGCGGCGGCTCTTCCGGCCGCAGCAGCAACGGCGATCGGGGTGTGGGGGGGGAAAAGCGGCGGCTCCTCCGGCCGCAGCCAGGACGTGGCGGCACCGCGCGCTGTGGGGCTGCGGGGCGGGTGTGGGGCCGGGGGCTTCGGCGGTCCCGCAGCGGCCGTCGCGGGGCGGGATGGGGTGGCTGTGGCGGTACCTGTGGGGCTGCTATAGGGGCTCTTCAGAGGCGTGTCTGGAGCACTTATGGGCAGGTACAGGGCTGCTATAGCGGTACCTGTGGGGTTGCTATGGGGTTACTTATGGGGCACAGATGGGGGGGACACAGGATGGGGCGACAGCTGGGGGTGGCACCGCATGCAGGGGGTGGGGTCAGTGCGGAGGGGCGGGGACTATGAGAGGATGCGCCCACGGGGAGCCCCGCCTGGGGAAGGGGGTGGAGCCTCTGTGTGTCACGCCCTGTGGGAGGAGCCCGGGGGTGGAGCCTGTGCAGGCGTCACCCCTTGGACAGCCCACTCGGGGGTGGGGTCAGCAAGGGATGTGCCCCAAGGGGGCGTGGCTTAGCAAGGGAGGGGCTTTGGAGGGGGTGGAGCCTTTACAGGACATGCTCTGAGGGGGCGTGTCTTAGGGGAGGTGGTTGGGAGGAGTTGGGGGCGGGGCCTCAGAGCGTCATGTTCCTCGGGTGGTGTGGTGAAAGGGGAGGGGCCTGCATGGGACACGCCCCTTGGGGAGGGCACACACTGGCAGGGGCAGAGCTTTGAGGGGGATGGAGTTGGGGGCGTGACCTCTCGAGGACACGCCCCTGCAGGAGAAGCCCAGACTGGATATCACAGTGAAAAATTAAAATTAACTGTTGTTAATCAGATGTAATTTGCTGTCTTTTTATTTTGACTCTACTTAGAGGTAATTCATACCTGTGATGTTTTCACACACCTCCCAAAAAAGCTGTGGTTAAATATAGACAGTCATGACTCACTGTTTTCTAATTTTATTTTGCATCTAAATCTTTTAATGTTATGTTGGGAATCATTACTACCTGGGAGGTTTTTTATTACCTCCATTTATAGACAGCCGGGGGCCATGTTGGGGTATTTTTAATTAAGGAAACTGCTGTTTCAACCCGCAAGTGAAAACAAACCACACGTACGAGGCTGGACACGGTCAAACAAACCCCGGCTGGTTCAGCAGCCGCTGCCAGCGCGTCCATTCACCGCCTGCCCAGCCCGACAGACCTGCTGGGCACACGTGTCCTGGTGAACTTGTACCAGCGCTGCATTCTGGGGAGAAATACATCCTGTAAGAATCCTGCTCTAAAACACTGCAGATCAACAATAGTTGTAAGTCACAGAGACTCCTCGTTTTCTCTCTGACTCTCACAACAGTAATAAATAAATCCCAAAGGACAGAAAACACCAGGATAGGCTGGAAACAACAACAAACCCCACATGGCAGAAACAGTACCAAGCTTCGTAAGTAACACTTAAGCATCTCAAACGAAAATAAATGACAAAACCCCTCGGGAGAGGTCTAAAGAAAGACAAACGAGTCCACAGAGAGCGATACTAAAGCCCTCCTCCCGAGAGGACCATGTGGGGGACAGAGGCACTTGGAAGGGACGTGGTTTGACGAGGCCACTTGCCACACACATTGATTCTGGTGTCTGGAAGGACAATGGAGGGGACTCGAGGGGACAGGGGCACATGAAGGGTACGGAGGGATGTGGGGAGCTGATCGGGGTGCCTGCGATGGCTCCAGGGCACGCTGCCCAAGGGAGAGGTCCTGCAGCAACTGGAGGCCACGTGAAGGGCTCTGGGTCAGAAGAAAGGCAAACAGAGGCCTCTGGGCTGCAAAATACACAAACAGGTCCCCAGGCAACAAGAACACGGGGGGCAGCTACAAAGAAGGTAAATGGAGGCTCTCAGGTGCCCCAAAAGACAAGCTCAGCTGTCCTGAGAGGAGCAGGTGGAAATCAGAGGAGTTCTAAAGGGAGCAGAGGGGCAAACAGAGCGGGCATGAGAGTGTACAAGAGGGAAAAATGAGGCCTCTGGGATGTGCCAAAAGCAAATGGGGAAATTTTGAGGGGAAGAGAGAAAAAGAGGGGAATTTAATGAAGCAAAAGGTCAAACGGGCACCTTGATGCCACCAAAGAGCCTGCGGGCACGCAAAGGCAGGCAGGGCAATCACAGAGGAACTGGAAGGAAACAGGTTTCTGAGGGAACAAGGTGGCGAGTAAGCCTGTGAGAGGCCCAGAAGCAAATGGATGTGTCCTGAGGAGAGCAAATCGAAAGGTTCTTACCTCTGAGAAGTTGTCCTTGACTTTTGTTCCACCAGCAGCCGTCCTGTGGTCTCGGCACAGCCTGGGGATCCCTGACCTGCACCACCACAACCTTTAACAGGACATCGGGCAGTTCTAGAACCTGAATGACAAACAGCAAGTATTTCTCCAGGACAGCTTTGATGTAGGATTGTTTTATTTTGTTTTCCCTGCAGAGCACAGGGAGAAATTTCTCCTCCCCACAGTACCACTATACACCCTACATCCTTCAGGCATTTTGGGGCTGTAACCCCCCCATCTCTCACTGGCCTGCTCCTCCAGTACCATCAGCACACCCCCCAGTAACATCATCATCACCCCCCCAAATCCCCCATTCTTTTCTCTCCAAAAAAAGGTAGAAAAGGGAAATAGCCCCCACGAGCAGCTCCTTGCTCTCATAATGCCATTTACATAGGTACATACCACAGCTCCTCAAAACAGGGGGCAGCACCCCAAACAGTCGCAGCACCCATCCCACAGGCCGGCAGCTGCCCCATGGCATGGTGGGGAGGGAAGATGTTGCCACGTCTCCCGCTTGGGCTCTGCTCTCCCACATTCTGTTCCCCGCCTGGGCTGCGGGATCTCCTGAGCATCAGGTGTTCATAGCTCCCCTATGAAAATCAAAAATTCGAAATTAGAGTTCAGCATCTTAAGAAAATAGCGCAGAAAGAAGCAGAGGAATTAGTCAGAATAAGGGATCGCCCAGCGGCAGCCCTTGCTGGCCGTGCGCTGCAGTACCTGGGTTTCGCCACACGACGGCAGCACTGAGGCGCGCCCCGGCACCGCATTGGGGCGGCCGCCTGCAGTACCGCGCTTTGCCCACAGGACGGCAGCACTGAGACCCGGCGCGGCAGGCCCGGGCGAGCAGGCGGGCCGCGTCCCGCGGGAATCCCGCAAAAAAACCCAAACCAAACCAAAACAAACAGAGAGCCGCGGCAGGAAAGCGTCCCTGTCGCAGGGACGGCCGCAAGTCCCGAAAATGAACACCGCCGCCCGCCAGCCCGGTGCCGGAAGGCTAACGCGCCCCGCTTGCTCTGCTGGCCGACGGCACCCGGAGGCAGCGCCTCTGAGTCCCGACCCCAGCTGTCCCCGGCCCGCGGCAGCACGCAAGCACGCGATCGGCCCGCTCTGCACTTGAATTGCCATTCCCTCCGCCCATCGCCTCCCCGCCTGAAGCGCAAAGCCACGTGCATATTGGGCGCGAGGTCTCGCGCTGTCTTTTTGTGCGTGCGTTTTCTTTTTCTTTCTCTTGTGCCGCGTTGTCCAGAAAGGGGAAGCTGAGCGCGTGGGTGCCACGGCTCCACGGGGCTCCTCTCCACGGGGAGGGCGCTCGGGCCGGGAAGGACCCTGAGCCTGGCGTGGGTGGACACACCCCATCGCACGTACAGACACAGAACCCGCCGGGCCTCACCCTGAGCTTCCGCACTTCCGCCAAAGCGGCACCCCACTCGCCACGCCGCCGAGCCTGCAACCGCACCTTAGCTCTGTTTTTAAACATCCCCCTGACAAAAGGGGGCTGCGCCGCTCCCGGAGAGACTGCAATACCGGGAACGGGCGCTGCACCGGAGACACGGCTCCAGGCCACAGACCTTTAGCCCACCTGCCCTAAGAGTCACACGCCTCTCACCAGCTTCGCGAGCTCGGCCATGAGGGCAGGAGGGGGAAACCTAACTAAACACCTCCCCACCGCACTGGCCCATCCCGTTCCTCCTGTTCCAACGTCACGGTCACCCTCGCCACGCCCGCACTCACCTGCCGCCTATTTCGCCGCTCCCTTCCCCTCGCTCCCTCCCACCGTCCCGCCACGCTCAGCGGGCACCGACACCCGGCGGGAGGTTCCCGCCTGTCACCTCATGCCCCTCTGCCGGCTCCGGGGACCTCACGAAGGACTGCCCTGCCCTGAACCGCCTGCCTCCAGATCCCCGGGAGCCGGCCGCGGCGAGAGCTCCGCAGCCTCCCGGCCCTCGCCCCGACGCCCGTCCCGTTCATTCCCGGTACCCCCCCGAGACACCACGGACACGCTTGCCAGGGAGCTAGCTATTCCAACTGGATCGAGTCGGCGCGCTCTCATTGGCTGCTTTCCACCCCACCGCGCTGCCCTCCTATTGGATGCTCCTTCCCGCTCTCCGCCCCCACATGCCCGCGCCAGCGCCGGACCTGACTGAGGACTGCGCCCATTTGGGCATGCGCAGTAGGGACTTCACAAGCACCGCCCCTTCGCCAACCTCATTGGCTGCCTACGCACGTCAATCGCCATTCTCACCGCCTATCAGCGCTCCGCCCCTCAACCTTGCTCGCGCCGTCTGATTGGCCCGCTCTGCATCCTCACTCGCCTTCTCGCCGCCCTGCGGGGACCCCGAGCGCATTTGGCCGTGCAGCTTCAAAGATGGAAACTAAAAAGTAAAGAACAAACCGCGGTCATTCGCTTATCCTAAAAAGGTGTGCGGATGCCTACCCACGCCACAAAAGACCCTTAGCTTTCATTTTCCTCCGGCACTACAATTGCACAGGTGTGAACTCGTAAAATTAAACCATCCATCTCCCAGACACACGCTTCGAACTTGACTACGGTGGGTTTCTGTTTGTCTTACACCAACGGACTTGCACATTTGTGAGCAAACACATTCATTTTGAAGCACAGCCCCTCCTGGGGGAAAAACACGTCTTAGTCATTGAAAAAAATAAAATCCGACTTGGAGCTCCCAAACATTAGGGAGCGGCGGGGAAACAAACGAAAGCAAAGACCAACAGCAGCATCGTAAAGTAGTATTCAGCTTCAATTCTGATCACGTACTTAAAAGCCTCTCTCAGCCCTACAAACGATTAGTCCTTTTCTGGAAGGACACATTTTTTTACCTGAATGTCCTCAATTGAAGACTCCACTGAACAGAACGGGGATCGAGCCGCAGGACAACATGCCATCGACATATTAACAAGGAAAAAAACCCACAAGTAAACCTCAGGTTCGATTACTAGTTTCCATCCCGTTTCATTCCTTACATTTCAACTGGCACCCAGGTGCTCCAAAATTAACTATGCCCATGCCACTTCTCACTAAAAATTCAGTTCTACGTTTAAACATTCAAGGCTATTTCCAGTGTGCCCATAAATTCACTGTGAACAAAGACAAGAGAAACGCTCGACCCTAAGGAGCGCCGGCCGGCAGGTTTCTCCCCGCTCTGCCCGGGACCGAGAAGACACCGCCACCGCTGCCGCCTCCTGCCGCCTCCTCGCCCGTGCCCCCTCGCAGCGGGGCTGCCCCACGACAGCCGGGGGCCTCTTTTTTTTTTCCCCGGCGGCCGGTCCGACCGCCGCCCCCCCCTTTCTGACGGCCACGGCCACGACCCCGCGCGCAGCGGCAGCGCCCCCCTCGGCCCCGCCCCGGCACGGGCACAGGGCGCCGCTTCCCAGCTGCAGTACCGGCCTGTGGCCACCAGACGGCAGCACCGAGCGCGGGCGCGCCGCACCCCCCGCGCCGCCGCAGCGCGCCCGCTTCTTTTCACACCCCTGGCCCTTCTTCTTGACCCGTGGGCAGCTTCAGCTGCCCTGGAACGCGCTTTCCCAGAGCCGCGCGGATGACAGACGCGCATACCCACGTACACTTCCCCAGGCCTAAGCATAGCCAGGATTCCCTTCCTCGCCCTCAACGTTTTTCTTCAAGAGTCCAGCAGCTCACCTGTCCTCGCGAGCTGCCTCGCTGCAAACAAGCGAACAGAAAAGGAAAAAAAAAGAAAAGAAAACAAGAAAAGGAATGATCTCTTCCAGGCAGTTTATCTAAACAGTCAAGAGATTATAAAATTGCACGTGTCTTTTCCAAGCAGAATGAGCCTGTGATTCCACGAAAAAGGAGGGCAAGGAGCAGGTCAGCTTCTCAGAGAAAGACAGGGACAGCGAGCAAGACAAGGCGACACAGAGAGAGAGGCAAAAGGGACAGGGAGGCAGGGCAAAGGGAAGGAGAGGCCAAGATCAGAGACAAGCAGCAGGACAGAGACGGTGGGGAAAACTCCTAGAACGGGCAGCGGGAGAGACAGACCAAGGAGAAACGGGCGCCGGGCCGCGGGACAGGGAGCGGGGCAGAGCGTCACGGAAACAAAAACAAAGAGGGAACGGGACAGAGAAATGAGGGGAAACACAAGGAGAAGGGCAGAGAAACAGGAATGGGGGCGGGCAGGGAGCAGGACCGAGAGACGGAGCGAGGAAGGGAAAAAAGGACGGGGGCAGAGTGCAGGGAGAGAAACGACGACAGGGAGCAGGACAATAGCATGGGCTGCAGGACAGAGACGGAGGAATTGCAAAAACACAGACACGAGGAGCACCACAGAATGACAGCCAGGGGAAAGAGGCACAGAGAGCGGGACGGCGCCAGAGCGGAAAACAACAAACCAAACCAACGGCGCTGGGCCGCTGGAGAGAGATACGCAGAAAGAAAAAAACACCCAGGAAGAGAGAAAAGAAAGAGGGGATGGCTGGCTGGGGGGGGGAGGGGAAAGCAGTTAGAAAGGGTGGGAGAAGGACCGCCACAGAACAACAGAAAAGCCAGCGAGGCCAGGCAGGGCAGGGGGGCCGTGACACTGCTTGTCTAGCAGTATAATCTGCGATCTGCCGATTTATTTCCAATTTCCTGATCAGTGCTCCCTTTCGATGCCCTTTGCAACGCACGATGGCAACTTTTCTAGCAACGGCACAGCTTCCAACAATTGGAGTGTCATATTGAATCTGTCTTCCTTCTGCTGTTAATAAACTTTGTCCTTTTCAAATGGCACGCACCATTCTAAAAACATACTTTGAAACAGTGCAAATATTAACCTTCTTCTCTTTGGATAATTCTAAAGCTCGGGTGAGCGCAGCTTTCTGGGCAGAAGTCTCTGCAGGTAAAGGTTTAGTTTCGATTACCTTGTGGGTAGTTGTCACCGCATACTCGGCTTGACGTACTCCTTGCTTTACGCAGAGCTGCTTCCGACAGTGAACCAGGAGCCTTCAGCATCCTCCAGTGGCTGGCTGGTCCTTTAGATCCGGTCCGCTGGAGTAAACAGCTTCTGTTGTTTCCGAGCAATCGGACACCACAGGCTCCGAAACAGATCCACTGGGGAGAGAAGCCGGATTGACAATGTCAGTAGTAGCAATATTTCCATCATCTTGTTCCACCCACACGGCCTGGTATTTCAGGGGACGCTAATACAGTCATTTGCTGTCCCACAGTGAGCTTACGAGCTTCCCGCACGTCGAGCGCGACAGCTGCCACGGCTCAAAGACAGCCAGGCCGGCCTTTGCTCGCTTCGTCTAGTTGCTTAGGGAAGCAGACCGCGGCTCGCTTAGGAGACCTTAACCGCTGTGCCGGAACACCCAAAGCAATACTTTGCCTTTCGTGTGAGTACAACCAAAACGGTTTGGTGACACCCGGGAGGCCCAGGGCCGGAGCCCTCGCCAGTTCCTTTTTCAGTTGCGAAAAAGCCCTCCCGGCTTCTCCCGTCCAATTCAACTCGGAGCTGTTTTCTTTCAACAGTTCGTACAAAGGCTTTACTGAGAGTCCATCATTATAAATCCAGAGCCCGCACCAACCTGTCCTTTCGAGAAACGTCCGCAGCCCTTTTACCGTCGCCGGTTGCGGCGTCCGGCAAGCAGGTTCTTGCCGCTCTGTCCCCAGCTCTCGCCGTCCTCCGCAGATCTCCAATCCCAGATAAGTCACTCGGTGCCGCATCAGCCGGGCCTTCTGTTGGGAAACCCGATGCTCACTTAATCGCAGAAAATCAGTCGGCTTACAGTCCATTGCACACAACCCTCTTCGGGTTTTGTGCCTATAAGGAGACAACAAAGTCCCGTTGCCCAGAAGAGCTTCCCAGGCGTCACGTTCTTGTGCTAACTGGTTTCCGAAAATCACAGGGCTGCTCCTGAATCCCCGGGGTGACACGACCCGGGTTAATTGGGTCTCTCTCCCACTAAAGGGATTTTCCCACTCAAAAGCAAAAAGCTTCTGACTCTCTTTGGCTAATGCAAGACAGAAAAAGGCATCTTTGAAATCCAACACAGCAGACCATTTGTGATTATCTCGCCATTTATCTAACAATGTGTAAGGGTTAGCTACTACCGGGTGTCAATCTGCGGTAATTGTGTTTATTGATCTCCAGTCTGGCACTAACCTGTAGCTTTTACTGTCTGCTTTCTTTACAGGCCGGATTGAAGTGTTCGCTTCTGACTCACATTCTAGCGGCAGCCTAAACTGCAAAAAGTTACCGGTCATTTCTTTTACCCCTTCTCTATCCTCTAATTTCAGAGGATATTGTCTAGTTCTGACTGGCCCAGCTCCAGCTTTCAAATTAATTTTCGCTGGTTCTGCATTCCTTGATTTACCAGGAACTGCCGAAGCCCATACCCCTGCAAATACTTGATCCAATATTTCCCGAGCTATTTGGCTTTGCTTGTCAGTTTGAATCATTGCCAATTAAAATCTCAGCTCTTTTGTCTTGAATCTCACTTTCCCCCGTTTGAATGTTATGATTGCTTTCAATTGTTTTCATAGGTCTTGTCTTAGTAAGAGTTTTGGAGACCTAGGCATATATAAGAACTTATACATCCCGATTGGTTTTCCTAACTTATATTTGATTGGCCGTAAAAATAAAGCTTTCTCTTGTTGGCCAGTAGCTCCCACTACAGTTACAAAATCTTTATCTAAGGGTATCGTTTCCTGGTTCAAAATAGAACAAGATACTCCAGTATCAATTAAAAACTCCGTTCCTTTCCTGTGTTTCCCTGGCTTTACTAGGACCAGTGGATCTGCTCGGCTGGATTCCTCAGGTTCCCGTCAATCAACTTCTGCCACTGACCATTACATGCCATCGAGGTTTCTCTATCCACGTTATCCCCAGGTGGCCCCCCAGTCACCCAGTCTTCCCTGTGAGCTAAAATACACCCTAGCGGGCTCTTTTTCGGCATTTTTTCTGATTGGCTGCTTTCCACGCCACCGCGCCGTCCCATTGGCTGCTCCTCCCCGTGTTCCGCCCCCACGAACCCTCCTCGGGGCGCAGCCGCGCAAGGACCGCGCCATTGGGGCCCGTTTTCCCCACAAGCACGGCTCCCAGAGCCGACTCTCCGGGGCGGTGGAGCCGCAGCGGAGCCGGCCGGGCCGGGCACTCACCGGGGCCGCGCAGAAACGGCGACGAACGGCGGCGCGACGGGACCGCTCCGGGCTCGAGCGGGGCGCGCACACGGCCGCCGAGAGCGCCGCCCGCGCTTGCCAGCGGCCATCTTTGTGCATGCGCATCGGGAAGCCTTCAGGACACGCCCCCTCCTGCCCGCCCCCTCGCTTCCCTTCCCGCAACCCGATTGGCTGCCTGTGCACGTCCATTTCCATTCTCCCCGCCTATCATCACCCCTCCCCGTTTGCCCCGAGCTGCGCTCCGCTCCGCCCCTCCGGCTTTCTCGCGCGTCCTGATTGGCCCGCTCTGCACCGCCCTTCGCGTTCTCTCCACCCACTCGCTGGAACCTCCAGGCGATTTGCATAGCCGGCGCGGCTTTCCCTTCTATTTAATTTCTGTTTCCATTTCCAGTTCTTTCTCGGTCCGTTAGAGCCCTCGGATGCTCCATCTGCATATATATATATATATATATCTATATGTATATTTTATATATGTGTATCTCTCTATGTATCATCTATAGAAACTTTAAAATAATTTCATATGTGTATATATATACATGCATAAATATATATGACTGGAAATAGAAATACAGCTTCCCAGGGAAAACAACTGCCATGGGGCTGGGCTGCAGAGCAGCGAGTGGGTGGGGAGGACAGAGCTACGGGGGGAGACAACGGGCGCTTTGGGGCAGCGCAGGTGCCCCGGGGGTCCGCGAGCAAAGGGGCGACGGGGGGGCAGTGTGGAACGGGGTGGGCAGAGAGGAGAGAGGAGGGAGCGGGGACACGTCTCACGGGGGAAAAAATGCCCGCGGGGCACGTTTGGAGAGAAATTGTTTGGGGAGGGGCAGAGACACGCGGGAGGCAGTGCAAGTAGAAAGGTGCACAGGGCGGGGGGGGCACGGGACGTGTGTGGGGGTGACCTGCACCTGGGGGGTCCACCCGGGACCACCCACAGCAGACGACTCACCTGGGACAACCCGCAAAGGAGAATTCACTCTGAAGAACCGACCCACGACAGAGACTCCACACCGGATCGTCCCCAGCAATGCCCCTGCGACTGCTGGCGTTTCACTCCGTATTTGCCCCAAAAGGGGGGCAGTGTGCCTGTCCGTAAGACAAGTTGTTGTTTTTTTTCTTAAACTCTTCAAAAATGCCTAATTTTGAGAGGTTTTGGCACTTTCTCACAACATGCTTTTGGTTTAATGCACAAAAATATGGTTCATTTTGCTTTCCAGCTGCGCGCAGCCAGGGAGAGTTCGCTTTCCCCAGGGCCTAAAATTGTTCTTTTTCTTATTATTTCCCCCATTGCACATGCAGACTCAGGGTGTTCGGCATGTTTCGCGGCTGCTGTGGCGGTTCACGCTCTCTGTGCGCAGCCCCAGAAGGGGGCATCAGGCGTTCACAGCTCCCCCTCTGAAAAACAAAAAATTCCAAATTAGAGTTCAGCGTCTGAAAAAAAATAGCGCAGAAGAAAGCAGAGGAATTCAGTCGCAATAAGGGAGAGGAGAGCAGCTGAGCTAACGGAGGATTTGGGGGAAATGGGCCACCTTGAAACACAAGGCATCTTTTAAAAGCCAGAGCGATTTGAGCAATTCAAGACAACATAAAGACAAACTGACACCATTTGGGACACACTCAGCGGACACAGAAACGCTCTCACTGACGCTAGAAAGCGTCTCGCCCCTTCCCTCCAGCACCGCCGCGGGAGACAACCCCAGCGAGGCCGCGGGACGGGCTTGCGTCGCCAGCGGGATCTGCGCTCGCGGATCCGCCGCCACAGCTCCGGCCCTCGCCACGCTGCTGCTGCGGATGCTGCTGCTGCTGCGCATCTGGCTCAGTCAGAAAAGCTGAAAGCGTGCCGCTCCAGAGAGTGACACCAAAAAGTAAAGAACCAACCGCGGTCATTCACTTTATACTAAAAAGGCGTGCGGATGGTTACCTACACCAGAAAAAACCCTTCTCTTTCATTTTCCTTTGGCATTTCCTTTGGCACGGGCGCCTGCGCCATCGCCCAGCAGCAGCGCTCGCTGGCCGTGCGCTGCAGTACCCGAGTTTCGCCACACGACGGCAGCACCGAGGCGCGCCGCGGCACCGCATTGGGGCGGCCGCCTGCAGTACCGCGCTTTGCCCACAGGACGGCAGCACTGAGACCCGGCGCGGCAGCCCCGGGCGAGCAGGCGTGCCGCATTCCGCGGGAATCCCGCAAAAAAACCCAAACCAAACCAAAACAAACAGAGAGCCGCGGCAGGAAAGCGCCCCTGTCGCAGGGACGGCCGCAAGTCCCGAAAACGAACACCGCCGCCCGCCAGCCCGGTGCCGGAAGGCTAACGCGCCCCGCTTGCTCTGCTGGCCGACGGCACCCGGAGGCAGCGCCTCCGAGTCCCGACCCCAGCTGTCCCCGGCCCGCGGCAGCACGCAAGCACGCGATCGGCCTGCTCTGCACTTGAATTGCCATTCCCTCCGCCCATCGCCTCCCCGCCTGAAGCGCAAAGCCACGTGCATATTGGGCGCGAGGTCTCGCGCTGTCTTTTTGTGCGTGCGTTTTCTTTTTCTTTCTCTTGTGCCGCGTTGTCCAGAAAGGGGAAGCTGAGCGCGTGGGTGCCATGGCTCCACGGGGCTCCTCTCCACGGGGAGGGCGCTCGGGCCGGGAAGGACCCTGAGCCTGGCGTGGGTGGACACACCCCATCGCACGTACAGACACAGAACCCACCGGGCCTCGCCCTGAGCTTCCGCACTTCCGCCAAAGCGGCACCCCACTCGCCACGCCGCCGAGCCTGCAACCGCACCTTAGCTCTGTTTTTAAACATCCCCCTGACAAAAGGGGGCTGCGCCGCTCCCGGAGAGACTGCAATACCGGGAATGGGCGCTGCACCGGAGACACAGCTCCAGGCCACAGACCTTTAGCCCACCTGCCCTAATAGTCACACGCCTCTCACCAGCTTCGCGAGCTCGGCCTTGAGGGCAGGAGGGGGAAACCTAACTAAACACCTCCCCACCGCACTGGCCCATCCCGTTCCTCCTGTTCCAACGTCACGGTCACCCTCGCCACACCCGCACTCACCTGCCGCCTATTTCGCCGCTCCCTTCCCCTCGCTCCCTCCCACCGTCCCGCCGCGCTCAGCGGGCACCGACACCAGGCGGGAGGTTCCCGCCTGTCACCTCACGCCCCTCTGCCGGCTCCGGGGACCTCACGAAGGACTGCCCTGCCCTGAACCGGCTGCCTCCAGATCCCCGGGAGCCGGCCGCGGCGAGAGCTCCGCAGCCTCCCGGCCCTCGCCCCGACGCCCGTCCCGTTCATTCCCGGTACCCCCCCGAGACACCACGGACACGCTTGCCAGGGAGCTAGCTATTCCAACTGGATCGAGTCGGCGCGCTCTCATTGGCTGCTTTCCACCCCACCGCGCTGCCCTCCTATTGGATGCTCCTTCCCGCGCTCCCCCCCCCCTCAAGCCCGCGCCTGCGCCGGACCTGACTGAGGACTGCGCCCACTTGGGCATGCGCAGTAGGGACTTCGCAAGCACCGCCCCTTCGCCAACCTCATTGGCTGCCTACGCACGTCAATCGCCATTCTCACCGCCTATCAGCGCTCCGCCCCTCAACCTTGCTCGCGCCGTCTGATTGGCCCGCTCTGCATCCTCACTCGCCTGCTCGCCGCCCTGCGGGGACCCCGAGCGCATTTGGCCGTGCAGAGGCACTAGCGAATCAGCGCCTTGCACGGGCTGGGCGAACCTCGGCGGGAAGGCAGTGACCAATCAGCGCCTTTGTCCCCTCAGCGATACGATCACCAATCAGCACTTTTCTCCCACCCCCTCGGAGGAGCCCGCGCGGGGATGAGCCAATGGGCGGCTTTCGCGCCGGGCGCCGGCAGCCAATGAGCGGGCGCCCCCTCCTACCTCACTATAAAATAGCGACAGCGAAAAGGAGAGGGGAGACAAGATGGCGGAAGAGGCAGGAAGTGGTGGTTCGTCCGGCGGCGGCGATTGAGGCGGGGGGGGGAGTCGGGGCTGGGCGGAAAAGCGGCAGCTCCTGAGGCAGCGGCGGCAGCAGCAGAAACAGCAGCAGCAACGGCGATCGGGGGATGTGGGGGGAGAAAAGCGGCGGCTCCTCCGGCCGCAGCAGCAACGGCGATCGGGGGATGTGGGGGGAGAAAAGCGGCGGCTCCTCCAGCCGCAGCAGCAACGGCGATCGGGGGATGTGGGGGGAGAAAAGCGGCGGCTCCTCCGGCCGCAGCAGCAACGGCGATCGGGGGATGTGGGGGGAGAAAAGCGGCGGCTCCTCCGGCCGCAGCCAGGACGTGGCTTCACCGGCACCGGGGCCACGAGGCCGCGCGCTGTGGGGCTGCGGGGCGGGTGTGGGGCCGGGGGCTCCGGCGGTCCCGCAGCAGCGGCCGCGGGGCGGGATGGGGCGGCTGTGGCGGTACCTGTGGGGCTGCTATAGGGGCTCTTCAGAGGCGTGTCGGGAGCAGTTATGGGCAGGTACAGGGCTGCTAGAGCGGTACCTGTGGGGCTGCTATGGGGTTACTTATGGGGCACAGGATGGAGGGGCAGCTGGGGGTGGCACCGCATGCAGGGGGTGGGGTCAGTGCGGAGGGGCGGGGACTATGAGAGGACGCGCCCACGGGGAGCCCCGCCGGGGGAAGGGGGTGGAGCCTCCGTGTGTCACACCCTGTGGGAGGAGCCCGGGGGGTGGAGCCTGTGCAGGCGTCACCCCTTGGACAGCCCACTCGGGGGTGGGGTCAGCAAGGGATGTGCCCCAAGGGGGCGTGGTTTAGCAAGGGAGGGGCTTTGGAGGGGGTGGAGCCTTTGCAGGACATGCTGAGGGGGCGTGGCTTAGGGGAGGTGGTTGGGAGGGGTAGCGTTGGGGGCGGGGCCTCAGTGCGTCATGCTCCTCGGGGTGCGGTGAAAGGGGAGGGGCCTACATGGGACACGCCCCTTGGGGGAGGGCACACACTGGCAGGGGCAGAGCGTTGGAAGGGGTGGAGTTGGGGGCGTGGCCTATCGAGGGCACGCCCCTGCAGGAGGAGCCCAGACTGGCTATCACATTGAAAAATTAAAATTAACTGTTGTTAATCAGATGTAGTTTGCTGTCTTTTTATTTTTACTCTACTTGGAGGTAATTAATACCTGTGATGTTTTCACACATCTCCCAAAAGAGCTGTGTTTAAATTTAGACAAGCACGACTCACTCCTTTTCTAATTTTTTTTTTTTTTTTTTACATCTAAATCTTTTATGTTGATAATCACTACTGCCTGGGAGTTTCTTTTAATACCTCCATTTATAAACAGCCAGGAGGCATGTTGGGTTATTTTTAATTAAGGAAACTGCTGTTTGAACCTGCAAGTGACAACAAACCACCCGTACAGGGCTGGACACGGTCAAACAAACCCCGGCTGGTTTAGCAACTGTTTACAGCGCGTCCATTCACCGCCTGCCCAGCCGGGACGGGTCCGTTCACCGCCTGCCCCCGACAGACCTGCTGGACACACATGTACTGGTGAACTTGCACCAGCACTGCCCGTCCAGGACAGCTTTGATGTGGGATTGTTTTATTTTGTTCTCCCTGCAGAGGACAGGGAGAAATTTCTCCTCCCTACAGTACCACTAAGTACCCCACCCACGATTCTTCAGGCATTTTGGGGCTGTAACCCCCCCATCTCTCACTGGCCTGCTCCTCCAGTACCATCAGCACACCCCCCCAGTAACATCATCATCACCCCCCCCGAATCGCCCCTTTTATTCCCTCCGAGAAAAAGGTAGAGAAGGGAAACAGCCCCAAAAGGCAGCTCCTTACTCTCACAGTGCCATTTACATATGTACATACCACAGCCCCCGAAAACAGGGGGGCAGCGCCCCAGTCACAGCCCCCGTCCCACAGGCCGGCAGCTGCCCCACGGCACGGTGGGGACAGAGGATTTTGCTGCATCTCCTGCTTGGGCTCTGCTCCCCACCTGGGCTGAGGGATCTGCTGAGCATCAGGCTTTCATAGCTCCTCCTCTGAAAAACTAAAATTCCAAATTAGAGTTCAGCATCTTAAAAAAATTGCGCAGAACAAAGCAGAGAAATTAGTCAGAATAAGGGATCGCCCAGCGGCAGCGCTTGCTGGCCGTGCGCTGCAGTACCCGAGTTTCGCCACACGACGGCAGCACCGAGGCGCGCCGCGGCACCGCATTGGGGCGGCCGCCTGCAGTACCGCGCTTTGCCCACAGGACGGCAGCACTGAGACCCGGCGCAAGTCCCGAAAACGAGCACCGCTGCCCACCAGCCCGGTGCCGGAAGGCGAACGCGCCCGGAGGCAGCGCCTCCAGTCCCGACTCCACGGTAACGTGGCAGCAGGCCAGGGTTTTTCCTTGGCCCACTTCTCTTGTCCTACACGCAGCCCCACGTCCCTTTCCCAGCCGCTGAAGGCCCTTCTGCCGCTCCAAAAGTGCTGACTGCAGCGGCCAGATGGCGTTTCCCGCCAGGGGAACCGCGTGTGAGACAAATCCCCCCGACTCCCAGCAGCAAGGCCAGCGTGGCAGCGCGACGCCACCTCCTTCCCCGCAGGAGGAGCCCTTCCAGATGTGGAAGCGTGTGAAAATGAAATTTTAATTCTGATCCTGTACTTAAAAGACTCAATTTTACGGTCAAGTACTCCTTTTTTGGATGGACAAACTTTTTCTTAAAAGTTCTAGACGGAAGACTCCTCTGAACAGAACAGAGCCACAAGACAACTTTCCATCAGCAGTCTAATGAAAAAAAATCAAATAAAAATATTGGTTTTCATTATGTTTCATTCATTACATTTCTACTAGCATCTAGATGCTCAAAAATTAACTACACTTACACCACATATTACTATGAACTTAGTTACACGTATAGAAACCCCAGGCCCGGAGCTGAGAGCGGTTTGCAGCTGCCCATCCACACCTGCTCTGGTGGGGGCCCCGCGGCAGCGTGTCCCCCGTGGATGGCACCTCCAGGCAGAGCAGCTCCAAGCCAAACGTGCACATGCACAGACTGACGCTCCACAGAACGTTATATAGGCAGCACGACTGCAACAGCCCCAAAAACGCTAAACAACAACGAGAATGACTCCAAGACCAGAGACGGCGTCGATCAAAAGAACCTACAGGGAGGCAGTGGTGAGGTGAGGAGCCCCTACTGCAATCCCAAAACAAAAAGGAGCTAAACACAGGGAACTGCTGCAAAACCTAAGAACTTCAAGATGCTGGGAAGAAGTGCCAGTCCCTTAGACAGGATGGGTAGAGAGCAAAGCTGCCGACGCAGCCCAGAACTACACCATAAAACAACTGACCAGAAACGTCTGAGGCGCAAGAACCATCCACGCTTTCGGCTGCTGATACAGGAAAACCGGCACCCAATTGGCACTAGGCCAATCGGCACCAGCATTCCAGACCCCGGGATGGCACCTGAGATGCCTGTCTTGCCCCTCGGGCACAACGAGACCCCAGGACCATCTCATCTGAAAGGCACAAGGCAGGCTTCCCAAAGTACACAACAACGCAGACACAGGCTGGAGCTGCCCTGCCCAAGCTGGCATCGCACTGTAAGGTTCCCTGCGCCCTTTACCCACCCAAAGGTGACTGTTCCTGGATGGCACTTTCCCCTCTGAGAACTTTAACCCCCTCCCCCCGCAATTCCCAGCCCCTCCCCAGCCCCCGTGCCTCCACTTAGCTTTCAGAGGGCCAAGGGACTGAATCCATCCACAGAGGAAAACGCCACATGGGCTCACGGGGATCTTCCTGCATTGCCGGGTTCCTTTCTGACATCTGCAATAACACGAGAAAACACATGCTCACTCAGCAGTGCCAGCACAAAGTACCGTGGGGTCAACGCCGACCCCTTCCACGACACCCACCTCCTCCTAAGTTCCCAGGCGTTCCATTCAGCCTCTCGTGCCATGGGCGCAGGCAGAAACCCTCATCGCTCGGGGCACCTAAGACAGCAGGAAACAAAAGAACTGTAGCGCTTGGAACAAGTCCCCAGTCCCACGCTCCTCCTCACCACAAATGCTCCTCTGAGTCCTAAGGACTCCTCAAAATGCCTGCAAAACAAGAAGGAAACGCTGAACCGAGTCACCAGGCAATACCGTGCTCGGGAACACCAACCACCCCCTCACCTTCTTGGCTGCTGGTCGGCGTGCGGCTTCGACCCTCCGAGCTTGCCTGTGGCACCTGCTAAAACAAAGGTGCATGCTCAGATACTGCCCAGAAGCACAGCCTGCCCGCAGACGGTCCCATGTCCCGCTCCTTTACCTTGGCTGCTCGCCCACCTGGCCTCCGTCACCTTCACCTGCCACGCTGTTGACCATATTGAGGCTCAGCTACCACCTGTAAAACACAAGCAAAGGATGCTCGTACCTGCACCAGAAACACAAGACCTGAAATGAGATGCTGCTTCAGCCCAGCACTCCTTGCTCACCTTGCCCGAGGAGCTGCGGTGCTGATACCCGGCTTTCCTCTTTGCTTCACACCTATAAAACAGAGAAACAACCAAACTTACATAGAGGCACACGGCACATCTATGGGGCAGATTGGAGGAGTTATGGGGTGCTGTGGGGCAGCACTGTAGGTCTCTAGGGCAGAGTGGAGGAACTATAAGGTGTTATGGGGCAGCGCTGTGCATCTATGGGACAGAGTGGAAGATGTATGAGGTACAGTGGGGCACTGCAGTGGATCTATGGGGCAGAGTGGAGGAGCTATGACGTTGTGGGGCAGTACTATGCATCTATGGGGCAGAGTGGAGGAACCACAGGTGCTGTGGGGCACTGGATCTATGGGGCAGAGTGGATGAGCTATGGGGTGATGTGTGGCAGTGCTGTGGGTCTGTGGGGCAGACTGAAGATTCTATGGGGTGCTGTGGGGCAACACTGTAGGTCTGTGGGGCAGAGTGAAGATTCTATGGGGTGCTGTGGGGCAACACTGTAGGTCTGTGGGGCAGAGTGAAGATTCTATGGGGTGCTGTGGGGCAGTGCTGTGGATCTACGGGGCAAAGTGAGAGCAGCTACAGGGTGCTGTGGATCTATGGGGCAGAGTAGAGGGGCTATGGGGTGCTGTGGGTCACTGTGGGTCAGTGTGTGGGTCACTCACCTGCTGGGGGTTCAGCCTCTTCTGGGGTGTTCCGCCCCACAACAGCCCCATTGACCCCACAGCCCCCGTGACTCCCCACACCCCCCCATAACAGAGGACTCAGGGGCAGTTGTGGCTTTGCTGGGGACCAGCTGGTGATCCTTACCAGGGTGGCAACCAGCCTCTTACAATATTTGTTAATAACTGTAATTGTTGTAATGTGCACTAATCTATTGTTTATTAGTAGGTGGATTTGTACTGATGATGTATAACAGGAAGATGATACATAAGGTATGAAGATCCACAGTGGACATTAAAACTCAGCAACAGAATGCCCCCTTTTGACTTTGGAGGCAAGAGGTAACTGCACCACCACTTCCAGGTGGCCTGTCAGATCATGACCATGGTCACGGGGTGGATTGTGTGGCAGTTGCACTTCCCCCCTCCCGCTCTGAGAACCAGTGTGGCAGTTGCCCATTCCCCTCTGAGAACTGGGGCCTTCAATGGGGCAGTTAATGGCTCTTTTGTGGAGACCCAGAGTCGGTTGACAGGGTCGTTAGCAGAGGGGCCCAGAGAAGCCGAGAAGCTTCTGGAATGCCCACAGCCAGATCGAATCAGACTATAAATGGGGCTCCTGCCAGGGACTCCCTTTGTGTGGTCTCCTCGGAGCAGCAGGTCTGTGAGCCGGAGCCCTCCCCTCAGACCGGAACGCCGCCTAAGGAAACTTCCCGGGATCGGGAGCGCCTCACCTCCTCGTTTGGGTGAGCGATAATATCCTTGAATAAGTCCTTGCCGCAACAGGCGAGTGTTTGTTTCTTGTGGGCAAAACAGGGCAGAGGGCTCTGGTTTTGTTTCTTGTGAGTGCGTGTATGCACGCGGTGGATCCTCATTCCTATTTTGCTGCACCCCAGTAATCTCCTCAACTGATATACGAACCTGCATTTACGTTATCGGAGTGCTAACTGATTGTCCAAGCCCTGTTTCTAGTCGGTTTATCGGCTGTACTTTTCTGGCCAGAATAAAGTTTGTTTTGAACCGTGTTGTCTGCCTAAAACTGACTTTGGGGTGCCTCCGTGACAGTGTGAAAAAGGAGAAATGGGCGGGGGCAGCTCGGCCGGGCTCGGCCCGGGGGGCAGCTCGGCCAGGCTCGGGGCACGCCCCGGCGGTTCGCGCCGCTCCCGCAGGACCTCGGCTCGTGGCTGGCATTCCCCGTGCCCGCTACTGACAGCCGCGGCCTGGCTAACCGAACCGGGTCCGCACCGTGGGAGCTGACACGGCGGCACAGGGTGAGCCCAGCCGACACCGTTACTTCGCCCGCCAGGGACGGCTGAAGCGAGCGTTAAAGGTGACGCCAAGGCCGGAGGAGACCGGCTCAGGCCTCTCACACAGCCAGCAAACGCGAACCGCGACCGGACCGCCCCGGCAGCTGCTCGGGGCTGTACTCACAGCGGTGAACGAGACCGGGGCCGACCCGCCACCACGCACGGGGAACCTCTTCGCGTCGCCGCGGCGTTTGACCGGCGCCCTGGCCGCTCTGGCTCCCCGGACTGGCGCCGGCGCCGCCCGCCCCCACTGGCTGCGCCCCTCGCACGCGGCAGCCGTTACAGCCCTTTGGCTGTTTGCAGAGCAAACTAATAGCCTGAGCTGTAAAACGCCTCATGAAAACAAGCACCTAACAGGCCAGCGGGATGTACTCACAGCTGAAGCTTGAATGGACGCGTCACTTCCCTTCTCGACTGTTTATTGCTCGGGCGCTTGATCCATTTATCTGGTCAGTGCAAAGTGACAAGACAAGACATACGGCCTTCTCCTGGCTTGTAGATTGTGGCCTGTATTTCTCACTTCCTAAGGGACCACCAAACAAGGCTGCCTTTCCCTTTCACTGTCTTCACCTTAGCCAAAATGACTTGGCCTAAGTTGGCTTTGTTCACTGCCCTTACATAAATTCAGCTGTCATGACATCACAAACATTACCTCTTTGCTCCATGGCAATAGCTAAGCTTCACAGGCGGTGGGGTCGCAGCTAGAGAAGACAGATCTTGAACTCTGGAGGGAAACTATGAGAGCTGGAAAAGCGCATGGAGAGTTGACTACTTACACAGCCCAGCCTTGAGAGTGGAACTGGTAACTTCTTGCATTGTGGTTGTTTACTTACGTGTTTTACCAATGCTCAGCGGTCTTCCGACTCACCAGCCTTCTCCCTGCCCATTGGAGCACAATGACTGAATATCCTGCTTGAACCGAACAATGGAAGAGTTTATATTGCTTACTACTGTCTACACGGATTGTACCTTAATCTATGGCAGGGCACTAGCTTAGATTATTGTCATAGAACAGCACACCTAGGATAAGAAAAGTCATTTGCACTAGTTTTGCACTGACAGTACTGTTCAAATGTGTACAGCCCAAAGCACTGGATAGCTCTAGACACTAGGCACCAGGCCATAAACCATTATCAATTACAGCTGAAGTTAACCAAAGGTTTGTGGAGGCTGTGGCTGCTCTATCACCAGTCGATACCATTTCACTGTTCAGCTAGACCGAAGGCAAAAAAGTTAAAAAATGCGTCCTGTGCATCCTGTTCTTCACTTCTTGTTTGTTTTGTTTTGTTTTTCCCGATTTAGGTTATGCTATAGTTTAGACAAAAGAGCTTGTTTGACCCTGACAGCTTGAGTACAGAGGCAAAGAAAAGATTGTTGGTTTTGAATGTGAAGAAGCAGACTTTCATCTGTTTTCTAAGAAGCCTATTCTATTGGGAATGTCAAGAAATCTACCCACAGCTTTCTTCATCTAGGTTTGGCTCAAGACCCAGAAGAGAAGCGAAAAACTGTCTTCTCAATGGACGATGACAGTGAACCTGAGCAGAGCTCCTGGGCTTATCTACCTGATGTCTGTCTGAGGCATGTCTTCCATTGGTTAGATGACAGGGACAGATCTCAGGCTGCCTTGGTCTGTAAGAAATGGAGTTGGGCCATGTACTCAGGATCCCTCTGGAGGAGCAGAACCATCATATTCTACGGCCGACCATCAAGGGCACGCACATTGGAGTTTCAAAGTGCATTGTGGTACGTCAAGAAGTTTGGCAAGTATTTGGAGCATCTCGAGATCAAGTTATCAAATCCTTACAATACTGCCTTTACTCAAAAATTTCAAATGACGATGAGAGGTCTTCTTTCACACCTGGGTAAGCGCAACAGTCGCCTAGTATCCCTGAGCATCAAGTACCTGGAATTAGACCGCTTGGTCTGGAAAAATGTGGTCAGGGCTCAGTTTATCAAGAACTTAGCTACCTTCCTGAAAAGAATGAGCAAACAACTTGATTATCTCAACCTAAAAGGAGCAAGAGTAACCTTGGAAGAAGGCTGCGAACTTCTGAATTCTCTGACCTGCTTGACAAATAGAAGCTTTATATCCGAAATCAATATTGAGGATTTCTTCGGTCTTCACCTTCCAGTCTACAGCAGCAGCTTGTTCCACCAGACTATGTCCAAGTTCCACAGCCTGGCCATCCTGACTTTCAATTACAACTGCATCTCTGACGAACTGCTGGACATCCTGCGGGAGCACAGCGCTCATTCCCTGTGCACCTTGAATATCAAATGTCATATCCATGACCCTCATGGGCAAGTGGTCTGGGGAATGTCATGGGCAAACCTGGCCAAGAGAGCCCCAAAACTGAATGTGAACTTCTTCTTTGAAAGAGTCGTGAGGCATGATCAGCTAGCCAGGATCCTGCTAGCAGAGATCCCAGTCAGGAGCATCAGTCTACGGAGCTGCTATTCCAGTGACCCAGACTGGATAATGAGACCCACCCTCACCAACCTCCTCCCAGCCTACTGGCATGTTCTGCAGGTAAGGGAAACAATAGTGACATCTTACTGCAGTAGCACAAAGTTAAGCAAAGTAATCATATAGGCCTTCTGCATAACAGCAGTAATCAATAGGAAGTCCTGTTCAGGGAGTAATTCTCCTAAGTGAGCCATTCCACCTATAGTCTAGTTCAGGTAATTATCCTTGTCCAGTTACAATGCCCATTATGCTAGTCTTTGCTGTCAGGCTAATGTCAGGTTGCCCTCATAAAAAGCTAAAACATCCAAAATACTAGTGGTTGTAAGGTCAGCTGTGAGCAGAAAAAAAACTTTCAGGCAAGAAAACATTTTTTTTTAAAATAGCTTTAGGCTTAATCTGATTAGACACCATAGAATTGTAGAATCATAGAATGGTTTGGGTTGGTAGGAGTCCTAAAGATCACCTAGTCCAACCCCGCTGCTGTGGCCAAGGACACCTTTCACTAGACCAGGTTGCTCAAAGCCCCATCCCACCTGGCCCTGAACACTTGTAGAGATGGGTCATCCACAGCTGCTCTGGGCAGCCTGTTCCAGTACCTCGCCACCCTTGTGGGGAAGAATTTCTGCCTAATATCTAATCTAAATCTCCCCTCTTCTCGAGGCTGAACAACCCCAACTCTCTCGGCCTGTCTTCACATTCAGTAACTGGCAACTTTCCTGTCATTTTGTATTTTTCTGAACCCCACCCTTTTGCGGGGAAATCTGCACCCGAGGAAGTCGGTACGCCTTGTTTGCATACAGATCTGTAGCCTGTATCAACCTACACTGAAGGTTTTGCTCCATTTTGGCAATGCACAAATGCCTTATAGCACATGCAGATTAACCGGTGCCCACGTCAAAGCACTGTGGTGTCACCAAGGATGTGTCACCAAAAGCGTGCAAGAGCTGCCCCATGTAAATAAACATCAGGTCTTCGCATGCCTGAGGGAAGCACATGGCCTCATACCTGACGGTTGCTGAAAGCATTCTTTAAGTTCTGTGGCATTGCAGAGTTTCCAGTAAACACCAAAGATCTGTAAAGCATTCAGGAAATTGTCTTTGGATCTACTCTTGTATCTGGGATATTTTCCAATATGTCAAATAAGGTAATGGCATGAGCTGTGGGTGTAGCATCTTCTAACGGTAATATAAGTTGTCTGTCTCTTAAGATGGTATATAATGCACTAGGGATGTCCCCCCATCTTAACAGGAGAGTGGAGATTACCCTAGTGTGTACTATTGTCATAATACAGAAATGATTCTCTGCTGATGTCAAGTTACAAAACTGATTTGTTGATAGTCACTTCTGTTGGTAAAATTGGGAAACTGTTGATTTCTAGCTATTGCGCTCATAAGCTCTGTTCAGTAGTATTAACAGTGTTCATTCTTTTTCAAGAAATTAACACTTGAATTAGACAATGACCATGAGCTGCTGGATGATGAGCTGCTACAGCTCATCTTGTCATGCAAGAGGTTGTTATTTCTGAAAATTTGGGCATTTCTAAGTGTCACCTTTATGGAGAGGCTGCTACAAAACCGTGCAGAAAGGAAATGCATTTTGACTACCATAAAGGTAAGCCTTTATGCTCCAAAACTCCCCTTCCCTTCCTCTCTCCACTACCCAGAGAAAGGTGAGGTCCCCATGCCCATAGAGAGGTCGCTTACAGAAATGTTAACATTAACTACCTTCCCTATATTATGTTTTAGCATTACAACAAGCCTGGGGAACCAGTCACAGAAATGATGCTTTCCAACCTACTTAGCCAGGTACAGAATAATAACAAGCCCCAACAATTCCACAAGTCCTTCCTAGACTAGGGTTCCTTCTGTCACCTCTAGTTCAAGCTAGGCATTCTCAGTCACTTCCCAGGCCCAGTGCTTATGTCTATGCTTATATTGAGGCGGGTGAACCCCACTAAACTGCAAACAGATACAAACACCTCTCATTCTTTAGGGATGCCGTGTTGAACTGGGGCCAGACCACAACTGCAGCTGGTGTAAAGCATGCTGTTGTGCCACTTTGCGCGCTAGATTCTGAGTTCAGTACATCCTCCCAGATCTGCACAGATCTCAGGGATGCATCAGTTCTGGGGTTAAAAGGAACCTTGCTCTTTCCAAAAATTATTTGGCAGGAGATGATGTGTTCAGTCAGTTTGGAGTGAAAACTGAATAAAGCCTCAAGAGTTTACTCAAAACCAAGGAATTGGCTTCTCTAGATTCCTCATTAGTCGCAGAGGCTTCTTGTTGTGAGCTTTAATGGGCTGAGCCTGCTACATGTATCTGAGAGACATGACTGGCGTTCATGCATACAGGTCAGGATTTACACAGCTCAACAAGAGACCAGTGAGGAGGATCGGCTGTTGCGTGATATTTACAGGAAGTTCAAAAACCTGATTGACTCAGAGCTCAATTATTTTGTCATCACCTACCCAATGGCGTAAACCACAGGGAGAGAGAAGAACACCCAGTGACATCTGCAAGCAATGAACAGATCCTCTGGAGGGCATTAGTAAGGGATTTGAATCTTGACAGCAGTGCCTCTGAAAGGAAGATAACATTACAGCAAGAGAGAGGCAAGGGACAATTTTACACTCCATGCATTAAAATGTTGGACTTGGGAACCAGCCTCCTGTGTCTCCAGCATCATCTATTCTTGTCCTTGCTTAGTTTCTCCTCACCAGAACCAAATGAAGCAATGAGCCCTTTTTCACCCTTACAGGCATCTCTAGTAAAAATAAGGCTATCTTCTTTTTTTTAGCACGTCTCAGTGTAGAACTTCAAATACCTTACCAGTGAAGCCCATCTCGTTGTTTCCATTTTACTAAAATGGAAAATGAGACACGGGATGAGTAAGTGATTAGCCCGAAATCAGCTTTGGCTTGATCTCGACTCAGATGCAGTCAGGTGCACTATGCAGTGTATCACCAGTCCCTACCTCCCATTAAGTCTGATATACACCCTGTGCCTAGGTAACAACAGATGTTAAGAACAAAACACACCATGGCTAGTCCTGAGTCACCCTTCCCCTTTTCCTAGTTTTCCAAAAAGTGACTTAGGAGGAGACTCCTGCTCTAGCTTCCAGAGCTTCTAGACCTGTCAACGGCAAAATATATCATTGGTTGCACACGAGATAAATAACATGGAAGAAGGTGCATTTCCTCTTATTCTGGAATTTTATTGCTAAGTAGGATATTTCATCGGGTGTTCTAGAGCATAGATAGCTGTGAAACAGACAGCCGTAAGTACTAGGTCTATTTAATTACCTTGCACAACTGGAACCAGGACAGCATTGAGCCAAACCAATAAACGTGGAGGTTTGTCAATAAAATTTCAGCAGGAGATGGCTCTTTGGAATACAATCTCCCAGTACAATGGCTTCAGAAGTTTTTAATGTAAAGAGACTCTCTCATTTGCATGCAGAGCACTTCATCAATGTACAATGTATTCTCCTTGACCTGGATCTCCTCCTCCAAGGAGAGCTGTCGGCGGCTCAGACCTTTCAGCTCTGTCTCAGCCTGTGCCAGAGCGTCCTTTAATCTAAGAGGGCAAATACAGACAGACATTAGTTGAAAACACAGAGATACATTCTTGTTTGTTTGTTTGTTTTCCATATGGGAAAATAATTAATTCTAAGTGAAAAAAAGATGGAAGGGGATTCACAGAGAGAAAATGTCCATGCAGCTTCCCTTAAACTGTCCTGCCTTTAAGGGAAAAGCAATTCCCAACCTTTCAGGGAGAATAGCTGGGAACCAATGTTACTTTGACTCATTAAATTAACACAGTAATCTATACCACATATTTTCCCCTTTCATCATTTCCACTTGCCTTTGAATATTTTTTGTAATCTCTTGAACTTCACTAATCAGCTTGTATTGCACTGTGTCATAACACAATTCCACACTGGGACGACGGTTTCTTGCTTCCAAGCGGGTTTGAGCCACTTTAACAGGTCCTTCTTTATCAGCAATTGCTTTCTTTAAGGCTGCAATGTTCTTCTCCTGTGATGCAATCTCATCCATCACCTTAACAAAGCCAACGGAAGGATGTGCTGCACACTGTCTCTTACAGTAGATGAAATCATCAACATCTTTTTTAATAGTTATAACAATCATGGTAACACTCATTAAGATCAAAAGACATTTTACGAAGGTCAGCCAGGATTATGATTCCTTCATTGGAAAGCAGGTGACACTGTTCTGAGTGAAACTGGTGATTTATGCTCAGCAATTAATTTTTAACACCACAGTTTTCACGTATCAAATTTCGAGCACAATGACTCCGATTTCACAAATTATCAGGCTTTTATATCACAATCGTGAAAATTCTATAGGAGCCCCATGTAATTCAAAATCACAAGGGAAATCCTGACTTTACTGATGTCTACAGCAACATTTATATCCAGAAATTCACCTCTGTAGTGGCTGAGAAAATAAAATTTAAGATTAGTTTTGGGGGACTGGGGGTGAGAAGGAAAATGTGGCAGGGGCTGCCAATATTGCAAAGATAAAATTCCTAAAGCAAAGTAGCTCAGGCCACCGGATTGAGAAAACTGGTAGATAAGCCAAGCCCATTGTTTCCACTTTTTTGCTGACTGTCCCTTACCACTTACCATTGCAAGGAGCGTCTCGAGTTTGTGCTTGGCATCCTTGACTTCCTTCACGCGATTTCTAAATGCGACATTCACCACCTCACGTTGCTTCCGCATGTCATTTGCTGTCTGTGAGAGGATGCCATCAATCAGCACCCTCAGTGCCGAAGAATTGTTTCTCTGCTTTTCAGCCTTTTCAACATTTATGTTTGAGAAATCTATCCAGTCTTCAGGGCTAACAAAACTGAGATTCAAAATAAAAGGTCATAAGCTGGCAGCATCAGGCCCCCTGTGACCTCATAAATCTATAATTACTCCACAAAACTGAGAACAAAGCAGCACTATTAACTGCATAGCCCAACGAGTGCCAGTGCCCACACAGAAAGGGTGCATTTGACAGGTTCATGACTGAGTCAGAAACTGACTCCACACCTCATGTGTCCTAGCCCAGCATTCTCCCCACCAGGACGCCATGGCAGAGGAAGTTAGATTAGTAAATCTATTCTGCGTTTAAGCAATGTGCAAATTTTTTCCTTAGCTAACTGTGAGCCTCAAAAACTTTTAGTAAACTGCAGTTTACTGGGACCGTGATTATTGTGGCCTATTTCACAGACATATTACACAGATAATAAAGTGATGGACAGAAGTATAAAAAACAATCTACGGCAGACGGATAAATGGCCAGATATAGTCTGTCTTACACACAATTACTTTCATCTTGCTACTACTGGAACCGCTCATACTAGCTGTATAATTATATGTTCATGGAACTACATAACCACTTACTTTCCTTCTATTTTCACTGCATCATCAGCATATCTGATATCAGGAGTGTTGTTTGTCAAGCTAGCACAGTAATCATCAATCATCAAAGCTGTGAACTTGTCCTTCAGATCCACTTCCAGGTTGTATTTTGCTGAACGGTTTAGTCTAGGAGGAGAAACAACCAGACTCTAAGCCAAAGTGTAGGCACTCAAAGGTGTCCCTTATGAAATTATTCATGTATGAACTGTTAGTTGCAAAGTCCCAAAATCTAGAGCATGAAGCTGCCTTCCTATAAATTGATGGTACAATTGCCATTGGAATTAAAGGCACAGGACTGTATAATGAGAAGACCAGGGATCATGTGCAAGTACTTTGAGTTCTAACAAACAGAACTTCTCGCCATTACTGATCAAATAGTATGAATTAGGACTGATTTCCTGTAACTGTTCAGCATTGAAGATAACTTTGGACACATGCTCAGCCTGACCCTACAGCTTCTCAGGATAATGGCTGTCCTACAATTCAGCTAATCAGTGTTCTGTTACGCTCTTTGCCTCTGTACCTGATTTGCTCATTGGTTTGTTCCAATGTACGTCCAAGCAAAGCAATAACCCCCTGGAGGACTTCAACTTCCTTTAGCAGTTCCTGTTCCACTTCATCATGGACTAAGTCAATCCCAGCTCGCCTCTGCCTAAACAAAAAGAAGAAAAGCCATCAGCCACATTGTTCAAATGCCTGCAGCTAACAGATTATGATGAAGCCTAGCTTTCCAAATGGAAGGCTTTTCCTTGCCACATGGGAAGTTTTTCCTTTATGGCCTTGGTTCCCAAGTGTTATAACACCTAAATCAGACTGTGACACCACAGCAAAGAGAGGCAGGACCTTAGTTTGCAGGCATTTTTATTATTTGTTAAAGATTCATTACCTAGATTTTTTTTTCTCTCCTTGAATGCTTTTCTTCTTAATCATCTCACCTGTTCAGGAGGCACTTTTGGGCAATGATGAGTGGCTCTTCGCAGCTCTCCAAAGATTTCTCCAGCCTTGTCTTGAAACTCAACAGTACCTCTGCCTCATGGACAATTTGTTCAAGTTTGTTATCTAATTCTTGCTTCCAGAATTTTATTTCTTCCCGTCTCTGTTCTGCAGAATGAAAATCGCAAACAGGTATTAACACAAGCCCATCTTATATGCCAGAGCGCTGTGGATCAGACCTTAGATATGGCTAAAAATAGACTTATTCCATAGTGGAGTGCACATAGTGCTGTTGGCTGATGTGTGGAGACAGTTTTGCAGCCCTGTGTCAGGAAGTTTGGTTGGAATGGCTGTGGTTTTTTGAGAAGTAATTTATTTGTTATAAAATTAAGAATCTGCCTCAAAATACTTTTTAAAATATTTTTAATTTTTCCATGAGATCAGAGAGCATGGCATTGATATATATTCCGATTTGCTATCAACTAATTTTCTGAGTCCATCTTAAACTCAAAATAGCTCAAATACCACATTGTGACACTTGCAGAACACATAGGATTACCTATTTTCTTGTTGACGTCACTTTGGGTTTTCTGAGTTGTCTTTTCTACTTCATCCAGCAGCCTCTGACTCTCAGCTATTGTGTGCTCCGATCTGGATTTCTGAGACTCCGTACTGGCACACTGCATCCTGTTTGCAATGTCCCATTCTGAGGGATTAAACTTGGGTGGAGCTTGCAACAGTCTGGCCATTGTTTTTTTGGAAAGTTTCTGGATATAACGCAGGTCAGTTCTTGCAATGTTTAACCTGAAAACAAGAATAGCACAATATTTGGCTGCAGAACCAAGAAGAGGAGAAGACAGGTCCACGAGGCTGAGAAAAATTCTTGCCTCTTTTGCCTGCAAAATGACATAGGTATGAAAAGACTTCTTGCTCAAGGCTCCCCAAGACTTTGGTAAGGTGTGGAGAGAAAGTCTGGAGTGGGGCAATGAAGACACAGAAGAATTGGGGAGTGGATGCTAGGAGAAGAGAAAGAGGCTTGAAAGTGGAACTGAGAGGAAAAGATGGGCTGTCAGTGATAGGAGGGAGAAGCAAAGGGAGACCTGTGAGGAAGGACAGAACTACTAAATGAACAATCACAGAAAACCGAGAAAAAATGAACAAATATAAAAGATAAATAGTCTCCCACAGATTAGAAAAGTAAACATGAAGAGAAGGTGCATGAACTCTAGGTTGTAAAAAAAAAAAAAAAAAAAAAAAAAAAAAGTAACGGTCATTAGGAAAAGAGAAAACAGGACCTGAAGGAGGAAATGCAGCAAGTAAATGAGGAAATGGAAGAAAAGCGTAGGAAGGGCTAAAACAGAACAAAGCTTAGTGGGGGCACTGCTTTATGGTACGGCAAAACCAATGCCCAAAATATATGCAAAGTCACAGCAGTTCGATTATCAATTTTCCTGCTCTTGCACTATACTCATCCAGTGCTCCTGAGACACCTCCTCATCCCAAATGCACACAGCTGCTCCTCAGCAACACACAGCTTTGCCCACAACCCAGCACAGGTACCCTTAAGCCAATCGCCCTTCTCCCTCACGCACCTCTTGGCTGACACTGCTTCTAGCGTGGACTGCTCCCAAGGTCAAACAAACCCTGGCTAAGTGCCACGTCCTCAGCTCCCCTTCAATGGGCAGGGGTTTGCTCTTCACTGTCTTCCAGCCTTAATCTCCACAGCAGCAGCACATGGTTTCTTTTAAAATGTGCAACTAAATATTCCAGGAGGTGGCTCAGAACAGCACGGAAGGTAAACAAACCGGTTGCTATGGGAACACCAACACTGCCTCTAGCAACCTTCTGCTACAGCACCAAGTGGAAGCCGCGCAGCACACACAAGTCAGTGGTACTTCCTTTCACCCATCCCCAGTTAAGATCCGTCTGGAAATAAAAATGTATTCTTTGTACATTAATTGAGATAGTTCCTACAGCTTCAGACAGTAATTTTTGATCAATTTATTGCAGAAATGCATAAAGATTGTGAAAGCATATGAAGTACTTAACTATCTAAAATGTCAGTCATAAAATATCTTTAGCAATATGCTCTTTGTAGCAACTATATTCTTTTCCAGAACAAAAGTGATCGGAAGCCAGACAGAAGAAATTAAGTGAACAAAAGAGCATTACAGCGATTATGCCCCCTCTATATAGCCTTGATGTAACTTAGGTCAGATCAAGGGTTTCTCACAGCTCCCAACAAAGTTCAAAGAGATTGCAAAGTGATAAAGAAGCAGGTAACATTGGTCAAAAGAAGTTGAGCTAGTTCAAGACAGAAAAGTGGGAAGCAACTGGAATTGTTGGCTGCAAATACAGTGCATTGATGACAGCTAGAAAGCTTCTGCTGATCTTTAATTTCAAACAGTAGCTAAATTCTGTTGGTGATCATTAAAACTGGTAACTACAGTGCCTCTCATGGTAGCTGCCATGTAAACAAAAATCTGCATGTACACCAGAAGAGAAAAAAAAGGGGGTTGGCTGCAGAAACACTGTCTTATAGAAAAATGCAGGTATTTCAGAGTTAGCCAAAGAAAAATACAGTCTTCAGAAGAGAGGGTTGACGTTAGAACTGAAGCCACTAGCCTGAGAGAAGGACCTAGAGATTCAAGAAGCAGCAGAGAATGGGGTGCAAGGCCAGCAAGGAAAATGAACAATATATGCTAACTGATGCAGGAGGGTGGAAACCTGTGGTCACAGACACTCAGAATGCTCCTGACTCACAAGGCAAAGCAAACCCATGACTAGGCTGAACACTGATCAGAATCAATTACAAAGGCCACTACTGAGGTGGTCCTGTAAACCAGTTTATATGGTACTGCACGCATGAAGTCTGCAACTATTTGTACAGGAGAGTGATGCTTCTATGTGCTGTCCCTTGATTTGTACATTCTGGCCTCCCTTGGTCTAGATGTATTTTTTTTTTATTCCCTAATGAATATTTTTTTAGCAGAGTCTTAACATGCTAAAATGAAATAGTTAAAAGCAGTAATTTTTGTCACGTGAACAGCTGGAGCAGGAACTGGAGCCATTCCCATAATGACTGAAAGGTTTCCAATGACTTAAGTAGATCTGAACTCAAAGCAAGGTTGAACAGAGGTTTACTTTGGCCAGTGTGAGTCACAGAATATGTAGCAGGCTGCGTATTGGTCATCTTCCACAAATTTTTATTATCTGTGCTCTCAGTAACATTCCAAGGCTTTTGTAAATATGAGCAAATTAGGGATGGATGGCAAAATTATTCATAATAAACTGAAATGCTCAGATATCTGAACAGTGGTTGAGAACCATGAATGTCTTATGTTTCTGAAAACGAGCTCAGTCACTTTGAAAGCCGAGGAATCCACAAGTGATGGTACTCCAAGACACTATTGTAAGACCCCATGGGACTTCATGCAGTTTTGAAAACCTAGTACCCGATGCTGGACTGACCCAACCTGTGAGCGACACAATCATGAAAAAATTCATCTGTAGCTACCAACTCTAAATCTGTTCTTCATTGTTAGGTTACCAGAAAATACTATTGCCTTTTAAACTGTTAATACAAAATTTACAACTGATCCTTTAATATGAATTATACAACATAAGAAAGTTTTACTTTTACCTCTGGTGGTTTTCAGGGGTTACACCATTGTAGACTTTCTGAGGTTGACAACTGTGCGCTGTTCATCAAACAACACAGGTAAAATCAGCTCAGCAGCTAGAACCGCTTAGAAAAGAATGAAAATGAAAACGCTTGTTAATACCTGAAAACCTCTGGCAATGTAGAAGGGGAGAAAATGACCCCGAGGCTGGTTGGGGTCCGTCGCTGTCGCTGCTCGTAAAGGCTCCGGCCCAGCCCGGCTCCTCCCGCGCGCAGCACAACGCTGGCAACGCTCCCCTCCATCCCCCCGCCAGCCCCTCCATCACCCCCTCAGCCCCGCCATCGCCCACTCAGCCCCGCCATCGCCCCCTCCTCAGAACCGTGTGTGTCCGCAGCCGCTCCCCGCGCGCTCCTCACTAACGGTCGCAGGCCCGCGCGTGGCGGCAGCATGGCGCCCACCTCACCGGCGAGCGAAGGACCGCGCGGAGCTCGCGCTGCGGCCCGTGCCGCAGGCACCGCTGGGGCTGCCGAAATCCATGTCGTCTTTCCCACACAACATGTTGGATGAAAGAGCAAATCCTTCTTGGTACAGAAGCACTGGCAAGCTAACACTGCTGTGCTGCTGAAATACTGTCCATATACGACATCCCATACGAAGGCCTTTATAAAGGATTTTACAAAGGAGCAGTTCCTCACCTTGGTGAATCGTGTCTGGATGTAGAAACTGGGTTCACTATTTGTCATGAAGCGGTCAAGGTCCTCAGAGTCTGGAAAAATACATTTTCTGGGGAGAAGCCTAACCAGCACTAATGAGACTAGATCTAAACGTGTTGCCATGTTCCTTATTAAGTGTATTAAAACCACCATAGTCTCATTCTTCAGAGGATGAAACTCATCCAAACTGCTGTGACTGAGCGTTGAAGTGGGAGAATTCTCCAGGTCGAGTTGATGCTGCAGCATTAACTGCTTGCTTTCAATGTTGCTGAACTTGCAAAGCAGACTAATGTAACAGGTCTGGATTCTGGTGTTCCACTAAGTGTCTGGAACAACCTCCTATGAGGAAAGGCCGAGAAAGTTGGAGGTTGTTCAGCCCAGCGAAGAAAACACTTTATCTAGACATAAAGCTATTTTAGCATAACCAAAAGTGGCTTTTAAATGCACCTTAAAGGAATGCCAACTTTTGTTAATATTTTGGACACTTTAAAACTACCTCTGTAAACCAGGGCAGGTTTAAATTAATGACAGAGGTTGAACCATGAGGGCTAGTTTTACACCTAATTACATGTGTCCAGGAGTTTTGCACTGTTTTGAGCATATGTTTAAACACTTCATTGGAACTGGCACACAAAGAGAAAACTGATGAAAGGCATCCATCCAATAATTGTACTTCCAAGGAGGAATAATTCTTTGCTGTGGTAAGCTACATACACACAAGCATAATTTTTAAAAGTAGGTGATGCCTCTGCTGAGATTATTTTGAAAACCTTGCACAGAACAAATTGATCTAGCCCTTAAAAGTAGGATCAAGTTGCCAATAAACCACCTTAGACAGTACTGAATTTTAAATACAGTGCAGAAACACTAGAAAAGCCAAGAAACATTCTATCTCTGTAAAACATATATTACGCTGACTTAATATATTGTTCTATCACTCACGCAGAACACATTCACTGGCACACTCTGCCTATTTTTGAACTAAAAATACTAAAAAAAACCAGCAGGGGGCATACATTACATGCTACAATTTCAATTTAATTGTACCATCTAATAGTCAAGGTTATTCATACAGACCAGACCTCTCTTCATGCACAAAGCTGTAGGTTTTTCTAAAATTATGTCATAGCACCATCTTCCTCATTTTCTTACACATGAACCACCAGCAGTTAAAATCAGCTTACAGTCTTCCACTCCCCTGTAGTTTGCTGGTAAGTACCAAGTACTTTTACCATCATCTCTCTGAAGTGGGAAGACGTTAGAAAACCTGTGCAGCTTCTGGGTAGCTGTGAAAACAAGCTAAATTATAGAAAGGATGTAAATTCTCCCAGGTGGATTGGCAATAACTTTACTGTCTAAAACTCCCTTTTATATAATTATTTGCTACTAGGTCTAAATTGGCCAAGGACTTAACCTGTGTCTTTAGAACTTGCATCACACGGGAAAATCATCCATGACTTGGAACTGTGAAGGAATGTGATGTATAAAGCCACTACTGCTCCTCTTGTTGTAGCTACGATGGTACTTGGCTCTGCTAGTCAAGGACAAGTATTCTACTGTAAGAATGTAAATGTGTGTATTGCGTCTGCCAGTTGCAGACAGATTTCTCCTCATGCTTACTCTGAATCTTCAAAACACAAGCGCAGTGTGTTTATTCTTACAGTGCATTTTGTGGAGCAACAGATGCACGGTTACTCCTCAGAATTATGGTCATTCAAGACAAAGTAGAAAACTTAAGACAATGGCAGTCATATGACAAATACAAACAGCCCACTCAACCTCTGTCTACTTGCATTAAAGCTGTGAGATTAGCAATACCAAGGATCCCAGTAGTTTGACCAAGTATCTTTCAGATACTTATATTAAGATGCGTATTTGAAAGTCTTTCACACTGTTTCCATAGTGTCATAGCAACCACCCAGCTACACTTCTAACAGAACTTGATGATCCAGACCTTCAGCAGTTAACTTATACTTTACCTTTGTACACCTTTTATTTTTTTTTCTCCCGAGACTGGTAACAAAGCGGTTGCTTCATTCATGGTTTCTTAAGTAAACTTCACTAGAGAGGCTGAACTAAAATCCTATTCCAAATGCCACTGAACTTCTGTACTTTTTAAAACTGAAATTTTTCAGTTCAGAGCACACAGCAATATGACTAGAACAAAAATCTTCTAAGAAAAACTCTGGGTTCTTTTCACTGATTTTGTTATCTGTCACTTCATTCTAACAAGAAGCAGTAAATATGAAGAGTGTTTGACATATTTTATTATAAATGGTCACCAATACAGAACCAAAGTCATCTTTACAAATATAGCTACAAAAAGCACAAATGCAGATTAAAAAACATTCTCTAGCACGAGCAGAGGGCTCACAGCTTTCGGTTTTTACTTTCTATGCGCTAGTTCTTAGGGAAGAAATAATTTTAAAAGGCTTCTTTTTTTTTTAAGTATGCTTTTTTAGTGGTTTTGTTTTTAAAATTCACTGTGAAAACAAAGCTCTATTGATTTACCAAAGAGAAAACCGGAAAGGGTGACACAAGACCATTTTGTAAATCTGGAATAATCCCTGTATTGTGGTTTTAATGCTAATTTAACTGAAAACGGAAACGAGTTCAAGGCATTTCAAAAGTTTCACATTGTTCGTACTTTTTTTTGGCATACTGCCTGTCCACCTCGGAGTCAGCACGTGGACTGAGCAAGCCGTAAAGACTTCATTCCTGTCGACACCGCAGAGCTGCTCTCCCCTAGGGTCCAAGTCAAAGTGCACTATAGTCTTGCTTCTATTACAACTGTTCAGAGGATTTTGTACCTTGCTAGCTCCACCCTCTCCCATAATCCTAAATCACGCAAACATACAATGTCATACACAGGACAGCCCCAGCTGTCGCTGTTCTTCATGATCAAGAAATTAATCCACGACTGCCAGCAGTGGCTTTAGCAAGCCCCTAGGCAAATCACTTTAGATTTGACTTTTACAGACAAACGCTGTTGTGTAACATGGTAGTTACCTGTCATCGCAGCAGGTAAGAGGCTATGCCCTCTTTCTACTTTAAGAAAACAGAGCAATGCCCGTTTGATGTGTGTATGCACGCATGTATGCTGGAGGGGAATGCGGGTAGGGTTGGAGGAGAGACAATATTGCCCTAGTGGTTGAGTACTCCAGGTTATTAGCTAAACTGAATTCTTCCTGTCCATCTGCTGTTTCTTTTGTGCTACGCTAAACGAAGCAGTGGAATTGAAGGTGCTATCTTCTGGAGTTTTACCTGAATTTTAAGGAGCACCTTTGTAGCAGAGTTACCTGTCACTGCATAAAACTCTGTCCCCAGCCTAACAGAGAAAGCAGCAGCAAATTAGTTTTCTGTGATCTTTAATCACAAGAATATTAAAAATCCAACCTAGTACTAGCACCAAAATGACAGCATTTGCCTCTCCCTATGGTTTCTTTTTGTCTTTTTCAAACACATTTCTGTATTACTGCCATGACGATGCAATCAACACTTTGGGGCACTGCCCAGCAACACCGCAGTCAGCCAGCCACGCAGGTGAATATAAGCAAAGGGACAGTAAAAAGCAAGAAATAACACTGCGTTTCATTTGCAAAAAGTCCCTCTTCCCATTAGCATACTGTACTTGACCCTTCTGGCTGGAGAGATGTTTATGGTCTTATTCAAAGCGTCGTAGATGATTGTATAGAGATTGGACATAGGTGAAGACACACATGGGATCTGGCTTGTGACCCATCACCATCATGTCATCCACTTCTATCAGACGGTCACATTGAGCCATTTTCCTGTAGTAATAATAAAACAGACACAGCAAAGAGTTAAATCGAAGGCCTGTAACTATTTCCAGGATTCACTTGCTCCTCTGATTTGAGTCATCACTGAGGCGCTTAAGAAAACCCAAGATTTATCAGCTACACTTCATTTCATAATTAAATGGTCAGGGTCAGGTTGGAGATTATTATTTTGTGACCGTGGATTACTCCTGTTCTTTCCCTCTCTCCCTCTATACCAGTATTTGATCCAAAATGCTGTAGGTGGTTGTTGTTGTTGGGGGCTTTTGTCGTTGTTTGTTTGTGGTTTGTGGATTTTTTTTTCCTGTTTGTTTTCTCCCACTCACATCCCTGATATCTGTAGCATGTAGCCCAATCTCACATTCCTCTGCCCAAGTCTCAGTAAGCAGGGTCATGCAAGTTCGCAAATAATGAGTTTTTCTGGTTATTATATAGGAAAATTAGATGTGCCAATGAAGGCCCTTGTGGCTGTGGATTGTTCTCCACCACCCCCACATCTTTAAGATGTGAGTGACTTGGACAACACTATGTCAGACGATCAGGTTGGAGAGCAGAGGCCTGTCTGAGATCTGGACTGGCAGAAAGAAACACATCAGCTGAGGCCCAAGATGAAAAATCACAAAGACATGAAGCAATTTGCTCAGCAGAACTCATACTGGGGTGAGCAGCAATAACTGAGAGAAGAGCCTTTTCTGGCACTACAAGAGAACCATTAGTTTAAAGACAATCACAGCTATGAAGTAGTCATTTCTGTACCTCTTATCTAATGATTCTTACTGGTGTGTGTATGCTGCTTTCTGTTCTCCACTATATGAGACAGAAAAAACACTGCAGCTTTCCTTGGAGAGTTGCAGATAGTTTTAACTTTAGAGATAAACCACCTAAAAGTGTCGTAGAATCTCTTCCAAATCACAAGCAACAAAGTTTTTTATATATGCGTATATGTGTGTGTACAAAAACCTTGTAATTCCCAAAGGAATTCCTTTGCTAGGGCTGTAATAAGGGGAGCCAAAATTATACTAAGAATTTCCAAAAGTCTTCTCTGGAATGGCAAATCCAGTCCTGCAAATTATCGCTTTAATTTAAAAATCAAACAACCAACCAAACAAGAAAACATGCTCTGAAATAACCCCGGAACTTCAATGTGGTGGTACTGGTGTTTCAATCTGTATCAAAAGCTGCAGGAAACTTTAGCCACGTATTCCCATATCCTGTTAGTATTCTGAAAGAACGAACTAAACCCAACTGCATACCACACGGAGTATTCTTACTCTTGCACAAGTCAAACAAAACAGCAAGTAAGAATCACATTGATACTGGGCCATAAAAGTTACTATTTCTAGCTGACAAGTTCACACTCACCATGACTTCAACAAACAAGTTATTTAATTGCCAGGTATACTGCATCAAAAAGGATCAGGACAGTGTGACTGAGGGTATTAGCTCTGTTCGTTTTACAAAAATGCCATTACCAGGTTGAGATACTGAGAAATTCTCAGCCTTGATCTAATTCTTAGACTGAATTCAACATTCATTCTCGTTCAACCAAAGCAACGTATAGACGGAGGTGGACCCTTCTGCAAATCTCAATTCTAAAAGTTAATCTACTTGCTCCCCGCCATTCAGGGGTCACAGTTTTTCCAGAGAGGTTGGATGGATATATGAACATGCCTCAAATTCAAATCAGATATCAAACAGGTGGGATTGGCTAAGAAACTACAAGCTGTATGTCCAGTTCCTGTGGACTGTCAGTAAACAATGGATGCCTTATGCTCTATGAACTCAAATCTCTTCTTTTATGATTGATAACAGCAAATTCATTGAGAATCATTCATTACTCCAATAACAAAGTAATTATTAAAAAACAAACAAAACCAAACAAACAAAACCAACAATAAACCACATACACATACACAGAAGTAGAGTTTTTTTCCTCTTTTGTCCAAGCGTAACTCATGAGGCTGATTTCTCAAGTTTAGTGTGTCAGTGCTAAGGCTGATGAGAATCACAGAAGTGAGAAAGCAGAATTCAGCTGCTGCCTGAAGACTGTGAAAGACCTGACCATGGGACTCCACTGAATTATCTTGTGCCTGGTAAAACCACCTCTGATTTTAGCCTGTTGGGTCTCCTGTTCTATGCATTCTCTATGCAGAGCTGTATTACCTTTTTTTGGCACAACGCATGTAAGCTAGTGAAACAATCTACAAGAATAATGATCAAACTCTTCACTGCAGCCCAGCCACATTAGACTTGAACTGTAAGCACTTCACAGAGATTTAACGTGATACTCACTCAGCCACGGTGAAGGCCAGCTCAAAGTTCTGCTTGCGATTAGCCGGGTCAAGCTTATTATAATCAAAAGCTTCAGGAAAGAAAGAATGCACAAGAGCACAGAATGCCATCCCATCATTCCAGCTTGAGGAGAAGTTCTGAAGATCAATGTGCTGCCATGATGAAAAAAACATGCACGTTAATGAAACACAGGGGAACATGGAAGAGCGGCTGCTTTTGCTCACTGCAGTTTTCTGTCCTCTCCCACTAATCAAAGCAACAAAGCACAGACTTTATGTTTCTCTTCCCCTTGTTGTATATCCGTTACGTTATTTGTATTCGGAGAAAAAATGGCAAGTTCAGCAAGTTCAAGCCTTTTGCTTGAAATGCCCAGACGCAAAGCAGAGACACAGTCAAGATCCCTGACCCAAAGTCCACTGAAAATACTGGGAAAAATCTTGTCAACATCAGTGAGCTCTGGAGCACGGCCAATGCGCCAGCTCAATATCTGCAGAAACTAAGGACAGTGCTTATCCCTGTGAAGTATTTCTAATTGAAGAACAGTTCATTTTGTGGCTGTGAATAACACTAAAGACCATGCTTACTTGCTTTGCTTTTCAGTAAGGCCCAATTCAATGCCTGTTTACACACAGGTAAGTAGAAACATAGGAAGAAATACAGGAAGAATTATGCCTACTGCAAAATCTGGTTTTTAGAACAATTGCGTATTGTTACTTTCAAAGTGAAGAGAAATGTATTTGGCTTCTTGTCTCAGGCTGCTTTCCCATCACATAAAATTCAAGCCCCACCTTTTCCAGTAAGCAACTAACAGTAATTTTTGCTAGTTCTGCTTATGTATGCTACAATTTAGAGTTCAGCAACAAAAAATGCATGTTTTACAATAATATTGAAAAAACACATTACACACGCACACAAAACACCCAGACAAAAAAGTTATTTCTGCTGGAAATTGCTTTGGCAATTACAGCTTAAGGCCAGGGAAAATTACCAAAATTTTAACTGCTGAGTTCTTTTAGCTACACCGATGTTACCTCATAGAAATTAGCTCACTAACAGTGTGTGATTCAACCTCAACCATTCACTACAAATTCACTTATCTAATACCAGTAGAGAGTACTTTGGTCTGCTGTGTAGCAAATGGGCCATAGTCTCCATATACTAGCGAAATGTTATTCAGATCTTGCCACATATACTGCGAATGCAAAAATCACAGCCTGCAACTAAGAAAAAAAGTGTGAGTGTATACCGAAGTCTATATCCATAAGCATAAACACATAGGCTTTCAAACAAACAGTAATGCGTTGCTTTGACAGACACACAGACTCTTCACTCATGCATTCACTGACTGTCTTGAAGTGCTGCCCATGCAAACCGTGTTACCCGCACAGAACTTGACCTTGAGGAAGTTAACGCATTGTCTAGCATGTTTTACATTCATTTTTTTGAGTAGGCTTTTTTTGAAAATTCTCCTGAAAAAGACAGAGGTGAAAGTGCTAGCATGTCTTCACCTTGTATCCTATGGTTTTTGAGCGACACCAGTCTAACAGAATTTGTTTAATGCTGCTAGCGCTGGCAACCCCAAAACTCTGCGACCTCTTCAGCTTAGCTCTGGATTCTCCTTTTCCTCTGGAAAATTAACAGAGACCAGATTAAATTGCATTCTAGAAAAACTTAAACCTACTTGTCAGCAACATCTATGCAACCTTGCCCAGGTCAGCCCCTGTCCAGGTGATATTTGAGAAACACATTGCTGAAACTTCAACTTGTTGGTCCTGCAAGAAAAACTCATTTTTGTTTCACTAAAGCCAGGATTCCAAGCCCTCTTCTCTTTAAGTCATACCCGCATCATGGTGCATAAACAACAGTTCATGCTTTCGGTGCTTAACGAATGGCAACAGAAAGTCACTGTATTCCCAGCCTCTTATAATGGCAGAGAAGGTAGCTTTCACAGCATTCCTAATAAAAGGCAGCTGCTTCTTAGCTGAACAACTCCAAAGCCAGAGAAATCTGTAGCTGTGAATAACCACAGCTCAGTCTGTGAAGTCAGCGAAGTTATATGTGACCTTATATTGTCCCTTAGCTCAAAACCCTACATAGAGAGCGTCCTCCCACCCAGCCATCCTCTTCTGGTAATAATTGACAAACTAGTTTCCCATTAACAAACCCATTCTGGAGACAAGGGGTGTGACGTACTTTCCACCATCAAGTTCAAATTTCTCGAAAAGTGCTTTCCTGGCCTGTGTTCCCGTAGTCCGTGGGAGCGTCTGAGACCGCACCAGTTCTCGCCTCCTTTCAACTTGGCGACGTACAGTGGGAGGAGAGGAGCGAGAGCTGGGGGTCACATCACAGCAACTGTCAGTGGCACTAGAGAAACATTAACAGGAAAAGCATGTGGTTAAACAAAAAGTAACTCTCTTATGCTGACTCCCAGCACTGGAAGGTCCAGCTGTTGCCTACTCTGAACCTCCCAAAACAGCTGTTTCAAGAGTACCTGATTGAATCAAAAGTAATTTAAGTAAAAGTCAAAGTTTTATTGACAGAAAACAGCATGTAAGTATAGAAAAGTCTACGGCACTTCTACAGATGAGACATAGCTGGACAAGTCACAAATGCTTTGTAGCACTGAGTAGAACAACAAGTAAATACCTTTAAGAAAAAAAGAAAAGAAAAACAAAAGTTATGGCCACATAGGAGCACTAAATCCCTTTAATTTCCAATTTCAGAGTTCCTGGAGGGTAAGTCACATTTTAAAAATGGTACTTGAAGAGTGATCCAGGAAGTAGTTTTGAAACTTTTACTTGCAGTACACAGAATCCTGAACTCATGTCAGTGTTGCTTCACTGACCACAAGCTGATAATTTGATCGAGAAATATAGGATTATATTCTAATTTGTGTTTATTTGAGCCATAAGCCACTTCATCTTCATTAATGAAGTAAGCCACACATTGTATTGGAAAATATTTCACATGACAGAGATGGGGAAACTGAGGCAAAGAACTATGATATCAGTGCTACACATTAATTTCTGGTACAGATGGAGGTCAGATCTGACAGCAAGTTCTCTAGGGTGCTCAGTGTATCATGACTCAAATATCAAAGTGCCGATTTTGGAACTATCTCAGAAGAAATGTAAAGCCCAATTTGGGATAATTTTCAAGGCAGATGCAAGTCACATTTAAGAGATTTAAAGTGGCCGCCCTCTGCTTTTTCTTGATGGATATTTTGCATGCTGAGGATGCCTGGATATGCCAGTAGTAATTGTGATACCATGTAATCCTATACTAAGCAACTGCGACTCCGAGTTAATCAAGAATGTGTAGTAGTCCTCAGCAAGGCATTTATCTACAAACTCAACTCTACGCTAGCCCAACTAAGGATATTTGACAGCAGTTATATATTGGTTTCCAAAAATAAGCCCGAAGTACAAATTTCAAAACAGCTAAGTATTTTTAAAAGCGTTTTCGAAGGGCCTGACAACGTACTCCTCCTAACAAAAACCCACTGCTGGCACTGATAGTTTTCCTAACGCTGTAACAATGCTGAAATCTTCGGTTAGGTCTGCTTTAAACTGCTCTACAAACTATTTTTATCCCTTTCCAACTCTCTTCCACTTAGCCCTCAGGAAAGCTCCCAACCTTTAATGGCCTTAAAATACGGCACTTGTTCTCCAAGCCAGCAGAACACCTGTCCCTTGAGACTACACTGACCACAATGGCCTAACAAAATGTCAAGAAAAACGCATACCTTTCACCAGTTTTGGTTCCACCACTTGTCCCATAGCTCACAGTTGAGACAGACTTAGTGACGGAAGTAGTATTCTCTGCATAAAGGCAAAAAAACCAAGACGCATCAGGGCAGAAATTTCTCTTATCTCTTTTCCTCATATGTCTTTAAACCATTTCCTGATAGATAGCCATGCACTGATTTTTACTCACCACAGTGAAAGGCTGCAGGCCTCTGTCTAACTTCCAGTATGAGCTAACAAGCTGGGGAGAGATTTTCCCCAAGGGTGCAATCCCTCTGCAAAATCGCTGCACTGCAGCGAGGAAGGTGTAAATATACCAGAAATGGCTGTGAGAGGATGCCTTTGACAAAACTGCATTGGGAAGGCCGATCATTTCAGGGCCTCCTTGCAGACCTCAGAGGAGGGCACACCGCCAGTGACATTTCAGTCGAAGGAAGAAACGGTGCTACAGCTCAGCTTCTAACAGTCATTCTGGCAGCCATAAGGAGTCCTTGGAAGTCTGTCATGATTGAGAGCATAATTTAAATTACCTAATTTCTACCAGGAAACATTTTAGTTTTTAAAGCAGAACAGACTCCAAAGGTGGCTTAAAAATCATCTTTGCATCTTCCTACCCCCACCTCTGAGGTTCTGTCTTTTGTACTTTGCCTTTCAGAGCCCAGCTCTAGACTCCAGCTATGCTCTGTAAATGCAGAACAATGGAGTGGCTTGCCCAGATTTAACACAGTAAAGCCTAAAACTGTTGCATGATCCAGCAATTAATTTATTGAAGGCCCCTTCTACACATACAGAGAAGAAAGACTAGCATCTTAGAAGCAATCCAACCTGATCACTGTCCAAATCACTCTCTGAAAATGCTGAACTCTCCCCACTGCTTATAGAAAGGATCCGGATCAACTACACTTCTCACGTAAAACACTCTGGTAAATACCAGCAAGCAGACGTGACAAAACTGGGACCAAATGATTGTCAGATATTTGTGCAAATCTCGGAGGTTTTAAGACAAGGAAGAGTACGATCCCTATTATAGATGAGCTACATCTTTCCTAAACTGACACTTGAGACCAGTGTGAAATGCCGGTACATTGTGTAGACAGTAACAGCTGGGTGAAATCAATCAGATGTACTTTTGGATAGAACACAACTCATCTGTTTTTACTGAAATTGAAAATCCTTAAGGCATTTTGCCCTTTAACACATTCATATATGAAGGAAATTCCTTACTGCTATTTTGCTCAAAGCAATTTGCTTCAATATCCATAGGATGGGCCCATGACTTCCCATCTGCTATTACCTATCAGCTGAAATCTTCACTGTTCAAACTGTCTGTTCTGCCACACTTTTCTGGCACCTATCGTTTCCACTGCACAGATTGACTAACAGTACACATGCACACCACTGTGCAGATAAAGATCCATACCCCTCACTTTGAACTGACTGAGAATCTGATACAGCATAACAAGTTTCCATGGTACCTGGGAAACTGAACCAGCATGCAGTCTTGTTAGCAATTTTAATATTACCATACACCCACCGACTAATTGGAACTACATGCTGTAATCTGAATCCCCCAGATGTGTAGCATGGAACCCCTCTCAACTTGTATTGCATAAGGTCATACTGATGGGAACACTCACCTCCAGTGGCAGATGACTCCACTGTTCTCACCATACTTGAATTCCAGGCCCTGGCTGAAAAAGCAGAAAAGACAAAAAAGGCAGGCTTTGCTACGTTGTTAGCTTTAATAAAGATAAAAGTTGAAAGAATAATCGGCAAATAATCCCCGTCTCTTGCTGGCAATTCCATTTGATCTCTCTCTGTAATTTCTGACCCATATATATATAGTCTGATGTGCAAGTGAATGACTTCGATATGAATGAAATGAGATTTCTTCCTTTTTTTCTTTAAATTTAACTCAATTTAGATATAAATAAGATTCTGCAAACACTCTGACTCACGTATATGTGTCAGTCTGCTGTCAGTCATTCCTCCCTCCAAATTAATGTTAAACCTGTTAGCCAAATGTCTGCTTAACTTCTCAAGGGGCCTCAGGTCTCAAAACAGTAAAAGCTCCTCCAAATTTCACTAAAATAGCTGGCCACATTGAAGAGATGCTAGTCAGTAACTGTGCTAGAAGATAAGCTATACTATGAATGCAACTATATTAAGCAGCAAAAATTCTCAGCGGATGTGACATTATAGCTCAAAGCTCCTACTGGGATTCATGATATTCTAAATCAGTGTCCCACCATGGGATATGTAGACATAGAAGCGAGGTTTCATAATAACCACTAGGTCACAGGACAATTCCCATAGCACTAGTTTCTTGAAGTAAAGAAATGGGACACAGCTTTGGCAAATAAATTATTTTTGTCCCTTTTACCTGACTGGTCAGAAGTTTTCACTGCCATCGCAGTTTTGCTCTTGCTCTGTCCCAGCAGGCCAGCAGATGCATTAGTTGTTCCTGTTGAACAGGCAGCCTCTCCTGAAAACTTCTCTGAAACCCTGGTTACTGCAGTAACGGGAAGGTGGGGCATCTGTAAGGTGACTGCAGGGGCATGGGCTTCAGGCAAAGAGTCTGACAAGTGAAAAGAGGTCAGTTCACGGCAGAATTTTGCCTGACCTAGTGAATAAAAAGAAAAGGAGAGAGGAAGATTATTTGCAGATCTGTAACAGAGTTACAAACCAATTTCTATGCAACAACTTTACATGTCATTGGAATTATTCCCCCTAGTTCTCCCTGTGGGCCATTATGCCATTTACAGCACACTGCAGAAACAACCCTAGTGTAAGTGATCCTTGCATGATCTCAGCAAGAACAACTTCTCTGGGGAGACCTTACTGTGGCCTTTCTGTACTTAAAAGGGGTCGATGAGAAAGACGGGGGCAGGCTTTTTTAGCAGGGCCTGTTATGATAGGACACGGGGGGTGATGGTTTTACACTAAAGAAGGGGAGATTCAGGATAGACACAAGGAAGGAATTGTTGCCCCTGAGGGTGGTGAGAGCCTGGCCCAGGTTGCCCAGAGAGGTGGTGGATGAACCATCCCTGGAGACATCCCGGGCCAGGCTGGACGGGGCTCTGAGCAACCTGAGCTGGGTGAAGATGTCCCTGCTCATGGTAGGGGGGTTGGAAAGGTTCCTTCCAAACTAAACCATTCTATGATTCCACGATTAATCCACTAGCATCTGCAGCTCGTAAGCTCCTCCGCTTTCTCTCTGCAGCCCCTATGCCCAATCTCCTGCGATGGGTCAAGAGTCAGCATTCTTGCACTTTTCATGGTTTTATGAAACACTGTGTGCCTCAGTTTGAGACAATTGAGACATTACATCCATCCTCCACTGAATGATGACGGAAGCGGACAGGTAATTTGCAAAATGTTTTTGGATGCGAGGCTACAATGGCACCCAGAATAGCAGGCCTTATAATCACTAGTGCCCCAAGATAATGTGACAGTGGTAGTCTGTAATTTATGAAAGACCTCAGTGCATGCTTAACAATAAAGTTAGGGTTTAAAAGCTAAACTCCTGATTAGGAAATAAAGGTAAACGGTATCAATGCCACAGTACGATATCCATAGCAGATTCTAATGCTTCCAACACGTAAGAGTTGCTCTGTGACTGCCAGGATCAGGTATTTTACAAGTAATGCTACTTCATTTCATTCCTTGTTCCTACCTGATGAAGACTGATGCCCATTTTCAACAACGGAAGAACTAAAAACTCTTCTATACTCAGGTTTGTGGTGACCATCCAGCTCTACACTCTGTCAGAACAGACAACAAAAATGACAGCTAAATTTCAAACAGAAGCAAAAGTTAGAAGAATGTCCAGAGATACCTGCCAAGAACATGTCTTCCTTGTGCTAGTGAGCCCTAGGAGGGGTCTTCTACTTTGGTAAGATAAAGGTATCGCCATCCACTGTGAAGGTGATACACAGAAGACTTCGCACAATAGTAGAGAGATTGATTGAGATTGCATAAAATGCTTAATGCTCTGCAGTTTCTTTTTCTGTTTGCTACAGAAGAAAGGACATTCTGATAACGTATTGTAAAAGCATTACATAAAGTAAGTATGATCCTAGCACTTTACAGCTGCATTATAATCTGCAACATCTGCAAGGATAGTATTTTATGGAAAAAGCACCAATTTTTCTCATTATGTTTGCCAATATAATTCCAGAATAATCAGCCAATAATTTTTTCTGGAGTTTTTTGTTGTTGTTGTTTGGGGGGGGTGCGTGGCTGTGTGAAAAATCACAAGAAACTACATTAATTTTTTGCTGCGGGAACTAAAGAAAGAAGAAATTGCATCACGGACACACAACTACTTCTGTTTAAAAATGCAGCTTCCAAGAAGCAGCATATACAAGCAGTAGACTGTAATTTCCCCATGCACTGTTTTAATATCCATTACTTGAGATACTAGAACTTTTGTCACCTCAACTACAAATCCCAGTCAACTCCTGGTAACTATGATCCGAGATCTTGCTAAGAATTTTTTAACTAGTATTAGATTACAGTAAGGCAGCCTAAACACAATTTTGTCAGAGAGTATACAGTTGTGGGCTTAGATTTTGATCCTCCTAGAAATTTAAGTGTCAACCTCCAGCTGATTTGAATGGAACACAGGTGAAAAGAAAGGAGAATAAACTACATTGGGGAAATTGGAATATTCAGAACTTCTCACCCTTTCCCAGCACTTAAACCTTTCTTACAAGCAAAAGCACTACAGCTCAGCTATCTAGGATCCACCGATTGCTGTGGGATCTCTCCCATTTAGAGGCTTCATTACTGACAGGTCTTCAGCAGAAGACCTCACATCCAACAACGCTACACTCTTTCAGCAGTTACTCAGCTTAGGCCCAAAAGGCATGATTGAGTTCTTTTGCAAAACTAGCCTGCAAACTTTTTTCGCAACGCGTCACCAGAACAACTTCTTTAAAACGGCATTTGTCTCTCCTGATAATTAAAAATATTTTTCGTTTTTATACCATCTGCTATTCCCACAGAGAATGCTTCCATACACACATAGTCTGACTTACTGCTGCTAAACTAGATCTATGTCATTGTATCCAGGTCTTTTAATTTGCGAAAATAAAATTATTTTGAAACTTTTCTATTTGTCAGGAAGGTACTAGGCACGAGTAAATCACTAGCTGGCAGGAATTAACTTGAGAAAAGTACACCAAACATTAATTGTACAAACCATACAGAATCAGGGGTTCTGAACTTTTATTGCTGTATTTAGTGCAACTGAGACCCTAAGCAACAATGACTGCCCATTTCCAGAACTGAAACGTAAAGCACAGCTAATGCAGCTCACTAGAATGTACTCATGGCATACAGTTAGAACTGTTTAGCCTTTTGCGTGAACCATTATGATCTGAATGCGTCAAATACCTGTGGAGACTGTAAACATGAATCTACTTTATATGCTGGGGAGTGGGGGCGAGCAAAACAGTCAGATGAGATGGTCATTGCGAAGATCATGTAGTAGTATCCTGAACACTGGTTTCCTAATGAAGTGACAGGTGCTGCATTCATTTATTTTATGCAAATCTGATTACCACATTTTGGCTAACGCTAACAGCGCTGGGGAAGAAACTGATACCAGGCTGGAGGAGGGGAAGGCCAGTGTACTAATAGAATGCTGGGAGGATCTGGGATCAGATTCTACTGGGCACTTAGTAGTGTCAGGCTACAGTACTTCACAATCCACTTTCTTTGGAGATGCGCAGCTCCTGACAAACCCACGTGTGTAACAGTACTTCCTGTGTCAATGCTGGCCACATAGATGGTAAAGAGCAGGACAGGTATCTACACCTGTGCTTAATGATGAGAAGTACTCATTTGTGCAACTCATGCAACAACAACAACATGACAAGGAACTGGTGAAGTTGGAGAAAAGAGAGTTAACGCTAACGTTTTGTGTGTCTTAGGCTTGCTCTTAGAACTAACCTCTCTGTAGCTCAGAAGTTTCTGTGTAATGTAGGGTGATAATACTTCCCATAGCTGTATGGCTAATGGAATTCCTCCTCTACTGCAAAGAAGTTAGACCTTGCAGATCCATAACTGGAAGCTGCTATACAACAGGCAAGTATCGTAACCCAGTGGTGAAAATTCCATACGTTCAGAAAAAGTAAGCACTGGGTCATGAGATTATAAAGAGAAGAAACAATTTTAATTTCCTTTCTGAGCCTCTAAGGTGCACATCTGTTAATGTCTTCAAGCTTCTGCCTGCAACAAGGTCAAACTGTAGAAGAATGACAGACAAATGAGATTCCTCTCTCTCAAATGAGATACAATAGTCATCCAAAGTCTTCCATAAAAGCACCAATTATCAAGAGGATCATGATAAAAATCACTGGATTTAAAAATGCTGTTTATCTGCGAGAGAAACCTCCCTCTGTTGTTACATATGCTGGATGAAATTGATGCTTCACTTTGGTGAACAGCAAAACCACCACAGTCTTACGCAATGCAAGATTCGACACTGTTCCTTGCATATAAAGAGATCATTGATACATCAAAAACGGGGAATGATGAAATGTGTGAGGAAATGCAAACAAGGCTGCTAGACATCAGCAAGAACTACACCACATTTACCCCTTAATTCTTCTTCTAGTAATCCATTGTCTGTAAGATAACACAAGTATTCTTTATCTATAACCAACCCTGTAGCTTGAAGAAGAAACCTTGAACGCCCTGAGCATATTAGGAAAGCTTTTGCACATGGAATAATCAGTGAAGAAAAATAGAAGCAGTACTTTTCACAGAATCTGAGGGAACATTTTCTTCATTACAGAGAATCTGGGTGACCAGCACATTAACAAAGGCTTGTTCTTTAGCCATTTGAGCGCAGCTGCATCTGAGCCTTACCCACAAAATCATGTTTTCACTGCATGCATTTGCTGTGTGTAGCTCCAGCTGCATCTCCCATGGTTCTCAGTATTGAAATTCCTTCTCGATCAGCCATGCTAATTCAGGAAGTTGTCCAGCCTTCCAGGGAAAATTGAGGGAGGGTGCTGAACTATCAGTACTTAAGTGATCTTCCCTGAACCCTCAAAGCAAAGTGGGAAGGTATCAATCCAAACAAAAGCTCATTTTGTGCTTTAATGCAGACTGGTACTTAGAGCTGGATATTGCCATAACCTCTATGCAAGGCTTTTCACAGAGTGTGAAGTACACGCTTCAATATAGGCAGTGGTGATGGAGCAGGTGAGATCGTGTGAGGGACCCCACAACCCCTGTCCATTCCATGTCACTCAGCTCACTCCTGTTCCTTGCAATACAAACACGTGCAGATGGCTCCATGGAACAAAAAGGAATGGCTCTGAAAGTCACGTGTATGCTGCTTACCTTGTCACGTGGGGGAAAAAGCAGCAGTTGCCATGACTATGTTGGAACAATGCATCCCGCAGCAGCTCTACCTTTGCACTTGCCCTGGCTGTGGGAAGGCCTATGCCCCCGTTCTTCTGTCAATAGGAATGAAAAGGGCTGGAATGCAATACAGACTCTCTGTTCACTCCTCCTGATGTAGCTTTGAGTGAATTTCATTTCCAAGCTTTTATTTTCCATCCCCAAAGCCTGGATAGACCACAGACCATCTTTCCGTGCTCCAATAGCTTTAAAGACCCCCTAAGACATGGCTTAATCAACATTACCCAAAACAGGCTGTCAGCTGTGAAAGCCAAATCTCTAGTATCGCAGTTTTATGGGACTGAATCACAGTGTACTGTCTGGCTGCCACCTCCTGGTGTCAAAGATTGTACAGAGCTCTTAGCTCTTTCCACAGAGTCGGACCCATAAAAAAAGTATTACACAAAACATCTCAGTGCCAGATGAGCTTCCCACTAACTGAGGTTTCCATGCACCAAGTTATAAGGCTCCACTATGTTGCATAAAGAATTTTATCACCAAGAGGAGTGTGTGCTTGTCCTAGTACAGGTCACGGAGATCACCACAGCTCATGTAAGGCCCACTCCTCAGCGAAGAGCTGTAACAGCGTGGGACAGGGTTGCGCAGCAAAACTCTCACTGCAGGATGCTAAGTCACTACCTTAGGAAAATAAGCTACCGCCTGCTATATGCTGAGCTGTTCTCCTTTGTAAGCTTGCCAGCTGGCAAACAGCATTGCTGGCACACAGATCCCCTGAATCAAGTCCAGAAAGGATACACAGATATTCACATACGTATATATATTGATAGCTGAGACTGCCTCAGCTTCTCTTCTTACTTCTAACCACACTGAACTGACACGTTGCTACTACTCTAACCAGTACCCCAGTTTAAACAAGCAATGCCATAAACAGGAACATCTCCAGATAATATCAGGGCCACGACCACTTCTCAGAGCACCTCCCCAAACCCCATTTGACCCTGCACTGCAAAAGAGGAGCCCTGTGCCCCTAAACGTTCCCCCATGCCAGTGCAGATCCTGACAACACCCGTGAAGCATCCGCTCATGCACCCTCTTGGCCCTCCCTCCCACCGCCAGCGCTTACTTGGCTCCGACCGGTGACCGCTAGCTTGGCCTGGCTGGAGAACCTGCCGCCGGCCGAGCCCTGCCCCGGAGAACCGGGTCCCGCGGCCGGGGCGCTCCCCGCCTCCTCGTCCGCCCACTCTTGCGGCAGCCCCGCCGACCGGCCGAGGGCCTCCACCTGCCGGGACAGGCGCTCCAGCTGCGCCCGCAGGCGCCGGTTCTCCTGCTGCAGCTCAGAGACGGTGTGCGCCAGGGGGCTGGCGAGGCGCAGCACCTCCTCCACCTGCCGGCCTACCCCTTGCTTGAACACCTGGATGTCCCCCTGGATCTCCCGGACCGCGCCGCGCAGCGTGTCCTCGTAGCGCCCCAGGGCCTCGCACACGGCCTGCGCCTCCCGGCCGTTCAGATCCTCGGCCTCGCTGGCCATGGTGTCCGCAGACCGCAGGCCGCGCGGCCAGGGAGGCGGGGGGCTTGGGAGCCGCTCCCGACCGGCGTCCGGCCGCCTCGCCTCCCGCCGCTCCCTCTCCCCTCGGAGGGCGCCCTCTGCTCGCGGCGGCCCCAAGCCCTGCCCCCGCGACGGCCGGCCCCCGGCCCGCTCCCATGCTGCCAAGATGCGCGCCCGCAGGGCCCGGGGCGGGGGGAGCCGCGCCTGCGCGGTCTGCCGCGCTCGGGATACGCTCGACGACCGGGGAGATGTAATTTCAGGAGGCAGCGGTGGGAGGGGGAGAAGGGGCAGGCGCATTGGCTTGTGCGCAGCTGCCCCGGCCTGCGAAGGCCTGAGGGGGCTGAGCGAACGAGACGGCCCGAAGCGGCGGCGGCGCCGGTGTGGAGAAGGGGGAGGCCGGAGTGGGAGAGAGACAGAGAAACGAGGGGCGCGTTATCTTGTCTTTCCCGCGTTGCTTGGAGATGATGCCAAAGTAACCACAGCTTATCTCTTCCGAAGGAGCACTGAGGCAGGGGGAGAGGAGAACCGCCTCTGGGACAAGCGAGACAGAAATGCACACACATGCGCCTTTGGACACATGTGCTGAATGCTCGTGTGTCCCTTCATGCACACAAACTTGTATACACACCCACCACGCTCACCCTCACGAGTTTCCCCACCGTGGGCTGCAGTTCGATGGGCATTAATACTAAGCTGCCAAATCATCCAGCAGATCCGATGTGTGTGCATGTGGGCATGAGATCCCCCTTTCTGCCGCTGTGGGGAATACTCTTGGGTTTACTCTGTATTGCCTACTGCAGCACAAAACAATACCTTGTGTATAAAGCCTCTCATGAAAAGGAAATCTGGAAGATATTTTAAGCAAATTTAAACCATCAGAGTTAGCCGATATATATAGCCTTTTTATCAGGTAGCTACAACTCGTTTTGGTACCATACAAAATTTACCGCGTTACTGGCTCATTGCCTCTTTCTCTCAGGAACACTGCGTTCACATGCAAAACTCACACACATTTACGAGCATGCCTAGAAAATATTCCTCCCCCCATGGTAAAGATTTCAATTTTTAGAATATTTTTAAATTACTAAGGAAAGCTTGTGCTTTTTCATAGAATATTAATCTAGTTGAAAGTTCAGTCTTCTGAGAAAAGGTGTTTTGAAAGAAAATTTTCAACCCACTTTCAGCAGGGTCTAGCAGAGCCAAGAAAAACAAATTCTTTTGTTGTTTCCAGACTCAGCAACCATAAAAACCTAGTACTTATTTGAAAACAGCTGAAGATAACAATCACTTTGTGTGGGCTAATAGCCATGAGTCATGAGTTATTTAACATAACTGACAGGCAACTTTTCTGTGTCATCCTTGCTTGGCACCAGGAATTATCATTACACTGAAATGATGATGGCAGAAAGCAACAGAGCGCACGCAAAAGGCACGTGCCTGCAGACATACGTGCAATCGCATATATCCACAGGCAGCAAAAGGAGCAGCCATTTCCCAATTTGTGCAAGGTCTTTCGTCTCCTTTGGCCCTGTTCACCCACCACAAGAAGGACTAACAGCCTCTGTTACACTTGAGGGGGCCAACCCCTGTAAACGGTAACATTTAAGAGACAGCAGTTGCTGCCATGGCTGCAAACTTTGTTTTCTCAATACTGATCTCAGATAACACTGAGGCCCGGCCATCCTCTCCTCAGCAAATTGCTATCTGATCGTGTGTCTGACAGTTCCATGGGCAGTTCCAATTCTTTCCAGATCAGAGTTCTAGCTTTTCACGGCAGAAGGCAACCTAATACTCTGGCCCAGCTCCAGCTGGCACAGGACTGCCAGCTGAGGGGAAGGCCTCAGCGATGGGACATTTTTTGTCAGCACCTGTCTCAAAGTGCTCTGTTACAGAAGAAGTGGAAAAAATCTCCAGTCACTTCACCAAAACCAGGTCCTTAATCACATCTCCTCCTCTGCACCTGCTTCATCATGCACAGCATCTTACAATGTGACTTATTATTAGCCATTACTTTCCACAGCACTCAGCTTACCCAGTCTGGGAGCCAGAGCTGACACCACTGGAAATTCCAAGACAAGGGCACAAGTGGGCAAAAGGGAGAAGGAGCTGTGAGTCTTATGGGGCTCTGGTCTGCTGTGAGAGTCACCCAGGCCAAGGGTCTCACAAGCAAATCGCTGGGAGGGAGGGTAAAAACTTGCTAATGTAGTAACTGACCTTTGGATTTGGCATTTGAAAGGAGCGGGGTTGCCCAACACTACAGGAAGGAGACAGCTCCACGGCTGACACCCTGTCCGGCTGGGACACCGCTGCACACATCCATGGCTGGGGAGCTCCCCCTGGGGACTTGCCAAAAGACATGTAAAACTCCCGCTAAAATGGCTAGTGCTTAGTTCCCAAATCAGCTAATTGCAGTCTGTTTTTATCTCCATTCTAAAAAACACCTTTGCCAACCATCTGGAGAGTTTCAGGAATGTAAAGAGACCAGTAGCATGCTGTCCTTGCTCATAGCTCGGGTGTAATCTACTGCTAGGCACGCCACTATCTTACTCTGCATTCTCCAGACACTTCATAAACTACTCTAGCTTCCATTACGGAATTCTTCAGGGCTCTTTGACCATTTATCAGTGGTGACAGTGGCTTTCCTGTCTGATAATGCTGGCTGATGAGTTCCTCAAGCATCCTTCACAAAACCTTCAACACATTCCTGTGTCCCACATAAAATTCCCACCGTTTGGAGAGTGGCCTGACCAGTATGTTGACTTGTCTCTTTTCCTGACAGGGGTTCTCTCCTTCCCGGATGCTTTGCTTGTTTTTATGTTATCCCTCCCAGCTTGTTATGATCTGTCCCTCTCCTTCTTGTTCTACAGCGAATTGATTTTATTATGTCTCCTCCTGGAGGGAGATTGCGAGTGTTAGAACATGCTCACAGCCTATTCGAACTCGTAAAAATTTGACACAGTCCCAAAAGCAAACAGCTCTCTTCCTTCAACAGGAGAATTTAGCCCTTAGCTGCTGTGGCATTTCAGTCTGTGTGACATAGGCGACAAGCCTAAAGTTCACTAAATCCCCCACCGCACCAGCAACCGGTAACACAGTCAGACATTTAGCAGGGGCAGCCATGCAATGTTTACAATACAATGTCTGAAAGATTGGGAAAGTCTTCTACCAAAGCCAGAACCCAGACCGTGCATATTTGCAGTATGGAAAGCATAATGGGAGGAATGATCTGAAGCTCCTAATCAAGGTAAATAGGCACATCCTATGCTGGCAATTTAAAAGATAACAGGGCAAATTCCAGCCTCAGCTGTAATACTAGGGTAAATGTGGAGTTATTCTATCAATGACTGCAGAGTTATTTGAGATTTACAACTGTGTCTCTAAAATAAGAGTGCAGGCTTTGGTAATGATTTTGAAGACTGCACATACAAAGTACTGGATTTATTAAGACGCTTTCCCAGCTAACTTACACTAATAGCAATGGCAGTTAGCTGTCTTTTGGTTTTGTATTGCTTTGGTTGGTTTGTTTTGGTTTTTTGTTTTTTTAATAGCTGACCATAAGTTAAACCAGAGCCCCAACACCCTGTCATGAAAAAGGACAGGGAAACTGAGTGGGTGAGGAGAACACTGCGGGGGTATGCTAAAAGTACATAAGAATGTTAACTGGGAAACTAAAAATAAATGGGGGCCACAGATGAATCCTGATGTAACTGCTTTGAATTCAATGGAGTCACATTTTGTTTCCACCACCAAGCAATCGCTGCCTATTCTGGCTTTGTATGTGATCCTTTGTAAACAGCTAAACATGCTCTAATTCACTAGCTGTGTTCTGCCTTTATTGCTGTTCAGGGACTTCTGAGGTAACAAGGAAGCTATCTCAGCTGCATATAAATTTGCAGTCATGGAACTAATGAGGACTGTGCAGGAAGACTATGTTTCAGCTCTAGCAAGCCACTATAAAAACAAGGATACCGGAACATCATTTAGACATACAAACTTTGGCACTGAAAACACATAAAACCTTATGACATATATCAAACTTAAAGGCCACTTGCAGTATATTCCCAGAAACCAGCTGTTCAAACAATAAAAGGGGGGCAGTGGTGAGATACAATCTCAAGGTGATTACCTTCTCTTAAATTCTTAAACTGTATTACCAGTGAAGTAAAACAATGCTAAAGACTTCTCCTGACAATACACCTATCTATTTAATACAAACCTGCAATGAGACAGTTTCCTGTTACTTAAGGCAGTACAAACGCACTGTTACACTAGCGTTGCATGTCTCAGCTCTCACATGCAACAATTATGTCCAGATCCTTCATAACGTTCTGCTTCTCCAACACTGAACTCCATTCCTCCACTTAATAAATACAGACAAAAATAAAAAATTTGCTCCCATTAATGAAAGTGCTATTTGGATGAACTGTAGGAACTTGACTTTAGTGTAGTTCAAGCATACATAAAGTAGGAGCTAATCTCTAGCCAACACCAACTGTCCTAGACCATCTGAAATTACTAGAACTAAAAATATTTACATTCAGGGCAGAGTCACTCCCCCAGGCATCTGCAATATAACAGTATATAGCAAGTTGACGTTAAAGGGACACAAGTAACTCTGACAGAGTCTCCACATCAGTGTTTTGGTCACAGTACCATAATACTAGACACTTCAGAGATTATGATCTGGAGCGCAGAGAGGCAATTGGTGTCCAGATGGTCTTTATCCAGCTGCTGGGAATGCTGGCTGGTTAACCGACAGACAAAACTAAATGAGAAGTTATTTCGGGAGTGGTGGGAGGGTGCATTTGTACAGACAGAAAAAGAACATGCCATGGCCACTGCTTACCCACAACTGTGCCTTAAGTTACCTGGCAGGGCACATACAGAGTTTGGTTCTCCAACCAATGGCTGGTATTCAAAAGCTGAGGCTTTTGTGACACTGGACAGTGAGAGAGCTGAACGAAATGTGCATTCATCCACTTGCAGCTTTCCCTGCTAAGCATGAAACTACCGCTTCAGCAGGAGTGAAAACGGAGCTGTAGAATTACCTCTTATCAATCAAATTACAAAAGGGTGAGGGAAAAAAAAAAAAACAAAACCAAAAAAAAACCCAAACAAACTCTCCTCTTGCCTCTGCTAGGCAGACACAGTAACGTGATCTGGATCTATAAGAGTCTTAAAGAACAAGCAAGTTAATTCATCCTCTGCACATAAGCAGCACAGCTGCAGCACTGACATGCAAGGAAATGGAACTAAGGGACGAAGAGCAGCATTGACAGCCACAATGCTAAAAGAATAAACTCACCAGCTGTCTTCCTACATCCCAAGGAATTGTCACTGAATCCCCTCTGGAGATGGCATATGCTCCACAGATCGCCTCATCAGTCATGCTGTGTTTCTAAGGGTAAGCTCAGCCTTTGACTATGTCACAATTTTCCTAAGAAAGGCAACAACTAGGTCAAAATGAAAGTTATTAACAGTCAAGAAGCTCTGCCTTCTCTCCCGAGAGGAGACTGGCTAAGTAAATACGCAATGCAGAAAAGCCTCTGGGGGAAAAATCCCTTGCCCATGCAACAAAGTAGAGCAGGCACATCAGCCACACTAGAAAAATGTAAACTCCTACTGCCCTTGAGTACATTCAGCTAACTAGGCTTAAGACAAAATACAGAGTAACCAAACTGCCTCATCATCATAAAATACAGAACTTTTGATTTTATATAGATATATAATCTTGATCACAAAGCTCCAAGCACTAGCAAATCCAGTACCTCATTCGAAAAGTTGTTCCAACAGTTGATTCATCCCACGGAGGAAAAACAAACCTGTTTCTACAGCCTGAATGTGCTTCATTTCTGCTTCCAAGCACTAGATCTCATTGGGCCTTTCTCAGATGGCACAAACAGCCCTCAGCAAGGATGCTTCCTCAGAGGCACTCTGAAGGCATCACCACGGTGTGCCCGAGTGAGCAAGACGTGGGCCACCTGCCTCCATTCTGTGGGGCTGGACTCACACTGCCCAGCATTACTACCACCCTCTGGGGCCTCACCCAGTGTCCCCTGGCCTCAGCACCCACAGTCGCTGACAGACACACCATGTCATCATGCACGAGCGCAGCTCCTGCAGGCTTGGCTCTCAGGTATGCCACAGAGGCTGTGCCCAGCAGTGGCTTCCCGTGGGGGCCACTCAAATCCACGTCCCTCTGCAATCAGTTAAAAATGCTTCAACACAGAGCTCCAGGGAGGACGTTACACATTGTGCCAGAGGAGATGCAGACCAGTCCTAAGGGCTCTTCGACCATTTTAAGGTTCCTTAAGGTTCTAGCTCAACCCTTGTGCTGTTCACAGGGCTACAGAGAATTTCTCTTGAATTGCCATAGACATTCAACTGTTAGAAACTGCTTGCATCATTCTAGGGGCAGCCAAGGTCCCTCCAATGCTGTGCAAGGTCCTGAAAACCACTCCTGGATTATCCTTCAGCAACCTGAGACATTCCTGGTGTGTCTGGCCCAAGGGCTGGAGCCTTCAGTGGCAGGGGTGGAATTTCCATAGGGATAGGTGCCTTCCTGTCAGGCTCACTGGGCCCCACGGCATGCATTAGGGGTGTTTCGTGTTTTGGTGTGTACCAAGACCTGCCAATTGTCATACAAGGCACGACAAAGTTTTCTGTTTAGCCTTCTTTTCTGTCTCAGACTTTTCCAGGTGCTTTTTACTGTGCTATGGCATTTTCTGATTTCCTTTTTGCATGCTACTGGGCCATCCTCTTGCCTTTCTGTGCTCCCAGAGTCATCCATTTCTGTGTCACCCTCCGGTGTTTCTTTTTTCCTCTTGTCGTGCTGCGAAGTTCTCTTGTCCTCTTAGTACTACTTCTCCTTGCACAATCCATGTCTATTTGGCTTTCAGCATGTTGCTTTCAGGAGCTGGAGCACACCCAAGCTGCTGGGGTTGACCCCGATGGGGCTCAGGCGACGCCTCAGGCGGTTCCGGACCAGGGGCTGGTGGACTGGACCGCAGCTGCGGGCGGAGGTATCGGGTGCGATGCCCCCGGGGTCAGTCGTGCGCCAGGGACTCGCCCGGCTGGGCCCAGCGCTGCGACTGCAGCCGTGAACCGGGCGGCGCCAACGCGGTTTTGTGCTCGGGCAGCGGGTTCCGCCCAGTTCAGGGCGGGGCAGTCGAGAACGTCCCGGGCAACTCGGCAGGAAAGGTGCGCGTTCCGGCGCACAACGAACGAGGGGAGAACCGGCCTGGAGTCCCGGGGGAGGCCGCGGTCCCGGGCCCGCAGCAGGGCGGTGCGCGGCGCTGGCGGGGGACGGAATCGGGGGAGGACCGCACGGAAGCGGTGCGGGGCCGACGAGGGGAGCTTACTGAGGAGCCGCAGTAGCCTTGGGTCGGCCGGACACGGCCCTGGGCCCGGGCCGTGACGAAGCGGAGAGTCGCGGGGAATCCCGGGGGGTCACGGTGGAAGGGCGGGTGAGGCGGCTCGGGAACGTTCTGCAAGCGGCTCCCGCGCCCGGAGGGCGCAGAACGCCATGGGCGTGGTCTTCCGGCGCCTGACTTCCGGCCTGTCGTGTTCCGCGCAGCATGCCGGGAGCTCTAGGCTTCGGTAACGGAGCTGCCGGTCGCCATTTTGTTCTGCGCGCATGGCGGGAAATTCAGTTTCTGCGACTCGGCCCCCGCGGGTGCGGGGCCGCGCTGCCCCGGGAGACGCGCCCGGAGCCTCCTTTTAACACCCCTTCTGCATCTCCTCGTCCGCATCAGAGATTTCTTTCTTTTAGTTATACACAAAAGTTAGTGACTACAATTAATGTAAACTCTTAAAACTACTGTACCACAGTACTGCCATTTTATCTGATGAATTTGATAGCATTCGATACCCGTATTTTTTTTCTAGTTACTTTTTTCAAAAAGTAACGTTCACTTGACAAACCTTTTTTGGAAGGTGATTCGGTTTAACCAAGTTTGGTCTTTCACACTGAAACAAAGGTTTCTCAGGCTTCTAGAATTCAACGGCAGGGCTGTTCTGCACGGTAGCAGCTCTGGCAGGCTTCTCAGGTCGTATTCACTCTTAAATGAACCTTCAAACATGAGACTGATTTGGGAAACTTTGCTCTACTTGATAATTTTTCAGATGCACATGTAATTCAGTAAAACTGGAACTACTGAATTTTTAATGGTATTCAGTAGGAAGATGGGAAGCAGTCACGTTCAGTTCTGATTTATGTGCAAGTATTGACTTTAAACTTGCTCCTGGTTTTTCTTTCTTCCTGTCAAACTAGACTGTTTTAAACTACTGAAATAGTTAATGGTGCCTGGAAACATGAAAACAACCCTCACTTCCAGGCGTTCAGGTGACTGAGAAGTTTAGCCTGTGTTTCTTCTTGATTTAGTTTTCGTGTGTGTGTTTTGTGTTGTGGTTTTGGTTTTTTTAAAAAACACCTTTCTATATGGAACAGCAGCTTGAAGTTATTCTTTGCATGTACTGAAACCACTTCTATAAAGCTTTCACAAAGATGGTGTCTCATTACTGAAATATTTTCTTATGTGACTTTTCAAAAGGAAGGAAGGTTGGAGTTCTGTAAAAAGTCAACCTCCAACCTAAGTTTTATTCCAGATAGTCAGATGTATTAAACAGCCTCTATTTATAGTGCTTCCACTGGCTACCAGGACATGTACAATCATGATCCAATACTTCCTGCATCACCGGTAGGAAAAAAAAAAATTAGTGACACTGTTTGTTTAAAGGCAAGGAAGGTTTTATTTAAGTGACTAATCTGTTATAAGACTTTAAAAACCATCTCACATCAAAATCTATACCAGTTGTAGAAATCTTACTCCTTATTTCATATTAAGAAATTAATTATTGTACATTTTTGAATCTTTACAAGGCAGCCATAAGAAATATAAATATTTGTCACCAGATAGAACCTTCTCACTGACAAACAATATTTAAAAGTATGCACTTAATAAAACTATAGACTGAAAGAACATTTATAATTTCAAGTTTCCTTGTATGAATTCAGCTGTAAGTGGACTGGCCCCTTCCCTGCCCCACAAATAGAAAAATAAGTTATGCAGAAGGCTTGGGGTTCTGTGAGAGGACTGCCATTCTGGGCCCTACACCAGTCCTCCTAGAATAATGCTATATTTAAAGCTCACAATCTGTAAATGGTGTCGACGTTGTGATCTCTGGTATTACCATCTCCCAGCAAGTCGCAGTAAACCTGCCTCTCTCTCTCTCCCCCACCATGAGTTCTGTACATCCTTACAAATTAGAAATGAACTGGCAAATTTGTTTCACATTCCCCTATCCCCCTCAATTATATCCAGTTTCAAAGGCATCTTATTGAGAGAAATACAAGTAGATGGTAAACTGTAATCCCCTTACCTTGGGCTTGAACTAAAATGAGGGAGAGAGGAAATACCGACACCTGACTTCAATTCCAGAGTCCATGGCACAGGATTCTAAGCTGCTCCAGGCCATTTCTTATTTCTGAAAAAGAGCTCTTTTCATCCAGAAAAACGTGTTATTACCTCAATTTTTTTAAGAAGGACTGAATTTAGGATCATCTGTAGGAACCTGTATTTACACTTGAGTGATTAAACATCATGAAGTCAGATTACCTTGTTAACCCCACAATTTCTGCTGAAGCTATGAACAGGGATCATGAGGAATCACGGCTCTTAGGGAAGCTGAGGAAGTAAGTTGTAAAGTTTTGTGTTTATGGGAATTCTATCCTGTACCGGCACCAGATGAGGATGGAAAGTGCCACTTTCTCCCCTGCATGCCTGAAATGAACAATTCAATGCAGAAATCTTGAGTTCAGATCCCACATTTCAAGCTCTGATCAGAAAACTGATGACATTGCAGTGTACAATCTCTTCTCTCCATTATGAAACTAATGAGCTCATTAAAAAGGTGCCCGTACTCCAATCATCTAGTATGTTTATGATATACTCACCTTTCTGTGGCTTACATGCAAGGGGGGGGAAAAAAAACCTGGGCAAAATCCTATTTGTTCAAGTAACAATTGTTGCACTTAGAAATTTTAAAACCCGAAAATACCTATTGATTTGGGGTATTATAAAAATGCTTATAAACAAAGTTTTTAGCAAATTTGAGACAGGAAACAATACGGGAAGAAGGAAAAATCTCTTGTTTTATCTTCCAAATCTATTATGTGAAGTACATTATGATACTATATATCTAAGTATTGGAGATTTGCTTAAACATACACATTAGCAGTGCTCTGGACTAAAGACCGCAATGTATAAATGGGACAACTTGTCCACTAATAATGGCAAACAAAGGCTGTTTTGCAGAATGGTGCAGCTCCCAGATAAAGTGTCATTGTTCCGCTTATTTTAATAGTAGATTAAGATATGGTCATTTATTTTTCCACTAGCTTACTGATAGTTCCACTTCTACATAACCAGTGAAAGTTTTAACTCTGTTTAGAAGTGACTACCCCAAGTACTAAAGGAACAGGTGAAGTAATCTTAAGAATTTAGACTCTGTTCTCACGGAAACAAATCAAAATGGCAGTTCTCATGAACCCCAATGAAAAAGAACAATTACCAATACCATGTCATTTTTACACCTAACAATTTTATGCTGAATAGATATAAACCATGCCACAAAACTAAATAGGAGTACTTTGGTCAAGCAAGAATCTGTTCCAAGAGCACTAGTGTATGCGAACACTTTTAAAAAGTTATTCAAAATAAGCAGATTTGGATCAACATCACTATTCATGTCTGTGGAATATTCTGCACTCTTTATACAATGACATCTTTTTTCAAACTTACTTTACTAGACAACAAAACTGAATACGGCCAGTGTAGTGTGGTTAGTGTTTGGTTTGGGGGTTTTTTGTGGTGGTTTTTTTTTGTGGTGGTATGTTTTGTGTTTGGTTTTTTTGGTGTTTGGGTTTTTTGTGTGTGTTTTTGTGGTTTTGTTTTTGTTTTCTTAAAAAGTATACTGGTTACAAATTTGCTGTGACAACAGAACCAAAACTTCACTTCAGGTGTCTTCCAGTAGATACACACACATACACACAAAACCAAACCACCACAGTTGTGAAGGTGTGTTTTCAAAATATCTCAGATAAGTCTACCACTGCTATTAGTCATACTCGGTTTTTTTACATAATTTAAAACTGGATCCATATCAACAGGACAAAGAAGTGAATGCTTCCAGCTGTGGCCTACTCTGCACTGACTTGTACTGCTGCCTTAGCACCCACTGGAATGACAAGTTTGTGTTTTACAGTTTTGCTTACACTCCCTCCATTTAGCAGGTAAAATAATGTGCTTTTCTGTAACAGGAGGCACTAAAGGTGCTGAAACTAGTGATGAGTCCAACCTGTGTTCTTGGGCACCCACCGTTCCCACCCAACTTCTCTGACCCTTTCCCTTTGTGTATCTTTAACACTTCCATAGCCTATAAAGTTTAAGTAAACACTGACTGCGCAGAGACTGCAGCAATGAGGACTTGCAATCAGAGAGTAAGAACCCTTGCAGGACCAACCTTATCCTTAGCAAATGTCCTGCTTAGCAGGACTGATAATCCTTCCATGAAAGCAAAATTAAAACTGAAATCCAATTGCAAACTGAATACCCATGAACCACTTCATGCGGTTTCATGTGGACAAAGTGTATAACTAAAATTCTGACCAGAAGGAAGTGATCAGAAGAAGGATCGAAAAAAATTATGCTCTAAACTAGTGATTCATCAAGGAAACCTCAGGGATCACCCCAAGCATAGCTTGGAAAAAAAAACCCCCTACTAGTTCAACACGTATAAGGTCCCCAGCCATTGCCACAGAATATTTGTTCAACTGCCAGCCTAGTTAGAGGTGTCTAAAATCATACTAGTACATACTCTCAGCTTAAACGGAAGTTGTTTGGTTTTTTGTTTTGTTTTGGTTTTTTTACCATTTGAGTGGCAACTGGCTAGTGCTTTCAAAACAAATGCATCTGGCGCCTGATGTTTCAGAAGATCAGCTCCTGATTAACACGAAGCCTTAACCTCCAAGCTGATACCTGTATCACTGTTTGCCAAATGCCCAGCTGGAGGCATGTGGTCAGGAGATAAACCATTCTATCCCTGAGCAATAAGTAGTGTTGGAATGATGCAAAGGCCACATGAGCCCTCATACATTATAGGAAACACAGGGAAAATATTTTCAGCTTGATTTCAATACCATGTGTAGAAACGCTGTAATTGCTACCGCTCTAAATCATGCACACACACTAGCATTTGTTTTACTACTATTAGCTCATGATATTCTTAAGAGAAGCCAGCACAGTGACTACCGTAAAGTGACCCAGATATTAATAAATGACATTGTGTCTGCAAGAGTAAAAGACAGACCTTAACAACCTAGGTGATTTCTCTAACCTTGTGCTCAGATGCTAGTTCTTTTAATACAGTCACAAAATTACACACAGTATGCCCCTTTTGAAAGACAGTAGGCCTTTCTACTACAGCAACTTAAAACAAAAATCAGATTTCAGAGTCTCTTGGATGATAGAGATAAATGGCTAAAGCAACATTAACTTTGCAGCAGGAACAGTATTTACTGTCAGGAGACATGCTACACAACAGCCAGTGCTTAGAAAGAACTCCGCAATCAATGTTGCTTTTAGGTCCTCTCAGCAAATTCAAAATTTGCCTAGTGAGTGCCTTCCTCAGAGGCCCTGGATTTCCACATCTATTTAAAACTACGAAGCAGGAACTGACTGGAGGGAGGAGTCCGGTGTACCTGTGCAATCTGCTCCTGGCTGCAGAGGACAGGAGAAGAAACGGACTATGTGATTAGAATTAATACACACAGTAGGCCAAGACAGAACACAGAATAATTCCTCCAGGTCTGTAGGTTAAAGAACTAGGTTCGATCTTACTGGGAAAGAATTTGTAAACCTGAAGACTGTTTCAATGCAGTTACTGATGTGCCAGAGATCTTTCAGGTAGTTTGAAATACGTAACTGACAATTTTTAGACAAGTAATGTCTAAAAAAAAAAAATAGAATATCTCCATCTATAAGCTACTTTGCTGCCTTTCAAGGCAAAAGTCACGTGACTATGCTGTTCAAAAAGCACACTGAAACTTTTGAGTACATGGAGAGTATAGACCCAGGTTTACTCCTGCACTGTCTTAATAGTTTTTCATTGCATTTCCTGTTTGCTTTACATGCCAACTTTCAAAATCATTAACCAGGCTTGTTGATAGACTTTCTGATCTAAACTACAGGCTAGGAAAACCTGAAAGTTAGGGGTTGGGGGTGGGCACAACACCCTGTCCACCCCAACTCCCTGAAATTAAAAAAAAACAAACCAACCTGAAAAAGAAATCTCCTATTGACTTAAAGCTTTCTCAGTGCCAATAGTCTGGTATTAACTTTTAAAGAAAAGCAGGTTTTTTGTGCACTTGTAATTTCATTGCAGGTTTTAAAACATGCTTCAGTTCAGTCATGGAAGTTCTCTGGGTGAATTTAGTGCAGCAGAAGTATGTCCATGAACAAACTGCTACTATGGTAAACTAACCGAAACACTTTAGAAATATTACCACTTGGGGAAAATTTCACACATTTTACTTCTAGTGAGTTCACTAAGAGATCAGAGAGAAATTTAAATCCGTAGGAAAACGTCTGTTTGGCACCTGTAATTTGGTATGCCCATTCTTTGAAGCTCAAATGCTGTAATTCTGAATGCTACAGATTATCCTAAAACAGCAGTTGCTATAAACCACGAGAAGGTAAACAATTTACCCACAGGAATTCCATTACTTTTTTTTTTTTCTCCTCCAGTGTAAAGATTCTAGTTAGAATAACGAAAAAAGCGATTGCTCTGAAGTTTGCAGATCCCTTAGTAAAAAGGCTCCCTTTAGCTTACCATCTCAGGATCTGTCTCTCGAACCGAGATGGTCAGAGCCATCTCCTTACTCAGAGCAGTCCACACATTTTACACAGTCACCAAGTTCCACAAAACAATGTGATCTTTGTACACTTGCACATTACTTTGTATACAGCAACACTAACTGCTTCAAACTGTGGCAGACACATTTATTTCTAACATGAAATTTTATGATTTGGTTCATAAGTGGAGTTCTCCCATTTACTTGATGTCCAGCACCTCACACAAACGCAAGTGCCCATGTTGGGGTCTCTTAACCAACACTATAAGCTGAAAGGAAATCTTGGGTTTAAGGCACCCAAAAAGCATCTTGCTGTACAAATCCTGACCACCCATTATTATAGTTCCCACTTCTGCTTCCCTTACAAGTGTATCGCTGTATCAAAAGTGAAGTGGAAACAGATATAACCATTTAATGTTTAAAGTGTAAACTTTCTCTGTAACCTATGGGACCTACTGTTGATACTGGTTTGGGTGCAGCTAGGTAGCTGATACCTCAATCCTTCTGAGTAAAATCAGCCTGTTACAGCTTTTTCTCTTATTGCACATTTTATCTGTTGTAAAAATAGCCAAAGATATTTCATGTTGCTTTGACGTTATAAGCACTTGCGATAGTTTTAGATTGTTTTAAAATTTCCTAATAAACATGTCAAGAGGAACAGACTGGAAGTTCCCCAGTTGGTGTAAGAAGGCAGATTCCAGAACAGGGAAGACTCCGAGGTACAGGTTCCCCTCTACATATCTTAGTTTGAAGCTGCCTAATTATCCTTGAGGCATGCCTACAAGTTTACTGAGGTGCACCCAAGATCTATATTCCCAAGCTTCCTAGGGGACAGATTCAAATTTGTGAACTCCACCTCGAACCCAAGCAATGGAGGGCAAATGCCTGTCATGATCTTTGTCTGATTCGGGCTGGCTCTGGGCACGCTCTGGCTTGGGGTTCAAACAAGGTGGGTCAGGTTGCTGTACAGACATAGTCCTGCGGAGATGGTTTCTCTTGCGCAAAAACTCAGGTTGGGAGTGGAGGCCAAAGCTGCCTTTTCTCAAGATCATCCGAGAGTTGTTCTTTTTGGGTCGTGAATGGAGACTGAACTCCAGCGACGCCAAGTGGGCTGCATAACCTTCACTGAGGAACTGAAATAGGAAGGAAAGAAAGGGAGTGACAAATTACTGCTGCCTCAACCTATGAGCTCTATGGGAATTAAGTTCCTATTTTGGGCACCCCAGTTAGATACCTACAGGGTACTAATACTCCTCTCCCCTCAGTTTTGGTTGTTGTTTTTTTTTTTTTTGAAGCACCCTGTTCCATTTTCTTATTCAGCAATATGCAGTACATGCACCTGCAGGCACAACCTATGACCACTCCATTCTCTTTTCTATTCACTCTGCCAGAAAATGGCTCATCTGAAACCAAAACTGTCCTTCTTTCTCTGAAACATCGTCTCTGCTCGTGTGTGTGTGTATGAGCGAGTGCACGCACGCATTCACACGCATGCATCTCCTTGTTCCCCCTAGGACCTCCTGATTGAGTGGCAAGAGTTACTTACTTGACACTGTGCCTGGTACTTCTTTGTTGATCGTCCAACTATGTAGATCTGGGATGGCGACAGAGCCAAGACATTGTACACAGAAATATCCTTCATGGAACCATATGCGGCACAGATTTTGATGTGGCACTGAAACAAATATTACTTCCAAAGTGAACGCTCTATTGAACACCATGCACTACAAGGATGGCACTTGTTTTGCAATGAAGCAGCAGATGAGTTCATTGTTAACAACGTCATTCTGTAAACCACAGAAAGCTAAATCTGTCTACCTGCATGCCAGCAAGAACTAGAGATATGCATGCTGGAAAGAACAAGCAGTTCATTTACTTATTTGTCAGGCCCCTTTGGATGTTTTATCAGCCTTCCTTGCTCCTTAAAAAGTGAGGAAAAATGAGCAATGGCAAAAAGACTTTGTGATAGCCAGTGAGATTCACTGTTCGAAAGGCAGGGAGATCTCTAACTTCACTGAATGACATTCTCTGGAAAAACGTTTCAAGGCTATAAACAGGTTTCTAGTACCTCTTGCATGAGATTCCGGAGAAAAATGGTCTTTTGTCGCAGTGGGTCATGAACAAGTCCATCTGAGAAGAAGATCATCCCTTGTGGGAAGTTGTGTTGAGACAACCATGAAACCACACGCTGTTTTTGCATATCTGGACGGCCAGTAATATAGATAATCAGATAACCCAGGTCCTGCCAATGCCTGTCAGAAACAGCAGGTAAATTATGTAGGTGCAGAAAGAGAAACAACACTCACAGGTCAGGTCGACATTTCTTTGCTCAGCACAGACCCAGTTAGAAGTCAGACACTATCCTTCAACAAGTGGAAAGCAGCATGCCTATGTCTCTGCTCCTATCGAGAAATCAAGTAATAATGTCACAACCTGAGGAAGATGGAGGGAAGCAAGAGAGATTCTTACACAGTATGTTATATAAAATATGAGAGCTATTTAAAAATGTATTTACAATAGACCTTGCTACACATCAAGTCCTGCTACATTGGAAACCTTTAACGAGATTTCCTGCCATTTTAGCTCTAAGGAGTGGAAACCCTTGAAAACTGACATCCCTCCATTCCCATGCAAGTTCCAAAATGAGAGCCGTATTTCCCCGTTTGGTGCGACATTAACGGACTTGCAAGAATGGATTAAAAGGCCTTTTAATTCTTCTTCCAAAAGATGCTCTTGCATTCATGGCACTCGGTATTTCTGAAATAGAAGTATGTCTTTATTTGAAGTTAATGAAACACAAAATAGACTTTTTGCTAATCACAGTAACACATGGAATCATTATTAATTCACTGCACACGCTTCAAGGCCGTATTCCCAAGAAGCAACCTTTCATCTTTAGGCAACTTAAACTACATATTTCAAAGTAAACCACAGTATTCTAAGATTCCTCTGAAAATCAGGTAGACCTGATGTCCAAGCAAATATAGAAATATCTCTGTAAAGAATCCTGGCCTTTAAAGAATTGTTTATTTAGTAAAAAACCCCAAAACTATTCAGCCCTCTTCCTTCCTATAGTGTTCAAAGAGGAAAGTCAGAGATATAAAAAGTTAAGTGCACGAATTTCACTTACCTGACCACATCAACGGCCCCAGCTCGGACTTTGGGGTCACTTCCCATAATTGAAACACTTGCTGCAAATGAACCGTCAATGCTGAAGACAACACATTCCATTCCTCGGGGAAGCACAGTCAGGTAACTTGCAGCACTGCTCTGGTCCCCTCTGGAGAGTCAAAGCAATAAATACATTTAAAAAGCAAAATGTCAGAATGTATTTTCTGCACATTCTAGTTAAGACCTGAAATTACATCTGTCTGAATCTACAACTTCAAAAAAAAAAAATCACTGTCAAATAGGGCTTCTGATTTCAGTCCTATGTGGAGCAAGTAAAACTTGCTTTTAAGAAATAGTGTTCCAAAGAGAAATTTGGAAGCTGACTTTAATAAGAAATCACATGTATAAATGCCTAAAAGTATTACGAGAAAAACCTCAAAACAACCTGAAGTGCTCAAACTACTACTCAAACATGTTGTCTATATATGCATATATACGTCTATATATGTACACGTAAGACATGAATACTACATATGCGCACAAACACACATATCTACACACATAAATTAGCTACTTTGTTGTTGTTTGTCTTGAGTTTTGGTTTTGTGTGGTTTTTTTTTTTTTTTTTGTTGGGTTTGTTTGTTTTTCCCCAGCAGTCTACAGCTACTGGCAAATTATGAGAAATTACAAGGGAAGAACTGATATGCAGCTTTTATTGGCATGTACTTAACACAAATCAGCTTTTCTCCATTACATAAACAGTTGGTAATACAAGCACTACCCATCCCTCTACCCTTGCAAATTACAATGGGAACGCCAATCCAGAAAAGCTTTCTTAAAAAAAAAAAAAAAAAAAAAAAAACGCCCACCCTAAAACAAACATAAACCAAAAGATAAATGCAATCATAGATGGCCATAATCTGAAGACCACATCTTCTTTCCTTTCAAAAGATGATTATTGTATGACCTAGAAATTCCTATCTGGTGATGAAGATCCTTACAGTACATGTGCACCGCTTATTCAGGAAAGACAGGACAATTTCTTTCCTTCCTGTTTGAAACTTATTCCTGCAGTCTGAAAGTCCATGGGAGCTTGACTTCTGAATACGCCTTATTTCGTTTTTAAGTAATTCTCTCTTCTCGAACTGTCTGTTCTATTACACTGATGTAAAACATTTCTTCCTCCCCAATTAGCACTACATAAGATTGTAAATTGACTTTGGACTTGGTTAACTGGTGGATAACAATACATACTGTTTTAGCTAAATTCATCTCACTGATTCAGCCTCCGAAGTAGGTATTCAAAGGAAGCTGTGAAGCTACTTCCTAAGTGGCTGGGCAATTTAATTTTAAGTGCAATATTAAACTAAAACTCTTTATGAAATCAGACAGGGCTTTTATTAAACATAAGATTTTTTTTTAAAGCACAGCTACACCAGGCCTGCACCTACCTAAGCCAAAAAATTTTATTTCATACATCTTCATTCTTCATGTTTTACTTAGCAAAGAGATTTTTTTAAGAAATGCTGGAGTGCTAGGAGAGCAGACTGATTCTGCTTCAATGAATTGGTATTTTCAGATGATGTTTTTGTTGTTGTTGTTTTTCCCAATTTAAAACAAGCATGGTCTTGAGTACAAAATGAAGGCAACTTTATTGATCAGCCTGATATCTACAGTTAAACAGGTGGCTGAGAGCAGGGCAGTACATCCTCTGCTGTTAATTTCAATATGAAAAGCTTCTTATCAGTCCGACAAATACAAAGCTATACCCTTCAGCAGTCTTTTCTCCAATGAACAGGCCACAAAATATCCCTGGTCGTACATCTTCCCACAAAAAGACCAATTACAGTCATCCAGTCTCCATATTTTGCAAGACCAAGTGCTCCTGAATTGAATTGCACTGAGGATTTGTGCTGCAGTAGGGATAAACTCATTGGCCTGGGCACCTCCAAACTGGCCAGTAAACAGATTATTGCTGCTTCAAATCTAAGCTGACACCACAACGACAAGACCAGGAAAAGGTAACTGACTAAAATCTCCCTCCACACCTCCTTCAATCTCACACATCTTGCTGTCTTCCTGAACACAACAACCCACCACAGCTGTAGTTCCAGCTTGGAGCTATTACCTGACCACCATTTTGATGGGATACACACCAACTCTCAGCCTCTTCTGTTTGGGTATGTTGTAGGATATCCGTCCACTGCTGTTGGATATCTCTGTGTCAAAGTACACCCACCTACCCGAAGATGGCTCAGTCATTATGAAGATATCAACCTGCGAAAACAACAAAATGGTCATCTGGTGTAACAGCAGACAACGTACCCCCTATTTACGAGGCCTGCCAAACCTAAGTCACATTAGTATCTCCAACTACAGCTTGTACTAAAAGCTTACAAGGCAGTTTGAAGGAACTTCAAAACTCAGTAAAAACTTCACAGAGGGTCCTCTCAATTAGAAAATGCTTCCTGACACACAATACAAGAGTTTATTGCCTTCGTCATTTAAAGCACTCAGGTTAGCACTGCAGGTGTCAAACAAGGGTATAGAGCTCAGAAATTTGGCAGGAACCCTAAATTAGAAGATCAATGTGAAAACTACCAGAACAGCATTCTGCTGACTGTGGTCATTTAACTGTTCTGTCTCTCTTTTCACTCTTCACATCAAAAGATTATGAAATATAGCCTTTTATGTAAAGTTATTCAAGATTCTTGGAGGGACAACATACAAGTATAAAAAAAAAATACAGATAGTATTTCTATTAGTTTTGAAACCCCTCAAAATTAGAATGAAATTAATAATTCGACAGTATGGAATTCTCCCCAGTGCAATAACTAGTAATAATCTTAAAATTTTTACTTAGTGATTTTTTTTCAAAGAGATCTTAATGACAGGATTCTATTCAATCTGTTTTCCCACTGCAGAAACACATCTTATTTTTCATTCCTAATCCTTCTGAAATGGGAATATGACTTCAAGGCAACCAGCTGGCACACAATCTAGAACCCCTTTGGTGCCCTATTCATCATTGTGCCAGAAGAACCTTATCAATGAATAAAATGTGATCAGATTGAAGAAATTTATAAAAGCTAATCAAGAGCTGTGATTAAAATCTTCAAAATCACACAAAACCTGTGATCCTGTCTTGCATGTACACTCAAGTGGCGAGGCTGCTTTAAGTTTTTTTACAAACCATATGGGACAAGATTGAAGCAGAGATGGTCTTAAAAATATAACCATAACTTATATTGACAGTTCAATGTGTATCAGCACACATATGCTGAATGCTACGAGAAAATCTTAGAAGCAGCACATCACTGATGTCTTGTGGAGTTGACTAACTAAGGCCAGCTGTGACAGAAGCATGGTAACCAGACACAGTTCCAGAAACATCCAACCCTGCCATCTGCACTAGCAAATATACTCCAAAGACGACATGTCGTCAGCAGGTCGATCCCTAGAGGCATCAGGTTAGTGCTGCATCAGAGCGGGATGGGCACCCTCAAAACAGGCCCAGCAAAGCCTCCACACTTCAGTTTTACCCTCAGCTCAGCAGCACTGTTCTGTTAATTTCCACAAAAATGCTTCCAGCCTCAATGAATACAAACAAATGTGTTCATTTGATGCTTGGCTTTGTTGGCTGTAAGCCTGGCTACTGCGGGTACCCTTAGGAGTGACAGCTCCAATCCATGTCACATTACCACTTAAATTTTAAAACTAATATTTACTCTTCCATGTATAAGAGAAACAGCAGCCACCTAGCCTCTAGAATCCCTGATACCTTAACTAGTTGTCTTACCTGGATAGGAGGATATACATTTTTGCTTTAGTGATTTGCCAACCACTATAAAATTCTTTTTCCTTCTTGCTCAAAAAGTTAATTGTCTCCAGCAGGTGGTACAGGATGGCAGATTCAGAAATCACTGCACAACACACTCATCATTAACGAGAGGAGATGGCCAGCATCATGTAAAGATGGATGAGAGCTGGGAAACATGTGCTACATTCGATGACTGTTTCTAGTAAAAGCTGCTTTAAAAAAAAATAGGAAAATTGATTAATCAGACTTTACCTTTTCACCTGTTAAAGCCACCATGTCCAGAGGTCCATACATAAAGCGCCCAACCAGTACCTGAGGACCATCTTCTGCTGCAATGACGTCATTAGCTCGGTGATTGGCAGTCACATTCTGAAACAAGAGTTGATGGTGGGAAGGGTGGTGTTTGCTTTTGTAATGAGGCTACTGTCTCCATTATGTTATTATGAACAGTGACACAGGAACACAGTCCTGGACAGCGTGTCTGAGGTACATCCCAGCACACCTTAGAGCACCTAACAAAACAGCGTTCCTGTTTCAGCTGGAGCCAGGTTTCCAGTGAGAACGCTCAAGATGACCAAACGAGAGAACACTTCAGGTAATGCCAATTATCGCCAAGTGGTGCCACAGATTCACACGATTATGTGCAAGACAGACACATCTTAATCGACATTTCTAACTGAAGTGGCATCTAAAGAAGAAATATTTTTTTTCATGAGTTATGGATTCATTTAGCATATAAGAAAATAGAAGAACCTCTTTGCTTAACTGAAACTCAAGGCCCCTCTGTTATTTAAATAAATATACTTTCTCCCAACATGTGGAGATAAAGCAAGAATAAATAGATCCTATTCCCTAACTGTTAATTTGTGTGCCTCTGGATTAGTTTAGCAGTTTTCAGCTCTTTAGTAATATTCAGTTACGTACACTCATGCTTTGGGAGATCAAACTCCATTTAAATTGCTGCCAAACCCAAGTTCTATAGCTGCCATACATATTCAGATTTATACTTACTCTCAATTTGACATGTGTCCTTTTGCGCAGCCATTTTTCCCGTGGATTGGATGGACTTAGTGTTGCTGGGTCCAGGTTGTCATTTTCCTTGAAATTCACATTTTCATACCTCATCACCTGAAATTATATTAATATTTTAATAAACGGTGTGTGGCCTGGGTAGTCCTGGTGCTTGGCAAAGAAAGGGCAAGTACACTGCTGCGCCAGCTGAGTGACACCGCAGAGCCAAAAGCACAATGAAAGTACAAAGAGGTACAGGCTATACGTTCACGTTAATTGTATAGACAAATAAACTGCTTCCCCTCTGTTGGCCAACATTTAGTCCCAAACACTTATTGAACAGCTTTTCTATTCACAACAGAGCTTGCGCATTCTTCCAGAGAAGATGGTGAAAACATTAGGGTGGTATCAAGTGACAGTCACATTGTCTGCTCACAGTCTGTAAAGTCAGTAAAGGAGCTTAAGACCATTAGCCATCTAACTGAACTGAAGATTAAAAGACTGATACCCTTGGAAGATGTAATTAACAATCACAAGGTTATTCATTGCAGAGTGAAAAAACTAAAGAGATAAATGACCTGTCTTAAAATGAAGGCCACAACGTCTGTCGATTCCCAGTAGCTGGCATGGAAGAGATGTGGCAGGGCCACAGTTGGAAAAGCTGTCAGCACATCTGGACAATACAAGGCATAATCTATCCGTTTTGTTCCCCACCACTTTGCAGTAACTACAGAAAAACCCCAAACAAAAGAGCATCACATTTCTGTAAGATATCTTCTCAATAAATCTCTTGCTGCCTTTATGTATAAGGTAGATAATGGAACTAAGTCTTCCGCTTTTTTAATCTTGACATTTAGAGTCTGTTAAAGGTATCTATCAAACAAGTACCGTTTTCACTGACTGCATCATTATTTAAATGTTTGCAATCTAAACAGTTCTATTGAGTCCAACTTTTGGGAAGCAGAAGTCACCTCACCATGATTCCCATTGCTTCCTGGTCCATAGGAAACATACCATGAAAGACTAGTACTTTTGTGATCATGTTATAGAGTAAGAATTACAAATGCTTCCCAAATAGTGAACAGAATATTGATACATGACGACAGTCCATAACAGGACACTATAATGACTTACAGCACTTTTAATGATGGTCAACAAATCTTATCTATCTATATTTCTTCATGCTGGAACACGTTTCTAAACCCCGTTAGTATGAAACCCTTAATGACTATAAGTCACACCTTAAAATAAAAACTGTGACTTCACTTCTATTACTTTATCTACTTATTTACGAACGGAAAAAGAAGCTAAATTGTGTCATTTAAAACTTCAGAAACTTAGGCTGCTCTCATTCTCCCCAGATTTCCAAGCAGGTAATTTTCCTTTTCATAATAAACTTTTCCACAGAAAGGATGTGGAGGGCAGGGTTGTTGCCATGTCAGAGGGCACATGACTTCACTCACTGTTGGTGAGGTATGCTGATGGCAAGCTTTCTGTTGACCCTGAGTTTTCACTGTTTGTGCTGGCCAAGCTCAACTTCCTTGTTTTTCCTTGTGGTTGATCGGATGCATTTGGAGATCCAGGACTCTCCTGAGAGAAAGGTATGTTCAAAGAGCTGTTCTCAAGGAACAGAGCACTGTGGTTGTGGATAGCATCACCTGCAAGTTACAGAAACAAACAAACAAAATTTTAAAAGCCACAATGGGATGAATAACATGCTTCACAAAGCTCATACAAAAGAACAGTTTTTTCTCGGTAATCTTCTTTGGTTCCACACTTCTAAATATGTCTGTGCCATTCTATCCCAGATTTCTTGTTTTTAGCATTTTAGCACACTGGTATTTCAAAACCTCTTGAGCTGCGTAATGAGAGAATGCTTAAAAGAACAACAGGTAAGGAGAGCTACGAAAACAGGCACTGTACCGAGGTGGTGAGATCTGCCGTCCCCCAGTGGGTATCTCTGGTACCGCGGGACACTGAATGGAGGCAGGAGATGGAATCCTTTCTCCAGCAATGGTTCAAGTCTGCAGGCAGAGGGGTCGGCAGAGTGAAAGAAACTGTACACTTGGCTGCAGGCTGGGCGAACCTGGCATACTTGGATGAGAATGAGATGGAGAGTTCAGTATTGCTCCTTTATAATTTTCAAATAGTCTATACAGAAATAGGGTTAATATGGTCTTCTGCAAACTCCAGACTAGCACACATCTGGCCACAAGAAACTTAACCAAGTTGTTTGCTATTTCATGTATAAAAAACACTTCACTGTAAATGAGTTCACAGAGACGTCATAATTTGAGATGCAGGCATGTAGCAGACATGAAGGCCAGCCAGAGAAATAGACAGAAGGATGGAAAAACAAGTTTAAAAATATTGTAAATATATTATTGAGCATTACAGTTATCATGCTCAGCACTTCAAATATTTACAAGCAAAATGTTTTGATGGGCCTGTTACATCCAGAGGACTTAAACCTAGGTGACAACAGAAGCAGGCAGATGACACAAAGCACTGCAGTTTCTGAAGTCACCTTATGGAAGCTAATGTATAGAAATGTGGCCGGTCATTAAGGTAATCAAGCAGCCTGTACTCTAACCCCAGAAAGAGCTTACCATCCAGGCCAGGCAGAACAGTACTCCTCATGGCCAGCACCAAACCAAGCGGCGATCCAAAGAGGAAGAAATCAGACACCTCAAATTCAAATCGGCCCAGGTTTACTTCTGAGAAACTGGAATTCACAGGAGGAAATTCTGCACCATCTTTCAACACACTTGAGTGGATGCTGATCAAAGAAAACACACTGATTCAACAACAATGAAGAAGGCACCCAGAGAAAAAAAAACATTACCAAAACAGGCTTCCTAGAAAGCTCTAGCATCTGTATCTAGATCCAAGCAATATGCCTTAAACTGTAGACAGATATTGCAGTATAGCAGCCACTTATGATTATTCTCAGTGCAGCTATTCAGTAAATTTACTGCCTCCGATATGCAAGAGTTTTCTACAGTTATTCTACAGAATACTTACCGGTAAGTTATGCAAAGACTCTGAAGACTGAAGTTTACCTCACCTCCCTTTTAGCAGTACAGAGGTACGTAAGTTTATTCTGAAACTTCTGCTACAAATTCTGATCTACTCAAGTTGTATAAGAACAATGGAATTAAAAAGTTATAGACAAAGTATGTTACATGGGTACACAAAAAGCATTGTTCTAATCTGTTCCCTGAGCTATGAACTAGAATTTCACTACTTTTCAACTGTTTATTACAGGTTAAAATTAGTGATGTTTATACACAGCTTTTAATCTTTTAAGTGATTTTAACACTTTCATTTACTTTACATGACATATACATTCATGAGGTAATGTGCTGATAGACTTGCCATTGAATGGAGCCTATTTCTTTTAGTCAGTCATCAAACACTAGTTACCTAGACAGGAAAGCATGATGCTGGGTTATAGTATCGCAGTCATAGGTGGATGAGTCACTCTGTTTCCTAGACAACGGCTGCCTTGGCTTCTCGTCCTCCATGATTCCCAAGATATCAATATTGCTTTTGCTCAGGCGTTTGCTGCCACCCAGACTGGAATCCTCTGCTAAGAGGGGATTATCCTTCAGAGAATGAACAGAGCAAAAGCAAGATTTAGACAGTGACTGAAATACAACAGAGCTGATATGAAATGGTATGCATTCGGCTTCACTTTATCCAAGAAAGGGTAGAAGGGGTTAGACTTTCTCTCTGCAAGATAAGGAAAGACATGAAGACAAAATTTCCCTCTAAGATGTATAGCCTAAAAGCTGGAAGGAGAATCAGGAATTTTAAGAGGGGGAAGGAGGAGGTGTAACACAAAAGCTTTATCCCTCATGACTTCCTCATCCTTAGAGAACTATAAATATCATAAGGTAATCAGAAGGGGTCTTACCTGCATGCACAAAATGCCCATTACAACATTAATGGTCTTGCTCATCATGTTCCGTGGATGTGGGACCTGATTTTTTTAAGAATGTGAACTTCTGCGGGATTCAAGAGGAGAGCAGTGGTACCATGTCTTTAAGGTACCCCTTAAAATAGGAAATATATTTATTTATTGTTCATTTCCTCCAACACTTCTGCAGCTTGCACCAGCATCCTCCCTGACATATTCCTATTATCCTCAGACTTTTATGCCTGCATCCATTTCAGTAGCCAATACGAATGCTGCTTTTGAAAACAAATGCTGCTTTTCAAAACAAAGGCCGTTGGACTGAATCCACCCATTCATGCATGAGACCTGGGTGCATGAGGCACGCAAGATCTGGTTCTTTCTAACAACTGTGTAATCTAATTCTCTGTAAATCTCCTAAACCTGTGAACTATTCGGAGAATGTAACAGTCATAATAATAGTCATAATAATCTAGCTTATTATAGACTACTTTGAAATAAACAGAAGGGAACTATATAAACCAAATTTACTCTGTTTTCACAGATTATAAATAGAATATAAAATGCAATGGTTGAGAGTACCTCAGTCTCATCCTTCTTTCCAACTAGTTTCATTTCACAAATGCCCCTGACATTTGTGAAATGGTAAAGTAAAAAAATTCTATATTTCTGCATCTCAAACTCGTCCAATGAGATCCATTTCTACTGGAGACACCAAGGGAGACATAAAACAAAACAAACAAAACAACAAACAGACAAAAAAAAGGTAAAAAAAAAAATTAGTCTTCCTGTATGTGCTTCATAGGAGCAAGCTGAGAACAACGGACAGAAAGACAATATAAGGAAGGAAAAGAATACTGAACACAATGAGTAGTAGAGATGAAAACAGGAGAAGAAAAGAGAAAAAATGCAGAGAGGAATGGGAGGGAAGCTCTGTGGTATCAGGAAAGAGAGGAATACAGGAAAGTTGGAACTATAAGAGCAGTGAAGAAGAAAGAACCTGTACTGCCCAGAGCCTGATCCCCACTCTCATCATCAGCCCTGGCACAACCAACCCCACTGCAGGACTGAGATCCAGGAGGATGATGTCTCCATTTACTTTGCTTGCAATACACTGTCCTCAGCGCTGGTACCATCAAAGACCGGCTGCTGAGAATCCAGAGCCATGTTATTAATGGTGAGTAATTCTCCTTCCTGAAAACATTTAGAGGGTGTCTTGGGAGTACTCCCATCACACGTAACTACCAACTGAACCCAGCAGGTTGGTACCACTGAGCCCATTTTTCAGCAGTTAGGCAAGAGTCAAGAGAGGAAACAATGTGGCCAGGGTCAGGAAACCATCAAAGAATGGAGCATGGACACCTGATTCAGTGTCAGCTCTAATACGTGACATTTCCTCTCCATATCCACTTGAGTCTGAAGTACTTAAAGAAAATTGAAATTCAACTAATCTTAAGTGTTGAACACAATAATGAAGCTTACATGCCAGTATTACTTTAAAAAAATTGTGCTTTTACTTTCATAAAATCTTTCCTGTGTCACAATTAGAATTAATCCTCCCTTCTCTGCAATTATAGCACTCGTACAGACACATTCAAAGATCCTCAGGTGACTTGCATTCCTTATCAGGCAGGAGGCACTCTTTCACCCGCCACTGAAACTTATTAATGAACACGTTTTAATGCTAGACTACCTCCAGGCAGTAGCATAAGGAATTTCAGACCCTATGTGAACAAATACATTATAAAGAAAAAAGATTTTGGCAAAAACAGTCTACCAGAGACTGAGGACATGTTTGCATCTACAGTTAGGGATAAAATAAAGGGCACTCACTAATCCCACTTTAAAGTTTTACGGATAAAGCCTTCCCTAGTGATTGCTGTATATCATAAAACTGAAGCTGCAAACTGCATTTCAGACAGCAATTTTTTGATATATGAGCAAAATCCCTTGATATCATGGCAAATTACCAAATACTTAAATTTTCTGTTGTTTATATGGAGCCGATTTCCTCCAGGGAATTAATCTATAGGGTTTCAGCTGTGTGGAGTTTTTCTCTTCACCTGGATGCTGCTGATGCTTCCTCTCCTGCTACTGTTCTGACTCTCATCAGCTGTATTAGAATTATAGCAGATGGCATCAAAGCCCAAAATTCCTCCAATGCAGTCACCAACGAGACACACCTGAGGAAATAAAAAGAATTTATGTGGAGAGATGTACCATGGGTTTTGGTTTTTTTAAAAAGCGCCACAGCACTGCAGAGGAGCTGCTGTCTTTCTTTACACCCGTGTTCCTGGTTTTTACACCTTAGGTCCTATTGCAGCTGAAAATGTGGAGCCACTTTCTCCCACTTCCTTTTATCTCCAGACATATGCCCAATGCCAAGAATATTTGTCTCAGGGACTATTTTGACCAACTGGGAGTTCTGCCTAATGGGTTAAAATTCCTCCAGCTGCTTGCAGCCAGATTCCAGCTCGAAAAGTCCAGATCGACAGACAACTGGTCTCACAGAGACTTTAAGCCACTTAACATTTCCTCCAGAGTCATACAGGGAAGAGCATCAAATCAGATTAAAAACGGACTGGTACTCCCCTGTCAGGACAAGGGAACAGAACTTTTAAATGAGGTATTAAGCAGAGAGATTCACTCTTGCTTCACATTTAATATAAACACACAAGCTACATCCAGAGAATAGATCTGGGAATTAATATACATACAGTACTAAAATTGATAATTCAATAGTTGGAGTAGTCAAACTAGAATCTACCTCACCAGTCAATTCCACTGAACACTTCTCCGCCCTACTGGAGAGGATGCTTTCTGCCTGTCCCTCTGCCTTTGCCTGAGGATGGGTAACAGCTGTCTTACCTTTCTCCTTGATAATAACCCACACGGTTCCACAGGTTGTAGTAACCATTTCTCTCCAATTCCCAAACTGAAGCAAACGTCTAGTCTGTTGTTCCCAACTCCAATTAGTTTAACAGAAGACACTACCTCTCCTTAGAAAACTTAACTTGCTTCTAGCCTTAATTCAGCTTAGCTACAACACTAAACTACAAGTTTTGGATAACAGGATGTTGTGCGGGATTTCTTCCAAGTAAAGTGTGTAAGGAAAAGTGAGTGCTTCAAGATGCAGATAGGGAAAAACCTCAAACTTCTCAGTGCATCTCCACATACCACACTCTCTTAAAATAGCACATTTCTTGGGATAAAAATATTTTTAAAAATAAAATAAAACATAAAAATACATGAAAGTATCACTGTACTCTGTATTAAATGTCTTTTTTCTTTTTCTGAAGCCTGGAGGTCACTGTACTTTAAGGAAGCGCATGTTTCCAGCTACATGGAGGGCCTCATCACAAAATAATTTCAGTAACTCACACAGGGTAGCAGTACCATATTTATTCTATGTGAAGCAGGAAAGAACCGGGGTTTGTAGTCTAAAGATGGAGAAGCAGGAACAATAACTGTGACATGTCGGCCGGAAGAAATCTGCAGGTAACTTCACTGGGGAGGTGAGTCACACCAGAAAAATTACATGACTTTCCCCAAGTGACACAGGAAGTCTGCAACACTGCTGGCAGCCGAGTATTTGTCTTTTAAGTTTCTTTACCGTCAATTGTTTTATAACTACTGTGATGGACGCAAAAGAAAATAGCAATAGTTAAATGCTGGATTCCTTTTGCTCTTAGTGAGAAAGGCCCCAGCTTTTCTATCAGCTATAGCAGGTGTGTGAGGAACTCAGTAGCACAGGTTATCATCTGTCTCGGGCTGGCATGCTTGTTCAGTGCTTAGCACACCACACAACTAAGGCTCTTATACATTAGCAGAGCTCAAAGCAAGTAAGAGCTTAGGGGTCAAAATGCTCGTGGGAGAAGGCACAGTATCTTCTACCAACTGAGTAAGTCCAGGTTAGATACTGCACAGGATTCCAGAAGTGTCTTTCTCATGGTGGGCACTGAGAAGGCATTTTGCATAGGTAATGCCATGCTAACGTTCACTCATCATATTCACAGCTTTGTTCCACAACTCAATACCTTGAACACAATGGCTTAAAAAGAAACAGCCTTGCTCCAAATAAATTTTACTTTGATATAAGAGAAAATAGTCCTACCTGTCCATTAAAACCAGCCCCATCCGTAGATTTGAGAAATTCATTGTAAACTTGATTGGCTCTACTGATCACCATGGCAACTGCCTCCTGGTACTGAGGGGATGAAACAGCCAGCAAGGGCAAGGCAGCCAGTGGGATGTGGTCTTCACTGCTGCTGAGACAGCTCTCATCATAGCTGTAGGGATTGAGGCTAGAGAAGGACAAGGTATCATCAGGAAAAATGCAAGAGGCAGCACACAGCATTAGAGAATGAACAGTTACTTACTAACAGAAATGGGTTGGGCTATTGCGGTTCACAATGAGAGAATACAGGAAGGATCATTTTCTCACAGAATTCAACTGCTTAAAAAAATAAAGGAGTTACTGCTTTATGCGAATGAGATCACGCTAGATGGCACTTCTGTACTTAAACATACTTGGTGCAATTTTTCCACATACAAGTAGACAATTCAGAACAGCAAAGAGATGATTCCATTTTGGCACTTTTTTTCCCCCCACATAACAACTTACTACATCAAATAATGGGATCCCACCATCATAATGGAATATTGTTCCCTAGAACACAAGTGTGACACAAGTATGCATATATAAACATTTTTCCCAGTGTCCCATCCTTCCAACAAGATTGAATAATCCTGTACACATTCCGAAATCACACTTAAATGTCTGCATACTAACATTTCACAAAAAGGAGGTGACTTGACTGAAAACGCAAGCTTAATTTTGATAGGATGTCAGCTTTATTTTTGCTTGGATGTGCACCCTGTAAGTTTCTCAGCAAATCTGTCAATCATGTCTTGACTGATTTTTACTGACGAGTGGGGAAAACTTCACAGGGAGCCAAAGATGCAAGGCACATTCGTGCGTGCCCGATTCTCTTACAGTTAATTGACTATCCTTTAGAGCTTAAAGTCAGAAGTATTTTGGATAATTCAGCTCATCCAAAGTTCATCCGAAACTGCAAGCAGGCGACTTCAACACTGTTTTGTATTCATGTTCTTTAGGAAGTTGGTGGGCTATCCCAATATTAAAAAGCAAGCCGCTTGAAACAGAATGAATCTACGTCTTTTCTAAAACCCGCATGCTTGAGTCTATTACTAGGGTAATGGAAGAAGAACAGGAGATTTGCAATGCTCAGGTATGGAAGCTGGTCTGTGTTGAAGTCCTCAGCCTCACTGGACATTTCCACACTTGTCTCCTGTTGAAGCCCTCCAACGATTTTGTATTTTTCATCCGAAGTGGTATAACAGTTTCTATGTCCTGGAGCTCAGCTGGTCTGCCAAGCTGTGTCCATTTAGTAACTAACACAGCTTCATTTTGCCAGCTGATTAGATCATCCAAATGCACGGCAGACATACAGTTATGAATACTAACTCTAAAAACAAAAAATGAACCTTAAAAACCTACATTAAAAGGCCTCATTTACTATAACAATTGGTAGATAACACCTCAGAAAGGGAAAGGGGAAACACAGAAGGAAAAAAAAAAGTGAATGTTTGAAATGGACAAAAAAAAAAAAATACCTGCATATGTTTTCATAATACAAGTAAAATGCAAACAATATTCAAAGAGAACTACACAAAACAGAGTCAGTGGCAGAATAAACAGCTGGTAATTTTTTTTTTTTGGTGGCTAAAGGAATATAGATTGAACTGAAATTGAGCAATTATTGTCTAGACAATTAATCACAGTTTACTGGCCTAGAAATGAAGGTCTAGGTTTCTTAATTTCCATTTATTTTATTGTAAAGGTTGGAGCCACAGAGACCTCTGTTATTATCATAGACACAACACAAAGGGAAGAAAGATCCAGACCACTGAAAGAGCGTATGGAAGAGATTGAGTTGTTTATTAGTGCTGAAGCTGAGACAAACAGGTAAAACATCAGCACTGGAGTGGAGAGGAACACAACCCTTGTTATCTTGATTCATTGGCAAGACACTGCAGGAGGTCCTTCCAAAGCACACGCTTGGAAACTCCACACTTTCACAAAGGCTGGAGATGGAGAGGGAAACCACAAGGAAGCAGCTGAAATCACTAAGTGACAGATAATCCAGCCACCAGTGTTATAACCTAACACCTCCCTGATCAAAGGCAGCAAGGACAAGGCTGCGAGGCACGACTGGTCTGCCATGGTGGGCAGGAGAACACCTGGCTCCGGGGAGAAGTGACGGGTGGCGCAGTGGCACCTGCCAGCCGGGACCGCTGGGACCGCTCCGAGGGGATGGGGCTGAGGAGGTATTTGACCTTGGCGGGGGCGCTGGTGAGGAGGAAAGGAGGCACAAGTGAATAAAAGTTTATTCTGACTGCAGAAAGCATCTGGCTAGATGCAGATCAAGACAAAATACTGGTCTCTGCTCAAAACTTCCTCAGGTAAGCAGTCCCTGACCATGGCAGAGGTGCGAGGAGAAGGCAGAGGGGGAAATCATCCATGTGGTAACACTTGTTTGGAGAACACAGCAGTTTTTTGACGTTTATGGTTTGGCTATCTGCACTCCATGCTGACAGTCCTAGGGACTTGCTATTTCTGTTTCTGAATGCCAGAATATGCATTTACTTCCTCTGGTTTCAGGATAAAAGAAAAACAAGTAAAGGAAAATACTCAAATCATAATGACTGGACTTCTCCATATACTTTCTAATTAAATTATAAAAGTATTTTTAAAAATCAATTAGGAAAATGCAACACCAAGAGTCTACATTACAGGACCAACCACTATGCAAGGGGCATGCAAGGGGCTGAGCACTCCAAAACTCATCCAACAAAACACTTTAATCTCATTTCATTATTCACCTGCTTACTTCCCTACTTCAGTGTTCGCCTTCTAAATTTAACTTTTGTCTTGGCCTTTTTTTCCCTTCTGTCTCCTCCCCTCTGCATTTCCCCCCAGATCTGCAATTACTATTCTCCAGTTTGGCTAATACTGTAATTCAGGAGCTCTAGTCTGAATTGTGAATCAATGTATACTCATCAAATCATATGCTATAAAAAGCATAACAGTTGATCCACTCTGGGATATTTTTTTCTCCCTGAAGAGGGAAGAGATGGTTCTCGACTCATCTAGCTGGAACAAGAATGTGCCTAAGTTTTAACCCTTATCTATCCTTAGCAGCAGAAACAGAGCTAAGTGTCACAGAAGATCATTCATACATTATAAATTTACACAGGCTGCATAAACAGTGTCTTTCTGATTTATATGAGAAATACAGGCAACTGAATGTCATAGGAATAGATGGGAACAGACCAGATTAAACAATCTGAAACATTTACTAGATGGAGTGATTTTGCCTTGAAAGATCCCTTTCCTTTGAGCCACTGTTTGTAGGCAGGGAGGAGAAGCGCATAGGTGCATTTAGATGAAAAGTCCCAGTGGATTTCCCCTGATTCTGGGCAGGCTCAGCATCCAGACACAGCACAATTCGAAACCTATGCCAAGGTACAGAGCAGGTTGTACTGACTTGGCATGCACTATGCCTGCACATTCATGAAATCGCAGATACATTCAAACCAAACAAGAAATCTCGTGCTGCTGCTTAGTCAGTCATCTGGCTCACTCTCGATGAAACGTTACAGTAATTAGGAACACACACTTCTTTCCGCACAGTTTGCTACATGAAATGTTTACCACAAGTTTATGCTCCACAGCTGCATCCTGGAGTTCTGGCTGTGAAAGCTGCTGGCATGAAGCTGCAGAAATGCGAGAGCACGGAATCATCTCTCCTTTTGTCAGCTCCAAATGGGTACATCACAAGCAGCTCCATGCAAGAACACACCAAGGCAATACCAATCTTATGTCAGTGCTGGGAATGATTCTATAGGCCATGCAAACATCCAGCTCTGCTATTTTCAGTCTGGCTGAATGCTATGTGCTGCAACAAGAGGAAATCAAAAAACAGAGAAAGAAAGTGGGAGCTCCATTCATTTGGGCTGCCACCACACACTCTTCCTTTCACTCTACCAGCTCTTCTTCCAGACAGTTGAGACCCGTAGGCACTGAAATATGGGATACCCAAGAGACACTACCAACCCTGTGTCAATCAATGGCCTCAATGAGCAAGGATGACCTCCCAAACACTCTTTGATGCTTCACCTCCTCTTCTAATACCAGTCCTCTTGCTTTACAGGGCAGCAACTTGGATGCACTCCAGTCAGGCACACCTTCCTTCCACCAGTCTGGTCTGCACCGTGCTACCTCTTCTTCCTATATGCCTGCCACGGCTTTAAGTCTAGCTAGTATTTCAGAACATTCATGTATTCCCCATCTGTCCTCTCTAACTCTGTCATCTGGAAAGCGGGCGTCACCTTTCCTGCATGTTACGGTCCAAAATGTGGTTGTAGACCTCTTCAACCTCAACTCTTCTGCAGGATTTTCTGCTCAACGTGAGGTTCAAATGTAACCTTGGGCACTATACTGCAACAAAAAGTATAAAAGTGATCATCACTTAGGGGAAGCCCCAGACAAAGCTGACAGAAGTTTCTCCTTGCTCAGAAAAGAAATCAAGCAAATCTGATTCTCCTCTCCGCATTACTACAGAATTCACTAGTTATTCCTGGTTTAGACTTGTAGAAGAGTTGAAGCAGGCCCAAGAGCATGTGTTTCTTTCTCCTTTCTCTATCATGTCATTTAAAATATTTATGTCAAGGAAAATATCACTAAGGAAAGAAATGTTACCTGAAAAGTTTCTCTCATTTAATAAGTGAATTTCTCACCCACTTTTTTAGTCTTGAAAGAGCAGCTACTGAAGTGGATACCGCCAATGGAAATTTTCCTTTGTTATTTTAAAATTCATTTCACTAGAGCCACAGGGACAAGTAACATCAAAAATATTTTAAGATTTTAATCCTTTCCTTTACTGAGTACTCTGTATCTGCTCAACTATCCTCTAGAATACTGCTTGGGCTAGTACCAGAACTAGAGCACAATTAGAACTGCACTACCAGAATTGATAGAATATAATCGATTATCATTACAACAATGTGGAAGCCTTGCAGTAAGCAAAAGATTAAGAAGGATTCACAACATTTTATTATGAAAAAGACAGGTCACAGAGAGCCATTCAAAACCACACTGCAAAGCCAAACATTAGAATATGCAAATCAACTTACTTGGAAACAAGCGAAAAAGCTGCTGAACAGATTGCTGGACAGGGAACAAGTCTCATTAAGATGTGGCCCAAAGCAGCAGGGAAATGCGCTCGGGTCACTTTCTCAAACACAGAACTGAAGGTGTTGATGTCTGCCAGCTTGCTGCTGTGGTCCCCACCTCCAGTGTCCAAGATGTTCCCCCCATGTAGGATCAAAATCAGCACATGAGTTTTGCAGTTCTGGTGTTGAACTCCTTCCTGTGAGAAAAACAGGGAATAAGAAGGGTGGAAGCATTTTTATGGGCAGCATTGGTACACCTGGTGTCAGTGTTCACAAGCAGTTAGCAGTGATTTTTTTTCTCCCACCTCCGCTGTGATCTTTTTGTGATGTTTGCCTTCTCTAGTGGGGGTGGTGTGTGTGTGTGCGCGCCCTGTGTTGCATTTAATTCAATTATGTCCAAACCAGGTAGAGCACACTATGCTCTGCCAGAAAATCCTTGCAGTACAGATGTAGGTTTCGTATCAACAAAGATTATAAACAGGTTTGTGTACATCAAAAGCTATTTAAAATATTTTGAGACTGGAGAAGAATTCCAACATCCACAGACAGCCTAAGCGAACGTCTGTCCAGGTATTGTGAACAAGGCCGCTGCATTTACTGAAAAGGTTCTAACTCAAAGCATCACAGGTTCTAAGAAGATAAATTTCTCTGCCAATGAAAACATCCAGTAAAAGCAGATGATGCAGTTCTCTCAGCCTTTTGAGACTGGCAACCTTTTATCAAAATGAAAAATGCAGCTAACTTACCCAGACATTTACTTAAAGTGTTAAAAAAAAAAAAGGTATCATTGCTGATATCCATAAACCTCACAAATACATGCATAAACAGACAATAATTAGTGTGCTCCACATTTTCAGGGAGCTGTAGGATTGGAATTCCTCAAAAATTGAAAAGTAAACATTTCTGTTGCATGCCGTATGTGAAGACAGAGGACCTTAATCAATTAACTGGAAGGAACACACCTTTTTTAGATTCTTTGCTGCTGCTTAAAAAGAGAGAAGCAATTCTGTTACTATCAATTCCACGACTGCTGCTGAATCTGCTTCACAAAACCTGCATTTCCACTGAAGTACTAAGTAGACATAACAATTTCTCTTCAGCGAACTAAGTCATATTTCCACCTAAGTTAATGATGCAATGTCTAAAAAGCTTGTGATGACATGACAGTATTTCCACACATCTGCTCCTTGGAAATCAGCACGGCTTGTTTTGGGAAACAATCTCACCTCATTGTCCTCCTGTATTTCAACACTGCCTTGTGCCGGAAACCTTTGTTTTCTTAAAGAGGCTCTATATAATTCACCTGAAAGGAAAAGAGACATAAGAGACCACATAAATATTTGGCTGCCTCATCTTTTACAGACACCTATGGAGGTAAGGCACATTTCTAGTTTCAAGACAAAAAGATCTGTTCGCAGGAAATCCCGTGGACAAACAGACCAACAGACAAGGGTTGTATTTTAAAACTTCAGCTCACTCAAGTGTTGCAGCCTTAAAATTCAACTTGACTCACCAGGGTTAGCTGTTCTGAGAAAAACTGGAAGGCCTTCCTCCCCCCAAGACACATACTAGTTTTAGGAGTTAATGAGAAAGGACTGTACTAAATAAAAATATCAAACTAGTTCACTGACAGCTTTCTTGATTTGAACACATTTTCCTCTGTTTCTTCCAGCGTGTCAGAAGAAAATAAACCTATCACATAACACTATAGATTACTCAGTTTACTTTTTTCTTGGCATTCTGAGTTCACACCCTGTTTGTGGTTCCACTCCATTTGATGTATGTTTACAGGCAGTCTGCCAGACCCCAATAGACCAGGCTGTAATTTCCATCTCACCAAGAACACGGATTAAGCAGGGTCTAGCCAGCTTATGCTAAAAGTACTGAATTTAGTCCAAAACACTTTTTGAACACTCTCTACTCTTCTGCATTAGGATTGAGCGCTAATTCTACAGCAGATTCTACCACGATCATTCCTTAGAGCCAGTAGAAATTTATTCAACCTCTGTGGCTATGTTTCTTTGTAATTAAAAGCAAGGTAATTATTCTTGCCTTTCCAGCAGGCAAGGATTTAAAGGTTTAGTCATTTAATACTTGTATAAAACAAAACAACAAAACCAAAACATCAGAAAACAAACCCAACAGTAACACCACACCCCCATAAACACTGAACTTCCAGCAAATGCAATTGCTTTCTGAAGCCTCTGCTATTTAAAGCTGCTTCTACTTAGAGTTGTTTCCAACAGCCTGTCCAGAAGACTCATTTTTTCTGAAGGTCATCTTTTGAAAATCTGACAGGTTTTCAACACCTAAACTCACAACAGAACCAGCACCACAGAAACATTATTTTTGTGTCACGAAAAAGGATTATTCAGGGCCACGGGGCACCACTTTATAGCGAACCACAATATTTATCTTCAAGAGATACTGAAACAGGAAACTCGGGACTCCTCAACACATGCTCACAAACCTCTTCAGTTATGTGTACGGTGCAACGCAGTAGACAAAATACTTCCTTGGACTACTTGTGTGCTGTTAATTAGGGTGGAAGTCAGAGTGAAAACAAGAGAACTTGCTTTAGGTACAAAGCACAAGGTGGTGACAGTCCCCAAAGAAAATTGCTATTTCCATTATCGCACTCCCAAGAGAAATTATGCTGTTTCTTGCCATCTGCTGTGCTATTACTAGCCATTTATAATGACAAGCCCATCATGAGAAATATGTTCACACAACGGCTGTAACATATGCTTTGTATTAACAAATGATAAATGATAAATACACTGCAGACGCAGTTTCACAGACTGCACTGTTTAGAAGAAGACAATGGCACGTGTCACTGAGCCCAGTCCTGTTCTGGAAGCCACAACACAGGATGGTGCCTGTGTTAACTTCCACACTGTTTCTTCTTGAATGAATCTTACACACACACGTGACCAGATCTCGTACATGATTCCGGCAGAGCACTGGAACAGAGGCAACACGCAGCGTTTAGCTGAGGACCCAACTCCAAGAGCTCCTCAGCTCCGGTTCTCAGATGAGCTGGGCAAAGCACGACTTCCAAAGGGGAAGGGGCTGGCACAGGGCGACGGTGTGTGCTCATGAACACAGCTGCAGAAACAGCCAACAGACCTCTCACTCTGCACTCAATGAGGGCAACCGACAATGGTTCCCAGAGAGAACTGTGATGATAGAAAACATCTCTCATTTCTGTAAGACAATTTGTTCTCTTTAACAAGCAATGCAAAAAAAGCACAGAAAGATCAACAGCACGACAGGGGAATACACTCCTCAAAGCAGTGCAGCAGCAGCAGCAAGGGAACCCTAGCAATGCCAGGCATGGCACTACTTTTCATTCCTACAGCACCTGGAAACTTTAACAGCAACACCTCTTTAATCACAGATGGGAGAAGGAACTCTGGAGCACAAAGCACCAAAGGCTTCTATGCTCCAAATCGAGCCACATTGTACTGTTGTGTATGAGCCATTGTGTATCCCAGCAGCTTCACCCTCCAAGGCTCCATCTCTGCCACTCTAGCCAATGCTATAAGGCACTATCTAATGCCTTAAATAATGTTACAGGCACTTGGCTTGATACATTTTCATAATCCACATTTAAAATAAATACCTTTAAAACAAAACTCAAACGAATCCTAGTCCATCCACACCCATCTCCCTTCTCAACATAACACCAGACCTGTGCTGGTTAACATTTCTATTGTATTATCTTTAGTTGTTTTATGGCCTTGGTACAAAGAAAAAAGAGAAGAATTTCAGCTCACGTTGTTTTTCCTGTAGAAAGCCAGATGAGCAAAATGCAGACTCTTCACCTGCAAAAGGAAAAAAAACAAAACAAAACAAACCAACACAATGTGAAACAGGATTGCTTTACATTAACACCCATTTCTTTACTTTTTTTGCAGTACTGCAGTAAATATTTTGCAATTGACCACTATGCTGATTTATAAAACTCTGATTGCTTCAGTGGGAATAGCTCAGCATACGACACACTTGAAAACTGCTCTAATCTATTCATCAAAATGGTTAGTCTAAAAGCCAGATTTTACTCTTCATTTCAAGAAGGGCACCATAGGCAACGAAAATGTAGCTAGAAGTCTATTTGATTACCTGTAGCATTAGCCACTGAATCTCTAGATAACTAAGAACTGGCATAGCTTATCTAGCTACACAGAATAGATGCTTAGTTCAAATATTTAATTAGCAGTGCTTTTAATAATGTCTCTGTCCTTCCATTCCTTCCAGTCGACTTGTCCAAGGAAACTTGCAAGTACAAAGGGATTTTCTCAGACCCAAATAGAAAAACCTAAAATACAGACGCATTAGGATACAGGAATAGAAAGGCCTTTTATTTAATTTGTGCATATAGATAAAGGCCTCCCACAGCACTCAGGCCATTTCTGCCATGGAGGGTAAACACCTTTGCCATCATTCCGCTGCTACAGAAATGAAAGCCCCAATGGTACCACCCCACAGCTACTATCAGAACCAGGATGGGAACACAGGTTTCTTAATCCCTTCTCTATTACAGATTCCTTCTTTGGAGGCCCAGGCAAAACTTACTCTTTCTCCTGGAGCCTACCTACTATTTGAGCATATTCAAGGAAGCAATAGTGATGTTACTCTTCTGCTGAGACACAGTCTGAATAAACAACAGAGGCAATGTTATATTCTATGTATTTGGAAATAAAAAACCAGACTGGTCAAATGACAACAGGTGGTGGCACTCCATGATATGTGAATAAAACAGAGCATGTGTTGCAATGGCTTGCCCCCTGATTTTCTTGTGTTTAGTGAAAGCTTCTGCCCAGTGCCTCAAGAAGACTAGAGAACCTGTATGCACTGTTCCTCATCTCATGAATCAAAAATGCGGTTTACGCCAAACCTCATTAGGGTTTATACATAACAAACAATAATTTTTCTCCTCTGATGGATGCAGCAGTACAGAATAAGAGCTCTGCCACAATTCTCTTCTTCTTCAGATGCCCCAGCTATCACAACTGACAACTTGGCTTTTAAAGGGAGTAAAAAGAATTTTAAAAAAATGACAGGCTCTTCAATCTACAGCATAGAAATCTACTCTTCTCCATTCTTTGTGCTGAAACTGCAAGCAAAGAGACCACTTTGGTACCTGACTTTTGAGGAATGAAAATTATTTGAATGAACCACTTTCCAAACTCCACATACAACCTCTTTCATTTTCAGTTCCTCACCACAGAAATTCGCAGACTGTTGTCCTGCCAAAGAGCTTGGGTCACAACCATTATCTGCTTTCAGCTTATTAAGGAAGAAGTATTATCTGCAACAGCTCACAGGGAAAGTAATTGTTGAGGCAAAGCTGCCATCAGTCATTGCCTTGGAAAGAACCTGTGAAGCTCCGAGGAATGAAAGAACTAAAAGTAAAAACCAGGCCTCCTGTCAAGAGCACAAACCAGCCTTCTGAAGCGCTTATATACACAATTCTATCAGTTACAACATGACTGGAAAACGAGTTTCATGAAAACTCCTTCCCATGACAGCTTTTAAACGGCTTGCAGACAGAAATTCTCCATCTCAAAAGAAGAACTCTTGATGGAAAGTGAAGTCAGTTTCACTACAGAATTTAAATTAATTTTTATTCGGCAGGTTTCAAAAACAGACAATTACTTCTTTTTAAAGCTTTACTAACAAATTTCAACTTTGAATGTAAGTTTGTAACATCTAGATTTAGATCTTTTGGTATGCGTCACTGTGTCTCTCCCACATTTTTCATTGTTAAAAGAGAATACCAAGAACAGGTTGGGAGAAAAAATTAAACAAAAACATGAAGGCAAAACAAAAACACCAGAAAGGAAACACTTCTTTTCAGATGCCAAGTAGTATGTAAAAGTCATCACTGGTGTGAGCACAATTATGTCAAACTTGGGAAAGTAGGGGAGAGGAAAGGAAGTGATATACCTGCAGATGGTATGACCGCTGCATGGGAATGGCAGCCAAGGAAACTGCAGGCACAGCGGCACCGAGGCAAGAACACACGCTGATTTCAGCATGTGGACCAGATCTTAGTACAGCTTTAAAAAGGAAAAGGGAATCTGTGGAGGGACTGCAAGGAAAGCAATACTCTCTGCAGCAGGACTCAGCTGTCAGCTAAAAAAATATTTTAGCAGTTAGTTTAAACTTCCTCCCTTATGTGTATATTTGCTGAGCTATATTCTGGAACATACAACATCACAAAATTAAATGACGGTAGTTGCAGGACACTAGTAACCCGCCCTAGTATAAACTGCTGCCATGATGATTTGCAGAAATCAAATTCACTACTTCCCTCTAAAACCTACTGCTAGAAGGAAACTCTTCTTTATACGAGCCATCTGATGTGTTTTAGAAGGCTGTTGACTATTCTAGCTTCCAGCCTTCCCTTCCACTGTTCACTAAGCCAAATTTTCTGTTTGCCATTCTTCACATTATTAGGCAGTGGCAGATGCTACTGCAATAAACAGCATAAACACTACAGCCAGCTATGTACAAACACCCTGGAACTAATTACATGACTCTAGGAGGACATGACAAGGAGCGCGAGATCACGTGCGACTGAGGGGAAGGAAGAGAGCAGTTTGTTTACACAGAACATTCACTGTGGACAAAATTAGGCGAGGCAGCCTTCAGAGGAGACAGAGAAAGAAACACTAGTACAAGGTAAAAATCACTACACCGAAAGCAGGGTCATGAGGATGTAGAGCAGTTTGTTTTTAATATTGAGTGTTCTGACCATTGCATAAATGTTGCAGAACCACAACAGGGAAGGCATCTGCATCGACATAATTTACGCAGCTCTACAAGTTTTTAATTCAGCTTGATTGCTGTTTCTGTTATTTTCTCTAATGAAAACTTAATAAATTTAAATGCCGCTGCGAGTCTTCCACCAGACTTACTTCTGCCTTTGATGAGAAAGGTTGTGCTGGTCAAGTGCTCTCAGTTGTACTTACTGAGAATCAATGGCTAAATTAAATTATATACTCGCCATTTACAAAGTTTCTGAGGACCTTGTCTGTCTCACATTGGAATTGCAGCATTACTTAAGTAGCATCCAGTGGGTCTTCAGCTCTGCCTAGAGCATACTGCATATTCCCATACATCTTCATTTGTCGAAAGAGCCCATAATTATGTGCTTTATTAACCAATTTATTAAACCATGAAAAAGAACCAGTGCTCTACTCTCAATAATCCTTCTATCAGCTTTGTTTCTTAACAGCAGAAACCTTTAAAAACACTCTCTTATAACTCTTTCCTTAGTGTACAACACAAATGACACTACAGAAAAAAAAACCAAACCAAAACACACACAAAAAACGCCACCAAACAAAACCATCCTCATATAATGGGTGTTAAAATGAAAACAAGCATTCTAAATCTTTGCCAGCCCTGGAAGAAATAAAGAAATATCTGCAAGAATGGAAGGATAGCTGGTTCTTGCCAAGTTACTTAGAAGACTAACTCATATTTGATGTAATGCTGTATTAATTTTTCTCACTACTTTGTAGCAGAGAAAACGGTACATTTACAAAACATATAGGTTCTCTTACAAATTGCCATTGAATCTCTGACTCCAAATGAAGTTACCAAGCAACGTGAGGCCTTGATATCATTGTTAAAAGCAAATGCAGAACAGATAATTTTTTTCTTCTCTAATTATCTGTTTAACAATTGTAAATACACTCTGTGTATTGTGTCTACCTGTCAATTAAATACTATAAAAAGAAATCATTCTCATGGTAGGTAATCAAGAAGTTTGTGACTCAAATATTACTTTCATATACCTGTATACTAAAATAGACCTGTTCACAGCTATCTTCAAGATTGACAACATGCAGCAAATCCATAAAGAAAAGACTCCTGAAAAGGCTCTAAAAAAGGACAAATTCATCAAGTTCTTTAAGAAGCTACATTAATATACAAGCACCATTATACATGAGCCCTATATCACTGACGGATAAGAAAGCTAGGTCCTTCTCTCTCCCTAAAGTCAATGAGGTAACTTTAATTTTCAAATGACTAGGTAATTTAAGAGCCAAAGTAACAATTAAAGGAAGACTGCTTAGGCTTTTGTCCTAGGTCCCGTATTCTTACTGGTGTATGAATGCCCATTTCCCAGTCATGTCAGTGGCACATAGTTACCTCAACATTTACCTAAAACTGGCCCCAAATATTCCTGAAAGTATGTGTCCCCTCAAAAATTACAGATAACGATTTGTTGACTTCAAGGAACAAAATAACCCTGTGACAATGACCAACAAGTCTCTTATATACGTTGTGGTCTTGTAATCTATCTCATAGCTGTTGAACGAGTCCAACACCAACTTCCCGCTGAAGTCAATAAATTTGTATTACCTGGCCTGCCAGAGAAGTTTTCTCCTGAAAGAGATCATTGCAATTCCTCTGACAGCCCTAAAATACTACTTACATGTCTGTGTAAATCTTTTAACTATGAGATGCCATAAATGGTATTTCTGCCGAGTATTTACATAATATCTGACAACTAATTGCTTCAGTAGTCAGATTTTCTTGTTAACTTTAAATTAATATTTAAAGCAAGCTAAACATTACCTTGATTTTCTTCCAGCTTCCCAATTGTTTCTATCTGTTCAACAAGGTCGTTAGAGTTCCACTGGCTCATCCCTATAAGAATGGCACTTTTTCCTTCCACCATCTCTTCTGTAGGAGGAAAAAGGAGAATATAATAAATTGCGGTGACGAACAAGAGAAAAAAAAGAGAACTAGTAATTGGAGAGAAATAAACACTCATCATGGTACCTAATGGGCATATAAAACTGGTTAGCATATGCAGGATTGTCTAGGAAAACTGCTGGCTTACTGATATGCCCTACACCATACCTACCTGCTTCAAATATTGTGTGCAGGAAAACCATGGAAAAGAGAGGACTGCCTGAATTTTTGCAAAGCAGAGGGAAGAATGGACACACAGACCAGTTTAAGGCATAAATGAACGAGAGTTCAAGGCAAGCGGGAAGTAAGGAGGAACAAACACAGAATAAATTGAGCCCTTCTAAGGAAAGCAGGAGTACTTTGTATCCCTTTGTCTTCTCATAAAGAAATTGTAGGACGAAATAACTTTTGTAAGGATAAATTGCATCTGGCACTTTAACTTGCCAATAACAAGAACAGACTCCAATGCTGTGAAGTGAAATTGCATTTGAAAATGTAGATTGTTTATGAAGGCCAAGCCTGACTGTGAAACTGGAACACCTTGGAGTCTGTCTAGGTCTGCATTATGAAAAACAGTTCGACCTACACCCTGCACTGCACCCGGTTTGCAGCGTTCAGTCCCTGTGCTATCTCAGGTGTGCAGAAGCCAGCAAGTCCTGTCTACTCCCGACACTTCTCTGTGCCTCTTTAAGTGACTATAGAGATGTGATAATCTATTTTGTGCTAGAAAAGGTAAAGTGGAGCCCTGACATTTTTGTGAGCAGTCTGGTAAGGAGACAGAATACCTTTTATCTGTAATATTTTTTTTTTCCGCTTTCATTGATGATGCTTGCTTGAGATTGGAAGTCATAACAAAATTCAGAGTGAGTTGTTTCCTCAATTACCCTTACTGAATACACAAACTTGGGCTTGAGTTTTTGTGCCCATTTAAACCTTTAGCATACCACAGTGTTTCTGAAATGCAGTTAGTCCACAAAGAATGCAACTACATGCATCTAAGCAAAAGATTTCCCCCTCCTCTCTTCACATATGTGCTTATCCGCAACCCTCTGCTGCTGAGGCGCTGGCAGCAGAATACCCTTGAAGTCTGAAGAACGGAGAACTTTCTGCATGCCGCGTGGAAAGCAAGAAACAAAGCAAAGTTTGGGCAAAAGGAAACAGTAAAATATTACTTCTCCCTTTCTCTATGGATTTCACTAAATGAAGTAGCTAGCCAGGGCAGATGAATCAACAGTCAAAAAAATGTACAGCTGCTCCATCTCAAACACAGGTGCTCGATTCTCTGTTTACAAGGCTGTCAGCCAAAAATTCGTTTGACCCCAGCTGTTTTTCCGAACACAAAAGCAGCTCACTGAAGTATTGTTTTAATTGTGCCCACTGCTGTGCCCCTTACTTCAGGCTGTCTCTGAAGTGCAAATTACATGTGGTTAGATGCAGAGCCTGGGATAGCTTCCAAATTCTCCCATAAAGAAACATAGTACTAAACTCCAGCTGCACTGTGCAGAAGGTCCTTTCAGCTGCAAGAGTATCAAACATCAACGAAGCGCTCTGTATAAATAACAGAGAATGGGTGAGAAATACAGGTAAGAAACATTACAGGAAACGGTAATGCTGTAGATAGAGTCAGGATATCAAGCTACTTCATTTCTAGGAGGTGACAGCTACAGTCTCTCTCCTGGACACGTTCTCCTCACCCCAGCACGGACAAGCTCCTGCAGTTTCTCTGGTGCTACATTTAATCCACTGATAATGCAAATTACTTTAGCCCACACATACTTTACCAAAGATACAAGCTCCCTCATCACTCAGAGAGCTTCTGAGCATAGACACGCCTTCTGCCTCTTTTGCTAGTATCTATGCTTTTGTGTATATTTATTTTCCTGACATTTAAACACTTCGTTATTACTGACCGTTTGGGAGAAAGTATCTGGAATCAGGAATAGACACCATCTATCTGTTTCAGGCAACAGCTTAAAAATATTTATGAACAGGGAGGTTTAGAAGACTGTTGCATACAGTTTGCACAGAAATATCTGGAAACTCTAATACCTTGTCTCTTGTAAAGTCTTGTAAGCAGAGGAGGTGACGAAAGACCATGATTGGAGTCCATGGATATAATATACTACAAAAACCAGACACAAAGAGCCACCCTAATGCCCCAGATGCAGGAGTAGCACTGGCAACAGCAAGAACTTGGGTCTCTTCCAAATGAATGGTAAACCACATATCATCAGCAATTAATGTATCACATGGAAAATAATACACAGAAGAGCCTCCCATGGATGTTTAAACTTGAGGCAGGGGGAATGACACCCACTAAAAACTGAAGCAAGATACACATCTTTACATTAAGGCATTCACAAGCCATCTTTGCAACATAGCCTTTCTTAAAACTCACATACCTGAGTGAACGAGGATCAGAACCCTCACACCTTGAGAGGCTTTTTGCTAAGCACAGCAGAATTTTACATCACATTGTTGTCTTAGAGCACAAACACACTGAGGAGCGCTTAGATCTCCCAAACTTCCACTTCAGTTTGTGGACGGCATTTCCAAATAACGTTCAAGTTGCTCAGCAGAGCATTTTAAAATTAAATAAATGAGACTAGTGGATCTATTTGCAAGAGAGGAAGGTGCAGCAAATTAAGGGCAGCTCTTAATTAGCAAAGAGCTGCCATAGCCTCTTCCATGAATAACAATATTGAGAAAGCACACACAGAGCCTGGCTTGAAATACATACCATGTATCTATTTGTTTCAGCTTTATATAAACAAAGTAATACAGAAGGCAGTGCCATAAGGCTCATTTGAAAAAAGCAAAACTAATGACAAAAGTTTTTACGCACACTAAACAAACCTTGCTGGATAAAATGAGGCAGCTGTATTCCACACAACCTTTCCAATTTTTAGCAAAGCTGTCAGCAGGCTTTTGACTATAACATCTGCTACAGTTACACACTCATGAGGCAAGAAAAAAAATGCCCTCACATTCTAAATCAGAAGCCTAGTGCACAGATAAAGAAATTATGGGTAACTTATGTTTCTGATAGGTCAGATTCTCACCTGCTGGACTAGTTTAAATCCAGAATAACCATTCAAGTTGGAGTTCATTTGAATTTAAAGTAGGTCAAAAAGTGGCTGCAAAATCCCCTGCAAACAGCGATACTACCATTTGCATCTTCTCACAAACATGCCATCAACTGTTAACTTTGCTGCTTCTGACGGAGTCCACAAAAAGCCCGAAATCACCTCCCAGGTGCTTTAAGAATAACCATCATCAACAGCTTCCTCTTAAATACCCCTCTAATTTCCAGCCACCTGCCAGAAAAGATTTCTCATAGTTTACAATTGGAAAAATGAAAACCTAGAAATAAAATTAATAGCTTTATATGACTCAGCAAATCAGTCCCCTAAAATAGACCATATGTATTCACAGTCCATCTGTTTTTTACCCACTACCTCATTGCACCTCCCGTGAAGAGTCCAGTGCCCGAACAGGACCAGTCTTTAAGTCACACCGTCACTCCTTTCTGTTATACGGCATGATTCAACACTATCAGTTTTGCCATGTCTTCTCCACATTATTCCCGAGTCATATATTTAAAGTCTTCCTAGCTCTGGAAAGGACATCTTGCTAACTTTGTGAGGTGGTATGAAGGAAAGTGTTTGCTGAATGAGAACTTGTACCACAGCTCAAATGCTGTAGGGAACATTTCTGTCACTCCAAAGGGCATGGATAAAAGGCTCACAATAAGTATGTAGGTGGAAGCTTACATACGCTGGCTTTGTTTTAGCTTCCAAATGTACGGATTGCTCCTTGTGCTTTGCCAGCTGCTCCAGCCAGTGGGCTTTGTGCTGAAATTAGACATGGAAGTTGCTAAATTTGTCAACAGTGCATAAACTCCCCAAAAAAGTCGGGGAAATGAGGATTGCAATTTTAGCAGAAAATCAATATACCAAGAACAAAATTAACCACGGTAACAGGGCCATAGCAAGAAGAACCTTAAATTTGTCTTCATACTAGGGGTTGGAGTCTAGGTTATAAAGAAGAATTGGAATTGTTTATCGAGGAGCATGAATGCAACATAGTTTGCAGTACATGAACTCGAAGAGAAGAGTTACATAGCAACTGTTAAAATAAATGCCTGTTTAGGAAGCAGTACACTGACCAAGGCTGGGGAGAGGCACACAGTTTGTCAAAAACAGTATTCCCTGCTCCTGCACCACCACATGAAACCAAAACTAACCGAAATGCTTACCAACAATGCTCCGACACACACACACCCTGCCCTCACCAAAACACACAACAGTTTCTATTCTTAACTCACACACACCCTTCTTCTAGACTTTTACATTTATTCACTGACTTCAACAAAAAATAACAACTTTCACAATTAGCTGCTTTGGATATGGCCCCAGACCGAGACTAACATTGGCCAGTGTCCTACTCTCATTTTGCTCTTAGATCTCTTGTTGCTAAGGCCAAATTATGCTTCTCTCATGGCTACATCTGGCTGCTATTGACATCACCAGGGATCTGGAGTGGTAAATGTGCCGTGTTTTAGTGGCGTGACGAGCACAGACAGTCTCACTGCCCTGCTCGTACCTGCTGCTGAGATCTCTCCTCCTTACCAACTGTTGTTTCACACTCTCAAGTGTCAGATATCAGGGCGCATCCACTGATAGGGAGGCTAGAAGGTTTTATTATTATTTATTCACATATTGGAAGATACACATTTGAACACACAGGACTTCCCTCAGCTTTGCTCTTCTTCACCTTAATTTTCTAGAAAAGTCATAGTCCTGGAAACATGATGAAATTACAATTTCCTGTTATGGGCCCCATTTGGAGCAGCACCCTACACAAAAGCCTACAGGCCATTCCTTCTCAAGAAAGCACAAAACCTCCCATTCGTATCAACAGCTCGTAAGCACTTCCAAGTCCTTTTATAGTCCACCTGACAGCAGCTGGCAGATGACCACTGCTCTTGACAGCTTGTGGCAGTACACAGACTTACAGGCCCCTTCAGAAGCCCAAAGTAGTCTATTTGCAACTCAGTGCAGGATTTACCCAAGTTGTAAATATACACACCAGGAAAAACGACTTGCTTACTTAGCACACAGTTCTCCTGCCCAAAGACAAAAAAAACCCCCAAAAAACCCAAAACCACACATCCACACTGAACAGTCTTTAACTGTCATGCTGTGCAGCAACTTGTCCACTTGCCCTTTGGTGTGAACTCAGAAACAATTTTCAGCAGCTGAAGTTCTCCTCCTGCTTTCCAGCCAAGAGGCAAAGCAGCATTAACTGCAGGTTTTCAGACCACGAAGCATGTAGTATAAGCAGAGCCATTTACCTTAGCAGGACTCAATGTACATGGGGCAGTAATATCACAGCAGCAAAGTGCCAAGAAAAACTGAGAGAGCTTAAAACAGTGGCAAATTCTGGATGGCAAATAACTATAGTGTCCTGGTGAATCCTTCCAGCTGTTCTTACTGCCTGGAATTTGATACTGTCCACAATTATCTTACCATGAATATTTCGGTAGATTCATTTCATGAAACCTAGCCATAAGCAGCCCCATGCAAAGAACAGAGACTACTATTTCCTCACAAAACCCCTGGAGATTGTATTTCATCCTGCCTACTCCTCACTGCCAGGATCTGTGATTCCCTGGATGATACACATTTCTGTGATCCTCTGAAGGACTTCCATAGACTGAGATGGATTTCAAGGGCATGGATTCTCATGAGACATAACACAAATACCTCGAGACTTTGCTTTTGCTTCCAAAACGCAAGACTACTAGCTGCCATTCCTACAGTTAAAAAAGCAAATAAATATGTGTCTACACACATACGCCACACAGAGTCTCTCACCCAAAATCTTAGTTATGCATCCACATCAGCTTTGTACCTATGACAGTTTACAGCACTCTTAATGTGATGTTAAATTCCCATAATAATGAAGTATCCATCTGGGGAAAGAAAAAAAATAAATCTAGGTGCAAGTACCAGCTGCAGTGCCTGCGTGCCTACTCACTGACAATAAAGATTACAAGAGACAAATCAGCTTATAACATCTATATTTCTTTTCTCTCCCTGTGCAGACAGCTGGAACATCCCTGTGCTAAAAGTCTCTTTCAGATAAGATAGCTGTTTGTTTCAGAATAAGTAGGGGGGGGGGGGGGGGGCGAAATCAGCATTCAGCAACCTATTTTCTGAAGCATGCACTCACATGCATGTGCACACACACAGAGCTCCAAGTTCTTCACTCAGAGCTCTCAAATCCCTTTTCAAATAGAGATGGGTTACTAAATCCCAGCTCAGAAGTGCAGATCTGAGCCAATTTCAGACTTGGCGTGAGCTGGCATTGTGACATCAGACAACATATAGTTGAGCTTTGTGCCTCAGCCTACCTATAAATATTTTTTAAAACGCTCTTATTTATTTACTTGAGTCACTTATTTCTTTACTTTTCTGTCGATTGCTTCTTGATTCTCAGACACAGAACCCACTACGCCAGCCAAGTAGATATTACTGTAGGCCCAGCTGTACAGGAACAGGGAAGAAAACTGATATTTGATGCATATCTCATGTCTCAGGCTTCGAAAAGGCTCTGAATTGAATTCACACCTTATAAACACAGGCAACAGATGAGGAAACTTTGTTCCACGGAATATATTTAAGAGTGGGTTTTTTTAAACAAAACAAACAAACCTACTCTACGACATCCTTTCAAGCAGAGGTCCCAGTCACTTCAGTGAAAGTTTTACCAGAATGGAAAACCTATGCCATTGGTTATAAGAGTTGGCCACCGGTAACAGTCACCCACAGCCTCCACCAGGAACTGCGAACAAGAGCACTCCAGCTGTAACATCATGTACTACATGAGCTGTAAACAAGCTGGGCCCAAGAGACCCCGTGAAGCTCGGTACTGTTGCAGTCACGCTGCTTCTGATGCCAGATCCAGTTCATGGCAGCCCACTCACCCACCTTCAGTAAATTTAGGCCCATTCACAAATCCTTGAGAGAAGATCTAACGTTCTTTTTTCAGATCTCAGTCTGAAGATAACGTGTGTTGTCAGTTCATCTCCGAAGGAGCTTGGTTACTTGCTGCAAAACTAGGGAAATAACAGGGAGGGGAAGACTAAAACCATGTACTGACCTCGCGCATCAAAGAATTCATCATCGGAGCTCTCCACGGAGTCTTTGAGGACGTTCTGCATGTGCCACTGAGCAGCACTGAATCGGTGTGGGCCAGCTGGAAATACAGAGAGACTCACGTTAACCCAAGGGAATCCTCACCTCTGCTCCAGGCTTAATGGAAAAAAAAAAAAAACATTCATAAACAGTTTGTGTTGATGGCTCAAGAGGATTGTTGTGGTCAGAGCATGTGCTTTAACCTTGACAGTCAGCCAGAGTTCTCAGGATGGCACAAAAACTACACCTCTCACTTTCACCTAACAAAAGCGATTAAAACAAGTTCTTGTTAAAGATAAGCCTGCATAACTTTCAGCTAATGCAGTGACTTGAAAAGATAAATTCTGTTGAATTCGCAAGGCTGTTCAATTCCAACACTCAAACTGTACATTGTTTTTGAAGTAGCATTTCCCCGGGACACGGCAGTTGCTCCCATTTAAATTCCATTTCACTTCTATAAGAAATGCCATCCTATTTGGCTCACAGATTTACTGACAAACTACTGCATTCTCACTCACCGAGCTGTTTTCATCAGACAGCTTTGTTTTGCTGGAGCCTGGGGCTTCGATTTGAAGCTTGCCATTTGAAGACAGTAAGGTAAAACCACATTAGAATAGGTACAGTAACAGATGTAGTCATGACAGCTCAGATGGTCCCAATGGACTATCATATTCAAACTAATTTGTAATTAATAAACCAGACCTACCTAACTATATCAGTTCTCCTCAAATCTACAGCAACTCAACACTAGAAAGCAGTAGAGAAATGTATTGCTTATACTAACAAAGTTCCCCCTCAAATCAGTGGGGAACCAGGGATCAAATCCCCCATATCCATAACAACACTGCAGCTATTGGAGAAAGGACTCTCCTTACCAAACAGAATAGTGTCGTTTGTTTTATTAATTTCTCTAAATGATGACATCAGACCTGAAATCTAATATCCTGAGGCCTTGTCCACTCCTTCTCTCAGTAGTAAAAAAGCAACTCAGGCAGGAGAAGCATCCTTCCACATTATTCTGGGGGAAACATGTCACTAGGTCACAGGCTTTTGTTCTACTTTTACTCCATCTATACATGAACTAATTAGAAATATAAATGAAAGGTGGTAGGAGGAAGCAGATTTTAGCTGGCCAAAAACAAAGTTAAAAAAAAAAAATCAGTTAACAGCATTTTATTAGCTAAAAAAAATAAAATCAAAATAATTGGTTATTAAGGAGTCAGTGTTCATTACAGAAATACAGAGTGTATTGGGAATGTGTCCAGTGATACTTGGCAGCTACCAGAGAATGCATACAGATTACATTCACTGCTACAGACTTCTGAAACCTTTTACTAATGATAGGGAACAGCAAAGTGAATTATTCCTTACCAAACAACACCTTGCTGTCTCTCCATTCAAATATATATTTTCTAGAACTTATCACTGTAGTTGTCAAAACAGTGGAAGAAAGAACACTATTCTGAACTTCTAACAAAGAAAAGTCTGCATTTGGTCAGTGCTTGGAAGACCAAGAATTCCAAAATTTCAAAGTATGAGAATGGGAAGCACCACCTTTTTTATTTCTGTTTAAGAAATTCCTTGTAACAATATGCAATGTTTTTAAAGGCTGCCATTTTTTAAACCATCACACAAATACTGAAGAGTTATTTCAAGCTTTTACTTAACACAGTAATGTGCATATTCACGTTGTTTGTTAAAAATTACCACTGCAAAAGTATGGTTTGCAAGTTATCAGATTGATACAAAGCAGATGAGTTTCTGTTGAAAGGTATTTAACAACTATTTGCACAAGATGCTCCAAGTCACGTTCACAGCAATATACATCGTCCACTGCAATTACATGAAATTGCCGCCATCGCGAAAGTCAACATAAGACCTCAGATTCCCGTCTCAGCCTTTGGCATGTAACCGAGACACAAGCCAGGACTTCAGTACTCCTTGACGGTAGAGACAGTAGGGGAACGTTATCACACTTCAGAAAAGTACCTCTTTCTTGACATCTAGCTTGCAGGTATCCAGGCTTGGATTGGATTGATCGTATATGATCATTACCAGGAAAATAAACAATTACAATATTTTTATATTGCAGCATGTACAGCAATACACAGCACCTCCTCCAAAGCAAAGACTGTTCTATGTATTCTGTGTTTCCCACCACTTCACGTAATGTGATCTCAGTCTAGGATTGAAGTTCCTGGTTATTATAACAAATCAAAGAACAGAAATCCCACAGACTAGGTAAAAAACAATGCAAAGGCAAGAACAGCAAAACAGCTGTTCTACTTTTATTACCTGTGATTATGATTAAAGCCATGCTGGTTGCTATGCTTAGATAAAAAGAAAACAAAATAAAGCCCACACAAGACACCATCAGGTACTAGGATCAAACTTAGCACTGTATTTATTTTTCTGTCAAGCATCCACTTGAAAAACTCTCCAATTATGCATTCACCTGATCCAGTTAGTATGATTCATTGAAGGCTCGTTCCTCATTATGATTATCATTCATTTGCTATGATTCATTTATACAGCAGAACGACTGTTTAAAGACCTCGTAACAGCCACTACTTTTCCTTAATTCCCAGTTCCCTTAAAAATATAGATAAATTTGTACTCATTTTAAGAAAAAGAAGATTCTTACCCTAAGCTGTTTGCAGACCAAAATGAGGAGCAAAAAAGCTAAGGTGTACAATTGTGTGCACACAGGTGTTTGCAAGCATGCAGATAAGAAGCTTTGTGACATGAAGCGTCCTAGAGAGACACTGAACTGTGTGCCTCAAGCTCACACTGCATGATTGCATATATGGCACAAAAGGGCACAGAACTATATTGGAAAGGGAGCAATCTACAAACTCCATAATAGCAATGGTGGTGGAAGAAGCATAAGCAAGAGAAGATACACTGCTGAGGTAAAAAGGTATTGGAGATGAAGGACAGCGAGGACAGGCAAGGCCCTGTGTATGGAAAGCTCTGCATGCTTTGGCCAGGTCAGACAGTGCAGCCCAGCAGCAACATGGTGGCAGATTTGAGATTTAAATGTAGGACAAAGCCAAGAAGTCACGGTGCCAGCAAAGTGGATTCTGTTAAGTCAATCCACACCCGATCAGCCACATTGCCACTCAGAAAAGCTCACTGATACTGCATAAATTCACTGTCTTGGCTCTAAATTGATGCATATCTATAAACGATAAGCAATGCACAATGTGCAGTATCTGCTTGTACTAGTAACAGCTCTTTCCTGTACATTTCTTACCAGAACCTATCCAATTCGCTTGGATTCTGCTCTCTTCTTCTGACCCCCAAGTTCTTTTGTTTTTTTTCTTTTCTTTACTCTTTGGCAGTAGGGAAGAATATCTTCTGATGTGTTCATTTTTAAGCTTACAGAGGTTGTGTTGGTTTTTCAAGGCAGGGAAAGACAAAGAAAACTGATTTCAAGCATGGCAATTTCAAAATGTTTCTGCAAAACAGTCCCGCTTCTTAGCAATAACCTTAAAATAAACCCAGCCAGCCAGAAAGAATGTGAATCTCAAGGCACAGCAATGTAATGCAGCAATAAGCACATGCAGATTTTTACATAATCTGTACAAACCCCAGATATAAAGAAAAGTAAAAAAACTGTACCTCAAACCCTAATGAAAGCCTTTAAAAAGATGCCTAAGCACTTAAGTACCCTTGAAGTCCTAACAAAGTTCACTACTAACTTCGATCACAAGAGAGTTCTGTCCTGCAGCTCAGCCAAATTTCATTGCTAACAACTGGATGGGATGCAGAAGACGCCCGAGTTTTAAAGAGTTTGCCAGAATCAGGTTTTTCTACTCTGGTGATGCTAGTAACTGCTCTAGGGACTCCCGCCCTTTATGTGCAGCTGTCTAAGCTCTGATCCCAAAGTCCAAGGTCAAAGAGTTTATCTACATTTACACCAGAGAAAGCTTTGAAATTGTATGGGGTTAACATGGCAAGGTTTTGGTAGCAAGAGGGCTCGCAGCTTCTGTGAGAAGATGCCAGAAGCTTTCGCAGTGTCCAACAGAGCCAGTTCCAGCCGGCTCTAAGACAGATCCGCCGCTGGCCAAGGCTGAGCCCATCAGTGATGCTGGTAGTGCCTCTGTCATAACATATTTCAGAAGGCAGAAAAGTCGCTGTGCAACATCGGCTGGAAAGAGGAGTGAGAATATGCAAGAGAAACAGCCCTGCAGACACCACGGTCAGTGAAGAAGGAAGGGAGGAGATGCTCCAGGCCTTGCAGCCCGTAGTGCAGACCACGGTGAGGCCAGCTGTCCCCTGCAGCCATGGAGGGTAACGGTGGAGTGGATATCAACCTGCAGCGCGTGGAGGACCCCACTCCGGAGCAGGTGGACATGCCCCAAAGGAGGCTGTGACCCCATGGCGAGCTGGTGCTGGAGCAAGCTCCTGGCAGGACCTGCAGCCTCATGGAGAAGAGCCCATGCGTGCTTCCAGTGACCTTGGGGTTTGACGCAGACTGTGAAGGGAGGGCAGAGAAAAGTGTCACAAATCTCCAGGCATAAATTCTGGCTATGAGAAAAGCCCCTGGGAGCATCAGGTTTTTTTATATTGCACTAGGAATGCTTCTAGATTTAGAAGCAGCTTAAACATAGCAACAGTCAGCAGCACAAGTCTGCGTAAGCTCACTGCAGCAGTTCTTCACATCTACATTCATTTGCTGGCTGGACTGCATTGCATCGCCCTAATACATTAGTCTTATTGAGTCTGCTTCCTTCTGTGCCAGCAGATTAGCATTAGCCACCTTAATAGGGCTCTATTAACATTTCTTGATTGCATTAGACACTGGCATTGCCTGGACTCACTGATTTGATTTACAGTGTCAACTGCTGCATGTTTTATTTTATTATTTTGTTTCAGAGAAGACCAGCCCTAATTTCAAATACAGGCTAACTCCTTGGTAATGACACTTGATGCTTCTAAGTCAGCAAATTTTCGCTTTATCAGATTTGTTGACTAATTCTTAACAGCCAGATTTCAGCAATTTTTGCAAGCAGGGTAGCAACTTATATTTCATTTCAGTTCTTCGGTATCACAATACCTGAGGACAGAAGGGGAAACCATGTAGAAATGCAATGCCTTTAACGGAAAGGCGCTACATCACTAATTTGCCAATCACAATAGTTGAACTAGAAGCATACGTAGTGACTCCCATAGGCTGTTGAGGCAGCAGGACAAACTGACAGCAGGATACAAGGGGAACATTTCCAAGTGGCAGAAAGAGAGTTCACAGAAATGTACAGGTGGTTTTCTTCTAGGAGAAGCAGAAGCAAAGTTTCCTACCCTAACTGTTTTATTTTGCGTAGTACTGTAGGTTGCTAAACTCAGCTGTTCCAGAGGGAGCTGACTGGGGGCTTGCCCTGAGTGCACACCCACAATAGCAGTGGGGGAGAAGACAAAAGCAGAGCTATCATGCAGCACCATACACAGAAGCTGCATTCCCTAGTTAGGCTAGCATTAATTAAAATTAATTGTAATCATAATTAAGATTACAATCAGTGATTTTTTTACTGTTAAAGTCTTGCTTTTTTTTCTGCAAAGAACAGCTGGAATTCCATTGGTATTTTGTTGCACCTTTGATCTGGTGACATGAGATAAGGTGATGTGATGTATGAGTAAAACGCAACTTTGAAAAGCACTCTCCTGATTTTCCCTGAATTAAATCATTTCACATTTTAATTTTTCTGTGGCTGACACTATCATATATCTGCGTGAACACAACTCTTGCAGGACTCACAGAAAACAATTTTCCACATCATGGCTATACTAGATCTGGGTTTGCGACTCACCGTACTTCACCATACACCTCAACCTCACAGTAGCTCTCATACATTACTAACTAAAAGCAAAGTCACTTCTGAATGTTGTTGAAAAAGAATCCTTTAAGGTAATACTTTTAGATTCATAATATGCTCATTATCTGATTTAGCTATGTTAGATATTGATTTTCTTAACGCTAAGATGTATAAATAAGTATCACAGTTGAAACCTATACCCTGTACAGCAGCTTCCATAAGTGCAAGAGCAGCAGACACAATCAGTTGCATCCTCTTGTGATTGGCAGTAAAATAGCTGACCCCCCCATTATCACTCAATAATTCCACACGTTCTGCTGCTACCAAAAAAGCTGTTTCAATATTACTTGTCACGCAAAGATCATATTTAAAATGCCTATCAAGTCAAGAGAAAGAAAAGGCATCTACTTGTTCCATTCCAGTAACTGACATTACCTCTGATTTACAATAAACCAACACAGTACATGGTAGGCCCAATCTCTTTAGGTGAAATACATCCAGAGATGAAATGTGTGCAGAGCACAGTAATACCTTCTGTAAAACAGAAGGAATGTTTGCCTGTGGAAATTATGTCCTCTAGTGGACAGCACACTTTACCAAGATACATGGCTCTGCCATTGGACCTAATGAGTCAAAAAGTCATTTTACAAAAGCAACGGGAAATGAGCCTAGCCTTGGTGTGAAACCACAGCCACATTACCTGTCTTCACTGGTTCTGCCTTCTCCTCAGTTTGAATTAGCTTTTACAAACACTGCAGCTGGAAACAAAACTATGACTCAAGTCATCACTGTTTATGTGAGAGGACAGAGTAGCAGACAAGTAGACAAGGTCCAGAAGAGTCACTCCAGCAGCTCCTAAAGGGCCTCTTCTCCTCTACAACGCATGAATCAATGTTCGCCTTGTCAGGCAAACAGGAAAGATGGAAAGAAAGCAGGCTGATCTGGATGCCAGCCCGGGCAGCCCCTCACCTGCATGGGCAGTATCGCTAATGTACCAGCCCAGTCCAGTCGAGCATCCAGGCCCAGGTGTGCTTGTACCGGACCTTCCAGGAAGACGCATTCAAGCAGCCTGGGACAAGAACAGCAGTTTTCAGCTGATGCAATTACAGCAGCAGGCTTTCCTGTGAAACTAATTCAATGCAATTCACGTCACTGTCATAATATTACAGACTTCAAGCTTTGCACCAGGCCCAGCAGTTTGCTACATCTTTTGCTTGGTAATAAGCATTTGCCGACCAAGTCTAGACACAAGCACATGCCACAGACAGGCAACCATAAAAAAAGCACTCCTGAATACCACCAAACCAACCTAGTTAGCAGAGACAAAATAGCACACAACGTTCTCATAGCTACTGAAAACTCAGTCTTTTACATGAAGTGCTGAAGACTGAATTAATCTCAATTAAAAAATAATCAAAAATAGACTCTGTTGCACAGATTAAAACATTTCCACTTGTCAAAAAGTTGTTTTGGAATTGTTACCACTTTGAATTCAGGGAAGGTTTTCCTATTAAAATTTTAAAACCACACGTCATTTTTCCATTTGGAAAGAGATGCTGGGTAGAAAACATGACCTTTGCTGTTACCATTGACTGCTGTTGTGTAATAATACTTCTTTCTCTTCTGCTGGTTTCAGATGCTTCCTGCCTACCCATTAAGTGATTTAACTGAGCTACTCACATAGTGTTACTTAGTGACTATGCAGTTAAGACTTACCAGAGGCCAAAATCACCTACCGTTATTTTCTAGTTTTATTTTATTTCTTCTTTGGTAAACATAGAACTGAAGATGTACTTTAAAAATATGTGAATTTAACTACTACTGGAGGCAGTCCTCAGACTCAGGGGCTCAGATCAGACAGACGGAGATGCTGATCCTCGCTCCAATTATTCCAGAGTGAAAACTACGGTTCACTCAGACTAAGCCCTCGCCCGTGCGCAGACTACCAGAAAAGACAGACCATATACGCCATTACTGTTAGCAGGGCCACAGAGAATTCATCCAAAGTCACACAATGAATCTGTAGCAGAGACTGGAACCGAAACGAAATCAGTTGAAATCAAAATGAAATCCACTGCCTGTGGAAGGCGACCAGGGTGGAATGGGAGCCCTATGGGAGGTCTATAGAAGTGTGAAGCCAAAGGGGGAGAGGGAAAAAAAATCAAAGTGGGAAGCAAGAGGGAGGTCAGAGAGAACACACAAGGCCAAGGGGGACAGAGAAGTAAAAAGTGGAAGGCCAAGAGGGAGAGTGCTCAGAGGGCAAAGTGGGAGGCCAGACGGGTGAAGGAGAGAAGGAGGAAAATAAAAAGAGAGAACCCAATGGAAAAGATGGAGGCTGAGAGTGAGAGAAAGGGCGACGAGTGGACTGAGTGGCAGCCGGCAGGAGGCCAGAGGCCGAGGGCAGAGCCGCGCGAGGCCAGCGGGGCAGCCGGAGCGGGACCTGGTGGCTGCTGGCACGACAGGCCAAGGGGGAGAGCGTGCAAGGCCAGAGGAAGACGGGGAGCCAGAGTGGGGAATGGGGGGTCCCAACAGAGGGATATAAAGGCGGGGAGAATAAAAGAGTAGTGGGCCACGGGGCTAGGGGGAGGAATATAGGGAGCCAGAGAGGGGGAGGCAAATAAAGGAGAGGGAGGCCAATGCAGGGGGGGAGAAGTGCCCAACCCGCCTGACTGGCAGCTGCTCTGAAGGGATGTGATCCCATTTCGTTCTTCCCTCCTGGGAGGGCAGTCACCTGGCCCTGCGGGTGAGCAGGTGGAGACTGTAAAACCAGCAGAAAACAAACTTCCTAAACATTTACGATAACAAAGAGTTTCCCACCTGTTTGGTTCCCAGAACTAGACTGCAGACAAGCTGAGGAAGCTTGGGAGCTGACATGGGAAAGCAGTGGAAACATGCAGGATTTCTCTCACTGTCCGCAGCAAGCCACCAGATCCAACTCTACCTTCCATTCATGAACCTGCAGTGCTCCAAGCACAGGCCGAGTCCTGCCCTGCTGAAATCTGTGTGCACTTACAGTCTTGTGTACTGCAGACTCAGCAGCTTTGCTGGCACTTCAGAAAGAGGACAGAAGAGGAAGAATTAAAAGGGACAGAAGTGGAAGCTTTGAGAACAAGCACTAGGAGAAAGTTCCTGGTTTAAGAGGCAGCAAGATGAAAGGCAAGAAGTTGCGAGCATGTAAGTGGGAGAAAGAGAAGAAAGGTAATCCCTAAAGGGCAACAAAGCCAGTAGGGTCTTGGGAGTGAACAAAGTCACCAAGTTTGTCAGAGAAGCTGCAGCCCAGGAAGAGATGTTACAACACTCCCTCTGAGAACAGTCCTGGCTGACAGAGGCAGCGTACTGAGACTGGATTTCTAAGAGGTGAGAAAAAGGTTGATAGGTACAAAGGAAAAACAGAAAGATTAAGGGAAGAATAAAGTGGTCAGTTTTGGAAAGAAAGCAGCTTGGGACAGTAAATGGAGAGGAGAGGCAGCAAGATTGAACAGATAACAAGAAAGGCTAGACAGGAGTATCAGGAACTCCCTTTATTCTCATTGTGGCTGCACCAGTCCCTAAATAAAAATCAAAAGGACCACAGTTGACAAAACCAGTGACACAGTTACAGGCAGAAGTCCACACAAAATGCAGAGAGCTAACTAAAGGAAAAGTACAAACACCACTGTGGTCAGAAACAGCCAATATAACCAACTCCTCTCTCCCATTACTCACACAGTGCCTTTCATCTCATCGCAATTCAGCAACAACAAGTCCCTGGTTACCTACTCTGTACATCCTTCAACTGGCAGTTCTGCAGCAGATGGTAAGGACAGGAATGTATTTGCTTACTGAGTACACGAAACGAGTCAAGAAACTAAGCCATGCAGCCCTTTAAGCCCCTATTTTAAGCTACCAGTGACATTTCCAGTCTTGCACCTTATGGGATTATTGGCAAGACGGGAGGAAGACAGAGAAGAGGTTTAACATGACTGTTCAGGCTCCAAATCCTAGATCAGGCTTTCTTGTAAATGTGGTGCATCTCTTAGAGCCGTTTCTTGATGCTGCGGATGCCAGCTTCCCCACCGCAGAAATTAACTTCACTCTCCCTTTCAGCAGTATCATCACCTCCTCCAAACTCACTCCCCAAAACCAGAGAAGATATGAATAGTCTCTAACCTTTTCCTGCAACGACTGTAGGTGGACTGCCTGCATCACATCTGAAGGACTCTACTTTCACAATGCAGAGATTTTGGCTTTCTGAGGAGGCATTTTTGAGTCACTGCTGCCTGTTAAAAAATGGAGTAGGAGATAAAGAGCGGATACCACACCACCCCCAGAGGGACGTGTCAGGTAGTGATCTGCAGTTGCTGCTACAGGATTTTGCAACCTACAATCCTGCAAATGCCCAAGAATTTTTGCGTGGGGACTATTCCAAATGCTTAAGATCTGGAATCCTCTAGGTGAGATCTGGCTACTCAAACAAGTCAACCACCTCTAAAAGCCCCTTTTGACCACACGTGTCATCCAACAGTGATCAAGCAGCAGATTTCATGGCTACTAAAATGACGATCTTTATGTTTGTCTTAAGGCTACAGCATTGGCAGGGGCTGCAAGGCAGGGTACATACAAGCAAGAGCCACAACATATTCATGCATATTTGTTAAAAACTCAGTAGGCTAAATTTATAAAAGCGGCACATTTCCCCTGCTCCTAACCCAGATATGTTCTGCCAGAGCTCCCTGGTGAACGGTCAGTTCCTGCTTTTCTTTACAATAAGAAGTCGGGACAACATCATAAAGCTACCATCAAAAGTCATATTTTGTCTACTGAAATGAGGCGGAATCACATCTAAGAGAAGCACCATTCTTTAAAATTCCTAAAATTCCTGTGCAAAGTTGGATTTGAGCAAGCTACATATGCAAGCTACATTACTCAAGTACCACTGACAGTGAAAGCAATGCTTCCTCATTTTCCAATTAAAGGTAAAAGGACTACAAACCAATGCCAAAGAAAAAACCGTGAGACTTTCTCCTCACTTGATTATTTCTTCATTTTCCAAGGATGGAAACAACCGTTTAGTTCAATACCTTTTTTGCATCTTCTGAAATTATTGATGTTCTCGTATTCCTGAGCACTATGTCTCTAGGCTGCCACCAATCCATGCGTATTTTCACAGAATTTAAAAAAAAAAACCAAACCACAACAACACACAAACCACCACTGCTGGGCAAAAACTTTGGGTTTAGCTTTAATATTACCATGCTGCTGTAAAGCTGTGCAAGAACGGACACCAATCACCAGGCAAGTTTCAGGTACAGACTAGCAGGCATTCAGTCATAGCACAATTAGGCCTTCACCTTAAACAGCAACGGGCTCTGTGTGCAACCTAGAAAAAAACCACTTCTGCAAGAGGTTTCCCGTCTCTTCTGTGAGCTGACACACAGAGCACAGGCTGCCTGGTGCGGGGCAGCCACTGCCACCAGGCACAGGGCATCAGGGCTTTGCTTCTGAGTATCCCCAAGCCCTTTGGCCTCAGCTCCAGTTAAGCGACCTCCAAACTGCTCAGACTCTGGAGGACGCGCGAGTCAAAATACGTGATTTCCAGCAAGGCACAGGAGAGACTGCACCTGCCTGTTCCTGCAGCAAGGCGGGACGCACCTTCCTGCCTGCAGAGGAGCCCCCGGCTGCTGCGTCCCAGGCTGTTTCTGCCGAGCAGACGGCAGCGAGCATCGGCTCCACCAGGCGGCAGCCACAGAGCTCCACAGAGTGCGGAGAGACCCTTCCCGGCCCAGCACCGGGGAGAAAAACCGGGAGGCGGCCAGGCGGCGGCGGCCGGGGCGGGCGCCCGTGATGCCGCTGCAGCCCCGCGCGGCGCCTCCGCGGGCAGCGGCCGACGCGGGCACCGAAGACCGAGCGGACCCCGCTCAAAAAAGACGAGGAGGGCAAACGCACCTATGCCTCATTCAGCTAAGTTTGCATTTACCGTTCCGGTGGGCCGGCGGACACGGCACCGGGATCGCCCGCGAGGGCCGCAGCGCCGCGCTCCCTCGGCGCTGTCCCGTCCCGCCGCGCGGGCTCAGCACTCACCTGGGAGCGGAGCCTTCGCCATCTCAGGGCCGCCCGCTGGCCGCCGAGCCGCCGCCGGCCGCCTCAGGTGCTCGCCCGCGGGGCCCCCCCGGCGCGCCGGCCCCGCGCGCCCCGCCGCCCCATCTGCTCCCGGCGGAAGCCCCGCACCGCCCACCCGCCGGCGGCGCTGGGAGACGCGGCCGGGAGACGCCGCCGCGCAGCCCGCGCGCCGCCGCGCAGCCGCCGTCGTTAAAGGCGCAGCGAACGGCTCCGCGGGGGCCGGGCCGGGCCGAGGCCGCTCACGGGCGGCCTGGGGAGAGCGGCCGGCGCGGGCCCCCCGAGCCCAGCAGCGGGGTTTTGACTCCTCTCACCCGGCCCCACGGTGCGCCCGCCGGGGAGCTGTCGGGGCTCCCTTGCTGTCGTGGGCAAGATGTCTAATTGTAGAAACCAAACCTTGTACAAAACATGGTCTGCATGCTAATTCATGAAGAAAATGGTCAACACAATTGGCAATGCCATCTGTTAGAAGCCACACAGAGCTGCTCGAGGATGGGAGCTCGGAGAAGAATGTGATCGACTGACGCTGTTGCCTCGCTGAAACCATCTGCCCAGCTAAAGATCCAAACCTGCCCATACTGAGCAGGGAAAGTCGCTCTGAAGGTGCAAGGCAGCAAAGCTGAAGGTTGGTTGCTTGGTTGGTTGGTTAATATCTCCAGGGCTGAATTCAAGCCTGGATTCTATAGAGTTGTGCCAGCTGACACTAGGTTCAATCTGGTTTAAGCAGCCTTTGGAGCCAAAACGGGGGCTGCTGAGGATGTAAGAGAAATGGGCGATCTGTGCTCTAGAGCCAACATCATTTGTCCAAAGTCAGAAGATAACTGCTTGTTTCAAGAAGGGGTTGATGCTGAGTGCAGTTCCATCAGCAGTTGGTGTGGGACTCAGGGAAAGCAGCTCATGAGGCTGCAGTGATGGCCAGAAGAACCCTTTAAGCTCAGTTCCTATATACTGCCTGAAGTCCCCACAGAATTTGAGAGGCAGCCTTAAGGAGCAGACACCACATTGAGTCAGAGGAAACAGCAGGCAGCGGAGCAGCTCACAGCCAAGCGTTGCACATGAGCCACCCACCAGAAATGGGTTGCACTGTGCTGTTTTACTTGGAAGGACTGCGAAATTCTCTGGCAGCAGTCACCTGCCAAAGAAGCTGTCCAGATCCAGAAACAAGCCTTGAGATGGCAACTCTTGGCAACATAGCTTCAAATAGTTTGAGAGGCCTCTCCACACTGTTTATATGTCACCCACAGCCAAAATAATAAATAAATAAATAGCCAGGATATGTCAGAGCCCAACACTTTAGAGCAGCATTCTGCCAAAAACCAAAGGGAACAAAAGCATAATCCCCACAGGCATAACAGAAGACAGCAATGGGCGGGCAAGTGGTCCCTACACAGACTTCATGCTCCTCACAGGTACAGGGAGTTGTATAGCACAAAGGTATGTGGGTTAGTGGGGACGCTGTGATGTTGCTGGCATGTTGCTGCTAGTTCTAGTTAATCCCAGGTAACAGAAAGGCCTCTTATTGCTGAGGTTGCACTAACTGACATGAGGATTACTCAGCTTTGCAGCTGAAGCTGGATGTGTGGCTGTAAAATGTCCACAACAGACATAAGACAGCCAGACAAATGCCTGTGCCTGGCAATGAAAATGTTCCTCACAATATCACAGGTCTTGCTCTGCAGAGAAGCAGGGTCTAACTCATGGTCAAGACAGCTGTCAATAGCTGCAGAAGCAAGAGCTGCTGAGTCCTGAACCAGTCGGCCCCCTCAGCTGTGGCTTCTTCATTGGCTCTGACCTGAAAGATGCACTTTCTTCCTGCCTTAAGGCTTCTCAGTAGCCAGAGGCTATCCCACTAAAGGTCTGTCAGAGCAGAGGCAGACTTATACTGATCAATAATGTCAGGCTGAGGCCTTCTTAAATGCAGGCAAGGAAAAATGGCACTTGCTGTTTTAACTCCAGTGCTCTCTAGTGTTGGTAGCTACACGAGGAGGAAGGCACAAGGAATAAAAACAGATGGAAAGAAAGCTGGTAAGAATTAAAATCACAGGATTTAAGCAGGATTTCACAAGTAATTATTTATGAAGATTGTCTGTTTTCTCTGCACTGTTTACAATTCTATAATAACATATTCAGAGCTTCCTGCCAATTAACAATTATCATTGTCCTGATGCACACAGAGACTGCATTGACTATTTCAATATCCACTTTGTCTCTAATAAACCAGTCTCTACCTGTGTAAAGGAGAAGGAAAAATCTCAACATTAATTAGAAAGTTCCCTAGAAGTCACAGACTGGGAGGATTGGACAAAGCTGATACTCTAGTTGCAGAACTCTGGCGAAGGGTGCTCTAATTTGTAAAGCAGAGTGTCTCAAGGGTCAAGGCAGATGCAAACACACAGGTGAAGCACAAGGAAACAGATGATAAATGACCAGTTGGCACCACTGTCCTTCAACCTGCTTCTCTTCTCTCGGACCACACTATCATCCTAAAACATAGGTGCAATCTAGTACTTCAAGCATGCTGCAAGAGAGAGTGTGGGGTCTTCTGAGGAAAAATATACTTGAAAACTATTATGTTCTTCCAGAACATACCTTGAGCAGATGTACTGAAGCAGATCTTCTATTTGGCTGATAATTGACTGACATGACACACAAAAAACCAAAACAACCCAATCCAAACCAAACCAGAAAACCCACACCTCTTTCCGTAGTTGAAGGAAAGTAATCCATAGAGAAGCACGCTATGCAGAAAGTTAGCCTCCAGGAGTAACCCAGAAACAAATCAAGATAAAGAGAAGAAATGAGTTCAATTATGCTCTTACGTTGACATTAATGGAAGCTGAACTAGGTCCAGCGCTAGTACAAAAAAGTAGCTCCAAAGCACTGGTAGAGAAAACACTGTTGCCATAACTACCTCACTCCCAGAAGCATGTTGATTTAATTTCTACAGTTAAATATTTACAGAGCAGATTGCATGTTTTCGGGAGTTGCAGGAGCTGCTCATAGAATGCAAATGCAAAGTCCTGTCCTCAGGGTCCTGGCAGGATTTGCAGTCACCCATCAGGAGGGAGGAGCACGGCTGCCCCAGGAGGGAGGACAGGACGGGCCCGGGGTACCCGCAGCACAGGCTGGGAAGCGGCTGCACCGGCAGGACACGGTCCCACAGCACCTGAGCACGGCAGGATGGGGACAGGCACAGGTCCCGCTGGCAGCCCAGGCGTCACCAGAGCGCACCAGGAAACGCGCCGGAGCGGGTCTGGACGAGCAGGGGACACACGGCTGCACCCGCGGAGCAGCAAGGACCGGGGACTTGCCTGACTACAAGGTGGGCTCATGGCCATGGGCAGAGGTCCCGGGCAGGCCAAGTCAGGGCAATCAAAGCCTGTTGGTGCACCCAGGATATGGCACTGCCCTTGTACCAGACTGCTCTGACGTGCTTCCACCAGCCATGCCCTAAATCACTCCAAACCACTCGGAACTTTAATTCTACTTCAGCTATACATCACTACAAAAATTTCTATTTGTTGTAGTCACCCACACGTCTATAGAACCACTGAAGTCTTTCATCCTGTTTTTGCTTCATCTCTCTCACAGCTCTGACAATGAAGAAAGTTGCACATAAAGAATCAAGAAAAAGCAGGCCTGCAAAGATCTTACAATGAAATTTATTCCAGATCCATGCAAGTGGATCCTCTGCAATACCAGGTAGGATAGTTGTTTTGGATATCTAACCTGTTCCTAAAGACTTTCGGCAATAAGAAGCAGTGCAGTTTCCAAGAAAATATATTCTTCACTATCTATACCATAAAATACTTGTAAATCTGAAGCTGCTTCTGGTACTCCCCCGTGACTTAGCTTTAAAGAAGTACGGACTCAGATGCATGACAGTGCTGGGCACTGGCTATTCCAAATGGGTTCAGATGGAAGTTATCTTAAATTAAAACCATGTTCCGTCCTAAGAAACAAGTGTTGTTTATTAAAAAATAAAATGTCTTGAAAATACATTCACAGGCATATATACACACACATAGAGACACTATGGCTTATCTCTATCATCTTAGAAATAAAAAAGACAGCATTTTAAATTACAGAAATCACACATCAGCAAAGTCACACATCAGCAGTAACTTTTACATCATGACATTTGGTGTAAATTTCAAGACAAACAAATCAGTAAACCAGGTTTCAATAAAAACAAAATTAGTTTTAAAATGTATGTTCTAGTTGGAGGAAATAAAAAAATCTTACGTTAAAAATTATTCTGTTATAGGTCGAACTTTATTGGAGAAATTCATCAAAGGATACAGATAGTCACAGACAAGCGCGAAGAGAAGAGGCACTACATTCAGAAGCTGACTGCAGGATTCCAAGCAGGCTGCTGCCCTATGTTGAGTGTTGACACCTACTGAATGCCGCGCCATGAGAATCCTTCCTTTGGATAGCCACATCCCCAAAAGAACTAATCCGAGTATATGTGCTAAGCATGGTGGTCAGACAACATCTTTCTTACACGATACTGAAAGCACTATACAGCAAACAAAACTGATTTTACTCTAGATTGTTCCATCTTGGCTTTAGAAATACCAATAATGCTTCCTTCTCCTGACACAACTATCAGATATATTAAATGAATTTTGCTAAGAAGAATAAACTAAAACCCATAGCTCTGTTATGAGGTAAATCAGTCAGATTCTCTCAATTTTTAAGCAGAAAACTGAGGCACGGTACAGCTAAGTCTGTGACACTGTTTGAACGCAGTCCTCCTCTCAGTATGTTATTCTAGCAAGAAGATCACACATAAAAACAAATGAAGTAATACAGGTATACAAATGGATCAGTATTCCTACCAAAATATATAAGCTTTACCTTCATTCTATTGAAACACTGACTAAAAAAAAAGTCCTGATAAACATAGTGTAATAAAGTCTGAAAAGGAAAACATTGTGATAATGGTTTTATAAAAATCTGAGACGAATCTTTGATGGACTTAATTTATTTGGCGAACAGAATCTCACAGACTTTTAAAAAAACACGAAAAATGAGATCATCTGATAAGACTGTTAGACTGAGGCTGACGTTGCATTTGATAATGGGGCAGATTTGAAAGCATTTACTGCACTGGCTGCAAAAACTCTGACGTAAACACAGCTTCTGCATAATCCTCACAAACATCCTGCAGCTCTGCTGCCACATCACATAGGGCTTCTTCTGTTAGTTGCTCTGCAAGACTGATGGAGAGGGAGGGAAATTAAGGAAAGGAAAATGTTCCGAAAGTCAGATTTCAAATTCCAGTCATTCATTCCACTGATATCAATGATCTGATTTAAAAAGGCAAATACTCATGTTTTTTCATTCTTTTTACTGCTTAGCCCAAGAAAAGATCTGATACGTGTTCTGATATGTGTTCACCAAGATATCAGAAATTCTTTCCTCCGTCTGCTTCATAGGAAAGAACATACTTCAGGCTTAAAAGTGTTGAGAGATCTCAGTTGCTTCCTTTTTTCAAACTCTTAGATACTAATCCTGCCTTTGGAATAAGAGTTACCATAGTATGGTGCTCATCCAAAGGCCACTGAAGTAAATGGGAAACGTCTTCTTGATTTTAGCTGCCACTGAATCAAGCCTCACTGAGCACAATAAAGTTTAAGGAAAAGCAAGACCAGAATTTTCTGTTTTCATTATCTCTAGACCACAGCAGATGTTACAGAAGGGAAAACTATTTTAGTGTCAGAACACAATTGTTTACTGGCATCTTGAAAACTTCTCCTCAGTTTTGCGTATGTTCTAAAACATCATAAAGTTAGTCTTTCTAAGGTCTTCTGAGCACAGGATGGGAGTGTTTCTTTGAAACATTGTGATACTATTCTATATAAAACTATTTCTAATGCCCTCTGGTGGTAAGAGTAAGTCAACTGACGCATGCTGGATGTCAGATGGCTTTGTAGTTTGATTTCAGATAACAACATGTTATCAGGCAAATGGCAGCAGTGGAATTCAGCTGTTAGAAGGAGAGGCTCACTGCCATTTCATCCAGCTGTCCATCCCAAGAAGGTGCCAGTCCTTGAACTACCCAGCCGCACACCAATTATAAAAAGGAGCACAGCTCAGAGGGCAGAACAACAGTACTGAGAACTGACAGGCCGTATTTCAGTGGTTTAGTTCAGTAGATTCAAATACAGTAGTATAACCACAGTTATTAAAAATTTGCCTAGTTATCCAGAGTTGGGCAAACCATCAACACACATGATTAATTTCACATATGCAAGTCACCTCAAATACTGCAGGACCTGTGCCTGGAAACACTGGTGCAGATGCCCAGTGTTACTCAAATGAGCTATATCACTCATTTTGATGCTACTGCATTAAAAATGTGAGCAGAAGTTTAAAACTCTTGGCAATTAAGCCTGATGTCCAATTTGCCAATACAGACAATTATGACAAACCACTCCATCTACGACCACTGAAGTTAGATTTTGTAATTCTTAATACACCAGTTTTCTTCTTTCATTTATCTCCTCCAATACTCAGAAATCTTCTGATTTCCACTCTGCAGGGAATTAATGTCCTCTCTATGCCAACTGATGTTGTGCCAGTATTTCTTCAATTCTGAAAGAACAGGACTAGCAAGGTTCAAGTTCAGCCTGTATTTCCATGCTTTTTTTGGGGCTGGGACTTTACCGGACCAATAGGTGATTTCTGAAGTACATCATATTTCCAGGCAATTATAGGCAATCACTCAAGTGCAAGGAAATTATGGCCAGTGATATCATTTAGTTGCTATACCTGTTACTGAGCAATGAAAACACTTATTCAAGCTCCAGTGCAAGGGTATTTCAGCTTATATTGCGCTGCTTGCTTAGCAGACATTGAGCATGATAAAAATTTTTTTTTGCCAGGAAGTGAACAGCAGAGAGACTGTTACTTATTGCTTCTTCACCTCTTCTCTTTGTACTAGGGGATGGTAAGCCACCTATGTCACACTTCCCACAGTGAACTCCACGAAGACTTGTGGAAGAGGAAGCACTGAAATCTGTGCTAAGGCCGGAATATCTACTGTTGTCCCATGAAGCACCAAATTCATAATCCCTCAACACAAAGATTAAAATTTGCAGAGTTACTGACAGTGCTTTATTTCTTTCTCACTCAGAAAAAGAAAATCAGTTAATTTTGTTTTCCTTCAATTTACCTGTTGATGATAGTCTTCTGAAAGTAAGTTAAGTTCCCCTATACTTCACACAGTTGGTTTTGTGGTAACACCATAGAAAGATGTGAAAAATAATCACTCCTCCAGGACATTCTGCTCCCATAGCCTTTTCTTTTATCCAACAACCTTAGAAATTCATGAACATCAAGTACCAGCAGAGAAACAGTCCAATAGCTGACTGCTTCCGGCTTTTAATTTGGAATTTAAATGTCCCTCTCCCCACTCCTTTCCTGAATAAAGACAGAAAAACTTGTTCATCAGCTGATACATTCACTTCAAAAACACAAAGATAGTTTGTATACCTCTCAGCAATCTGCCATGGATCGAAACTGCCTACCACCTCATGGGAAATAAGCTTTAAGTGATGCTTGTATCTGCTGTTGTAATCCAAGATGCTCCGGAGCATATGCTTTGGCACAGAAAGAGACACACAGTACTCTTTTTGTAGAGGGTTCCAAGTCAAGGACTGCAGAATGTCATTTCCAGGCTGCAATTTCTCTTCTGCTTCTTTGTTTTCATCAATATCACTGGAAATATAATATAGTCATTAAGCCAGAACTAGATTTTCAAGTATCTTTTTGAAGGATCAGAAAATCTCTTCAAATAGTACCCATACTTCTCTGTAATTAAAACACTATAATGAAGACACACAGCTCACATGCACTACAGTTTAGTGTAAGGCTGAATATTCTACTTACTTGCCATCAAAAAGTTTTTCAGACAAAATGTCCATTTCTGGCTCTGTGCGTCCAATTAATTTGGTTATCTGAACTGGATGAGGAGATGTAGGTCTTCTAGCTATTGATACAATTTGTTGTTCTAGAAGGAAGAAAATAACATTTAAAATTATTTTGATTTCAAAATATCTGAATTTGAACATAGAGATTACAGGAAAAACAAATTGCTTCAAAAAGACACTTACCCATTTTGCCTTCCTGGGCCCAGAACTCCAAATCACAGTACACAATCTGGGTAAATCTCCTGCGTACAGCCTCCTGGTATTTCTGGTTTTGAACATATAAAATCAATCAATCAACACGTACTCAGCTGTTCAGCTGCACTAGTTATCACTCAATAGGAAAGCAGGTCACAATCCTCTTTGGTCAAAGGAGGCTTATTTTGCCTAGTTAACATAACACAGAAAAGGGGGAGGAAGATGGAATCATGATAATCATCTTGTTCAAAATGCCATACTTGAAGACTCAGCAAGTTGTCAGCACCATGTCAACTCCTCCCATTTCAGAGCAACAGCAGTTAGCTGAGCAACTGCGGAGCCCTCACGCTGCTCCTGCCTTACCGACAGTGAATTCAAACATAGGCTGAAGTGCCTCACACGGACAAGGACACTGCACAATGTAAACTTTACACTTCCAACTTGTGAATAGATCTCATTAATATTTACAGAGAAAGACGGATAAATACGAGCACAGATAACCATGTATTGGCCTGACTTCTCCATGTTGCCCTGTAAAATATTTTGGATTGCAAGTGCATATTTCCTTGAGATGCTCATGCTACTAGAACACTAGGATTCTATATTTTAAAAAAGGAAAAAAAAATCATAAATATTCAAATACTTTAAAATCTGTGAGACAATCAACATAATCACCATCCTGATTGTCCCATTGACATATGATGATATAAGCCACAAAGTCTTGAAGTGGGAAGCAAACTCAGGTCTACCAACTCTAACACTAGCAGCAAAACCGTTAGGGCAAACATTCTTCTATTCTTACACTATGTTTTGCCTGAAGTGCAAACTCCATCCAAGTCTTTAATTCATACACTGGTCCAGTCAGACCTGGCTTCATTTAAGAGTGTAGATACTTACAGATATTACAGCGTATGGGCAGTAAACAAGAAATTGGCACTAATGAGACCAACCAACAAAGAAAATCTTACTTCAATTTCTTCCATTCTTTGCAACATTGACTCCAGACTATAGTTGCCAACCGTAGGCAGAGCCTTGGTCTGGAGTCTCTCATGCTGCTCCATACTCCACAGCTCCTTGGCAGTATCTTCCAAAAGATCATCCAATAGCTTTTCACTCAGAGTATCTGCATTTGCTGCAATGTGCTATTTAAAAAATAAATAAATAAACAAAAATCCCCCCACCACATAGCCAATGCAAGAAAGAAAAAAAAAACAACTGGGAGGAAGAATGCTGACAAATAAAACATGTCTGACAGAAGCTCATGGAAATAATCCAATTGGCATTTCAACTTTTCCCTTCGATGAAAATCCAAATAAATTCCTGTTTTCCTTCCACCCACACAATAAGCCAAATCAATAAAAACAGCTTAGTATGTTCCTACCAGTAAAATCAATGAATATGGAAAAAGCTTGCTACACAACTATGTTCCCAAATTGAAGACAAAATTGTCACAGGTTCAGAGATCACTCAGGAATTCAAAGAAGTGACACCTCTCATCTTACAAAACATCACACACACATTTAACTTACTATACAGGAACAGCAGCTCCAGGTGGTGATAAGTAAACATATAGGATCCAGGCCACACCCATAGCTTTCAGTTATGTCCAATTTTACCAGTTAGCCAGTATACAATATCACTATTTATTTACCTGTATAATTTCATATGAAAACATTTTTCCCCCTAAGCAACTTTATACATTCATGGTCACATCAAGAAAAAAATATACAAAAGATATGATGTTAGAAAGAGCTTCCTCATTGTTTCCTATTGTACCTGGTTACAAAACAATACTTTAGAGGCACACACCCCCATTCAATGACACTGTTTTAATGATGTGGCTTATGTAAGTTGAAATTGCTAAAAGTTCAGGAAATCAGTACTACTTTTCCAGATGCATTCTGCTATATGGCAAAGATAAAAATTCATCTTAAATGTCAAGCAGCTTTACTCTATGACATACAGATAGAATATACCTTCTCAGCAGCATGAGTTAAAAGGTAGTATATAAATGAAGAATCCTTCAATTGACAGTTTGTTTTCCAAGGAGAGATTGATCTTAAAAATAAAATGTAAATCCTCTCATAATAATCGAGCTTTCTGTATTATTAGTCATTAATATTACTAGTCCAAATCTATTTAGTCATTAAATACGGTATTATAAGAATTATTACAATAATCTTATCAAGTCCAGTCATGATCAGCATGGAACTGTTATGACCATTCAATGACAACTTAAAAATGCATCTGCTTGACAAAAAGCTAACAAAAAATAATGCAGCTTTGCCAAACTTCGTTACAATCATTCAAGACCCACCTACTGAAATGGAAACACACTCTCCAAATGTCCAAAACTGTGTTGACTAAATAAATACGACTTGCATTAAGTTGAAAAGAAACTGTGTGTTGCCCCTTAACAAATGTTTTACAGCTCCAAAGGCATCCTTCAAACAGTGGCATGAACTTGACTGTACTACCTGTGTCCCATCTAACAGAGGTTCTAAGTGCTCCCGTGCTGCCTTCGCAACTTTGTCTGCACACTGGGTTGGAGAAGCACTTTGAGACCTACACAAAAAAGAACAAATGAAAATGCCATTCTTAAACTTGGTGTGACAACAAAAATTTAAAAAACTCAAACAAATGAATGTACTTTTTCGGGGACTAACGGGAGTGGGGAGAAAACCCTATCAGATCTGACACCATTTATTAGCTGTTCAAAGTGAGCCATTACCTTAACTTCTGTATTTTTTTCATTTCTCCTCTGCTAAGGTCAGTTAGAACCTTCACTTTTCTTGAAGTTTCTGCTTCAGGCCACGCTAATCTTCAAAAATAAAATAGTAACATAGAGGGTTACAAAATGCACATTCTAACAACTGAAGAATGGAGTCACATGATTCTGAGTATTAATTTAGAAAACTTGCAAAAAACTTCAGAGAGAAAATTAATACTGATGTTAAGCCAAGAAATGCTGTTGGGAGCCAGGGATCTCCAATTATGTTTCTGCTACTGGCAAACAGGCAACTTCATGGCTACCCACAAACAGTGCGCAAAGAGATGAGCTCCATATCTTATCTGCCTACTACAGATCCCACAGCTGGATCAGCAGCTGCATCTCCTGCTTCAACTGCCACAGACAGCAGTCCCAAAGCAAACTAAATTTGGGGAGCCCTGGTCTACAGGATGCTGAATATAGTTTAAAATAGACAAACCTGCGCTCCGTCACTGGCTAGGACAAAGACACGTATTTTGTCTCTCTGGAACAGGGAGATAATTATTTACCCTCTTAATGCAGTGCAGTGAATATCCATTCTGCATGCTGTGTGTTTTGTCAGTGCTCTGTCCAGCACAGTTTGGCCTCTGAGTCCCAGACAATACTTGGACCTGATCCAGGAAAAAGCACAAAGTGATGGCCGTATGAATAAGGCCACTTTGTGCTGAGTGGGAAAAGAACACAACCATCCAGTAGCGAGCTGTGCTGTGCCACTTGCCTTCACGGTCTGACAACCAGGCCAAATCCACCCTGTTTACCAGTACAGATACTGCCGCATTTCCACAGGAAAGCAGGGAGAAGACAAGGTTCCACCAGGCTCTGAACGTACCGCTTAGGTGGAGCAGGTGGAGACAGAGGGTTTGGAAGCATGCAGGCTGTTCTGCTCTCCTTAACAAGTCGTTTGTTCTCTTTTAGCTGGAAAGCTATAGTCGTCTCTTGAAATTGGGCATGCTTTCCGTGATGCTGTACCCGCCTTGATTTTAGAGATTTCTGCATTCCCTTAAAATTAACACAATCACATTAAAAACATACATTCCAGTTGTTGAATTTTTAAAGTGTTTTGCATTCTGCTTCAGAATTTGTCTTGAAGTCATGCCTGCTGACTTTGTTGCACAGTCAACATATGTGGAGGTCGTACAACTGATCTAAAAGGAAGTACAACTGTGCCTGAACAGAACATACGCTTAATCCTGCAACTATTATTTTGTAAACAGTTCAAATTTTTCCAACGTTGCGCTTCCTGGGGAAAAACTTCTATTGAAATTTAGAAGGCTGCCAAGGTAACATTTTATTCAGCCATGAAACTAAACTATTGCCACATTTGTATTTGCTACACAAACACTTACACTAGTCCCCTCAGCATGAATAATTGAAATGCTTAACCTTCCTGCCCGCGAACCTCTCTGACAGATAGATATGGGAAGCAGTAAAAGTTACATATGTGTACATCTATGTTACTGTATCAGATCTAATTTTTCAAGCTGAGAGTGATACTCTGAGGAAGATTAAAAAAAAAAAGGCATTTAATATAAAATGCCAACTACTTGTAAAATTTAGCACTTTGAAATATTCTTTAAAGAACTCATTTGTTTGCATTACAGAAGCCTCTTGCTGGTTGCAAGATGGACTTAACCAGAAGCCAGAATTGGTATTGTGAAGTTTTACAATTTCTGTAATCAATGAACACATCCTAACATGGACATGCTTAACGTATCCTCCTACCAATGATTAGTATTAGCACAACATGACTGCTGAGTGCATCTTTCACGGCAGAAGATGACCAACAAGAGGAAAATATTTCAGCTTTGATTTCAAGTTGAAAAATAACAATGAAACCAGTTTAGGTGAAAGTTCTTGCTAATTCTGTTATTCATTGTTTCAAGTTGTACAGTGCATTTCCAAGGAATAACAACACTACTTTCCAAAAACATTTGATAAAACAGTCATAACCACAACAAATAATGTAGGCAGATGACATAGTTTATCCCCCTATGCGTCCTAGCTCAAAATAAAAAAAAAAGTGAGGAAGTGCAAATCTTGACAGTGTCTTACATTATATAACAAATCCCAGAGGACAAGTAGAAGAAAGCATAAATCCTCTTATCACTCCCATACCTGTGATTTTGCAGGTAATAACACACATTTCTTCTTCAAAGCGCCACTTTCAAGGATGGAATCTTTTTTTACAGCTCTAGCTCTCACCAATGCTTCTGTGCTTCCTTGTCGAGTGGCATTTTGCTCTGGAGTGGGTGGGTCATTTTCTTCTCGGAATTTATTGTGCAATATATGAGCACAACTGTTCGCCTTCTGAACTGCTGAAATATTTGTAACATATCAATGTTTATCTGTATCAAAAATAATAAATTAACTTTCAACTGTAAGTTGAAAGGGGTAAGAATCATCTTCATTTCTACATTTGATAGCTCTGTTATGCTAGGTATAGCAAATATGAACTTTTAAGGTCCAGTATAATTTTAAAAAATTAAATAAAAGAGTAAAAAAACCCTTGTATTTCCTGACAACTATTAAATAGTCTTTTTTACACTGTTTCAATTAACAGAAGATTTGGGGGGTTGTGTGCATATACATATTTATATACATATATATTTGAAAATACACACATATTTGAAAATAATGGGAAAGCCTTTTGGTAGTAATTGCCATGTGACATCCAGGCAATGATAATAAAACGTTCTTTTTTACACATGACACAATGAAACCATTAGATGCTTGTCAATATACTGTCTCTCTGGACTGCCAAAGACTAATTTATCTCATAGAATTCTTCTTGGGTAGAAAGAAATACTTACTATTCTAGTAAAAAACAGTATGAGTTATGAGAAAGACACCCCAAAGAAGAAAAACAATTAATATAGGTTATATAATAATTTAATAAGCTATAATGGCTTTCATGAGGTGTCAAAATGCTTCGGGTGGTAAATTTATTTCACAACACCTTGAGAAAGAATAAAGCCCATTTCCTTTCATATATGAAGTAAAAGAACAATAAAGTAAACCAATTCCCAAAGGTTGCATGGTGAACTTGCAGTGAAAAAACCCAAAGTCTTCAGCTTAACTATCAGTCAAGGTGTCTCTAGGTACTGAAACTGTGATTACTGTGCAGAAGACATTAACATTAATGAACTGGTGAGAATAAAACACAGACACCTTTCTCAAAAGTAGAGAAACTGCACAAACCAAAGAAATTCTGAGCCAAGGCTTCAGTGTATCTTTTCACTGTAAACAGTTAGACAACGATAGCTTTGTTGGAGATATGCATTCCAAAATAGTATATTTATACAGTATTATCTAGGTAGTTACTTGGAAATATTCTGTATGCACCATTAATGTTAACATGTAAACTGCCATTTATATGTACACTGCAGGAAAACAATTCAGCTGTAGCCCCCAGAAAAAGAAATGGACAAAAACAGGAAGAACACAATGATGATAATAATAATAATAATAATATAGTTTTAAAGAGGCATTTAAACCTGCAGGTCTATTATCTCAGGGGAACACCCAAAAAAAAAATGCATAACAAGGCTATGTGAATCTGATAACTACATACCGGCTGTTACACACTTCCGACCAACAATACATAACATACTGCAAAATTGAACTGCAGATGGTAAGTTAATGGATAAAAACGTATTTAATAATTCAAAATACAAACCAGTCAAGAGACTCCTGGTAGCTGGAAGTTTTCTAGGTTCTTGTCCATGCTGTCCCTTTAAGATAAGAGGTTTGTTTTCTCCTTTTGGAGGTATAAAGTGCTTTATGGGTGGAAATACGTCAGTGTTCCTTGGAGATTTGCCCTGAGATGCTGAAATACATTTCTTCACTTTTTTGGGTGCTTGTTTCTTTTCCAGTAGTGAATCCAGATCCTGCACCAAACATTTAGAATTGTAATTCTTCTCTCGAAAACCTGATGTAATCATGAGAAGCAAATTCAAGAGATTCTAAGTAGTTGGAACTTTTTTGGTGTGCTTTTGGTTTTGGTTTTTGTGGTAGTGATTATTCCTGATAGCTTGTTCATGCAGAAGCTTCTTCAGATTATTAACTTAAATCTTACAGAAAAGGCTTGCATTTTTGTATTTACAATTGACTCCAGCAAATTATCTGCTTACAGCATGTTCAAAAAGAAATGGACACAAGGGCCACAAACAAACAAACAAACAAACAAAAAAAGCCAACCAGACTACTGTAAGACAGACAGAAACTTCTTCCAATGCTAAGTCCAAAATTAAACAGTTCTACCTCCTTTCCTGTTCTCAGGCAGTTAGCGCTGTTACTGTTCTCATAAGCAGTTCAGAACAATAAAAGTAAAAACACAGCTCTTACAGTTAGAACAATATTTTAAGGAAAAGAAAATATCTTATGGCTATTGTATGAGTTGCTTACAGTCACATTAATTGAATACTGGTTTCATGATAGTTTGGGTTACATAGGTTCTTACTTAAAAGAAATAATCCTGTAGGTAGGAACTGCAGCAGGAAATGTAAAGCAGAACTTTTCTGTTATACCAACAACATGTTTTAAGACATCAGATACCACTAACAAGAACCACTGGAAGGGCATAGAGCTTAAGTAACTCTTGTAGCTACAACTTTATTTTCTGCCAGGACAATTCTGCACCCACCACCACGTGTGAGGCCCAGACGCTCATCACTAGTCCTGATGACTAAAGCATGCATCGCAAAACAATAAACACCTTAACTTACACCAGTCCCGAAAATGGCAAACAAATCAGGAACTGGTATTTGTGTTACCACCATCACTACCAGTCCTCATTCTACCAGAAGAGCCGATAAAGGTAGGAACAGCATCAACAAGAACAGCAGCAAGTAACTTCAGTGTTTAGGACACAACTCTATTTTAGACCACTATTACTTGGGAACATTGGAAGCATATTTATACATTAGAAAATTTGGCCTTAAAAAAAAAAAAAACCAAACCAAATCAAACCAACAAACCAACCCTCACCACAAAACCAACAGTAAGATATTCTGCCATTTCAGGACCACACGATACAGTCTGCAGTCTCATATTTCACTACATCTTTTCTGCCTTGGCGAAAACAAAGTGTTTTTTCCTACCTCAACTTGCAGCAAAATATCTATGATAATGTCAGAAATAGAAGAATCCACTTCTAGTTTGGCAGAACAGAGAGATAGTTGTCGAATGAGACTGCCCAGTTCCTTGTAGTGGGTAGGAATCTGCTGCTCTGTTTGATCTGTGAACTGACTGGCAAATGCCTGCAAGGCTCGTACAGCTCCTCTGTGTGCTGCTGCCAATCTGGATACTGCTCGAGACTGGAAAAATGAAAAATAAACGCTTCAACAGCTATAGTTTCTATGACCGATGAGAACTGAGGAGAAAGGGAAGCAGCAAAGGCAGTATCAGACCAAGTGAGACATACTTCTGTGAGGATCAGATGGAAGGTGCAAGATGCAAAGAAAATCTCCCTTCTGGACAGGGCTCAGGTGTGCCCTAGACAACCAAATTAATTTGCTAGAAAACTTTCTGTCAATAAGTAACTCACAGCCTGAAGGATAACGACATCTTACCTTTTTAGTATGTTTGATTTTATGAGGACTCAGTTTCTCTAAATCATCCTGAATTTCTTTTACCTGTTTATCAAGAAAGGAGAGAGAGAGGAGAAAGTCAGTCAGAATTAGCTCCATATCTATAACTGAACAGTTAATCTTCACAGTAACATCTGAGTGAAAGTCCAAATTTTCCAACAGTGATGCTCATCTCTCTGTCCAGTCATGAGATAAATTAGTCACACCATTCACATCTAAACTAGAATGCCATGGAAGTTCAGAGATAACCTGATTAAATTTCTTGTTTCAGTTCATTTCTCTCAAATTCATCACAATAAACTTGCTACTATACATCCCAATTTAAAATGCCGGTTCCTACCTGTTGACGGAGTACATACAGCATCCGAGCTGACCGTGCAGCTTGTTTCTGTCTCCTAGCGCAAAGTTGTTGCTCTTTATCAGGATCTAAAATTTCTCTCTCTCCTCCTAAAAAGCATTAAATGTAAAGTTTTATGTCTTAATTTAACCTGTGAAAATCCTGTTTAAGCCACAATAACAAACATCATTTAGCAATAAGCCTCTTTCGTGCAGAACCAATACACAATATGTATTTTGCAGGGCTCCCTTGAGCAGTAATGCAAGGTAGATGTTTCAACTCTACGTTGTGTTTTTATTCAGAATTTGACTAAACATTCTCATACAATATGGCTTATTGGTTATGGCTTACAAAATCACATGGGACCTCCTAGTTTTATGACAAAGTTGCAGGTAAAGCACTCAACTTTATGAATGGTTAAACCTCTGGCTAGTTCTTACAAAAAAACAATGCAGTATATACTGGGGCTGCTTGAGATGGAGTTAGTTTTCTCCACAGTCACCAGTATAGTGCTGGTTTGGATTTATGATTAAAACAGTGTTGATAACACACCAGTGTTTTGGCTATTGCACAGCACTAAGGTTTGGGTTTTTTTTCCAGTTATGCCCTGCCAGTGCATAGGTTGGTGGGGGGGACACAGCCAGGACAGCCGACTCCAGCCCATCGAAGGGATATTCCATGCCACGCTCAGCAATAAAACATCGAGGTTTTTGGGGGGAAGGTAGCCATTGCTCACAGATTGGCTGGGCATTGGGTCTACTTGTGGGAGGTAGTGACTGATTGCCTTTGCATTTCTTGTTTTGGTTTTTTTCTTGCTTCTTCCTCTTTCCTTCCCTTACTAAACTATCCTCATCTCAACCCCTAAGTTTTCTTGCTTTTAATCTTTCTATTCTCCCCCCATTCCGACCAGGAGAGGAAATGAGCACAAGATGTGATGCTTCGCTGCCAGCCAGGGTTAGCCCACAACACTGTGTCAGAAAGCACGTTAATCATGCTACTGCACAGCCATAAATCAGGTGAGTCAGACTCATGAAATGAAACTTTACCAGCTGTTGTCCCCTTTCTCATCACTGATAAGAATCTTGTTAATTATGATACTGTTTCTTGCAGTCTGGACATCTAGGCAAAAGGCCTACAAACACAAATATTTTTTCACCCACATTAAATAGCCTACCACTAATATCTTATCATTGCAGGGTGGATTGGAACTCACCACAAACACTCAGAGGTATTAAGCCCTGCTATTGCTTAAACTGGCTAAGCATTCTAGCTTTTATCTACTTTTGGAAAAAGCAGATAGTTCTCAAAAATCCAGAACTAAATACAGATCCTAAACTAAGCCAAAAAAAAAACCAGAAAGGAAAACAAATCAACAAATTGCTGTACACTTTTATAACATCATTATTGCTCAGTCTTACACCTTTTTTAGTCAGTTCTTCAATTTTCTGGACATAGCTCCTCAATTCCTTTTGCAGCCGTCGGACTTCCTGCAGATTTTTATCTTCTTTTTTGTTTACATTTGGGTTAGGGTCTGGTCCTGTGTCATGGGTGGAGGGAACATCCAAACCAGCTGGTATTGGCTTTCCCTCATTTGGTGTGTAGAGATAAACTTTACTGCCAGAGGTGGTACTCTCCGTTTTGGAAGGCTGACTGAGTTTCTGCTGATATTTCAAGCAAGTTTGAGACTTCAGTGCATTTTTATTTCCCGGGCTTTCAAATACTTCAGTCTTCTGCTGTTGTGACTTCTGTGCCAACAATGGTTTATTGATAGCACCTCCAAACACTTGCTGTTTCACTTGTTCTTCAAGATGTCTTTGTCTTATGTCCCTTTTGGCAAGCTGAATAGCCAATTTTAGTCTCTCTTCAGATACCACTGAAAACATGCCAGCGCTTCTTATACTGGGGTCCTCACTTCCAGCTAGATTTCTCTGATCATTGGATGCCTTCAGTTTTTCTATTATAATTGGGCGGGGGTTAGAGAATCTGAGAGCCAAGTTCTCTGGAACTGCAGGAACATTTCTATTAAACTGGAGCTGTTCAAAAGTGTAAAAAAAGCTGATGTTACATGGAACACTTTACACAGGTGATGTACCTCTACTGCACCTCACATTAGAATGCATACTGTCATGCTGGTACTTCCTCAATGCATGCGAGGCATCCCATCCACTCAGACAAATGCCAGTATTCAAAATTATTTTGAATTAAGCTTTTAGATCATCTTGTAAATAACATTAGGCATTTATCTGCAACTTAGGGTGGGTATACACACTGAAAAATCTGCTCCGAAGTGACTGGGTGATGGACAATGAATGCTCTCACAAAGATTTTTTTTTAAGAGTTCTAACAATTAAATTAATGAGTTATAACAACAATTAACTGTAGTAATATAAATGGGTATCATGATATCATACTGATTTAGTAAGGCATTACTAAATTTACAAAGGTAACAGAGGAGAAATGATGAAGATGCATGATGAAGGAGAAATGGAAAGCTGAAACATGGTACCAGAATAAAATTTCTAGGTTCAGTTTCCATGTAGTAAAGTAAGAGGTTAAGACAGTGTAATGGTTTAGACTGGGATAGAGTTAAATTTCTTCATAGTAGCTTGTATGCTGCTATGTTTTGGATTTGTGATGAAAAGAGTGTTGCTAGCACACCAACATTTTAGTTATTGCTGAGCAGAGCTCACACAGTGTCAAGGCCTTCTCAGCTCTCACAGCGCCCTGCAGCGAGGGGCTGGAGGGGACACAGCCCGCCAGCTACCCCGGCTGGCCCGAGGCCTGTGACAGGCCACATGACATCGTGCTCAGCAATAAAAGCTGGGGGAAGAAGCAGAAGGGGTGGATGTTTGGGTTTATGGTGTTTGTCTTCCCAAGTCACCGTTACACGTGATGAGGCTGCAGAAATGGCAAAACACATGCCTACTGATGGAATACAGTTAATTAATTTCTTATTTTGCTTTGCTTGCGCATACAGTTTTCACTTTACTGTCTTTATCTCAACCCATGAGTTTTCACACTTTTACCCTTCTGATTCTTTTCCCCATCCCACTGGGCAGAGCGAGCGAACGGCTGTCTGCTTAGCTGCCTACTGGGATTAAACCACAACAGACAGCTAAATAGTATTTACAGGTGTAGTTTCTGGTTTATACCCTTACAAAAGGACAGTGTCAAGATTATGCGTGACAGCATCATGAAAGCAAGTATGAAGATTTGACACTCACTAGCGGGCTGTTCCAGGAAGTGGGTCATAATAATCTTTTTGTAACGGTCTCAAATGAAAACCAATTCAGCATCACTGCAGAAGTCAAACAATACCTGTGTTTGTAAGGCCTTTGCTTCATTCATGTATAGCTGGGTAGCGAATGCAAATGTAGCATCAGACATAGTTGGCTGGCTGGGTCCCAATCACATTGGCTTGATGCTGAAAATCCAGTTATTTGTCCTTTGCTTACAACTATGAACATAAGAAGGGGAGATTCAGGCAAGGCACGAGGAAGAAATGTTTTACAACGAGGGGGGTAAAATACTCAGACTATGAGGATCACACTATGAACCATAAGAAGACTGCCGCAGAACTTCTGTAGCTATTAGTGACCTAAAAGGGAAATAGTACACTGCAACAGTAAGAAAACAGACGAGCAAGGAGGCCTAAGGCCGTGCTGAAGGCAGCCAGGTCTGCACGGAAAATGTTAGTGTCAATGGAAAATGGATCAGCGACATGCTCATACCTAAACTTCTTCACAGAGAAGGATTTAAAATAAAAGCGATGTGTGGAGACCGACAGAAACTTACGCCTCCTTCATCTGCCTCTGAGAATTAAAAAATGAGCAGCATCCAGCACACAACGCTGTTACAGCTTTGTATCGCGCCTCAGTCTCCGCCGCTTGTAGCTCCCTCAGGTCCCACGCGGCCCGCGGGCCGGACGCCTGTTCGGCCGTGTCCGCCGGCGGGTTTTGCTCAGACGAGGGGGCCTGCCCCGCGGTGCCGCCTCCCTCCGGCCAGCTTCGCCTCGGCGCTGTTGGCGACAGCCCGCGGCGGCTGCTCCCGCCCCGCCTCGCCCTCACGGCATCCCGGGCGGGCGGCGCCGGCACCAGCGGGCCGCCGAAGAGCGGCGGGCGGGCGGCCTGGGCCCGGGCCGGTGCCTGCCGGGGCGCTGTTCAAACCCGCTCCTGGCAACCGCCGCCGCAGGGACCGCCGGGAAGCGGCGAGCCGGCCGCAGCGCCGCGGAACTACGGGGCCCGGCGCGGGCCCGGCGCGGAGCCCGCCCCTTCCCGCCCCTTCCCGCCGCCGCCATGGGCTGGGAGGAGAAGCAGGTCCGCGGGTACCCCGAGTTCGTGCAGACGGCGCAGCGCTATCATGGCCGGCCCATCTTCGCGCTCTTCTGCGGCGACAAGGATGCCGAGGGCAGGAGCTGGTGCCCGGACTGCGTGACCGGTGAGTCCCGCGGGACGCGCCGCTCCCCGCAGCGCAGAGCGCCCTTCTCCCTGGGCCCCGGACGCCGCGGGGACCCCGCTAAGCGCCGCTCGGGGGCCCCGCCCGCGGGTACGTGCTGCCGCTTTCCCGCTTGCCGGAGGAAGCTGCAGAGGGCCCGGCGCGCTCCCTGGAGCGCCGAGATGCGCTGGCAGTAGCTGCTGGGGCAGAGCGGCCTCGCAACATCCCGCCTGTCAGCGGGGGGCGCGGGTGCCCAGGTGCCGGCTGCCCGCGCTGCGCTCGGGTCTGCCCGCCACCTTCCACCGAACGGCACGTAACGTAAGGCTGTTGGGCAGGCGCCCAGCCATTAGATGTGGATCTTAGGATCCGTTACTTCACCTCTGCATTACGTGTCAAGAGGCAGAAGTGACCTGCCAGTCGGTGTCTGGCAGCAGAATATGAAGGCAGCTCCTCAGGAAACATTGCACCGAGCTTTCCTGATCGTATCTGTCAGAGTATGTATGGCAGCTGCTTACCACTGTTCTGATGGGCTTTCATACAGATATGAGAATATTATTTTTTTTCTTACTTGTTAAAGCAGAAATTGACCTTTATTCAAAGGCCAGTTCCTTCAACATTGAATATGTAAATTCTGCAAAGCTTTTGGATAACCAGATGGAACAAAATACAGATCTCTACCTGAAGCAGATGAAACATTAATTGGTGACCTTGCTGGTCAAAGTAGATCGTGTGATTCTGTGGCTCAGTAACAGTATTGACTACTAACGTTTAAAAAATTACTCCCTAGCTGAACCGGTTGTGAGGAAGGAACTTCACAACATGCCCGATGGGTCTGTATTCATCTACTGCCTAGTAGGAGACAGAGCCTAGTAAGTACCTGTTTTAATAGCAACAACTGATGTCACTTTGTTATTCAGGGACTGGAAGTTAACTAAACTGTCAGAATAATTTGCTGAACTATCCTTTTCTGCAAGGAATGAAGCGAATTTTTGAATTTTGAGGTCTACACCATCCCTAATGTGAGATATCTGCATGCGTGCTTGTTCTGAGAAGTGGGTTGGGCAAGTGTGAGGCAAAGACCTTTGAATCATCCTTTTCAAGGAATTTTAACAGGCTAACTTCAAACTGCACCTCTACAAACTGTACTAAACTCCTTCTTCCTGAACAGCTGGAAAGATCCCAACAATGAATTCAGGAAGAACCTGAAATTAACAGGAGTGCCTACACTACTTAAATATGGAACAGTAAGTGATTTATTGTATGTTCTGGATCTACAGGCATTCATATGGGAAGCCAGCAGGAACTTACAGCTGTAAATTAATCTGTCATGCATGTTTTCTGATACCCTCTCATTTAAAAAGAGCAGACAATTAGGAACAGCTGTTCTGCTCCCACCCGTGCACTCTTTCCAGCTCAAACGGAGAGAATCACTCTGCTTTCTGTATAATGTTGTCTATAATAAACATATAGTAAAGAAAATATGTACCCTTAGCACATAGTGGTCAAGGGGTAGAGAAGATACTTAGCAACATATTGTTACCTTCCTGACTTGCAGCTCCTCAAATTAAAAAAAAATCCAAATGCTGAATTATGGGAGTGAAACAAGGTTTTATGTAGTATACTCTTGATTCAAACAGACTACAGCTCAAGTTCTAACTTGTGTGTATTATTTAAATTAGCAGTTACTTTCTTTGCAATGCCTCTTCCAAGGCCAGAAAACCCTCAGGCATTTTTGAATTTTTCTTACCCTTGTCTGCTCCACCCCACCCTCCCTGGAAAAACAATTGCTGGAGTATGGCTCATGTTCGTACATGCAAATAGCTCCAGTGTAGAACATTTTTTGAATTGCCTCTGAAACATTTTAACTTCTCTTTCAGCCTCAGAAGCTGGTTGAAGAAGAATGTTTTAAAGCAGATCTTGTGCGTATGTTGTTTACTGAAGACTAAATCCTCCAGTAGTCAATTATTTACAAAGATGTTAATTTCAAGTAATTTGCAATGGCCTTTCGAGGAATCCTAAAACTTTTTAAAAACTTTAATGGTTAATTACTTCAGACTAGTCAAGATGTTACTAAATTCTAGGTCCAAACCTTCCACTAAAATCCTCCAACAAAAAAAGCCCTGTATCTTTCATGTTCAAATAAACTTGATTTTGCAAACAGTCTCTTTTCAAAGATGCTGAGCTCATGTTCTGAACCGAGAGCGCACCCTACAGTTACTGAAGAGTTAAGACTTAACTGCTAAATTATATCTTTAATAGTGAGTAACGGGGGTGTGAGGGCAGGAGATACAGACAAATCTGCTTATTCTTCCTAAATCTGGCTTTACATAGCCACTGAAGCTGTTGTGATAAATTTTCAGCACCAGCGCTGTTTAATGGCTCATCTGTTCAGTCTAAGTATGATAAGGTGAATGCTGACAGTCCTGGTGTCACTAATCATATTAAGGGTTAACAGCTGCAGTACCTGCTCCTACAAGGATAAATATAATATGAATGCAGCATAAATACAATCTAAAGTATGAAAATTAAATCCCTGACAGCTGCTGAATGCAGCACAAATACAATCCAAAATATGAAAATTAAATCCCTGGCAGCTGGAAATCAGTATTCTTACAATAAAAACTATATAGGAATAAATGACAAATGCTTCTCCAATACAAAAAAGGTGTAAATGCTTGCAGTAACACAAATTGCTTTCACTACATGTACTTAAGAGAAGCCTAAGAGCCAGCATTTCACTGGCAGAAAACCAAGATTAAAGTAAGCTCACTTTAATGGAATAGATACGGCTACAGCCTATTTCCTTCTGTTGAGTATCTGCAAAGTTTATTACTACTTACCCCTGCTCCACTCCTTGTCTGGTCACACTTTGATTTGTATCTCTAAAGCATGCTGTAAGGACAACTGTGTGAGGCCCCCAGCAACAATGATTACCAGGTAAACAGAAATGATGATAACAGAGCTTGGTTTCAAGGCAAAACTCCACATTTTAGATTTTGTACAATATCATCACTTCGACTTTGCTCATCCTGCAGTAGCAGAAGTAGTACATGAGGGAGCTCTTAGCCACACTTAAAGACAAATTTATTCTCCAGGGAAAATGCCTTGTAAAACCAGACTTCTGAGCTACACATTTTGTTAGATACCTAAATGTCAGTGTCTTCAAAACTATGTTTTGTTTTCAAAATCAAGATGAACTAGTAACTACAGTAAGTAATCTTCTTACAGGATTTTCCACGCTACAAAATAAATTGCAGACGTAGGTATTTATCAGTCTTGTCTCTTTAAAAAAGTTGATGAAAGAAAAAAAAAAAGCCCACCCATCACCTGATAAAAATGTACACACAACCAGAGTGAAACCTACAAAAGTGTTCCTTCCCCTCATGTAAATACTTCAGCAGATGCAAAGTACGCCTTATCATCAATCTTCCAAACGTTTTTCATTTTACAGAGGTGTTGTTTTGTTGCTGCTGCTCTGCAAGTGCTTGCTGGAGGCGCATTCTTTTCCGTGAATAGTGCTGCCAGTGAAGAATCTGTTGCTCGTCAATAAATTTAGCACACTGAGCATTTACCAGTTCTTTGCGGAAATGTTCATACTGGAGCAGCTCTAACATATGCAAACATTGAGGATACCTGGATTAAAAACAAATATAATTTAATAAGTTTTTACAAGGCACACTAAAACTGGAGTCTCCAATAATTCTGCAGTTGATTATTTTAGTTTTGTCATATATGTGCCTTACTCAAGTATCGAATCATGTAAAACTGTACATATTCCACAGGCTGTACCTTAACAACTTCGGTATTAGGCTAGGAGACGAGCCCAATAACAGTTTATAAATTGATATATATGCTTGCTTGGAGTAGCTTTTCTAATGGCTAGATTTTACTAAAACAAATATGTAACAACAGTATCTGTTTGAGAGCTCATTTAAAGAGCATAACCAAGAACTGTTTTCCCAACATTTGAAGGAGTTTGCACACTCACAAACATGCAAAGTCACTCTAAAAATGTACTTACTGGGCCTAACTGAAGCAGTTTTGCACCATAATATTCAATAGCTTTATTTTAAACAAATGGTAAAGTGCGGATACAGGCTGCAAAAGGAAGATTCCGTGCATGACTCATGAAAGACAAGTTTTATAATTTTTCCTGTTGTAGCTATATCTGGCACTGGAAACAGGAAAATCTATGTTGCATACAAACACAGTGGGGAGGACAAAGGTAAGGTTACAGGCAGAAGTCAAATACTGACAGGCTACAGTACAATACATAACAGAAGGTAAACATCAAATCATTAAAATGCAGAAACCTAAGTGACTTTAACACTTACTTCAAGTATTTTGCATATTCAGGTTCTTTCCAATAAAGTAAATATTTAAGATAATTTACAAAAGCTTTGTCCTTGAAGTAGCCTCTTTGTGCAAGAACTGAAATAAAATCACAAAGGAATTGTCAGTTACAGATGTGTGAAAACAATCTGCCAAGCTTGGAGAACATGTATTCACAAAACTATTCAAAGAGGCACTTTAGTCAAAACCGTATCATTGCAATCAAATTTTGACAATTCAAAATGAAAAAAAAAAATAGAAGAATATATTATGTCAACATATTAGGCATAATAAACTAGTTTCATCTCCCTTATGGTAGGTATCTTTCATTCAACAGCAAGGAAGAGAAAGCTTCTTCAAATACGAAATTTTGACTGTAGCATAAAAATTGGCAGGGAATTAAGTACCTGAAACTATTAACATTAGTAAAATTCTGTTTTCAGGTAAAGGAATACTGTTAACTTGATATTACTTTTTTTTCACTGCAGACTTGTACTTATTTTTTTTTCTCCACCAGATAGATGCATATCTTTTCCATTTAAGCCAGTAAAACATCTCACATTTTGAAAAACCCACCTGTTAGAAATCTAGGCAAACAGCATTATTTACAGAGTACCTTTATGCTGTGAAAGACCCATTCTCTTTTGTTTAGCCCTCTCCCTTTTTAACATTACCATTAATAATTAATACAATTAAACTATATTTATTTCTCAGGATCGTGATATTTAAAGTACTCACAGTTGAGGTAATTTGGATTCGCCAGACACTGAACAAACTCTAATTCCAGCTGGAACCGAAGTCGATTTCCTGTATCATCTGATACACGAAAAAAATCAGTAAGAACTGGACTCACACAACAGATCTGAAAGTAATTTTCTCAGTTTGAGCCATACAAATAGAGATAACATGTTTAAACAGGAGAAAAAGCAGTAATAAACACAGATTCATTTAGCAAAGCCTTCGTCATATGAATCAGCATTGGGCTTGCATTAATAAACACCGTGGTGTGTGGTTAAGTCAAGCAACGCAAAGAATGGAAGCGTGCCCCGGGTCCTGTGCGGCAGGGCCGGCGGCCTCCCTGCACGGGCCCGCCGGACCCAGCGGCCGCCGCTCACCTGCGTCCATGGCGGCCCGGCCTGCGCCACCCGCCCCGGAACAACACGGCGGCGGGCGGAACCCGGCGGCGCGCGGCACCGAGGCACGCTGGGAAGGCGGGGGTTGCCCGGCAACGGGCCAGGCCGCGGCTCCTCGCTCGGCGCCACCGGCCGTGGGGCGGGCAGCGCGGCCCGGGGGGGGAGGGGGAGGAGCCCCAGGGAGGAAGGGGAGGAGCCCCGGGGGGGAGGGGGAGGAGCGTCGGGCGGGGGAGGAGGGGGAGGGAGGAGCCCCGGGCGGGGGGAGGGGGAGGGAGGAGCCCCGGGGGGGAGGGGGAGGAGCCCCGGGGGGGGGAGGGGGAGGGAGGAGCCCCGGGGGGGGGGAGGGAGGAGCCCCGGGGGGGAGGGGGAGGAGCCTCGGGGGGGAGGAGCCCCGGGGGGAGAGGGGGAGGAGCCCCGGGGGGGAGGGGGAGGAGCCCCGAGGGGGGAGGGGAGGAGCCCCGCACTCCGTCCGGGCGGCGCGGGAGCCGCCGCTCCGCTGCTCCGGTCTGCTGGGGAACGGCAGCTTTCCCTCGGTAGAGAGAGCTCCTCGTGAAAATTTTCGTTCATCATTCTGACAGGATTTCTCATCAGTTTTACATACTGCTTTAACATTCCTTGGACGAATGCTGATTATTTCATGAGGGAGATGTACACCGGTCAGAGGAAGTGTTTTCCCCGTAACAATATTACACAGAAAAACGTAGATAAGATACACAGGAATTTGGATTTCGAGGGTAACAGGCATCATACGTTTACCACTGTTGGTAAGGGAATACCTCCCGCTGGTTTTAAAGTAGCAGGGCATATAATACCTGTAGTTGGAAAGAATATTCGGAGGTTTTAATATCCAATAAAACCCCGGACTGAATATAGTAAAGGAAAAAGTCCTCCCTTTTCAAGTTGCTCTGTTGTCCTGCAGTCTGCTGAACTCACTTCAAACTTTAATGTCACGGAAGTAAAAAATCAAAGTACAAATTCCAGTGTATTTTTTAAACAACCAAAGTTCAGTTTTACATCAGTCACTTTGCTCTGAAAACTTTACTTACCACCTTTATGCAGCAGCCTCCAAAAATCTGCAAGCTTTCACCATCTGAAAAAGAAAAAAAGTCACATACGAAACACTAGTTCTGATGTGATCCAGTGAAGGCATAAAGATAATGTCCTTACAGCTACATTTCATACTCTTTCTAGCGGTAATACGGCTGGAAAGGTTGGCATTTTGTCGGTGTTATCCAGATGTTACAAACCAGCTGTGGGACCTGTCCTGTGGTGGATAAGTTAGGAGGACGTTCCGAGTGTGTTCCTCATAGTTCTGTACTGCCCCAAAGCAACAGGAACAGAACTTCTGGAGGAGATGGGTAGGTTAAACATAACTGATCTTCCAGAGATCGTGGACTTGTTACAAAATGAGTGCAGAATTCTTTTCAAAATGCAAATCAGTTTGGACTGAGACATTGCAAAGTTGTTTGGAAGAAAAGCCTTAAGAACTACTAATTTCATATAAAACAAGTGCTCTGTACTTAAAAATCAATCAGAAATGATTATTTGACATTTTGATCTCTGTATTATCTATAGTAAGAGGTTACTGCATTTCTAACTATGAAATATTTTAAGTTAGAATTCAATTAAGTGATTTTTAAAATCACTTTATTAGAGCTAGGATGTGCCAACAGAAATGAAAATAAGCCAAGTAGACCCATGAACAGCAGAACTTATGAAATTTGCTTTTCTGTGGCTTCTTTCTGTGGAGGTTTTATAATGTCTGAGACTCTGAGGTCACGCTAGAGCTCGCTCTCAGCAGAACTGTAGGAGGGTCTGTCTCTAGCCTTTACCTAGAGCGCAGTCTGCCCTAAGCCCACAGTGACTATCTCAAGGCTAGAATTCTTCATTCCACTCACCTGGCACTGTCGTTGCCCTTCTGGGAGGCAGTGACGTGGCTTGAAGTGCTCATTTTTGTTGCAGATCTTTGCATTTATGTTTTTATCATTTCTGCCATTAGCAAATCATCAATCCTCCAGGTTTTTCAAGAAGACCTTATGTTCCAGATCTGAACTGTTCATGCTCTAACATCACAGATTTAATGATGCACAATGTGAGCAAACAACCTTTTGAAGAAAATTAATGTTGGAGTAATTATTTGTTCTATCATGTGAGGGAGCTTTCACCATATAGGCAATTCGGTTGCAAATCCATTAGAAGGTAGCTTTAGCGTCAATGTTCTAGTCATGGTTTTTCCCCAGATAGATAAAAGCTTGAACTGTGAAGGATAAAAATGTATGATCTTGTGTTTGTATTTGCAGAACATTCATTTTAACTTTGTACTAGGCAAGCCATTGTTGATCACTTCCAGAGCAGAAGGAAATGGAGAGATTCAACTCTAAAATACTAAACTATGTTGTTATTTTTTTTTCTTTCTTTTTTTTCTTTCTGCATATTGGACAGTGATTTGAGCTTGGACTTTGTTTTGTTTTTCACAGCAACTTTACAATGAGCCAAGTAGATTTCAGTCAACCTCTGCACTTAATTCTTCATTCATTAAAAAAATTGTATCAGAGTGAAACCAGTTAATAAACAAATGCTCCAAGCGGGCAGAGCAGAACTACACTGTTGCATCAGCACGCTGGAGAGGAGCCCAGCTTCTGAGGTTGTAAATTTATTCCAGAAGTTGCAGTTCTGCCTGGTGTCACATACTAAATTTTCAGAACTAGGCTGAAACAAAAGGCCCGATGGTTTAGCACTGTCGAGCCAGTTTAGGTTCACTGCTACAACAGCTGTGTTACCAGGCACTTGCGTAGCAGTACCCTGTGTACAGACCTACCTGAAACCTGACTTGACTTTTTTTTTCCTTTTTGTTTTCCCTTTCTTCCCCTCCCCCCCTCCTTTTTTTTTTTTTTAAGTGATTTGCTATTTTCATTTGTTGAACTATTTTCAGCATCTTAGTTAGCAATTTTATGTAATATAATACTATCTTTTCCCATGCAGTGTGATTTTCTTTTTCTGGAAACTGGGTTACAAAAAACATCTAAAAAGGATTTATGCATACTTTTTCTTAATAAAATAGGGTTGCTTATTTAGACAAGGTTTTAGTGGTTGTGGAATACTACCATTACTATATCAAAACATAAGTCACTCCCCAGTAAACACAGACTTTGGGCTAAAAGCAGAGATCAAACAGATCCCACGTGTCTGCATTGCTATTCTGGAATGTGATTTCTCTCCCAAGACTGAATTCAGAAGAGTGAATCCTAAAAAATGATTGGTCACAGGAATAAATTACTATGTAGGTTTGCTAGAGTTAAGTCAAACATTTCAATTCTTGGCCATCAAAACTAGGAACAAAATTGAAAGTCAGGATCATATTATAATAACTAAGAACATTCTCTAGGAAAAGCTGGATTTTTTTTCTGCTTTTAATTGTCAGTTTAGTCAAACTTCCAGAGTATGTGTTAATATATGTGACTGTGACCCAGGAATTTATGTGTATTGTTGTGAAACCAGTTTCTTCTTTTATAGGGACTAGACTGCCATTTCTGTCATCTGTCAAAAATCTGTTTCTGGAACCTTATTTTTTTTCCTGAGACATTTTGACAAAGTATGCTAAAATTATAGTAGACATATAAAAGAGAAAATTTATCTAACAAACAGAAATAGATGAGATGTTTTCTAACTTAAGCAAATTAAGGTGTTGAAAATAGAAAATGCATTAAAAAAATGACACATGGCTGCAGTAGTAATTACAGATAGTAACTAAGTGACAATAAAATCAAGTTTGTGACATATCTTTGTAAATTCTATATTTAGGAAAAGCACAGACACTAGGATACTGAAAGGTCTTTCCACATCCACAAAGGAACATAATGTTTCTACTAACACCAGTTATTTGATCTCAGTGTGTGGATTTCAACCTCTTTTTCCAGCAGTCACACAGAACTTTGGACTTTTTTTAATATTAAATGAAGTATCCCCCATCCTGCCAAAAAAGGTCTCTCCTTTAATATTTGAGATATTATAAAGGCACTTGATTTTTGGAGGTCTTAGAGATTCCATTTCAAATTGATAAGAAAATATCTCAGGTAGATAAAGATCTTGCATGTTCATGTCTATGACTTAATTCAGGGTTGCTTTTGAGGGCTTAAGGGTGGAAACCATTATCTTCTAATTAACGTTTTCTATCCCAGTCACCTATAGTGTTTTCCACACTGGCTACTTGTAATTGACAAAAATAAATTTTTTAGCTAGATATGCCCTCCACTTATTTAAACTTAAAATTTACACCCATGGGTTTCAGAGAACATGAGAAGCTATAGGCTAGGTTCTGGCATTTTTAGTTATGTCGATTAGTACTGCGCTGGCCATAATGCTTTTCAGGAAATGGGATGGTTTATGGTGAAAAGTACAAAATAACATCATTAGACTGGCACGGAGACACAGCCATTAAATGGAGCCACTTCTGGGACGTGAGGGCATCAAGACTTCATTAGACACAGGAGAAAATAAAGTCTTGTCTGAAGTGGTGTTAGATCTTCAAGGTGGACGCTGAGGAAGTGACACATCGCAAAGGGTTTCTCTGTGACATCGTAGTGTAGTGCGTTTGCCTCAGAAGGAAAACGAGATCCAGCAAGGCTCCACAATTGAAAATCGAGCAAGAGGAACAGTAAGTATTTTATACCCAATAATCGGAACCCAAGACCCTTTTTGTTCATACATTTACCCATCTGCTTTAGAATAGAGTGCAAACTTTACTGACATGGATAATGACATCTTAAGGGATTTTACCCATAGAATGCAAGACAGAATTCTGCAGACTGGAGAGTATCCTGCTTCAAATATGGTTAAATAACAGAGAACAAAGTATGCATTATGTTATATTTATAACAAGACAGTACTAAGTCTGCAATTTTTTTACTCCAATGTTATAATTGTAATTAAATAGAAACAAGATCATAGTTATCAGAGACTGAAACAATTGTCAGAGCATATTTAATTAAAGGCTTAACTGTTCACCAAGTTCTATTTTTTGAGGTCAAGAAACTGGCAGGTGACGTGCATTTCAAAGCCAGCCTCTGACAGTCATGGTAGAACAATCTTCATCTGAAGACTGTTAAACACCATTCGATGGAGCTGTAAATTTGGTGAACTGGTGTAAAAAGACTTAAAAGGCTGTGACTTACTGCAGTTGCTGGAATGTGTACTTATATGACTGTGGTACTCCTCTAGCTTCAGACAGCCACTAGAAAACAGAGATAAATTCAAGATGAAATGTCAAGTGTCAGAAGGCATTTTATGTTTTTCTTTAAGGAAATGGTTAAAAATAAGTCAGTCTTCTATTCTTAGGATGTCTGGAAGGCAGATGAATTTGAGGTCACCATTTGCCAGGAGCAGTATGCATTGAACCCAGGAGCAGTGGTCTACAAGGAGCACCTTCGCAGAAGTATTCCTTGCCATTTGAAGCCCTTTTCAAGGTGCACTAAGGAAAGAATTCTGCAGTGAGCCAGGGAATATGGGGCCTGATCTGAAGGAATATTGAATGTCAAACAGGCCAGAAACAAAATCATTCCTCAGCAATGAAGGAATGTAAAACTTCCCAAGTCTGAGATCCACAAGCAAGCTTGCAGAACAATAAGCTGAATGTGATCTATTTTATAATGGCTGAAATATGAATAATTTCACTTATTTCCCATTATATTTTGGATTACCATTATGGTTATTTAATTTTTCAATAATAATTTGATAATGATGATACACTTTCTATGCCATTTCATTTTTAGGCTCTTCTATTATGGCACTGAACAGAAGGGTCTAGGGAAAACATCAGGAAGAATTACGCATAAAACTAAGGAAATCATTGCCATGAATTTCGAATTAATTAAAAATGTATCCCATTTATTTTATGTTTTGACTGTGTTCAGGAAGTAAGAAACACATAGTTAATTTGCTGCTGAAACTAATAGGTATGCTCACATAGACTACAGGTAAGGACGTTTTTCATCGTAAACATAAGAACGGGCCAACAGCTCTGCCAACTGGCATGGCAACATATTCCTTACTTGAGAATGTTGTGGGGTTTTTTGTTTGTTTTTTAATTAAAAAAAAAAAAAATAGGGAAGCTTCCTGGCAGTCCAGCTGAAAATGGAGGCTTGGGAATAAAACCTTTTCCTCCAATAGAGCTTAAAAGCTCAAGAGCCAGGTGAGCAACACACAGAGGTACTGTGAGTAGATGTAAATTTTGGAGGTCTAGGTTTAGTTTGTTTAGGTTTGTCTATACTAGACTACCAGGTAGGCTTTTCTTTGTAACTGGCACAAAGTTAATGCTGTGCTGCCTTTTTTTTTTTTCCTATTTCCGAACATAAGCAACAGAAATGAGCAGCGGGCTTTTGCACAGAGCTTCTCTGACAGCTCAGAAACTGAGTTCTTGTGTAGTGAATGAGGTTGAAACCTCAGGTCTTCCCAGAAGTTTCCAACGGGAAGGCTGGCATAATGGTCTACAGAAAGAAAGCTGATGGTAAATATTCAACTTGCTCATCCGCAAAGTGGGCCAAACTGCTGGAACTTGAGCTGCCAGCTCAAATCTGAAGGAGCTTTAGGTTTACCTGAGGCCTTGGCAAATCAGAGTTCTCAAAACCAAGTAATACTAATTATGTGGAGAGCCAGACTTCAAAACGTTAGGCTTGTAGGTGCTACTTTAATGTTGGTGATAACAGAGCATGAAAATACATACTGATGTACAATACTGATTCAGACTTGAGACTAACTTTTCCCAGGTGGCTGACGTTTATACAAGTCTGCAAGTTCATGTCAGCTAAGGATCAATTAACAATTAAAATTATAATAATTATAAAAATTATAATAAAAATTAGTTATGTTAATTCAATCACTGGGGCTAAATAGAAAAAACAAATAATTTATTTCTAGTTTTTATACCACCATCTCAACTGCCTGGCTTAAGAAAATTAAGAGGGGAAAAAAATCCCCACCACATTCTCCTTTCTTGCACACAATCATCTAACTATACTAGAAATAGCACTGCAGTTCCTTTTACAGAATAAGAGAGCTGGAAATGCATGGTTTCCAATAATGAAAATATGATTAGCAAGAATCCTTGCTACTGGCAAGTAAAACTCTGAATATCCTGTTCACTCACCCACAACCTCACCCATTCACGATGAAAATAACTTTAATTCTTGGTCATTGCGAAGGTGGTGCACAAATAGTTACAGTTTCATGGATGCCTACATAAATATTTAGCAAGAATATAAACCCTCTCTTTAGCTGCAGCCTGTCAGTGCTTATAGTCAAGATTATACAGCATTCAGGCAAACAAAAGTGCTGAATTCCTTAGGGAGCAAATCTAAATATACCTCTTGTAGGCAAGGCCCATAACCTTTGAATGCCAGGCCTGCAGAGTATGTTTGAATTATGTCTAACATGTAAAATTAAGTAATATGAAGTAACCTAGAGCTTAGGAATAATTACACATCAGTATAAAGCACATCTTGACATGTTACTTGCATTACATTCAACTTTTTCTTCCATATTGCAAAAGTTAAAATTTTAATTAAAGTATTTTGAGATTAGTGGCCATAAAAACACAGTTTCTCTGGGATGGTGTCTTCAAGCTCTCTCAGTTCCTTGCTTATGTCTTACAATTAAGAATATCTTTGTTAGCTGCTTTTCTGAGTTAAGTGAAAATAGCCTATGTTTTTCCAATCTGTTCCTTCATTCTTTTTCACCAGGAGGCTAAGGTAATTTTAAAAAAAGAAAGGGAAAAGGGGTACACGTTGAATAAGTGCTCGGCTGGGATCCAGAATCATCTTTTCCAGTCCATGTAACAGATCCATCATTTGGCTGAGTCCGTACAGTGCTGTTCTGTTCAGTCTCTGGGCAGCTGAACAGTTACCCCGTTAATACTGGAAGACACTTTGTTGATGCAGAGTCGCCATTAAAGCTAGCAATACCAAAAGAAGAAGAGAGGCTCTTAGCATAAGCACGATTTGACCCTGAGCAGCAATGATCTCCATAACAAACACTGTGACCGATATTAACAGACACCTGTTCATTTCACTAGAGACACACATCTTGACTTTATGCCCAGCTGAATATCTTGGCAATCTTGCATGGTATTGCTTGCTTTTCTTTTTTGTCCTTATGAACACACTCCCCTCTAATACACCTCGGTGTGCAATATCATAGCTCCTGCTTTTCTAGGAACATCTCCATAGCCACCCTGTGTCTTCACAGCATTTTTCCTAGGTGCAAACAACAAAAAGCCACAACCCAAAGCACTTACCCTTCATCTTAAATGTTCCTCAGGAGGCAGAGAATCCCAGCCTTTTCCCTGACCTTAAGCTCTTCTGCGGACTCCAGCCGACTGATGGATCAATTCAAACACGGTGCAGTGAAGGAACTCCACACAGCTGGGACGGCTGCTGCAGTGAGACACAAGAATTAGCAAAGACCTGAGAGGTCCTTCATGAAGGACACCTGCACCTAGTTAACTCCCAGAATGTTCGTCCTTATCAATTTAAGTCACACCCCCTCCCCTGTACAGGCAAGACAAAATATTTAAGTAAAATAGATACTTGGTCCAGAAATAATATTTTCTTAATTGAAAGATTTTGTTAACTTTGTTTCTGGTGGAAAATTTCATCTTCAACTGGCTTGCTAAAATATTTGCTAAGACCCAACCCATGTTATTGTTCACGAAGAATAGTTTACAAATGAGACTACAACAAACTCATTTTAGTATCTGAAACATTCAGTTCTTTTAAGAGCATGGTTTGTCTATAAAAGTAATGTTTTATGAACACTGTAATAAGGCTCACATTCTGACCTGGAACAGTTTATGAAAATTAACTGAAGAGCTGTGTGCCAAATAAGGCTAGCAAGTAATTTCATGTGGGTAAATAAAGTACTGAAGTAAACACGGGAAGGATAACACCTTTTTTCTTACAGAAGAAATAGTCTTTCTTATGATCAGAATTCACAGTCTGCATTTACACCATAATGAATGGGCAACTATTGACTTAGTGGTCCAGGAAAACTTAAATGGGCAAAAAATAGTTTCAGTATAGTCAGCTGTATTTTTAAAGAGCCACAGAACGTCCTGTTAAGCAGTCCATGGTCACCCCAGAGCAGCAAGGTACACCTGCCTTTACTCTGGCTCCGAATGGCCGGGGCTGCACTTACCTTGCTTCCATACACGATATAGAAATTCCTTAGAATTTCCCACTGGAAAAAGCAGGTTCTCCTTGAAAAAGTAGGTTCTCCTTCATCATGAAAAGCTACGAGCATTAACTAGCCATACAAAAGCACAGGATAAATTAGTATATCATTTTCAGCATATTGAGTTCACAGTTACTGCACTGGAATGCTAAACCACAGATTAAATAAGAAAGCCTTTGGGACAAATCTGCCACAGAAAGATAAAGAAACTGCCCGTTGATAAATGTATATTACCTTTTAGGCTTACATTCATGTACAACAAATGGCATAGGGATTTAATGACAAGGGGAAAAGCAGGGAACACTAGACAAAAAATGCCACATTGTATCAGCATGGACTCAGTATTGCTTTGCACTGAGAATCGCTCGCACAAAATCACAAACCACACCCTCAAAATTGCCAGTCTGCATTTAAAACTAAGTAATTCAAAACTGAAACAGTGAGTTCCTATTACTTATCTTTCTGGTTTTTGAGGCTTTAGAGTTGATATTCACTTTCCTCCCACGCTGTCACAGCTTTAGGCTTACTTATTGCTTCCAAGAAAAGTTGGCATTCCTACATGGCTCAAAGAGGTAGAACTTCAAGAGTCACAGCAAATTTCATACAATTTGATTGAACTCACAGACTTTTGCACCATAGTTTATTAATTAGTTAGGCAAACCTTTTAATCTTTGTCTTCCTGCATGAAATAGCAGGGCACATTTCTAACTAGTTTTACAGGTTAAGCATGAAATACAACATTTTAGACTGAAACAGGAAAGTTAAACAACTTGCTTAAAGTTTGAGGGGAGTCCACAAAAGCCTTAGTAAAGCAGTTTCTGGCTTCTTCCTTTATGCTCACGCTGTCTCCCTTTAATACATATATACTTCCACAAGTCTTTTCGCAGTGTCCCGGACTAGTTTATACACTTACTCTTAAGCAGTCTGGACTCACATGAAACACTCAGAACAATTTCCTCCTACTTTTCGTATATGCGTATAATACATATACAATACATACATATAAATGTATAGGCAAAGCCTAGCGCACACAGAACTTGCTGGCATTAGAAAAACAGCCTTAGTAACACAATGATTGTCAGCTGGTGTAGTCGGTGCAACCCTACTGAAGAGCTCCTGGACATACAGATTACAATAGACCTCAGTCTGAAAAATAAAGGGGATGATTTGCCACAAAAATGAAACAGTTATGGGCACAAGGAAGCAAAAAGAGCCTCTGACAAAGCATGCCTTCCTGTGGAACAGACGATCATCAGAGTTCAATGAAGGGTCATTTCATGATGTCATTTATTAGCTACAAGATAGTGCTGTAAAATGCCGAGTCCAGAAAATCTTTAAAGCAATCTTTAGGTAACCACTATCCAGACATAAGTCTTCAAAAAAAAGCTCCTCAGTCTTCTAGGAGGAAGTATATAAAATTGTATGTGATATGTCATTACTAAAAAGGAAGAGGTGCTTTTGTGTTGAGGAGTCACTGCTGGATTTTGGCTAGGACTGATTCAGGGACCTATTTTACTTCCGGGCTGATTTTCACCAACTGTCCAATTCCAACACATTGTCAGCAATTTTTTTTTTTTTTTTACTACAACCAGGTCATTGCTCTTTCAAGTGGTAACACGCCTGAGGTAGAAAACAAGGTCTGAATAAACCAAAGACTAAGTTCAAGCGAGATCAGAACTCAGCCGGAATGAACCACCTGCTGCTCTGGCTTCAACAGAGGTGACCTGTATGACACGGACCTGCTTCGGACTTCAGGCTCAGACGGATCTCTGCAGTAGGGCCAAAGAAGAACATACTTGTACTTAAGAGAAAAGGGGATGACTTTTGCATCCATATTAAGGTTGAGTCTATTTCTGTCTGGGTACATTTTTCAGCTTGGTAACTTCAAGATCATGTAGAGAATGCTGAAATTAAAGGTTTTTCTCCTCTGTTCCACAGATCTTCAACACACAGGCAGGAAAAACTTTTGTCCTTCTTCCATATGTTTTCCTGTAGCTTGGTCATTCGTGAACTCACGCACACAGGAACCCTGTGTAACAGCAGCCCATATCACAATTCTGCAGGTTTGAAATATTCAACATTTGCAGTAACAGTATTAGCAACTTGGTATTCTGAGAGAAGAAAGGTAAAGTTAAGGACATGCTATAGAGAGTGAAGAGAAAATAGGAAACCATTAATTTAGCTCCTTTGAGGCAGCACTGCCTGCTGCTGGCCAGCTGGCCAGCTGACATACCCATTAACCACTCGGATTCACACGCTGCCCACAGATGATAAAGCACCAACTGTTTGCTAGTTCAGCGTGGCCGACCAACCCGTCCTGACAAAGTCCACACTGAAATCCCCTGCTCGCTGTTGGCTCTGGTGGTGCGCATTTTGAAGTAGGGGTCAAAGGGATTCCTTTGTGCCGCTACCTTTGGACCAGCACAACTTTTGCACCTCAAACAAAACCCCTTTGATGGGAAGAAAAATAAATGCCATGCAAGAGGAGAATCTATCGTGATGCTTGTCCTACACTGCTGGAAGGGGATGTAACCCAGCCCCAGTAACAAGGCGATTGTCCTTGCATTACCCATTGTAAAGAACGCCTATATTTACTTAGGACGCTGGAACGGGACGACATGCATGCTTGGTGCTGAAGAAAAGCTTGTTCGTGCCGGTTATACTGGACAGTTTGAACAAGACTAATTCTTAAAAACCAGTTGTGTTTCTTAGAGTCTTAGAAGCTTTTACTCCGAAATGAATGAGGCAGCTTGTAGGGTATGCCACCAGATTGGGTCCCACCTGAGCATTTTTGAAGATGGAAACTTGAGTTATCACTTAGCTGAGGAAAGAACCACCATTGATATGTAGATCTGAAAGAACTTAAAGTGGTATCCAAACCTCTGCTTTGCACTGATTCTCTGTGGTGTGTACCCTCCTGGATCTTACGGGAGCAATACCATGCTACAGTGGAAGCTAATGTAGAAACAAGTGGTCTACTGTGCTACACAGGAAACAATCCATGCCAGAGAGGAAACATTTGTAGTAATTTTTTATTTGCCAGGCTCTAATTCTACAACTCACCATTTAAATTAAATACAAATCAATGACAGGATGTCATAAAAGTGTCTCAGAAAGAAACATTTGCTATTAAAAGGACAGAGAGATGACACATCAAATATACCACAGTTGTTAATAAAACCAGCGTTCTTTATTACCCATATGTTCGTTCTCCCTGCCTTGGAACTCCTGTCAATAAATCACTCTGTGTGACCACTGATGAAAATAACATTTGTTTTCTACTTGCACAGCAACAGAGGCAAGCTCTTCCCTAGCTGAGAGGAAGGCGCTTTTTCAGAACATTCCTTTCTACAAATGGGACAGGGAAGTCTGTCCTACAGCTTTTAGCTGAGACTGGTGTTAGAGGAGTTTTGACCTGCATGAATTGAGACAGGCAAGCTCTGTGCTACCCATCCATGTAGGCTCTGCTGTATGTTACTCGCAATAGTGAAAATCGAGCACCATGAAGTACCTGGCAGTGGTGAAATGTCCTCATACTGTGAAATCCACCAGAAGGCAGAAAAAGTCCCCTTCTCAAATGCATTTAGATACTTACAGATGCAAATCAGCATCAGGTGACTGCCAGAGCACAGAAGGTGCTTAATTGTTCCTGGTTTCAATTTCTTCAGACAAATACTGTGATGAGCTTCAGGTGGTGACAAATGCCTGACCAAGACACTTCTTGGCACTAGAACTCACCTCTTCCTGAGATAGACTCTGCAAGTGGAACAGTGATTATCCACATGCCCCACCACTCCGTGGAGGAGGTACGATGCTGCATCACGTGCAGCCAGCTGGGTATACAGGGTGCTGTTGGAGGCACCTGGGAACAACAGTCAGTGAGAGTTTATGGTGCCCAGCACCCTGAAAGACCTCAGAAGATAAAGGTGTGAAAAATCATCCTCGAAGTAGTTTTCTGCTCAGAAAAGCACCTTGTCATTTTGTGGATAAATAACTTCCCTCACGGTTAACAGCAAAAATGTGAATATTTTTCCAGTTCTATAAAGAACATTCACATTAATAAAAAACCTATTAAATATCCTACACACACTACTATGCTAGAGGACAGATCTTCTGGCCAGAATTCTCTGATTCTATGTTTCTGTAACTTCTACTTTGCACCCCTTATCATGAGGTGGGGAATCACCATGGATGCAGAATTAGACCCTTCGGTTCTCACAACACCCTTGTGAGGTAGATAGGTACCTTGACATTTTCTTCAGAAGGGGAAACTGAGGCAAAAAGAGGTGAACTGACTTGCACGAGACTGCACAGCAAGTCTGGGAGCAGAATTTGGGTCATGCCCACACCTCTCCACTGTAACACACTGCCTTACCTCTCACCCAACTTATCTCCAGAGCTGAGTGAAAAGCATCCATGTACCACTGACAAAATACAGCCAGTCCAACATCGATCTTTCTGCAGACTGCTTCTGCTTCAGAACTGACATACGCAGGCGCTACAAACACTTTTCTTGCAGGAACTGAATTCCAAAGTACACAAGACAACTCCCATTGCTGTCAGCCTGCACAAGCCCTGATATCCGGGCCCCTGAATTTTTGCAAGACCTTCAATTAGAGCCTTTCTCATGCCTTGTCTCCACTCCAGAATTCCAGAGTTAATTAATAAGGCACATCAGGGGCTAGCCAGGATCTTTCACAATAGGTGTGAAGTCCTATAGGCCACTGGTCATTTCCAGGCTGGCATTAACAAAACACTGTTTGGCATGTGAAACCGCATCCTGTGGCCAACAGAGGGAACGGCTCCCAGCCCTGCCAGTGCCACAGAGCGAGAAACACAAAGCCAGCCTTAACTCATCATTGCCCAAGACATCAGCTGAATCATGACCAGCATGGAATTTGGGAGTCAAAACACGGCAATGGAAAATGTGTTGGATGTTGACTTGGAAGGATTCCACCACATGGCTACGGCCCAACTAATAACATAATGTAACGGAATGTAATGCCACGTCAGGTACCGTAGCACACCCCTTCCTTCACTAGCCAAGTGACGACAGGGATTTTTCTGTACAGCTGCTGACTTGTGGATATCAGTAATAGTTGATTAATTTTCAGGCCCTACCTGAATGCAGTGTTCAATGCTAATGATTTACAAGTACATATCAGTGATACGAATGTTCATACCATTTCATAAAACAGCCTGCCTTCTCTTTATTTAAAGTTCTATAAATTCTAAATCTTGATCTTGACTGAAGGTACAACAGATCACTTGATCATACTTATGATCCAGACACATGACCCTTAGGGTTCTGTAATTACAAAGCACTTTTGGTTCCAGCACAACTGGAATAAATTTAAGTTGGTTCATGCCTGATGTGTGACTCCTGGAAGGCAACAAACACCTGACACTTGATCTGAAATGATGAGACTCTACATAGGGATTCAGGCAATAGGGAGTGGTATTAAGGGTCCTTTATTTGTTTAGCACATGAATTCTTCACTGCTCACTGGCTAGTTGTGCTGTTTGCCCAGGTTGGGAATGTGTCCAGCTCAAACACCAGTTTTCCCCATGTGTTGATGGCCAGTGTGACACAGAAGACTCCAATGATGTTCAACACTATTCCAGTTCTAACCTGTGGGGACAAAAGTCCAAACCAACAACAATAACCAAACATCAGCACAGTAAACTGCAGCGAGGCCTATTTGTATATATGCAAGAAAGACACATGGTCAAATAAATCACATAAATAGCCATTGTACCTACTGCCCTATGTTCTTGCTTAGGTAGAAATACCAGGGAACACACTGTGCAAAGCCTTTGAACACTTTGCTCTATAACTAGTGTAGGAGCTTTAAGGCAATACAACAAGTTGTTCTTATTAGTTAAAGAACAGTTTCTACCTCGTTCAGGTCTCCAGTTAGAAAGCCGATAATGTTTGGGTGTCCGGCACAGAACCTGGCACTCCGTGGTCTGGCAGGCAATCAGAGAACCAGAGCCCGGGGCAACTGATCATCACCTTCTGCTTTCAGCTCCAGTGGAAACAAGGCTTCAGCTACACTCGCCAAACCCCCAGAACACTGGAAAGCACTGACTGAATTTTAACCCTTCAGTGTTTAAGAGATTTATGGCCTGCCAGTTTTTAATTTCAATTGGGTTGGGATGTATGCCTGCCAAAGCCTGTGAGAAAGCTCCTGTTACTTCAGAGACACAAGCCTTTATTGCAATATTAACATAGCAAAAGAGAGGGGCACAGGGTGGTAGTTACAGCCCATAAGAGCTTCCTAGTACTTGGAAATACTTGGCTAATAAAAGTAAACTCTCACCATATTTCAGGATAAAGGCAATGGAGAGCTCCAGATAAGAGACCAGGCAATTATCATCTTACCATATCCAAAACACGGATGTGGCCATAGGAAAACACTATCGCATTTGGCGGTGTTGCAACAGGCAGCATGAACGCGAAGGAAGCACTGAGAGTACCAGGCAGCATAACATACAAAGGATGGATCCTGACAGATGCAGCCTGCAATGAAATGGAGAGAATATCACACTGGAGGTCTTCTGAAAGAAAAGCATAAGGAACATTTCCCAGACCACTGAGATACACCGACTCATTTTGTGTCGTGGTACTATATCACCGGGGTAATTTACAAGCATTTTATTCCGAAATCCACACGTGCTTAAAGGTAACTTTGCTCTTGTTTCCTATCCCACAATCCTTTAAAAAAATGCTTGATTCTTTCCTGTTGTTTTGCTCTATGGTATAATTTGGAGTTCTGGGCAAATTTATCCAACAATCTTTTCTTTGACCTCGGACCACACTTTTGACAGGGTAACACAGGGATAGGATTACAATTACTAGGCATGTGGCGTAACACTCTTAGACATTACACAAACTCTGTGGGACTCAGAACTTAAGTGCCAATTTAAGTCACTAATAATGCAACACCTTGACTGGGATAATTTTACTTTGATGAAGTGGTCTAGAATAAAGTGGTAGTACTTTCCAAATTGAAGAACAAAGTAACCTGTTTTTTCCTTTACGCTACAATTTCAGTTCTGCTCAGAAAAGGCAGCAAAACTTACCAGGTTTTCCTCAGTAAGTCTTAAAATTGTTCTGGTTTCCTATGGAAAATTAAACATTTCTAATAATCAGGCCTACCACTTTCTGTATTCTAGCATAAAACCATGAAGATGAAGGAACCATTCAAGGGGACGAACAAAAAGTGCTGGGTTTTGTTTTGAGGTTTCTGTGTTTTTCCAGTTCTGTGCTGGTGGTTCAAATACAGAATGACCAGAAGTAACTGATGTTTGTTGATCTGTATTAAAAAAACCAGACTCTCACCTCACTTTCTGCAGGGCCAAGGGACACACCTAACAGAGGACTTGCACTGGTGTCCTGTTACGTGAGGATGCCGCAGGGAAGGCACCCTGAATTAGCTTCTTTCCCCAAGAAGCTGGTTCTCGGGGCTCAGGCATATAGGTAGGGCAGACTGGAAAAAGTTTTCATTCTCCCCTTCTATCTACATATGACGCTATAAACATAGCAGTGAACACCAGCCATAGTCACTATCCATTATGGCATACTGTCAGATGGACTCTTACATCACTGGCTTTCAGATTAACATTGGAGCAACATTTAAGACAATAAATACAATATTGCTTTGCCACTAGACACTGTCAGTTTAACTCTGATTTCCCATCTGATAAGATAACAGGATGGAAGCAATCTTACCAAGGTAGAAAAGACAGGTATGAAGAGGGTGGCTGTGGCAACATTACTGGTGCATTCAGTGAAGACAGCTATAGTAAGCGAAATTATTGTTGCAATGGCCCACGGTGGGATAGATCCTAATGGGGTCATTTGATGACCCAGCCAAGCTGAGAGCCCAGAGTTCTGACAAGAAAAAAAAAAGTGTTTTCCAGTGAGGCTTAGAACCCATGGTTCATGAACAGGGAACTCATGTGTGTCCTACCAAATAACTCTAAATGACTCCTGAATTATATGAATACAATCCAGGAAAGTACGATGACATGTCACAATCACCAAAAGACACTCCTTGCCTACTAGACATAATACTGAGTCTTACTTTCCTGATTTTTCTGGAACTCAAACATTTGCTCACGCTTTGGTTATAAAATAGTATTTTTTTGTTAAACAGAAACAATTATTGCTGAGACTATGGCAAATAATTAATGTACCACTCAGAAGTTTTCTGACATGTTTTTATAACGTTTCTGAAGATACTGATGCTGCATGAATGCCCTATTGTAGGAACACAAGCAGTGACTGACTCAAAACAACTTACAAAACCTTTGACTTGATGGCTTCTGATGCTCTGGAGCTTTAATAATGTATGTACAATGTATGTAGATGAACCTAAGGCCCCAGAGCTTTCATTTGCCCCATGGTTTAAAACTGCCTAGCCACAAAACTTAGATCTAATATGAATTTCCCCAAAGCACAGCACTGTTGATAACTAAGGCTTGCTTGATTTAGATGCATCTTAGCTGTGATGAAGGAAACAATATGGTTCAAGATTCTTTCCTGTTTTGGGAATTCAGCAGCCTTTTCTGTGAATTTATGAACATAGGATCAAACCATGGGCTTATGGAAGGCAGCATATTGCCTGGCAACAGCCACTGACAAGAAGTTCAAGAAACTCCACTGTACACAATTGTGGAAGATATCTACCCACAATTATTTTCTTCCTGACCACTTCAGTAGTGGTTTGGTTTCAATCTGAAGATAAATATTCTTTAAACAAATCTCAAATAGTTCTGAAAATCTTACAAGTGTTATCTGTATTTCTATTTTTCTAGTCAGGGCCAGGACTGGGAGGATGGTAACAGAAATAAGAAAGGCTGGTTTTCTGGTGTTCCAGCCAGCGAAGGTCTCAAACTAGTCAGCAGCCTCCAAGAGGTAAGATAAACTGAAGAAACTTGGTCAGAGCACACAAATTCCTGAAAAAGATGCACAAACGTTCACCTCTCCTTCTAACTTTTGCTAATTTGGATCTGACTTCAGATCTCAACATCTCTGCTGGGTTTGGCTTTGGGTGTATGCCCAGTAACACAAGACGAGATAACAAACCAGGGAAGTTCGCCTTTGAGTCAGAAAAAAACAGATGTCAGGACATACTGCACTTGCATCAGCCAGAGCAAAACCTCCTCCCAGCAGCAGCACTACGCTCCAGGGCATCTTCCTCTGAACCATATTCCAGTCTAGCAGCGGGGCTGATAAAAATGGCTTTTTTATATCTGAAGTAAGAAATGAAAAGCAGAACACGTTTTAGGAGAGTGAACACATTTTGTCTCCTGTTCTGTAAGATACTAGGGAAAAACCTAACAGACAGATGCATATTACCGAAAAACCTGCACAGGGTAAGGGTAACACACGCGGGCAGTGACCATGACCCAGCCCTGCCAGAGAAATGAGGGAGGTGAGCTATCCTGAAGAACTGCATCCAAACCCAGTGCATGTTTCTGCCATGTTGGCTGGAGCTGACTAACTGTTCCACAGTGTTACAATTCCTCTTTTAAATACCTTCTTCAGCCTGTTCAGGGTCAGACATGCTTGGGTTCCAGCCTTTGAATGTGGGTTTATTAGCAGGAAGGATAAACAGTAGCAGGGCAATAAACACAGCAGGAGCAGAGTCACTGATATACCTACAGAAGAAAAGAGAATATAGCTTAGAAAATAGACATTGTTCTCCTAGAAGATGGCTGCCTTCCAGCATTGCAGTCACTGCTCTTTGTCACTCTGTTTGGGGTTTGTATATTAGTAAAATGAGACATTAGTTCATGACTGAGGTCTCTCTGTCCTGCCACAACACAAACACAGGAATAAAAGAAACTAGCTGCCATACACATTAATAACCAGAGTCACAGATGACCATAGCTCCTGGGAGCAGGGTTCCTTCTCTGTGGTGACTCCAAGACTCAATAGTTTTATCTCAAAGAAAGATGTTGTGTACACATACGCAGGCACGTCGCAAGAAGAGCCAGAGGCCACGAATGCATTGCAAAGAGCAAGTTTTATTTTAGTTACCTCTCTACCGGGGATCTCCGAAGTCGCACCTGAGCTCCCAGGCAGAGGTGACACAAGGGGGACGCAGGCGCTGGTCAGCTCAGCCCTGCTGGAAGATCGCTGCGCCTGCTGAGCTCGCCTGCATTTCACGGCTTCAGGCAGGCACAGCCTCCCGCTCTTGCTCACAACAAAGCAGGAATCTCAGACAGAGTGATAAGGTGCCTAGAGCTTCTCGCAGGCCTATGTTATCTAACACAGAGGTTCTACTCATCAAACACACAAGGTCAGTAAAACAACTAGCGTGATGTATGTGCTTTTTCTACAGACAGGTGCAAGTCACTTTGAGCGCATTTACATTTAACTACAGAATCACAGAATCACAGAATGTCAGGGATTGGAAGGGACCTCAAAAGCTCATCCAGTCCAATCCCCCTGCCAGAGCAGGAACACCCAGGTGAGGTTACACAGAAGGCGTCCAGGCGGGTTTTGAATGTCTCCAGAGAAGGAGACTCCACAACCTCCCTGGGCAGCCTGGTCCAGTGTTCCGTCACCCTCACTGAGAAGAAGTTTCTTCTCAAATTTAAGTGGAACCTCTTGTGTTACAGCTTGGACCCATTACCCCTTGTCTTACTGTTGGTTGTCACCGAGAAGAGCCTGGCTCCATCCTCGTGACACCCACCCTTTATATATTTATAAACATTGATGAGGTCACCCCTCAGTCTCCTCCAAGCTAAAGAGCCCCAGCTCCCTCAGCCTTTCCTCATAAGGGAGATGCTCCACTCCCTTCAGCATCTTTGTGGCCCTGCGCTGGACTCTCTCCAGCAGTTCCCTGTCCTGCTGGAACTGAGGGGCCTCCTCGCCAAATCTTCTGCTACGTTCCCATACAGATGTGTAAAGAAATGGCCTAAATTATAGTCCCATTGTGCATTTTATGTTAACGTGCCACTGACATTATGTGAAGAAGCCATGCAAAGCACCAAATCAATTTCCCAGTGAGTTCTAGGCTATTGTTTATAGGTAATATTACCAAATATTCAAATAACGCTGCAACTGATTGGAGCTCATACGAACAAAATACTAAGGTGCCCGTCAGCATGACTGAGACAAGCATTACAGAATTTTCTCTTCCTTTAGGAGGTTCAGGTTGCTCCACGTCTCAGTGTCCAGCCTTCATTGCAGTACAAACTGTCAAACAATAGATCTGTTGGTGATCTCCTGCACAAGCAACAGGACCAAACCCAGCAAACGTGAATTCAGGTAAGGCTGGAATGAATTACTCCGCACTCAAAATGGAATGTAAGAGCAAGAGAATCTGATTCAAAAATAAGAGGGTACAGGATGAAAAAAACCCAAAAAACTTACTTTTCTCCTCCTGGGAAGAGCATGGTGGCCCAGCCTTTTATAAAGCCTGGGTTTCTGGAAAACCACAAGAGAACCAGCAAAACAAACATTAGGAGGACATTGAATTCAGCATAAGAGATAGGGCCTAATTTCTTCATTTCTGCCTTCAGCACGTTGTATGCAGCTTTTTCTTTAGCAGTTCTCTCTGTCCCACAGCCCCAGCTTTTTTTAAAGCTTTAAGAAAAAGGGAGAAGAAAATACTGTAAATATTAACATACTAGAAGGATTTAACATACTTGCCACTCGGAAGCTGTCACTCCTGGGGACAGATGCAGACCACAGCAGAGGCCAGGAACAAAGAAATTACAACAGTGTCAAAGTATTTCATGGGGGCATGCCAGTTCTCACAGAAGAATGAGGTCAATGAATGGATGTAAGTCTCTGTCCAATTTGGAGCAATCTGGGATGAAAAATCCAGTTTTGAATCAAGGATAGCAAGCCAGATATGCCAGCTCTCCTAGGGCTGAAATTCTCAGATGTGAAATTGAAAAATAAACAGGCAATTCTGTCTGAACATTAAGAATCAATAAAGCTTTCGCCTTAGTGCAACTCCCATGAACACAAAAGGTTTCCAGACCCGAAAAGTTGCTATGAAATGGAACCGCTCTCTGCTACAAAATTGATAACTTGTCAGTGCATTCGTTTTAACCAGATTTCTCAATAAGCTGATCTGCATTAGCTGAGGGGTTTACACAATATCATGTAGTTAAATACTCACTGCAGTCCCATGAAGGAGCACTGTAGCCAAAACCAAGCTAGTACCAACATCAGAATCATGTTTGGGAATGCAAACCCAAACCAGGAAGCAAAATTCACAATATCATTGTTGTTGGGATATAACCTGGAAAGAAAAATGCTTTCTGTATGAACGTCAAAACATTTAGTGATCTACTCTCTCTTTAATATGTGCTAGTGACAATTATACCTGTAAATCTAGGACAACCATTACAAGTAATCCTAAGCAGCATCCATAACCTAACCGAAGCCAACAGGAAGGCAGCTTGGATTTCAGAGCAGAACTTAAATGATCCTCAGTTTCCCCCGTGTTTTACTTCAATGCCTATAGGAGCTCATGTCGATATTTTAGGTCTCAGTAAGGCAAGCACTGCTGAAAGATTCTAGGTACCTTTCACTTCCAACATGCCTGCTCATCTATCCCAAGACAGGGCGTTCTTTCTTCCTCTCCATTTGTTCTAATAAGAGAGCAAGAACTGTCTTTCCTGAAATTATACCTGCACTTCTGCTCACATCAACAGAAGACAAAGTTCCTAGTTGGCTTAAAAGAATGAAGCCAGTGTTTTAAGAACAGCAATTTTTGTTCTTCCCTGCATCCAACAATAATGACTGGAGGAAAAATATCAATAGCAAATTTCCAGCTGGGTGTTAAAACCAACAGGTAATGTGGCAGTTGAGGCTGAAGTACTCCTAACAGAAGGAAGCAATGTTGAGGGACTGTTGTGGAGTCTGTAAAATTTCCACTGTTACATGAGGTTGCATTTAAATCAACTCCCAAACTCAGTTTAGCAAAGACAGTATTTTGTGGATAACTCTTTTCCTTTACAACAGTATCTGTACAGTTTCCACAGCATGGAAGAATAATATTACAGGAAAGGCTAAGCTATTTTTAGCTCTCTTCAGTGCGCTTATAATAAGAGTTAATCATACATTCTTCTGATGCTCTTCACTGCAGTTCTTTTGCTGATGTGCTGCATTTCAGTTGAAAAAGAAGAGGCAGAAGAACTGGTATCTCATGATCAACCAGCTGTCTGCCGATTACCAGCAACTATTTCCAAGTTTCTCAGAAGACCTATAATCCCAGTGCACAGCTGCCTAAAAAAAGGCTGAAGTAGGAAAATGAGGCCCATCACTTCATACACATGCCTCACTCTCAGTTCATCAACTGGTTATTGCTTATAGTTTGCAACTGAAACTCTCATCTAAGACTAGTCAGCTGGTCACAGAAACAGTGACAGTACAAGTAAAAGAAACAGCGTGGATGACTTACTGATTCATCTGGCCTTTCAGTACCATGTTTGGTCCTGTTCCAGTGAGTGTTGCAGTTCCTCCGATGCTGGCCGCATAGCATATACAAAGTGTCATTCCCTTACATATACGCTTCCTCATTTTCTTTTCCTCAGAAGATCTAGGGTCATCAGGGACTTGTCCATTGCTTATGACTAGAAACAAAGACCAAGACTTGCCTCAGGTAAAGTTAGGGAGGCAGAGAGTTCAGGATGGGGTCAGCAGGCTTCGTGCTTCCAGTTTGTGTATGCCATTTATTTTAATTCAACAAAACACAGATATTCCCTAAATACTTCAGACTCATGTCCATGAGAAGCTGAAGAGAGAGGCTGACAGCCTGGGTCTACATGACCCAAGGACGCTGTTGTACATATCATTGCCACAGTTTCTCAGCAGTAATTTCCTGTTTCACAGAGAGGCTTGCCACAAGCAAGATATTGTAGTCACTGGAAAATTACAATACCACAGCAAGAACCCAACAGCTATGAATATGGGCAGAAAAAAAACCCACTCAAAGCCAAATTCCTGCCTGGCATAACTGTTAAGACATATGTCAGTTTACATCAACCATGAAATTTTGCTGCTTGGTCCATTGTTTTCCGAGGTTAGCAGTCCAATCTTGAAGTCTGACTGGACTAATGGAGCGGGACAATGAATTTATGGCAATTACAACCAACTCAACAATACCAAAGGGTATTTTTTGCACACATTTATTATCTTCAGTACACGTTAAAATAAATTAGTCAGCAAAGCCGAGCAGATCCTTCTAAGTGGACAGAAAACCTGCAAAATTATTATTACTGGTCTTAGAGCAGTTTTGGGAGTCAAGAATCAACATTAAAAAGGGCATCTGCAAATATGAAAACCTATCTTTAGTACAACTATTTGGAAGCTAGAAATGAGCAACCTTACACAGCATTCTGTGACCAGGTGTCATTCTTGTGGGCTTGTGCATCTTACATAAAACACAGTGTCCGAGCTTTGCACAATCATAGTGCATTCTCCCTTCACAAGTGAGGTCAGAAATGGAACAACCCAAAAGCAGAGATCATGGCTGTATCTAAACTATGTCTCCAAGGTCCAAACAAATAAGGCAGTTATGGGTCAATCTCATAACAGCGCAATGTCCGGCAGACATAAACACCCTTCTACATGGTGTCTTCCATGGACATGTAAGCCAGAAAATGGGCCTGGTGTGTTCCAGGCAGGAGGCTTGAAATGTGGGACAACGTTTGCACTACCAACATTTGCACTCGTTCTTGCACAGAGTCACACAGGGAATTGTGGTAGATCAACTTGCTAATCAGAGAAATCACATCTGCACGAAAATCCCCAAGACAATCCTTCCTTCTCTCAAAGAGAAATGCACCACAGATCTGATCTTTAATGGTATTTAATAACATAGCCCTCTGTAACAGCAAGCAGAGCAGTGAAATCACAGGGACTGAGTTTGTGTGCATGGTTCAAACGAAGTGAAACCTATCGCAGAAGTACTGACAGAAGGACCTTGTGGCGTCAAGCATCAGGGTAAGATCACACTTTAAAGTGTGCCAAAGAGTAGTTTGTCTACTGTGAGTCAAATGACACCAGCTCCTATTTTCCAAATAGCTTTTAAAGTATTCCTCTTTCTTCTCCCTACTTCCTGGTCAATAAAGAGATATTTATTGCCACAGAACCAAAATAGTTTGCATTTATTCAAAATTTTTCAAACATTCCTACATGGCTTAGAAGCTGAATCCCCACTGATAATTACAAGATTTAGAAAGTGGGATGCTGGGGTTTGGATGGTATTTCCCACAGGGTATGCTTTTCACTTCTCTGAGCAGGCAGTTAAGTCTAGGGAAACAATGGGAGGATGACCCAAGCTTGAAGGAAAGAACATAAGAATCTGCATGGGATCTATCACTAAGCACAACACAATGGCAGCCACCAAAATTGGAAGGCATTTTGTAAAACCTAAATGCCATGCATTCAGGGATTTTCAGTCAGGTTACCATGCTCTTTCCTTGGAAAAGGTACAGAGTTCTCCTAGGTCAGGGAGCTCTGAGTGTAGCAAGTTCAGTAGAATCAACTCACTGCTGAGTAGGCCCTTACCATGCACTGAAGTGGGATCCGATGCATTCTTTTCCTCCAGCTCAATCTCTGTATTTGTTTGCCCGGCTGCTTGTTCCACCACGGTCACATCATGTTCTGTGTTGTCCATTTGATCCAGGACAGCCTGGACAATGGGAACCATCATGGCAGTGGTGGCTGTGTTACTTATCCACATGGACAGGAAGGCAGTGACTATCATAAATCCCAGCATGAGGCTGAAAAGAGAGAAAAAGGCAGAGGAGAAAGGAGGAAAGAAAACAGATGCTGATAGACTTCGTAGTCACTGTAACTTAGAGAGTAGAGCCCAGACAGGGATGTGTGTAGCATCCAGTAATAAAAAGCAGGGCCAGGTTCCCTTCTAGGACAGCTCTACCACCTTCACTGAAGAATCCCAGAAAGTCCTTTAGCTCCTTAGTCTGCACATGACTAAGTTGGTCATCATTTTGTCCCCAATGGCAAGCGAGCATCTAAAATTTAGCCAGATGCTTTTTTCAGCTAAAGGATAAATAAACTGTTCCTGCTGCCAGACTTCACCTCTGGAGACTCTGTACAAGTGCAGCTAAAGAGATTTTTTGAAGGTTCCCTTCTCTGCTGACTCTTAAACACCAGCCCTAGGCCTCTGCTAAATTGACACAGGCAAAGAAATAATGTAATGCTCTTACAGTGCAGGTTTCACCCCAAGAATCAGCAGGACCCTCAAAGCAATCCTTTTGTGAAGATTCCACTGTTCAACAGAAATTGCGACGATCAGCCCTCCAAAGAAGAGCATGGTTGTGTCATTTAGGTACTGCAAGCACACCTGAAAGACAGACAGTAGGTCAGGGCCCCAAATGTTGCCTCTTGCTAGCTTCGCCAGCACATTTGCCTTTCATCCTGCCAAAGCCATCTACTGCACCAGGCCCCATCCCAACACTGGCAGAAGGGGCAGCTGCAGCCTCAGAGCTACCTCCAGGTTCCTGAACCCTTGATCCCCTGTTTAAGTGCTGAACTGTCCAGTGCAGGGGCTCTTTGTGCATCATGAACCTTCTTTTTGGATCATTAGGAGGTAATAAAGTACAAAATGACAGCAGTTACCTAAAACAAAGGCTCAAAGTATTGTGTAGGTACTAGAAATGCTGAGCTCCAAAACTGATTTCTCAGCATCTTTAGCAACTACACCTGGCCTTACCAGCTTGTTGGCCGGTAGTGAAGCTAGGCTACAGTACCTGAATACAGCCTCTCCCCTTGGACTAAAGCACTCGCACAAACAGCCAGAATGAGCTTTGGAGGGGACACAGTGTACTCGTTGGCATCATGCTGTCTACCCCGTCAGAAGTTTCTGGAAGTGTCAGCCCTGCTCTCTCATGGGATGGGTTATGAACATACAAGCTGCTGGCACTACTGGGATGCTCTCTAGCAGGATCCATGCCCAGAAACGGATCTTCCCCTCTGCCACCTCAAGCCCCACAACACACTCTTAACATTTTTGGGAAATGTGTATTCAGCTCAGAAACTTCCCAGACAGAAACCCTGACCATTGCTCAACGTGTTCAAAACCAGCACCACTGAATTGGAGCGCTACCCTATCAGACTTGTTTGCAAAATATTGATGGGGGATCAGAGTAATGGATATCCCTGCATCGGATCTGGACTGAGCAAGTTCCTTACTGATTTAGAGCTCCGAACTCCAAGCAGAGGGAAAAATACCACAGGCATGAGGGAGGTAACAGCCAGTGGGATCACTTCAGTGCACCAGTACACAGCCATGATGATGATGATATATGCACATTTGGCCTCCTGCAACATAACAGAAGACACATTTAAGCACAGAAAGCTGTTATTAAAGATAAGAAACACATTGTTCGCTCTTATAAGGGACCCAAACACTCCTTTGCCTGTAGCTGAACAAGTTGTGCTGAAATAGGTAGCAGAGACATGAGGATTTGAACCCATACTTTTAAACCTTGTTCTGAAGTCACTTGCATAAAAAGACCTTTTTTGACCACAGTGTTTGTTCTAATGCACCCTCCAAAATGTAGGGTGTGAGAAAAACAAACCTTCCACAAACAGGTAAGTACAGAGTTTGCAGTGGGCAAATACCTCTTGGCAGTTGAGCTAAGCAGATTTCACATCTGGAAGCCAAGAATTTTTAATAATGTTCGTAGATTTCAGCATTTGTATTTTGAGTTAATTATTTTAAAATGGATGGCCAAATTTCCCAGTGTGGATGATTAGTTCATCTGATACTCACAAGTCTTAGAGGTGTGTCCAGTAACACACGTGAGCCCAGAAACTATATCACTGAATAATTCAGATGTTCTTAACGCTTTAAAGTAATTCTTAGAGTAAAACTCTTTTACTTGTGTGTGTGACTAAGCTCGTTAGAGGTATTTAGTTACTTTTCCAAATAATAATACCGTGCTTACCTACTAGGGGATTCCCTAGATTAGAAATGTTGCAACATGTCTTTTTACACTGTTGATCAGGCATTTCTGTAACTTAGCATTCCTTGGTTTGTACTTTCAAAATTGTCAGGAGAAGCAAGCATTCATTAGCCGACAGTAAACAGTGTTTTAAAGCTTAAGTCAGTGTTCTGTAGTGCAGAATTTGCTCATATTTAGAGTATGTGTTTATAGGATTTTATCCTAATACAAATGTGACTTTATTGCAAAAATAAATGGTGTTACAGTGACATTTAAAAATTGCTGCAAGGTGATATTTATAAATAGGGGTGTGTTTTCCTTCATTTTGTTGAGAAGCTTAAGAACCAGAAAACAGCCTTTGTAAGTCATTTGTTTTTTTTTTTCTTTAGGTTTCCAGGAGATTAATAACAGCCTAAGTTTTGAAAACATTACTTCTTCAGAGACTAAGAGATATGAGACAGATCTTATTTAAGTTTCTTTGGTGTCTCTGGACAGTTGACAGGAAACACAGTGATCTGCCGAAAAAGCAGTGACAGACGGAAATGTTACTCTCCCATTGTGAAATACTGTAATTTCCCAGATTAGAGTGATGACACAATATTCCTACAAATACTGGAAAACTGACGACATACTTATTTTTTTAAGGAAATTATCATTCTTGGTATTGATTAAAGTAGTGCCTAACAGTCAGGAATTCCTCTTTCTACAAAGCATCAGCATTCAGCTGAAAGGCAGGGCTGATATTACTTAGACAAGTAAACCAGAAGGGCTGGCAATTTTCTTTATAAATATGCATGACATCTTCCTGCACTTTAAAATGAATGGAGCAATACAGGTCACTCAGAAGAAAGACTGGTTTTAGCATTAGAATAGACTTTAAAGCTCTAGTAGGCTAAAATACCGTAAACTGAGCTTTCACATTTTGCCAAGAAGGCTACAAGACATTAAAGACCAAACTCTTCACTGCATTATTCCAGATTAATGCTGGTATAGCTCCATTGAAAGCAAAGGAGTTGTGCCATCGCTGGAGTCAGATGGATTTGAATAGGAGGATATTGGATTTGAAACTCTGTTACGATCACTGCATAACACGCAATACACAGCCTCTGACCGCACCGCTGGTGAAGAACGCCACGCAGCAAGTGTCCGTGGAGTATCTCAGAGCCTTAGCAGCAGAATGAGCTGGAGAACCCAGAAGTCCTGTCTTTCAGTCCACTGCCATCATTACTGAGTTATAAATGTGCAGGCCAGTTATGCATATGTTTGACTCCAAAAGAAATGCATCTAATTTACAAGATGTTTGGTCCGTGGGAGCCCCGGGTCCTAGCAGTGGCACAGCCCTTAGGATGAACAGAGGCTGGCACGGAGCTCCTCCTGCAAGCTCAGCTGCCCAGCACCAGTGTCTGAAGATCATTTGGGAGTGAAACCTGCAACACGCGCTCCCGAGATGTGGGACCGAGCAGCTAACTGAGCTGCACAGAGGTGCTGCAGGGCGAGGGGCAGGACGGATCTGCTTCAGCCCGCCGCGGGGTGGAGGAACCGCCCGCAGGGATGAGGCGCCGCTCGCCCAGGTGGCCAAGGAGATGCCGTGGCGAGGACGGGCCGGGTGGCCGCTGTCTGCGGCGAGCTGGGCGAGCAGGCTGGGGGGCAGGAGCCCGGGCAGGGCTCGGTGTGGCTGCTGGGACAGGGGCTCTCGGCAGCAGGGGCGGGACCGGGCGGTCAGGGGGTGGGCTCCGGGGGGCAGCAGCGGCCGCGCCGGGGGGGTCTGTTCCCCGCCTGGGCCCGCGGGCACTTACCCGCGTCGGCACGGCGATCGGCAGCGGCAGCAGCAGCAGCGGCGTGAGGAAGAGGATGGCGAAGGACCGGTACCTCAGCAGCGGCCGCAGGCACGTCGAGGCCATGTTCTGTGGGGACAAACGGTCAGGGCGCGAGCAAGAGCAGCGCCGGCCGTTGCCGCCTTAAGTACGGGGCGGCGGGGCCGCGGCGGGAGGGACATGGCGGGGGGCGACATGACCCGCCTGCGCCCTGCCGGGACACCGGGCCCGCCCGCTCCCTGCCGGGACACCGGGCCCGCCCTGCCCGCACACCGGCGCTCCCGCCCTGCCGGGGCCGGGCCCCGGGGCGGCGCAGCCGCGCAGCAGGAGCGCGCGAGCCCGCTGTGCGACGTCCGTCCCGGCCGGGCGGCGGCCCCGGGGCGCGGTGCCCCAGCACCTGAGGGACACCGGGGGTGTCCCGGGCCCGACCCTGTCCCGGGCAGAGTCCGCCGGCCTGCTCCATCATATGGCACTGGCACATGACTCGTGGCGTTCCCCATCTCCCCAGCCCTTGTGACCACCTGTGTGCTCCTGCAGACCCTCCATGAATAAGGACAGCTGGCTGGTGGCTCTGTGTCAAGCTGTCACACCAGTTGTGAGAACGTTTAGAAAAATCTCCGTCTTCATAGTGCCTACAGAAAGTTGCCAGTAAGCACAGACCCTCCTCACGCGTGTTGTGTGCAGGGACCAGAGTGCTGACACGGCCTCTCGCGGGCGCTGGGCGCCGGAGCTGCTGATGGGGCCCAGGGACGGTCATTCGTCCACGCACCGGTGAGAAAGCACCGAGCTTCTCTAGGGAGGTGAAGAGTTAAAATCACAGCGTGGCTCTCCCTAAAACAAAGGTCTGTGCAGGCATGCGTGGCTGTGTTTCACTGCCTATTACTTTGTGAGGGATTGTGTGTCTGCAACCTGGGTTAAAAACAACCCAGAAAGGTTAACTTGAAAGGTTGTTTGTAACGTCATTCATTTCAGCAATTTGGTCTACAGTGTAGTTACAGAATCAGGATTAGAAGTGATGGCACTACTGAAAGGGTGGCAAGCACTATCAAAATGGCAGAAACTAGACTGAAGACAAATAATTTGTTGATATTTTATGTTCTTCTTCTGGGATGTCAACAGCCACCTGAAACTGAAGGCCACATAAATTATATCTTGAAAATTTGATCCTGCAGTCTCTTAGTACAGTCTTACCAAGCAGTTACTCACAGAAATAAGGAATTTCAGATTCCACAGCAAGTAGTGAGGGAACTCTGACTACAGCTTGCACTATTTGTCCTCTGCTGACCAGAGGAACTTCAGTGACAAAAGTACAAAACAAGACACTCCAATGTTAGCGTTCTGTTTGCAAAAGCTGTGAATGTCCACTAAGAAAAATAGCAGCCAACCGGATCTGTACAGATTCCAAATCTTCAAGTCTTTAGTAGCTGTCCCTCTGGGTAACTTACCAACACAGAGGAAACTTCACACCGACGCAAAGCCTAGCAGAAAGTGGGGAATCAGCCAAAACTTGCATTCCTGTGGACTGTCTCCAATGAAGAAAACCAAGGAAAGCAGATGGTTGTTGCAAAGCAGCAAGGACAAAGTCCTGCACAGATCTGAACCTGTAATCGTGAAAGGTAAATTCTGACCGTGTCACCCCCTTGCTCAAGCCATCCTGCCACTACACACGTCATATTTAAGATACTTCCATCACTATTTTATGAACAATTGGAGGTTTACACATGTCAATTTGTGCTTTACTGTAAGACTCAGGAGGCCGAGAAGTTGACTGAATCCAGATGTTAGAACCGCATATTCACATACCATCACAACCAGCAACATCACAGGCAGGAACAAGAATGCTGAGTGAGGACAAGAGAGAAGACACCTACATTCAGATAAAGTGTGGAAAAGCAGTGCAATGCATAGTCAAGATGCAGGAAGAGGAGAGCATGACTGGATGAAATCAGGAAAGAGCAGTTTACAGTGCGTGCCAAGGCTAGGCACTGCTCTCAAAGGGGTCAGCATGTACCGCCAGAGAGAAGCGCAGAGGAGCATGTTCGATTTGGCAAGTTTTGCAGCTGTTCCCTGTCTCCCTCAGTCTATGCTTACAACTCAGATACATTTGGTACTGCCTGGATATGAGAGTGCTACAGGAATGACAGCTCTTTCACATAATTTGCCCATGAGTTTCCTCTTCATTGTGCCAAAGAGAAGGCGGACAAAGCTTTGGCTGCTTTTACAGAACTAGTCTGACAGGCGGGCAAAAGGAAGCTGCAGAGAGCCCATCGTGCTTGCAAAACCTCCAGCAAGAGAAGTTTTAGATGCTTCAAAGAGAGCATTCAAACAAAAACCTCCCTCAGCCTGAAATTCAGCTCATCCTAATGGAGCACTAACTGCAGGCCTTCAAGAAAAAAGAATCCTTTCCTCCAGTCAGTGCCGATCTGAACATAGCAGACACCAGAGCAGGATTTACAAATATGTATGGGAGATTTGTGGCTTCATGGTCTTTAACTACTGCTTTAAAGACAGTAGTAGTGTGGTTTAACCAAGCAGGCAGCTGAAGACCACACAGCCGTTCACTCACTCCTCTCCCAGCTGTAGGATGGGGGAGAAAATGAAAAAAAAGGTAAAATTTGTGGGTTGAGATAAAGACAGTTTAATAGGACAGAAAAGGAAAGTAAAGTAATAATAATAATAATGATAATATGATGACGATGATGATAATGCAAAACGAGTGATGCACAGTGCAATTGCTCACCACCCACTGACTGATGCCCAGCCAGTTCCTGAGCACAGCACTATAGCAGCTACTGGGAGAAAATTAACTCTATCCCAGATGACATCAGGACAAATAGGTAAGATTAGCTTTTGGTTGCAGACACCACTTCGAAGCAGGAGATTGTAGCAGCCTTTGGGCTGAATTTTGATACCCTAATGTTGAATAATAAGCTCCTCTTGTTCTTCTTGGTAGATATACATACATTCTGCCTCTAATTCAAATGCTGTCCAAACACACAAGTACATTTTGCCTGTTTAAAAGCCGTCCATTTGACCTAGATAACTGCTATTCTCTCTCAAGACAAAATCTCTCCTCACATTCTTTTTAAAGTTCTTTTACGTTGCAGGTTCCATGCAACACCCAGAGGTACAAACCTTTTAACAAAATTGTATCAAACAAGGACTATAAGACCTGTCATACTTGACAATGAGAAGCAAAAATGAAAAAACTGACCCTGACACATTCTAGGACTGAGCAGAAAAAGAAGTGTCTTCTACCCCAGCTTTTGAAAATCACATTTAAAAAACAACCATCTCAGAACTTACCTCTATGTGATGCTTGACTTAAAAAGATGCATAGAAGCAGTCTTGTACAATAATGTTGTGCACTGGAAGGTTCACACAGAATTTAAATGGAAAGAGTTATTATCGGCATTCAGAGAAAATCACTGTTTCATTACTTTCTCTTTTCCCTCTAATAAGTACTTTCCAACCAGTGCCAGTCCACTCTGTAGCTTTAGGAGTATCTTGCAGCTAAGTTCCCAGTGGAGCATCTGATATTTTTCCAAGAAATGCTTTTGAGATGCTGAACGAACAGTCCTTTCAGCCCAACAACTTTCTACATAAAAGCCCTCATTATGAATTTTGAGTCAGTGGAGTTTTCTCAGTGTGTGTTGCTGATCAGGATTTCTTGACCTAGAATCGGTATTTCCTGTCTAGTTTGCAAGAAGCCCCGAAGCACATTTGAATGCTGTGCAGGCTAATGACTACAAAAGAGAAAAAAAAAAAAGAAAATAACATTAAAAAAATTGATTCGGAATTGGCAACTCTGTAACCTCTCCCTTAGCTGCCATCTCATTAACATATTTGTTCAAAAGCCTTTTCTCTGCTTCATTACATAATTTGTGTTACAAAATCCAGATAAACACTCATTATTCCCAGGTCTAAATAATGGCTTACAGGGCTTCCTTTTTCTTATTTTTCTTCGTTTTTTCCCAGAGAAAAATGGGAGACAGAAGGGGCTCTTTGGAATTGCTTGGTCCTGTGCTTTTAGTAGGTGGTACTTAAAAAATGACCAACACTGATGGTTGGTCCATCATACTGCTGTAAGGGATTGGTTGTCATAGCAGGCACAAGAAATGCTAGGCCTTCCATCAGAAAATCCTGAAGACACTGGTATTAGCATTGAAATGAAAAGGTAAAGTTCTGTTCCTTTTTCTCTCTAACTCGTATTTCTTCTAAAGTTGCCTGTGTAAAAATGTAGAACTGTATGGCCACCAGCTGAGGTCCAGCGACAGGCAGGACCTGCTGCACGTGGGGCCTCTAGTGCTGTCGGTCAGTCCCAACCAAGAGAGAATGTCACCAGGGGAAAAGGGAGAGCTGGTTAATGCATGCTGGAGTTTTCAGCTTGCCCGCACTTAGATACACTGAAGTGGTCCGAGGGTCACTGGGGAACAGTGGGGCCTGGGAGGCTGCTGGGGCAAGGCTGAGCGGCCACGCTCTGAGGCTTGGTGAGGTGGCTGGAGGACCGACGCTGGGTTTCTCAGCGTCAGATGGCAGGCAAATATTTTCTCAGCACCAGCTGGCTGTTTTGGTCCGAGTGTGACAGCATTGCCCCAGGGAGGCCAAGCTGAGTTTGTGAGGCTAGATATGACCACGAGCGCCACTCACCACTCACCACCCTCCCTGCTGACTGCAAAGCAGCCCTGCGGCCCGTCAGCCTGCGCGGGCTGAGAGAACAATGGCTGTGGTGACATCAGCCGGGCAAGGGCTGCGGCCACGTGGGGCACGGGGCAGCCGCCAGCACAGCCCGCTGCCCACAGGCAGCCTCCTGGGTTCGGACCGCAGCACCTGGGGGCTCGTTTCATGGTGCTGCCTCTCCCTGTCTGCTGGCTCCTGCCCAGACTGTGATCTGGTAGACTGCAATGTTATGGTTAACAGTAAAATACCATTAAAGGTGAGTTCACAGGTGGGCTGTCATGTCCCCTGCGGGTTCCTCTGCGGGTGGGTGCTGGTGCTACACCTGCACCACACAGCACAGGTGCTGGGCGGGACGGGGCCCGAGGGCTCCCTGGGCCACCGCGGCTCCAGGCGTGGAGGGCAGATGGTGGCCGGAGGGCTCCTGCAGCCCTCTCGGGCAAGCACAGATGCAGAGGCTGTCCTGCTGCCCCTCCTGTGCCAGAGGCGCTGGCGGGCGCCTGGCCTGCCACAGCTTGCTGCCTCCCTCGCGGACCCAGGGGCTCACCCGGCTCCTTGGCAGGCGTCTGCAGTGGGAGAGTGTGGACAGAGAATCATGGAATTATAGAATGGGTTGGGTTGGAAGGGACCTTTAAAGGTCATCGAGTCCAAGGCCCCAGCGATGAGCAGGGACATCTTCAACTACAACAGGTTGCTCAGAGCCCCGTCCAGCCCTGCATGCCCGAGGGTTGGGGGCAGAGGCCGGCGGGTCAGCCAGCCCTGCTGCAGCGGGGCAGAGGGACACCCTGCCCTCGGCGGCTTCGGGCAGCTCGGGGCAGAAACCTGTCTGCTGCAGATTAATTTATTTGGGCAAGAAGGAAATGGACACCCCGCAGTTCCTCTAAGGACTAGTGAACTAATCTGTATGTGGAACTCACACTAATACTTATCTGGCAATGCTGCTGTTTCTCCTTTAAAGAATTTTTGGCTAAGCAGCTGTTTGGGGTGGAGTTACTGCAACAGAGGCTTTCAGTTTCGTTTTTTTTTTTCTCTCTACTTTTAGAAGAAAAGATATCCAGGAAAATAAAAAGAAAAATAATGACAGAAGAGAGCAGGTTCTGCAAAAACTGGTAAGAGATCTTTCTTCTTCTCCACCCCTTCAAAGTGTGGGGATTTCAAGAGTTTTCTAGGATTTTCCTTAATGTTATCTGGGTCTCCTGTAACGGGGAGAAGAGGAAGAACCACATGACAGGAGGAGTGTATGCTAGTAGTAAACAAAAATACTATTTTGGATGCATTTTCACATTTCCAGGTTGTTGCTTTCTTGCTACTTTGCTGTGGAGGGGTTTCTTCCATAGCCCTGTGCTGTACGTTATCTTTTTACATAATACCACTGTGGATAATTTTGCAGTATCTGGCAGAGGAGTCAGTGTATGGACCATGCCAAAACCAGCAGCTGCCTCAGTTTCCCCCCATGGCTGATGTTTCTTTCTGTTGCTATATTTGCAGTTAAGTGATAATATATTCATTTTTTCAGAGTAATTGGCCGTCTCTCACAGCATAGAAGGCTGAGAGGGGCCATGAGGATAGCATTGCTTGCTGTGTCTCAACTAGTAGCTAAGCCATTGGGCAAATTGTATGAAGACTGTGAAGCACTGCAATTAAAAAACTGTCAAACTTAGAAAGGTTAAACATGAGCTTAGCCTCAGTTTGATTTGGTCACAAATCAGCCTTGCACAAATTAGCCTTGCACAAAGAGAGCCTGTGTGTTGTGTTCTAAAAGGTTGTAGGGGATGCTTTGAACAAAGCAGTTGCTGCACACTGATCACACTCCTTGGCAGACCTACTTTGCCGAAAACTTCTGTTAGATGCCTCTAACCAGTTCTTAAAACCTGTAGTGACAGAGATGACACATTCCCACAATAAACCCTTTCCTGTTGAACTGTATCTCAAATCTTGTCACTAATGTGGTGAACACATCAATTATTAAATAGGTGATTTCCCAGATAAACTTGTGTCTGTTCCTGAATCCAGCGAGCATGGTGAGATCTGTGTATCTCAGCTCACAGGAAGCCTTCATCTGAACAGAGCAGCTGCTCAGCTGGGCTACCTTAAATTGCTCTGCCAGGAGCCAGAGCTGGAAATTTTGTGATGCCTTAAATGACACCCAGAAGAGGGACCCTCCTTTTCTTTCCACATCTGTAAACAGTGTAAATGAGAGCTGGAGCTTTTCCTGAACAATTGTTGGAGAAATATACCAGGAGCCTCCAGCAGCTGCCCTGTCCCTTTCAGAAGTATTCCTGGTAATGTGGCAGAACAGAATGAGTAATAGATTTCAGTCTCTAAATGTCTCATTAAGATGAATCAGAAATGCACTTATTTCTAGTTTTTAGGGACAAACTAGTTGATGTCTGGGTTTTGCATGGGATAGAGCTGATTTTCTTCCTAGTGACTGATCTAGTGCAGTGTTGTGGACTTAGTGTGAGGAGAATGTTGATACTACTACTGATGTTGTGGTTGCTGCCAAGCAATATTTATACCAAGTCAAGGACTTTTCAGCCAGAAGGCTGAGGGTGCACAAGAAGCTAGGAGGAAACAAAGCCAGGAGAGCGAACCCAAACTGACCAAAGAGATATTCCATGCTATATAACTTCATGCTGCGGAATAAAAACTGCATCAGAGGAAGAAGAACAGGGTTGAGGGGTTTTTTTGTGCGAAGTTTTTTTATTTTTTGTTCGTGAGGGTTTTTCTTGTTTTCTTCTGAGGTGGCTATTGTTCAAAGACTGGTTGGGCATAGGTATGCCTGTGGGAGGTGGTGAGTCATGTTATTTGCTTCACTTGTTTTTTCCCATCCCTCTTTCTTTCAAGTATTAAACTGTCTTTATCTCAACCTACAAATTTTCTCACTTCAGTTCTTCCTATTCCCCGCCTTGTCCCACTGTGTGCGTGGTGGTGGTGAGTGAGCAGCTCTGTGGGTGCTTGGCTGCTGGCCAGTCAGCCCACCACACCAGTTCATTTACTCTTCTCTCTTTCCCATTTATGCCCTGGGTAGTAAACGAGATGTGTCTGCTGCCAATTTCTCCCTCCATGAGGCCCACTGCTTGCGATTTCTCAGTCTCTGTCCAGAATGTGATGAACCAGTTGCCCAAAAGGATATGAAAGACCATCAAACAGAAGCACACAAGCAGGTGAGGAATGCTACATGATCTTTTTGCAAATAGCAAAAGGCTCGCTCAGCCCTGAAGTAGTATGTTAATGGTACTGTGCTCTATATTAACTAGATTTGAACTTCTGCAATTGTCTGACCAGAAAATCTATAAGGGTCTGATATGACCCTTTGGACCTTGTTACAGCACCTTTTGATCTTGTTGCACACTGAACTTAAGAGAACAAAGCTTCCACTGTGGTTTCCCCAGCAATACAAAATACAGATTAGATATGGATACATGCTCCCGGTGCTTGCGAATTAGCCAGAGTATGCAAGTTAAATTATTTAATTAGAAGAAGACAGACAGTACCTGATCTGACATACGCATTGCTTGTACAAAGCTATGACATCAATGCACATTTTAAAAAAACTGAACTGGCAGAGTAAATTTATCGGCTCTTCATATAGTGAGGCAATAGCATTTTTGGTATAGCATTAAGAACCCTACTTAGGTACTATGTTGAAGCATGGATACACAGGCATGACTTTTTATTCTGTCTTACTAGTTTTATTATTTTAGCAATGCCATTGATTTCAGTTACTTAACACAACACAAGTAGCTCTCATGGCAAACCCACAGAAAACTAGCATGCCTCCTATGTCTTCAGAGGGGCTATTATAATTTAGACTAGCTGAATATCAGACCTATACTTTTAGGTTAAACCTCAGTCAAAATTTTGATTACACACTCTTTATTTCATGTCACACTTTGCATTTCACATGGGCACCCTTGACAACTGGATCCTTGCACAGAATGACAGCTTCCTGCAGAGTCATCAGATATCTGTTTTCCTCAAAATCTCATCAACACAGCTCAGGCCTGACAGACAAACAAAAATTTACCAACAGCTTTTCAGTGATTGGGATGAAAATGACAGGAAGATCATCTCAGCAGCTTGAAGTCGTATTGAAATATGAAAGCACTAACCATCCTCCTATGATCCTGATGAACTGCTGTGTGTTTTGCTTGCAGGTCAGGTGTAACCTTTGTCATCAAAGCATGCAGCAGTACCAGTTGGAGCATCATGAGGTATGTATGGAGTGCAGTACTTTTAACCGGCTAGGCTGACCCCTTTGGCCAGCAACCAAGAGTCACTCTAATGGATTCAACAGTAAAAACAGGTAAATCCCTGACTCTTGTCCTGGACCTTGAAGAAACTTAAACCTCTCAACAGCTGCAGTGTTTTGGCATACCTTTTCCTCTTTGTAAATAAGTATATCTGATGGTGGTTGCCCATCCAGTTGTGATGGGACAGTTTGTTCCAGGTGCTAATCTATTACTTTCTCATCCTTGGTGCCTCAAGCCGATGTTCTTTGAGGCTTCTTGAAGACATTTCCATCCTGTCCCCACACTCATATTACCTTCTTTTCCAAAGGAGTGGTTATGCAAAGCAAGAGTCAAGGAAACAGCTTAGGAGGAGATACACAAAAGAGTTGGCAGAGGCTGGGAGGCAAGAGCAGCCTGGCCATGCTAGCTGTAGCCTGACCATTTCAAGGAACCAAAGCAGTGAAGACACAGCGGGCTTCCCCTCATGGTGGTAGCTGAAGTATTGGAATATTCTAGGTGGGCTTGTACTCCGTTGCTAACCTATAGTGACGCAGAACATCTTCACTGCTATTGATTCCCATTTTGCCTTATACTGCCGAAATCATCCTAAATTAAAGATGGCCGAGATAGGCAAACTCCTTATACAGCAAAGCCTGCATTTGGTTGTGTGGATACCCCTTAACGAGAGCATTCTTAAACAGTCACTCATTGCTGTCGCCCAATGCCCTCTTTTAGTATTGGTAGAAAATTTGTAATAATTTCTTCTATTCATGTGCAGACCGAGGAGTGCCATGAACGAGCAATGAAATGTGAGATCTGTGAACTTGAAATGCCCTTCAACAAGCTGCAGGAACACTTGAACACCTGTGCCAGCCGAACAGAGTGGTGTTGGGAGTGTAACAAATACATCATGTACAAAGATCAGAACGAACACAAAGATATTTGTCAGAACAGTGGTCTGTCCTACCCTAAGGATGTGAACTTTCAAACCAGTGACACATCCACTAATGCAACATTTATTTGCCCCACTGGTAAGCAAAATTCCTCATTGGCATGGACTGGGTCAACTCTGTTAAATCTCAATGCAAATTTTCTTGCCTGCTTTACAACTCTGAGTAATCCAGGCTAGAGGGGATTTTTCTTTAACCAACCACAGTGAGAGGTCCAAGTGTTGCTCTATATTATTCTGGTTATTGTGAAGCCAGAGCGGTTCCACTGACTGATAGGTAGATCATTGGCCATGTTCTTTTATGCCTCCTGTATCCTGGAAGTGAAATTCCTTCTGTCAGAAAATAAGTGTAACTTCTTTCTATTTGTCACACAGGAGAAAATATTATTTAGAATTTCTACCTACTTCATATATAAAGGCAGTGATGCATACCTTGATTTCTTGAGGCTGAGAGCAGCTTTATTAGGCCTAAGGTATTGGACAGAGTATGTCAAGACAAAAAATTCATAAATCCTGTCAATGATTCCAGAAAAGAGCAGGCATCAGTAGGTGCAGTGACTGGCAAAATAAACTACAGACAGCAAAACCCAAACCAAACAGCATTGCTAGGCCAGGGTAGGAGGGAAGCATCTTGAGCCACAAAACATGGGGCTGGAGTGGAATTTCAAATATCCTGCAGTTTGAGAGAAGGGATGGTGGATTGGTTTTGAGTGGTGCCAAAAGCAAAATGCAGTCGCAACTCTTAATTCCTTCTTGGCCAGTGGAATCAGCATTCTTTGTTTCTCTAGAAGCAGTGATCATATGTAGATCTAAGCAGCCTGTCTAGATGACTAGCGTCAGTGTATCAGTACTGTGTTTCTCTCTTTTTTTTTTTTCTTTCCAAAGGTACTGGTGGCAATCTTTGTCAGAAGTGCAATAAGTCATTCTCGGATGACCAGTACTCCCAACATCTGGTAAGCACATTTGAAAGTGGACAAGAGAATGGCCTGTGCTTAATTTCCAGCCAGGTTACTTCTCTGAAAAGCTATATATTAGGTAAGAAAGGACTGTGTGTGTTGGGTCTTCAAACTATAGTTTCATGATACAATTTATTCAGCTGAAGCATCACTGTGAGGTGGTGTCCACTGTCCCTCCCCATGACTCAGGTCTGTTGCAAATCACAACATACCACACAGTTGGCTGTAATGCCAATCTTCACGTCAGTATGCACGCTCTCTTTTAACAGAATAAATGCAGTGCAGCCCATAAGCCGACAGAAGTTCTTGCTGACCAGTCAACTTCAAAATTCAGCAGTGATCCACCACAGTCTTCTTCCTCCCTGGCTCCCTCTTCCTGCTCCAAGAATGCGATGGCGTGGAAGGATGTCCGTCCCAAAGGGAACCAGCCATTGACCTCCAAAACCTTGCTCAAACCCAAAAAGAACAAAAAGGTTGGCTTTCCCTCTCCCACTAGAGGCGGACTTTCCACATCACCTCAAGCTCTTAAAGACACCCAGTCTTTTGACATGCTGGTGGCCTGTGCTCATTGCAACATTCTTCTGCCGCTTCCAACCCTTCAGAAACATGAGGTGAGAGTGACAGGTTGGACTCGGCCTCCTACCTGCAAAGGGCCGTGCCTACAGAGTCACTACCTATCTCCACACTGCCTGGGGTCCCACTGCCCGTTTCTGGATTCCATAGCTGCTTGAAATGCTGGCCATAGGGACACTTTCTCTCTAAAGCATGGAATTTATTAATTCTATTGACTATTTATGCTCACATCTATACAAACAGGATCCATTGCCTATAGGCTGCTTGAGTTTAAGGAAAATAATAACCATGACTCAGGCTATTAATTTTAAGCTCAAATCCTGGAAAGTCTTCAGCAACTGTCATTTGCTGAAGGCTGATGCTGTTCCTGCTAAGCAAATAGTATGATTATCACTCAGCTGCACAGATGGAATTCTACATACTTTTCCATTCTAATAAAGGGGCTCAGTTGCCTCCTGAATATAATTGCATAATGAATATAATGTTAAATTCTCCTCTGATATGACTTTTTCTTATTTTTCTAGATCAAATGCCTACGTTTGACATCTTTGAAAAATGCTAGGATGAAAAAAAAATAAAGCGATGGAGAAAAAGGTACTGCAGAATTTCAGAAATTTAGAATAGAATTCATCATTCAGGATTATTCTTCATTGGGTTAATAGGAGCAATGGGATATTTTGCAGAGGAAGTGTGTCTAGAAAAGCTAATATTCAGAATATCACAAAGCTCTTTATATTCCAACACACAATTGGTTCATGAGGTTGCATTAGGCAAGCATTGCTTCAGATCTTTTCACTCTCTTGACTCAGTAACTTCCCTACTGTAAGCAGAGATCAGCACAAAAGATTTCACAGAACAGATTATGTGTCCCAGGTCTGTCTGCTCCAGCACTGAATGGAGACTTAAAGAATAATTTCAGAAGACAAGAAGTAAAATTATTTTTTCTCCATAGTAAAAATTGCATGTTAGAAGAAGCATTGATATAATTATGCCAGACAATACCTTCAGTTGAGCTTACACTGATCCATAGGCAGTACATAAACTTGTTTCCTCAGCCTGTCCCAAACAGGCTGTGACTCTTAACGCTATTTCTTTGCTCACATCCCCCTCTGCTTTTCAGTTCCTAAGCAGTATTGTTTCTGCCCCATCCAATTAATTAGATGAAACTGAAAGCAGTTGTTCTCAATCTGTCCTTTTCCTGCTTGGTTCAGTAAATAAGGTTTCGCTTCTCCCTGTAAAACCTTCCTCTCCTGGTAAATTAAAGAGAGAAAGCACAAAAATGAGAAATAGGGGGTTTGTCTAGTTTTGAATTACAGGACCCTTGTCTTGAAATAAAAGTAAGTACATGGTAATTACATGGATTATTTGAATTGCGTTATGGTCTTTTTATATTGTTCAACTGAGTGATGACATGAGAGGGCTGTAAAACTGAAACTTTAAAAATGCTCATAACTGGGCTTTGCTTGTTTTACAGAAGACTCTACAGCACTCAACGTTAAATCTGGAAATCTGGAAATACTTCAACTCAGCTTTAGCAAAAGGCACTGAAAGTGCAATAGCTTTATTGACAAATAAAAGTGACTCGCTACTCTGGATCAACAACACAGAGTGACTCAGACTTTTATTCCTTATCAAGAGAGGCATTTAAAAGGTTTTACCAGAAAAAGTCATCACTGTAAAAGTGATGGGGACTCAACAGGTGTTGTCATTTCAGATATTTCTTTGTAAGCTTGCCATAGGAATATATTTTTTCACCTGATTCAGCAAGGGGAGCAGCATATTTTAAAATGTTTGTTCTGAGGGAGAGAAGGAAATAAGGAATTCAGAATTCCTTGTCATGTTGAGTGCCACCAATTCCCCTTGCTCTCACTGAGAGCTGAGACCTTAGTGTTTTTCAGGGCATGGCCCAGTTAAATTAAAAAACATTAAATCCTGCTCTCCTTCACTTCAGCGATTTTCTGAAACTAGGGATAGCACAGTGTAGTCTTGGGAGGTTGCAGACACATCCAAGGATGACGGGGTGTTCATCTTCCGATACACATATGGAACTGGTAGAGCTAGTGGTGGAAAAGTTAAACATGGAGAGGGCGTGGATGCTTTATGCTAATGCCTGTGAACATTTGTGAAGCTGCTTGGCATCTTACATTAATAAACACTAGAACATGTTAACAGAACAGTTTTACTACAAGGTGCCATTTTCCTCTCATGCACCTTAAGGAAGAGACTGCCGTAGCTTATTGAATTACCTGTTACACTGCTTCGTATAGAACTCCCGTAGCATAACTTCTTAGCATATCTTCTTGGCATAAGTGATTAAGTTTACTTAGGCTGCAAGCTGTGAACTGTTGAACTTTCTGCCTTGTTAAGCAAAAAGTGTCGCAAAACGTGCGTTAGAGCCTAAGTCCAGCTTCATCCTCACGGCGCCCTGCGCGGGGCTGCGGTGCGCGTTCGCGCGGCGCTCTGCGCGGGGCTGCGGTGCGCGTTCGCGCGGCGCTCGTGCGGGCAGCGGGTGCCGCAGCGCCCCCGTGTGGCCGCGCGCGGGACTGCGCCGCGTCCTGGCGGGAAGCGGCGGGGCGCTGCGGCCTGGCCGTTCCTCCGCGCCGGAGCCGCCTGCGGCACCGTTACCGTGCAGGCGTTAATTACCGGAGGCTCCCAGCTGGGTTAACGACAACAGCATCTGCATAAAGGGACCGGCAAGCGGCCAAGGGCTGGGGCGCTTCTCAGGTTTTCTTGGGCTGCTTTGGTGCCTGTGGGCAGACAGGACGGGCGGCTGGTAGGAGTTTGTCTCAGCAAGACGAGAGCCACTTGTGGGCGCCCAGAAAATATGAGCCAAATGAAAATACCTCTCTGAAGGATCTTGAAAGCAGCTGAGAACAATCTGGCTCCTTCTCCCGGGCTGAGGAAGCGGCCGTTGCAGCCCCACGGAACGCTCGCTGGTCCTGGCCGTGCTGTGCTCGCCCCATCCAGCACGGTGAGCCCTGTTCCCAGCCCCACCAGCTCCTCAGGGAGAAAACAAGGCTGTCTTTTTTTGCAGAATGACCTCTTTCTAAATTGCTGAGCTCTAGAGGGTAATGGACTTACTATTTGGCAAAGGACTGTACGAAAGCAGCAGTGGCCTGTGCTCAGTGCAGATCTGAGGGGCTGTGAGGGACATGGACAGGGCAGCACAAAGTCAAGGGTGAGAAGCAAGCTTCCTTTCTCTTTTCCTCCTGTTGATTTCAAAATTTTGTAATTCCATTTGGTGTGAAAGTGTGTCCTGGTTTCATCTGGGATAGAGTTGATTTTCTTCTGGTAGCTGGTATAGTGCTGTGGTTTGGATTTAAGATGAGAATAACATTGATAATACACTGATGGTTTAGTTGTTGCTGAGCAGCGTTTGCAGCCAGGCGAGGACTTTTCAGCTCTCACAGTGTCCCGCAGCGAGGGGCTGGGGGTGCCCAGGGAGCTGGGAGGGGACACGGCCGGGACAGCTGAGCCCCGCTGGCCCGAGGGACGTTCCGGACCACACAGCATCGTGCTGAACATAAAACCTGGGGGAAGTGGTCGGGGGGGCTGTGCTCGGGAACTGCCTGGGCATTGGTGAGCGGGTGGAGAGCAATTGCACTGTGCATAGCTTGTTTTGTATGTTCTGTTATTGTCATTACTTTCTCTTTCTCTTCTGTCCTATTAAACTGTCTTTATCTCAACCCACTAGTTTTACTTCCCACCCCGCCCTGATTCTCTCCTCCACTCCACATCACAGGGCCAGGGGGTGACCAAATGGTTGTGTGGTGTTCAGCTGCCTGCTGGGTTAAACCACAATAAAGTGGAAATACCTTTGGTCACTAGATGGCAATAAAGAATCAATGTGGTCTTCCCTGTTCAACAGTGAAAGTTTGTAAGAGCTTGGCCTAGATTTGCCCTGGGAGAAAGACCTGGAAGATACTAGAGAAACCATGAAAATAAGTATGCAATCATTCTGCTTGGTAATTGGAATTTGTTTTGTTATTGTCTGTTTCTTAAAAAAACCCCAAACAGATAGGTTGGATATATCAAGCAGAAAATGATTATCAGATTAAAAGTTTAATTCTGAGTAAGAAAAGGAAGCTTAGTCTTGCTAGCACAGGTACTCAGAGTATGGCATCATACTCCTGAAACACTACTGATGTTTCAATACACTGGGGTTTCAGTGTATTACCTTGAATCTTAAGATACATTTTTATTGTTTAGCACTGTCAGGAGGCAATCCATTTCTGTGTGACCCTACTTCCCTTGTGAAAGCTTACCTACATGCCTCTACACGCACTTAGTTTTTAAACAATCTTTTGTCATAGTGAAAACTTTAATACAAATCTATGGGATACCAGAGAGAAGCACACCTTGTATTTCTCCTTCTCCTAGGTGCTGTATGTTTGTGGCTTCTCTTCCACTACACTGGGGCTGTGTGTATCTTAATTTTGCTTGAAGGTTAATCTCATTTGAAGGCAGTAGTTTTGTGTGTACAAACCTGATCCCAAATACTGTTGTGATTCTTATGGGAAGCAGAAGGACCTAAGTGAAGAAGTTAAACTGACAGTATAGCCTGCAGTGAGCTGATGGGGAGAAGCTGAGTGACCTATTTTTGGATTTGCCTGCTGCTGTTTCTCAGTGGTTCTGTTGCAAAGGGCAATGTGGGATCTCGGTACTTAATGGTGTCTTTTATAGGGTCTGGATTTGCAATAATCCAGAGGGTAAAAGTCATCAGTTAAGAGCCAACATGAGGCCCCCATACCACTTCTGCATGTTTAAAGAAAAAATAAGCAGCGTATTTTTTACAAACCGTACCCAACTGTGTAACTTGCAAAGTACCTTATGATTGACAACTCCTCATTCGCTGTTGAAGGGCTTTCTGGGTTGCTTGAATTGAGTCACTTTGGGATAAAACTTGTCAGGAACTTGAGCCCAACTATTTTTTAAAACTATTATTTAGAAAAAAGCCCCACAAAAACTAACCAAACTATTGGATAGATGACCAGAAGTGGTCATCACCTACAGTATATGAACCTTTCTCCCAGCAATTCAAAAGGAAATTCAGTAAATGTGCAAGTAAACTGTGTGTTAAAAGTAAACGAATTGGGTGACTGCCAGTGATTTTGGAGCTGTGCATTTCTTTGGTTTCAGGAAGGTGCGTTTCGCACAGTCTGCAGGTCTGGATGCTGCTGCATCTGCTGGACAGGCAGGTACGGGTCCGCAGCAGCGCTGGGCTGCGCATCCCTGGGCGCAGGGGAGCACGTGCTGCTCAGTTTGCACCAAGGACTGCACAAAGAGGGTTCGGTCCAAACGTGCTTCTTTGGCAGCATGGCCGAATGCTGCCTGAGCTGCCTCCAGCTCTTCCTGCCGCTTGATGCTCAAGCTGTATTTCTCTTTACGTCACCATGATTAATTTATAAGCTCAGAAGTGACACATAATGTTTATTACGGAGATGACTTTCTTGAACAAGATCCCTGAAATAACCTCCAAGGATTCGTAAGGAACCTTACCTTTGGTAATTATGCAAACTTACTTTTAACATATCTTTAGGTAATCAGAACAAAATAAGACAGTTGTCTTTGTTAATGATAATGAAAACTTGCTTATGAATATTGTAATTATGCACATTACCGTGTCTGCTGTCACTCATGGCTGGGGTACCTTTAGGCAGTATTATTTTTCTCCTATTATCATTGTAACAAAGGGTTAATGAAAAGGCTGAAGTTAGAGTTGCTGTAGTGTAATTTCAGAAAACATTTGCTCGTTCAGGTGAGAACTGGCAGCTCGGTGCGGTGATGCCTGGCGAGGCGGGTGTGCTCCCGCAGGGGTACCAGCAGGCAGAGCCGCGGTGTCCCCAGCCGAGGCTTTGCGGAGGAAGGGTCTGCACGCTGCGGCCATGGGGACACTGACACTGCTTTGACATTTTCTGTCCCCTGGACTACAGCAACACACCATTTTGGTGTGTAGGTTAAGCAGAACTTTTCTGTGACTGCTTAAAATTGATTTTTTAAGTATTTGAGAGTACTTCCATTTATTTTTGAGATAAAGCTGTATCTACCCGTATCAGCTAAGAATTTACCTACTAAGTTTTACTGAAGTGTGTTCACAGGTCAGGTTTTCTTTAAGATGATATAGTCACAAAGCTGAAGGTCCCCTGGCCAGTTCTTGAGAGCTGGGTGTGTGTGACAGTTAATTATGGACTCAAATTCAGCTTTGTGGTACTTAATGCGGCCAAGTGCCTTGTCCTTCTGCAAAAGCAGGCGATCCATCAGAATGGGCCAGCTGCAAGATTAGGCCATAGCAGCATGTTTCTTCCTTGTGTGGTTTTTTTTGTTTTGTTTTGGGTTTTTTTTGTTGGGTTTTTTTGTTTGTTTGTTTGTGGTTTTTTTTTTTTTTAGAAGGGCAGATGGAATTAGGAAGGAAATCGGTTCTCTGCTGCTTTCTAAAATCAAGAATGAAACTAGTGAATAATAGTCATGACTGAGTTCCAAATTCGAAAACTGGAGAATGGAGAAATAACCAAAATCTCCTAAGATTGCTTTGAAGTTTTGTTTTTAAGTCTGCTTTCATTCCCCAGATATTTAAAACTGTAGACAGAGAGACACAGAGAGAGAGAAGACTGGTAGAAACATAAGAGGTGTTGTTGGTCCTTGATTTCAGAACCTGACCTAAATGGCTTTGATCTCTGCAAGCAAACCTGCTTCACAGATACCTGCAAGTGCTGCTGCCACCCTGTACACATAATCTTACTGTCATGCAATTAGAAGCTACAAATATGATGCCACTTCAGCTTTGTAGTTTGCCCTTTTAATTTTGTCTGTTGCTATGGTAGCAGCAGATGATTGCAATCACTGCTGTTTATATTACAATCCAAGTCACATCAATAGAGAGCTTGGAACCTAAACAATAAAAATCTGACTTAACTGTACACTGCATTTGTTGTTGTACATAATACGTTGTTCACAATAATCAGAATTCATTCAAATATTTTGTTTCTGAAACATTTGGAAGATTCCTTTAACTACACGGTTGTCAAATTATAATTTATTTTCAATACATACTTACCCAGGGCTCTTCACACAGTTGGACAATATTTCTTTTCCCCCATTTCCTGAGTATATCCTTGAAAACAATTAATAGCCTTTCTAGTTTCAAAGAAAGGTTACTTTTTTTTTTTAACCTCATACTAGTCATAGTAGTGTTTTAGTATCTAAAAAAATAAATCTTTAAAAAGATAATTCAGTACTTTCTCCCACACTTTGTCTTGTCAATTTTGATTATACAGGCTTTTTGAGGAAGGACTGTACTTTGTGCGAAGGTTTGTATAAAGGAACTTCTGTGAGCTACAACATTAATAAACTGTAGTATCAGTTTTTGATTTTGAACATCACCTGCTGAGCTTTGGAGAAGTTGAGAGCAAGAGAGGAGAGAGAAAGTCTGTGTGGTGCCCTGAGGGGATCAGCGATGGTTTTGTCCTCTGCCCACATGAACCGTCAGCATCGCATCGCTGCAGAGTTCATTTTGGGGACCGCAGTGCTGCCATTTGGAAGGGAATTTAGCTAATATTGCAGCAAAACAGTGTGAAATCCTGCATTCATGGGGTTTAGGGTCTGTTGGTCCTGGCTGCAAGGCGTGAGGTGGGGCCGCAGATCTCGGGGCCGCAGATCTCGGGGCGCGGGCCCTCACGGCCGCTGCGGCCACGTGGGAGGGATCCCCTGCAGCGAGGGGCCCCGCGGAGCCTGCGGGACGCGGTTCGATTTTCTGCTCTAGTACCTGCTCTGTCTTCGCGCGCAGAGCTACGGCTGCTCCCCTCGGGTGCCTGGTGCCCAGACATTGCAGTCACTGGGGCTGACGGCTGCTCCAAGCACTGGGAAGGCTGAAACTCATCTACTGGGTGGTACATCTTTTCTTACAGAAAGTTGAATCTAGATGGTCTAAATAGGAGGCTAGTAAGGCAATTTGCTGTTTAAATGACCCAATGCACATTGGGCATATTGAAGAAAAAAGCCATTTCCTAGTGACTAAATCTCATTAAAAAAGCAATTTTCCAATCAATTACAATGCAATTTAGCTGCTAACTGTTTAATTATCAAAAAAGAAGCTATTTTGTTCTCTGTTCCTATATTTATGAACCATACTTTAAAATCTCATCTTTAGAGTAGCTTTTTGGAGGGATATGACTGCTCTATTGATGCAATTATATTAAAGTTAAAATTTTCAGTTCAATGTATTGTATAAGTTCAAGGAAATATTGTTTGCACAAAAGCTTTGGAAATAGGAGCTTCATTGATTTCTACAAAAGCTTGAATCTTTATTTTCATGCACTATAAAAATTGTATTATGTAGGTTTTATTAGAGGGGCTTGGGTTGGTTTGGTTGGTTGGTTTTTGCTTGTTTTGGTTTGTGGTTTTTGTTTTGTTTTAAATCCTGTGCAAGAATTTCAGTCCTGGAAACATAAACTGAAAATAGACCAAGGCGCCTCTTGAAAGGAAGACATCTGTCTCCAAAGAGACTGAAACGGGTAAAACTCAGACATGATTTATAAGACCTGGGATGCTGGTGCCTGGTTGTGACTCCTTGTCTCAGGGTAAACACCATGGCGAAGGATGCGCTTACGGATCAATTCTGAGAATAGGAAGACATTAAAGCAGCAGTGGTGCCATGTCTTGTAGTTTTTATTAAAAATCTTGCAATACTTGATGTTTCTTCTTAAAGCTCCAGCTTGCAGAGTTATCTGAGACTTTCATAATTCCTTTTTCTAATGCTGTTTCAAGTCTTTGTAGTTTAAAGGAAATCTCAAACCCGCAGATTTTTCAGCCTTCAACAATGGATGAAAATGAAAAAGGAGGCAAACCTATTGCTTCCTCACAGCTTCTGCTTTTTAATCCAATTTGGGGGTAGATCCTGAACGGGTGTAACCCGTGGTGTTATTTGACACTATCCTGGGGCCTCTGAAAGCACCTGGTAACTGGTGCAGAGATGGCAGAACTCCTGCTGTAAATCAGTCCTGGCCCTGGTGGGTTCGGCAGGGGCACCAACAGCCTCGTGCCTGGTGACACCGTGCATGAGCAGAACAGAAAAATGGCTCGTGCGCTTTGTTACTTGCTGCTTGTGTAGTTCATCTTGTGGCTTCTCTGAGCAGGGGGAATAGCGAGGCGAGGGAGTGGGGAGGGCTCTTAATTAGGACATAATTAAATAAGCAATGCTCCAAGATGACGTGGGTATTAAAACAGTTTAATGGTGATGGTGACTGGAAGTCTACATTTTCTTCTTCTGACTCTCACAACATTTAGATTATTGCAGGAAAGTTGTTGCATAAAACTCCTAAACAGGTCAAGACTCACATCACTACAGTGTGGTGTATAGCGATCACTTTGCTAATGTTTGCATATGAGGAGGTATAAATGTACGTATATAAATAAAACATGTAAACTTGCATGTATCCTTGTGAATTGAAATGATGTTTTTTTTCAAAACAATCAACTACCAGCCAAAATTTCACCGAAATGCCATTCTGCTCAAGTGAGTAATGCAGGAAATATTATTTGCGATAATTACACACCTGAGTTGGATTTACAAAAACACAATTACTTTATACATAGTTTGGGATGACTTTGATAAACTTGCTCATTTTGTGCTATCAATTTAGAGAAGACAGGAATAATTTATTGAAATTACCATAAATAAACAATGAAACAAGACCAAGATTTATGGTTTAATATTGTAATTGGGTTTTCTGAGGAAAAATAAGTCTTTTGAAAGAGTGAACTTGTAATTGTGTACACAAAGAAGGTGTAGTGTATTGTAGATGGTTTATAAAGTGCCTGTCAAACTGTTTATGTGGGAATTGCATTAAATGCCAAGCTTGCTGGGGAGATACAAAATTTAACAAGATCCGTTGCAAATTAGATAAAAAATTTATAAAGGCTTCTGTGTGCAGCCACACGCCTACATGCGCCGAGCCAAGGTTGTGAGACGCAGAGCGCCTGCTCTCCTGACCTGGCCATGCGCAGTAAGTTGCAGTCCTGCTGCTGAAGGACTGTTTTCAGGTGTGCATGTCCCTGAGCACCTGTGTTTCATGCAGGGTCACAACGGAGCAGCTGATGCCAAAAAGGGTGTTTCAGAGGGCCCTGCGCAGAGGAGCGGCCGGGGGACCGCCCAGCCCGCGGTGTGGGGCTGTTGGTGACACTGTCCTGTCCCGTCCTGGTGCTCTGGCTGTGTGGGGCTGTGCGGTGTCGGCTGGGCCTCTGCCATGGCCACGCACTGCTGGGCATGTGGCAGTGCTGCCGAACTGCCTGGGGACCGGGCTGTCACTGCAGCCTCTGCCAGGGCAACCGCAGGGAGCGAGGCCCTGAGCGTCCTTATCAACTGCATGGCTGCTGCTGGCACAACTGCTTGCAGCTCCATGCTCTGGTCCTCTGAGTCACCCCCTCGCCCACGTTGCTATTAGGAATATGTCATCTTTGGAGAGGTTATTATTTGTGGTAATTGCAGAGGGCAGTGTGTCAGACATCAGTTTCGGCTGGTTCCCATCTCCCGTCACCTACTGCTGCCCCTTAGAAAAGAGGTCTTGCCAAGGACAAATTGAGTGGCCTCGCAGGTTATTTGTGCTGTTTTGGGAGGACTTTGTGAATGTGAAAAATGGAGCCTCCACATCCCTGTGGATGGGAATGACTGAGCAGCTGCTTTGGAGCGTTAGGACACCAAGTGCCCAGGCTCCTCTCTGGAGCCTGCGGATGGGCTGTGGAGGTGCTGGATGGATACAGGGTCTGGCTTCAGCTCTTACTCTCCTCTGCCATGAGCCACTTTTCTTGTAGTCAGGTCTTACAGTATTTTCAAGGCTTTCGGTGTGCAGAGACTTGCCAAATAGATTTTTCAAAGTTGCCTCATGTAGCCTAACAGCTGTTGATTTCAGAGCAGGTGGTGTGTTGGAGAGGAGGGCCTGGGCAGGACGGGGGGCTGTGGTGGCTGCTGTGGGATCGCAGGGCTGGGGTTTGGCTGACAGTGGGTTCACATCTGCTGGCTTCGCCTGAAGTGAAGCAGCTCGAGTCTGGCGATGTGATCAGTACAGGCATGGGAGTACTGTGGAAAGCTGATCCTGCTCTAGGGTTAGATGTTGAACCTACTCCAAGAGAGTCACAGCCCAGAAGTCACTTTCAGTTTCTTGCCTACAGGGACCCAAGTGATGTGCTCCCTGGGCCAGGGGACAGTGGGGTCTGGCCACCTCACAAGCACCTGGACCACCTTCACTGTCTGAGGAGCAACCCGTGGGAGGATGGACCATGCCAGACGCAGTTCTCGCACGCAGCCCAGTCCCGAGCACCTGGTGCTGCGCTGAGCTTCGCTGCGGAGGGGAGAATCAGCAAAAAGGACTTTGAAAATGTCCTTTAAACTGGGGGGGAATCTGCTGAGAACAAATCCCTGCCAAACTTTATAACCTTTCTTGGCAACTGAACAACAGCTGTTACAGTCTAGTGGTTACTGTATATTACAAATGTTATTTCCAAACACTTGGCTAGCACCCGGGGAGAAAATATATGCCTTGTGGTTGACTAGCATCTGAGTGCTTCCTTTCAGAGGATGTATGGCTCTAGTGTAATGAATACAGCAATCATCAGGTGCTGTGAGAAAAGGACAAATATTGTCATGATTAAACTGTGAAGGTTAAATGAATCATTTGAGAGGGCTATGGTGTACTGATATTAGACCTACTGGGGAACACAGAGGGAGGAAAATGCCTTTGTGAATTCTCTATGTTGTTGGTAGTGTTTTCTATCCCAAATAGAAGGTCTGTTTTATGCATGTTGGTACCCCTCAAAATGAAAACGCTGCTGTTACGCATGTGTTCCTCCTTAAAAACTTTCTCAGCCCATTGAACTGACTGGTGCTGTGGCGCACAGAGCCCGCGTGGCTCGGGGCAGTGCTGCTTTCTTCAGCATGACAGCAAAACGTCTCCAGGAAGCCCCAACTGCTCAGGAAGGCAGAGGACAGATGTCTTCCCTCTGCAACGGAGTCAGAGAAGGCTACACCTAGATAAAGTCCCTGCTGGGATAGCAAAATAGCATCACCTGAAGGTGTAATCTATTTAATCTGTTTGTCTTATTGTGTTGCCATTCAGCCCACATATCCAGTATATACTGATATTTCAGGCTGCAGTTTTGGCTTCCATTTGAATGAAAATTATTGTCTCTACCTTGCCAGTGAAGAAGTGCAGAAAAGCTCATTATCGGCTAGCAAGGAGAGTTTTATTTCAGATGTGCAAAAAAGAAGGAAGACACTCTGTAGTGGCTTGGTGTTGGGTACTTTTATTCTTTTGTAGCTCCCTTACATTTGTTCAGAAAAGCTGAAAACATAAGAAATCCCTTTCTCTATCTGCGTGAAGACTGTAACATGTTTATGGTTTGGATTTCTAATGTGTTCTCCATCACTATCTGCTGGGTTACTTTGGGCAAAGCATTTTCCTGCCCGTTCCCCAGCTGCAAAATGGAGATACTGAGACTGTTTAGAGCTTAGGGACGTATAAGTGGAAAGCAATATAAAAGAACAGCATATTGTGAGATATAAGGTTTTACCACATCGTGCAGTAAGGGAAACGGAACTACTAAGTGTTCTTATTTTTCAGCAGATTTCTCTGAGTTCAGGCTTATCTTTAACAGAGGAAGTGGCTATTTTACAAGCATGAGTTGCACTCCAGTGCACAGCTATGCCTCTGAGAAGTAATTGGATTTGGTACTTACCTTCCTTTTGAGGCTTTAGAGTTATTGTCCCAGACATAGACCATTGTGGAGGAAACTGTTTTTAAACAGACTTAATCAGATCTTAATTTCACCTGCTTGCATTAAAAATTGTTTCACCGATCATACCTTGAGGTAAATATGGCAAAATCAGCTCTTAATTCTCAGTTACCCTGCTGTCAGCAGCAGAAATCTGAAGCTTGTCTCTCATGCCCTAAGGAAAACTCTCTGTTTGCCATCCCATGTACAGAGCAGGGGGGAAAAAAAATCGTATATTTTCTGAGATTGCTGGCCCACATATGCATTCCAGACTATGCTTGAAAGAAAAACCGCTGAGGCTCTGGCTATTTTTCAGTCTGTACTTCATTTTCTTCTGTCAACTGGCTGCCTGCTGGGTTGCAAACTGTAATCTTCAAATTAGCTGGAAAACAAGCACCACCACCCCCTAAAAAAAAAAAAAAAAGGAATGGAAATTCATGCAGGCTCTGCATTTTCTGTAAATCAGATCTCTGTCATTTGGAGTCTAAGGTCTACCCTGCAAGGTTCCCCTGGTGTGAGAGGTATCTCAGTGTCTGCTGGTACGTTCCAGCAGGTGCAATACAGGCAGAGTGCTGTTATGATGGGCTCTTGCATAGACAAGCACCTTTGTTTCATTCTTTCTCTTTTAGGTCTTGAACAAACTTGGACATTGATCTCAACTTTTTCGCTGTTCCCAGTTTGAGGACAGAGTTATAAACCCAGTGAAATCTTTCTTTCCTTCATGTATTCATTTTGTTCTACGTGGAGGATGTTAAAAAATCGCTCAAAGACGTCAGCTCAAACTACGATAATTTATGAGGAGCTTTATGCTTGTATTTTCTTAAACTAGTCTCCTTTTTTGGCAGCTGATAAACAGGAATTAGCAAGGCTGGTGTGCAACCCTCGTACAGGTTCCAGGTGTGTTGCTGATTTTTTAATTATTAAATTTTGCACACGAATGAATGATCATCACTATTATTTTCAGGCCAGCCCTTGACAGCCTGCAGCTGTATGTTGTTGTGTTCAAGATGTTACTGATGGTGGGAGCTGAAATCCTGAGCAGCAGTGAATGCTGGGCTGCAGCCGGGTGGTACCTCCACCACAAATGTGTCTCTGGAGATCTGTGCGCTGGGTTACTGCTGAAGTGCTGCAGCAAGTCCTTGACCTCTAGCAGTCCTCGGGGTTTCACTACAGAAATCCCATCTGCCTTGGCTGCAGATGAGCGATGTCTGGGAGAGCGTTACAGCCCGGTCCGCTGTGCTCCCGTCACATCGTGCGCTGGTCCTCGTGCTGGTGCTGCGTGGTGAGAACCGCTCACCAGCAGAACTGCTGTGGTGCTCGGGAGCGAGCCTGTGGGGCCCCAGCCTTGCTTGTGCGGCTGGAGCACAGAGTTTTGTGGGGCAATTTGAAATTATCATTTGCAATCAGAAAGCAAGCATGGAAGGCAGGGGAGCGCAAAACCCAAGGCATTGCATTTTGAAAGCTTCTGGCCATCTATGCAACTGATACAAATTGATTTCAGTGGGGCTTGGTTCACTGGCCTCAGCTGAAAATCTGGCTCTGAGTATTTTAGCCTTCTTCTTTACCCAGAAAATGCAATAAGACTTTTTAAAAAAAAAACATTAAAGAGCCAAGTTTTTCTTATAGCTTTGCTATGAGATTTCATAAAGCAGATAATTGTAGAGGAGATAAAAACTCCTGGCATTTTTGAGCAGAGAGAGAGGAGATAATTCGCATATAGGTTGAGAAATACCTATGTTCGTTGTTTAGTTTTTCACTGAAGTGCTTAAATAACATTCGGTTGAATCCAGAAACAAAGCTGAAAACATGAAGGACAGAGCTGATTCCTGCTGCAGGTTCAATCAAATCAACATGTATAACCTCATCTGGGTGTTCCTGCTCCGGCGGAGGGATTGGACTGGATGATCTTTCGAGGTCCCTTCCAACCCCTGACATTCTGTGATTCTGTGAACATGGCCTCTGTGGAATTTGGCCCAGTATAAATATCCCTACTGGATTTTTTTTTTAATGATGCATTTTGGAAAAATTAAAGCAATTCTGCCACCAATTTTGTAGAGACAATCAGACCTTCTCAAAATGCCTCTGATTTTTCTGTCAAAAGAAATGTCTGTGGTGAAGCTAACAAGGAAATAGAGGGGAAAGGAAATCTGTGCCAGACTCCTTTCAGTGGTGCCCAATGATAGGATGAGACTGAAACACAGAAGGTTCCATCTGAATATGAGGAAAAACTTCTTTACTCCGAGGGTGCCAGAGCCTGGACCAGGCTGCCCAGAGTGGGTGTGGAGTCTCCTCTGGAGACACTGAAACCCGCCTGGACCGACTTGTGCCATCTGCTCTGGTGACCCTGCGTGAGCAGGGGTTGGGCTGGAGGATCTCCAGAGGTCCCTTCCAACCCCAACCCTTCTGTGATAAACCATCAGAGCAAATGCTGCCTGCGGCACCTCAAACCTCTGCTGTCCCGTTGGGTGTTTGGTGATCTCCACAATGCGGCCCTCGGGCACCCGCCAGGAGACCAGTGTGAACCGGGGGATCCCGGCTGCTCGGGGAGGCGCTGGGTTTCAATATGTTCTCCCGTATGTTTTAACACTTTTGCATTTCTTCCATCTGTTTCTGGGAAATGTGAAGGAATTTAATGATCTTTTCTAGGGTTATTAAACCAACAGCTGTTGTCATTAATAGAGGACATTCTTTATGGCAGCGTGCAAATTCCAGTGATAAATCCAGCCCGGCTACCCTGTATTTCTTTTTAATGAATACAGCATTTGTACTGAAACTGAGGTTATGAATATAGTGAGTTCTTGAACTATTATTTTAGGATATAGCTTTGGCATAAAAATAGGTCTTTTTTTTTTTTCCCTCCTCTTGTTCCTAATTGCTTTTTCCATGAAATACATTTCATGCTGGGTGAGATAGAATTTTGTTTGTTTGTTTCCATTTTCCTTCCTTCTCCCCTCTTTGTTCTTCCTGCCAAAAAGCAAACTGAAAAACTGGAGAAAAGTTGCTCAAAAGAATGGAATACATCACAATTGAATAACCTTTTTTGATGAAGTTTATTTGCAGAAAGAAATTATCTTTTCCTGTTCACTTTAAAGGTTCCTCTGGCATGCAAAATTGATGGTGACTTTTATTGTATTTGGAGCAGGGGTTTTTTGCCTTCAGTGACTTGCTGCCCTGCATTGTAATGAAGACCATAAATATCTGCTTGGATACACTTTATGTCTAATTACACACTATCCTGTTTTTCAATACTTTCACTTAATACTGTATAGTAAAGAGGTTTTTTGCTGCATCACTCTATTTTTCCTACTTTTTTTTTAATAGTAACATAACCCAACATAATAATTACAATTTTGAGCTCAGCAAAATGCACAATGTAAGGTAATGATATTGTATGTACTTGGATAGTGGCCTCATATCTAATAATTTCAGTAACTTGTCTTGAATATTTAATAGTCTCTTGAAGGGTTTAAGAGCTGCCTGGCACCTGCATGTAGGAAGAACAGAATATCCCAGGGCAGCAGAATCTTCTTTGGGCCGCCTTGCTCTGTCATGTGTGGCTGTCATTCCAGGCTCGTGCGATGCAGTAAGACTTGGTGTCCTTAAATCAGATTCAAAACTAGATGTGATTTGAACTTAGTTGTATGTAAACAGCCAGGAGACTTCTGATGAATTTCACTTAGGAGTAATCACTGCATTTGTGTCATTAATAAACGAAAACAAGAAGAAAATGCTTTTCTGTTGTCTTCAGTGACTTATTCATCCTGCACCTTAAAAAACAAAGCACACAACAAAGTACTTTTTCATCTTGACTGAAATGCATTTTAAAATTAATTGTTTTACTGGCTTGAAAGCTTCATAAATTGGATTAGAATCCCATATATATACCAGCCTCGGGTAATGGGTGATCTGGCCTGTTTGTTATCTTTCTAATGATTTTCTCACCTGGCATTTTAATTAAAATAATCCCTGCATGGACATTGTAAGCAGAGGTGGGCAGGAGCAGAAATATTCTCTCTGCCATGGGAGAAGATTTGGGCTTAATTTACCAATTTAAGAGGGATTTACCAAACCTGCACAAAATGCAGATATTGGAACCTGAATTAATCAGCATGGAAATGACTGAGCATGGTTAAATGCATATGTCTTGTTAGTATTCAGCATTGCTACCATGAGAGGAAAGAATAAGAAATGAAAAAGATGGGATAAAACAAGTAAGAACAGGAAGAAAAAATACGGATGTTTCTTAATCCGTGGTAGTCCTTTCAATAAGCCTGCAGACCATTCCAAGGAAGTCATGCTAATGATTCATAAGTAGTTTCATTGTAGGATATCTATGTCTGAGGGCTTCTGGCTGCAGTAGAGGTAACTAATAAACAATTATGTGTCTATCTAAGGGCCTTATGCTGTCACTTAGCACTGCAGTATGTGCCTTCCTTGGGAAATGGAAAGCAATAACTGAAATTTAGGGGTCTTCACAGATGGTTTGGGGTATATATATATATATATTTTTTTTTTTTTTTGAGCCAAAAATATGTTAAAAGTAGCAATCGTTTTCCCAAAGAGCAGGTGCTCAGATAGTATGATTGTGAACATCCTATAACTTCATGGATGTATGGATAGTGGGACAGATGTACAGTGACACAGATAGATGGATTAAACACTTGACATTCACCTCTGCAGAGAGAGATCCTGTTTTGAAAAATAAAATGGAACTGAAATAGAAGTAGAGCTTTTGTGGAATTTCAACCCTAGTGTGCGTAGTTACTTTGAACAAAAATATTAGCTACTTTTTTGACAAGCTGGATTTGCGGTCTTGTTCTTTTCAAAGGAGAGAGAAAGCAAAAGGAAAAATGCGGCTTGTCTTTAAAGCGCAGCAAGAGCTCTGGATCATTTATTCCTTGCAGCATTTTCCCTTAAAAAGAAGAGATTAGACCAAAACATGCATCTTTTCTTGTCTATTAAGCTGGGAAGATCCTGCTAATTTAGAGTTCCCGGTTAACCCTTAGTTCTGGTCTGTCTTTGCCAGAGCAAGGGGCATTAATTGCCCCAAGCAGCAACCTCCGCCCAGTCCTCACGAAGTGGCTCCACAGGTACAGCCACATCCGGCTCGGTCCCCTGCTCGTCCAGACCCGCTCCGGCGCGTTTCCTGGTGCGCTCTGGTGACGCCTGGGCTGCCAGCGGGACCTGTGCCTGTCCCCATCCTGCCGTGCTCAGGTGCTGTGGGACCATGTCCTGCCGGTGCAGCCGCTTCCCAGCCTGTGCTGCGGGTACCCCCGGCCCGTCCTGTCCTCCCTCCTGGGGCAGCCGTGCTCCTGCTGGTCCGCAAAATGCTCACAGTCCTCCCCTCTTTAAAGCTAGGCTTAACGTGCAGTGTTGCCACTGTTGTGTGGAAAAGGTGCATAAGATTCATTGCTTTTCAGAAATGAAGAATCCATCCTGAAAGGGAAGATTGCATTTGAAATATAGCTGGGCTTGGTAGTGTTTTAAGTGTAATGCCTCTAGCATTTTTCACTTTCAAGGTGACAGTAATTGAAGGATGGATTCCTGCAATTTTGGCATTCATAATTTGACTGAGAAAAGGTCAACTTCTTCATGGAATCTTGTTTAAACTGGTAGAATGGCATGGAAATGTCACATTGTCTTTCTGATAGTGTCACCTGTGTTTTGATTAACAACAAGTTCAATCTGTAATTCAGAATAAAGCCCAAATGCCACACATAGCTCAATAAGAGCCTAGTCCAAAGTGCCTGAGATATCACTAGAAAGATTTCCCTTGATTCCACTAGTTTGGGATCTGCTCTAACTGTTCCTTTCTCCAGGATAACTGACACTCAATTTCAATTCAGCAGTAAGCAGACAAAAAGCTCTCATTGTGATGCAGAGTTCATTATTACAAATCTCCCTAAGCTTGCAAAGCAGAAAAATGTAGACCCAGGATATATGTCCTGCATATAGCATCACGCATATCAATGAAGCAGTTTAGGAAAAAAATAAACAAATTAATGGTGCATAATGCACTTCTGACATCTGGGTTACCACTGCTTTGCTGTGTTTGATGGCAGTAAGCAATCTGACTATGCTACTGTATGTACGTTTATTCTGCAAAGTCAGGGGGCAGTGAAGCACCACTTCTCTTCTGTCACAGCATCCCTATGACAGCCTTGATGAAGGCAGAAACCGAGATTTGTGATTTGCCTTTTAGGAAGCAGCTTTCCTTTTCTGGTGCTGGAGAAGTGGACTGTTTTTAGGTAAACCTGCAGCTTGGAATCTTGCTGTGAAAACAGCCTTGCCAGCTGCTTCCCTTAATGAAGTGCTATGAGGTATTTCTATGTGTATTAGTTGTAACAGCACCAGCTTTTGCAGAGAATCAACTGTGATAAGCAAACCTCCTTTAAAGCTAATCAATTGAATTGCTGTTTGCCTGGTAGGCTAATTGTGACAAGCAGAGGGACCACTGAAGATGTCACTGCTACTGGTGCAAAATGCTTTTGGTGATGTTAAGATGCAGTGGTAGGACAGATGAAAGGGGCTGGGGTGTGTAGGTCCCCTGCCTCTGACACAGCGTTTTCATGTGTGCAAAATGAGTGTGGCAATACTACCTGCTGGGAGCCTGGCATCCCTTTCTGCACTGGGTATCTGTAAAAGAACGAGTTAGGCCATGGACTATGGCACAGTTGGGAATTAGGTCCTGATTTTGGCAAGGATAGAGAGAAAAATAAACTGTGTGGAAGAGATCATACGGGAGAATAAAGGCCTGGGTTACTGCTTTGAGTTTAAACAAGGATTTGCATTATTTGTCCTCTGAATGCTGCTGGGAGAGCGGTGTGCCAACAAATTGTTCCTGTCTGGATTGCTAGCCTGGAACTGCAGCAGTGTATTGACATCAGATTCCTTAGCTCTGTGAGCAGGGGGGTGCATGAAACAAGAGAGCAGCACAGCTGTCTTTTAGAAAGGTTGATTTGCGTATCAAGGCCACAGTAATACACAGCCACTGGAGTCATTTCATCATTACGAAATGTTTATACAGATTTCCAAAGGCAGAAAAGTAGAAAGTGCTGTGGAAAGTATGGGGAAACACGGCCCAGCATTGGCCGCACTGCACAAGCCTATGCCCATACAGCTGGTTCGTAAAGCAGAAGTCAGCACATCTGTCTGCTCTTTGGCACTTGCCGTCTCCGCTCCTCCCAGCACGGGACCCGCCAGCCCGGGCAGTGCCCCTGCCCTGCGGAGACCTCCCCGGCTCTGCAGCTGCTCCAGGCTCTGCCGCTGGTGCGGCCGAGGAGATGGGGAAACGCTCAGAGCTGTGCTCCAGGAGCAAAATGCTGGTGAAGTCAGAGTTTGTGCTTTCTGCTGGATGCAAAACATATCAGATTTTTTTTGTCCCCGTTACTGCTTTGTACTGGCAATCTTTCCCTTTTCTTTATGGCACAGTAAGGAAGTTCACCATTAACAGCCGTTGATGATGGGCTTTCTTGGCCAGCAAAGTCAGCTGCAGCCAGTACTTCCTCTGCAGTAGTCAGATTGTTTCCCTGGATAAGTTATAAGGCCTCTGGCAATGCATTAAGATTGACTGCATAAAGTTTGAATGTCTAAATGAAAATAAATAAGAAAAAGTAATTGAATTTAGAAGTCCCAAAAGGTACGGATCTTACGTCCTCATCAAAAAAGATACGTCATTTTAATCTATGGCTTAGGCCTCAGTCAATAATCACAAAGTGAACTGGACATCAGACATTCTTAGTTTTGCCTATTTTATTATGCACAGATGTCTAGTTCCATTTCGTACCCTATTATGAGCCAGGTGCTAAATTGCCTTTGGCTGCCTTCACAGGCCTAAGGAGTTCTTGTGGCTATCCCTAATGTAATTAAACATTTGCACTCAATTAATTGAGAATTGTGTAGCCACATCATGCTAAGAGCTGCTGCTACTTGCACCAAAATTCTGCTCCTATATCATTTAGACAAGTTTTGAAACAGATATTCCACAATATTCAGACATTTAGGTAGCAAGCAAAGCTGTTAAAATATTTATGAACTGAGGGAGAGAATGTAAGTATGCCATCACTCTGTCAGCAGGTATCATTTTAGTGTAACAGAGCCAAGAGAGAACCTTGAGCCAAGAAGGCGATGGCAGAACTCCCCAAGTAGCCAGATGAGCTCCATGTAGCTGACTTCAGCCTCTGAGCTTCACAACAAAACTCTGAGTTATTGTAGCTATGTTGTGTCTTTTCTCAGCAGTGGCACTGAGGCTTTTTGGCAGCTGGGACACGGGGGCTCAGTGCGGGTGGCACTGGGGCTGGTGCTGCCACCACCCTCCTTCCTCTGGCTGCATGGGTGACGGTGTGAGCACTGCACAACCCGTGTTCAACCCCACAGCGATGGTGTGAGCACTGCACAGCCCCGTCCAACCCCACTGTGTGACAGTGTGAGCGCTGCACAGCCCTGTCCAACCACACTGTGTGACAGTGACAGTGTGAGCGCTGCACAGCCCCGTCCAACCCCACTGTGTGACAGTGACAGTGTGAGCGCTGCACAGCCCTGTCCAACCCCACTGTGTGACAGTGACAGTGTGAGCGCTGCACAGTCCCGTCCAACCCCACTGTGTGACAGTGACAGTGTGAGCGCTGCACAGTCCCGTCCAACCCCACTGTGTGACAGTGACAGTGTGAGCGCTGCACAGCCCCGTCCAACCCCACTGTGTGACAGTGACAGTGTGAGCGCTGCACAGCCCCGTCCAACCCCACTGTGTGACAGTGTGAGCGCTGCACAGCCCCGTCCAACCCCACTGTGTGACAGTGACAGTGTGAGCGCTGCACAGCCCCGTCCAACCCCACTGTGTGACAGTGACAGTGTGAGCGCTGCACAGCCCCGTCCAACCCCACTGTGTGACAGTGTGAGCGCTGCACAGCCCTGTCCAACCACACTGTGTGACAGTGACAGTGTGAGCGCTGCACAGCCCCGTCCAACCCCACTGTGTGACAGTGTGAGCGCTGCACAGCCCCGTCCAACCCCACTGTGTGACAGTGACAGTGTGAGCGCTGCACAGCCCCGTCCAACCCCACTGTGTGACAGTGACAGTGTGAGCGCTGCACAGCCCCGTCCAACCCCACTGTGTGACAGTGACAGTGTGAGCGCTGCACAGCCCCGTCCAACCCCACTGTGTGACAGTGTGAGCGCTGCACAGCCCTGTCCAACCACACTGTGTGACAGTGACAGTGTGAGCGCTGCACAGCCCCGTCCAACCCCACTGTGTGACAGTGTGAGCGCTGCACAGCCCTGTCCAAAACCGCTCTGGCTGTGACAGAAATGCCTTCAGCTGAACTGGCTGTTTCTCCCCTCTCAAAACCAAAGCATCCAGCCAGGTAATCATAGTCTAAGAGGAGCTCAGGCTTTAAACAAAGAGTGTGAGAAAACCTTGAGTGGGACGTTAAATCAGGAAAAATACCGTTTTTTCTGGCACTTGGCCGTTTAAAGCTGCTTGGAAGTGAGCCTTGTGGGGTTTTTCCTGTGTCCTGAAATATTTCATGTTGGCCTTGATGCTGAGCTCAGGAGAGTGCTGTCACTTACTTCCCCAGAGGCAAAAAGACAGAGTATGCAATTAAACTCATTCTCTGCAGGAGGCTTTACAAGCATTTGCATGGAAAAAGAGCTGGAAATGAAAAGCAAATGAAAGTAAACAATTGTATCTGGAAAACAAGCTGTCCGAGGCATGTGAAAGGCTAAGAGGATATTAAGAGAGCAGATGCCTTGGATGTGGATCTTCATCCTGGATGGTGGCCGGCGTTTACCAGCACCTGTCCCTGGAGCTGCCTGCACCTGCGAGCGGGCACCGAGCAGCCGGGCCCGGCGGGCCGCGGAGGGAAGGGGCGCCGGGCGGGGCGGGCGCGGGGCGGAGGGAAGGGGCGCCGGGCGGGCCGGGCGGGCCGCGGAGGGAAGGGGCGCCGGGCGGGGCGGGCGCGGGGCGGAGGGAAGGGGCGCCGGGCGGGGCGGGCGCGGGGCGGAGGGAAGGGGCGCCGGGCGGGCCGGGCGGGCCGCGGAGGGAAGGGGCGCCGGGCGGGGCGGGCGCGGGGCGGAGGGAAGGGGCGCCGGGCGGGGCGGGCGCGGGGCGGAGGGAAGGGGCGCCGGGCGGGGCGGGCGCGGGGCGCAGGGAAGGGGCGCCGGGCGGGGCGGGCGCGGGGCGCAGGGAAGGGGCGCCGGGCCCGGCGGGCCTCAGGCGGGGGCCGGGCAGCTGCCGCCGCCGCCCGGCGCGCTGCGGGGCCCTGGGCAGATAACGGCCCTTTGTGTGCAGCTGGTGGGTACGGTAAGAAATTCGTGTCCGGAGGTGGAACATGAGGGGGAGAGGGCAGCACTGCGGAGCTGAGCGTGGCAGCCTGGAGTAATGGCAGGGGATGGAGTGTGGAGTGGCCTTGTCAGCAGGCCTAGAGAACGAGGTGTCCGGCCCTGCGCGCAGCGTACAGCGAACAGGGTGAGCCGTCTATGCACCTTTGCCTTGAGGTTCCTTGGCAGGAAAGACTTTTGGTGAAAGCAGCTGAAATGTAATTGAAATGGATAAAAAGGAGCAGGCTGGTACAAAGAGGTGAGATGGCTCACCTGAAGGCAGCGAATGTGTTGGCAGCAGCGTTAAACACCAGCTGGGTCTCCTCCAGGTCACTTACCAGACAGATTGCTCTCTCTGGATGGGGCCTGAGCTGTGCGCCCTGGGACACCTTGCTGTTCGTTCCAGTGAGAGAGGCTCATTTTTTTAATCTGTGTTAGCTTCGCTGCTGCTGTCAAGGTTTTAGCAGAAATGATATCTAACAGACTAACTTCTGTGTTCTACAGTGGACTTTAGACAAGACTACGTACTTTTCTAGTGGTTTTTTTGCTGATGTATTAGTATATGTTGTCTAATTTCTCTGGACCTCACAGATCTAAGAGACGTACTTCTGTACAGATCTGCTTAGTTTTGAGTGCTAAACCGCATCTATCTCCAGACTATAATTCAGTTACTCTTTAAATTCACACACAAACATTTCTCAAATCTTAACTGTTAAGAAATAGCTGCAAGGAAGTATGCAAACTCTCATTAAAATGTTTAACATGCCACCTTATGGTTTATTTGCCTATTATATGTGAGAGGTTTAGTAATGTTTCCCTTAAATACACCTCAAAGAATTAAACAAGACCACATATCAGCTGATAAGATCTAAACAAATCAAGTAGTGCAAGAGATAATTGCATCATTTTTATTTTGACCAATGCACATTTTGGGATCCTCTGAATAGCACTTCTGAGCACTGAATTTGTTTAGAATTGATTTCACGTTTAGCTTTCTAACCATGAGGGATTGTGTTGGGCTTGTTAGACACTTGGCTGTCCTATGTGACTCTTTCCTATGCCTAGGTATTTGTTTGATGATATCAAGAAGTCTTTCTCTAGGAGAAAAAAAAAAAAAAAGTAGATTTGCTAATTTTGTTAGCAGAACAAAACACAAGCGAGGTTTCTGTGGGTTTTTTTTACAGTCATTACGTGGGGTGGTATTGATGCTGCCCTGGTAAATGAAACTCCATACTATGCCCTTGTGCTTTGCTGCCTACAGCTGTGTTCCAAACCTGCGATCTGTACCAGGACTCTGGAAGAACCTCCAAAGCAGCTGAAGGTAAATGAGAAGACTGCAAGAAGGTTTCAGCAGTGAGAAATAAGGACCTGTTACATCTTCTGCTGTTGGTGAGTAGTGAAGTTGTCTTCTTTCCGGTCCTTAATCGGAATGCATTTCACTACATCTGTAATGTGGCTGAAGATGCCAAAATGAAACTCATCCAAGCTGCTACTTTAAAGTGCTGCTCCAGCTATGTTATAGTGCACAGAGAACAGGCTATGTAGAAATATTGCCTTTTGCTAACATAAAAATGTTGTTTGCAGATAAAGGAAACATAATACGGCAGCTTCCTTGCTTTTAATAATGTAGTGGGACAGGTGCTTCATTCTTTTCCCAATACAGCAAAGAGCTTTACATAATAAAGCCCTGCAACCACATGGCGCCACTATTTTATAATGTCATCATTGGTGGGGCGATGATACTCTTGGAGCTATCCCGGCCTGACTTTTTTCAGGTGTTTTGGGAACTTGGCCTACACAGGATTAACAAGTTTAAGAATGCTGAACAAGCAGCATGAAGCTGCAGTTTCTTGGTGTCTTAGTGGGCCCCAGCGCATGGAGTGAAGTCCATTGAAAGAGGAGGTTTCTGAAAAAAGTTGAATCATACTCTGTTTAGAGGCTTCTTTCTTGATGCTCTTGGCTCTAATATCACCCTTACTGTATTTTCTTTCTCCTTGTGGTGGTGTCAACTAAGGGTATTACTGCTTTATTACCCCACCAAGGACTCTGTTCAATGTGGGATAATGTTCTAGACGTGGGCCGTTGCACTTCAAATGGCAGAGAGGGTGGGTGAATGTCAAATCTGAATATCCGAAACAGCAATTCAGCCAGAATTCTTTATTTTTCCTAATGTGGATGTGAAGAGGCAACATTGCCTGATATCCTTTGCTGTTCTCCGCTTTGTTCCAGGAAGGCTGAGTAGGTTTGGGGAAGGCTCTTTGGTTTTGCATGGCTCTCTTCCTGCCTATGGAAAGGGGAGAATGGGAGCAAGGCATGATGTGCCTTGTGGGTAAGCATTCAGCAGTATTTTGGTAGGCTGCAGATCCCTGTTTTTCTGTGTCCTATGCAGAGAGTAATTGAGAACTCTGAAAGCAACTGGAATTTTCCTGGCTTTTAGCATAGATGGATACAGGCCAAAGATGCCTGTCTGTAGAAGTTGCACTCTATCTATCATGAACTCTGTGCAATAAATCCATAGTTCAGGTTTGAGACAGCTCCCAATGTCAGCTCAGTATTGATTCAGCTGCTAACTTTATTGCCAAAGGAGTGACATTCTAAAGAACCCTTGGGCTGCAGTTTTCTAAGACTTAAAGCATGTGGGGCCAGCTCTCCAGAGCTGTTTGCTCACTTTAAGGTGCAGATGGGTAACCAGTGGGACTTTCCAGGCCTCCTAATGAGTGAGACACCAGGTTCTGAGAGCAGTCAGTTGGGAGCTAGGCATGTAATCTGTTTATCATGAATTTTGAAAATGCTTTTGGGCACAAAGACCTACAGTTGAAAACTGATGTAGGGAGCCTGCTTCCCATTGACTTTTAAAGGAGTTTAGACCCTGTACTGCACTTGCTCATTGCTTGTCTTCTGGTTTAACCTTTACTTATTACAATTATTGTATATTATTTGTCCAGGAGAACCTAGGGGCTCCAGAGAAGGATGAGGCTACATTGTGTTAGTCAGCACATGCACCAATCAAAAGATGAACCCCTGCCTCAGGGAGCTTCCTACCACTCATACCAAATTTTCGTTTGTGGCATTTGGTATTTTCAAGTGTTAGCATTATTAGTTTAACAAATTAGATGAAACATAGTCTGGTTCAAAAGGAATGACTGTCTGACAAGTTAAATAAGATGGCTTTAGATGATACACTTCTCGTGATGTTGGATCTGGGATTTGAAACCTCACATGTGGCTTGTGTGAAACATATCCAATATTACCGTGATTGCTCTGGAAGTGCAGCGGTGTGTGCGGGCTGGAAGGGCTGTTGGCACAGCAGGAGCATGCTGGTTCGGAACAGCTGGCACAGCAGGATTGGAACAGCAGGCTGCAGGCTCTGCCAGTCCTGTGGGCTCTCACAGCAGCAGGGCTGCTACTGGGAACTGCACAAATAGATGTGCTGGCTCTTGGAAATGTCCAGATCTCAGGGGAACAGGGCTTTTTGGTGTTGGTTGCTCTCATTGGTTTTGTTTTGCCTCAGAAGCTAGTGTTTCATCAGAGAACTGCAAGAAGTTTAGGTGCAGGCTGATCGTTCATCAGCGATATTACTGGTGCAGTGGTGCCATAGGAGAATCAGTGCTTCTCCCAGGAAAAGCTGGTTCATTCCGAAGACTTTTCTTCTGCGATATCTTGCAGGAAATCAGCCCCAGAGGACTGTGAAAACAACAGTGAGCCCATGGCTAGAAAAGCTGGTCCAAGAAATGTTTTAGAAATAAGTGGTTTGAGCACTCAACTGCACTTTTGTAAAAAGTCTGTCCCTGAAAGAAATGCGGTTCCTGGGAATCTCACTAGCAGCAGCAGTGACTTTAGTAGATCAAACAGCTGATGTAGTGTTTAAATATCTTTAATTCTGTAATTAAAGATATCAGTTGTGTCTAATTCTACAAATTGGGAACTCTGGATGAATAATTAATAATTGGTGGATCCAGGTCAGGTGGCGTTATAAGTAACTGTAGATGGCGTTATAAGTAACTGTATTTTGCCTTTGAGGCCACTTACTCCAAAAACTCTATTCAGTTATAAACGAAGTACATTGAGCTCGTCAGTAACATACAGCTTGGTTGGCATGATGGGCAAGAATATGGATATATTAATCTGTTTCCTCACCTTTTGGTCGCTGTTCTGCTATTGAGTAGTCTCCAGTGCTCTTGCTTGCCAGTATTATTTCAGGCCAGGTAATGCTGTCTCATCTCAAACACTTCATCTTCTGATAAAGTATCAAGATTGTGATTAAAAAAAAAAATTTTTTAAAAATCCTGTTTTGAGAGTCACCTATTAATCTATTCTAGGTTGAGTCTCTTAAAGCACAGTTATCACAGATGCAACAGATAAGCTGGATCCACAAACTGGAGGTGCTAACTAAAAATAATTCAGCTGTCGATTCTGAATGTTAATCTTATATGGTTTAGAGATTGTGCACTACCAGAGCTCTCTTTTTTCCTCAGGATAAAATGAGATTGCTGTTTTTAAATTCTGTTTGCTTTCCTTGTTTTCTTGATGCTCGTCCGCTGCCACTGTTACCAGGATGAGCTTCAGCAGCCACAGCTTACAAATTTAACTGATCATTAGAATGTCCCTGAGGATATGTCAGTTGCTGTAGTTTAACAAAATGTCAGCTGTGGATAGACAGTCATTAGAAAGGATATAGCGAGTCATTCATCTTGGTCAGCATTACTGCCTGAAAAGATGGAGACTTGTTTCTTGATACTGAGAGTGCTAGAAAGTTTCTGAAATTGTCACCTCTTCATTGCTGTGTTGCAATTTATATTAGCTGAGGAACTGGCCAGGATTTCCTGAAACAAGATTTCCTGAGTTGGTGTGGTTTTTGCCGGTTTTGTTTTATTTGAATTTCATCAATGGTAAATGCTTTGTTTCTAGGGAAAGAAACAAATTGAAACAGGTCTCTGTTGGGTAAGACAAAGTGTGAAAAGGCTCTACAGACTAAACGGTGAAGGAGTTGATGGGTAATTTCCTTCCCCTTCCTCTTCCTTCCTAGTTTGTTACCAGAGCCTGGCTATTGTGACTGTACTTGGAGTCACTCTCTGAACGCTTTGTCTTTTGGAAAATGGGAATTTGGAAAATTATTTGGGTCAACCAGTTACTTTAGGCAAACATTGTGCAATATGATGTTTCACTGATGACAAAAACCCCGATTTTTCTAAGTATGAAGTATAACTCATAGAGGGCTAGTAAACGGAGGCACATTAAAGTTCAGACTTGATTTCAGAGAGGCCAGTTTTCACTGAGGTGTTCAAATAAGGGACACTTTTCCAGAAGTGCTCACTGTCTTCCTGCTGTGTTAATTGACTTGAAAATATGATGGCTTGACTTCGTGCTCAGCTGGGCATTGAGTGGTTCTGAAAGCCCAATTTTCCTCTTACCCTTTGAAGCCCTGGGGCACAAAATCACAAAAAGCCCTATGAATCTCACCATCGTCCTCCCTGGTTTAGCAGTCCTGGAGCCGTTGTGTGCAGTGGTAGCAAAGACAGCTCACACCAGCACTGGCACCGCTCGGCTTCCGATCCTGCTGCTGAGAGACAGCATCCGACTGATGGATGTCATCTTGTAAAGAAAGAGCAAAGATCATTTTAAACTTGCGTGTCCGTGTCAGCAGGAGACGCTGGTGTTTGCATTCGTGTGTAGACCGTATAAACTGCACCACCAGCAGCAGGTGTGCTTAATGAGGTGAGCCTGCCTGCGAGGGTGGTGGGGATGCGAAGACTGCTCTGTCCTTCCCATGGCTTTCTTTTCAGGCCACTAACCAGTGACTTGAGGTTGCTCTCAGCATAAGCAAAAAGTATCTGAATTTGTCTCAGATACTAATGTTTGTGGCAAACTGCAAAATTTATAAAACTGGCTGTGGCTGAGTTTCATCGCCTTCTGTCCCTCAGTTGTAGTTGCCTGTTCCTCCTCCCGGCCGTGGCAGGCAGGGATGGGGCTGTGCTTACGGAAACCTGTAATTCAGAAGCTACATGGAACTGGGCATCTCAGCAAAGCCCAGTGAGCTCCTTGGACTTTCATTGATTTTAGTGGTCTTTGATTCAGACTTCTAAAATTTCAAGGACAAAGGTTGCTTCTATCTGCTGTTTCCCACATGGCTACTTGGCTGATCCTTAGGTCTGACCTTCCCTTGAATGAACTAATCTTTATCTCTCACTGAACTCAGCAGAGCCTGCAGATGGTCTAAGTCTGTATTTGCCTTTGAACAATTATATCAAAGCATGGCATTTTCTTCTGAGAGACTGTTTGGTTTTGTAGGGAATTTTTGTTAGGTTTCTTTTGTCACAGAGACAGTTCAATGGTGCTTTTGGAATTTACCCAAGAGAATTAGTAGCTCTTTCCACTAATAGCCAACTATGCTTTGCATCCTTGGATCCATTGAAATTCTTCATTTCTTTTCTTTTTCTGGCTTTGGTATAACCTATGAAACACTGCACATCATTAGGTGAATCTGAATAAGGAATGGTTCTAGCAACTGCATCTTATTTTCCAGAAAGCTCATTCAAAGACACAGAAGATATGCTAGTGCATATTCCAAGCAACAAATACCTCCTCCAACCATAGCATGAGTTAGAAACATGAGGGAGAGCAGGAAATCCTGCACTCTGAGAAGCTGGTTAGTGGGTGCATACCCAGACCCATTCTGTTTCACAAATTGAAAATCCTAACTATCTGAGAGAGTAATAAAGCTTATACCTACTAATTTGAACATTATGTCCTTTTTATTATTGGAAGAAGGCTCTGCAGTGTAGATATTATCATCACATAATGCCTAGCGTGTGCCATTCTGAGATTTAGATGGCCACTTTGGGATAATAATTCACACCTTGCTGGGACTTTAAGTCTAGACTGAAGTCTAATATGCAAGTTTATTCTGCAAGGTTTAGAAATTGGTGCCACATTGAGCTCTTGTGCTCACTGAACGTGGTGTGAGAGGCAGGGAGCTGTCTTGGGGAGGCCACGCTCCAGATCAGCGCGAGACCACGAGCAAGATGCCTCATTCCTGTAAGTGCCTCCTTGTGGGGGACTCCGGTGGCTCCGTGGATTCCCTGATGGAGGGCATGGGAACAGAGATCAGCCTTGAAGATATTAAGGCCTACCCGTGAGAAAGATGGGAGTAAAGGAGTATCCAGAGATATTAAGGTGTACCTGTGAGAGAGAAGGGGGTAGAAGAGTACCATTGATGATAGCAAAATTAGCCAATGAGATGTTACTGCTGTAACTTGTAACCAATAGTGAAGAGACACGTGAATTGGAAAAACTGTATAAAAATGCACTTGTGGCAATAAATGGCATCTACTGCTTTCATCCTGGAAGAACTTGATCTATGTCGTTTGTCCGTCTCAACCATGACACCTCCTGCAGTTCTTGTGCTTGCTGAACAACATGGGATAAGAGGCAGGATGGTCTCCTTCCATCTGCGCTGTGTTGCTGTCCAGGGCATGGACTAGCTCTTACAGCACAATTAGGAGAGTGGAACATCACGTAGCTTAAAGTCTCCATGTGTTGGCTGACTTCTAACTACCTTGAAATGGTGATCTTGGCCAAAAATAGCATATTGCAAGTTACGTCTTCTGAGCAATGAAGGGGTATAGCATCACTTAGTACAAGCGTTTGGATTTTAGCAAGACATTAAGGAAAAAGGCTGACTGTAACAGGAATTATTTTCTTTCCTTGCATGTTATGTTTTCAGACTGGAGCTCTGAACTGCCTCAGGTGCCTTGGGCAGAACATATTGCTGAATGCAGCCAGCCCTCCCCACGTACCAAGCACCGAATTGTAGGCTGTGTAACCAACAGTAATATATTTAATTGACTTTGCAGTAGGCAACAGGTGCATTGCCATGAAAGAGATAGAAAGGGTTGGGCCTTGGCTGGTTAGACATCTGTAGTGCCTCCAGACTGTGATAAACAGCGAGTTCAAAGCTGGCAGCCAGATAAATTGCTGGAGTTAAAGCTCTTGGTCTGAAATGAATGGTTATGAAGTAAGAATCGCTATTAATATTCTCCCGCTGATATAATTAACCAGAGTGCAACACTAAGGTCTGACCCAGAAGAGCTGTTTAGCACAAAGGTTTCCAGTGTGAGGTGCTCTGACTAACAGAGTGCACTTTCCGAACCAGCCCCTCGCTGCCTCGTGCGCGGGTCCCAGGAACGTGTTCAGCGGATATCAGGCTGCTCACGACTGATAGGGAGATACAACATTCAGGTGGAAAGTGTTTCTGACTTGCTCAATTTCTCCTACTCTCACCTGCAGATTATTTTTGAGTCGTGTCAGCTCTAACAATATTGTGACTTCAGCCAGTGAAAAAAGACATGGATATTAGGTAGCCCGTTTCCTGCAGATTGGCATTTTGCAACATGTAAGGTTAAGAGAGGGTCTGTAAGTACCTTATACATGTTGTATTGACTGAGCAATCAAAATTGGGATGACTTGTTTTCTCAATGTCCGCTAAAGATTAGGTGTTTGCCTCAAAAGTGGCAGGTAAGCTTCAGCACTGTCAGCCAAAAGATGTCTGCTCAGTATCACACTGCAGAACTCAGATATTGGACCATTATTGGGTAAATCTTGAACTTGCTTGTAGTAAACATGACTGACAGTTAATCTTTAACTTAATTAATAACAAAGGATTTTGTTTGCAGAAGTGATTCTAATTGTCCTTTTGCAATTTCCTATCCCAGAGACAATCAGCACCATTGATTGTAATGTTAAATTCAATTATTTCAGAAAATTCATTAGCATGCTAATTCTTAACTGCTATATAGCATTAAACTTTCTTTTTCATCAAACCGTGGGCTTGAGTTTTAGTAGTTGATAGTAGCTGGGGAAGCTGAAAAACAAATTACAGGAGAACCACCTGTTTTTCAGAAAGGCAGTAAGGAAGGACATGTTTGTCATGAATTCATGTTGAAAGCTGGATGAGAACAAAACCAAAAAAAAAGCTTTATTTCAGCAGGACTGTTGGCACTGAAAAAGGCTGACACGGAGAAAGGTAGGAAATGCTCCCACATATTGTGCAAAGCCGTCGTCTCAACAGTAGTGGTGTAAAACCGGAGCAATCTGGGAAGTGAGGACCAAAATTAACTCTTAGAGCCAGATTCTTACACCTTTATTCAAGCGGAGTCTAATATTGCTTGTTAGTAGACCACAATGAAGCGGTGATGTGCCTGAGAAAACAAAGTGTGCTCTACTGCAAGGCGCCTTGGAAGCGCCTTGGCCATGGTGGTTGGCACATGGAGGAACTTATTAAGCTTTTTTCTGATGTTCCTGTCTTGATTTGCTTATCAAGACTGATGGGTTTTTTAGATGCATGGATGTCTGTGCCTAGAGATTCTCGTGTAGGTTTCTGGAGAAAGTGAGAAAAGTTCCTAGTTCCATGTTTGATGCCATTCTTACTCCTTTCTCTGACACCAGAGTGAAGGGATGTTAGCGCTCTGTCCTTTTGTTTGATAGTCTCCTTTTGAAGATTCAAAGAGGAAAAAGCCTTTGAGTATTATCTCCGCAAACAGCGGGTAGACGATGGGGAATCTCAGAATCAAGTAATGCTCCCCAGTTCTTGTGAGGATCATTTGGGGTTAATTTTGAGGGTAGATTTTTGTGTCACTTCAGGAGACGCTGAAGAGATTCATAATAATGCTCCGTGCTGGTATCAACAATGGCTACCAACAAAACATGGATAAGCTCAAGCAGAGATGAGGCATCAGGAGTTACTTCTAGTAGTGCTTTGGCTTTAATCGTTTTTTCTGACATGAATGAAGAGCGTGAAGGAACACAGTTAAACCAGAAGGTGGTTTCTACCAGTTCTGTGAATTTAATAGTAGCAGTTTTTTCTGTAGACATTTGATCCAGTTTCAGCTTTGCTGACTTCCTCTGTTTTTTTTTGCGGAGGAGTGAGGTATTTTGCTTTCCTCCACTGGTTCTAGTCATAGTGAGAATTTCGTTTTCTGGAGGAACCTCCTATGCTTGCCCACCACCTGGTCTGACTGGTTTGCAGGTCATCTCCTTCTCTCAGGAACAGATCATTAGTATGGTTTCAGATGTCATACATCCAGAAGGTAATGCAAACATAGTCAGTGTTTGTGTTAAGATAGTAGCTGGTGCTCTCTTTAAATCACTTTTCCATTTTGCTGTAGTTGAGTGAGTTTTCCACGTGAAAACTGTCTGGAAACAGTAGGTGATACCTGAATAACGGCTGAAACACCATGGTCCTGGTGCAATTGTAGCACCTTTGTAAGTCTTTCTGGCTAGAAAGAGTAAAGGTTTTAAACACTGTAGATGATTATCAATAGGGCCTGGCCGCGTTTCTGCTGAGCCATAGATATACCATACAGAGCTCCAAATTAGGAGTCAAGCAACTTACTATCTGCATTTTATGTGAATTCAAATACCTCTTGTGTTAGTATTGTGACCACGAATAAAAGGAAACAATTACGTAGCATCCATGTAGCTGAAGTGCTTCTACCAGCGGAGCATGTCGTTCCACTGAAGGGTGAACATCATCTTGAAAGGAACAAAAGACCCAAGATGCAGTGTACTTAAACAGTGGGGAGTAGATGGACATCTGAAAAGATAAGACAACACTTACAAGCAGGTAGTTTGAGTCCATGTGATATCTACAGGGCTATTGCTATATTTAGTACCACTTTGGAGCTCTGTTCCTGTCCGTGAGTCACCATATGTGCCTTGAAACGGTAAGAAGAGTATGCTTGAATAAGGATCTTGGGGCTTTCATTAACTTTGCCTGCAACAGCTCTTCAACAGCAGCTGCTGGTGTTGTGAGTTAAAAGAAAAAAATCCTAAAATCTGTATTTAATCATGCAGGCAGTAGATGTTGGATCAATACAAGAATATGTATCTCTATGTGAATTAGAATCAGATCATGTGTCATTCGTCTCTAAAGCAAATTTCTTCCTGCAAATTATGGTGAACAAGAACGAACGTTGCTCCATCTGCAGCACGGGCCTCTGGGTGGTGAGATGCAAACATCCTCGACTGCCTTCCCAGCCCCCTGGGATGTCTGGGCCCTGAGGAACGATGTCCTGGCCCTGCTGATATTGACACCAGAACCCTCACAGACTTGAGATGAGGAAGTGTGGAATGATCCAAGCTTTAGATGAGAAAAAAATTCAGTAAAGCCATCCAGTGTTGTGTGATTTCGGTGATTTCAGCACTCTGAAAAACTAGGCTGTTAGAACAATTTCACTCTGGGTCCTTGTCCCCTGCTGGAGTTCATGGCTGTGGCACACGATCCTAGTTCAGCAGTATCGTTAGGAATTAGTAAAATAAAGACCAGGAATCTGTTTCTCTTCGCTCTTTGTTGTCTCCTATATTTGTGTACAGAAAGTGTTAAGTGTTACAGCTTGGAGTTGAATTTGAAATGCAGGTTGAATAGTCCTTGATTCAAAACTATGAATGAATTTTAGGTGATTCTAGATAGCCCAAGTAGATGTAATCCACAGTATGGCACTTATTGTAGCTGCAGGCTCAGAAGAACTAGCTGTTGGTAATCTGTCCGGTTATTGGGCAGATGAAGAGTTTTTGAGGAAAAAACCCTGCCATATCCATGGTGCAAGCAAGAGAGATTTACCTATTAACACAGGAGGAATATGGGCTGGCAGCAGTTGACTTTGGTGGTGTCCTACGCAGCTCCTGCTGCCAGGGCCTGCAGCTGGTGGCACCGTCCGGGCCCCTCTCGTGCTGGACAGCGAGCTGTGCAGCTCCGATGGCACCGGGGCTCAGAGCGGTTTCCCTCCGTTACTCCATCTCCTGCTGTTTTACATCCCTTCCTCTGTCACATAAACAGCTTCTGTAACACGCAGCTGCGTTCTGCTCGTGCAGAGCTAACTAGCATCAAACGTGTTGCCAGACTTTTGTCTCTAGCTCCTTCTGCTAACAAATGTCTGCTGCGTTTCCACCGCAGTTGTCTTACTTGTGCCTTGGGTAAACCAGGTCCCATGCATCGGCAAATACTGACAGTGCTCTGCTCTGTAGGAATTTTGCAAATGCTGAACAGTAAATGGATAAACTAATCTGAGAAAACTAGGTCTGAGTAAAATCCTTTAGAGATTCCTTTAATATTAGGAGCCTGGCATTTAGGTCGGTTAAATATTTTAAGCATTTCTGTATGTGTCCCTGAGCTACATCAGAAAATGTATTTTTATCTGGTGTTGCTATTCATCTTGGTAAGTCACAACGTACAGAAACCATTTTTTTTGTTCCTTTTCTTAAAGTGTAAGTACTCTGCTAGGCTTTTTTCTTATACTATTTTTCTTTCAGCTGAAAAGTCTGAGACCCTTTTACCAAGTGGAATGGCAAGCTGCAGGGGTAGTATTTTACTTACTGATTAAACCACCAGCCTTGGATTCCATCCCAAATTTTTGTGTTGAACCTTAAAGCATAAATTGATGTTTTAGGAAGCACTCGAAATTATAGGAAATTACATTCTGATACAGGCTCTTTAATACACCAGATTTTCACTGAGTATTTAGTCTTAAGGCTGAAATGTTTGCAAAGTGCTGACTTGAGGTATTCCATCTTGCAGTAGGTACAATGCAAATACTGCCAGGCTAATTGCTTTAAGCAGCTGGAGTGGGGAGAGGGGACAGTTCCACCGTACTGTTGTATGTATTCCTGTCAGACCCCTGACGTGGCTTTGAGAGCTGTGAGGCTCTGGGAGTGCGCTGATACTTGTACAACAGCTGCAGCTGCCGGCCCGGTCAGGTTCATTATCCTGAGCACCGTGTACACACAGAAAACACAGCCTGTGCCTCCGTGGGTCTGTAGTCATCAGTCTCATTTGTGCACTGGGCTTGTGCAAGCGACTCCTTTGCATTGGGTGTGGTGGGGGTCTGCACAGTTGACTTTGAGCTCATTGGGGGATTTTGGACATAATAAATTTCTCGTAGCACCAGTGCTGTCACAGGCAGGTTCCCGTCCTCATGTCTGCGCTCGCTGAGTGCTAATGGCTGCGAGGCTGTAATTCTGGGGAGTGTGTGTATGGAAAGAGCTGGCGTCAGTTATCTGATAGAGAAGGAAACTCATGCATTAATGTGTGCAAGAGAAGCATTTGTCTTCACCGTTAGATGATTCTGCTTGGTGCAAATGGCTCTCATGGTGAATATGACTTCAAACAGAGAATACAAAGCAACTCAACATTTAATTTGAAAGATGCTGGCTCTTGCTTATCCACAGCAGCTTTTTAAAAGATTTGAAGCTTCATTTTTTGCCTAACTTTTCTCTGTACCCAAGTTAGCATTGGGACTCCCATTGATTCCAAGGAGAGCAGGGCTAATCCAATGTTGAATGCTCTTACGAATATATATATATCTCACTGTTGCAGAAATTCCTTTCACAAGCTTTTTGCTGGCTTCAAGAGAACATGAGGATTGCACACGGACCAACTGAGTTTTTTTTTTAACCTGAAGGCTACGCAAAAAGCAATCTGGCAGTATCAAGGGCAGAGGGGGGAATCAAGTTAACTTCAGTTGAGAAACTTCTTCCACCTCTCAGCTCTCTAGGGTGAAAGCCGCATAGGCTTTTTATTTCTTGCATTTTTCATAGAAAAGGCAATCCTCTGAGTATTTTTCCTGTAATTAGGGTTTATCATTCATTGCTCAGTGCTCTGGCCCCGCTTCTTTCCCAGAATCGAATCTCTACTTGTTTATCATCTGGCTATAGATAATTATTCTAAAATATTCACATGGGAATACTCAGAGAAGGTTTCTTTTTCACCAAAATAATAGCAGCCAGCTACTTGTGGCCAATAAAACTTAGGGTGATTCTTGTACTTCCTTATACATCAGAAACCAAGTTTCTTGAGCTGCTTTCTCTGAATCCCTGGTAAATGGCCTTTCAGTACTTGATAGGCAAGAACAGTATAACCTCCTAATTTATTTACCCATATAGTTTTTATTTCTCTTCTTCTTTCTCCCATTAGCATTGTATGAATAGATTGTTTCTACAGGCAGGGAGCTTGTTATTAATATCAGATGAACCAATTACTGACACAGGAGCCCGTCGAACTGCTTGAGTGTGGAGAGATAATGAAGCCTGGCATTTCAAACCCAGTGACCTCATTTATCTGAGCTGCAGTGATTCATAATGGAAAAATCCAAGCAACAGGCTGAGGAAATACTTGTCACCTTTTAAAATACAGCATTTAAAAAAAAAAAAGTATAATTCTCCTGTGCCCCATCACTGCTTCTCATATCTCTTTGAGAGGCTGGAGGCAAAGGCAAATGTACATTGCTAGTTGTGAATGAAATTGCCACCACCTGCTGAAGTGAAATGAAACTGCTCGATGCAGTACAGTGGATTTTACCTTTGCCCCTTGAGTAATGGGACACCTCCTCTTGTGTACTTTTTGCAGTCTCAGTAGAAAACATGTAATTTCAGTAAGGCCATGTGTCATCCTTGTTCTTTCTACTGTGCCTTTCCACAGCTTGAAAACAGCTGTTTGGGAAGACGTGGTAAAAACATTTAAAATTACCTCAGCTGCTTTTAGGATGTCATCATGTAAATAAAAACATGTTGTACACTAGTCCTCAGATCAGGAGTGCAATTACAACTGATAAATACTTGCAAGTTAGGTACCATTACAGATGCTTTGTTTAACAAGTCTCCTCCCTTTCTCTCTTGCTAAATCAGTCTGTTGCAGACTTGACTTGCTGGGAAGCAATTTGAATAAAAAATGGCACAGATTAGGGGTTGGTGCCTTGAAGCTTTAATACATGTTTGACAGCGCTTCAAACAAGAGGCCCTTTCAGTGCATTTCATTTTTCTATCCCTGCTTTTTTTTACCCAAGTATGACAATAGAAATAACAAGATGCCCTATGTGAATATTTTCCTGAATTCAGCCAGACACATACCTAATTTCGTAGCCTATTAAATTCAGTGGGACTAATCACATTAAATTTAAATATATGGTTAGAAACCTTGTTAAGACAATATCCTTAATGAAAGTAGGTGATACAATTAAACACAATTTTTATTTGTGAAATTCATGGACAGGTGTAGTACAAATAGTTTAAAATAAGACTTAGTATTGGGTATGTGTGTTATATACAGGAAGAACTTCAACTTGATGAAAGAAATTTTCCTATGTTGTCACTGGTTCTGCAGGGGTGAAACCACTGCTGTTGGTGCAGGTCAGATGCAAACCCAGCTGCCTTGGAGGCTGCACTTTTTTCTGACTGTCCGGTATCAGGAAAAAAATTATGACCAGAATAGCAAGCATTCCAAGTAAACTTACAGAATGGCCTAAAAATTTCTACTTTGTGAAACAGGATATATGAAAATATAGAGGATATTTGCCAAATTGTGACATCTCAAGTTACAGATGTTATATGACTGAAAATATTCTATGGCCCATATTTCAATAGCTCCTCGCAAGCTTTAAAGTGCTGTGCAGAAAGCATCCTATCTCATTTTTTTAGTCCCTGGTAACGAGAATTAATTCTTTCAAGACATGATTTTTGGTGCTGCAGAAGGGCACAGTAAGTGTTATTTTGCAATGTAATTGGTTTTAATTTCCATGTTGATTCTCATGTGAATTTCAGGCACTTAATTATAGCCTAAAGGTTTTTAAAGTCATTGACCTACAAATTCTTGATTAACACAAATATCATCCTGAATAATATGTGTAAAGGATTTTCCGCGGAGGAGTTGGCTTCACTGTCTTGAGGAGAACCTGACCCTTTCCACAGCCTGGCCCGGGAGGTTTGGCCCCGTCTCTCCCGGCGGCACCCGCAGCGGTTTGCTCTGGGCAGCAGTTGTCCGTGTGTCCGTCCTCAGGCCTCCCGGCAGGCGGGTTCCTGACAGGTGAAATATCCCAAACCACCCGAATATCTTTCTCCTGCCGCCCCCTGCTCCTTTGAGCAGGTGTGCGATCACCTCGCGGCGTGCGTTCACCTCTGCCTGCTGCCGGGCAGCGGTGGCTCTGCCGTGCGGGAGCGAGGCCGGGGCGCCCTGCGCGCCGCGGGACCCCCAGCCCGGGGCCGCGCGGGGTCCCCTCCCCTGTGCTGACCTGCCGGTGGAGAGCAGCGGTGCGGTGCCCGCCGTGCCCCTTCCCCAGTGAGCAAGGCCGTGCAGTTCACTGGAGATGGGGGATCTGAGCTCAGGGAAACAAGTACAGGTCTGAGCAATTATCCAGATGTTTAAAGGATTTGGTGTAGACCTTAGCATTTATCCAGAATGTAATTATCTAGCTTCACTTTGATGACAGGCCATTGAAAGTGCAATAATACAATGGATAAAACATAAGCCAGGAAACAATTTAAAAAGGAGTCAAATCCAAATAACAGTGACATTGTAATAAAAAGTGGTAAGATGTGTCCCACTCTGCTCCCCACAAGGAAACTGTATAACAATATTGCATGGTTCCTTTTAATTCCATTTTGTTGAAGAGCTGTGGCATAATGATTAATCAATGAGGTGCTAAATGAATTTCCATTTCTGATTAAGTCTGCCACAGGGAAGCACTGCTGACTGCATGAGTGCCAGAGGAAGTATCGTTCAGCAGGGCTTAATTCATTTTTGTGTAAAGGTCCAACAGTTGTTAAAATACATTCTAATTAGCTGTGGTTAAAAAAACCAGTCAAAATTATGTATTCACTTGAATTTTCTCTCCTCCTAAAAAGTGTTTGTTTCATGGAAACATCCCCCTCCACCTTGACTTTTCCTTATCGTGCATGAAGGATGCGCAAAAGACATGCACAGTGACTACAAGGCAGTCAAGTGGCATTGATGTTGGCTGACAATTTCTCCCTTTCCCTCCTTTTTTTTTTGTTTGTAAATGGTAATCTCAATAAGGCTTTAAAGCTGCCTGATGTTTTATTTAAACAGCTTTGCTAAAAGCCAGTCACTGCCAAGTGCAAATGCATCTTCCTGAGCAGTCAGATGAGCTGTAAACAGGGGCGCTTGGTGAGCCGGGCAGGACCGGGGGCTGCGGGTCGGGCTGGGGGCTCTGCGGCGCAGGGCTGGCTGAGGCCACTCTGCCGCCTTTCCCAGCTCTGGGGTTCCCTGTGTTCGCTTTCTGCACCCGTTCAGGGCTGCCAGAACGGTCTTGTCGCAGGAATTGCCATCTTGGTCATCAGCTGTCTTAATTTGGGACCGCTTCCCCCTGCTGTCCTACCGAAGATGCTGACACAGATATTTGCTGTTAGTGGTGATGCATTTTGCTTGGATTTTTGGTTGAGCTGTTGTGCATGAGAAGTGCTAATAGGGCTGGCTAATTTTGCTGCTCAGTTGCATTATCTCCTCTAGCAGTTACTCCCTTTTTTGTTCCTAGGTTTTATCTGATTTCTTTTCTCCTGTTTCCTGATAGTATGTTTTATCCTGACCGCTTTTAATAGTGTGTTCTGAGCATTTAGTGATCCTTCATAGAAGGATCCTTGATAAGTAGATATTTCTGATTTTGTACTATTTGCATGAATTTACTCATTAAAATGGATGTAAATTGAATGTAAAATTAATGGCAGTTGAATGCAAAGGTGTAAGCAATGTTTTCTGTGCATCTTTCTTTTATATGCTGTTACTTTTGAACTTAGAGACCTGTGGAGAGTAATGGGTCGCAGCAATACTAATTTTGAACAAAGAAGGTAGCAATCCAAGTCAAGACAGCTGGCGATGCGGGTGCGGCAGGACGGCGTGGGTGCCCGCGCCGCGCGGGCCGTCGCTGCGGGAGGGGAGCGTTGTGCCCCGAGCAGCCGGGGCTTCGCCGCCGGCGGGTCCGTTCGCAGCTCCCGCTGCACCTTGCTGTGTGAGGGAGAGGAGGGGCAGGGCTGAACGTTACTCCTGAGGGATTTCTTGGGTCAGAAGGAAGCAGAAATGTATGGAGAGTTGGAAGAAATCTCGCTGGCTACTGGAGATTTCCCTTTCAGGTGTGCAAGCTCAGCACGTGGGCCTAGCACACCATTTCTGCTGTGCAGTGTGTATCGGAAAGATCTAAAACGCTTTCACTGTTGTCAGTGAATCAAGCAAGGCAGATAAAACCCCTTGTAAGATATGAATTCTGAGCAAGTTCAAATTTAACTCGTGCATCTGTGGGTAGTGTGAGACGGGGAGGAGTGTAGGGTGGGTATGTGAGGACAAACAGACTGGAGGTCGTCATTGAGAGCTTCAGAGTCAGCATATGGCAACTAATCTGTCATGTGTGAAGATTTTCAGTTAGCTGCTGAGCTGGGGAATCACCCGTGTGATAGTAAACCAGGTTGTACCCTCAGCTCCTGGAAGCCGAGGCAAGTTTACTGCGCGTTCATGGCCGAGAACCTGGTCTGACTGGACACATCGTCTCCCTGGCCAGGAGCTGCTGGGCAGCTGCAGATCTCGGCCCCTTCGTGCTCGGGCTGGCACCTTCCAGGGTGAGGGGCGTCCCGGCTCTGGGCCGTTGTTCTCGAGCAGCTGGTGCCAAGGGCTGTTTTGCAGTGGGCTGGCTGACTTCTCTGTGTGTAACGTGTCTTAGAACCGGAGAATACTTTTACACTGGTGTGCAAGTTGTCATGGATTTAAATAAGGAGTAAACTGGTGCCGGACAGTCTGTTTTGGAGCATTGGATTTACAGCTGGAAGGAGCCGTCACCGTGGCTTTGACTCCCACAGCTGATGCTTATCCCGGTTAAAGACACATCAGACACAGTCCTGGCTCTTCTGGCTCACATTTTGGTGAATGTGCTCTTCACTGTCATGTATTTGCTTCATTTTGATTTTAATGACTTCCAAGGGTCCCTCAGACAAGCAAAACTGGAGAGAAAATAACTGATTCTACCTCTGTTTTCTGTTAAATTGTAGAAATGTAGTGGTACAGGACCACCATTCTTCTTTGTTTCACCTCATTTTATTTTGTTTTGATAGAATAGTGATAATAAATGGTTGCTAAGAATATTTTCTCTCTGAATTATAATTTTAGATTTCCTTCTGTTTCCCTTAGTTTGATGAAGTCAGCGCATAACATTCAAGAAAAGTCACTTAGAATCAAATTCACTTGATCAGTCTTTTGGATCAGACTGGATCTTTTGCAGAATAAATTTTAGTTATCGCCCTCTTCTGGGAGTGTGATTTGTTTTTTTACATTTATTTGTGGGCAAAGTGATACCAGAGCTCAGCAGCCATAATCTTTCAGACTGGAAACCTGAGCCTGGGGGAATTTAGCCAGCTCCTTTTAATTCCCGTGTGGATCCTGCTGCTAACAGAAGCAACAAATGCATACGCATAAAAGCAAGCATTATCACATTACCTCTGTGAGCTGGGCAAAAGCTGTTAAGAATGACAGCTTCGCTTACCTGTGGGCTCAGACCTCGAGGAATATGGCTCGGTGGGAAAGCTCTCAGATCGTACTTTCATATTAACACTGCAGATGAGAGTGGGGTGATACCAAGGAAATGGTCAGGGACAAACAAAACGCATAGTCAAAATTCTGTTTTCAAGAGTGAAGTAATATATCTTCATATTTCATACCGAAGTTTGCAGTTTGTACTGTAATGAACTGAAATGATACAAAAGTGTCTTGGCATTAAAAAAAATGTAACTTCAGAGTTGTAATATGCTTTTTTCCCCACTGTGACTTGGAATTAGCTGTAGTTTGAAGCTGTGTAACGTGAGAAATGGCAATTCCAATACTTGCACAGCTTTAATATTTTTACCGCTTAGGTTCTATTTCCAGGGTTTTTAATTGTAATTGTTTCACCTGCTGAATCCTGTTGTACTGTTCTGTGAACAACTCAGATGTTCTTTTGTGTCAGAGATGTGCCTTAGGTAGGCTGAGCTCGTGAATAAATTACTCCCCCACCATCCACACCTCAACAGTTGATGTTGGCAACAAAATCCAACTTCTTCCTTTTCTTTGTATTGCGTGTAACCCCACCGAACACGATGAGTAGTTGTGTCTCTAGGTGGCACGAAGGAGGATCTGTCTCCATGTCCATCCCGGTGAGGACGGCAGGACCGTGTGGGCGTTAGATGGCCGTGGAGCCGGGATGCACCTGGCCGTGCAATCAGGGTAATTTACATTGATTTAGAAAGAAGGGAAGAAGATATATCTATCTCTCAGCTCTAATTCCGCTCCCTTCTGTGCAATTTTGGATGTTGGAAGTGCCATAGGAAGCAATGAAGGAATGTAAATACATGCACAGACTATTGTTAAAAAAAAATCTTAAATCTTTCTTCTCCTTTTCTTTACTGTGAGGGCAGCTTCTACATAATGTGCTCATTCAGGGATTCCCAACATAAAGAGTCAACACATGCTGAGATGGTGATGATACTTTTGGAAGACTTGCAGGAAAGAATTAAGACTTGCAGAAGGGAATTATTTTAGATAAGGCTTTGCTTCATGTTTTGTCAGCACTTGCTTCTCTTTTATTCATTTTTGTTCCTTTCATAGTTGTCAGGTTTTCCTCTTGAACTCGGTTGTCACAATGCAAGGGCTTAGTCCTGTGTTTAATTCTCTGCCCGTAGTACTAGCCAGACTAGGGAGAGCATAGAAATAGGAGCGTGCTTAAACATCAGGTGAACTACAGCGAGAGGAAAGCAGGAACAGTTGGGATCTAGAGATACTGTGAGAGATTCAAGTTATTTAGTTATCAGAGGGCAGCAAGTTGCCAAATGTGATTTATATTGGACTGAATGTTTTTTCAAAGCTTTTCAAATATTTAGATTTAGGGACCAGGTGCTTCCTTAATCAAGACAAAGAAATGATAAATATTAGTGGAACAGTATTTTGGAGATGGTGAAGTGAAAGATACCAACCAGATAATGATTTCAGTTTGGAGTGAGTTCATGTGGTACCTGTAATTAGCCCTTTGTTTTTTGCGTGCCGAGCATTTCCCTCCGTCAGCACGTCTGGGTGATGGGTTCTGCATCGCAAATTCATGCCTATGGCACAAGATACAAAAATGGCTCCACTTGTAATTCTGTCTGCAGTTCCTTAGATCATCAGTGTACAAAGACCCTATTTAAACACAGCTGAGAGAATATTTGTGTAGCACTGATTGTGTCAAAGGGATCATTAAAACGGAAAAGGTCAGAGGAGAACGGAGCCGGATGAGGGGTCAGGAAATGGAAAGAAATGTATTACTTCAAAAAAGCAGGACACATCTCTTCAGTACGATGCAATTAATTTGCTCTCTAGTACTACCAGAGTTCATATGAAACTGTATGTAATGCTCACCTTATTGGGGGTATGAATTTGACAGTTAATTGACGTGGGTCCATTGTTTTTGCCATCAATCTACAGGGGAGGTGTACCACTACTGATGCTAATTTCAGGTTTTCTGGGTCTTGCTGAAGGAAACGAAAGTCCTAGAAGCAAACTGCAAGTATGATCAGATAATACACAATTTTGCATTCCAGTCATAACCCTGCAGAAGTTACAGCTGTCAGAATTCATCACTGCAATTCTAACATAATTATTATAAATGTAATCTGCTTAGCACCCCAGGATGTTTGCCCTGATAGGCAGTGAAATGGCCCTATGGACATGCTAGAGACAGCATTTTTGTGCCACTCTTTTTCAGAGATTGTTCTACAAAATCAAGATGCTTGTCATTCAAAGCTGTACTTCTGGGAAGGTACTAAGGGTATAATTTCTCTAAATTAAACTGCAGCATTTGTACCCATTAATGGGACAAAAGCAGCCTCTCTGTGTATTTCGAATGCCTGATCGATCACCTCCCATGGTTGTGCGCCTCCGTGGGGCCTACATGGAGAAGTTTCTGTGCAAAACTGTGATTGCGATGATACATTTCCTGGCAGGTTTTTATGAATAGACTGTGATCAGTTTCAAGATAGCACATGATAGTGTTTTTAATTATAGCCAAAAAATGAAGTGTTTGAGATTATATTGGAGAAAGCATCACACAGGCGATACAAGAAAACTTTGAGCTGTTGAAGTATTATTAGTACCATTGATTTTCAATTAATATTCAGTATTGATCATTACTATAAAGAAGATGGCAACATACCGTAGCAGATTTATGGATTTTTTTACAAGCCATTGATTTTTCTTTTCTTACTATGCAGCTGTTTCCATTAATAAGGCACACGTGGAAATTTTCTCTAAGGATTTGTTTCTCCCCAGTTCCAGGAGACAGTGTGTGAGGATCTGTTTTCTCTGGAGACGTCCTCTGCAACGCAGGCTGTTTGTCGCCTTGTCGTGATGCAGTTGGGCTCTCCTGGCCGAGCTGCTCTCGGGGTGCTGGGGTGTCTGGAGTCAGAACTCGGGCTTCCTTCTGGCCACTGCCTTTTGCTGCTCTGCCTGGAATAAATCCCGTTCTTAATGTGGGAAATCAGGAAAAGGCATATTGTCAGAGGTCAATCTATAGCTGGCAGATTTAGATAATTTGAAGTAAGGAATCTTCACATGCTGCTCATAGACGAACTGGATCCTGAGTAAGTCATGTAAGGCTCTTTCTGTAAAAGCAAACAGAAAAATTGAGATATGAGTATCCCTAAGTGCCTTTATTCCAATAATAGTAATAAGAGGGGAAAAAAAATAAACCAACCACAACCCACAAACAACCGCAACAATAGTTGCTGTATCAATCAGAAGGTTAACATGAGGTCAGGAAGAAGACATTTTTGATTCCTTGCTCAGACTGAACTATCTGTTCTAAAAAGTCTGGTGAAGTTGTACAGCCGTGTTTTTTAGATGTCTCTGTTCCATAGAAGGTAGAGCTGCTTTCCACAGGACCGAGGAATCCGTCACAGGAGGGAACCAGAACTGTGATGCTGAAAAAGAAAGGCTGGGTCATGACCCGGTACAGTCAGGTCAAGTTCTTAAATCCATAATTAACCACTAGGGCCATCTTGATTCCACGTGTCCTGAGCTGCTGCACATTCTGTAGAAATTTTCTGAGTTTCAAATTGTGAAGGAAAAACATTTTCTGGAGAGCCCATAAAATTGCGGTCTGCCTATTTTTCTCCTAAGACTATGATTTCTTCCACTGGTTTAGGTTATTAGTAGGTATTTGTCAATCCATTTTCAGCAGCTGACAAGCTAGATGAAATTGGAGTAACCCTAAATATGTGTGTCTGCCAACAGTCACTTTTAAATATGGACAAAGCTGTCAGGGCACGTCAGATGTCCCTCCTGAGTAGAAGAACAAAGCTAACCATGCAGGCTGATAACAAGCATTGATCTGAGAAATGAACACATGTCAAAGAGGCTTGGTCAGGACACCCTGCAACAGGCGGGAATCGGGTCCTACGTCTTAGTCACTTTTCAAGGAACTGGGTTATTCCATCCTTTTATTACATAAAAGGCTGGTGGAAAGTAATGTAAAATATCAGGTTCAGCTGTCCTGGTGGGTGGAGGTGTTTCCCTCCCTCGCCAGGGAGTTCGTCTTGCCCGGCACTGCTGAAGGGGAAGGAGCTGGTTTGTGCCTCTGCGGAGGTGGATGGTGGGAGGAGCCGGCAGGTGACTGGGGACGTCTTGTAGCGTCATTCCCCGAATGCTCAGAGAACGCCAGCAGGGTGAACAGAAGCGAGAATGTGCAGATGTTTTGGGGTTTCTCAGTGCTATGCTGCTGACACAAGAAGCCAGGAAGGTTTCTTCTGAGATCATACAAATCAATGTATAGTGAAGAAAAGGCTTTATTGAGTATGTACTTTAAATGTTGTTACGGGAACAACTCTGGCAAAGGCAAATCAGCACTTAACGGTTTATTGCTAAGTGCTGTAGGTCTCATGGTGCTATGTTATAAAAATGATATTATACTAAATGTATTGCAGTGTGTGGCTTTTACAAAGCCCAAGAGTAATTCTTGGAAAAGCAGGCTCATTCTGTCCCTATAGAGTTCACAATTTATGACACTAGAACTGCAACTTTGTAGTAAGGGGAAACAACCGCACTGTTTATCTTCATCTTTTTCAGTTGTTGTGTAGTATCGGGCTGAGGAAAGCAACAGAGTAAGAAATGTGCAATGTAAATCATAGCCACTCCGTTACTTCTCGTTATAGCTCTACCCCAATTACTGCAGCTCAGTAACTCAAGTTGCGGCAGCAATCACTCTGGTCAGAGGTGTCTTCGTGTCTGAGGGAGCTGCAGTGTGGTCACCGGCCTGGCTGGGAGCGGGGAAGTGGCTCATGGGTCCCATCGAGGGCTGGCGGCTCAGCCTGGGGAGGCTGCGGCAAGGATGCAGAGGTCATTGTGAGTTTTGGAACGGGATGCTATGTTTTTGTAGGGTATAAGCAGCAGGAAAAGGAAGCAGATGCTTTCTAGGAAAAACTTAATGAAAAAAAAACCCAAAACGTTGCTTAGATAGGGAGGTTAGAGAAAGTCTGAGAGCAGCTCAAAGCTGTTTAAAATGACAGTTAACCACTGTAAGGGCAGCTCTCGTGTGCTGGTCACCAGCTGGTGGATGGTCCTGTCCTGCTCTCAGGCTGCGCTCTCTCCCCACGCTCTCGTCCTCCGAGGACAAGCACAGGGTGGGCTTACATCTTTTGCCCTTGCAACACGTCCGCTAGTCAGACTGAAATAACCAGTCCTGCTAGAAACTTAATAACAAGCTCTTCTAGTCTGGACTGTGATTTGGGAAACATCCAAGCTTTTTTCTTGCAAAGTGGTAAAGTTGAGGCAGAAATATAACGTGCTTTGGCATGTTTAAATTTAGCATGCAACAATGACTCACAAAAAATTATTTGTAGTCTCTAACTACATTGTCAGTCCCGTTTGCTCCAGCTCTTATTGCCGGTGTGCAGTGGGACCCTGGGCTCTGGGGAAGGACACCCGCAGCTTGGCTGCTGCACCCAAAGGCCGGGAGCTGGGGTGCAGGGTCCTTGTCCCAGGGCAGGGACGTCCAGCCTCGCCGTGCTGGGGCTGCTCGGTCTTACTGGGCTCTGCGAGTGCCTGGGGGGCTCTGTGAGGGCTGTGACCCCTCTGCCTTCCCGGTCCTTGCTCACTCTAGGGGAGCGCTGCCAAGCACAAGGCTTGTGCTTAGCAAGCCAGACACAGCTGCCAGGAGAGGATAAAAGCTGAGGATGCTGGAAAAGGAAGCACAGGATTGTGCTGTGTGATGGTGCTTATGTGAACGCTTTTTATTTTTCCCTTTCTGTGGATGGAGAAAGGCCCTTTATGAAAAGACATTTCTGCTAAATTTATAGCAAACAATAATTTGATAAATACCTTTGCCTGCTCATTGAGAACAGGAAGCTTTTTCAGGCACTGCCTGTCATTTATGGTGTTTGCCCAGCACGGAACACCAACCGAACCATCAGGATGCCTCAGCCATTGCTCCCTGCCAGGAGCAGTAAATAGCTGGGAGTGAACTGCCTATGTGCTCAGCCCCGCAGACTGGGGGGCTCTGGGCAACAGCGAGGAGGGGGCAGGCAGGGCAGTTTTGGTTGGAAGAGTGGCTTGTGCAAAATGAAAGGTGCAGTTTTTAGGGGTGTCTTCCCTTCTCACCCGAAATTTCCTGTGTTTCAAAGTGAGCCCTCTCATCAGCAGCCATGCTGGAACGTCAACACGAAAAATAACGATGATGTCTAAGGTGACCCTTCCCTTGCCAGCTTAACTCTGGATCGCAGGCAAATTGGCAGATCGGTGTGGTGGACAAGGTTTGATTAACCCTCTGCACAGGTTATTCTCAGGCACACTGACCCTGGCGTTGTCAAAAGCACCACAGCTCATTGAAAAAAGTCAGCACAATGAAGGAAGCTTGAACTCCTTTTAAAATTGAAGATGACTGTTACTAGACTATTCTGGTACTAGAGTAGGCTTGGAATTTTGAGGGTCAGAGTCTCCCACCTTCATTTCTGTGGAGCAGCAGTTCGATGGCAGCTCCAGCGTTCGGTGAATCACCCGTTCATCACAGATGCCAGGACCTCGCTGCGCTTCGCCAGTTTGTGGGCTGGAAGATCTCTCATCTTTGGAGGGGCCTGGCAGTCCTGCAGCACTTGGAAGTTTGGCACTTGATGTTATGAATTATATAGTGCTTGTACCTCTCACAATTACATTTGATTTCTTTATGCTATTTAATAGCTCTGTGCTATGATGATAGCGTTGTTTTTTCCCTCTGTGATGATGATTATCTCCTGTTTGCTCAGCTCTAACACATACAATGTCTGACCTCAAATTGAGCTGGCATCTTCCTGGTGTGTGTATTTGTGTCAGTCAGGAGGGTGCAGGGGCTCAGCTCACGTGTTTATGCTCCATTACTCACCCCTGCATTGTAGGAAGGAAAGTTGCTGCTTTCTGTGCATTTCTCTGGGCAATTGTAATTCTACAGCTCAATAGCTTTGAATTTATTCAGCCTAGCTGGATATTATCAGTTTATTTTTATGTGTGTGGAGAGACAGAGCCAAGGAGAGAAAAGGAGGAGGAAAAAACCTATCGCTCTTCTAGGGTTTACACTGGGATTTACACTAAAGCATGAAATTCTTCATATAAATATTTCAGAACTCTTGTCTCTGCAGAGATTAATCTTGGAAATACTCCCAGGGGAACAAGGGCAGCTTGTTCTCAGCCTCTTCTTGCCTGCCCTTTCTGTACCGAGGGCTGCAGGGGGTTCCCGTGGCTCCGGCTGCAGCTCTGGAGGCTTTAACCCCGTGCAGATGGGGCTGAGCACCAGCCAGGCCAGACCCGGTCCAGGAGATGCGCGGTGACGCGGACAGGCCAGAGCTGCTGGCCAGGCCGGGAGCGGCGGTGGGAGCGATGGTGGGTTCCTGCGCAGAGGTTCACAACCGTGGCTGGGCTGGAGCCAGGCTGTGAAGGGAACTGCTGAGCTGCCTGGGCGGCTGCGCGTCCCCCGCTGCCGGCTTCGGATCGGTGCAGGTCTGTCGCCGCTGCATGGGCTCCTGAGTGTGGCTGTGGCATCCCAGCCACCTGAACCCACGTGTTACCTCCAGGACTTGAAATACAGCCCTGGAATGTCGAAGGAAGATTTAGCATTTCAACAGGGCAGGAAATTCCACGTTGGGGTTATTGACAGGTTCTGATTTATTCATGAGATTAGTAATGTTGTCTGGGTAGGGCAATCCGCATAGTCACACCTCCAAGGATTCATGGTTCGTGGTCTTCTTCCTTCACACTTCGTAAGAGGAGAAAAATGAGCCATGTGACAGGGAAATCAGAAATAATATTAGAAATTTTTCAAGGATTTAGTGAGCATTCAGAGCTTCAAGCCCTTCTCGTTCTATAATAAACTTCTGGGAGAAAAATATTAAATATATTTTTTCTACCCTCTCTGTAGAATTAACAACTTGGAGCAAAGAAATTTGCCAGCCAGATGCTTTGTTGTTTTGGTGCTTTCTGTAAGAATTGTATTTGCAAACAAAGGAAAAAAATAAGACTAAAAGGATAAAGAGAGTGAAGACCAATTCAGCAGATTACTGTAGCATGACAATCTGAGGTAGATGTGTTTATGCAGGACTGCAATCTAGCGAGTAGTTTGGTAGGAAATTATGCCACTCACAGGGGTGCATTGCACATACATCTAAATTTACAGAGGTCTGAACTATAGCATCAGACATGATTTAATGTACTATTTTTTTCATGTTTCACACACCTCACCTCCGCGGATATGTCAAAGATGAACATAAAGGTCAATGCAGAGCTGTGCCTGTAGTGATACTGGTGTAGGAATGATTTGAAAATGTCATTCCTTGGTGTGGCTGGAAAAACACTGCAGCAGGTGCTAGGAAAATGCAGAGATGTAAATCTGTTTGGGGTGTGAGCTCAAATCTGTTGTGCCGCTGTTCAACCTAAGTCTTCAAAATCTTATCTATTATGTGTTATTTCCTGATCCAGCAAGTGAGATTTGTCCCTGTTCTTGAAAGTTTCTTTTCTCTGCTGAATGACTCTGATTATCGTTAAGTCATCCAAAATAGTTAATTTGCATCCAAAGAAGCAGGCTTGCTACAAATTGCCACGATCACAATCCTACAGCGTCTGTTACAGACCATGTAAGTGCATTTGCAGCACGGAAGGAGCCATGAAAATACTTGTCACAGCAGCTGCCTTCAGAGGTGAGGAAGGAGCACAGGAATCCGGGCTGGGGCAGATGCGGACACCTGCGGAACTGCGTCCTGTGCAGAGTGCGCGCAGCTGCGAGCGGCTCGTGTCCTGGCTCCCAGACAGCCTCAGCAGCCAGAACAGATGGAAAACAGCACGAGGCACCCACAGAATCAATTTGCAAGATTAAAAGCTGCGCCTTCTGGGTGATCACCCAGCGCTGCTGCTCCGCGCACGGGGTCAGTCATCACACTGGGTTTGTGCAGCTTCAGCTGGCTGCAGGAGGGCAGACTTCTTGTGTCTGCTTTTGTAACAAAGAGAGGAATGCAAGGTTTTTTGGAAGGGGTGTTTAGCTGTTCTAGGAGAAGCCGATCTCTGCCTTGTGCTGCCTGGTCATCTCCGTGGTGACTTGATCCTCAAAGGACTGGAGCCAAGTTGTGGGATCATATGCAAAGTGTATGGGAGCGGTGGAGGCGCTGGGGCAGTCATTAGTGAAACGCTAATGATCCTCCATGGCCTTGCCAGTGGAGCAGCGCTCCTGTTTGGCTATGTTCCTGATTTTTTTACTGGCTTCAGAGTAAGCTGGCCAAGCTGAGTCTGTTCACAGCACTCAATTTGCTAAATAGGAGGCAAATAAAAACCCAACCAGGCTACAAGAAGCAAGTATTTAATAAATACAGTGTCATTTCTACACACCACTTAATTAGGCAGGTAAACATTGCAATGTAGGTGTTGAGGATTAGCAAGGTTTAAGGGCATGCTTAGAAAATTTACAAATGTTTGTTGAAGTTAGGGGCTGTTTAAGGTAAAAGTTTACACGACCTCTTTCCTTGTTGCTCCTCAGAAATCTACACTCTTAATTAATTTCTAAAACATCTTCACCACCGTCCTAGTTTACTCCTCCATTTGCAACAGTCTGTCTTCACTTAGCTCACAACCAGCAGAGTGAAGTCCTTTTAAAGAGCCAGTTTTGCAAAACATGAATATCGCATCAGAACAAAATTGATTGCTGAAATAAAGGGTGATAGCTGCAATATTTTATATTTATACACTATTTCCAGGAGATCTGGAGAAGAAGTCACAAAACCCGAAAAGTATGTGCAGTTTACTGAAAGATGGATAGTCTTTCAGTGTTTGCAGCACTATTAGTTATTTATAATGTTCTTCATCCATTACATTGAGGGTTTGCTCATTGAAAAGCAGCTTGCCTGCTGGAGAGCACAGCCATTTGCAAGCTGGGATGAAGCTAAGGTTACAGCAAAGAAATCTTCTTGCATAGCAAACAGAGAGAAGGGAGAAATGCCTGACTGGAAAAAAAAATGATCTTAACCTGCCTTCCCCTAGTACAAAACTACTGGAAGAAGTACTTTGTGGCTAGGAAGCTGTAATGTTTGAGAGGAAGCATTAATGAACAGCGTTCCCTACGGCTGGGACCAAAGCCTGGTGTTGAGATTAAGGAGCTAACATTGCAGGGCCGTGCAAGTAACTGGGGCAGCTGTTGTGGGACGATTCCCCGCTCACACGTGTGTTGTGGGGAGGTGACCGTGTCCAGCGGGTGGGCCCCAGCGCCGCGGGGCAGCCTGCAAACACCCCTTGCTCGGCAGTCAGCTCTGTAAACAGGGAGATTAGATGGAGTTGCTTACAGCTCATTTGTATTTTAGTTAAGTGTGTATTAATTTGACTTAGTTACTGAGCACTGACTACTTTATGCATTCCTAATTTAATGAGCTAATGGCGTGGGGATAAATAATACATGATGGAGTATATCTTTGTACAGTTAAATTTTTCTGTTTTACAACAATTTTAATACATCTGTGTACAAGTCAATTAAATCCACAGTTGATTGCTGCTTACAGTAATTATTTGGCTTCTGCACATCATGAAACCTAACAGAAAAGTCACCATGGCAAAGCGTAGGCTAGTGAATGCCAGGTAACATGGAGGTATGTCCTAGCTGTGGAGCTCAGTGGTTTGTGCTAGCATTGGTTTGGTAAGTGTAAGTTTTGAAATCAAGCTCTTAATTTTGACTGTGCATTTAAGAAACCTAGAAAGCGTAAGCACAGCTCAGCCTAGCAATGACGATTTTATCTGCTTGTATGTTGAAATGAAGATAAATATTACGGTCTTTCTGTAATTTTCAATTGAAATTAGCTAAAGTTGTTCATCGGCTTAGTGAAGTGCAGGCACAGTCCAGGAAGAATCAGGGACGTAACACATCAGGAAGAACTTGTCTGGGTAACAGACATCTGGTGAGAGATGCTGCTGATAAAGAGAGAGTGTGTTTCTTTGCTGCTGCTTAGCGGCCGTGGTGCCTGACCTGTAACTTGGGCTCCAGCCCTGTATGGACTAAACCCGCGCGGTGACTGTGAGGTGTAGCTGGGTTTAACTGCGGAGCTAAGAGGCTGATTCTGAGCCCGCTTGTTCAGGACGGGTGCCTGGATAGCGGTGAAGCACTGCTGGCTCACACCAGCGGAGGATGCGAAGGTGGGTTTCCTCTGTGCTATTAACACTTTGTCTTTAGAACTATACGTTGTGTTCAAGTCTAAGCTCATTGCTAAGCTCAGTGCATGACAAATAATCTTATACATCAACTTGTCAAGATTACCCCTTTTAAGTAGTATTAAGAGTTGTTCGTTCAGAAAGTCAGACATTTCTTCCCGTGGGGCATATCGGCGTACAGCACAACTTGTTATTATTAACTGTGATAGTGTTGGTACCGGACAGGTAACCACGAGTGGGGAGGACGGCTGGGTGGGAGGGGGAGCTGCCCACGGGCACGTGTGGACGCGCTGCCGCACCTGCCGGGGCCGCTCGCCTCCCATCACAGCCCAGCAGCCGCAGGCAGGGAGGGAGAGGAAAGAAGAAAGAAGAGAAGGAGGTGAAGGAAAGTAGAGGTGTGGGAGGGAGGGGCATTTAATGCCACTCTGAACAGATGGTGAGTTGTTCAAGTTTAAACACTGCTAGAAGATAGATATCCTATTGGCAAATGTAATTCAATCTTGTTGTCATGTTTTTGGAAGAACTTCGTGCATTTTCAAATTTGTACTGGTAATTTGAAGACATTCATTTATATTTTGAATGAAATGAAAAATGGATGTTTCTTTCCCACGTCTACTAACCGTGCTTGGGAAATGGCCAGGCCCGTGTTTTGCAGGGGCTGGAAGGTGCTGCTGGCAGCTCTCGGTCAGTGTTCCCAGCCATGCTGTGCCACTATCGAGCGACTCACGTTTGCTGACACGGGAATGCAGAGGAACATCTGAAATACTGAGACCTCTCACGCAGAGGCTGCAGTCCTCTCTTTGCAGCTTGCCTCTGGAAGAGCGCTTTGCCGCGGGTTCCCAGCCGGTTGCCACCAGCCTCACGTGTCCCCAGTGCTGCTGCTGCCGCGGCGGGAGCGTTAACGTTGGGCTGATGGCTTGTGAAACGAGAATGACTGTGTTTCAGGGCAGAACTTCTCATGGCAGTGGTAATGTTGTTGGATTTGTTTCTGTGCTTTGATAAGCAATTAGGCTTTGACAGCTGATGCAAAATGTATTTTCACTTCTTTCTGTTAAACTGGAAGCTGCTTTTATTCAGATTATCAGTGGTGTAATAACAAACCGAAGCCCCTCCTGTGGCAGTTGGGTGGCCAAGGGAATGGACATGGTTCCTCAAATTTGAACGAGGTTCCTCGCCCAAGAACTCGTCATTTCAGCTCTTGCAGTGGTCCGTGGGAATCAAAAGGCTCCTTCAGTTGTAGGTGGCCATCAAAATTCTCTGTGAATCACCTCAAAAGGCCCCAATACCGTCTGAATTGTTCTGCAGGCTCAGGCTGAGCAGGCGCCTTCTCTGAGTTTGGAGTTACCTGCAGAACACTGAACTTGGCGTTTCTTTAGCGTTAGTTGTTTCAGGAAGACTACTGCATGTGTTTTGTTTCCATATGCGAGATCTTATTGTTTTAATATTTATGAGAAAACGTGGGAACACTGGCATTTTAAAAATGTTGTGGCATTCCATTTTGACATTTTTATTTAAAAAAGCTGCGGTCATTTTGTTTGGAAGTGCCTTCTTGTTTCAATGCATATTTCATTAGTTGTAAAAACACTTCATAAACAAAGGGCTGTAAACCAAGCAAATATTTTAAATATATGGAAAGTGTTCCAATTAACCCCTAAATGTATTTGAAGTGTCACTGAAATTTTCACCTCCTGAGAACTTGCAATGTTTTTGCTTTCTGCCGTGATTGTGGATATTTTAAAAGATCTTATCGTCCAAGTGAAATGGGAATCTATTTTCTAGACAGTTAGAGAAGAAAACCAGGGATGTTGGAAGCTCTAAGGCTATCTGTGAAGGAAAAGACACTGCTGTACCAGGAATTACTCAACAAAAGATAGAAGAACTGAGGTGGTTGTCCTGCAAATTAGCATTTTTTATAAAATAGAAGTAAAGTGGTCAGCCTCTCTTTTATATTTGCAGTGCCATAAGGGTTGCACTTGTTAGTACAGATGTCTTTAGTAAAATATTAATCCAGTTTAATTCCCAGTTGATACCCAGAGGGCTGGGAGAACCAAATCTTATTGTCACATTCAACCTTGATCATCAGGCAGAGACACATGTCGCTCCCCCCGTTCAAGGCGCATTGTATCAGTCCAGCATATGCAGTTGTTAGTTTCTGAGTATGCTCTTCATAATGAAAAATATATATAACAAGTGGTAAATATTATTAACAGTAAAGTATGTGCTCAAGATTAAAGTTAAACAGTGCTCACTGGTTTACAACAGATCTTGGCCCATATGATGGAGAGTATTAACTAACACCAGAGGCAATGTAGGCCCACTGATGAACGGGGTGGGTGCCCTGGTGACAGAAGATACAGAGAAGGCAGAATTACTGAATGCCTTCTTTGTCTCTGTCTACTCTGCCGGAGGCTGTCCTGAGGAGCCCCGTACCCCTGAGGCCCCAGAGGAAGGCAGGGCAATGGAGGAGTCTGCCTCAGTTGATGAGGACTGGGTTAGGGAGCAATTAAGCAATCTGGACATCCATAAATCCATGGGTCCAGATGGGATGCACCCGCGGGTGCTGAGGGAGCTGGCTGAAGTCATTGCTGGACCGCTCTCCATCATCTTTGCCAAGTCTTGGGAAACGGGAGAGGTGCCTGAGGACTGGAGGAAAGCAAATGTCACTCCGGTCTTCAAAAAGGGCAAGAAGGAGGACCCGGGCAACTATAGACCGGTCAGCCTCACCTCCATCCCTGGGAAAGTGATGGAACACCTTATCCTTGGTGCCATCTTAAGACATATCAAGGATAAGAGGGTCATCAGGGACAGTCAGCATGGCTTCACCAAGGGGAAGTCGTGTTTGACCAACCTCATAGCCTTTTATGAAGACGTAACAAGGTGGATTGACGATGGCAGAGCAGTGGATGTGGTCTACCTTGACTTCAGCAAAGCATTTGACACCGTCTCCCACAGCATCCTCACGGCAAAACTGAGGAAGTGTGGACTGGATGATCGGGTAGTGAGGTGGACTGCAAACTGGCTGAAGGAGAGAAGCCAGAGAGTTGTGATCAATGGGGCGGAGTCTGGTTGGAGGCCTGTATCTAGTGGAGTGCCTCAAGGGTCAGTTCTGGGACCAATACTGTTCAATATATTCATCAATGACTTGGATGAGGGAATTGAGTGTACCATCAGCAAGTTTGCTGATGACACCAAGCTGGGAGGAGTGGCTGACACGCCAGAAGGCTGTGCTGCCATCCAGCGAGATCTGGACAGGCTAGAGAGTTGGGCGGGGAAAAATTTAATGAAATATAACAAGGGGAAATGTAGAGTCTTGCATCTGGGCAGGAACAACCCCAGGTTCCAGTACAGGTTGGGGAATGACCTATTAGAGAGCAGTGTAGGGGAAAGAGACCTGGGGGTCCTGGTGGACAGCAGGATGACCATGAGCCAGCACTGTGCCCTTGTGGCCAAGAAGGCCAATGGCATCCTGGGGTGTATTAGAAGGGGGGTGGTTAGTAGGTCCAGAGAGGTTCTCCTTCCCCTCTACTCTGCCCTGGTGAGACCTCATCTGGAATATTGTGTCCAGTTCTGGGCCCCTCAGTTCAAGAAGGACAGGGAACTTCTGGAGAGAGTCCAGCGCAGGGCCACAAAGATGATTAAGGGAGTGGAGCATCTCCCTTATGAGGAAAGGCTGAGGGAGCTGGGTCTCTTTAGCTTGGAGAAGAGGAGACTGAGGGGTGACCTCATTAATGTTTATAAATATATAAAGGGTGGGTGTCACGAGGATGGAGCTAGGCTCTTCTCGGTGACAACCAACAGTAAGACAAGGGGTAATGGGTTCAAGCTGGAACACAAGAGGTTCCACTTAAATGTGAGAAGAAACTTCTTCTCAGTGAGGGTGACAGAACACTGGAACAGGCTGCCCAGGGAGGTTGTGGATTCTCCTTCTCTGGAGACATTCAAAACCCGCCTGGACGCCTTCCTGTGTAACCTCACCTAAGTTTTCCTGCTCTGGCAGGGGGATTGGACTAGATGATCTTTCGAGGTCCCTTCCAATCCCTAACATTCTGTGATTCTGTGATTCTATTGTTTTAAATTTGAGTTCATAATGCTGCAGCAGAGGATCAAGTGCTGGATAGTTTTTCTGAAGTTAAGTCAACACTATAAATCAAACTGCAGGAGGACCATGATTCAATTCATTAACAGTTAGAAGATTAATTACAGCGCTATTAAATATTTGATTAAATTAAACCTAAAGTATTTAAACATTGTTTTTCAAATAGTGTTTGCTCATTAATTAGAATGGCTAAATGTTCAAATTAATTAGAAGTGTGTGTTGTTGGTAAGAAATAAACCCTTCCCGGGGTGCTATGAGCGTTCTGCCGCAGGCGCCGCAGAGACGAGCAGCAGGGCTGCAGGTCCTGCGGGCAGAGCTGCTGCTTTTGGGTCTGTGCACAGCTGGGCTGAGTCTCGCACCAAACGCACCCCACTGCGCCGGCGGCTCCTCGGCACCCTGTTCCAGCTCCGCTGTGCACTGGGAGGTTAAACACCATGCGGAGCTGAGAGCCTCTGCTTGTCACAGGGGACTCCTGTAAGGCGCTGATGGGGACGGGATTCCTGCAGCCTGTGTGCGGACGCAGAGGACAAGGGGGACAGCAAGGCAGGGCGAGCAGCAGCGGGTGCTGCGGGGGCCCAGCAGCTTGAGTTAAGACAAAAATTCTTCAATGTCTCATGTGTATTGTTGTATGAAGCAAATAGGATTATTTTAGACATGGCACCAGGCTCTTAAAATGTAATTTTCTGTGTAAGAAGGTGTGAAAATCTTACAGTGATGGATGCCTTTACAACAACCCAGAGGATGAGCCATTTTCCCCTGCAGAAGTCAAATGCAGGAGGTGGAAAACATTTCTCCATTTTTATTGCACCATTTATCATTATTAAAACACCCTGCATCAGTGTTAATTAAGACTTGTATCCATTCTGTCTGAGTGGATGATCAAGAGCCAGAGATGTGTTCGCACATTTCAGGCCAGAGCGGTTTTTGTTATCTGCAGCACTCCATGCCTGTTAGAGAGATGAAAGGGATAAATCCTCTTAACAAATTCTTTCCCCTTTCCTTTGATAGCGTCCCTTTGCCTCCATGTCTCCCATGGTCGCTGCCATTGCAGTGACAGGACAGCCGGGACAGCCCCCCGGGCAGAGCCCAGCGGGTCCCTGCGCAGCCCGTGTGCGGTGCTGTCCCCCTGCCCACCCAGGGCCACCCCCGAGGGACAGCCCTGAGATTGCACCCGCCAGGCAAAGCTGTTCTGCTTCTGCGTCACCGGATGAATAACAAATGATTGGAATTTCTTCCCATATAAATGAGGTCCCTGGGAACAGCTCTCAGAGCTAGCGTAAGCCCGAGTAAATGAAACCTGAAGTTTAGACCAAATGGTAGATTTTAATTCTAAATTTATTTTATGACCTAGTAAAGATGACTGTAAGCACCCCCTTGGTGGAAGCTCACGTTCACTGGGTGCTCTGGGTTTGCCAGTGTCCCTGCTGTCACTACAGCTCTTTTTTAACCCCATACCAGGAGGACGTGTGGAACCTTGGGTGTGTTGCCAGGGATTACCCCGGGTCCCCAGGTGGGCTCCTCAGTTCCCGAGCACCAGCATGGACACCAGGACAGATCTGAACCAGCAGCACACAAATTACTGGGAAATACTCAGGGATTCTGCTGCACTTCAGTCTTCTGCTCGGTGGGTTTCCTCACCGCAGCTCCCCTGCGCCGGTGCAGCTTGACCCATGTGGACAGATCCGCTCCTTAGGCTTAGGCATCTTGAGTTCATTTATTCACCTCCCATCGCTGTGGAAGAGGAACTCCCTGTCACTTGGCACCTAAACATTTTCTGTTTGGGTTTTTATCTGGTATTTCCCAGGCTGGACGAGGGACGGGTGTTCGGGGAGGTGCGGATCCCGGAGCTGCTCCGCGCGCAGCGGCCCCCGCCGCGGCCTCACAGCAGATAGCGCTTTCTGCAGAAATCTGGTGGAAAATGTCAATAGAAGGCCCTGGAGCCTTCCAGCATGTATTTTGCTGCAATTCTTTCAGTTGTCATGAAGGACAAGACAGGACAAGATCCCACGAGTGTGACTGAACGTAGCCAGGTAGGCTACAACCATCTGATTCCTACTGGAAATCTGCTTTTTCCTCAAGTAGTGATATTGATTCATGATTTTTTCCTTTTAATTCAGTATTTTATGAAAAAAAAAATGTACTTGAATTTACCGAAATTATTCAAACCTGTGCTGAGAATATTACATTATTTTGACAGAAACCACTGGCATTTTTTAAAAAGTTAAAACACTTCCACACTTTTTTTAAAGAAAAAAAAGTAGTCTTAAGGGTAAACACGATTTTGGTTTCATTTAAAGAGAAACAAACCCTCAAACCTTAGCTGGTAAACAAAGTGTTTCATTCAGTTTCAGCTACACATTTCACAACTTTTTGTATTACCTGGAAAAAAAATGTTTATTGTTTCTGTTTGGTCAGTGAGCCAAATAAATCAATTGTTTGTACAGCTCCACTCCATCGCTCTCTGGGGGAAGTTCCAGTCTTACAGAAATAATGGGATAAATGCAAAACTGCAGCTTTTTGAGGCATGCGTGGGTAATTTTTTCCATCCTCACTGCCTGGATTTCTGCTGGTCCCGGTTCCCTGGGCAGAGCCTGCGCTGGCACGTGGGAACAGCCCGGGGACGCTGGGGACAGGTCCCACGCCAGAGCTCTGGTGCCTCTGCGGGACCCCCTCTCTCTCAACAAATCGGGCTCTTGTCTGCGTTCATCAGTTTCCCGTGCTCGTTATCTGCCCATCAGGGCTTTCAGAAGCATTACATACTGGTTTAATGGTATCTCCCTAAGAAATAACTATTTTACTGTGCCAATAATCCAGTTTCTATTTGACGCATCACTTCAAATAACCTGCAGAATTTTTCTTTTTTGTACAAGAGACTTTATTTGCCACATTTCTATCACAAAGAGCTAATCTCTTTTCACTAAAAACAGGCTTTTCAGCTCAGTCATTTAAAAATAGGAAAAGCACAGTCTGTGCGGGATGTCTCCGCTCCATAGGGGCGAACTGTCCGCGGAGGGGAGGCCGAGCAGCGCCTGGTTCCCCCGGCAGGCGGGCACAGAGGAGTGCCCGCTCCCCACATGTCCCTGGGGATGTCCCTGGGGACCTGCTGGAGCTGCAGACCCTGCGGGAGGGGACGGGGTCCCCATCCCCACGCTCACCGCCCATGCTGGCTTCATCCTGAGCAGCGGCTGAGGGGTCGGCAGAGCCCGGCCTGGCCCCCGGCAGAGCCCGGCTCAGAGGCCAGCCTGGCCCCGGCAGAGCCCGGCTCAGAGGCCAGCCTGGCCCCGGCAGAGCCCGGCTCAGAGCCCGTCCTGGCCCCGGCAGAGCCCGGCCCAGCCCCCGGCAGAGCCCGGCTCAGAGCCCAGCCTGGCCCCCGGCAGAGCCCGGCTCAGAGGCCGGCCTGGCCCCGGCAGAGCCCGGCTCAGAGCCCGGCTCAGAGCCTGGCCTGGCCCCCGGCAGAGCCCGGCTCAGAGGCCGGCCTGGCCCCGGCAGAGCCCGGCTCAGAGCCCGGCTCAGAGCCTGGCCTGGCCCCCGGCAGAGCCCGGCTCAGAGCCCGGCCTGGCCCCGGCAGAGCCCAGCCTGGCCCCCGGCAGAGCCCGGCTCAGAGGCCGGCCTGGCCCCCGGCAGAGCCCGGCTCAGAGCCCGGCCTGGCCCCCGGCAGAGCCCGGCTCAGAGCCCGGCCTGGCCTCCGGCAGAGCCCGGCTCAGAGCCCGGCCTGGCCCCCGGCAGAGCCCGGCTCAGAGCCCGGCCTGGCCTCCGGCAGAGCCCGGGGGAGCTGCCCGGGGACCAGCTGGGCCACCAGCCAGGGACCTTCCTGGGCATGGGGACCTGGTGACAGCAGCCACAGAGCACGTGGCGGGCGGTGAACCCTTCCTCTGCCTCCCACGGCCCAAGGGCAGAGCGACAAGTCGGGCGTGTGACCAGGCTGGCTCACCCCGGATACAGGTTTCCCAAACGCAAGGCAAAAACACACGCGAGAGGCTGGCTTTGTGCTGTGTTGCCTTTGTTTAAAAATGCCATGTTGAAATGAGTCAGAAGGCTGTTGATGCGAGGGGGAGGATGGAAAAGCACGTATGACTAAGCCATTTTTCTTCTGTCCTAGTGGACAATATACTCAAATGCAAAGTAAGTTTCATTAAATATCATCCAGATGATTTTGTGCAGTCACAGCTTTCAGATTTGTTATTCCTTCTGGTGGTGGGAAGGACTTGTTGATCCATTATGCAGAAATCAAGGGTGAATATTACGAACAAAAGATCATTAACATAAGCATTACAAGAGAGGGAAGTAGGTTTGGATTTTGTGCTTACTGTTTTATTCTGTGTCTGTGTGGTTTTGTTGTTGTTGTTTTTTAATTAGTGTCACTGAATATATGGCTTTTGAAGCCTAATACACAGGAATGTCTGCGCTCAGACTCTGGAGTCCTGTCACTGCTCTCCCATGACGGCAGGGACACTGGGGGATGGAGGTGTTGTCCAGTGCCTGTGAACTCTCTCATCAATAACAAGGGGGGAATATGCTGAAAAAACCCCTATGCATGGTGGTGCACAGAATCATGATGCACGCATTAAAGCAAGGGGACTGTGGAAGAGAGGGCAGGCTCTGTCCTCGGCTGGTGTAAATGCAGCATTGCTGTGTCTGGCTCTGCTTCCTTCTGCACCACCAACACCAGCAAGTATTTCATCCTTATTACTTCTGTGTTACTCACTTATGCCGATGGCTTTTACACGAAAACAGGAATGCTGTGTAATCACCTCTCATTGCATATATTCTTAGTGGAGAAGCTAATCCTTTGGTTTTGACATCATAATTAGCAAGGTAGAGATTGTCATGTCCCCAAATCAAAGACAATTTCAGAAGAAGGGGAAAAAAGCCTTCATGGAAAACTCAGCCAGAACTGATAAACTTTGGATGCAGAAATCTAGTTTTTATGCAAATGCCGTAATTAAAGACAGAACAAGACATGGCATCTGCAGAGAATAAACGCTACACAAGCAGGATTGTTTTCAGGCAAACCAGTTTTTTTCTGAGCTCTCCCTGTGGCAGCAGTGGGTCCCTGGGGACGTGCAGCCTCAGGGAGCCCGGCAAGCAGGCAGTGATGGATTCCTGGTGGTAGTGGAACCGGCAGCGACACCGCAGCGAGTTGGAAATGTGTCTGTCAAAGCTGCAAGGGATTAAATAGAAACAGTGAGAAATCTGTGTGTGGGAAGCTGGCCCAGCTGCTGTCCGGATTGGGTCTGTCTGATAAATAAGCCGGTCCTTGGCTTTCATCAGCATCAAGCGCATATAAAGGACAAGTGCATATGCTGTGTCTAATTTCTACCAGTTATCTCGATGATTTATTAAGCCTTTACTGGAGTCCTGGTGACATTAATTGCTATGTAGGGTTGCTGTGATGGTGATGATAGAGTTTAGAGGGCAATGGTGGGTGTCAGGGCCTTGGGACATAAAGCCTCAGTAAAGGCAGAGCCTGCTCAGGGGGTTTTTAGACCAAACTGCTGCCCTGCAGAGACCCAAAGGCGTCAACTCTGAGCTGCAGCAGCTCCTGAAACACTGCGGGGCTACACACAGGGTGAGATTTCTCTCATTAAACCTTGGGTATCTGAAGGGGAAGCAGTTACGCTAAAGTAGTTGTCGAGAGCTGTCTCCATCGTTAATAGGTGGAGATCCCATTTGGAGGGAGATGGATCTGTTTTGGGATGGGATGAATATGCGGCACGTCCTCAGGAGAAGGTTCATGAGCTCCAGGATAATACTGGGCACAGGACAGCATAAAGGCCCCTGGAAGCCCTTAAGGTTGTCATGCCTGAGGTGAATTTTTGCACTTTTAAATCACTGTTCAGTGCTCATCCCTTTCCTCTCCTGTTTCCAGTGAAACTAAAGGTCTGATTTAAAGTGGAAAAGGAATAGCTTTAAAACCTGCTATGCTGAAAAAGACCCAAGGTGCTGCTACTCAGTTTTTGTCATTCTGACACGTCAGTACACGTTCAATGCGGAACAGCGAGGGGCTGGTTCCCCGCGGCTTGCTGGAGGCTGCCGGGGAGCGATGTGCAGGAGACTGTGGGCGGAATGGAGCCCAGCATCTGCTTCTGTCCTAAGTTTTGCAGTCAATTCTCCCGCACGTTCAATGGAATTAGTAAAACCAAAACAGCTCAGAACAACCCTGTTTATGTTCTTTTTCCCTATTTAGTGAATAATCCCTTGCTCCTCTCAGGTGCATGTTTCCACTTTACAAACTCCAAGCCCGCTTGCCTGTAGGAAGCTGGTTTTACCTTCTCACCTCTGGCGGATCTGAGGGGCCGCGGGGCGCGGCTGTGGGGACTGCACTCCCTGCACCCCTGCTCTCTGACCCCCTCCCTGCACCCCCGCTCTCTGACCCCCTCCCTGCACCCCCGCTCTCTGACCCCCTCCCTGCACCCCTGCTCTCTGACCCCCTCCCTGCACCCCCGCTCTCTGACCCCCTCCCTGCACCCCCGATCTCTGACCCTCTCCCTGCACCCCCGATCTCTGACCCCCTCCCTGCACCCCAGCTCTCTGACCCCCTCCCTGCACCCCCGCTCTCTGACCCCCTCCCTGCACCCCCGCTCTCTGACCCCCTCCCTGCACCCCAGCTCTCTGACCCCCTCCCTGCACCCCCGCTCTCTGACCCCCTCCCTGCACCCCCGATCTCTGACCCTCTCCCTGCACCCCCGATCTCTGACCCTCTCCCTGCACCCCCGCTCTCTGACCCCCTCCCTGCACCCCCGCTCTCTGACCCTCTCCCTGCACCCCCACTCCTCTGACCCCCTCCCTGCACCCCCGCTCTCTGACCCCCTCCCTGCACCCCCGCTCTCTGACCCCCTCCTTGCACCCCCATTCCTCTGACCCCCTCCCTGCACCCCCGCTCTCTGACCCCCTCCCTGCACCCCAGCTCTCTGACCCCCTCCCTGCACCCCAGCTCTCTGACCCTCTCCCTGCACCCCCGCTCTCTGACCCCCTCCCTGCACCCCCGCTCTCTGACCCCCTCCCTGCACCCCTGCTCTCTGACCCCCTCCCTGCACCCCCGCTCTCTGACCCCCTCCCTGCACCCCCGATCTCTGACCCTCTCCCTGCACCCCCGCTCTCTGACCCCCTCCCTGCACCCCAGCTCTCTGACCCCCTCCCTGCACCCCCGCTCTCTGACCCCCTCCCTGCACCCCCGCTCTCTGACCCCCTCCCTGCACCCCAGCTCTCTGACCCCCTCCCTGCACCCCCGCTCTCTGACCCCCTCCCTGCACCCCCGATCTCTGACCCTCTCCCTGCACCCCCGATCTCTGACCCTCTCCCTGCACCCCCGCTCTCTGACCCCCTCCCTGCACCCCCGCTCTCTGACCCTCTCCCTGCACCCCCACTCCTCTGACCCCCTCCCTGCACCCCCGCTCTCTGACCCCCTCCCTGCACCCCCGCTCTCTGACCCCCTCCCTGCACCCCCGCTCTCTGACCCCCTCCTTGCACCCCCATTCCTCTGACCCCCTCCCTGCACCCCCGCTCTCTGACCCCCTCCCTGCACCCCAGCTCTCTGACCCCCTCCCTGCACCCCAGCTCTCTGACCCTCTCCCTGCACCCCCGCTCTCTGACCCCCTCCCTGCACCCCCGCTCTCTGACCCCCTCCCTGCACCCCCGATCTCTGACCCTCTCCCTGCACCCCCGATCTCTGACCCTCTCCCTGCACCCCCGCTCTCTGACCCCCTCCCTGCACCCCCGCTCTCTGACCCTCTCCCTGCACCCCCACTCCTCTGACCCCCTCCCTGCACCCCCGCTCTCTGACCCCCTCCCTGCACCCCCGCTCTCTGACCCCCTCCTTGCACCCCCATTCCTCTGACCCCCTCCCTGCACCCCCGCTCTCTGACCCCCTCCCTGCACCCCAGCTCTCTGACCCCCTCCCTGCACCCCAGCTCTCTGACCCTCTCCCTGCACCCCCGCTCTCTGACCCCCTCCCTGCACCCCCGCTCTCTGACCTGCTCCCTGGGCTGGCAGCCGGGCTGAAACGGGGCGTCAGGCTGTCTGTGTGTCCAGTGTCCCCGCGGTGCTGACAGACGCCTTGGCCCAGGACACTTCTGCAGAGCCTGTAAGATATGTGACGGGCTGGGGATGCTTTAGTTTTGTATCATGTGTTGAGATGAACTTTAACTATCATGTAACCTGCTGTTGTCTGTCTTTAGTTTTCCTGTCTTTGGCATATAGGGCCAGCCTCTCCCTATGCAAATCAGCCCATCATCAATTTCTCCATTCAGAGTGACAGTAACTGGCAGCATTTCAGAATATGACCTGCATTTACAGGGCCCTGCTGACCCCGTTTTGAGTGTGTGTATATTTATTTAAATGATTTGTCTACTGATATATGGCAGCTTGGTGAAATGAGTTGTTACCACATTAACCTTTCAAGCACTTAAGTCCAGTTTAAGTGATTATTAGATCAACTTTGACAGAATATTGGCTATTACTACAGCTTATCTCACATCTACTGTAATACAGCACTTTGGAATTTTTCCTGGAGCACCACCAACATCCTAGCGTTTCAGTCAAAACCTCAGTTTTCTCAGGCTGGTTTTAGAAATTTCATTTCTCAAAGCAGTGCTGTCACTAGACGACCACCTGCACGTGTGTTCAGAAGCTGCCCGGCTCTGGCAGAGTGCGGGTGCTGCCGCACGAACGTGAACCCGTGAGCTGTCCCCGCGCCCGGGACGGGCTCTCCCCACCGCGGCTTGGCCGGGCCGGGGCCGTGCTGGTGCTCCGGCCGCCAGGTCCCCGTGGGCTGCGCCAGCCCAGGGCCAGCCGGCACGCACCAGGGTCTTGTCTGACAGGGACGTACAGAAAGATCGTCACTGACGGCGGTGACACCCGGGGGGTGTGGGACAGCCGGGGCTCATCCCAACCGCATCCCCCCTGCTCAGAACACGGGCCTTGCAGCGTGTGCTGAGCCTCTTGCTGTTTTCTCTGTTAGATTAAAAGCCATTTAGTCCCTTGTATTTTTCTCCCTGTGAATGTTTTAATGCCCTGTAATCAAGTCACCTTTGGCCTTCATTTTAATAAACTAAACAGATTGACCTCTTTACTCGCTCACTGCAGAGCATTTCCTACAGACCTCGATAATTTTTTCAGGTTCTTTCTGAGCTCCCCCCAGTGTTTCAACCATTAGCAATCCTGAGCCTTTAAAAATACCTGGGTATCATCTGTAACCCTCAGTCACATTTCATGAACTATGCCTGGTGTTTAAGGGATGAAAAAATAAGAGAGAAAAAGAAATGAAACTCCACACTTGCGCATAGATAATATTAGCTAAGACATCTGGATGAATATCGTCGCTTGAAGCAATTTTCATACTATTGCTTCTGGTATTTGAGGAGCAAATAGCCTCTCATTTAATTTATACTGTAATAAAAACTCCTATTGATTTTAATAAAATTGAAGACGATAATTTTGAATGAAATCCCTAAGGCAGCTTCTCCATAAAAACTGACTCTTCTTATTTTCTTTGCACATGTACATTGTAATTCACGTCTGATAACAGTGAACTGGGACTCTGTTTCTGAAAAGCTGGGGAATAGTTTTGAGTAAAGAGTGTGAAGAAACCCTTCATAAGAAAATGGGTGTTTGGAGAGCTCAGCGCGCAGCCCAGCCCTGCCGTCAGTTCAGTGCTGCACAGCTGACGGGGACGCGCTGCTTTTCCTCCTGTCCCCGCCGTGCTCTTCCTTGAGGTGACCGCGTGTGGGTGACAGAAGATGCTGGAGGTGCCCAGAGCCTGGCCCAGCATCGCTCACCTGTGCTGGTGCCAGCTCCTCCTGCCCTGGTCCCTGCGGAGCGACGGGCCGGAGCAGCAGCAGAACAGCGATAACAGGAACAACGGGGCGTCCCGGGGCCCGGGCTGCGCCCCGAGCTGCCGCCCAGCCTTAAACCTGCTGCTGCAAGCAGGACGCCCTGGAGAACATCTAGAGATTTAGTTGTCACTAATTAAAATGCTTTTCATTTTACAAATCTTTAGTATTTGCTTCATGCCCCCCACATATAAATCTCATTTATGTTATTTTTCTGTGATAGGTTTAGTTGTGTACTAGAATTTGCAGAACTACAACTTAGAAATGAGATCTGCTGAGGAAAAAAAAACAGTGGCATAGTAAATATTCACCTTGATGTTCAAGTTTCACTTTGAAATGTACTTCCACAAGATGAACTGCTAAACAGAATTAGAATTTCATTGTTGAATGAATATTCAATATGCTTTTAATACCGCTTCCTTCTGCTTCCCCAAACCCAAGTCTCTGGTGAACATCTCTCATTGTTTTTGTTCCTGAAGTGCTAAATATAAAAGAAAAGAAAAAGCGGTGCAGCAAGAGGAAGATACCGTGCGCGGGCGGCAGCTGCGGTGAGGGCAGAGCCGGGGCCGGCCGTTTGCGTGCAGGACTGGGCTCGGGAATTGGGGGAATTGAAATCTCTGGACGTGTTCAGTGTTGAGGAGCGTTCTTATCACCCCTATTCGGGAGCTGTGCCGGGCTGTCCCGTGCTGTTCAGGAGCTGTTCCCGGCTGTTTGGGAGCTGTGCCGGGCTGTCCCGTGCTGTTCAGGAGCTGTGCCGGGCTGTTTGGGAGCTGTGCCGGGCTGTTCTGTGCTGTTCAGGAGCTGTGCCGGGCTGTTTGGGAGCTGTGCCGGGCTGTCCCGTGCTGTTCAGGAGCTGTGCCGGGCTGTTCGGGAGCTGTGCCGGGCTGTCCCGTGCTGTTCGGGAGCTGTCCCGTGCTGTTCGGGAGCTGTGCCGGGCTGTCCTGCACTGTTCGGGAGCTGTCCCGTGCTGTTCGGGGAGCTGTGCCGGGCTGTCCTGCACTGTTCGGGAGCTGTGCCGGGCTGTCCCGCGCTGTTCGGGAGCTGTGCCGGGTTGTTCGGGAGCTGTCCCGTGCTGTTCGGGAGCTGTGCCGGGCTGTCCTGTGCTGTTCGGGAGCTGTGCCGGGCTGTCCCGTGCTGTTCGGGAGCTGTGCCGGGCTGTCCCGCGCTGTTCGGGAGCTGTGCCGGGCTGTCCCGTGCTGTTCGGGAGCTGTGCCGGGCTGTCCTGCACTGTTCGGGAGCTGTGCCGGGCTGTCCCGTGCTGTTCGGGAGCTGTGCCGGGCTGTCCCGTGCTGTTCAGGAGCTGTGCCGGGCTGTCCTGCACTGTTCAGGAGCTGTGCCGGGCTGTCCCATGCTGTTCGGGGAGCTGTGCCGGGCTATCCTGCACTGTTCGGGAGCTGTGCCGGGCTGTCCTGCACTGTTCAGGGAGCTGTGCCGGGCTGTCCTGCACTGTTCGGGAGCTGTGCCGGGCTATCCTGCACTGTTCGGGGAGCTGTGCCGGGCTGTCCCGTGCTGTTCGGGAGCTCTCCCCGGCTGTTCCGGAGCTGTGCCGGGCTGTCCTGCACTGTTCGGGAGCTGTGCTGGGCTGTCCCGTGCTGTTCGGGAGCTCTCCCCGGCTGTTCCGGAGCTGTGCTGGTCTGCCCAGCCCAGCCGGCACTGCCCGTGCCGAGGTGCAGCCAGCGGCGTGGGGCCGCTCTGGAGAGCATCTGCATCAACATATCACGTTCCTGAAAATACACACACCAAAAACACCACTTAAAACTTTTGCTAAGACTAGCTGTGCTATTTTCTCATTTTATTGCTATCTTAAGGGAAATAAGGAATTATTTTCACATCAGATTTATACAGTCAATAAGACATGAGTTGAATAGTGAATAAGCAGCCTGGAGGAAATTGCCTTGTCACAGCATATAAGGATCTGGTGAGAGCATTTCATTATCTCTGCTATGCGATTGCAATTCAGGGCAAAAAGAGCCATTCTTATTTTGTCCTGCTTCCTCGCTGGCTTTTTTCCTTTCTCAATTTGTTTGTTAATTATGGAAAAATTACGTAATATAGAAACTGAGGCTATGATTCCACAGGGTATTTAAATGCATGCCTAACTTAGGGCATGGAATTAGGTCAGTTGGCTTGCCTGGAATTGTATTTATTTGAAACCGTATTTTTGCTGTGCAAGGTAAAGAAAAAGATTTTCTGACGGAGTATGAAGAAGTGAGGCTACAAGGTGACCCGTTGGCCAGCACAGTTAAAAAAGGATCATTTCCTTAGAAACTCAGGCCAAAACCTTGTAGCGTTGAGAGCGCACACGTCCCTCTCGTGTTCATCACACCCCGCACTGACGTGCGCCAGGGCTGATACCCCGAGCAAACCCGCGCAGGCTGCGGGTGCACGGCCACGCGTCTGGGCAGCAGCAAGCAGCTTCTGCTAATGAAGCCCTGGGTTTCCAAGTCAGGCTTTAATTCCTTGAAAATGTAATGCCAGGTTGTTTGTCAGCATGCTGAACACTTAACGGGCAAGGTGATCACGTCCCAGTTCCCCGGCCTGCCGTGTAAATCAGGGAGGTGACATGTTTTCAGTCCCCAGAGGACAGTTTGCAGAACAGATGGAGGCTGTGGAGTGCAGTGACTTTGAAAGACTTGTTTGAAAATCTCCCGCATATTACACTGGCTGTGGACCCAGAGATTGGCTGATTGTAGAACTGATTGTCCCCCGCCCCGGGCCAAGGCTGCTGTGAAACCGAGCGTGCTCCCCTTGCATGGCTCGCACCGGAGCCGATCGTGCTCCACAGCACTCGGGTGTTAACACGGGCTTGGCATCCCTGTCTGCTGAACAGCAAGTGTCATTGTATTCCTGGCGCCGGAGCCGTTTCATCTCCCGAGATGCGGCAGAAGCTGCCTGCTCATCCCCGCAGCCCCGCCATCCCCTCGGCCAGCCTCTGTCACTCCTCCGCACGTGTCTGGTGTCTCGTCTGGGCACGACAAACCCCACTTGCCGCCAGTGCGGGAGCAAGTGCTGCGCTGGGAACGGCGATGCTGGAGCGGCCGAGCGCCCAGGGCACCACGGCTGCGCAGGCTGCTGGGTCTGTGTCACAGGCTCCACTTCAGCAGCATTGTCCGTTTATTTATGTTTTTATTTGTTTATTGGAGAAACTTAATTTTTCAGAAAATGAGCTGGCTGTTTTGAACATGCCTTCACGATGCAGCAACCGTGATGGGGTTGCAGGTATCCTGTAAGAAAACCAGAGACACCCAGACTGCGTTCCATTTGTCTTATTCATGAAGGCCAATTTTCTTCCCTTGCTTTATGTAATTGTCTTGTCCTCAATCTAATATTCCAGTTTTATTAGGAACAACGAATCAATACTCTCTTTTTTGAAAACTGCTGATTAATTGATTGCTGGTGTCTGCCTGCATGCTACGATTGTATTAGATGTCAGCAGTAATTAATTTTTAAAGGAAATTGTTTTTGCTGATTTTTGGACATGAGCTCAGATTCCATCTTTACTGCATATTCATCCGAAGGGACATGAGATTGCTCCCTGCTGGGGCGTATTCCTGACTGATGGGGTGAAGAGCAGAGCCAGCTCGTGGGGAAGAGGGGAAGGTGACACGTCTGCACTGCAGCTCCAGGGAGGCTCTCGCGGCATTTGCACGTTAAATATGTTACTTTGGCCTCTGAGAAAGTGAAAGCGCATGCAGAAAACTGAGACAAAGATATAGATCCCTTTGGAAAAAAAGAATAACCGTCTTTACCAATGTAGAAAAAAAAATCTGCAAGGTCCCCTTCTACTGCTTTACAGACACATTTGCTGTTGTATCCTGTGTACTTTGAAGGAAAATGAAACCTCAGCTTTTCTCTCTGGCATACAAATTACTTCTTGTTAAAAACCCAACTGAACCGAGCTCTCATTATAAGTTTTCAGAGCTACTACAGATAAACAGGGAGGACATAACCTGTCCTCTCCTCCTGTTTTCCCTCACCGCTGACGATGTGTCCTTCATAAAGCTGTCCTCGGGTTCTCTCCCGTGAGGGTCAGGTGAGGAGGCTCAGCCGCTCTCACTGCCTGTGACCCGCCAGGCCAGCTCAGAGAACATCTGTCCGTTCGTTCCACATCGAGGGGCGTTTGAGACCGAATTCTGGGCTCTGCACACTGCCTCTCCTTAGCGTTACTGCTGAGAGCCTTCCCCTCCCTCCGTATGTGTAACGGATAAGCAGTGTAATTCTGCCATTTATGTGAGCTCTTGTCTGGAAGCACACACCTCACAGAAACCTCCGGTGGGTACAGGGATGACGTCTGGCCGTCGTTTCACCCACCACGGACAGGCCCGGGGCTGGATGCTGCAGCTGCTTGCGGTGCGAGCACCAGGACACGGTCCCGGAGGCAGAGGGAGATCGTCCTCCCCGGCTGACAGCGCGCGGGTCTGAGAATGCTGGGATGTAATTAAACAAACTGGAATTAAGCCAGGACACCAATGTTAACACAAAGTGTCAAAACCCCTAACATTCCGGGGGGGTCCCAATACACTGCAATTCTGCCAGCTTTACAGCTTAATAAATGACACTGACAACCCAGGAGCACCGGTACAACACCAGTGGGAGCTGCAGGCCAGCGACACGCTTGCAGGTTGGCCTCATTAGAAGCATGTGCTGAAGTCCCAAGGACTTGAAACGATGGGGGAAGAGAGGCGTACCTTTTGTTGAGTCACTACTATGCCTTAAAAGTGCTCCTAAAAATTCTAGTGCAAGCTCACGTCTCTTCATTGTTTCAGTGACTTATTAATTTAGATAGTTTCTTAATCTGATAGACTTTTTCCTCTGCCTTTATCTGTTGCCTCAGGGTTTATTTCTGCAAAATCACTTGAATTTCTCGTTGCACGAATATATTCCAGTGCTAGCAGCACTGATTTACTAGATTGCACTGAGAATTAAGGGGTAATTTTCCAATGATGTTGACTGTAGTCAGTATCATTTCCTATCCCACTTTGGTCCTCTGAGGGTTGAGCTTTCGATTTGCAGCTCTGGAACAGCTGGGGGAGGCAGGGGCAGCGCACGGGGTGGGGAGAGGTGGTTTTAGCCTTGGCTTCCTGTCTGTTTTGCCATCTGTGCTTTTTGGACACTTCTCTTCACCCTGACCTCTTTGTGCTTTCCGCAGCATCTCTGCCCCCAGGGCGAGGGACGTTGGCAGAGCGGGCAGGGACACGGCCCAGGCTCTGCAAACGGGTCCCGCCTGCTGCCAGAGCGTCTCCCCTCTCAGGACCCCACAAAGTTCACTGCCTCCTCAGAGCTCCCTTTGTCAAAGGTGGAAGGAGGGAAAAAAGCCCTTAAAGGCTGAAAATCCTGATGCCGTAGCAGTCTCTGCTTTCATCAGAAGGCTTTCTCCAGCCTGCCTGAAAAAACACTCCTGCTGTGTGAGGTGCTGGGGCCCAAAGCGCTTGATAGATGGGGAGCGAGGTCAGCAAATGTGAATCTGCTCTGAGTTGTGGAAAGTTTGTAATGAGGGCATCTTGTGCCAAGTTTGTTTTTGTAGAAGCTCTACTTGCAGCTGCCCTTCTCAAAGCTTTGCAATGGCAGAAATTTGGGTCCCACTACTGCAGGGGAAAATGCAGGATGTGGGCATATGTTTTATCTGATGATTTGTGCTGGCGATGGGTCTGTGTTGGCGCAGTCCCGGTTTGCTGCTGTTCTGCTGGGGGCCGTGCGCACACCCCATAAGGGACCAGCATGGGCTCCCCATGTGGCTCTGGGCAAGTCACCTGCATCCCCTCCAGTACATGTTGGGATGATGGTGTCCTAAGGTTTGCTGGTCCTCTTTGTGCTTAAAAACTCTTCAGGGCAGCGCCACAGCTGGGATGTCTGATGCTCTGAGTCACAGCCCAGCCTTTAAGCTACTTGAATGCCTGCTCTGAAAGCTGGAAGGCAGCTCAGCCTGGGGACCCCGCTCATCCCCAGCGCTCCCGTGTCAGCCTGGTCTGTGCGAGACCCTCCTCAACAGTGGCATTGATGTGCCCGTACCGGGTGTGGTGGCTTCTCCCCTATGCAGTGTCCCAGCACGGTCCTACAAGATGTCGTCCCTTCGAGTCCCCTCACCTGGGGCAGTGACACGCGCTGCAGGGCCGGGGGGGCCGAGGGCTCGGGCTGCAAACACACGGAGTAGCTGCAGCTGCGTTCGGAGCTCTAGTGTAAAGGTGTGCACAGGGGAGGACTGAGCCATGCTAACTCTTCTGACCTCTTGTTTAAAAACATTTGGAACTGCAACATTCAAACAGTCTGGTAGCATATTTTTCAATAAATCTTGAATGTGGCAGTTATGTTTTCCATACTGCGCTGGAAAAAGGATTACAGTATTTACTGCAAAGACAGGAAGATAGATTCTCACTTGGAAAATCTGCCAGATTTCTTGATTTAGAGAACTGATGATTGGTGGAGTGCTTACACTTGATTTATATCAAGTTTTCTCTCTCGCTTGCTTGCTTTCCCTCTTTCTTTTTTCCCCTGCATGTTCTTTTGATGTTAACATGAGCTAGTCGTATCCTGAATGGTTCTCTGTTTAACAAATACTATTTTCTTTGGATGTTTTTCATATTCAGGTCAAAATTCTCTTTTCTAACGCTTGCTTGGAGTAACATCACTAAATTTCACTTGCATGCGGTCTAAATAAAGTCACTGTGCTTTGCAGTGGGACCACCTCTGCCTGCGTGTGCTGGGACAGAGGTGCCAGTTCAGAAACATCCGTCCTTCCTGAGCACCTAATCCGAAACCTTCAAAACTATGTAAGCGATCTAGGCTCGTCAGTGTGTTCTTCTGAAACAGGTCAGACCTCTCTTACGTTAGTGAATGATGCGGCCCAAGGAGCAGCCAGCACACGGGTTGGCGTTCCCCCGGCCGGGGCAGCCCCTGCGCTCCCCAGCGCCGGCACCCGTGGTTCTGGGCCCAGGGACGCCCTGCTGGGGTGGGAGGGCTCCTGGTGGGTTTGCCGGGTGTCCGTGGGCTCTGTGGGCTCTTAATCCTGCTTGGGAACTCTAAATTCAGCTGAATAATTTAAAATAGAGGCAATCAAGCAAAGAAAATGAACCAATCAGAGTCAAAGAAACGTAAAAGGGTAATTGATGCCCTATCATTATCACTACAGCAAGCATCTTATAGAAGTAATACATGACACTCTTATATTACAACTAGTTCTGTATCATTAATTACACTAAAAGAAGCTCACTTTTCTCAGCTTTATTTTCTGGCCTAGCCAGCCAGGCCCTTAGTGTCTGTAAATAGCTCAACCCACCGCCCATCTCTTCCTCCCAAAGTCCTCACTAATTGGGCACCCTGTGTGTTCTTTTGTCTTCTCTCCTTCCCCTATTTTCAAGCAATTTTATTATGATTATTTAATAAGATGTGTTACTTTCAAATATTGATTCACCAAATCAAGTGATCATTAAAAAAATGCCAGGCAAGAAGTGATAGGTATTCTGCTGTGTAATACTAGCAATTCATAGTATTTACGAGGGGATGCACAGATGCTTATTTGCTTGTTGGAAAAGTTTTCTTGGCCCAGAGGGCTCTGCAACAGATGGTCTAGACCTTTAAAAGTCAAGGTAAATAGTATTTTCTTCGCCTAGCCTTGGGAAGGAAGACAGATTAGAGATCCATGATTCCTCCAGTTCCTGGTCTCGCTGTCAGGACTGTGAGCAAACACTGACACCCAGCAATGTCTGATAAGCCTGATTGCAAATGAATACACGCATGTAAAATGTTTAAAAATGGTGCTCTACAAAATACCCATCAGAATGCAGCATTTACATTCATATTTTGAAGGGAAGTTTTGTTTTCTTCTGTTCAAATATCACGTGGCTGAGCAGCAGCAGTCAAAGTGAGTAATAGTTGAATGTGCATAATCTTGATCTAATTACATTGGTATTGAATTGCAGGTGAAGCATTAAATTGATTTGAAAAAAATCTCTTTGCAAGTATCTAGTATTGATGAAAAAGGTCATTATGCATTTGTGGTCTATGCTTCTGTGCAATGAGGTCAGATCGAGACCGGGACAGCACTTGTGCCTCCAGTTAGATTCTGCATCAGACAACGCCAGCCGGCGCAGGCACAAATTTCACCTTGCGTGCAGCTTTCGGCTAATTAGAAGACATCTGGATTTGTCTCTTATGAAATCTTTAGTGCTCTTTTAACAATAAATGGATATATAATTAACAAAGGCAATTTTATTAAATCCATATTAGAGAGCTTATTTGAGACAATTGAAATTTTTAATTGGAGGTATTGCTAGGTGCCTCCCCTTCTACATCAGTGATTGTGGTTCATCACTAAACGCGTCAGACCCGGGGCAGACAATACACAGCAGGATGTTCCTGGACTGGCGCGTGAGCTCTGAAACTGAACAGACAATTCAGGCAGAATCATTTCATTTTCAGTGACCGTGCGTGGCTTGTCTGCGATGCACTGGGTGTTTGCAGACGGTTTCCTGCTTTTCCGCAGGAACGGCCAGGGGAGCAGCCGCTGGCGAGCCCATGGGCACCTCCCGGCAGGTGACATCCCGCTGAAGTCCTTGTGGCTGCATCCGTCTTGTCCCACTGCTAATGAGAAAAGACTTGCTCCTCTCACCAGCTTTAGCGGCTCCTCTGGCTTCTCCAGATTTAGACCTTCACCAGAGTCCCGAGACCAGAAATCTTGGCGTCATCTTTGCTCTGAGCAGTTGCTTTTACCCTTCTCTTGTATCTAAATCTGCCTCACTCCGTCTTCATTACACGGACAGGAATGCTGACTTGGTTGACCTTGTGCTGGCTGAAATCCTCTTTTTTTTTTAAACCAGATCTTTTTGTCTCTCGTTAGGCTTTGGGGCAGCTCCTGCTGAGAGCCGCGTGTATCACAGCCAGCCCTGTTGAACACGCCCCAGCACCGCGTGGTCGCGCGGTGGGACGGGTGCTTACGCCAGCGAAGGGGTTTCGGGCGGCAGGGGCACGGTGACAGCAGCAGCTGCTCCTGAGGGGCGAGTCGCCTCTGCAGACGGTGTCCAGCAGTACTGCAGCACAGATGCTGGTAAATCAACTTGTTAACACTTTCAGCAGTGACTCGTGGTTTGTGGTACCGCTCTTTGTGCAGAAGGGAGTGTGCCTGGGAGACCTTATGGAAGGGTTTGAAAGTGGTGGGCAGAAACCTTCCTGAGAAGCGATTTCTGTCCCCCCGTGGCCCCAGGTGAGTTGTCAGGGGAGGTGCAGGTGCCACTGGTGCAGCGCGGCCACCGCTGCTCCCGTCAGCCCGGCGGTGGCTCGGGGGGCAGGACGGCGCGGCAGCGGGGATGGGGCGGCTGCTGAGCTGGGACGGGGCTCCTCTGCGTCCGCTGCCGCCACGTCCCTTGGCCACGGCGTGGAGGCCCCCAGCAATTTGCTAATCTTGGAAACCATCCCCCTGACAGATGTGTGGTGGGATCTGGACGAGGTCCCAAGCTGGTGGCTCACATCCCAGGCAGCTCCCTGCATGTCAGTTGTGGCATTGGTGCTTAGTGGAGTGTCCTGAGATGCTCTGAACGTGCAGAGGAGGCGGGAAGTCAGGAGAAAACAGGAAAAACTGAAATAAAGCAAATAAATGCAAAAGCAGGTGGAAGGAGCTCAAGGTCGTTTCTTGTTCTCCTCTGTCTTCATTACTCAGGCAAACAAAAAGAAACATTTTTTTGGGTACAGCTGCTCTCCCTGCTGTGTCCTTTTTTTCCATCAGCTTTTCCTTGATGAATGCATTCAGATTATGTACTAGAAATAAAAATCAGCCATCCTGCTCCTGAAAGTAGAGGTCAAGATAACATCTGCCTTCCCTACTCTGTTCTGCGCTTACCAGTGTAATAATCACACACAGGAAACATCTGCTTTGGAAATAACTTCAGCAGTGAAGAAGCCCAGCTCTGTTGAGTCACAGCATCCTCGGTAACTTGTCATTACGGCCACCTGCCTGCCAAGGGGGGCTGCGTGGCGCGGGCAGGCGACTCTGCATGCTTTTGCAGAACGAAAACAGTGGTGTCTGGCTCTGGCACTACTTTACCAGGTGCTGTTTCAGCTCTTGTCGGGACCTCCAAAGTCCCCGCAGCCGTGTGCACCCTGAAGCCCCTTCAGACACCGGTGTGGTGGTCCCGGGCAGTGGGAACGCGAGTCTGAGGACGGGAGAGGAGCGGGTCCTGCTGGGCAGAGCGGTGCCGCGCCGGGGGCCGCGCTGGGGGCGCTCCCGGGGCGATGCCCCCGGCTCTGCAGGGGCACCGGAGGCACCGGAGGCACCGCAGCCGCGCGCAATGCGCGGAGGAGCCCGACCCTGCTCGCAGGCAGCCCGCAGGCAGGATTAGAAGGCATCGATTTTTGTTTTTTCTTTATGATGGCCATGACTGAAACCTTTCACCACCTATTTTTGTTGCTGTTGCGGTTGTAATTAGTGTAACTTATTCTGTAAAATATCAGAGTTATTTAGTAAACATGTCTATAGAGATTTGTCCTGAATAACAGTGCTTTATTAGAGATAATCCTTAGCTACTTAGCTCAAACAACTTTTCAGAGCTGGAAATCTCTCACAGAGAAGGCAATTGTGAATATTAAAAGGGATTTAGAGGAGGAGGCAAAAATTACATTTTTCAAATATTGCACTGAGTTGAAGATTTAACCTAGCAACATCACTGAATCCCTGCACGGGCTCACAACCTCATTTTGTTTTGTATTAAAAGACTCTCGTCTGCATTTTAATTGTGTACATAATATTATTGATATTTAGCAATTGTTTCTGTCACCTTCCACCTCAATCAGCATTGCAAAACACAGCTTGAACTAACTGGAAAGTAATTTCGTGGCTAATATTCCTTCTCATCTCCTGAGAGGAGCTGATATAACAGCCAGCAAAGCACGGATCAAACAGCCCCCGTTCCACAGATCTGCTCTTTCTCTGGGCTCCATGTCAGCTCCTGTTGAAGCGAGAGTTATTCTATCTTGCATAATAAGCGGATGGATTCTGAATTTTCCCAGCTAAGCAGCTCTTCTCAGTAGTTCAAGCAGGATGTGCAACGTGACTCATAATGAAGCACGAGAGGCCCGTGGGAAGTGTCAGGGCACTGATCCGGCTCAAGGACTCGCTGTTCCCGCGGGTTGGCGTGGGGTTTGGCTGCTCTGCGGTGCCGAGTGCGCGGTGCTGCCAGCTCCTGCTCCCCACCCAGGACAGAAGATGGTGGGAGAGTTTCATCCCAGCCCCTCCTTTGACAGAAGTGTGGAGGAGAGACCAGAAATGCCAACCCACAGACAGAAGTCTTGAAGCACACAGCCCCGGCTTTTCCTTAGTTGGTATTTCTTCCTTGCAGTAGTTACATATAGCAGTTTTTGTAGTTAACAGAGTAATTGCATTGTCTGCTGGAATTCCCCACTTGCCATTGATTTAATTGCTTGGTTGGGAGCATGTTAATTGTTTACTGACACTGTTCAGCTCCCATGCTGGGGTTAGACAAATCCTCAGACCGAGCTGCGCCGCAGGCTGAAGCGTCGGCCGAGTTTGCGCTCTGCAGACCACGAGGAGGTGTCCCCGTCGCTGCCCGCCGTCGGGGCTCGGCTGCGCTTGCCGCGGCCCTGGGTTCGCCCAGCCGGCTCCATGCTGACATAGAACAGCATGTAGAAAATGCTCCGTATGGTTAGTGTATGACCAGCTACGTGCTCTGGGTCCAGTTCACTTGTTTGGTCTGTGAATCCGTGTGCACCGTGATGCACGTTCTGTGCGGGGGCCAGTGCTGACCCTGACCCGCAGCGGCCCCGGCTGCAGGGAGGAGGGAAGGGGTGGTTGCGGTTATGGTCACGGCCATCCCTACAGGAGACTCGCTGGGGGTCTCTGCTCTGCCGCGCAGCTCCTCTCCCTGGGTTGTATTTTGGCATCTGCTGCTGAAGGTGCCGTTTGTTGTACCAATTGTCAGGCGCCGGGGGTGTCCGGCACAGGCTGGTTATGGTTGGCCCTTGTCCCGTTCTCACAGGCTGCTCATCGCAGCAGTTAATGGTGTCATATCCATGATGCGAATGGTACCTGTAGTCTATAACTGAATAGATGCGTCTGTGAGGGCTTTTGCTTTTCTCCTGATCACTGAGCATTAACCAGCATTTTGCCAGCGTTCGGAGAGGACTGCAAGGCCATACAAAGCCCATTTTCTGATATGAAAAGCACGTTTTCTTCAGTGAGCTTTGAATCAAGCTGTAACAGTTTCAGACTCAGTCAGAAGTGGAAAAGAAGGCCATTTGGAGAGAGGTAGCGGTCTATGTATCATAACATCTTCATGCTATATATATATAAAACCCGCTTCGCTTTCTAATTTAAGCATGCACAGCACGATAACATGAAGACTGCCTGGCCATCTCCTGATTATGCTGCAGCAGGGAAGTTTTAATTTAACCTTTTGCTATTCTGAATGTCTCAGAAGGACTGTTTCTGCTGGATGCTGTAAGAATTTTCATATCACTAAATTTTCCTAACAAGCCTGCACTCCAGTAAGGAGCTAAGAGCTTTGGTGCCCCTGATTTTTAATAAAGTGTGTCAGTGCCAAGTCAATAACCTGCCAAGTGCCTCTCGCCAGGCTCAGCTAAAGCAGCAATGGTGTCTGTGCTGATGTGCGGCCAGGGCTGCCCCGGGAGCGCGAGCCGGGCCCCGCGCGGGGGCTGCGGCCGGGGAGGGGCAGCGGGGGCTGCCGGCGGGTCCGGGGCTCCGGGGCCAGGGCTGGGGCCAGTGGACCCTGTGGCTCCCGCACAGGGGACCGGCCGGCAGGAGACTGCTGCTTCGAGCACTCTGTGCTCGTGTTAGTGGTGCAAAAGGAGAAGGGAAATAACAGCTGGGAGAAAGAGCATCCAGTTCAGAACAGCTGCCAGCCCAGGAGGAAATATTGCCCAGCAAAAGGAAATCAAATTAATTTTGAAATTCACCACTGTCAGAATAACTGAGCTCTCACTCCAGGACATAATTTAATTGAGATAGCTGCAACCGAGTAGGCAGTTTTTCTCTTGGAGAATGCTTACCTATCTCTTGCAGTTCCTATCCCCCAATCTCGGAGTGTTTTGTACCTGCGGGAGATGCAGCAGAAGGGAGGTCTGTGGTGGGGGAAGCGAAGGACGGGCAGATCATTCCCTGCACAGCTGTGACCGGCGCTGGGTCTCTGCGGCGCGGCCGGCGCGGTGTCCTGGCAGCGCCGGCCGCGCGCTGCTTTCTGCTGGCTCTGCGCAGTCAAGGGTCTCCCAGCGCCCCGAGGTGCGAGGCCCATCTGGAGAGACAAGGCAGCTGCGCTGACGGCACATCGCACTGTGGTCTGTGAGAGGAGGAGGGCGGCACAGCATGTCCGTTCAATCAAAATTACAGAGTAACAAAGCCCCCTCGCTCCTCTTCGAGTGTCTTCTAATTCATCAGGAGTGAGTGTTTGGAGCCCACTCGCCCCCACGCACCCCCAGGGGGCCAGCAGCGAGGACAGGACCTCATCCCCCCAGTTCGGTGTAACAGAGGCAGCCTTGGGTGCTACGAAACAAGAAACCCGAATAAACCAAGGGCAGCACTGTCAGACGCCAGGTGCGCGTCGCTGCCCGAGCCAGGGAAAGGTCCTCAGCGGTCTAATAGGATGTTTTAAGCTTTTTCTCCACTTTGCAGGTATTTGGCTTCTTTTGCTGCTGATTAAACGTTTTGCGGCAAGACATATCACAGAAGGGATTTTGCACTGGTATCCATGGAAACAATAGAATGTTTCTGTCTAACATACATATTAATTTTTCCAAGCTGTTATTAGCTGTTCCTGCCAAAGGGGTTTAAAGCAGCATTGAGAAAGCAAAATAATGTAGCAAAAGATGTGGAACAGAATCGCTATTACAGGGGTTATGAGGACAGGATCTTTTTCAGAGGTTTTTTCAAACTATGTTCCTTCCCAAGGCAAATTTTAGACCACATCCTTTAAATTTACAGGAGTGAAGACATTATCATAAAACATTGACAGCAAGTTAAGTCACACTCGTACTGTCAGAAGAGCCATTTACATTCTAAGAAAGACAGTCAATATCTGAGGAATTCATTTAAGGTGGATCAGGAAAAAAAATGTCTGGTTTGATTCCATACATACCCACCATTTACATCTCCATAGTCTCAAATTTGGGATTTTGCTGTTAAAAAATAACAAATCAGATTTTTTTTACAAAATCATTTCAGTTTCTAGTCTGCTCTGTGCCTCAGTCCCTCTTTCTAAGGAGCTAGAAAGAAGTAGGGGAGAACTGGGGAGGAACAGCAGGGACAGAGCAGGTTGTGGGCAACAGAGACAAGCCCTTGTCCTCTCCTCTCCTCTCCTCTCCTCTCCTCGGGCAAGAGGAACACGCTTGCATGCTGGTGCGCTGGTGTGAAGTGCTGGCAATCCGCTGGGAGAAAGGGGAAAGAGCAAAATCAACAAATGAGAAAGGACCATAGGTGACCTTTCAGATCGTGTGAACTCTGGAAAGATACTAACTGAGAAAGACTTCAAGCTGTATATCCACAGAAGACCCATGAAGGTCTCATAGAAGTTAGACATGAGTCAGGATGGTTACAGGACAATGTCACGTTTCCAGTGACAGGAACCGATTCTGTGCCTTTGTAGAAAACGGGAGACTGAAATTGCAGAGCCAGGATTATGGCATAGTTGTAATATCATGATCATTACTAATTCCTTTAGCTTTCATTATTGTTAGATGAATCATAATGAACTCATCTGGCATTAATATAAATGTAAAATGCAAATCCATGCAAATTCCTGTGTAATTCAGCATAATTTAATGTACTGTTAAACTTCCTCTGAGCTTCCCTGAACTGAGGTCTTTCTTTGAAAGAGTCCAGCTATTACTGAAGAATAAAGAAATTATAATTTGGCTATTGGGCACCTTATGGGACTAGCAGAAGGCAAGTTAGTCACCATGAGTGACTGTTAAGAAGAGAGACTTCTTAATTCAGAAATTAAAAGTGAGCAATGTGAGGACACTGCAACTCCAGCATCAGTTAAAAGCCATTTATTTTCTTTCACTGCTCAGTAATTGTGTGAGAATTGGGCTGTTCTAACTGAAGATCTGTTTTATTGTTTCTCCCACTTCCTCGAGCTATTGATGGAACTGTGAGCTGCACCATTCTAGGAGACGGAGGCAGAAGCTCTTTGGGAAATCTCCCAGCCCCGCAAACCTGCGTTGGTGCCCCTGCTGCCCCCGCAGCCCGAGGAGCTGGTGCTGGGAAACCAGGCGAGAGCGGCCGGGGCTGAGGAAGGAGCAGCTGGAGTGAGAGACCTGCCCTCACCTGCATTTAGCCCGTCTGGTCTTCCCAAAGGGGGTGAATTGGCATTTTGTCTGTTTTCCAGTCTTCTTGCCTTAACAACCCCTCCCGAAAGGCTTTGGGAAGCATCCTTGGGGAAACAGGTTCACTGCTGACTTTTCTGCTTTTATTTCTGGGAATACCTGCACATAATCCTGGTTTGTGTTCCTTTGTATTTTATCTACTCTTCCAGTTTAACCAGCTCTGCCTGGTTGGGACCTCAAGCAGCAGTCCTGATTTAGACAAAATTCCCATGGAAGAAAACCCATCAGGCAGTGTCCTGTTCACAGAAATCCACAAAGTGTCTTCACTGAGAGAGTTTGTATTCCTTTCACAGATGGACCTGGAATACTTTGACAGAAAATGTACGTGCAGTTTCCACTGCTCAGTAAGACTCAGCTGTTAAGAATGGCCTGAATTTGTCTCATGTAAATTCAAAGGAAAATGTAAAGTTTTGTTCTTAATGGGAAGGACCTACTTTAAAATTGTGGAAATGCTTTTGAAATGGAAATCACAGATCCCACCCCCAAGGTAAAGGTGCACCAAGAGCTGCTGGGCATTTCTCACATGATTTAAGATCACTTTCCTGACAAACCGTCCCTGCTGCTCTCATCTCCCAGAGCAGCGGAGCCACCGGCCGGGGGTTCACCAGAGCCCGGCCCGCTGGGACAAACTGCCGTTTTCCTGGGGCAATTTACAGGTCCGTGATAGTGCCGTAATTAATTATTCACTGTCCTTGTAATCAAAAGCAGTGCAGAACAAAGGAATGAACTATGTCCTTTTAGGAGGCAATATCTTGGAAATCAAAACCCAACTTACAGCACACATGAGGTACCTGCATGATTATCATAATTAATGTAATTACAAGTATTTGCTCACTTTTGAAAGATGAAGAGCATTAAATACTGGATGTCTCTTTCTTTAACAAAATATCACTAGACACATTAAAGTAAGACATTTTGAAAGCAGATCAGCTCCCATTTGAGCAGCAGCATTCACACAGGGCGTGATGGATTATCCTCCTGCAACTTCCACCACATCGGTTCCGATTAATGTAACAGGCCAGACAGAGAGCTGGACACGTGCAAGTGTCTCTGCCTCGGCCGTGGAAAGCTTCCATGACCAGCTGGGGTGGGACTGAGCTTAATACATCAAATGATTGCCAGCCATGCTCAGCACACAAATATAATTTTCTATGTGGAATGAGCAAAACTGCAATTTGTAGGTGATGAGTTCGAAAAGGGAAGATTTTTTCTGTATTCTGTATTCAGCCATCTTTAGCCTGACTGTGGCCAGAGTGACTCCTGTCACAGAAATGCACCCCTCGGTTCCTTCCACACCACAGGACACGTGCGTCCTTCTCCTGGTTGCTGTTGCAAAGGTGGTGGCTCCTGCGCGTCCCTCCATCGTGCCAGCAGGGCTGCGGAGTGGTCCTTACTTAGACTTTAATTTAATGGCCTTTTACTTATTTTGTATTCCTGAACTGTCTCAGAAAGAGCAAAACTCCTAAGCCATGAGCTAAGAATGAAGTGAAGCAAATGTGAATGGGAGAGAGGAGCAGCCCGCGGGAAGGGTGACACGGCAGTACGGCACTTCTGCGTGGAGACGTCGTGGTGACGGGGACGGCCGCCACGTCCTCCCCGCTCCAGCCGGGGCACCGGGGCTGCAGCACCCAGCGCTGTGAGTCCTGCACAGCCCTGCGCGGGCCGGGACAGGGGTCTGGTGTGGTTGGTGCCATGGTATCGATCCCTCCAGGCAGAAATTAATGGAAATATTTCTCCTCTTTATTGCTTCAAGGCTGGCTGGCCAGAGGAGAAAAGAGTCTGTGATTCTCCTTGCACTTACTTCTTACAGCAATGCGTACACATTTTTTTTCTGTCCTCCTTTTTTCCCATTTTTAAATGTATTCATTTAAAACTTTTTGACCACTGTGTATGGTTTGGAAAGGAATCTTCAGTCCTTAATATTGGGCAAGATAATTTCTTATAATATAGGCAAGCAGTGAATAAGGCTTAAGTTATCCTGCCCTCCCTCCAAGAAAGGGCACACATTTGCAATAATAAGGAATGAAGGAAAATTATTGCTCTCAGTATCTGGATATGACTCTCACCTGGTCTGTCTTCTTCCAGACTAGAGATATGTGTATATATATATGTATATATATCCATTTCTCAACAAGACAGGTTATGAAACTTAAAAGGTTTTGGTGGCTGTCTTCTCAATGGAGTGCAACTTTTCATATTAAGTACTATCTCTATAAATGCATAGTAAACAACTCGGAATAAATATAGCGAGTGGCTTTCAGATCCGCCCTGGTTTGATATATCAGCAGTTTTCTCATCTGTACTCTATTTCCGGCTTTTGTTTAAATGTTCTCCCCTGATAATTGAATATGTAAAACTCCAGCCTTGTGAGCAGCCAGGGATCAATGGGGGCTGACGGGGAGCACAGCAAATATATGGGCTACTGGCTCCACTTTTATGGAGCCCATCCAACACCCCGTGACAAGGGGCCTGGCTGTCCCCTCGCTGGCACCCTGCGAGTAAATCTGTCCCTGGCCCAGCAAGATGAGCTCAGCTTTAACTTCAGCCATCAGGATGGTTTGTGTGCCCGACATCATTGAGAACATATATCTAATGGAATTCTCTTTTCCTCCCCAAAATGCATGGGGTTATTTTTTTTAATCAAGTTTTCCATAAATTTCAAGTCTTGTATGCCCGTGCCATGTCTGCAAGTCTGTGTACACCACCTTGATTTTTCAGAAGTGGTAATTAATTTTGCCTCAGGCATGCAAAAAGAGCCACTTGGCCTTTATAAAGGACTAACAAAGCAAGCTCCACCTTGTGCTGGCCGTATGCAATAAGGTTAGTCCATGCTCAGTCAGAGTTTTGAAAACCTTGGATCTTGTGACAACTTTTTCCCCGCTAAAATTTTTCTGTCTTCCTTTGTAATCCTTCTTTTTTTTTTTTTTTCAACTTCTCCTTTTCCATGGGCTCACATAAGAAGAACATGCATTTCTCATCCACAGTTTTTGGAAGGGGTTTGAAATAAGAAAATATAACTGCTGTCTTTCCTTTTGTGTGTGTATGTTTAAATCATGTTTCACATTTGCTCATTTTTTCCCTTCCCAGCTATTCTTACGCAGACGTCAAAGTACAACACAAGCCACCAGAACTCTTCTGCACAGCCCTGGCCACCAGCTGCCCTTCGCCACCATCGAGGCTCTGTAAGACAGGACCACCTTGTTTATCAAACCATCTGCACGTCTGTGTGCGCAAGCTGAGGGTGCTTGGCTTGTGTTTCCTCCGTTCTGGAGAGGCATCAGTCACGGTGAGCTGAGTAATGTTTTCATTCCCAACCCTGCAATTACTGCGTGGCAGTTCAGATCTGGGCATGGGGAACGCGCAGCCGGAATCATTTGGCATGTAGAGGGTTGTGTGAAAACAGCAGGCTAATAGCGAAGATGCAGGGGATTGGGAAAGCCTGCCTCCCAGTTTTATGCACAAGAAGTGGGAAATTACATGCTTCTAACTGCAAAAATCTTGAGTGGCAAGCGGGTTTTGCTGGGAGGTGTTGAGGAAAGCATTCCATCGCTCAGATGTTTCTCTCTCCCGCGCTCCCCGTGGCTGGGGGTTCCCAGAGCGGGGGGCAGCTGAACCGCGGCGGCTCTGCAGGGTTGTGCATCCCCCTCCTCTGCAGCCAGGTCTTTTTTTTCAGTTGCATGGCCGTTTAAAGAGGGATCTCAGGCCTATTTGAGATCAATGACTGGCCTGCTCAGCACCTGGCTGGTACAAACACCACTGGGAGCCAAGCTCTGCCGCTTTGCAGAGCTGTGAGGAGCTGAGCGAGGCCTGGCCGGGCGGCCTCCCTGCGCGGCCAGGACAGCGTGGTTGGTCACCGCTGGCTCTGTGCGGCCTGAGCGCCCCGCACGCCCGCCCTCCCGCAGAGGGTTTGCCGTCCCTGCGGAGCCTGCTGCGCCTCTGTGCTCTTCATCATCCTTCCCCGTGAGGAGGATATTTCAGTGTGTTGTGGACGTTGCCAAATTATAGGCAAAATACCCTGTTCAAACGCTGCCTCTCACAAATGAGGCCAGATCCTCAGCTGCTATAGGCACCCTTTTAAATTATAGATGTGGAAATAGTCCCCCAAATTTCATGTGGTTTCCTTCAGTTATGTATGTCTACAAACCTAGAATTATAATCAGCACTAAATTGTAGCCAAGATTGTATTACACGATTGCTTAGATCCTTGTTGCTGCTTTTGAATTTTCATTCTCTATTTTCCTTTCACAGGATGTGATATATAGTGCTCAAATACATTCCTATAGCTGCAGGTGAATATCACATTCTTTAATACAGTTTGATGAGACTTTCTTTCCTTTTCTAATTCCATGGAAATAGGAGTTGTACTGGAGAAGATCACACATGAGTGTTACCATAATTTTGCTCTGTGTCAAAGATATGATCTCATCAGAGCTTGACAGTTTTGCTAATTTCAGAAAAGGGCACAAGCATTAAAGCTGAAATATGCAACCTTTAGCAATACTTCAGTTTGTACGGAAGGTATCTGGAATGCAAATTGTTGGGCATTATGCTCTGAAACGTTCCAATAACTTTTGAACTGCAAAATTATGTGACTGTCAGAATTGAGGTCACTTCCACCCCTCCTCCCGCCCTGCTCCTCTGTTCCAGACTACACATCTGAAACGCTGCTTGGGGCGGAAAGATGAATGCTGTTAGTATTCAAATGGATTTCCTTTTCCATATGAAAAATGGAACACTTCATTTCTGAAAGTAATTTTAGTGTTAAGCTACCTATTTATGGTGGGTCCTGCACTCAGCTTGTATGAAGTAGATGTATAAATATTCTTTCTACCCAAGGGCTAAATCTTGGCCTAGGCTCTAAGGAACAGGTCCATGTGACTGGATGTAATTCCAGCAGAGGAACTGCTTCTGTGTTCCGCTGAGTCCCAGGGGTACCTCACTTCTGATGACTGAGAGGTGGAGCAGCACCAAGCATCCCTGGTACAGTGTCTCCAGATGGGCACCCAGCAGCCAAGGGACCTGAAATTGCACCTGATTTTAGACAACATAGGCCATAAAATAATTCATTTAGAAGCTTGACCCTGGTGGGTAGGTCGCTCTTTGGCTGTGGTAGTTGCTGGCAACACTTGGAGCTCAGCAGCTCGGGGCTCTTGCCCTGGTCCAAACTGTTGGCCGCACAGCGTGGTCCTCCCAGCGACTGCTGGGGCGTCTCTCCTGCTTTCCGTTCTGGCCAAAGGAGGCTTCAGTGTTTCCCTGAAAAGTTTTAACACCACCCTTAGCTTCATTGGAAATGCAGGGAGAAATGCTTTTGCAAACCTTAACCCATGTTTTTATCATTTGTTAGAGCCTGTCATTTATTCCACCCTCCTGACATATAAATCTGGCCAGGCACAACATAAAAGCTCATACTTGCCAGCTGCTCACTACTGCACAAGCATGTTCTTTGCTGCAGCTTCCAACAGCTGGGGAAAATGCTAATATTACAATTATTTTATGGTGGGTTTTGATGGGATGGGCTTTAAACACTGACATGTTTAACAAATATAACAGCTCCCTTCAAGTCCTCGGTGGTCAAATCCAGCTTGCAAAGTGGTAAACGGCGTAGTCTGTGTGTTTTGTTTGAAGAGAAAAGAACACTGCAGTCAGTGTTTGCCCTTGTTTTTCAGGTCCCTGTAGCTGTCCTTGGCCACCATGGGGGTGGCCCTATACACAGGGAAAACAGTGCAAAAAGCCTGTGTAGAAATATTAATATACTTTATGGATGTGGCTAAACACAATTGAAACGATGCTTGTAAATGTAGGTAGAGCTTGTCAGTGGCTGTTTAAAATTGAGTAATACCATTTTAATTGTTATCCTTACTGCTATAGATCACAATAAGGTTATGCTGATGGAACCATCAAGCACAGTGAAAGCTGTAAGTACAATATGTTAGTACTAATTATAGAGTAATGTAACAAAAATGTATATGAATAGGGCAGTTTTGCATGCCAATTGACTACAGTAAATTTAATTGTATGGAAGAAGGGGAAAGCAAAATATTTTCAATAAAGATTAAAATGATAGATACTGGGTTGCTTTTCCAGTGCCGGTGGCATTCCTGACTCCTTTTGGAAGGGTTGCTGCCTCTATACCTTATTGAGCATCCCTCTGGTATGTATATCTTCGTAGGGCACAGGACATTTTGGACTGATTGCTGGAAAACAGCTCTGACCCTTGTCTGCCAAAGCCAAACTACGTTATTTTTCGTTGAGGGAGATAAGCTGAGAGTTGTAGTGATGTGAAATGTTAATGGTGAACATGCACTAGGAAGTACACCCATGGAGGGCAATGTGAAAATAGGCCCCTGTTTTGCATTGTAACAGCTGGAGCGCGGGAGGCGCGTTGCGGGGTGCCCACCTCTCAGACCGAGCCTCCTCCGAGGCAGGGGAGCGGCTCGAAGCCCCGCCGGGACCTGGAGGACTGCTAGTCTGGCTCCGCAATGCTTCAGGCACTAACAGTAAACCTGGTTTTTATTTACATATTCTTCCCAGCAGTAATTTGAACTTCCAGTTCTTGTGAAAAGAAACGAGGAAATAACTGCACATCGCACAGGACCAGAGAGAAATGCTGCCAGATGTGTTTCCTGGGGAGGACAGAGACCTTTCAGAGCTGCCCAGGGAAGGTTCCCCCACTTCCTTCTCACCCTGAGACATGAGAGTAGGAACCAGTCCATAAGGAAGCCAGGTCGGTGTTCCCAAAGCCTCTCCTTAAAATCATTTCACTCAAGATAGTCTTGGTTATTTGCCCCTTATCTCACCAGTCTCGTCCCCTACTACGAGCCATTTGGAAAAAGATTTCCCCAGGGGCTGTTAACTCTGGCTGTGATTCCCTTTTATGTTTGCTAATTCTTCTCTTGCCTTAAATGGATCTGATACAGATATTACAGAGATAATGAGTATAAGGTAAAGCCCACTGGGTTGTATCTCCAGTGACTGCAAGTATTCCGTAGCCCTAATGGAGCACATGCTCTGCCAGTACATCAGCTGTTGGATGTGTGCTGGTTTTCCCCATTAAGGGTAATCTTGCATGCTACCTTTTCATTGCAAAGAATGATTACAGAAAGGATTGCCTCTGAATAATGCAAGAACTCTGGAGTCTTAGAAAATGCAAAGCTGTTGATAAATCTGTTGTAGCTGAAAGAAAATTGAAACAAACTTAAAAATATTACTCTGGTCTTTTACTCAGGTGAGTAAATAATTTTTAGTGGAGGCCAGCTCACATCATAACTGTGTTTCCACTGGATGTCTGAGTTAATTTGTAGCTGAGCGATGGGTCAGGGTGCTGTGTCCTGGCTGTGCTGGAGCGGCAGGAGGGTGTGTGGGTGGGCCGGATCCAGGCTGGGGGACAATGTGGTGGGGGCTGCTGCCATGGGATCGGTGCCAGCAGGTCACCGGGGCTCGGGCAGGGCTCACCGGCTCCTGCCGTGCGCAGCCTGGGATCCTTCGTGCTTCCGTTGGATGCTATATATAATCCTCTTCAATAAGAGGTTGACACTTAACTATATCTCACTGTTTAAGTTACACGCACGCTGAAAGTCTGGTAACCAAAGTGTTTCTGGACAGTGTTTCTTGAAAACAGAGTTCAAAGGAAGAGTTTTAGGTACACATAGTTTTGGTTTAAGACTTGTTTATCGCTGTACTGTATAAAGATTGGTTCTTTAGATACTAATGCCTCAGCGAAATCTGTCTGCAGTCATTTGTGGCCCGAAGGGATGTTCCGGGGCAGGAACCTGCCGCGGAGGAGCGGGGAGCTGGTTGTTGAGCCTGGCGCTGAGTTAGCTGTGCGCGAGAGGCAGAGAAGGCAAGAGCAAGTCTTGGGCTTAAGAGCAGATGTGGCTTCTTGAGCCTTCACTGTTCTAATCACATGCTTGTAATAGCTGTACAGGATTATATACGCGTATGTTAATGAAAAAACAAAGCATTAAACGTGAGGCAGCAGCTTGGAGTTGGTGTAGATCACCTGCTGTGGGAGTTCGTGTAGCATCCAGGTGGATTCTGGAGATGTTACAGGGAATCACGGAAGTCACTCCTGATGTGACAGCACATGGTACTTTGTATTGTTTACAGGATCTCAGTGATTTCAATCTTAATTTTTTATTTTTCCCTCGAAGAGGGTGAGAAGTGGACAGGGAAGACAAGAAACACAGTAGTTGTACATCTGAACATGTTGACTCCCTAGAATAACTGCAGAGTGCAAAAGACAGAAAATTATTTCAGACTCTGCTAGAAGGACAGAGTTAATTTTAGTTAACTAGTTTTCTAGCAAGACTATCATCTCTTGTGTGTTAGTGTCTTGCACATCTCCCTCAGTTTAAACTTCAGGAGCTGCTCTGTGTAAATCACAATGTTATAACAACAATTAAATGATGTTGGAGTGGTGCCTCAGTCGCTCATGCCCTTGTGAACAGGAAAGCAGAAATCTTCATGGGAAGGGAAGAGGAGGAATGGAAGGGGATGCTCTTTTTACTTACAACTCTATTAGAGTTATAAAACTCTAACAGAGTCTTATCAATATATTTCAATTTGTTTTATTGATTACAAATGCACAGGGAAAACAGCTAATACCATGATTTAAATTGTCATAATTGCATTTTGAAGTAAACATGCTCTTCTGATTAATAGAAGTAGTTTTCTTCTCTGAGAATTATTATTTCAGGCTCTGCAGGCTTTGTTAGTCTGCAGGACTAGATATAGCTGGGTTTCATTTGGAAGGTTTCTGAGAGCAGTTTAAGAAAAAAGAAGCTTGTTTTCATTTTTAAAAATGGATCTCATTTCTGGGAAGACCTCATGTGGCTGGAAGAATGGGCCACAAAGTAAAATGCAAAGCCTCTGAATTTAAGTAATTGCACAAAAATTTTCTGTGCCTTTCAATTTATAGAGCTTATTTAATGCTAGCTTTTTTCCTCATAGCCAGCACAACTTGAGATAAAAAATCTTTCTTTAGTGGTACCAAAGAATCTGCCTTCATTTGGGGTTGTCATTCAATACAATGTATGTATCTATGTACACATACATACACACACATATCACAGCATGGAGCCAGCACCCCCAATGATCCCAGGTGTCCTTTAAAAGCAAAGCATCTTAAGGAAGGTTTTGTACCTCTTGCCTATAGACCCGCAGGGTGAGACTCCAGCCCAGGTTCTGCAGTCTTTCAACTTCTGTATCAAACTGTTCCTTTGCAGAAATTGCTGTTAGGATTCATTGTGAAAAGTGCACTAGGATGTAAGGTGAAAGTCAAGTAAAGTTTAAAATTACCAGATGTAGAATCTGGAGAACAAAAAGCCTATAGGAGCTGAAGGGGAGCTAACAATGGGCTTTTAGTTTAAAGTCAAATTCAGAGGAGACCAAAAAGGCCATATTTTGTCCCAGGAAGGTCAGGCTGCGTCGTTGCTGCTTTGCTGTTGCCTCCTAATGGCTATTAGGTTAGTTTAGTTCCATTAATGTCTCAGTGCGGCCCTCGAGCTGGAGACTTTTTTCTCAGGAGTATTCTTCAGATGCAGTTCCAAATGCCCTCTTTCCCCTTTAACAATTGTTGGCTGCACCTTTTAACGTACCACGGTGAATATGGAGCATATGGCACCTTTGTGTTACCTTTGGACTAACAGAGTCATCCTTTTGTAAACTTTCTGGCTTCTTCCCAACGTCTATTTGCAGAGCACAGGGTGCTCAACGTGCCCGTGCCTGGCTTGTAGGGACCCAGCCTGAGCATCTCCTGTGGTTGGAGCCTTTCCATCGTTACAACAAGCTTGTTTTATCAATTGCTGGAGACACGCTCATGACTTTTTAAAAAACCATTTATGGCTTTTGTTAAAAGTTATTTAATTCAGGTGTTGACAGGATGGCTCCTGGCAGTACTACCCCAAGTGTAAGTGCTGTACAGAGAGGGAATAACGGGCACTCTGGTGATGAAAGGCATCCTGCAAAGGTTTACAGGTGTGTGTAGCTCACACCCTGGGAACAGTCCACAGGCTGCTGTGTTGGTATTTAGCAGGAAAGTGAAGGAGATAAAAATCTCAACGTTTATGAGGAGAGAAGCCCCTTCTCCCCGGCAGCACTACCAGGTACGTGCTCGCTCACCGTGCCGTGGTGACAGCCCGTCCTGCAGCCAGCGCCTGCACCGCTCTTGGGCCCGGTTCTTACCAAAAGAAAATAACAAATTGTCCTAAAACTGGTTGCTGATGTGGAAAATAATTTGTATCCCTTTCCACAATGACATCAAAATTAAGAGGTATAAAAATAAAGATTTCACAAAGGAAAAATATAATTTCTTTAAAGCGTCTTTCTCAACTATGTGGTGAATTATGGTTTCAGGATAAAAAAGAAACATGATTATTTTTGAAGCAGAAGAGGACAGTGTGGACTTTTTTTATACAGTCTTGTTTTCTTTATTTTAGTCAATAAACAGACGCTGGGAAGATACAAAGCACTACTTTATGTGGAAAACAGCAGGGAAGAAATCTGAATGGAGCACAGATATAGGGGACTAATGAATTAGTAGCACAAATTGGAAATGCAAAGCATGTGCCAGTACCAGAAAGAGACTGAATGGCCCCTTATCTTTAAGCTTGTCAGATAGCAGTGCAGTTATTTCTACAATGACTTCTTAGAAAGAAAATTTTGTTCAGTGACAAAAATGTTCAAAAGGCTGGTTTTAATTTGAGAAAAAATGAAGCTATATGAGAAAGCTCTGCTTGGCCTAATTAACTAAATCGATACATTTTCTTTCCTGAGGCCATGACACTGCTGTTGAAACAGGCCGAAACTGCAAGTTGTGTTTGGGGTTCAGGCCCCAGGCAGGGGGCCGTGGTGGTTTTCAGGCCCCGGGGCTGTGGTGGTTTTCAGGCCCTGGGCAGGGGGCCATGGTGGTTTTCAGGCCCTGGGGCCGTGGTGGTTTTCAGGCCCCGGGCAGGGGGCCATGGTGGTTTTCAGGCCCTGGGGCCGTGGTGGTTTTCAGGCCCCGGGCAGGGGGCCGTGGTGGTTTTCAGGCCCTGGGGCTGTGGTGGTTTTCAGGCCCCGGGCAGGGGGCCATGGTGGTTTTCAGGCCCTGGGGCCGTGGTGGTTTTCAGGCCCCGGGCAGGGGGCCGTGGTGGTTTTCAGGCCCCGGGCAGGGGGCCATGGTGGTTTTCAGGCCCTGGGGCCGTGGTGGTTTTCAGGCCCTGGGGCCGTGGTGGTTTTCAGGCCCCGGGCAGGGGGCCGTGGTGGTTCTCACTGTACACACACACGGGGCCGTTCCCGCTCTGGCCCCCCCCGCGCCCGACGTGCCCTGTCCCTCAGTTGTCAGCCTGTGTCCCGTCCTGTGTCTCCTTGTCCCTTGGCACGATGCGTCACAGCTGTGGAGGTAGATCAGGAAAACAAAATGGGGCAATAACAGGGGTTGAGCTACCACCGTCAGGACAGGACGCCCCACACAGACGTTCCTGCGGTTTGGTTTCCACCGAAGCGCAGACAGGCTGGGTCGCTTGGCTTTGTTCAGGCTGCAGCCACAGCTTTGCCTTCAGCCCCAGGGCTCACCGTCCTCAGGACCGAGCTCGGTGTTAGATCCTTCTGGAAAGGGCCACGCAACCCTAACAAAGCACAGGATCAGCAAGAGTTGCTCTTAATAACACCATGCCAAAAAGTTCCTGCTCCTGCCTTTGATCAGTCACCACAGGGAGGGAATATTGCCCTTTTCCTTCCCATCAGCATTAACTCACTTCAGAAATGTCTCCCCATCTTGCAGTACAGAGGTGAGAACAAGACGCTGGGGGCTGGTGAGGGACCAGTGCTGTTCACAGCTGGGGCAGGTCTTCTCCTAAATGAGGTGCTAACGTGGTCCAGCTGCTGAGGGGCTGGGCCCTCAGGTGCTGTGAGGGTGGAGGGGCTGCTGGTGGCCTTGGCTGGGCTTACGGCCTGTGGCCAAGCAGGTTGTTTCCCTTCTGTTGGTGGGTTCTGCTCTGGGGGTGCTGCTGGGCAGCCCCTACTTTCTGCCCTGCTGTGGGCAGGGGCTCCTGACGGTGCTTTTGCTGTGCCTGAGGCTTTGAGGAAACCCCTGATGAAGTGAGAAGTGCTGAAGAACCACAGAACCACTGGCTCTTGCAGGCTTGTTGGGTCTCTGCATGCTCTGTAAGTAAAACGTTTTAATTTTTTTGGTGCTTAGTTTTGGGAAAGCTTTCAGCCAGAGCAAAGGCTCAGATTCACTAGGGCAGCGTAACAAACCTTTCAATGACTTTGCTAAAAAAAGCTAGTGCTTAGAAATGCAGCTCTCTTGGGGCCAGCAGTAGAAATTCAGCTGTCTCGGGGGCTCGTGCTGTGCTGGATGGTTTCTTGGCTGTAGCCGGGGCTGGCAGGACACTGGTCCTTGCTCGGCGCTGCGCTCAGTGTCACTGGCTGTGGGGAAGCAGAGGGTCCCTCCACAGACCCTTTCCCCGGAGCTGCTCTGGCGTTGAGTGTTCTGCTGTTAGTCCTGATAATGGTGTTGTGTTGAAAGAACATGAATTTGTTTGGTTGGTCTTTTGTGTTCCCCTTTAAAATAATGAACCAAACAAGAACAAGGCACCGTGCAGCTGGGGCATTATTTAAATCTGTTTGGAAACCTCATGCTAATATTTAAATTGCATCTCATTTTAATTGAAGTATTTACTTCTGGGAAGGTGGAAGATAGAGGCATTGCTTGCAAACGTTCATGGCGTTGACACAGCCCTGGTGGGTGATAAATAGCAACCTTCAGAAAAAATAAATATGTAGAAGCATTTTCTCTAGAGATTTAGCAATGAGAAAATAGCGAGTTAAAATGTTTTAGCTATGTGTTGGAAAAATTAGCAAGAGCCTGTATTAATTGCAATTCAGCTCTTTATGTATATCAGTTCCTTATCCTTTTGGGATTCTTAGCAATAAGAAAGAGACAGAGCAACAGATTAAGCTAAATGTTTGCGATGACAGGAATAAATTGAGGGTTTAAAGCCTGTGTTAAGACAAATTGCTACTAAAAAAGTGCTTGCTCTTTTTTTCTTGACTTGTAAGACCAAATGCTTAGTAACACAACAGAGCTGCTGGCTACGAACCTGCCTATGGCAGGTACAAAGGGCTTTGTGGATGTGATCACGTTCGTGTTTCTTCCTCCGTGACTTGCCGGCGGGCGCTGTGCCGCCCTGCCCGTCCCAGCGCTTCCCTCGCCGTTCCTCTGCCGTGCTGGCTGCTGCAAACCGAGACCCACTGGCGTGGGGAGAGCGGCAGGCACAGACCCTCGGCCCGTCCCTCGCGTCCAACCCTAGGGTCTTTCTGCTGTGTTTAAAACAAAATGTGTGTTTTATGCGTAGCTCATGTAGAATAAGCCAATTTGGTATTTTGTAGTATCGTTCTGTTAATTTCCATCACCTTTTACCTTGCAGATAACTTGTTTAATTTGAAAGTCTGCAATCAGGCTTGGTAATATTAATAAATTTTAAGTCGGCATAAATAATACAGAAATAAAACCTAAGAAAGCAGGAATGATTTGAATGTGGACGTTATCAGAGGCTTTAGCTGCCTTCTGAGCTTTCTACATGTTGCTGACACATTGAAAATTATTTATAGAGCATGTGTGTGCTATTGTTTCTAATTTAAATATGTGCACTGACTGTTTTAAGACCTGGAGGCAGCCCTGCTGGAAGCAGGAAGGCTGTTCTGTGCTCTTGGTAATACTGATCAAAACAGACATGTAGACCAAATTGTGCTGTTGGGGCGAAGGACACTTCTTCAGGGTCAGGACTGAAATCTTTCATTGCGCACACTAAGAAGCAAGATGAATTTTTTTCTCTTGCTGGGTGTGTGTGGTGGTTTTTTTTTTTTTCTTTCTCAGCAAGCTGGTTGAAAAGTGTTTTATTGAATTAGGATAATAAAAGCTCATAGCCCAGAGACCTTGACACCGATTAAGTTGTAGCTGTGGAATCTGGAAATTTAAGTCCAAGGTGCAGTGAATTCAATAGCCACAAATGGAGGGTCACTAATCTCTGGATATTGTAATTATTTCTGTGTGTTTCTTTGATACTGGCTCGGCACCATCGCAGCAGACCATGTTTGTGTGCATCTCTCGTTAAAGACGTGACACGAGGTAGCACTGCAAGCAGCCGGGTCTGGGCTGCTCTGGTCCCCGTGCGGGGCTGGCGGGGGCAGACCCGGGTGACCCCCGTGGGGACCCGGCTGCCAGCCCGGCTCTCGGCAGCCCTGGCTCTGCGGGGCCGGATCCTCAGCTGGAACTGGGCTCAGCGGCCGTGGTGGGACAGGCCGGGCAGGTCACAAACTGCCCGGTCCAGCCCCTGCACCGTGGTGGCACCGGCCCCTCCGCCAGCATCAGGATTCGCTGATGGAGTCACTTCAAATTAAACAATACATGTCTGCGTTTGTAAGTAAACAGTTGTTAAATTTGCTCAAATATTCAATTTGTTCCATCCCAAGGATTTCCAATCAATATTGTATTCTAGCAGAAAAATAATGTAGTAAGCTGTTATTAGAATAATGTTGTTTTAGTTTGTTGATGCTCACAACTGACAGCAAATCTTTATTTTAATTAATCCTTAGATTAGTTAAATAAAAGCCATTCTCATTTTTCATGCTGCCTTTTTTTTTTTTAAGTTTTATCGTGCTCCTAATACAGATAAAACTGGCAGGATTGACCAGAATTTTTTGTTCTGATACTACGCAACTTTTATTTCTGAATGCTGTTGATGCAGGCCTGTGTTTATTTTTGGAGGTTGAGTACAAATAGTGATATCAGTTCTCATAAAATGCTGTGGAAACAAGTTGTTTTGGAAGTTGCACTCTGCATGATTCTGATTAAAGGTATTTTGCATATATGCTAATGCTTTAGCAATTTCCAACTTGGCTATATTTACACTTAGCATATATCTTGCAGGGTGTGATAAAATGAAGTGTTTTAGCTTTTCTAGCCTGAAATAAGTGTGCTGGTGCTGGGTTATGGTTATCCCCCAAGCCAAGAATCTTTCTCATGCAGCTCTGGAGAATGCCAGTGTGTGGTTTGCATCTTCTGTTCTAATTCTGACTGGCCATATATTTAGAGCAATAGCAAACAAAACATGGTTAACAATCCAAGTATACTGAAAATAATTTTGTTGTGCCTGCTGTACATGGAGAGTAGGTAGAGGTTGTATAAATGTTTGTAATGAATCTCTATGTTTAAAAAAGCTCAGAACTTAATTTTAATGCTGCTGTAGATATGAGCAGAAAATTTTGCTTCCTGTCCCAAAAGAAATTTGAGATTTCAATTTGTTTACCCTCTTTACTCTTTCATATTGCTGCTACTTTAAATGAGAGATGAAAGGACAATTTGTATGTCCATGAATGTAATTAGTCTGAGGAAGAAAACAGGCCCAGAAAGGATGTTGCTTCACCTTCACTTTATGGTTGGTGGTTTTTTAAGCAACTGAAATTGTAAAGCTAATGTACTCTGAGCTCTACTGGATCTTTTTCAATGAATGCTGCTTTGGCAGTTGTAGGGCTTTTTCCAAGTCTGTGTTCTTAATTTGGGATGCTTTGAATGCGGCCTTTTTCTATATGCGGTTTCTGCGAGAGCGGGAAGAGGGTGCGGGATGTTCCTTCAGCACCTGGTGTTCGGTACCTTCCCCTGGTGCTTCTCGGTGACCTGGGCTGGAGAACCGAGTGTTCCATGGGATTTATTGATTGTTCTTAGCGATGTGATTAACTGGAGGGGTGCTGAGGTACTGGTGATGGTCACCAGCACAAAACTCGCAGACAGACTAAGCAAAGCACTAGATAACATCCTAGGACCCTGCAGGAATACCCTGCACCTCGTTCTGGGCTGGATGGCCTTACAGGATTTCTGTCCCTGGCAATTAGGATTAATCCTGTTCATGGCTGGTAAAGAGTTGTCAAAGGCAGAACCTCTTGTCTCTCTCCTTTCTGAATGAGCATTAGAAGAAATAAATGCGTGCTTAAAGCTTGGGCCTGTTTCACCCTTCAGCAAAGAAATTTAGTCATGACGGCTCGTTCCTGCGGCCTCGGGATAAAGCGCTCGGAGGCTGCTCAGAAGGGGCGAGCGGGTCCTGCACATCGGGGTCCCTTAAACACCGAACTGGGAAAGTGGATGCACAGTTACCTTGTACATCTCTGCCCCTTCCTTCAGGAGGTGTTTGGCTTTCAAATTTGCATTGTTCTGCAGACTAAACTCCACTTGTGATGGTGTTTCTCCTCTCCCCTAAAGCGGTAGACACGGATAACTTGAGCTGTTGTTGAAATATCTCTTGCAGCCGAGGTGCTGTGGGAGAGGATCTCTTGTACTGAGGATCCTGATGTTATGGGAGAAACAGTCTAGCAAATTGATCTTTATTGGCCTTCTGAACTAATACAGCTCAATTTAAACATTCAAAATTGACCTTAGCGAACTGGAAAATGAAGAGGCTAGTGCTGCCATTTGGTTTGAAAGTGAATTTCATCCTTTCAAGTTAACTTTCCCAGTGCTCTGAATAGGAAAGACATTTTTTTCTAATTTATACCAGCTTGACCTTCTCAGCAGCAAATGTGCTATAAAACAAGTAATGGTCTGTCTACAATCCATTTTTTTTTTTTCCAGGAATAATATAAGTAATGTGCTGGGTGGATTCAAAATATGATGCGAGTATCGCTATAACTGTTATTGTTCCCTGAACTTTGCACAGTCTCCCGAAGGCAGAGCGGGTCCCCTGGTCTGGCTGGGCTGGTTGGTGTTCTGCGGAGCTCCCTCGCTCCTCAGCCTCGGGAGCACGATGGTCTCGAAAGGGTGATTAAATGACACGCTTGTTTGAGAGGGCCTCTCAAAAGGTGAGAGCTCTTCTCTTGCTCTCCGTGTTCGGGTTACTCAGCCGACTTTTCCCTGCCATTGTTGGGATTTATGTGAGCATGAGCAGAGAATCAGGTCCTGCACCAGGAGAGTTTCCCAGGAGGGGAGAGGAAAAAAAGACCCAAAGTGTGTGTGGCTTTTATAGTAAAACGCAATAATGATTAAAAAAGATTACTCCCTCAGCTGGTCTGCTCCTTGAGACGAGCGTTTTGTCTGAACTCACAGCATCTCCGGGTTTTCCTGTGTAACAGCTGTGTGCAAGTTCTGCAGCACAGGAGGACGCAGACCCGTGTGTACTGGGTACGCTCCAGGTGCATCCTGTCTGTTGTTGTAGTAATTAAATACAAACCCTTAATTTATCTTCTAATTGGGACTAAATCGTTGTTATTAAAACTGAAATACTACTACTACTACTTGATCCTCTAAGACTATTACTACGCCAAGAAAATCCTTGCAAAATAGACATTTTGACAAGCTACATACTTAGTGGAAAACTGGCAACTACACAGTTTTATGCAAAATTAAAATGCTTAATTCTTCCCTCCTTTTAGAAGACCTTACGCACATTTGTAGTCTGCCAGTTTTCTGAGCAATGTGTAAATGTTCCATACTGAGGAGAAAAGTACACGCTTGTTTTAGGTCACTTTTTTCCACTATGTGCTGTTTAATATTAATGATGTAAGTTGCTATGTCAAAATATTAAATAATTGTAACCTGTCTAGGAAAGGAGTTTTATTTTAGCCTTTGAAAACTGTATTTACATGTTTTAGTATATATGAATAATGCATAAAGTTAGGCGCTAAGGTTATTTTCAAAGTCAGCCATTTCAGGATCAAACTGTAGAAAACAATAAAAGAGAAGAGTGGTCTCTTTTCTCTTGCTCTCCCTCTTTCTGTAGTTCCCCAGGATTCAGGAAATAGCATTGAAGTCTTGTGCCATTGGGATTTCTCACTAAACTTCAAAGCTTAATTTAGTCTCTGCTGGAATGAAGAGAGGCATCAAACAGGCACAGTGGAATCCATTTAAATGAGTGACTGTGAAAGAAGTACAGTTTCTAAGAAAACCAAGGTTCAGCACAGTCTTGTAACAAAAAGTACTGGCCGGAGCACGGTGGCCAGAGCACGGCTGCGCCGCGGGGGGCTCGGGGCAGGGAGCACCCCTGGGCCCTTGGGGGACGCAGGACCCGCTGCCAGCGCCGTCACACGTGCACGTACTTGCGCACATTTGACATTTTTCCAGAACATCATTTTAATAGGGTAAGGCAGCATGGAAGATTTGGTTTATTTTCCAGCATATTTGATGCTTCATGAAGGATGCAGTTTTACTTCAGATTGCTCCTTTATAACCCTACTCGTCAAAGAAATGTTCTTGTCATTAGCAAGGTGTTTCCTTTAAATCATTTCCCTATCTGTATATTTTATCCATTGTGACATGAATTTTCTTCTACGAAATGAGCTGTATAATTTTGCTAAGGCAGTGCTAAGTGCTTTATTTTAGAAGCATTATAGGTTAATGCAGACTTGCGACATATCTTAAAAAACCAAAGGCTGTGATCGTTTGTTCTGCCTCTGCAGTAGTTTTATGATAATTGCTTGTAATCCAGTCGGTGCACATATGCAGGAGCTGCTCCAGCTACGCAGTATTTCTTCTGACCCACTCCACTGATGCAGAACTGACCTTGAAAGATCTCACCACTATGGTCTGCGTGAGAAAATGATTCTCCTTTTCAGTAATTGTAAGAGCCCGCAATGGTACAGCCTCTCCCATCTGCACACGACCGTGCTGTAGGTTTGGACCTGCTGAAGGGTGGGCAGGCGGGTGTTACTGGTTGCACCAGGCAGGACCTGCGGGAGATCTGGCCAAGGCTTTGATGAGCCTTGGACCTCGGAAAGTCCTGCCTGGTGTCCCTGGGGTGAGCAGGAGCCAAACCGGCAGCTCCCGGGGCAGGGAGGGGACGAGGGGGCTCCCCGAACCGGGGAGACACAGCTCTGCGGGAAACGGCGGGGTGGGGAGACCGGCTTGATGAAATGACATAGCATTAATTAGAATTGATTTCATTTAAAAATCTTTGGGCCTATCGTACTATTTTAACTATTGCATAAAACATTTCATTTTAATAATGCACTTTAATCTTTTCATTTATGGGAGTGCTTGACACCATTTCCTGTGACTAAGAGCAGCCATTCTTCTCTGTGCTGCTCTCACAGATACCATGGTCCGAAGTATGCACCCATTAATGATGACCATGCCCATGTGCAGAAATGATGTACTTTCTGACATGTTTCTTGCATTTTCTTGGATGTACATGCGAGTTGCTGTATTTGTAAGAAAAATAGCGTAGTGGTGCCACCGGAGAGCCCTGCAGATTGAAATGGGCCGTGGTGTTTGGGTGGGAGGCTGAGTATTGCAACAGGAAAAACTTCTGACCTGAGAAGCATTAATTGAAAATAAATAGATGCTGAAAGGAACCAGAGCAAATGCAGAGAGAGAGCTACATTTGCTGGTCTGAGTACAAAGAAGGCTAAAAAATGCTTTCCTCTGAGACACTGTGGTTCAAAGGGGAAGAGCTGATTTACAGTCCATTATAATTTGTACATCTGGAAATTTGTTAGAGTAATTAAATGCTAATATAAAAAGGAGATTCAAAGGGATAGCCTCCTTAAAGATTACTCTCAACTATGTGGGGTCAAAAGTAAATTATAAGTAATGCAGTTGAGAAGCTGGATCTTTCTGGCTGAATAAATGTCACAACTGAGAAAAGCGGTAACTCAACTTTCTATATTTGAACATCTCATTATATTCTAGGCCATTGAAAGACACATTAGGTTCCAGAGAGGTGACACGTAAGGTCTCATGCTGATAATCCATCCTTTAATTATTTTATGGAGGTTAATGTTGCTGTAGTAGAGTGGTAGCTTGGTCTTAGCAGTGAATAATTGGTTTTAGTAAAAATGAGTTTAATGGAAAATTAATAAAGCAGTGCAGAATGGCTGAGTTGCATAAGAAGGCTGGTGATGACGTTCATGCTTTCTATGCCTTTATGCCCCCTGTTCCTAGTAAGATCTACCTTTTCTTTTTTTTTTCCCTCCCCCTCCCTGTCTCTAGAAGGGTGGGGAGTGCTGGAGGGGTCGGTAGATCTGAGGTACTGACCCAGCCTCTGTGGCGGGGTTGTCCCCCCTGCCCGGAGCGGTTTTCCAGGAGGGGCTCATGGTTCCCGCCTCCCAGCGAGTCTGGTAAAATGTTGCTGGTTTTTGACTCAGCAAGAGGATGGAGGCATAACCTGAATCCAGGGGTGCAGCAGGGCAAAATGTAGCTGCAATTTAATGGAGCATCTTGATTCCAACTTGTTTTTTGTGACAGTTGTTCACTTTAAAAAACTCAAGTGTTAAGCTCTTTTTTTCAGATGTAGCATCTCTGTTTTGTTCTGGTTCCCTGCTCATGACTCATCACAGCCTGAGCTTCCCGAAGAAAACTGAAAGCTTGAGGGAATTGCATGCATGTTTCTAATATGCTACTATTGGATACAAAATAAGAAGAAAAATGTATGTGGAGTGAACATAAACATGACTTTTAATGGCATAATAGCTTTTTTTTTTGACTAAAACATCCCAGTTAATTAAAGGTTGGTGTGATAAGCATAGAGCTTGTTGAGTATAGGAAAACCTGCCTTGCACGGAAATTGCTTGGGGTGTTTTTAGCAGTTTTCTTCATCTGCACCTGTGTTTCATTAAAATAGATGCAATAAAACCTAACATTCACCAATAGGATTCTGCTGTGTGACAGTCCCAGATGCAACTTAATTTGACTGATTTCAGTAGATTTATTGCTAGTGTCACTCCCTGATCTGGCATGAACAGAAGAGTCCCAGTAAAATTTGTTACTGGATGGAACAATCTGCTTTTTCAGAGCCTCCTGTCCCCTTGACGCGGAGCAGGTTTTGGGCTCTGACCATTATGTCATCTGCCCACAGATTATTTGCTCTTGTGAGATGGAGCTTGAGAGAGGATGTGATCCATGTCTGGGCAGGTAAAAAGGGCTATTTAAGCAAAAAGACAATGCCATCAAGAAAAAAAAACCAAACAAAACCCAACAACAACCACCAGAAAAACAAAGGAGTGCAGTGAGAGCTACAGATATGTTCCGGCTGTTGGTTTGGAGATAGTTCCTGAGCATTAGAGGAAGAACATTCTACATCCTTCTTCCTAGGAGAGTAAGGGGTAAAAGTACTGCAGCTGCTTTTGAACATAGAACTCAGTGTATTTTTATGAATAACTTGCATGCATGCAGTGCTGCAGGTAGTAGCAGGATTGTGTGCAATGGCCTAGGAAGCCCTTGTCTACGCCTATGGCCTTAAATCAGCCAGAACATATAGCAAGTTGGATATGTACATGTGTATATATGTACAATGGATATAACACATGTGTATATATTTTATATTAAAAATACATATAAATAACAAGGCAGTCTCTCTACCTCATCTATTAAGAGTTGGTTAGCTACAGTTTCTTTTTTAATTGAGCTGATTTTTGGCATGTACAGAGCTAATGAATATTTATAATTTTTGCCCATTCTAATTTTAGCCACCTAGAGTCTTCATTACAGGACATGCACATAATTAAATAGCCTTCTTGAGAGTTTGCAGGCTGTCCTTGCTTTCACCATTTACAGGTTTGGAATGATCAAAATATTTCTTTTTAACCGATCCTATAAAGCTATGCCAGGCTAGAAAGGCAATATGATGAAATGTCATTCTCATAATGTCAGTGTTTTGTGGTCTGTGGTCTCATGCGTGTGAGTCAGTGAGGCCAAGAGCAGCTTCGTTCTGTGCGGTATTCGTGCCCCTTCGTGCGCTGGGCTCAGCTTCACAGGGTGTGAGACGTGTCCCTCAGCAACCAGGGCCCAGGGGGACCCTCGAAGTGTTTTAATGTCCATTTCAAAAAGAATCTGCTCTTTACTAAGCTGCAGTAAACGTGATGGTAGTCCTGTTGTGTAAGCATCCTAATAACCCCTTTGTGTGTGTTTCCATACCTGTGGTGTTTGCTGGGTCTGTAACAAGGTATTGTTTGGTTTTGAGGCTAATAGGGGACTTGTGGAGAGAATGTTAAAACCAGACTAGTTTGCGTAGCAGTCCCGGCCAGAAAAAAACAGGGGTGGGTTCCCTCCCTGGTGGGAGCTGCCCCAATGCTGTGTGCACCCTGTTCTGTCCCTGCTCCCCGTCCCCAGCCCCGGGGAAGCCCTGCAGGGTTCCACACCCTCTTTTTTTTTTTTTTTTTTTAAGCATCAGTGATACACACGCAGAGGAAGTCCAGCTCTCTTTATGTAAATTTCTTATTTTATTAAAAGTATTTTTTTCACTCAAGGTTTTAAGAAATCCTTTATGTCACATGAGCAAAGGCATCCCGCAGCAGGGCTGTGCGGCTGCACCATCTCCGAGCTGCGCTGGCAGGACCACGGAACTGGCAGGTCCAGCAGCACCGCGCACGACCCAGCACGGGAGGAACAAACCGCAGTGAGTTAGAAATAAACCGCACATCGCTGCTGGGGCGGCTCCAGAGAGCAGCAAGAGCTGCAAGAGGGCGGGTGATCCCGGCAGGGCTGGGGCTCGTCCCCGCTCCCTGGCTGCTCAGTGCCGCCCAGCCCTGGCCACTGCTAGCACCAGGTGCACCAGGCGGTGACGTTTGGCCCCGGTGTCCACCCGGACCCACGGTGACTGTCCAGGCACAGGGGCGGAGGCACAGAAACCTGTGCTCCTGGCCTGGCTGCCCGCCCTCCCCCAGCCCTCTGGGTCCCCTCCATGCCCTCGGGGCCAGGCCTTGGGTCTGTTTGGGGCTGGTGACACCCAGGGATTTCCACCCCCGGTGGGGGGATCTGCAGCCGCCCACCTCCCTGCGGGGCTCCTGTGGCCCCAGGTCGTGCTGTTCCGTGCGGAGCCCTGGGGTCGCTCCTGCAGCATCTCTGTGCCCAGCGCCCCAGGCGCCTTCGCTCACTGCTGCTCTTCTCCTCCTGCACTGCTGTGGCAGCTGACCTGACCAGCAAACCCAGGAGAAGGATGGGCAATACTGAGATTTTTCTTAAATGATCGGTTGAAAATTGTTGATCAGCATTAAGAATTTTTTTTTCCCCTCCTCCTTTACATCCATCCATTTTCAGCACAGTTGCTGTGCAAACCCAGGCAGCCCCTGGCAGGTCTGTGGTGGCAGCAGGTGGAAGGTGGGCTGCCTGCTGCAGGGCTGCTCTGCTGAGAAGGTCTGAGCCGTTTGTGCAGGGAGGGGCACACGCAGGTAGACACTAATAGCTTTTTGCCTTGGTTTATAACACAATTTCCATCCTTCATTGCTTGCCTTCTGGAGTTCTTAGTGCCCTGAAGAACACCCAAGAGTAGAGGGAATTTGCACTGCTCAGCAGGCTCCACAAGTATCTTTGCTTTAACTGCTATAAAGATCTGGTCTCTTTTTTTTTTTTTTTTTATAAGAAAAAATGTATTTTATTTTTAAACACAAGAGAGTGCTACCAGGCTATCATCTTGGCACATACTCTCTGGGCAGCCCTGTGAAGTTTCTTCCCCTCAGGGCTTCATCCACTGTCAGGATGTATCTGTTGATAAGATCTTTCATTTCCTGGGTGAATGGCTCAAAATCCTTTTGCTTAGCACCAGATCGCTTGAAATTCCCATCCCTGTTGTTCTCGACGCAGAGCAGTCTGTCCTCTGTCACTGTCACATTCAGAAACTCCACCATTTCCTTCAGCTTGGGGATAAGGCTTTGCTTCAGGTCCTCGTAGTGCACGATGAGCAGGCGCTTCCCGTACTTTAGCCAGTCCAGGACGTGGGAGGCCCACCAGGACGCGTAGCTGTTCACAAAATCCGGCCACTCTGGAGACCGAGAACCAGGAAAGGAGACACCATTAGCTGTGCTGCAGCTGCTCTCCAAACCTCACCCTGTGCAGCAAGATGGGTGCTGCTTCTCCCAGCCCCCCAGCCCTTGGCTGTGTAATTTGCCAAGCTGCAGCTGTAGTAATTAAAACATGTGCGAAGAGAAATGCAAGCTGAATCTCTGCTGCGGAGTCGGAATGCAGCCGTGTGTCCAGTGGGGAAATTGTAGTGTCACCGTCCAGCTTGCCAGTCAAACGCATGAAGCGTGGCAGGCATACTCTGGAGTCATTTCATGTGTTCAGGGAACACTGAATCTCAAGTCCTCTTATTGCTATTATCCTTATTTATCTGCAGCGCAGTAGCACCTGTACAGTGCTGTAAAATTTCCTTCAGGAAATGTCACGCTCCATTGAATCCTCCAAATCTTAAATGAGATTTCTCACGGTTATTACATGCTGCAGGGGTAAATTTTCTTCACCTCACATAGCTTGGCACATGGGCTGTACGCAGGGGTGTTGTACCTGGACATGTTTTCTGTGCCAAACTGTACGAGGGCAGCAATGTGCAAGCCCGTGGCCACAGCCCTGGCGCCGTGCTCCCCTCTGCTGTGGTGGTGGGTGCGCGGGGAGAACCCAGCCCTCCTGTGAGCCGGTGTGAGTGCTCTGGGACCGAGCTGGGCTGCGCTGGGACTCAGGTCCCACTTAGTTTTCAGTGCTCGTTGGGGTCCCAGTGTGTCACCCCTGTCCCAGCCTGCCCAGAAGACAGGTCTCAAACTGTCCCCATGGGCAGCCCCGCCATGCCGGCTGTTACCTTTGCTCTGCCAGTTGCGGTCGGTGGCGTAGCCCAGGTGCCCGGCGTATTTTCTGTTGAACTCTGCCATCAGCGACTTGTATGGGTTCCTTATCAACAAGATCGCAGAGTCAAACATCTCGATTTCTGTCTTGCCGCTTTCGTGTGTTTTCACACAGATGGTCCTTCTACTTCTCCAGTGGTCTTTTTCTCCTTTAAAACCTGTTTTACAAGACAGGATTGTTGGCTTGTTCACTTGATGGTATGTCTGTGCTCTTTCACACTCTAAATCATTCCCTGTAGTGGTGTAAAATTGTTGTGAACTTCCCAGTCAATTAAACCCACCCCCAGGACCTGGGAACCATCCCCTCGTGTGTGTCTCTGCCGTGAGGAAGGAGGACCCTGCAGCCCCGGCCGCGGAGCGGGGTGTGCGCTGAGCCGGGCCTCCCTCCAGCTCGCTGCAAACAGGCCACGCTGGGCACTTGCTAAATATCGTACCCCCTCAGGATACTGTCCTCCCAGAATAGTGACGTTTAAATATTCAATTCATGTGCTACCAAAGGGTCTCATCCTCAGGGATTAGTCAGGTTTTTTTAGTTACCTGGTCTTTTGGACCAGTCTTTTAGATGGGAGCTGCATGCATGTGTGTGGCCTGTCCCTCTGAGTACGGTACCTTTGTTGTAGAGGGCTCCATCGAAGTAATAGCTCCCCGTGTAGATTCCGGTGGCGTGCTCTATCAGATGGCGAGCCCACGTGTTCCCAGCCCCCGGAAAGCTCGACAAAGCAACAAACACTTTGGATTTGGTGGTTAAGAATTTCCTGTCCGTGCAGCGGGTGTCTGCGAGTACAGAAGATACTTCATTGTTAGCAATGTGGCTTTTTAATAATTCCACTGATAGCTGCTGATTACAGGGTTTATTGCTGCTTTCTTCTCTCTTTTATGAATACAGAATATCAGTTCGAGTCCAGTTGTGAGTTGGCTACTTCCCAAAATTAATTCAGCCACAAGAGGCTGAAGAGATTATCCTCAGAAAAGGTTTTTGGTAGCTTTGTCTTAGGCAACACTTTTTTGATAGAGCTGTGGCAAACCATTGTACTCGCCAGCAAGTTGTGATAAAAGTTCGGGCTGCGCCTGCCCAGGCTCTGCCTCTGGCCCTCCATCTGCAAAATAATTACGTTTCTGGGGCAGGGAGAGGCTGTGCTGCTCAATGAGAGAATGGAAAGATGCTTCTTTAAGTGTAATTGCAAGGGGGAATCTTAAGGGCTATTTCCTAAACTTTTGCCCATGTTGTGATACCAGGCACTGTGGCTAAGCTGCCGTGGGCAGGTGCTCTGACTGCTGCGAGGGGGCTGGAGCTCGTACCTTGCACCGGTGTCTGGTACACCCGGCAGTGCGTCCCGGTGCCGCGGCACAGCTGCCCGTCCGCGCCGTCCCGCAGCGGGAAGCGCGCCGTGGGGAAGCCGCAGTGGCACTCACGCCCACGGATGACGGCCAAGGGAAACTCCTGTGGGAGAGAAAACAGAGCAGTGTGTGAATGCCACGGCCTCTACAGCCCAGAGGAATGCTGCTGCTGTACAAAGAAAAATAAATTTTCACAAGGCCACTGTCAAGATAAAGGCGGTGTTTGATATATCATTGTAAAGCTCATGCTTCTTGTACTACTCCTGTCTTTCATAGGGCAATTCTTAAAAACTGGTTTTCAGACACAAGTGTTGTAAAGCTTGAAAATTCACAATGTTCTGTTTTTTTCATTATTAATAAAAATAACTTCATAATATTCCTGCAGCACCTAGCATGTAATTCCACCTGCAAAATATCAGTGTGGTAAAAATTGTTCTTATTTACTCCTGAAATGAGCATTTTTAATTGGATCATCTTTTAAACTTCTGTTTCTGTTCTCCTAAACTGAGAAGTCAGCTGTGAAAAGGTTTGCCTTATTCAGTTGATTTTACCAGGGCTTGTGTAGAGCAAACTTGCCCTTAAAAAATTTATGCAAAGAAGATTTAGACCCACTAACTGCTGCAATCATGTTTAGAAAGAAAAAAGTCAAGCCATAAAGTATGCATCTTAGTCTGACTTCTTCACAATTGCAAAGAATGAATGTGTGTAGATGGGCTGATACAGAGTTTGAGAGCTACTACATGTACTTTTTGGAAAAACTTCAGAAATAGCATAGCAAGTAGGTTTTGGCAGGTCTGTTTGGAGGGCTGGGGCTGCAGGTCCCTGGTGGGCTCAGGGCTCAGCTCAGGCTCTGGGCACAGACACGTCTTGTTTCATGGTCCCTTGCTTCTAGAAAGGGAAACTTCATTTGGAATCCACCTGACCGCTGCCAGTGCCGGCTTGCTGACAGAGGGTAGAATGTGCAACTGTGAGAAACTTATAGGTAGCGTGCATTGCAAGGAAACAACTCCTAGGGAAAATTTCCGGCTGTAATAAACTTCTTCTAAATGGATTTGATGAAAAGTAATTCAGGTCTTGATGTACCAGTCTTACCCAAACAGGCAACAGGCTGCAAAGCAGCGTTGCTGTGTGGTGGCAGAGCAGTGCAGCTGGGCTAATATTGATGAGAATTAAGAGAAGTTTGAGGGAAGTGTGTGCTAATTATTTGCTGAAGAAATTAGCAGTTGCTTATGTGCTCACTAAGAAAAAGCATGCTTGCTACTTTGCTGAAGCTGTCCCTCAAGCTCGCTCTTTTTCTTCTCTCCCAGGAGGACAGGGGTGGTTTTCCCGGGTTTCCAAAGCCCCTTGGTTGCTCAGCGGTTCAGGGTCTCAGTGCGGCCATGGGATAGATGGAGGAGGCTCAGGGGTTATTCAAGTGCAGAGCATTCAATTCCAACTATTCCAAATCAACACATTTTTGCCTTTTAAAAGTCTTTTGGAGTCTGGGAGTGTGTGACAGGACTGCTGAGCAGCTTATCTCTTGCTTTTCCCCACGTGTTCCTCCTCTGATAAGGAGTCAAATACAACACGCGTGCCTTCTGTGCCCAAACAGCCAACATTTGCTTAGAGAATGAGATATGACATTCTCAAAAACTATTTACAGATGATGCAAGGGCAAAATAGTTGTGTTTCTGTGTGCAAACAGGAATTTCTCCTTTAAAATGAAGCAGTGTTTCTCAGTTTAAGAAATTAGTAAGTGTCCTGGCGCTCAGATGCAGCCTGGAATAAAAATGTACCTTGTACTTCATGCCAAGAGGCACCTCAAGCAATGGAGTTTTCCGGAAGGCTGGAGGTTTTGTGAGGAGACCTCAGCAAACGCTTCTCTGTAGCTCTGCACCTGCACCGCTCGATACGGAGCTGTTCTGCCTGCGGTTCGGGGTGAAGGGATGGGGGTGCCCTGCCCGCGGGGACGGGGGTGCTGACCCTGGGTCCGGCAGATGGGGCGGGAGGGAGGGGAGAGGTGGGAGTGGGCTCTGCAGTGGAGTTCAGAGCTGGGCGCTGGCAACACCAGCGGTGGAAGAGCAGGGTGGTCGTTCTGGAGCAGGATCCGCAGTGTCTCCGCACAGAGCGCTGATCAGCAGCTGATTATTCCGACTGCATCTGCCTGATGCAGCGCACGCAGCCATTGCAAAGGAACGTGCTCAAGCTTGACTTCCCTTCACTATTTAATCAAACCCACAAGCCATCCACTTTGCTCACCGGTGTGTTTATACATGCCCCAAGCTCTGGTCATGGCTTCAAGCAACCATGTAACTTTTAAGTGCAGGACTAGTCCTCCAGCTAAGCGCACGCAAATCTGCAATGCTTCACTTCAGTTAAACACAAGTGTATTGCCGGAGAAATCCATGGGCCAAATGTTCCCTCCTGTGAGGATACCTGAGTCTGTCAAAGTCAAAATCCTTCAGTGCTTAAATCCACGATCTCGCCCTGTGTAAGTGTGGAGGGTGAGCGCAGGAGATGCTTCAGGCCAAGAGGATGCACGTGGGTGGTAGATGTTAGCCTGTCCCTTCTCACCTTTTGCACTCAACTGACCTTATTGGTTTTTTGTAGTCTTATACATTGGCATAAAGTTCTGTTTTTAAAAAATGGAATCACTGTAGATTAATTACATAGGTTATAGTGAAACTGGTATAAATTCTTCTGGTGTGGAAAGAGACACATGGTATAAAAGTACCAGGGAAGTCTACCTGGTTGTTTGGGGTGGTTTTTTTGGTTTTTGTTTGGGTTTTTTTTAATACTTAAGATTGTCTCATGTTCCTAGCCACCACAGTTCCACACTGAGGTAGAAATTGTGTGCAGGTACCTCAGCACTGACTCCTCTGTTCCGCTGTGGCAATGCCGGCTGTGCTGCCCAGGGGCCTTGGGGAGCAGATGAGGCTGCACTGCGGGCGTGCTGGGGACCGACGGCTCCTCCTGCCCGGGGACCGACCCGCGGGGCGCCGGGGACGCGTCTGGGAGCTGCCGGCCCACAGCCACCCTCCCGCAGCCCGTGTCCGCGTGAGCCGCAGGCACGGCCTCCCTGGGGTTTGACTGTGACACGGAAACGGTATCGATCTCTTCATGGTCGATCCTCGTCGCACAGAATGGCTTTTCTGTGCATCATATTTAGTGGCATTGCTCTGGCTTTCCCTCCTGCCTTCCCACTCCAGAGAGCAGTTGGACCACATGCATCACTGAGTGTTTACTCTGAGTTTTGTCCTTTAGAAACTCATTTACAAGTTTAAAGCTCTCAGGCACTAATCTCTGCTATTCCCGTAGTAGATTAAAATTTAAAATAACAAAAAGAAAAAAAAAAAGGAAAGGATGTGAAATGAGAACTGTTCTTACTTTCTTGGAGCAAAATTCAGAGCACATCTCCACCGTCAAATTGGGCTGTATCAAAGAGGCTGGAAAGGTGTCTGTTAAATTTTCTGGAGCTCTAAAACATCCTCGATAGATAACATTCCTCCCTGCAGGGATATGAAATAGGTTTCTCTTGAGAAAACAATGTCTGTAGTATCCTGTCTCTTTCGCAAAGAAAAGTATTAGGTTCAGAAGCTAAAAATAATAAATCGTGTATTCCAAATGCTGTAGAAATAAGAGAAACCATGATATGCACTAGAAAAATGTGTTGCAAATCCTGTGGTATTGAAAGGAGCACAAGCCTTCAGCCTTGTACTAACCAGGGAAAGTGGGGCTGCAGCAAGGAGTTTAAGTTGAATTCCACCAGTGGAGGGCATTGCTATTGTTTGCAAGTCTCAGGTTTCTTTTGAAGACATGCTTTCCCCTGAAAGACTTAAAAGCCCCGATAAAAATCTACAAAGCTTCCCCTGATCTGCACCAGAAAAGGCATTTAAATGAATCCTGAGAGCCCCCACAGGGACCCACCTTCCTGCACATCTGCTTCATGCCTGAGCTATCCCGCTCCTCTCCCCACTCTTTTCAGGGTAAGGGATTTTGCTGCAGCCTTCAAAATCTAAACTGCACTTTTGTAAGCTGTCCAGGGAGAACAGCTTTCTTCAAGTCTTCAGCATCAGCCTCTGATCTCACCTGCTCCTGTACAAATGCCACAGAGTTAGGCAGAATCGCTCTGTTGACTGAAGTCAGGATTTGGCCTAGATACTTGTTAGAAGCAGCAATACAATTTTCGCTCCTGCTTAAGAGAGAAATGTCCCCTGAAAGAACCAGACAAAACCCCAAAGCTGTCATGGAAACTCACTGCCCCGGGGGACGCAATGTGTTTGCACAGATGAACTAATGGTAATGGAGCAAGTAACATTGCGTGGCTGGTTAGAAAAAGAAAAAAGTCTGCGTGTTGTATGACACTTCTGTAATTCCCATGATTTTGTGGGCTTTACAAAGGTGGACAATTTGTTTACTTCATCACTCTGTACTAACTATTGATAGACGTTTCCCAGCATGACTCAATAGGGAGGAAGGTGGGTTTAGGAATGAATTTTGTTCTTCTGAGTCCTGGTCAATACCCACTGGCTACCTTAAACAATACTCACCAGAACTGATGTGGGAAATGTGTTGGTTGACAGGAGAGTTGCGCTTTTGAAGGAAGAACTTGGTTCTGCATGAATTTCCTGGCTGAAGGGCCCAGATTCCCCAGCACGAGCCAAGAGCAATCTAAGGAGAAGCTGCTTAAATAGTGTTCTAATAACTGTACAAACCAGTTACTAAAGCTGTGTGGTGTCTTTGGGATCAGTCAGGAGATGTGAAAATGAAATAAAAACAGAACTCCATGCAGTAGCTCAGACCGTGAGCGGGGCTGCGTTCCTGTGAGGTGGGGACATGAGTCCCGCGGTGCAGCAGGGGACCCTGCGAGCCCCCTGGGACGGTGGAGACACTGCTGCACCTGCTCCGCGTGAGGAGAAGCCTTGGGCAAGGTCTGGTCTCTGTGTCCGGTAGTGTAAATCACGGTGCCGTTACTGTTTCGGAGTTACTCTCCAATATACTTGTTCATCATGATTAATACTTCTGTTGGCCACTCAGCTAGCTTGTGTCAGTGGGATTCTTCAAACAGTCAAATATCGGGTATTACTAAGGGCAAACAAAATACAAGTCTAGCTGCAGGCTAGACTAATTTGATGACTAACTAATTAATACTTAAGAAAAAAATAAATGCCGCCTTTTCCTGTGAAATATGTATATATATTTTATGCTGAAGATTTAAACAGTGATGCATGTCCCGGGAAACCTGCCAATGTGCCTGTCAGCCTGACACTAGCAATTTAGCTCTATGTACCTTTGATATATAATTTATATGTAGCTGGGCGGATTACTGTACAAACCTTGACTTGTCTCTAAGAAGAAATGAAGTACCATGAATACTGGCACAACCTAAGGTCTTGGTGCTTCTCATCAAATAACATCCATTAAGGTCTTGTGAGCTTGCCAAAAGTAAAGACTGCTCAGCTGTTTAGATACTTTATGTGCTTTGCGTTGGTCCAAAGGTATCTCCCCTGGTAGCTAGTTGAATGACAAGTAGAGTAAGTGTTGTCATCGAAGGTGAAACAACAATCCCAACCCCTGCTAGAACAGAAGTCCTCGGAAGAGCAAAACTCAATGGTCTCTCTGTGGCTTGGGAGACAGGTGTGCATTGTGTGCATTGCACCAGACTCCCTGGCCTCTCCTGATCCTCCTCTGCAGTCACACAGCACACACTCTGTTCAGCATCATTTCTGAGCACAGGGTGGCATCGATAAGTGCTTTTCTGCCCTTCTGTTATAAGACACCCTCTTCAGGGTTGTTTCTTAAACACGTGTGGGATTGTCCCCATGCATGGATGCGAAAGGGAGTAGTTTTTCCCCAGCTGAAATTCTGCTGCTGTTGCAGTCACTGTGCTCTGTATTTTCTTTCGTCCCTGGTGACACTAACTTTCCTTGTGGCAGCCCCGAGGCAGCCGCAACAGGCATGTCTTGCTCCGAGGTGGTGAGCAGCGCTGCTATTTCGAGAGGGAGCCAGGGACTGCACCAGCAGCAAATTGATACCATGCCCCACGGGCACCTTTGTCCTCTGCTGTTTCAAACTGGTGATAAATGGAGTGCAACGAGCAGCGGGGACAGCCCTGCGCTCAGCCTGGCCGCGCTGTCCCCCTGGGCAGCAGCCGTCCCTCCGCAGTCGCACACACACTCACCTCGCCGGGCGCCTGCCCGCAGCTCCTCCACCCTGTAGACGGACAGCCGGTTCACCCCCCCGCACACGGAGCCCTTCTCGCCCTTGCACTCGCTGTTGCACTCCTCAGGCGCGGCGGCGGTGGCCGGGAGCGTGTTCCCGCAGTAGCACTCTGCTCCGTACGCCAGCCCCGCGTAGCTGTACGCCCTGCGGGGAACAGAACCAGGCACTGTCGGGATGGACACCCCGTGCCTAGGGCAGGGCTCGGGAGGGGGAACTGGGCTTTGCCTCCCAATGCAGGTGTCCAAGTGACAGCCCCATCTCCAGCTGCTGTCCCCTGCTGCTGCCGCAGACACGATGGCCTCGCTGCTGGGGTGATGCTGCCCCAACCCAGGGCTACTGCTTCAGGTTTTGATCAAAAATGGTTCGAGTGGTTTAGAATGACAGAAAAGAGCAGCCTCTTTCAGAGGTTCTGTTAACTGGCATTTAAAGCTGACCATTCTGAATGCAGTCAGGCAATTTTCAGACACTCAAACCGGGGCAAGGCCATTGCTCGACCAGCCGGCCCAGCACTTGCTGCCTCTCCTGAGATGCCTGAGCTGCCGCTTGCTGCTCGCCCCCGCGCCAGGTCGCTGAGACCTCCGGCGCTGAAGGTATGAGATAATCACAGTTTTCACAGGTGCTGTATGCTCAATGTATGCATCCTTTTCCCATTTCAAATTCAGTTCCACTTATTGTCAGAAGAGAGAAGACTTGCAGTGAAAAAACATCACTCACCTCTCAGCACAAGCTTCCTGACAGTGAGATACTGTCATTTTTCTTAAGTCATAAAACACAGCTCCCTTCAGTGTCCTCTCCCTGGAGTCATCGCTGAAGCATCCCACGTAGGTGCCTGTGTGCATGCAAGACCAGAGTTAGGCAACGCGCATGGGACGGAGACGGGAGAGAGGAGAAAAAAGATCCCGAGGTGAGCTGGTGCCATAAGTTGCAAGCAGGGCTGTGTTCCACCAAGTCCCAACTTGTCTGGGGTCCTGCTGTTCTGCAGACCTGCTTTGGAGGTGCTGTTGGAGGGTGAGCTCAGGTGTCCAGTGAAGTGAGCAGCAGGGAAATGAGACTTTTCCTTCAGCTGGTTACGTTCCGCAGACCCAGAGTGTGCAACCGCCCCGAGCTGCGGTTCCCGCAGATGGCTGCCACCTGCTCGACCCCCGGCTTCGGTGACAAAGGATGGCGAATTTCCAAAGTAGCAGAGAAGGTAGTCTGCAGAATGGTATACACTTTGAGAAATCTTGTTGGATTTCTCCCAAGTTTTCTTGAAAATCTCTAGTTGATAATGAGATGGTGCAAGAGAAATACTAAGAAAACCAATTTTCTTTGGGTACGTAGAGTTATATTAAACCTATAATGGAAAGGTAACTTCAGTCTTAACTGGGCAGTAGTGTCTAGCTATCACATGGAACTATCTCTCCGGAGCAAATGAATTTCCTAAAATATGTCCTCCTTTACTTAGCATATGAAAGATAAATATTTCTCTTAGACTGCATCCTATGTTAAGCCTCTTTTTTGTTGTTATGAACAAAGTACTATAAAAATCCAGCCCGTATTTTAATATACGATTGGAAGGATGATGTGGAGTCCACTATTATATAGCAATTCTGTGTATATATTTTATCATTAAAATATGAAAGAAAAAAGGAAATTTGATTTTAGAAGTAGCAGTATTGAGATGGTAACACAGGGAAATTAAATAATATTAGCTGTGGACAGGAAGAGAATAAATGATGAAAAATGAAACTAAAAAGCATTATGTTAACAATAAAATAATCCACAAGTAAAAGTTCAAGCCACTCTAACAGAGATTTTGGAGCTAGGAATAATAAATCAAAAATTTAAGTATTACAAACACAACAGTAGATTCAAGGACCTGCACACTGGTAATTGTCAAAAATGCAATTAGCAAATTCACAAGCTGTGACTGGACATCCCCAGCACACTGTTAACGAGATGGGAGTCAGACACCCGCAGTAAGGATGCTCCACGTTGTACTGGAGGCTGTTGATTTGGGTACTCGATTCAAACCCACGGCAGCAGAAGCCTGAGCGTGTGGGGCTGAAGAGCGTCTGCCTCCCCCCGTGTCCCTCCCACCTGCGGCAGCAATTCCCCGTTCACGTCCTCCTGTGAGGGAGTCACCGAGAGACTCCGCGGTCTGAGAGCCCAACCGCGACCCGGTCCCTGTCACCTCTGCATCCTGTGCAATGGCACAACCAGGCCAGGGGAAACAGCATCAAACACCCCATCTGCCAGAACCATTCGTAACGGAAAATTTTCATTTTTTACCTAACAAATTCCTGTTTTGATTTGTTGTACTAATAGTATTTGCCAGTCTCCCTGGCAGGACAAGATATGGTCCCTACCCTGAGCAGGCAACATAGCTTGATGTGGAGGGAAAAAAAAAGACATGAGTTTTCTGACCCAGGGCTGTGTGACCCTGGATGGACACAGAGCAAGGCAAAGTGACCCAGGAGTCTTCACAACATGCCAGAGCAGGTGCCACCGCTTTTGTCTTGGGTGAAGGGTCTGCCCGGGGAGCCCAGTGTGGGCTGGCGTGTGGGCAGGGCCGTGCCGCACCGGGAAGCATTGGGGTGACTCGGAGGAACCCACAAGTATGGGCTCCAGTGAGCCCCAGGCTTGGTCTCTGCTGTGCGGGGTGGAGTGGCTGTAGCCTCGTGTTTTGTGTTGGTCCAGGGGCCGTCACCGGGCTCTGGGCACACTGGCTGTGTGCTCGGGGCATGTCATTAAAGCATTGGGCCCCTCTGGGAGACATCTGCATTCTGCAGCCTCTTCTCTGCCACCAAAACCTGCTGACAGCGGGGTGCTGCACAGCGCCTGCGGAGCACTCTTGGAAGCTCCAGGCTGGTGCTTCAGGTAGCTCTAGCGGTTATGTTTGCCTGACTCATGCTGTGACTCATCTCCCACACAGCATCACCGTCACCTTCTTGTTCCCATTTCTAACAATTCACTCAGTAGGAGTCACGAGGTGGCACCCATTTTGTGTTTTTTTTGCAGAAGGTGCCCCTTTGTTTGGGTAAATTCATTCAACAAACTAAAGAGCAGTTTAGTAATGTGGTGTCTCGTCATCTAGATCCCATTCCTTTTCTTATTATCAGTGAAATATCTCCAGGAGCAACTAGTTCTTCTAAAAGGCAACGCATCGTACTTTGGCCTGTGCGTACACTCAAGGCCTGGTTCAAAGGTGGCGATGAGCTGGGAGGAAGGTGTTTGTGCAGACTGTGGTGCTCAGCAGCCGCTGCCCGGCACGGCCCCAGGAGGAGCTGCAGGGTGTGTGTATGTGGAAAGGGGCTGGGGCTGTATCCCTTACCTTTGTGTTCAGCCGTGCGCCTCATCGCTTTCAGTCCCGCTGTTTGCATGGGCTCCTGGTCGCTGATGAACCTGTGGAACCACCTTCTTCTCAGCTGCCAGAGCTCCGAGTTGCGGGACACGAGCCACCGCGGGCCCAGGGCCGGCTCCTGCAGCGCGGCCGTGCCCACCAGCGGCCGGGCCGCGGGGTGGGCGTTCTGCGGCATCCTGGCATCTGCCATCCCGACCCGACCCGCCGCCTCTGGCACGGCCTGGCTAGCGGCGGTGCCGCGGGAGCCTTGCTGGAGAACCAGGCGGGTCCGCTGCAGCAGCAGGAGGCTGCCGGCCATCAGGTATGCTGCGGTGAGGAAGAAGAGCAGAAACTGCGTCCGACGGAGAAACTTCTGCAGCCTGAAGAAAGCTCTGGCCATGCCCTTGCTGAAGCCGGGCCCTTCACGCCTCCCGACAGGCCACTGAATCCCCGCCTGGCCGAGCGCTGGTTCCTCCCATGAGTTCAGCCCATCGCTGAGGTGCTTCTCCCGACCCAAGGCCTCGTCCCTGGCCGGCCGCGGCGCAGGGAGCCCGGCCCGGCCCGGCCCGGCGTGGCTGCCCAGCGCGGCTCAGCCGCCGGCCTCGGGCCGGCCCCGGGGCGGTGCCATCGCCGCGCTCTGCCGAGCTGCCCCGCCGCCGATGCTGAAACACCAAGCGGGGAGGGTCAGTTCACATCCCAATAGAAAACACCCATCATTGGGGTGACTTTCCCCCACCCACCCCCTTTTTTTTCTTTCTTCGTCAGCTGAGCATTCCTCCATCTGTTGTTTATAATTATGCACTTTAAAAACTATAATCCAATGAGAACAATTGATTAAGCAGAAGCTAGTTTCACATCACAAGAAATACCTTTATGATGAGATTACTTCTCTTGGGATGTTTAGAAAAAAAAGCTTTTTCTTTTGTGAATAACTGACATCTCCATTCTTTGTCACTGGCTGGAACAGGCAGCCGCAGTATAGGCATCTTTTTAGGAAGGTATTATCAAATTCCTTCCTTTGAGCTGAACAGTAGCTAAGCTACAAATGCAGATCAGAAGGAAACAGCAGTGTGGTTGTGTGGGGGAACACACCAAAATTGCATCAAATCACAATAGATAAGACAATAATTATCAATCTCTTTGCAGCACAATAAAATCAGGCTTTATGCTGGAAGGGTACGTGGGGGTTCTGTACTTAGAGAGCTGTGTGAGTTGCTGTGCCTGTTGCTTTAAAATAAACCAGAGGTCCTGCTATTTTTTTACTAGATTTCTGTTGCCAAATATTGATGATGCCATGGACAAAAACTAGTGAATATTTGAAAAGAAGTCGTTTCAAGTTTTGCCAGATATCTCTTGACTGCTTCTGAGCTTTGCAGGCTTCAGTTGTGCTGATGTAAACCATGATGGGATTGTCTGGGCAAGAAAAGCTCCTTTGTGCTCTAGGGAACCTTTAACCTCCTGTAGCAAATACAAGCTGGCATCTCCCCACAAGTTCCTGTTTTCCCAGTCAATCACTTCTCTGTGGAGCTGCGCAAGTGTCGAGAAAAGATACAGTGTTTTCCAGAAAAGAAAATATTATGGCTTTTGCTTATCTCGGGTTGGGGTGTGCCCTTGAAATCTACAGTCCTGACAAACAAACATCTGTTCACTGTATTTCTTGTTTTGCTATCTGATTTAAAGTTTTGTGGATATTCACTTATGCCTCTTTCTTAAATAGATACTACCAATTAAGTCTCCACCGATTCCGTTTTCATTTAGTTGTGCAACTTCTGTCTTAAGTGGCAATCAAAACCAAAGCCCAAAAACTTCTAGGCCAAAAATATATTAAAGCTCAGCTGAATCTTTTGTAGATTGAGCCTGAATTCCTTTTGTGTGACCTTTCAGTCTCAATTGCTAAACAGGTTTGGCACAAGGCAGAAGTCCCTGTCTTCTGATCTTACAATTCTGGTGGTCTCGAGGAGCCGTTTTAGGTGCTTTTTAAAAATTTTTGTTAAAGTTCATGCGTGGTGATCTCAGTTGTGTAGGGCTGCATAATATCCAATAGTCTTTTACGTGTTTATCCCTACACTTTGCCCAAGAGCTCAGTCTGACAAGGGCTTACTGCTCTCTTTGCACCAGCACCTGTGGGTCTGTCAGCAGGCAGGGAACTCGGGAACAAGCAGGTGCACTTGCACGCTGTAGTAGATTCAGACCGCTTTCTCCACTGTGACAGTTACCACAGCTCCCTTCTGATCAGCTCTGAAGCCAAAGAAAATGCATTGATTTATGCCAGCTGAAGAGCTGACCCTTAAAGTTAGATTATTGAAAATCTCTGATCAATGTTGTGAGTGCTCAAGAATTACAGTAAAAGGGTCAGAAGTACCTAGACAGATGAACAGGAAATTAGCCATAATTAGATACTGCAGATTGTTACTGCGCTAATTTATCTGAAGAAATACTATCTATCCGCATAGGTGTGACTTGATTCACCAGTCATTCCTGCCGGGGCTACTGGAAACCTGAGCTGTTCCCAAAAGGGGCTGTCTGATCTAAGAGAAGGTGCATGCACGTGTCAGCTGTTTGAGGTTCTGTCTGGGAAGGTCCCGTGCGCGGCAGCGTTCCGTGATTTGGGGGGAGGCTTGGCCGCGGGTGGGGGTGGCCGCACGCTGTACGGAGCACGCAGCTCGCTGTCCCAGCTGCCATCTGTAATGCAGAGGGATGGCCCTGCTCAATGACATGCTGCTGCAAGGCCTCAAAGGTGAGGTGATAATGGCAGTAATCACGTGCGTGTTCAAAAGGTTTCACTTATTTTTTTTTTTGCCCCTCTCCCAGCAAGGTGAGGCTAGATAAATTTATCAGACTTGCAATCATCTTTGCCCAATTATAATTCAGGGTTTCATAGCTCTTCTGGCTTACTCCCACAGTGATCAAGGTACAATATCAATAAATGCTTCGAGCCACAGCTCGCATGTCCGAGTCCCCCATGTGGGAAAGGCAGCGCTGGGCAGCTGGAGCCTCCCGGCACTGCGAACCGGCGACGCCGACAGGCAGCTGGGCTGGGGAATGGCCATCGGCGCTGGGTAGCAGAGCTCAGGCGTGGTGTGCCTGAAGCTGCATCACTGGCCCAGTTCGGTCCCTTTTAATGCCGCTGTGGGCCTGAGCCTTTCAGCAGATTTCAGTCAAATTGCTCCATGTTTGCAGTGATGTAACGTGGAGCGGCTGGAAGCTCCATCACCCCACGGTGAGAGGATGCGCCCCGTGTCTGGGCAGCGCGGCGATGGCTCCTGGTGCAGGGCGGGCGGGTTGGCCATTGCCTGCCCCAGCAACGGGGGCGCGGGCGATGGCTGCCTCCCCGCGAGCAGGTGAAAACCCTGCGGTAACTGCCCAGGAGAGTGGAGAGGATTTATGTGTGCAGCAAGCTCTGCATCCCAACACCAGGAAACACTTGGCACAGCTCCTGTTGATCTGCATAGTTTGCTTATTTACTTATTTACTAGGGAGAAGCTGCTCCTGGGTCTCAAAATACTAACTTTGCCCAATGGTTGAAAAAGTTTAAATGGTACAAGACAATTTCACTGCAGTCAATATGACATATATAAATTACCTCCAGATGTATTCGCCCTCAGTACAGTTGCCATGACAGTACATTGTGGTAAAAACCAACCAAATAAATAAGCAGACTCTCCACCCACAGCAACTGCTACAAATGTGCAACTCAAAAATTAAATGTTGCTTTCTAGTGGGGAAATAGCAGAGAGTGCTTCCGACATAAAAAAATGTCATTTGATTTTTTCCATAAACTGCATATTGCAATATCATCAAAGTATGCCTAAAAGAATTGAAGTGCATCACTTTTGATGATGATATTAACAAGGAAAGAGGATATGAACTAGTATCTGGTAATAGAAAATGTATCATTTGTCTTTTTTTGTACATTTTGCTTAAAATGAACAAAGTGAAATAGAAGAAAAGTACAGTCTCCTGTTTATCAGTTCTCATATCCCAAGGGGTTTTAGGACCACATTAATTGAGAGTTGAGTTAGTAAAATCATAAAAGGATAATGGAAAGGACTTTGAGATGGGCAGTGAGAACTGTTAAACAGCAGAGAAGAGCTCTAGGTGAAGAGAACAATGAAAGGGTTAATGCTGCAACAAAAAAAGGCAAATAATTAGCACTGGCAAGGACCAGCTTTGGAGATGGTGAGTGGCAGCACCCAGGATCTGCCGGGAGCTGCACGTGCAGCCAGGAAAGGATCCTCAGACCACGTCTGGTGGCTGTGGGTTTATAAAAGGGACAAGTCTCTGGTTATTGAGGGTGCAAATTTGATGGGGTTCAGAAGCGTCGCCTCCCTGGTGTCTGCATTGCTGCCCGGTTCTGCACAGCGTTGGGAAGTGCCAGGGCACAGACTGTGGACTCCGCGCGTTGTGTCTCAGAGTGCGCTGACGGGACTGAGCTGCACACCCGAGGCATTTCTAGGTTCAATTGCTGTTTTTCCTTTAATCCTCATTTTTCTTTCATTACATATATAATACTAGATTTATAACTGCCATTAAAAAGTTGCTATAATAAAAAGCAGGTCAGTACCTTACTTCCAAAATGATTTCGGAAAGTGTAACAGAAGATGTCACACTAGGCAGCTACATTAATATATTTGTAAAGAGAAATAGAAGAAAAATTGTTCTTGTTCTTAGCAGTTCTATTCTGCTATCTAAAGGAGCAGTTACAGAATATTCAAGGGAAGAGTAATACTTTCAGTGATGCTATTAAAGCCAGTAAAGGTTGAAGAACAGCCTCAGGCTTACAGGTGAAGAGTTGCTCAGTTGAGGCCTGTCCCTTAATATGTTGCTCAATGCAGAAACTTAGGTCAATACTGCATTGACGGCTGCAGCTCATCAATAATTGATCTTGTCTAAAGACCAGCAGGATTTTGCAAATTCAGAGTTCTTGGCACAGAAGCAAGACTATGTTTTCTACTGTAAACTGAAGGGGATTGGACTCGTGAACACTATTTTTAGAAAAATCCATCCCTCTTCCACATTTCTCCTTCCTTTTGTCAGCTTTCTTTGAGGACCAATGTAGTCAGGACCTAGCTAAAGGATTCTGGCTCGCAGCCTTTCTTTTGGAGACACACTGCCATTTTTTTGAGGTTGTTTGGGAAGTCAAGGCCAACATATCATACTGTGTGAATTCACATAGGAAGGAAAACTCTGGAGAAGCCGCAAATTAGATGTTTGGATCCTGTCAAACATTTGCAGTTCCCTTTATTGCGATAGCTAAAAGCGCCCTGAGTAACCCTGAGTATGTGCCAGTGTTGGTCCCGATGACCGACAGCAAGTGCTTCTCGCAGCCGTGCTTTCGTACGTGGCCAGAGCCATCTCTTGGGTTTTGAGAAAGAGGCTAACAAAGAAGACAAAGGCGAGCTGTCTGACTCCACTCGAGTTGTGAGGGGAGAGCTCAACAGAGAAATTCCACATTATCCCCGTTTCCAAATCATAGGATAAGAGAGAAAAAAGAAACCATGGATCACATTTGTGTGGAAAGCAGCACATGCTAAAAGTAAAGCTTAGGAGAAACATCCTGGTACCCTACTGTCTTAAGCCAAAATCCACTCAGATGAAGATATAGGTTGATGCTGATGGATTTTGGCTCAGATCCATCGTTACTTCTTCTAGCTCTTTAAGAAAGTGTCATGTGGAATCACTCACAAACTTAACAATATAATTTATGAATTTATGCAAAGGAAAGAAAAAGAGGTGATATTGTAATTCCATCACCTTTCCTAGGATATTCTTTCACCAAGAAGAATGGAAAATTTCTGTGAAGAGTTACTATAATATTTTCCTTCACTGACTTAAACATGTGCTTCTCTGTGAGATAAGGCCTATGGAATGTAACCTGATTGCTGACCTTTCTGGCGGTTACAATGCAATGCTCAGACGAGGCCCATCCAGAGTCCAGCCACCCACCCTTGCGAGGCACCTGGCTTCAGGTGGAGAGGCAGAAACACCTCCAGCCCTGGGCTGGTGTGACCCGCACGCTTCCCATCGCCCCACAGACTGGGCCCAGCAGCGCGGCTGTCCTGGGGCAGGGGGCAGCCCTGGAACGGCTGGAGCTGTCCTGGGACAGGGGGCAGCCCTGGAACGGCTGGAGCTGTCCTGGGACAGGGGGCAGCCCTGGAACGGCTGGAGCTCTCCTGGGGGGCAGGCCTGGCACAGCTGGAGCTGTCCTGGGGCAGGGGGCAGCCCTGGCACAGCTGGAGCTGTCCTGGGGCAGGGGGCAGCCCTGGCACGGCTGGAGCTGTCCTGGGGCAGGGGGCAGCCCTGGAACGGCTGGAGCTGTCCTGGGGGGCAGCCCTGGAATGGCTGTAGCTGTCCTGGGGCAGGGGACAGCCCTGGCACAGCTGGAGCTGTCCTGGGGGGCAGCCCTGGCATGGCTCCAGCAGCCACTGCAGCTGTGCTCCTTCTGTTTCTCTCCACTTTTCTCATCCCTGCCCTTCCTGCAAGGCGAGTGCGGTTGCGTTCTGCCTTTGCAGGGCAGGATGTCTGGCTGAGGCCCGCGAGGCTGAGGATGAGTTAGTGCCTGTGCTTTGCTCGTGCACATCCTGCATCACCCCCCGTGTGAAACCACGTCACTCAGTTCTGCTGCTGCAGAGCTTGCCAAGAGTTTGTATTTAAATACAATAAAAGGGTTTCTTCCCCATTTCTTCCTAAGTCACCTCCAATTGTTTGATTTAGAGAATAATTTGCCACTTAACTATTTCTAGAAACTAACTTTTCCACCCCTTTCCCATCAAAATCAAGCTTATGATCTAGGGGTTTTCAATGAAGTAATGAGATGACCAGTGAGACACAAGCGAAGGGACCTGCCCTGACCACTCAATCTCCGATGTGTCCTTCCAGCTTCCCTCCCAAAAGGTCTGGCCGTACTGTCTGGGCTTTTAGAAGCAATAAGCGCTTCTTCCAACTTTCCAAGTTTTACTTGCTTAGTGGATGGATCTGTGCTGACTGTACACGTGTTGCCCTCCTGAGCAGCTTTTTCCCGCCACGACGCTGCTCTGAGCGTTACTGGAAGCACAACACAAGGTCTGTCAACTAACTAGAGGTGAGGTAGAAGCACCGCAGTTTCTCTGCAGGCTGTGGTGGCAAATGTTGCAGCTTGAGAGGGCTTCCCAGCAAGTTAAGGTTTCCTCCCTTCCCACACTGTGTTCAAAGTGCACTTGCTACAAGATGTAATAGATTGCAGAGTTATCTCTTCGATGCTGATACCATGTTAAAACTGTTAAATAATGATGAACTGTGATAAACCAGAAAAAAATGTTTTTGCAGATGTAGCAGAAAAATTGAGAAAAACTCTGTAGTCCATAAACTAGTCACATGACGTTGAAACTACACAAGTTAAAAATATACATGATATCCACTGTATACAATATGGGAGATATTTTACAGTTAAGAGATAATCAGCTTTGGAAGTGAAAGGCCATGTCACAGAACAGCTGCAGCCTGAGCAGGCTGGAGAGTCAGCGCTAACTTGTGCGGTTTGGTCACAGCAGCTCTTTCACTAGATATTCCACTTTTTTGAGACCAGTTTTCTAGTGTGGCCAGGTGTAAATCTCGGCAGTGGTGTCGGCGGTGCCCGCGGGAGCGTGCGGGGGATGCAGAGGAGCTGCGGAGGCGGCGGGTGGTGAGACAGCGCTGACTTGGACAGTGCTCCGGTCCAGCCCTGACAGCCCACTGTGGTGATATGGTCTTTTTTCCATTAATCCAATACTTTTTTCCTAGCTCAGTGATAAAGTAATAATCAGGAGAACTGATTCCATGCCAGCATGGAAAAGATGCAGATGTGTGCATATGTACATTTTATATGTAAACATACACACACATCTATATGTATGTGTGTATGCATTCTGGGCATAGAGGAATGTGTACTCTAAAGATAACATGGAATCTGCTTTCACCCTTCACTGATAATCTGACACCTATCAGCAAACAGTATTCTCAAACCTAGAAAGTGTCTTGATCAATAATAAACCATTCATGCATAATGTACATCCCTTGATATTAAGAACTTAAGCACCCAGCAAATGATGCTTTATCTGCAATTTCCAAAAAAACCACAATGTGGTTCTGTGGCTATAGGCTGAAGTTTTGCAAGAGATTGTTGTAAAAAATGTACCATATATTGATTTTTGCCTTATCCCACAGTAGCTAGAGATGAGATTTTTTTCCTGTGTGCAAGGAAATCTACTGGAATTAAAATAATATGCAAGTCCGTAACTAAATCATAGGTGTTCAGAAAGTGTCTTTCATAAACCCCTCAACATGCAAATTCCTGCAACATCCACCTACTAAAAATTGTTACAGTATTTATTTAGCACAATGATGCTTCAGAAACTGTTTAGAGAAACCGAGCTTTCTGGTCTGCCTCCCCAGGCTACGTGACACAAACACACACGTTATTCACATCTACTTTTCAAGTGTAATGTTTTGTGGATGCTCAGAGAAGGGCATCTCGAGAGCCAACTGCAATTGTTATAAATAATGCAGCTAAGCCTCATGTGCTTCGATGCCATGGATAAATTTAATAAATCAAACAGCCATTCAGACTGCAATGAATGTTAATACCTCAGCCTCTGCAAAAAGTTGTCTGGTTATTACTTGTGTCAAGGCCGGCTGACAAACAGCTTGCAGACACAGATAATAATGCAACTATGTAAGAAAAGGAGGAAAAAACTCACCTTTATTTTATGGCCGAAGAATTCCTGTTGTATCCAGGCAAAGTCCTAGACAATCCGGCGGAATATTATAAAAAGCCGTAATGCATATCTGAAAAGCTGGTAAATCCTGCTCCTCTGCCCTTCCCGCTAATCCGCTGCTGCTCCCGCTGCCGGCGGCGGAGCCGAGTCCTCCCGGCTCCTCCCGCGCCCCCTCCGCGCTCCGCCGCCGCTGGTCCCGGGGCCGCCGCTGCTCCGCGGGCCCCGCCGGGTCCCCGCCGGGTCCCCGGGCTCAGCGGGCCGGGGCCGGGCGGGGGAGCGGCGCTCCCCGGCCTCCTGCGCCAGCAGCCTGGCTCGCAGCCGCCTCAGCGCCGCGCTGCCGAGATCCTCACGCCACAGCTCGCGTTTCGTAACGCTCCCGTTCGGGAGCCAGAGCCTCTGCACGGCTGCTGCGCGCAGAGCTCTGCAGCCTTCCGCAGCTACAGACGTTTCCAGAGCTCCGCGCGCTCCGCGTGTGCGTGTGTCTGAACGCGCGGGTGGCTGCACGGGCAGGTGTCGGAGGCAGCGGCAGCACCGCGCAGACCCGACGCGACCAGCTGAGCGGATGCTCCTGTTCGTTCGCGGTGCCTCTTCCCACTAGGGGCAGATCCCTCTGAGACCCAGACCCTTCCCAACAGGTCCAGAGGGTCCTGGGGGAGCAAGACCCCGCAGCCTCCCAGCACCAACTCGGAGATTTCAGGCGGCAAATTGTTATTCTGGGCACAGGTAGATAGAAGTAAATTATTTATAAATGTGAGAGCTAAAAGGCAGTTCGCTGGGTGTGCTTAGGTCTGCCTGCTCTGCCGCCTCCACTGCACATACAGGCTCCTTTCTGCTGCTGGTTCACATAGAGGTTGATCCGTTTATAATTATTCTTCAAGCATCTGCATTTAAATGGGAGTAGGCTGCGCGCTTCTAACTGCATGTGGTTTTGAAGCACCTCCTAGTCTTCACAAATTTAAATGAAACCTGTGGAGATTTGTCTCTTGGACTCAACATTGGATGCAGTAGTGGGGACCCTCGTTTACTCCCTGTGCTGAGGAGCGCAGGTCAGTAACGTCAGACTGAGCACAGCCTGGCTGAGAAAGTGGCACTAGGGTGTTCTTGGATCTGAGAGGAAAGAGGGACGTTGGATGCCACATGGGGACTGACCCCGTGTCCCTCTGTGCCGACGGTCCCTCGCGCTCCGCCAGCCCCGCGGTGTCCGCGATGCTGCTGCATGGGGCTGGTCTGGACCTGACACACCGTGCTAACGCTGCCGAAATTACACTTGGCTTTCCCACCTCTGCACAGGTTAGATGGAGAGGGACCTCTGTTCGTTTCAGATCTCTGCACGCATGCTGGCTAATTGGCTGAGCAAAGAAATAGAGAACTAGGTAAAAAGCTGAGCAGGATGCAGACATGGAAAAATGATATAATAGTAAGAGAAAAGGGACAAAACTAGGAGAATAAAGCATGTATGCAGTATGGTAATGTTTTAAAATCAGCCTTTTGATGGAGTGAGGGCTGTCTGGAGGCATTCTGCATCTGAGTAAGATCCTAAGCACTTTCTTTCTCTGCTTGATGGTTCTGCTTCGTTGTTCCACAAAACGCAGCACAGAAATTACAAAATGAGTGGCATTACTTTTAGAATCCTGTTGTGGGAGCAGTTCTTGCGCTAAATGGCTCAAACTTTCAGTCACTTTAGAAAATAGGCTCAATTGTAAAAGTAAGGATCAGTTCAGGAAAGTGACAGTTTTTACTAGTGTGGTTTCAAGAAGAAACATCTGAAAGACTGTGGTTTCATAAATGAATGTAAAGTAGCAAATAGTTTTCTGGTCCTTTTCATTTAATAATCCCAAATACTCAGGGATTAGGCATTTCATGTAATGCCTACCTACAATTTTCAGTTATTTCATGAAGTGACTGAGCAAAACAGCTGTTTAGTGCAGTGGTTGACAATGTCATTCTTTTTTTCAGAATGGCTGATTTCATAACATAGATGCCATATTATGTGTAACACAGGGAAAATAATCAGGTCTCATACAATTATTGGCAAAACTCCCAATGATTTGAGAGCACCCCTTATGTCAAATACCATGCATGGAGCATTTGTGGAAGATTGTACAGTTCAGTAAAGAATCTTACGTTCCTAAGACATCTCTCAGAATTTGCTTCAGCTGTGAAAAGAAAGGCAGATGCTGAACTGGTGCTGATCTGTACAGCGATGCTGTGTGATATACACACGTTACGCTGTTGCATCTGATCCAGGTAACGATGGAACGTGGTTCAAACGGGTGGGAAGAGCTGCTGGAAGGTGCAGCACAAATCAGCCCACCTGGGTCTGGAGCCTCCAGAGCCTCCTCTTTCCTGCTGTCGTTGCTGCTAAGGTGGGTTGTAGTTTTGGAAGCAATTAATACCACTTCATGCCTTTTGAGGATCTGAAAGGACAGATTCTGTTCCCACTAATGGATGCTTGAAGAAACAACTCCTTAAAAGATAAATGTTGGAAAAGGATAGCATAGATGAGTGCCTTGAACACACTCCCAGTGTCTAAGTGGAGGTGAACTAGCATTCGAAAATATGAGAGACGTAATAAAACAAAGCCAAATTCAGGAGGGATTTGGAGGGTGAAGGTAGATTCTCGGCATCAATAAGGATTGCTCTAACTGTAGCTGGTCCTATTGTTCAACTCCCAGTTCATTAAAGACTGAAGTATACTGTGAAAAAGGAACGGGTAAATAAAATGAGTTTTGGTCAGGATGTCGCTGGCCTAGAGGTCATTAAGATTTTGTTTCTCACCTTTAACACAGCATCACATAAAATGGTGAGAGGAAGCTTCAAAATAAACAAGAAGTGGCGGTGGTTCTTTGCACTGTGTGTTACGAAGCTGTGCAGCTCCCGAGTGCCTCAGTGCTCATCACCGGGCGGCAGCACGGAGATCTGGGACTGCAGCACTTGTCCGGGGGTTTTTTCCTCCTTTCCAACAGTGCAAACTTGTTGATGTTCCCTTACTTCAGGCATACATTATGTTGTGTTACATTTTTTCTCATGTTTCATTTACACTCTTTTAAGTTCCACAGATATTTAAATACTTTTTGAAGAAATGCCAGCTACACAGATGGCAATTGCACATACTGCTGCATGAGAAAGTGCTGGTGGTGTGGTTAGCATCCCTGGGAAAAGAAATTCAACTGGTGGAACAAAAATTAGATGATGACATGGCTTTTCTGTACTGTCAACGAGGAACAAGACAGCTAGGTGTTGTCAGCGAACAGGAGGGGATTCAAGGGACTCAGCTGCAGGCACTGGGCAGAGTAGACAGACATGAACATGAGTTCTGGAGTAAAATTTATTGTTAGTTTTGCAGTAAAACCCAACATTTTTGTGATCTCTGCTGGTCTTTGAGCTTGCAGCTTCATGCAAAAGCAACTAAATTGAGGATATAATTTGACCTGACCCTCATGAGATGGTGGTGATGCAAAGGGATTGTTTCTAAGTGGCTGCTGAGGGTAAATTTGCTAAAAGTACCACTGAAAGATTTGAACCCAAAGAACACGGGAGCACTTTGGATTGGTGATGTATTGAGCGTATTGCAACATGTGTGCAGAAGTGTTTTTATATACATGTAATCTTTGAGGTGATTCGATTCTGATTTGGGGAGTAACAGCCATAGTCGTAAGAGATGGTCTCTGGTGCAGCATGACCACAGGACACAGCTGCGGTGCAGGTCACTGGGCGTTCAGTGGTCTGTATTCTACAGGAAGCTGGACTGAATAGTCTTGGTTCTTTTTGGCCTCAAAATCTGTTCAGCCCTTGTGGTCACACCTCCTGTAGTCCTCCCAGTTCTGCCCACGTGTTTCTGTTGGTTTTGATGTCCCCCTTTCCTTGGCTCAGTGAAGGGCCGTAACCCGCTGGGGGTGCAGACGCCCACAGCGCCGTTCCGCGGTGTCTGCCCGCGGTGCGGCCGTGCCCGAGCCCGCGGGACCCGCCGCTGCCCGCGGTGCGTGTCCGACCCCGGCCGTGCCGTGTCTCCGTGCTTGGCCCCCCGGTCCCGCCGTGCTCCGAGGAACACAGCAATAGCAGAATGTGGAGCTTGGCTCCTTGGCGTCCTGGTCCTGAGTGCGTAAGCACTAAGGCTTGTGAAGGCGCACAGAAAACAGCGTGTTTGCAATCACACCGTGAGAAGCAGAGTGCTTCCTGCTATTCAAGTGCCTTCAAAAGTAACTGGGATGTGTATTCCTTCCTGGTATTGTGTATGAGCTGTGGGATCCCTTTGTGCTGAGCTCAAGGGAGATGGACAGTCTGTGGCCAAGTCAGCTTACTATCTTTGTCCTTCCTCTTCGAGTGTTTTTCAACCTCAGAAAACACATTTAGCTTAAAGTACTGGTATTTTTCTGAGTGGTGCCTTTTGATGTTCTTGACTGGTATTATCTTTTAAATGCAGCTGTTTGTTGAAGAGAAGTACACTGCAGTGCACCTGCAGCGTCACCAGCACCTTGCGTCACTGCTCTGTTAGGTACCACACCAGGCTCTTGAGATGCTGGTCCTCCCCGTGTTCAGAGCCAGAGCTGGATTTCAAGGGCTGCTTTATTGGAGCTGCTCAGCCAGACTACGTGTAGGAGTAATGTGGATAAGACCTTACATTGTGGTGATCACCAAGCAACCCCAGCTAAAGTCTTTGATCAAATAAGTCTGCTTTTGTTTTCTGCTTGAAGGCTTGTTTTTCTGACAAGTGTTAATAATGTCTTGTTCTTTATTTTTAGTGGACCATAATAAACCTGAGTACATAGAAAGTCACCTGAGCCATAAACATTTGAATGTCTCCAATGCCTGCCTATTTCATAAAATATAACAGCAGCACCAGCGCCTCTCAGAAACCTCTGTAGCCTCCCTTTGCAGATTCTGCAGAGAAAAGGGAGGTTGTTAGATCAGGGGGTTTGTCCTATGCTGGCTCAATCAGTCATTATTAGGAACCAACAGCAACAATTAGTGAGCTCTGAACACCCAGTACAGTGAAGATGACACTGATTCAGAGTGTAAATGAGAGTCGGGATACCGTACCGTGCTCTTTGCAAGCTGGCCTTGCGGTTAACACTGACCACCTTTCTCGGCTTTGAAAGGAGAAATAGTGGAGTCATGGCAATTAGTCTGCTGTCTTCAGTGCCTGTGGGTTAGGTGATTGTCTGGCAGCACTATCGAGTTGGGCAATTAGTTTTTCTATGGCGAAAGCTTCCCCCTCCCTCCAGTTTTAAGTGCATCACAAACAACAAACATGGAAAATGGTCAGAGGTGAAGCCAAAGAGCTGGGGATCACGGGAGAAGGACAAGGGCAACATCACAGAGGAATGTAGAAACACAAATGCTAGAGAAATAGCGAACTGGAGGTGCAGGTGTTCAGTGATTCTCAAACTGAGTTTCAAGACTTAAAAAAAATGTTTGCACATTTGCCTGGTGACATGCAAAGGGTGTGAAATACATCTATGTAAGGAAGTAATAACAGTCCCATTAGTGATAGATAATGGAATGAAACAGGAGTACAGCAAGACCTTTCTTTTCTCAGTTATGCACAACACAGTTTTTTTCAGAATGACTGATTTCATAACATAGATGCCTTATTATGTGTAACATAGGGAAAATAATCAGGACTAATACAATTATTGGCAAAACTCCCAATGATTTGAGAGCACCCCTTATGTCAAATACCATGCATGGAGCATTTGTGCACTTAGAAAGTCTGTGCAAGTCGTCAGCATCAGTGACAGGATGCTGGATTGTGTGGACAACTGGTTTATGTCCCCAGTCCTAATTTTTTACGTGATGAACAGAGCAGATGTAGATGGGCATTTTTGGTGTTGGTGTCCTCAGCAGTCCCGTACGACATTTAATCACCGTCTTCCTGCCGGTGCTTCAAGCCGAGACGTTTGAACACAGGGCTCGGGTCCAGCCGGCGGGGTCTGGGGACGCGGCTGCCAGGGGCTGTGGGGCAGCGTGAGCAGGTGAAGGTTTGGGGCCAGTTCCCTGGAAATCAAACCCCTTGGACAGCTCTTTGTACAGCTTAGATATCAGCTTAGATTTTTGCCAGCTCAACTCAGAGTCTAAACTAAGCACATGTTGTGCCTAATTCTCATTTAGAACAGTAAGGGAGGTAACAAAACAGCTCGTGGATTAGATAAGCGTAATGATATCCATGTCTGGAGTTACTGGGATGAGACACCGTGGAGCTCTGGACCCAGCGGAGTTGTGGGTTTTCAGCTGCTCACAGAACCAGCCTGGAAGTCTCAGGTCCCAGGAGGTTTTGTTTTCTTCTTTCCATTGCTAGATCCCCGAGCTGTACAAAATCATGCAAAACACTTCAGTGTGTCCAATGCATGTGAGAACTATTAACTTTAATTTACAGTTCTGTTTGCTGTTTCTCTTAGTTTTAGTAATATACATCAAATTATGCTCCTAGTTACACCCACATAGAACTATTGCTCTTCTGCTGCAGCTCCTGGGTTTATTTCAGATTTCCCCGTTCTCCCTGTTCCTCCATCAGACTCTCCAGTGAGACGCATCGCTGTGTTTCCACCCTCGGTACGTGTTCTGGAGCATCCCCAGCCCCACACCTGCGGGCAGCACCCGCTCTGGGCCCCCCGGGCCCTTCCACACGAGGCCCTGGGGGGTACTGGGGGACCTGCGGGCTCTGCCCCCGGCCCTCCCGAATTCGAGGCGCTGCTGGCAGCGGAGCAGGGGCTCAGCAGTTGCCTGGTAACCGCAGCCACATTTCAAAAATGTACTCTTTTGCAGCCAGCTTCCCAAACTAATGGCTTTGAAAGGAACAGTTGTTCTTTCAGGATCATTTTCAGTTTGTTCTTTCTTTAAAAAAAAAAAAAAGGAAAAAAAAGTCTTTCAGTTCCAGCTTTGCTTTTCTTCTCTGCTCTTTCCTCGCATCTGGTCCCACAAGGGGGGCACTGTCACATGCCCAGGAGCAAAGCCCTTTCATCCTCCTCTCCTCGGGGTTCAGCTGTTATCATTCCTGGATTTCACTCAGAGCGGAAGGAAACTGCGAGTACTTCCCATAACGTCTGCATTGTCTTACGTCTTCGCTGAGCGTAGTTTTCTTCTTCTAAGAGTTATTACACATTTCGCCCTCTTCAGGGAGGGTGGGTTGGTGTGGTAGGTAGAGGTGTTCAGTATCTGTTCCCGTCTCTCGTGGTTTGCTGGGTGTCTCTCTTGGACAAGCTGTTTGCCCCTGTCCGCAGACGGGGCCGGTGCCCCGCGCTGTCCTGGCTCAGCTCAGCCGCGGCCTTTCCGTCACCAGCGTGGGGTGAGGTGGGTGGTCCCACCAGGGCTGTAGCTGGAAGAGTCACATCAGTTGTAGAACGCAAGCAAAGAAAAGGAATAACTGCCCTGAAACTGAACTGCTGTCAGCCGCCCGTCCCCCTTTACCAAGGGACAGCCCTCCCCACGGCACGGTGACCGCCCTTTGGGAGCCCCGGGATCGGGGCTCTGGTGTTGGAATCGTGGTACATCAGGGGTCTGTAGTGTCAGTGGGCAACAGAGCTCATTTTCTGTTTATTGCCTTGCCTTTGTCCCGTTCTTTTGGACTTTCACTGTGACGAGCAACAAATCTATAAAAAGTCTCTATGCATCAAAATAAATGCCACTGCGTAAAACAAGATTGCTGTTCCATAACACAATTAAAACCAGGTATAATTCGAGCAACATCAATATTCCTTTAGAAGGCGGTGCTGCATTACAGAAGTAAGCACTGCTCACATTTATAAACATCTGCCAGAATTATTTCCTGAGGCAAGGGAAAGTGACATCCAGCACAATGTCTTGAATGAATTTATTTTAAGTTCCAGAGCTGCGTGTGTAAAAAAACCCTGCTTACGGCAAATACCATCTTGTGCTGTAATGCTTTGGTGGGAATTAGGCTGGAGGAAGGGCTGGCTGGGTCTTCACCCGTGCCAGGAGCTGTGATTAATGCCTTGGAGACCACCTGCCAAACGAATCTTTCTTCATCCCCGTCTGTTTTCTGCTGTCCCCTTCAGCTCCCATCAAGGTCCCCAGGCCCTTCTGCTCTGGCCCACTGTGGTTCTTCAGCATCCCTGCCTGGGGTGTGGTTCTTGTAATCATTGTAATCATTTAGGTGCCCTCACTTGGTTTTATATTACAGGGTGGGACAAAATTGGAGATCTGTGTACCCTTGGCACCATTACTGAGTCATTTCCACACCAGTTAACGTCTCCTCCAGGGCAGGAATTTGGGGCATCTGCTCACGGCCACACTTCATAGTTACCTTTTGTTCACGTAAATATTAACCGCGGTCACTTGGGTGTGGAAAGAAAAATCTTAGTCTGTTACATGTGTATTGCTGATGTCCTTAGTCAAACCAACCAAATGTTCAGAGTGTCCCTGAAATATTTGAGAAGAATGAGACAAGAAAATTGCCCATCGTATTTTCAGACTGGTAATTAAAAACATCCGGAGAAACAGGCTGTTTGCACAGTGAGGAGATGGCACGGGAAGTGCCGTGGAAGAAAGCGAGCTGGACAGGAGGGACAGGGCATGGGCACCGCAACAGCCGGGTACGGGGGCTGGAAACCGCGATGGGGAACGTGGTGTGAGAACAGAGATGGTGGAAACCACAGGCGAGGAGGCAGGGCTACTAAATGTTGCATTAATAACAAGAAAGGATCACTCTCAGGCTCAATGCGTGCTCACCTCCTCTTAACAGCAAGTTCAGAACCAAATGTTCATTATCGGGTTTTGTTCTGCCTGTTTACTTTTAATTTCTGATTCTCCATTCTGGATGGTTGCAGCCATCTGAACCTTTGGGTGCATTAATATTTTAGCAAGATGGGCAACAGGAGGCTGTGAAATGTCAGTTATCTTTGAAAAGCAAAAAGGATTTGCAAGTTGATGATGGGCAGGTGGTTGTCTTAATTCAGCATTACAACAGCAGAGATAACGCTGACTCCCTCCTCTGTCTCCTCCCCCTCCCACAGGCACACTGAAAGAAAAATAAAAGACATTTGCATTCATTGGCAAGCTGGTGATGTGCTCAAAAGGATCTTTATCCAGCCCGTAAACAGAGTCATGATTCCCTCCCCACCCTTCCCCAAATTCTGGGTTGATGACTAGTTTCCCTTTGCTTCTCAGATGAGTAAGTCTCTTTAAAACATAAGCACTGATGTAATAAATCAGAGAAAGGAAAAAAAGTGCACACTCATGTATTGCAGAGGGCTTGCTTGAGACAAGCAAAAATGAAGTCAAATGGCACACGACTCATAGCCAGCATTTTCAGAAAACTGGAGTCAGACCTTCCAAGTCCACACTTAGTGTCCTTTTAGGAGCTATTCATTCATCAGAGTATTTCGTATTACCTGACAGGAAATTATATTTACGATGCTTTTAGCTCCATTTGGGACATTTTTTTAATACTACTTCTGGGATGTAAATTATTTAAAAATCATCAGTTTAGTTCTTTACATGAAGAGATGAAAGCTTAACCAAAAAGCTTTCCTGTTCATGGCAGCCTTAAATTCTGTGGGAGATCTATGTATTTTTGCTTAATTGAACACCTAAAGAAAAAAAAAGAGCTTGGCCTCATAACATTTTTAGGAGAAGTGCATGTTAGATTTATTTAGCCCCATTGACTTTTGAAATACAACCACTAATAGCATCTGTTTAAATATTGTCCTCCAGAAGGGATAAAACGTTTTATCACTAGGCATTAAATTCACCAAGAGAGCATTTTACACACCTCTGTCCCTCGTGCGGCTTTGCTGCGGCTCCAGCTGCGTGTCCCCAGGTAGGCGCAGGGACGGGGTCCCCGCGGCAGCGGCGACGGTGGTCGCAGCCCCGAGAGCCCGTCGCTGCCGCAGGGAGCCGGGGTGGCCGGGGCTCAGGACAGAGCCCGGGAGCCCCCGGCTCCATCGTGCCCATCCGGAGCTGCCCACGCCGTGGCGTGCCCGGCACGGGGGTGACAGCCTGGAGCGTGGCGCTGGCCGAGCGGAGGTGCCGAGACCTCGCGTTAGGGGTTAAGGACAGACTTGGGGGCTAGGGGGGCTCCCAGCCACGCATGCCTGACCTTCCCTGTCTGAGAACGGACCCTGGCGCTGCGGCACGGGCTGTGCCAGCTCTGTGCAGCCGCGTCCCCACCGCCCACCTGCTCTGGTGCCAGCAGCACTTGTCCTGGCTGTACCCGTCTGGTCACACAAACAGATATTCTTCTTCCTTAGGTGATATTTTTGGTTGCATATGATTCTTTTGTCTTGGTAATTCTTTTAAAGAAATAATGGGAGCAGTGTCTGAGAAATCCTTGGACTCGTGGCAGATACAAAGCAGACATAAACAACCTCCAAGACCAAAGCTAAATGTAACCGAAAAGTCCCCAAACACAAGCTATCTGCGGCTACCGTGTTCCTCTCTGAGCAGTTCCAACCCCAAACTGGTCCTCGGGAGGTGGGTGTGGGATGGAGCCACAAAACTGGCTGCTCCTAGAAAAGGAACCGATCCAACTGCACAAGAGAATTGCAGTGAATGGTTTTGACATTCTTTTAAATCCAAAATACATCTGTCATGAATAAGAGTGTGGTAACTTGCTAAATATTCATTAATCTGGGTTTTCCTTCATTGCAATTGTGCCTGGGGAGCGTGGGGTGTTTCCCCAGTCGCTGTCTGTCTGATCCCCTCGGTGCAGACCTGGGGGCAAAGGGACACAGCTCACAGCAGGGCCCTGTGCCTGATGCTGACCTTAAAATCGATGCGCGAAAAGCTGGTGCTTGCAGGTGAGTGTCACTACAGATGCACTGCAGCCCCTGGGACTCCCCATCATAATTAGCATTGACTCCCCTCTCATTTGGGGACTTTGTTGTCTGTGAACTCATTAAATTGTGACCTGCATGCAAGACTTGCATTTATGCTCTGGAAAAGTCAGCATATTTGCTGTGGGTTATTATACTCTTGGGGCTGGAGTTGTTTAAATGCATGTGATGAGAGGACTGCTCAGAAATATTTCAAGTAAGAACTATAAAAGCAGGTTCCAAGGGTACTTTTTTACAGCCAGAATCTGTTCTCTTGCCTAAATGTGACATACTAAAAAGGCAGCATTCTGTTTATAAAACCAGCATGGAATCTCAATGCCTGCACTCATTGTTCCTGATGAATAGGGGGTGGCAACAGCGCTGATGGAGCGTACTTGGAGGTTGATTTGGCTCAGTTATTGCTTTCTTTAGGAGGACTTGACTCTTTTTTGTGCTGCATTGACTTCCAAGTGATGCTGGAAACCCCAGATCCAGCGCAAGGTGCAGGTGTCCGCGGGCTGGGCAGTCCTGCAGGACTCCGCGTCCCCCGGGGCGCTGCTCAGACCCGGCTCCTGGAGCTGGGCGGTTGGGAAGAGGCACTGGCTGAATACGGCTCGACGTAAATAGATGTCGTTGTCCAAAAGGAGTGAGGGCAAAAAAGGTACTTTTCATCCAAGAATAGAGTTAAATAAACTCAGTTGTAAGGCAGGAATCAACAGACAACAAATGATCAAATCTTTGGTTTCAGTGTACGTTTAGACTGATCTATGATGCAAAAAATAACATGCTCTCGTACTTTTCTTTGAGACAAAAATCAGAATTCAGAAGATTTTAAAACTCAGGGGATTTTATTCCCCGTGTTTAAGGGACACGGGGAATAAAAAAAGAATTAAAATGGGGAAAAAGAAAGCACAACAGGATCATCTTAGAGCAGCCAGATGGTGATTAGGCAGTTGAAAAGTCTCCCCCTGAAAATTCATGTGTTGTGAAAGTATAAATGACTTATGCAGATCCATTTCCTAATAAAAAATAAAGAGAAACCCTTATTAAGAAATGAATCTTGTTATCCTTACATGTGTTAGCCTCCTGGAATATGACTGTCCTGTATCTTCATTACCATCCTGAACACCTTTATGTATATTCTCAACAACAGATGCAGTTCCGCTGGGACCATAATTGCGCTTTGATGTGTTATTCTGCCCCGTTCTCCTGTATCGGTTTTTCTCCTCTCGTCACATTTAACCCTGAATATTATGTTATTCTGGGATTTTTTGTTTCTTCAGAAGTCCTCCAATTTGTTTCAGTTGATGAATCAAGGACTCAAGCTTCGTTTTAAGCACTAATTGAGAACGCGCTTTATCCTTAAAATGAAAAATGCACTGAACATCCTTGTGCTGCCGACAGGGCTGAGAGTATTTATGTGACTTATGGTTCCGCTCCGTTGTGTAGCTGCCGCACAGGTTTTGACCCTGTTCTCGGGAGAGAAAGCAACAGCTATTACACAACCCAGTGCAACTTTAAATTAACCAAGTGAAGTCCAGCGTTTGTTGTAATTTGTTTGTTGATGTCAACAAGCGCCGCTCCATTCCCTGGCTGGGGGTGGCCGCGTGTCCCGTCCGCCGGGCGCTGCCCTGCGCGATGCTCTCACTGCCGCCGGCACACCAACAGCCTCTGGAGGAAACAAAGTAATGTGGTTTCCAGACATTACTGATGTACCAAAACTGGACTGTTTTGGCCTCGAGCCCAAACACCCGATCAGCACTGGTTTTACTGGTGAAGCTGGGGGTGCCGATGGGCTTTACTTGCCCGAGAAACCTGCTGTGCAGTGGAAATTGCACCTGCACGTTGGGTCTGGGGTTCATCTGAGCAGAGCTGTGCTTCTGTGCAGGGAACGTATTTGTACCAGAGGAGTTTTGCTGAGGTGGCCACTCCTGCCTGGTGCTCGGGCAGGAGGATTAAGATACGCAACAGTTGGGTTCTGTATTTATGAAACCTCATGAGAAGGAAGTTGAGCTGAATATGTACAATACGTTGAAGTGTAATAAAGCCAACTTGAATGGGTGTGTTATTGCAAAGCAGACTGTTTAAATGCATAACATTTGTACATTGCCTGACAGTGCAGTCCTGTGAGAAATACAAGAATCCTAGTCAAATATGACTTGCAAAAAATGTGAATGAACTCTGCTGCCTGTAGTGTGGAACCTGTGATGACTCAAAAGCCTCCTGGACACAGCACGTCTCCCCTCCCGTAACTCCATAAGGACATATCATCAGCTGTGCTGTTTTGGTACAATGATAATTTTCTTTAAAAAGTGGCTGTAAGTGTGAATTTAGTCTACTTATTTTTGATGTCCAGTGAAGCTTTAGACAGCAATTTAATAATCATTATTGCTATTGTACAGCTGCTCTCTGGAGGAGCTTAAACCATGTCAAAAAGGGAGCCAACATAATGAGTCTGACAGAATTTCAGAGGGAGCGATTAAATTTGGGATAATGAGTTCTGCTGAATTTTTAATGTTATTGTAACAATTCACACTACTGCAGCCTGTTCATCTCTGGACTCAAAACTGAAATGTGCAATTGGGAATTGGGCTGTGCAGATATTTCCTTCTCCAAGTCTATTTCTCTTAACAAAAAAAGAAAAAATAAGACAAAAGGAACTCTACAAGTTCTCTTGCTCTCTCTCCCCTCTCCCCTTCAGTTTTCTCGGATCTCCAGGCTGTGCTGCTGCTGGGCATCCTTCCGAAACTCCGTGTTTGCCCCGTGCAGACCCCCGGCCCAGGGCGGGTCCTGGTTTCTCTGTTCCGCTTCCTTCCCGTGGCTGCAGACAAGGTCCCAGCAGCCTCTGAACAAAACCTTCATATAATAATAAATAATAAATGCTGCCCGCATATGAGCTGGAACAGCCCGTTCTTGTTTTCCTGAATCAGACACCAGCGTACAGATGAACTTTAGCGTTGTGACCCGCTGTCTGTGAGCGTTTAAAGCGGGGAGCGGTGCTGTGTGCGCTGCGGTGCCGAGTGCGTGCAGACGCACGGCGGGGGTGTCACACAGCAGCGGTGCCTGGGAACCGGTTTGCTCCTTCTGGTAGAACGTGTTGGTTCATTGCTGGGCCCTAAGCAGAGTTCAGAGCTCAGAAGGGCTGATAAAAGGCAGCTTTCACTGGGGAAGTGTTGCTGCTGGACTAGTGTACCTGTTCCTCTTGGCCTCTCTCCCGACACAAACAGCATCTCTGTTTGGTATTGAGAACAGTAATTCTCTTATCTTGCGTGTTGAACAATGTGATATAATTAATAGAAGTAATGACAATTTATTCACCGAATACCAATTAGTGTTCAGCTTTCTAAGGGAACAGAGATGGGGAATGGAAAGCAGATTGGATGATACCACATAAAGAAATTACTTACTTGATGTAAAAGACATTAAGCAAGTGTTTCATCCATGAGAGGATGAAAAATGAAGCAAGCTTTATGGAAACCATAAATATTTTCATCTGTCAGTGGTTCATTCTTTAATGGAGACGTGAGGGACCGTAGTTGAACACAAACACCCCAGTGCTCATGTCACCACTTCACGCACGAGTTAACTCTGTTCTGGGGATGCAGTTGCTGTAACGGGATTTCTTCCATCCGAAAAGATGCACTGGTGACAGAAGGGAGAAAGCACAAACCAACTCAAACCTATCACAATGAAACAGGAGAAGCAGCCCCAAACTGCAATGTTACTCTGGCTTAATCAGCCCACCCTGCTGCTTCTGCCCACACAGAACATCAGTTGCTAAGCCCATCTGTGAAATGTGGCAGTTGAGTTGCATTGGCGGAGAATGAACAGTATATCTAATGGTTGCTTAATCCGTTGTGGGTTTTTTAATGGTGTGCTGAAATGCCAGGGTGAAATCTGAACTGCCTCATTTATTAGCTCAGTATTAGGAAGAATGAGGATGCGATTAGGATTTGGAAAAATGAGGTTAAATACCCTTTTCCTGATGCAGAGCTACTAAGGCTCCTCCTGTTTCACATTATCCCCAAACCAGAGGGCAGGCTGGGCGGCAGCCCTGTCGTTGCTGCAGATGACACGGGCCACACTTGGAAGCACCTCAGGAGTTGAGTGTCAGCTGATGTGACTCACAGAGAGCGGCAGAGTCACAAATCCTCAGTCCGCTGAGGCTGGACTGCCCGTGTCCTTGCTGCTCCTTGTTCAGCCAAGTCCCGTTTCCAGTTCATGTCTCACCAGCTGCTTGATAAACTGGATGATCTTCATTGCTGTCCTGCCCCCACTCCACTGGTTCTGCCGCATCCCCTTTCTAACTCTCACTTATCCCTCAAAACTGTTTCTATTTGTCCTCTGATGCTCTGGCACATGAAAAGGACTTGACACCGTTACGAGAGGTGCCAAACTGCCCAAACTCCTGCTCACCCCAAGCAAACGCTCCTCCCTGCGCCACACCAGTTAAACCTGTTTCTTTCTGGACACTTGTAGGGACTTTCCCAAAGGACCTGACTTTTGGACATGCCGAAACCTCTCTGAGCAAAGAGTTGCATTAATGCGCTCTGAATGTTTGAGCCAGCCTGGAAATGCATATTTCTGGGATAAGCAGAAATGTACAGAGGAGAGGTTTGTAAGCTGGTCCCACTAATTGCACATTGGTTATTTCCAAGTGCTGAGGTGAAATGAAGCAAACTGTCCCAAATCCAGCCGTACCTGCATTCCTGCCCCCCTGCAGAATCATGAAATGACTTTCGATGTGGAGTCAGGAGCCATTGGTTTGCAGCAAAGTACCACGCTCTGTTAATATATCCATAGCATTTCCTTTGAAATAGCGGTGAATTGGCACAGTGTTGTTTTGCTGATGAAATTCAGCAGCTAATTGGTCCCCAGATAAATGGCCTTCCCAATAAGGCAAAGCCTTTGCCCTAGAGAGCACTCTTAGAAAAGTATTTTTTCTTGAAAAAAATTATTTTAAAAATATACTTACTTTCCACTGTGTGTCCCCCTGGTAAATGGAGCATGATGTTTTTCAAATGCTCTTTGAAAAGCATTCTTGAGATAAGGTCATTAGTATATAAAAATGGTTTCTTAGCAGAGGCAGCTTTTGTTGGAAAACCTTCATTCGTAGTAGATTGGGAGTAATTAAGTGCAATGTAATTTAATGACTCAAAACAACAAACAAGCTTTGGCATAGCTATTTATGAACACGCAGTTCTCCTGGGGAAAGCTCCTGGTTTGGCAGGAGTGCAGAACGCGGCAGCGAGCAGGGCCTGCGGTGCCGGAGCTGCGGCAGCTCCCGGCGGAGCCGGTTCCCCCATGGTGCAAACCGCGGCGTGCACACCCGTGCAGTGCAAACCCCAGAGTGCAAACCCTTGCAGTGCAAACCCCGGCAGTGCAAACCCCAGAGGGCAAACCCCAGAGTGCAAACCCTTGCAGTGCAAACCCCGGCAGTGCAAACCCCAGAGGGCAAACCCCAGAGTGCAAACCCTTGCAGTGCAAACCCCAGAGTGCAAACCCTTGCAGTGCAAACCCCAGAATGCAAACCCTTGCAGTGCAAATCCCAGCAGTGCAAACCCCAGAGTTAAAACCCCAGAGCGCAAACCCCGGCGGTGCAAGCCCCAGAGTGCAAACCTTGCAGTGCAAACCCCAGTGCCGCGTGTGGGGCTGTTTGGGGTTTGCACGTCCCACCCTAGGGGCTCATCCCGATCCCACGGTTCCCCGTGGTCTCTCCTGCTCTGTACGATCCTGGGGACAGTCACCTGCTGGTCCCTCTGGTCTTGCTTATGGCTGCTGGTCTTGGTCGTTAATCTGAGTTCCTGGTATCACTAAAATTAATACCTGTCCTCTCTGCGCTTCTCCTAATCCTTTATGTGCTGCTCAATGCGAGTGGTGGAGTTTCTACACCACAGTAGAAAAAACAAATGCAAATGAGAAAGTCTTTACAAGGGCTTCTAGAGAAAGTGAATCTTCAGCACGTGGGTTTTCCCTCAGCTGAGGATGTTCGGTGGCGTCCTGGAGGACAGTCAGACCTCTGGTGCTTTTCAGAACCTCTTAGAGACCCATGAAGATCAGAAGTTAATTTTCATGCCTCTTCTGTAGCTGCTTTATAGTTAATTTCTCTGAACCAGTTTGTTTTTCTGCTGCCAAACACTTCAACGCATGTATGTAAATTATCAACATCTGAAGCCTTCTTTCTTTAGAAAAGAATACAGGGCAATCATCAGATGAAAGTCATTACATATTCAGAGCTATTCTGCTCCACTGATAATAAAGCATTCTTAGGGGAAAGTGACCTTTTTACAATAGGCTTATTAATGTCAGGACTTCAGAATTGTCTTTTCTCATTACAAGTCTTACCAAAAACATTAAAAAGAGTGAAGTTTATGATCTTAAAGATGGTCAAAGCACAACAGTTAAAGACATTTTCACAGAATGTTATTGATGTAATCCATTTTTTTGTGTTTTATGTGGCAAGTATTGCGAGTCAACAGAACTCTACGTTCATGGCTCCTTTCTGTTTCTGACCTTACTCTAGAAACCCCAGGGAAGTTTCCAGCCCCGGGGAGCTGCCCCGTGCCCCAGGCTCCCAGCCATGACCTGTCGCCTTTGGGAAGAGCCACCAGATGGTTTTCATCGCTTTTACAGAGGAAGAGCTGCACGTTATCAAAAGGCCACTGCTGTGGTCAGTGTTCAGGAAGGGTATTAATATTAAGTACATACCCAGCTACAGGCATTTGAGCTTTGAAATCGTGTGCGACTCCATCAGAGCTTCATCACCTGATACGTGCTAGGAGCTTCTGTCTCCAGAACTGGTCTCAGTGAAGCCCAGAAAACTCCAAGAAAAAGATGAACATGCTTAGTGGCTATGAAAAGCTGATACAAAATGAGTTTGGTTGGTGGTTTTTTATTTATTTATTATTTTTTAGTTACATGAACTAATTTGTGAAACCATTATTAAAGTGGAGAAGATTATCTGAAACATTTTGACTGAAATGTGTGACGGGCTTTAGCAAAGGAAACAAAAAGGTGGAAAAAGATAAAACTGTGACTTAATTTCTTAAATTCATCTTTGAAAACATTAATAAGATTGAAGGTGAGCACATTTATCCAATGAGTTACAGTGATATATACAAGTGACAACTTGATAGGTCTCTGTCATCAAATACTCCTGTACACATGAGGAGAACATAACTCCTTCAAATGTGAAAATGTTTTTTTTCAGTTCGGGATTTGTGCACCAAGCTGCGAGCAGCTCTACTGAAATGCTAGTGTAGAATTTCCCTCTGCTTTTTCGGATTTCCATCCCGCCCTGGCGTGAGCGGTGCTGCTCATCCTTGAGCTGTGACAGCAGGAATTCAGCCCCAGGTGTCTGCACTTTGGCATCTTTCCAAAATCAATATTTTAAAGAAACTGAAATTATTCCTCCTACTGGAATCATGATTCATGCAATGATAGCATCAATATTAATACAATAATCTAACTTTAATTTTGGTTGCTAAGTAACCTATCATCCCCCACAGAGCAAACTGGACTCAAACCAGAACAACTGAAAATGGAGAAAACTTAGTGTGAAAAAGCAAGTATTGATGGAAGGGAACATCAGTCAAGCACCAGTTTCTGCAGAACCATCCTCTTGGCCCAGCTAAGGCTGAGATCTCCTTTTTCCAGATGTTCCGTGCTGTACGTGCTGCAGCCCCGGTGCCGAACGCCGATGGGAACGTGGGCAGCGCTGCAGCTCAGAGCAGGGCTGGGGCTGTTCAACCCTGCCGCTCGCTATGCGAAGGTAATCTTCATACAGAAATATGAAATTAATACAACCCACGGAGCCCACTCTGCCGTACGGGCGATGTCTGTAAGATTTTTCTGCTTGAAAAGTGAGTCAGTCAGAGTCCAAGTCTCCAAAGGTCAAACGGATTTCTCAGTTCGTGCAGTTTTCATGTCAGAAGCGTTCAGCGCCTCCTGCGCTCGCGTCGCCTGCCACGAGCCCTGCGGGTTCAGCGCCCGCAGCCGCCGGCGCTCCTGGCGGGGGGAGGCTGCAGGTGGCACCCGCCCCGTGCGGGGCCGCGGTCTCGGTGCCGCGGTCTCGGTGCCGCCACCGTCGCCCGAGCAACCGGGTCCCCACGCTGCTCAGAATCAACAAGAAGTTGTTAAAGAAAACATCGGGGATTGGGGCGGGAGGGGGGTTGAGCTGGTTTGATTTTTTTTTCTGCGCACTTTTGGAAGACCAATTCAGTGTTTTTCTTCTGGTGAGCTATTTTATGAGAGAAATCCCACAGAGCTCCATTTCTGCTGTTTGAAGGTTATCTAATGGATTTCAGTATGGCCAGTTTAGAAATATGTGTCTTGATGTGCAGAGAGCTGGGAATAACAGAAGGGAGGAAAATTACTTATTTCAATAGCTCTTTAAACAAAAAAGTAAGTGCATTTAAAAGAGGGAAGCCCGTGCAAAGTATTTCCATTGTACTGGTTTTTTTCATGAAGCATTATCTTGAGAAGCCTGAAGAAGTCTGTTTATCTAGGAAATGAGAGCCTGTTTTGGTAGATGATGCAAGTGGAGGTTGGGAAAGGCTACTGGAGCCAGCTGGTGCAGAAGGAAAAGAGAAAAGAGGTCATTCATGATAATTTTTCCTCGTGGTTGCCAGCAAAACAGAGGAAGGAACACGTCCTTTGGGATTTCCCAGCTGGCAAGAACATCCTCACAGGCTGACTTCCAAACACACCAGCAAATGGAAAAAAAATAAAAGTAAATCACTAGAGACCTACATCTTTGTGGACGGTATCAGCATATTGGCTAGTGCCCTGGTTGTTTTAATCTGAAGAGTTGCACGATGATGTGAAGTCGAAAAAAACTAAGATCCCCAATTCTAGGAACATACCCAAATTGCTCTTATTTTTTGTTTTTCAGGGCTCCCCAGTGTTTCTCCGCCTTTTGTGTCTCTGCCTTGCTGTTCTTTCCTCCTCCTCAGAGGCAGTTCAGCGTGCAGGCCCCGCGTGGTCGCTGTGCAGAGCACGGCGGCGCCGCGCGGAGACGCCCGGCAGGGTCGGCAGGGTGGCTTTTCCTGTTCCAGACATCAGCTGCCTCGTTTTCCACTGACTGTCATTTCCGTCTTGTCTCTTTAATTAGCTCACCTAACGCATTGGCTGCAAACAGCGAGCCGGTCTGCTCGTTCTCCCCCGGTGCTGACGCGTGGCCCGTGTGAGCGCTCGCGTCTGCAGCTCCTGCGGGTTCCTCCGGCCCCTGCTCCCCACACAACACGCGTGTTGAGCTGCTCCTAGACCCTGTGCAAGTACATCTCTGCATCAAAACCTGCCTAAGGGCAAGAACTGTCTCTGTGGCATTTATTCGTACAATTGCAAACAAATTATACTTGTTCTTTCCCTCCCCTCTGAAGTCTCAGTTGTTCCTGCCGAGGTGATTTCCTGGAGGTGGGCTTCTGCTTCTTTCCTTCCTCCAAACCGTGTATTTCTCACGGTTCCGATTTTTCTGCAGCTATTTATTTTTCTTTTGAAGGAAAGTAGAAATCAGACCTAAATAATCTGCTTGATTTTTATCTGAGACAGCTGTGTTGGAACAGAACCCATCGTTCAGATCTGTTACCTTTTACACAACAGAGATAAATTAATTACAGGGCTTTCTCCTGACATCCAGACTCTTGCCTGCAAATGTTCACATAAAAGATGAATTGCAATGAGATTCTCATTACAGCTTGATGAATTAGCCTTTTCTCTTCAGGTACAGCAAAGTCTACTTCATGGTCAACAGTCTTGGTTGGGCCCAGCCATTTTTATTTCTCTCTTTGAATTCAAATCAAACATCTGCTGTCAAACTACTTCTCTTGGTGCAATCCATTATTTTTCACTGCCCACTAGAATTTTTCACTTTTCCAGGGAATTCACCCCACTGGTTTGTCAGGAAAATTGTTACTCAGCAACAGCATCTTCCTCATTTTGTGTAATGCAACATGTTGCAGACCTGTGGCTGCCTGGAGCGGTGGAGGCGAAGGAAGGACAGGAGAGCGTCACCTGTGCAGCCCTGGGCACAGTCCTCTCGGTCCAGGGAAGCCGAGCTGCTTCCCCACGGCCCGGGGACAAAGCGGGTGAGATGGGCGGCGTGTCCCCGGCGTGCCCTGGCCGGGCTGGCCGTGCCCTGGGCCGCGTCCCTGCCGCAGCTGATGCTCGTGGGCAGTCGGTCCTGTCCCACTTCTTCTCGCTCCATCCCCCGTGCTGTTGGGGCTTTGGAAATGAGACAGAGCCGTGGGGTTTACAGCTCTACCCAGGTATAGGCAGACAGACGTTCTGAAATCCTGCCCAGTTTGATGCAGTGCATCCCCCACCTTCCCAAACTGTTTGGAAACACCCTTCAGCCACTTCAGGACCCAACCTCTCTGTTGTGCTTCCTGCCTTTGTTCCTGCACAGTCATGTTTTCATTCTACTACTATTTTTTTTTTTTTTTTTAAGTAGCAAAAGCTTAAAATAACATAAATATTTTATTTGGCTGGAGTGGATGTTGTAATACAAAAGCTAGAAAGGACGGAAACACAGTTATCCCCCACTAAAGTGCGGTGGGGTAACAGGTGTTGCTCTCAGTGCTTCGGGTGTTCCTGACAGCAGAGGGGACACAAACCAGGCATGGACACACAATAATCTTCTTGAAGTATCATACACAGTGTAGTTAAAACTGAAACATAAATGGGGCAAAGGGAAATGTGCAGAGTTTTTAGGAGGAATTGCACAGGTATTAATTCTTTTCCCGTTTGTAAGCGGGTGGGACATGTCCCCATGTCCCCAGGTGGACTGCAGCCCAGGGACACCTTGTTTGCAGGGTAGAAGCGCCATTTGCCGACCCTTTCTGCTGTGAGTGGCCAAATGGTTTTCCTGGGTAATTGGAAAAGCTATTGTCTACAAAAAAACGAAGTCAAAATAACCATCCCCGCCAGGTGCTGTTTTACAAAGAAAGAACATTGTGTTTCTTGCTCGTAGCTCCTGGCAGTTCATCATGTTCATTTGCCTGTATCTTTAAGTGTCAACATCTTGATCAATTTTATTGCACCTGCCTGTGGCCAGAACATTACTAATGGTAGCTCTGATTGGTGTTTAGGGACAGGAATAAGGCATTTATAATGACCATAAGTGAAAACATCAAAATATTGGTAGGAAAATAGTAGCCATAGTGTCAAGCTGTCATTATTTATGTGGCAATATTTACTTGTACATCTTTTCTATGTATCCTAATGCTTCCCAGGCCACACTTACTTTGCTGGGTTCTCCTGGTTTTAAGAGGTTTGTGTGCTTTTGGAAGTATTATCAGAACCAGGCGCCAAGGCAGCTGGTGCCGATGGTCGCCGGTGATGCTGCGTCAGGCGGCAGCGCCTGTTGGACCGTGTGGTTCCCTCCCGGGGCGGCGTCCAGCCGAGCCGCCCCCACACACCCACACATTTTTGGGGACATAAGGCTTTCCAGAGTTCCCCTGCCCCCTTGTCTGTCTGCCCAACCTCTCCCTTTCGCTGAGGACAAGGCAAACATCTGAAAAACGAATTTTTCTGTGTAACCATTGTGTGCAGATGTGTGTGCAGAAGTGTCCGAGGCTCCCTACCAGAGGGAGCCCATGCAGCAAATGAACTAGTCTGGAGATGATGTGTGCCGTAATCACCTGTGCCAGAGGCCTGGTGGCTCTTCCCTGCTGGCATTCGAAGGGACCTTGCGGTGTGCTGGAGGCACAGGACGTCCTGCTGGCTGCTGGCGTTGCCGTGGGTGCCGTTCTGCAGGGAGGCACAGCCGGACAGACAGCCAGCCCCACCGGGACGTTCGCCCTGCTCCTGTTCGCAGGGCTGGCTCTCCGGCCGTTCCCTCCCGCTGCTCCAGCGCTTCCCTGCGGTGTGTCCCAGGCTCCTGCGCGGTGGCTCTGTGTCCTGGCACGTCACTGCTGCTCCAGACGGCTCTCGTCTGCGGGAGCCCTGCAGGGACGGCTCTTGCAGAGCTGCCAGAACAGAAAAATCCCTTGGGAATTTTGACTGCTCTGCCTGCCAGCCCTTCAAGGAAAACTCCGATCTCTCCAACCATAAAATAAAACCGAGCAAAATATCACTCAGCCATATGGACACAGAGCAGCGTGACACCCTGCTGGGACACACTCCCTGCTGTCTCCGGTGCCGATTATGAACGCAGCTTAGAGCAAAGCTGAGACCTTAATGCCCAAAGCACGATGCGCTCCTTTGACCTTGTAAATTATTTTTATTGCTACTTTGGCTGGCCATCTCCTTTGCAGGTTGCTGAGCTATAAGCAGATGCAACAGAAATGGTGGAGACGGCTAATTTCAAGAAACAGCGTTCTTTCACAGTACGTGGGAAATGTGAAGGTTTTGAAATCACAGAATCACAGAATGGTTCTGTAAGAAACACCTTATTTTATGTGAAAGCCTTTCCTACATGAAGAGTGACGGATGTCAGAGCCGCGGAGCCCCTGCCCCGGGAACGGGCTGTGTCCTCGGCCCTGGGCTGGCGGTGCCCCGGGAACGGCCAGGGACTGGAAGAGGCTTCTCCTTTGGGGCCTCCACTGCAACATTTTCTGAAACCTATTACATGGTTAATATCTGCAAAGCTTGTGATTTCATTGTTTGATATAATTTTATTCAGTAAAGCTGCCTCGTTGCATAAAGGTCTTGGTATTTAATATTTAATAGCATAAATCCCACGTGAGTACTAGGCAGAGGATGAAAATTACATTTTAAATTAATGTGCACTCCAAGCCAGCTCTTGTTTCTTTCTGCATTTAAAGGCCAACAGCCATTTTCCAGCATAATACCAGCTTCCAGAGATGATGTCCATATTCTCCTCTTCAAAACGCCTCGTTATCTTCAGAAGATATGTGGCAGTAACTCCTCACATGCTGGAACAGAGGGCAGGTGGACGCCGGTTTCTGGTGGCGCTGGCCTCGTGAGAAGACGTTGGTCCACGGGGCCAGGTCTCCTCCCAGTGCTGCACCTCGTTGCAGAGCTGCCTCGTTACTCAGAACACAAAGAGCTAATTAGTGGGACGAGGGTGTGACTGCGGCCCCTGGGGAGGGACCGAGGCAGCCACCTGGGGAAAGGAACTTTCCTGGCAGCGCCAGCTCTGCCTCTCACCTCGCTGAGCAAATCAATCTCATCATGGGTGAAGGAAACACATTTCAACAGGCTTGTAGCTTTTGTTGCTGAGGGCCAAGGAGCTCCTGGGGCTGTGGCTTTTGAGTAATGTGGTCCAGCTCTTCAGCAAATCTTCAGGTATTATAAACGTTATAATGCATACAACTTTGGTGGAGATATTCAGCTTGCTGTGTTTTGGGAGATGGGTCAAACACCAGCATTGAAGTGTGCCATTTTTTCTGAAAACATTGGTCAGATTTTTTCTTTCTCCTGTGTAGGTGAGGACAGTAACTCCAGCTGGGTGCCCTGCGAGCCGTGACCATTCAGCACAGACCCCAGGATGCACAGACCCCATCGCTCCTTCGTGCCGGCAGCGTGTGACGGGGACACCCACGGCCGTGTCCGTGGCGGGGCCTCCCGTGCGGCGCCGGGTCCCCGCGGTGCCTCGTCCCACTGACACCAGCGCGGCACAGCCAGGGACGCGCAGCAGCAGGGTATGAACCGCATTTCTGGTGTTGGGGGCAGCGGTAACAGGTCTTCGGTACCCACCAAGTGCTGCAGCAGCACCTCTCCAGGCTGGGTTTTCAGGGAACCATCAGCATCCATCAGATTGAGCCAGATCTCTGAAGGATTTCAGCATGCAGCACATACCTGGTATTTCACATTCTTTTACAGATTGGGCTATTTATATAGCTGCTTTCACAGGAGCTGAATTCGGCAGTGACTCCTTATGTCTGGCCCCAGACATTTACTCAGCAAAGCACGCTATACACTTAGAAATGAAACAAATGCTATTTTACAGCCCAGTCTGGCGAACACTCAGCAGCCAGTTTGGTACTTATCACTAGGATTATCCTAAGTGCCTTCAAGATCACTTCCTGAGTGAGCTTTATTTATATATTGTGAATAACTGTTTGCGTCCAGGCCAGGCAGAGTTTCTCAGTCTCGGTGGCGGAGAGGAGAGGCAGGAACAACTGCACTGTTTCTGTGCTGCTTTGAAAGCCTGAAGTGCTCCAAAAGGAAGGTCAGACAAAGCATTTCTGTGCATTAATCTTTTGAGTGGCATTTAGAATTAACCGACTGCGTTACAGACTTTTATTACAATAGCAGAGCCAGTGCTGGAAGTTTTGCTCTCACGTGGTTTGTAGCTCTAGCGCTATGGAGACGTTTTCAGAGCGCAGGAGCTGCTGCAGAGAATTACGTTGATGTTCTCTGAGGCCTCTTTCTGCTATAATTCTGCCGCCTCCCGTGGTGGGGAACGACCCGCCGCCGTTCTGCTGTCCAAGCGCTGCGGTTTGCTGCCGCCAATGCTGCGTCCCAGCACCGGTGAGCCCGTTTGAGACGGAAACCTGCACCTAAATATTTTGTTCTTGAGACGTAGCAGCCAAAAATGTGTAACTTGCCACACAGTTTATAGGCCCCCACCACAACTAGCAATAGGCATTGTCCCTTAGATGTCGTTTCCTCTTACCTCAGTGAAGTGGATATATAAATATATGTATACATATAACATTTCAAATTATGTAATTCTACCATCTTTCTACTTGTGAAATTGCTTTAATCTCACAGGAGGCTGTATTAGCTCATGTTGGCCACCCCTTTGTAGGGGTTGGAGGAGGAAGCAAATAAAAATGTGGGAGGGTGGGCAGCAGAAACGCGGCGGTGTTTGTTTTCCTGAGAAGCTGTGGAGCGCCGGGGGAAGGTGGGGATCGCACCTCGCGCTGCCCGCGGTGAGGTTAATGGATCCCAGCACGTGCTGGTTCCAGAGGGCTGTTAGGAGCTTCGGTGTGTGTGAGGCACAGCACGTGTGGCGTCTTGTCCCTCGTTGGTCATGAAATGATGAAGTTATTCTGTGTCAGGCTGCTTTTTCCTGTGCTCTGTGACGGGGGCTTATGTCCCATACTGATGGAGAAGAGGGCTGCAGCATGGGGCTGGAATTTGGATCCCGAACTTGAGTATCTGTTTCTCGTGAAACTAGATTGCAGTTGCAATTTATATAAAATCACTCTTTTCAAAAAGAACCAGAGGGATCACAACCCTCCTTTCCCATCTTCTTCATTTTAACCGTTTAAAAAGCACAGCTGAATTCAAAGCGGGTATGCCAGCTGTCCACAGAAGCACGTGTGGTCCCATGTCTCTTCCTCTTCCTTAGTGTCTCTACAATTAAAAAAAACCCCAACAACAACAACAAAAAAACACCAAAAAAAAAATCTCTACAACATAACATAACCTTCTCTAACTAGGCTAGAGTTAATCAAGCTGAATTTATTAAGAAGATCTTTGCAACCAAATGAGCTCATTACCAGTAGGAAGAAACTTAGTTTAATATCTGATTTTTAGAAGCTTGAATAATTTTAGCCATTGACTTTATTGTCAGGCCAAAGAACTATTTCAATTATTATCTCTAATAACTTCGGAGGACATCTTTAAAGTTCTTTTCCATGACTCCTACTTCAAATGCTGCTGCAGAGATGAAAGGAACAAGCTTAACCCAGTGAATAACTGATAAACCAGAAATATCACTGCCTTGCCTAGAAACATCACAGATGAGAGCTCGTCCCTTGAATATAATCACAGTGTATGCTATCTCTGGCCTTTATTGGAAGCGAAGCTCTTTTATGATATTCTGTCATTTATGACAGTTCCTCCGGAGAGTTCATTAGGATGAACATTAATGTGGCTGAATCGAGGAAACTGCTTTTCCTGACATAATGCCAACATACATTACAACACGGTGCCGATGAGGTGGGGGAGCTTTATGGTTGTTTAATGCATGTGTGTGTGTTGCAAATTGCATGACTTTTTAACTCTCTCTGTAAAGCGGTATCTTTTTTTCCGAATTGCCACCACTATAAATATATGTAATGGGGTGCTTGAACAGCTGTTTTGTTCAGCAGTTATCTGTGATGATTATGTATTCATAGGTTAGAGTTGCCAGCACTGGAGAGCTGCAATTAATCCACACTGTGCTTCAAACCATCAGAGTGAGCACCTGGGTTTTCCCCCTACTTTATTGGTATTTCTTCGAGCTCCTTGTACATAAAAGTCTGTATTAGGAATTGAGGCAAAGGAAAGAAGCAATGGCAAAGAAATAGCTGACGACTTCCCCATCTTCCATCGGTTTCCACAGCTGTGCTGTGCAGGATTAGCTCGCTGGGGTCCAAAGGCAGGGCCCTGGCTCCGGCGCGGTCCTGGTGGAGTGCATGGCGTGGCGGGATCGGTCATGACGGGCTATCGGCGTCCACGCAGCGCAGAGCATGTCTGTGTGTACTTTAAAAGAAAACCAACAAAATTCCCCCCCCAAAATCCACAATAAGGAGAGATGTAAGAACCGCCCCGCCCCCCCACCTGTTGCTGTCGGAGGTTCGTACATCTTGCTATGAAATGGAACTTGGTGAAGGACCTTGCTGCTCGTGTCCCGTGGCCGGAGCGTCGCTGGGCGCCGGGGCCGCCCCGTCTGCTGGCGCAGGGACGGGCGGAGGCAGCTCCGGGCTCCAGCCGCCCTCTGCAGCGCTGACCAGTCCTTCGAAGCGATTGTTTTGCTCTTTCAAGTCTAACGATGTCAGGAAGAAGCAGCCAGGTTATGACTCTGTTCTTAATAATTAGGAAGATTGGTGTAGGACTGTGGAGAGGTTTCCAAATGATTTTTAACAGCTGGTTATTTCCTTGAGCAGCCTGGATTAGCATCCCATATAGCTGATGAATATGCTGGAGAGAGTGGATTGATTGACAGTAATTTCAGGATGTGACTGGGAATTCAATTAACTTTTAAAAATGTTTAAGCACACAGCTTAAACAGAGTTGTTGTTGTGGGGGTTTAGCAGCCATGAAGTTTGGTTCCAGTTTGGAACAAAACAACAAAAACCCCCCATATTTACTGGGCTCTTAATGTGTTTAAATGATTTTACTTTAATGCAGTAAAGTCATTCTGTTCAACTAAATCAGTGCTTCGTTCAATTGTATTTTACATGAATATTGATATCTGTACAGCACATAGTACTATTTTGTACAATCTTATGTTTTCTAATGATTTTGATGATAAATAACAGCACAATTAACTTCAAAATAAGAAAGTTTCAAAGCCAGCCCACTCCACTTCTCCCCAGTAAAGTCAACACAGAACTGTATTTTTAGGGGTTTTTTTCAAAACACTTTTTTTTTTTCTCTGATCAGCTCTAGTACAGGCAACAGAGTTTTGTTTGCAGACGTGTCACTTGTGAGCTGCTGGGGACAGGGAGGGGACAGGGGGGTCCCCGTCCCCGCTGCACCCGCCGCGTCCCTGTCCCCTGGCTGCAGGCCCAGCCTGGGCTGGGCTGCGTAACAGGCGGAGAAGAGGGAGAAAGAGGAAAAAGAAAAGGATAAAGAAACTTTGAGTTAATTGGTGCAAGGCTCTCTCCTTGGCTGACTGTGTGTGTTTTGACAAGAGCCTCCCCTTCATCCCTGGAGTGCTCTGACAAGTGAAACTCTTGCAAATAAAGCAAAGGATCCGCTGAATGCACAACCATGCATAATTTAGTGATGCTGGAGCCTTCTGCACATCTCATCACAAACTTGCACTCAGTAAATGCGAACACGACTCCTTTGTGGATAGGGATTTCTGTGCTTTTTTTTTTTTTTGGTAAGATTTGGACATCAGACCCCTACCAGGAATTAAAAATTGACCATCAGGAAGCTTGTTAACGAGGCTAATGCTTAGCAGACATATCCATTCCTACATACATGCATTTAAAATAAAGAAATGTTTGTGAATTCTTGAGTGGGTTGACCTTGAAGGGTAGTATGAATAAATAATGGCAAACTAGGTTTTCTTGAACTCGCACTGCTCACTCGTATGTCATAAAAACAAACTTGATGCTAGAGAAAATAGCTCTGGGGAGTGAAGGGGGGAATAGACAGCCCTTTTCCATTCTAAGGAGAGAGAAAAAAAAAAAAAAAGAGTGTTATATATCTGGACTAGGTATTTGAGAGGAAAAAGCCATAACTTCCTAACTTATCTGTGTCTATCCCTGTCAGGTAGATGTTTCACGTGGGGAGGAAGACAAAAAATGATTAAAACTCTGCTAATATTTACTTGGACTAATAGAATGTTGTGCAACATCACCTGAATTAAAATCAAGATTGTAATTAGTAGATGGTTCATTCTGTTCTAACAATGCAGAATAATTAATTCTTCTTTTTCACGCCACAAATAGTAATTAAAGAGAAATATTACATAGCTGCACCTGTTTTTCATTATATGGTTGCCACAGTGAATAAACCAAATCTTTTATTGATGAGAACAGCCATAAGTTTGAAAACTGAGTGAAGAGCGTGAAAACCCCTCTGAGGTTCCCTAGAGACATGCGAGAAATCTGGAATTATTAAAACATATGGTGGCACATACTGATTACCAGTAGCTCCTACTGTGGTTGTGAGCCCTGATTTCTCTTTGGCTTTGAGCTTTTCTATATATTCTCAACTTGGTGGGTTATTTCCCCCCTTTAGTAAATCTCTTGTGACAGGGAATCCCCGTTACATCTAAGCAGTAGTTTAAAAACCCTTTGCCTGAACAGCCCCCATAATCACTAGGCTTTATTTTACTGTGGTTTTAAAACAAGTCATGTAGTCGATTTTAACACTTGACTGTTTACACTTGGTACTGTATTCAAGTCCCAGAGAGAGTGTATTTGTATGTCTGGTTGGTGTATTGATAGTTTGCCAAGTTCCCCGATCACAAGGACATGCATTGCCGCTTGTTGGCCATTAGCTGTTGCCATTCTCCTTTTATGCATGTGTAAATAGATACTGATAGTGATTAGTATGTATTTCTCATAAATAATACATCACTTTGATTCTGTAGACTCCGTTGAGAACAATGCAGAAATACACCCAAGTGTAACAGATGTGGCAGTAACGTTTGCTCCTTGCTCCATGCTCCTGGGTTGAGGGGAGGAGGAAAATATCACTAGAGGTGAGCACAACCACGCTCCTCTGCGGGCAGAAGTAGGTCATTGTGAAGCAGCAAACAGCTGAAACAACCAACCAAAACCCCACAAATAAACAGAAGAATGGGAAAAGAAAAAAGGGACGGGATTAGACTGGAAGCTGTTTTATCACCCCGGCTGCGCGGTGGCACCGGTAGCGGGCCGGCTCTGTGGCGCGGCCGGCACCGGCAGGGTCCCCGGGACCGGCGCTGGTGTCGAGTTGGGTGTTCTGGCAGAACAGGCTGTTGCAAAGGGCCTCTCAGGGAGTCCGCGTCCTCTTGTGCTCATAGCTGAATTCTGTGCGTCCCCAGAAAACGCTTAGCTGGTTTATTATTTACAACAAATTGCAGCCTGCCAAGCGCAGTCCAGCCCTCCGCCCTGGGGTTTGTGATTGCGGTGCAAACCTCGTCATTTGCTGGAAAAGACTGGTGCCAGAGCGGTTTGCGTTAGCAAAGAACAAGTGGCGGTTCGGTGGGCCTGCCCTCCTCCAGCACAGGGGCGGCACCGCGTGCAAGGCTGACCCTCCTGCAGCGCGGGCGCTGGACTGCGGCTTCGGGTCTGTTCCACCCTTTCCTTTGGTGAGAACACAGAAGGGGGAGGATTTTATGCTCGAGCCAGGATGCCGAGCGCTGGGGAATTCCCATTTTGCTCGTGCAGTAATCCTACTGATCTTTTTTTTAAAACATACGCTTTGGTGATCAAAAGGCAATTCTGATATCAAACAGCACGTTGCTGCCCTGGATCTGCGAGTGCTTTTCGCAGAGGACAGAATGCACCCGCGCGGGGCTCGGGAGCTGGGCCGGGGGGGGGATCAGCTCAGGCCCAGGCAGGACGGGCACCGAGCGCATCCACACCGCAGGCGCTCGGAAATGCCTTCTGGAGCGGTGAGAAATGTGCTATTGCAAGAAGTTATTCTTCCAGGCACAAGCTAGGTACTGTTAATGTGTGGTTACATGCAATAGAGAGCACCGTGTGTCCTGGCTTGTGGAAACTTTTGTAGCCTCTGTTCTTGGAAACACCTATAAAGTCAATACGTTATTGACAGAGACCGTCCTGTGTTTGTCACATCAGGTTATCTGCCACACCAACAAGGGCTGGGAGTTTTGCCGTTACATTCATTGCTTTTGCAGTGATTTGTGGTGCTCAGTCAACATTCATGGAACTAAATCAGGTTGTACCAGCAGAGTATGTGACCCACTGGCTTTCTGGGCAAATCTAACTCCCTGTTATGTTGAAGAAGTGTTAGGTGGTTGTGCTGCTGCTAAAAGCAAAATAATTGCCATTGAATATACATTACTCATCTAAAATATAATGAAGGTCATCATCTTTCACAGATGATTTTCAGCGGAGTCTGGTTTTTGCAAAGAGCTTATTCTAATGAAACATAATTTTTCCCCTCATGGCATGTGGAGCAGCCCCAGAGGTGACCCAGGGCCAGGCTGGTGGCCCCGGATGGGTTCTCGGTGGCCCCGGACGGGTTCTCGGTGGCCCCGGACGGGTTCTCGGTGGCCCAGGGAGCAGCTCAGTGACCTGCGGGCACTGTCCCGGCTGCCTCTTTGGGACACGGCAGGTGTCCCCTTTTCACAGGTAGAAATTCAGGCACCCAGGTTTGGTAACAGTACGATGGAAAGATTTGGTTGGCTTGGATTTCTACTGTTAATTTATCCCCTCTGGTTTCCTGGATTTTTGTGGTTTTGTCCTTGTGCGTTTGTCTCATGTTTTTATACTTGTCCTTAGTAACCTGACCTAGTTTTCACTCTCTGTGTATTTACTCCCTCTGGCAAAACCCAGAGTCCACAAAACATCAAAGATGGTGCATATCCTCTTCCAAATTTATCGTGAAATGATTGTCTGAAGGCAAATGATAATTTCCACAAAGACTGTGAAAGACTGAGAAAATCCTTGTTTCAGATGGCAGCAACCTTGGCTGAAATAATTGCCTTTTTTGGCCGCTCTTTGCACAAGCTCCTAATCATTTCTGTTCCTCTAGTTTTTCTGAATCACTTGTTAATAGTCACAGCGTGTCTGGCCGCATTATTATTTTGTAAGGGAAAAGCTGGACGCGGGCGTTGTGTCTGTGCGATGCACGTGGTGGTGGGTGCGGGTGCTCTGGAGGCTGCGGAGCCCTCGGTGCTCCCGTGCACAACGTGAAAAGCGTTTTCATGTCTCCAGTGGGAGTCTCTTTACATATCTGATGTCATTTAAAAAAAACTAGAGAGAGATCCTCCATCTTTAGAGTTACATATTTTGTCTATCAAGAGAGAAAGTCTGGTGTGTACGAATATGGAAATAACTTTGATATGTTGGGTGGCTCTGAGGCTGGCAAAAGAGACAATATTTTAAAAAGCCAAAGATTTGAATCTCTGGTGTCTTAATATTCTCTTTTGCAGGTCCCTGTCTCCTTATGAAATATATTGTATAACCAACTTAAAACCATCACAGTTAAATCTAAGTTTGATACTTCTAGTGTCATGCTCCTGGATGTAATTTGGATGCTATACAGTTTCCTAGTCATTACTTAGGAATGACACTCTACAAAGTCAAGCTGAAAATCAATTGGAAAGTTGACTTTTTGCAACTTCTACAGCTTTTTCTCTTTTCTTGTTAGTTTAAATATTTTCCTGCAAGAAAATGGCATTGACTGAATTGCTGTGCTTCTGAGTTGTTTCTTGCTTTGCAAATTCATGGCTGTTCCATCTTATCAGAGTGGAAATTTCATTAGGGAAATTTTGAGGGCTTTTCTTTTAATTAAAAGGAGATATCATACTTACTTGGTCAAACTACAGCTGCTAATTCCCAGCTGTAATTGTGGCATTTGTTTAATTAAGAGACTGGAGACCCACGAGATGGGCTCTATCAGCATGTGCAGGGCAAGAGCTGTAGCTGGGGTGGATCAGCATCGCTCCACGCGGTCGGTGGAAAACGTGCACCTCCTGCTGCCCCGGGACAGGGTGAAGCGACTGTTCATCTTCTTGGCTCCGAGCTGCCAGTTCGGCGTCCCCAGTGCTGCTGGTCAGGAGGTTTTCCCACCGATCTCTCCTGTTCACGACGCTCAGCTCCTTGAGACAAAACCTGGCCATCTTGCCTTTCTGCATGTGTACTTTGCCATCCTTCACACTTTTACCATAGTTTATGCTTAACTTTTTTTTTTTCTTTTACAAAATTAATATTTAGGGGTTTAGCTTACCTGCCCATCTTCTGGGGAGCTAAATCTATGTGACTTACCAGTCATGTTCATATACGTTTGATTGATTTGTAGACATTGAGGTTCCCATCAAAAATGTATGCATTGTGACCAACTGTGATTTAGTTAATCAGAAAGATAGACATCATTATATTAGCTTAGCAAATTGGTATTATGGAGGGGAAAAATCCCCTGATGGAGATAAAACAGATCTCAGACACCAGTCATCGTCTTGCTGACCTTCAGATGAGTTTGGAGTCCTAACCTATTATCATCCCAGCATGAGTGAAATATCAAAGACCTCTCTGAGCATCGGGCAGAATTAATGATTATCCAGCAAGGAACAATGTAAGGGTTTTTTTTTCTTTATAGGGTCTAAGAATGGATAATTTGCAAAAGGAAGATTAGAATTAGAAAACTCATTATAGTTTGTTATAATAGTTCTTCCTTGATTTCATGATATTGCCCTTGGAAGCTTGTCAGCCCTTGCTGTGCTCCGGCCGTTCATCCTCCCTCAAGGAGTTTTTAAAGCCTGGAAAGGTATAAATCCATTTAAAAAAATCTCATAACTAAAGGTAAAAAATGTGGAGAAAATTTGACCTGTTAATAGGGGATATAGTCAAACATTTATGTACATATTTATACTGCACTATGCCATTAGCTTTTCCAGTTAATCTGCTTTCTCTGCTAATGGCTCTGAGCAAAATATGTTCCCAGAGTAGTTTACAATAAAAATTAGTGCTGTATCTGGCCTATAACTCTTCCTTCACAAACAACTAAAAAGGGATAAATGCAAAAATCCATTTCTGAGCAGACTTTTTTCCCCTGACCACTGATCGTTCTTTTCTCTTATGGAAAATAAAACAATTAAAACTCAACAGAAATTGCCGGTTTCTGGGAAGCCTGCTTGGTTTGCTTGTCATTTTGCAAGGCAACTTTTATTTGCAAATGAAGAAATCTGAAGAATTTTAAAATGTCACTTAGAGCATCTGCAATTGCCCTGTGGAAGAGTTTGTTCACCTGTCAGCCTTTATAAGCATATGAACATGGATTTCTTTTACTGCCGGGAAATTTGTCCAATTCTAACACTTTTCAGTGTGGTTGGCAAAGGGGTAGCCTGAAGTTAAACACAAGAGCATGTTATTGCATTTGACACTTCTCACAGATGTTGCGCTTAGTGTATTTTGAATATTGAACACGAAAGATCCTCAGCCCACTGTGAGAACCTGGTTCGTGCCGGGAGCCCAGTACAACCAGTATGACCAGCAGAGCGGCCTCTGCTGGGACCAGCTCCAGGCTTCTGCGTTTAAACAGCGAAATGCTGCTTCACTTTGCATGTAAGAAGAGTTGCAGTGCGGAACATTTGAGTTCTGTGCTATGCTCAGATGCCTTATGAAGCAAATATAACAGCCCTTCTGCTTTGTGAACAGCTGCCTCTTGCAGCAACGCGGAGGATTAAACCCGCTGTGGGCCCCGTAAAACCCTTTCATTCTCCAGATTCTACGCAGTCAGCTGCAATTACTGGTTGAATGGGGGTCAATATTTTTAGAAATGCTGAGACCTAAAAAAAGCCGTGCATCACAAAGCAGCTTTAGGTGCCGCATGGTGCAGCCCCAGCCGGGTTTGCCGGGCAGAGGCTGTTCGTGCCGGGGAGGCCGGTGCTGGGCTGGTGGACATGTCCGCACCAGAGGAGAACCCAGGGACCCCAGAACAAGACGTGAGGATGTCTCTTCCCCCCCCTTGTCAGCCGAAGGGACCAGGGGTTTAAATGCTACAGCGCAGCAAGGCGTTGCTGGGTCTGCCTGGAGCGTTTGGCGAGGGGGACAAGCGGGGAAGGGTAAAGACAGGCAATTTGTGGACCTTCAGGTTTTGTTCTGATTTGGAGCACTCGATTTTGAAATCTCAAAATATTCTCAGAAATATTGCCTTTCTCTCAGCTGTATCCATGTCCCCTGGGTACCGCAGACTCAGCATCGGTTGTGCCGTTGTGACCGAGCCTGGATTTTCCCTACAAACCCCCACTGCAGACAAAGTGCTTCCAGTTGGGCCTGTCTGCCCTGCAAGGGTCAGCCCGCAGGTGTTCACGGCAAGAGCGCAAGCTAACAACAAATGCTCAGCTTGAGAAGTCGCCAAAAGTGAATGCAAAAGTCTGTATCTAGCTGCAAAAGATGCCCGTCTGTGCGGTGTTGGAGGCATCAGCTCAGGAGCCAGATAAACACGTAACTTAGCAACAAAGAGCAAATTGTGAGGGTTTGCAGTGAAATGCCAGAGCGCGATCTCTGGATCAGTTGGACCCGCGCGAGCAAACGCCCGTTGTGCCGCGCTGGGGCTCCTGCGCTTCGCTGCGGCTTTCCTGGGCTCCTTCAGTCCATTCCACTTTTCCCTGGGTCTGATAAAAAGTGACTATGTCCATCTCCTGCCAAAGGGACCCTGTCGTGAACAAAACCCTCCATGTTGTATCCGCCTTTCTCAAAGTGATAAACCGCGTGTTGAGCCTACAGCATTGTGCCATGTGTCTGCGTGAATTCTTGTAACAGATGTGCTGAGGCTTGGAAAAACTTATTTTAGATAAGCCAAATAATCTTTTCAATTATCTTTTGCTGAAAATATTGTATTTTTGTAGGCATTCAAGAGTGTTATGGCATAAAATACTAGCCTAATTATCATTATGTTTGCTGAAATATTTTTTGGAGTTGTCAAATATGTGTCTATTTTGTTATTTGGGAAGGAGTCTTTAGACAGCTGTGTATTTTGTTTCCTGATCGTGTAATTCGATCTGCGCATTTGATTGCAAGATGATGTTATCCGAAAGGGCAGCAGAGGCAGCTCACACTTGTTTATGAGGATTATTCTGTTATGGCAGAACAGGTTCCTCGGGTGGCTCCTGCCCACCCGCGTTTGCCGGCAGCTCCGGGGCCGCCGCAGTGGGCGCCGGGGCGGGTGTCCCCCCGGCTCTGCCGGGCCGTGTGTCCCCCCGGCTCTGCCGGGCCGTGTCCTCGCCCCACCCTCCGAGCCGGTGCTCAGCTCCTGGCGGCAGAGTCAATAATGCTGAAATGCAACTTTTTGCCACTAGTTTGGTGATGAGGTACAAGGCTGATGGAAAATCCCTCCAGCTGCTAATGTTGCAGAGCACTATTTGTTTGAAATTAAGAGAAATTTTATTGCAACGGGGAGCCAGCAGAGGGGATATGTTTACAATTCATCCCAGTTCCATACAGAAAATGTGGTTTGGATCTGGCTGCTGAATAACCACGAGAGGTGCTGCAAGTGCTGGTGTTCATCGTCAAGGGGTGGGGTAAAGCGTTGTGCTTTGAGCATCCGTATATCCATTTACTTAAATTATCGCTAAACCTAATGTCACCCCGTCTACTCCATCGCATGTTATTGAGTGCTCCAGCTGAGTAATCTCATTAGAATTCGTCTCGTTTTCACCTCCAGCAGCAGCCATGTACACAGCTTCTGAAAAGGTTGTTCACACAATATTGCATGACCTTGATGAAAGGCTAATTTGATAAGAATTCAATTTAAAATTCCATTTGTACTGACAAACCAGGATTTTATTGATGTCACAAATTTTCGGCAGTGGAAGTGACACTAGGAGTGAGACTGCGTTATTCGTGGGCCTGAAGGTGAAGAAGGCAGAGGATTTATAGGAGCTGCTTTAGCAAAGGGTCAACATACCTTGCAGCAGTTTAGTCTAAATGCTTCTGTAGACTGTTCTTAAGCCTTCTTCCCTTTATTATATTATTTTTCTTTCTAGTTTACTTAAAGATCTCTTTGCAGTGCAAGGACAAAACAGCTGATAAGTTAGGTTGTTTCCCAGCACATTTCCAAGTGCATTTTCTACTTGGCCTTTCATCCTTTGGTCTCCAGGAGGTTGAGACGAGCAATTGGATGAATAACCATCAGGACTTGCTCTGTGTGCCCGGCAGGAGCCGCGAGGTGTCTGCGAGCGCAGGGCTGGGCCGGCGCGGGGTCGGACGCTCGTCCGGTGGCGCTGGGGACGGCGCCGGTGTCTGCGCCGCGGCACCAATCAAAGAGGAGCCCGAGGGAGCGGGAGGAAAGCGCTGTCGTCTCCGTCCACATTTACGCTGTTGATTTAACTCATCTTCTCCCTTCCGGGAGTGGCGATGACCGGCCCCATGAGCTGCTCATCAGTGTGCACCGCAGTCCTTGCATCCGGGGAATTGTGGCTCTGAACCAGATCCAGTATTATAATTACTCTGAGTTGGTACCTTGGAAAAATCTAATGTGCTCTGAAAGTAATGATATCCTCTGCAAAAAAACCTGCAAAATAAAAAGCCAGCCTTATCTGACTTAATTTCCTCTTGCTTTGATAGGTCTTGCAATAAATTACTTATTTAATGGATAGCATGAAACATCACACAGTGATATTTCAAACATTCAAAAGCCTTGATCATTTAATACTATTTCCCCTTTTTTATTATGCCATAGGCGAATTTTAATTATAATATTTATGCAAATTATGTTTGTATAATCATATTTGAAAGACTGTGTGGATCAAATTTTCCAGCCAATTTATCTAAATACAAGCCTTAAACTTTCCCTTTATCACTGTCACAAACACTCTTTCTCTTAATTTGTCATTTCAGGCACTCCCTATTACAGTATCTTATAAGGCTCAGTATCATTTGTGGCCTCCAACAAAAATAAGGACTCTGGAGCCATGGTAGGAAAACCCAAGGACATGTTTGTGTATGGGATGCAGAAAACTTCAGCATTGCATTTAAGATTATTTATTTTTCAACTGCTTTTTCTTTTTTTCCCACCACTTTACGAGTCTGGGTTTTGCCCGTTGTGTCCGTCCCAGAAGACGTGGTCTGGGTTGCCGGAGGGCGCGCGGGGGCTGTCCTGGGGACGGCACTCGGGCTGTTCCTCCCTCTGTCACCTCTGTGCGGGGTGGTGGGGAGGCGAACATGGGGAAATCAGAGCAATTTGCTAGAGAGTCTCAGTTATTCGTTGCATGTCTCCAGTTCCTCATGTCACCCTTCTTGAGGTGGGTCTGAGTGACCCCTGGCTGGGGGCCTGTGCGGTTTTCTCAGCTGAGGGTCCCCGGAGTTCAGCTTGCCAGCCCGACGTGAGCAGGACGGCGTGAGTGCCCCGCTTGGAGCCTGAGCATTTCAGTTTCCAACAGAAGTGGTGGTATTTGGTCTGAAATCTTTTATACTGTGTATTTCGTACCAAATATTAGCAGAAGTTGACATGTGTTGCAGTGATCTCAGAGGGACCTGCTGGTGTGAAGGGAAGATGTGGAATATTTGCAACTTCTTGAGGATTGGCAGAGTTTTAAATGTGCTGTGACAATATGAGAGCAGAAGCCCAGAGTAGAGAGAGAGATTAAATATTCTCAGCTTTCATCTTCTCTCAGAAGAGGCTGGTGCGGTGGGAGTGGAGCGCTGTCCTGCCAGCCCTGCCCGTGCGGGCTGGAGGATGGAGAGGATGGAGAACTCACGGTGTGATGAACAGACCTCGGCCCCTTGGGGCAGGAACCGCTGGCAGTTCCGTGTGGCGATGCTCGGGTGGCTCCTTAAGTTGTCCTCTTGTGAGAGCCGGCCCTGTGCCAGGACAGGCGGGTGCTGTGTCCTCTCCTGGACAAGCCTGCTGTCCCATGGTGGAGGTGATGCTTCCCCCACGGCACAGCCTCTTGTCCTCCTGTGGCATTTCGGGCTCAGATCCCAAGGAAACGTGTGCTTCCCCTTGCGGTTGGTGGAGCGATGAGCAGGTCCCGCTGTGCAGCACCAGCTTCTCGTGCTGGCAGTGCTGCCAGGACACCTGCTGCCACGGTGCGGTGGCACCAGGCTGGTGTGGACCATCCCATCGCGTGGAGGTGCCACCCGCGTGTTCCTTCCAGCGGGCTCGGCACAGCCCCGTGTCCCACGCACCCGTGCCAGCACGGGCAGCAGCTCCCACGTGCTGCAATTGGCACCGTGCCGGTGGGGACGGAGCCTGTCTTTAATTTCCAGGCCGCGACACAACAATTGTGCAGTAGGGGCTCAGGAAGGCTCCTGCACCCATAATGACGAACTTGATGTCTTTCCCCTTCTAAATCTGCTTAGAGTGCCACATGTAAATCCTCCATGCCATATTAGTGTGTGACGATGTTCATTAGCAAATGACTCCGGGGTTGTCTAAATGAGAAAAGCAATTAGGCAGATTTGTGGAAGACAAAACATGTGTTGATTAATGTAACGATGACACATGCAGAATCATTTCGGACTCAGAAAGTAAAAATCAAAAGGGAAAAAAAAGCAGGTGTTTTCCAATTAAGGTGTAAATCAACAGTTAGGACCTTTCTCTGACTACCTGCTGAAACTCTCGGCATTAATCATTGCTGCTCTGTACATAATGCTCCAAAGAAAGGAAGCAACCAATATTTTCACATAATTAAAGGAAATTATATATCCAATACCTTTTAATGTGATTAACGACTATAGGAGGAAAGTATTGAAGAGCAGCAGTTAAGAGGAGTACTAGAGTGCCATTTAGACTGAGTTAAATAACCAAAGTTATATCTGCCCAACTGAATTCGAAAGGTCTGCATGGTGGATAAGATAAAACTGTTCACTCAGATAATGAAACAAGAAGTACCTGGAAAAGATTATAATTGTGGCTGCAAAACAAGGCCATGTTAGTATTTATTTGGCTTTCCCTGTGATGAATAGCAAATTTGCACCGAATCTCAGTACATCAAAAAGATGCCAGTATATAAACCAGGCATATTATTCTGCAATAAAAAATAGACACACTCCTAAATGCATTATGCAAAAGAGAAAAATTAATGTAGGACTGAGCTTTTTACTTGGTCACAGCTCAGTGGTCTGCACTGACTTTTGAAAGGGGGTGGAATGGAAAAGATTAAAACCAGCATGGGAGTGGTTTTGCACAGGGCTGCTTTGCGGAGGGGCCGCTGCCCGGGGCGTGCACACCGGGGGGTGTCCCAGTGAGACACAGCCGGGCGCGGAGCTGCGGTGGGGACAGAGGGCTGGTGGGTGGATGAACGGACGGACGGACGGATGGATGTGTCAGTGACCAGGAGCAGGGACCCACCAGCAGAGCCCGGGCGCTGCAGCGTGAGCAGCAGCCGTGCCGGCCGGCAGAGCCCTGTACTGCGGGCAGCGGGACACCCCGATGGGCTCGTCCCGTGCCGGGAGCATCGTGTCCGGGTCCTGCTCAGTCACCCACCAGCGATGTGACCCACGGGCTGGTTGGGACCTGCTGCAGGGACACCCGGGGCTGCAGAGTCACCCGGGGCTGCAGGCGCCAGCACTGCCGCTGCCCGGCTCTGTGCTGGGAGCCAGCGCTGCACGGCTGCTCTCTCCAGCTGACCCCATGCTAAATCTGATCGCTCTTATTATCCTTGGCAGACAGGAAAGAAAGCGTTTCACCAGATGAAAGTGCACTTCTTGAGGCTACATTTGTATTTTCTTCTTAACTGTCTGCCTGAAATGACACATTACTTAAAGGAAACAGGGCACTAATATGCATAAGAATTTCTGTTAATGTAAGGTACAAGACAGCACATGTAAAGAGATATGCTTTCATTACACAGCGGGTATATTAAATGAAACAGTTATGTCCTGGCACTGGCTCAGTTTTCTGGAGGGATAATTTGTTGTATGAATGTAGGGACCTGTTAAATTAACTGAGACCCAGTAGATGAAGTATAAATTAAGAACTCTTCTATGCCCTCCTGGTCTTTGTCTCCAGAAGATACCAATGGTCTGAAACAGGAAAGTGCTCCTTTAGAACTCGTTATGCTTCAAAGCTAGGCGAGAGCACAAAGGTGCTGGGTGAATTCCTGCTGGAGGATAATTGTGTGGTTCCTGCCTCTCATGCCCAGCAGCAGTTAGCAGAATATCGGGTAATGAGCTGTTCCCTGAGCTACTGGTGGAGCGTGTCGAAGCCTGGTCCTCAAACTGGACGAGGAGGTCGGTGTCGAGCTGCGGCACCGTTGGGGTGAAGCCGTGGACCCGGCTCGGGAAGGTGTGTGAGCACCTGGGCAGGTGTTAAAACACAGGCTGGGCTGGGGATGGACGAGCGGGTCATGGGCTGCGGTTCCTCCTGCTCCACGGCTGCCTTGAACCTGGAGACTTCAGACACCCCCACTTTTTCTAACATGTTTTAAAGTACCGTGTCAGCTTAACGGATGTTTTGATATGTCCCACTTAATTACCTGAGCAAACCCTCCACTAAAACATGGCCTGAAAACACAGAAGTCAATCCCTGGATGGCAATCCACCTGGATGGTGGAATTTTCCTCGTCCTCTTATTTCAAGCAGATAAACGACTGAGTAATAGATCAATAATGAACATCTTATTAGCCTAATCCTGAATGGAAGAATACACAAATCAGCCATTTGTTCAGCGGGTATCGTTTAGGCTTGCCATCCATCTTAGTCAAAGGAGGTGCCTGCTTTAATTTGTCAATGCCCAGATGAGAACTCCCGGAGACAGAAGTGGGGGGGGAGAAGCCTACAACTGGCGCTTTCCTGCTTTCGATCAGCGATGCCGTTGTCTAATTGCAAACACACCTAAAGGAAGCACTTCGTACAACTGTGGGCTGTCCTGCTTGAACGTGGAGAAGTGATGCGGTAAGCAGGAACATCCCATTAAAAAAGGACCAGGCGCCACAATCGTGAGCTGCAGGAGGGCAATAGGGGAAGGAGGAGACCCGGAGAGACGAGTGAGGCCCTGCCGAGCGGGGCGAGGGGTTCTGGGCCACGGCGGGAGCAGAGGTGTGGAGCCGGAGCTGCCGCGGGTGCGCTGGGACCCAGCACCCTCCTCCTCCTCCTCCTCCTCCTCCCCATCATCTGAGGCTCTGGAGGGGACGTACAGGGAGCAGAATCGCCTGGGCTTTGCGGTGTCCTTGAAGAAGCCTGAAGCCGGACAAGAAGCTTGTGCTCTCTTTAAAATTGACTGATCGAGACATAATTTGGATGCAAAACTTGTCATCAGTATTCATATCCTTTGTCTCAGATGGCTTTTATCGAGCCAGATTTGAAATGATCAGAAATGGGAGAGTGGCAGATTTCTAGAAAAGACTGAGGAGGTTAGGCTGGGGTTTTGCAGAGATCTCTGAAGATGACGAGAGGCAGTCTTTACATACAGGAGATTTTTTGGGTTTCTGATTCCTGGGTCTTTATTAAGCTGTGTATTGTAAAGAAATCGTAGTACAGGAGAGATGGGAAAATCACCTTCAGTCACTGTTGGTAGCTCAGAGTAAATCAGCATGCACTTGTTCTCCAGAATTAATATTTCATCAGGCATGATTTAAATACTGCTGATTGAATTAACCCCAGAACTATTGCACTTACAGACTGCGCTGTCCCATGAATATGAGAGGCGTCACTCTTACAGCAGTAAATGTGACTTTGCTGCACTCAATGGCAAGAGCCGGTAGTCAGTAGTTCTGTAAAATACAATACTTATGATATATTATTTATTGAAAATACACCCCTCAGCACCAGAGCCTGGCCTGCAGAGCTCTGAGCAGGGCTTTGTCGTGCTGGTTTATACCACTAGAGGGGATTTTCTTACCTGAAACAGCAGCAAACCCAAGCTGAACAGTTGTGTGAGGACAGCCTTGTGCCCGAGGTGGTGGGCGAGAAGTGATGGGGAGAGGGAAGGAGAGATACTGGGTGGTGGGGAGAGGAAAGGTGAGGTGATGGGGAAGGTGAGGTGCTGGGTGATGAGAAGGAGAGGTGCCGGGTGCTGGGAAGGAGCAGGGCTGGGCGATGGGAAGGTGAGGTCCTGGGTGATGGGAAGGAGCGGTGCTGGGAAGGTGAGGTGCTGGGTGCTGGGAAGGTGAGGTGCTGGGCGATGGGAAGGTGAGTTGCTGGGCGATGGGAAGGTGAGGTCCTGGGCGATGGGAAGGAGCGGTGCTGGGAAGGTGAGGTGCTGGGTGCTGGGAAGGTGAGGTGCTGGTTGATGGGAAGGTGAGTTGCTGGGCGATGGGAAGGAGCGGTGCTGGGAAGGTGAGGTGCTGGGCGATGGGAAGGTGAGCTGCTGGGAAGGTGAGGTGCTGGGTGCTGGGAAGGTGAGGTGCTGGGAAGGTGAGGTGCTGGGTGCTGGGAAGGTGAGGTGCTGGGAAGGTGAGGTGCTGGGTGCTGGGAAGGTGAGGTGCTGGGTGCTGGGAAGGTGAGGTGCTGGGGCTCCCGGCACCGCACAGCCCAGCAGCAACACCAACGCTTCCCTTGATTCTCGTGTGGGGTTTTATCCAGATATAACTCAAATCATAATATAGCTCCTTAATGTCACTAACTGTGTGATTTAGACTTTTGATCAGTAGAATATAGTGATCCAGAACACTTTTAATGAACTATATATTTATCTAGGGAGTCATACCACTTTCATCCTCAACATAGCTAATAACCATAGCTCAAAAGAGGCCACTGGCTCTGCATCTCATTTTCAATTTGTGCCTTTTTAAAGGAGATAATAATGAAAAGAAAAATGCAGTGGTTAGAGGGACTGGGTTTGCTCTGTGTCGCAGTTTGTACGAGAGGCAGCAGGAGCCGACCAGCCTGAGGGAAACCCCTTGCACACCCACGCATGTCTGTGGGGTGGAATGTGGAGGGTGCAGATGATGCTGTTTACACAAGTTCTTTATCTGCAATAGGTGTCAGTGGAAAAAGCAACAGAGAACCAAGGACAATTTATTTCCAAGAACAAATACTGCAAAGAAGCTGCTCAAGCACGAGGTTTTATCCCTCCCACTTCCTTCAGGACCACAGGGTTGCTGAAGTTTCCAATTTCTTTTTCTTTTTATTTTCTCCTTCCTCTCTGAAAGATTCTGTCAGTGCAAGTCAGAAGTTATACTAAGTCAGACAGATATATTTTAACTGCAGTATCAGAACTACAAAGAGGAATGGAATTGCACAGGGACATCAATGGTGCAGATGTGCATATGCAGGTGACGGTGGCGCAGATGTGCAGGGGACAATGGCGCAGATGTGCAGGGGACAATGGCGCAGATGTGCAGGGGACAATGGTGCAGATATGCAGGTGAGGGTGGTGCAGATGATGCAGGTGACGGTGGTGCAGATGATGCAGGTGACGGTGGTGCAGATGATGCAGGTGAGGGTGGTGCAGATGTGCAGGTGAGGGTGGCGCAGATGATGCAGGTGAGGGTGGTGCAGATGATGCAGGTGATGGTGGTGCAGATGTGCAGGTGAGGGTGGTGCAGATGTGCAGGTGAGGGTGGCGCAGATGTGCAGGTGACGGTGGCGCAGATGATGCAGGTGACGGTGGCGCAGATGATGCAGGTGACGGTGGTGCAGATGTGCAGGTGAGGGTGGCGCAGATGTGCAGGTGAGGGTGGTGCAGATGTGCAGGTGACGGTGGTGCAGATGATGCAGGTGACGGTGGTGCAGATGTGCAGGTGAGGGTGGTGCAGATGATGCAGGTGAGGGTGGTGCAGATGATGCAGGTGACGGTGGCGCAGATGTGCAGGTGAGGGTGGTGCAGATGATGCAGGTGAGGGTGGCGCAGATGATGCAGGTGAGGGTGGCGCAGATGTGCAGGTGAGGGTGGTGCAGATGTGCAGGTGACGGTGGTGCAGATGTGCAGGTGAGGGTGGCGCAGATGTGCAGGTGAGGGTGGTGCAGATGCACACGTGATGGTGGCGCAGAGCGGATGCACCGTGACCTCCTGCGGCAATTTCTGCCTCTCAGAACGGATCGGGGGGTCAGACAGTGGTTCAGGGAGTCAGCTGCTGTGCCTTCTCTCAAGTTCATGTAACAGAAAGCTTCAGTTCTTTATATATGAAGCTTATGTGAACAATTTACTTTATTCATAAATCACTTGTGGCAGGAGGTTTACAACAACGTGTATCACTTCCTATGCAGGATGATAAACAGGAGGTCTTAAGCATCTGAGGAAATGCGATTCCTCTAGCTGGCCTGTTGGTATTTGGGGCCATTTTAAAAATTGCTCTTTGCCAGTAAGAGCTGCAAAGAAATGATCATCAATCTAAAGTGTTCAGGGCCTGGGATCAGGCTGGTTTTAGTGGCTCTTTTGCATTATATTGATACGGTAAAATGCCAGTTGGTTTTTCTGAAATAAAAACAGCAACAGCCAATAATTTATGTCCCCATGGTTAATTAAATTGGTCTGGCTGGATATGTGAAGCCACACAGTCTGGCCTCAGAGGTCCCTCTGCGGGGTTCACATCCACGTGGGTGCTTTTCGGGCTGCGTGGCTCGAAGGCTGTGGGCACTGTGCCCGGCTCAGCGGCTGTTGAAGCAACTCCGGTGGCACTAGTGACATCCCTCAGATCCATTCTGGAGCAAACTGAAATGGCTGAGTGCTGCCTAACCTCTCTTGTGCAAAGTCGTTATTCGTTTGTGGTTTTATTAGCTGTTTATGAACACGCTCCGATGTTTTAGGGGACGAGGATGACCCCGGTTGTGTGTAATCGCACGGGCTCGCTGTGATTTGCGAAGGCGCAGGGATGTGTGAGCAGCCCTGGGACACCGGCCCCTCTCCGGGGTGCAGGAGGTCGTAACGCGAAAGCCAGCGACTAATCTTGTCAAACACTGAAACACCAACGCGCGACTCGTTAGCGGCAGGCTTTGCCATCGAGTTAATTGAGGTGAGCGGGTCTAGGTTAGAGAGAGCAGAAGGAAAGGTCTCTGAAAACAGGGTGGAGCAGGAGGATGAAGCTGGACTTCAGAGTTTCATCCTGTTACTTCTGCCTCAAGCAAAGGAATTTGTGCGTGAACGAAGTGTACCTTCCTGGAGGTTGTGCTGGCTTGGCCTCGAGATTTTAGGAGATGGATTAAATAGCAGTAGGTTTAATGGGCTGTTGTCAGTTGTACGCAAGCAGCTAAGGAGCCTCCTTTGTGTCTCTCTACAAACTGCTGTTTAAGCACAATGGGACAACTTCTGCTCTGGTGATGGTCTGGTGCCACTGGATTACAGTTTGGCCCATTTTTCTGTGAGTTTTAGTTTTAAATCTCTTGTGTTTATTTTCTTCTTCCTGCTTATCAGTGCTGTAAGAACAGGACTTCACAGAGCCACTACGAGGCTTTCGGTTCATCAGTTTTTAATTAAATTTAAATTGAAGATTCTCTTTCCTCTAGGCTAATTTTCAAGTGACAAACAAAATCTCCTTAAGTGCCTTTTCTGCCATAAACTGGTAAAGCTGCTGTCAAATTCCCTCAGAAATCCAACTTCTCCAACCCCATAAGGGTGCGGATTATTGTTCCATCAGAAATAAAGCAGAGCAGTTCCTAGGAAAACAGATGCAGTAAGAACACCTTTTCTCTGTGCAGAGCCTGGGTGTTGGGCATGTCGTGCGGGGCACGTGCCCTGCCCAGCCGAGGCCGCGGTGGCGACGGGAGCTGGGACGCTCCCGCAGCACTGGTCTCATCATCTCTTCTGCTTTCCTTCAGGTCTCCAGTCGTGGGGCAGCGCCGTCAGCATGCCAGCAGCTGTCACGGGTTCAGCCTCTGCCTTTTTCCCCACAGAGAGCTGAGACAGGGACTGAGTGACCTGCCAGCCTTGTTAAAGACAGCGGATTATTTATTTAGATGCAAGAACCTGTCAAGCTGCGTGCTGGGCTCGCCGTGCCCAGGTTTGGTCCCCAGGCTTCGGTGCCGCGGGAGCTGCAGCCAGGGTTGCATTTGCATTCAGAGCCCTTCCTGTGCTCGTTCTGCTGAGCAGTAATCACAGGACTAACCCCGTATTAATTGGCCACTCTAACACAGCATCAGTCACTGAGACCATCTTTCTCTGACCGGTTTCCTGTGATTAACTTCAATTAAAGAGAACAGGTTTGATTAGACTGTGAGATTGACTTCTGGGGAAGCTGCTCGCTATTCTTAATGGGGCAAGGGAAAAATACAGGGCTTATTGAAGAAATTAGCTGTGCAAAATTAACTTACTGTTCTTTTCAAATGAATTTTGAGGCCCTTTAAAGCCCAGGCTATAAGTGTTCATCTGCACCACTTAACCTCTCTGAACGGGTTCTGGAGCTCGGCTCTCCGTTTGGGTGAAGAACCCATTTAAAAGAGCAAACAAACCAAAAAAGCCCTTTCACAGACTTGCCTTGAATGGCGCATGCTTAGGGGAGCCAAAGCCAATGACCAGAACCAGGTTTCAGCCTTAAAGTAATTTATTTCTATGCTATACTTGCCGTTATTACGAAAATCACAGCCGATCGGGAAGCACTTCCATGTCCCGCACTTCTCTCTCAGTTCTCCGTCATGTGCCAGAGGCCGGTGCAGCCCTGGCCCGTGTGGGGTCCCCGTTCGTGCAGACGCATCTGCCCTGGCGCTGGCTGCAGCATCGGCGGCAGCGGCTGCTCGTATTGTCGCCCCCCCCCAGGGTTGTCCCCCACGCGGTGTCACCGGCTCTGCAGGCGAAGGCGTCGGGTGCTCCCAATCTCTTCGGAAACTCCTCGGAGAAGGTTCAGACCGCCTGGAGCGTTTCAGGTGCTGTTTGAAACAGCCCTCAGCTCTTTACAGCAAACCGTGACGGGCTGAGTTGTTTTCTGATTAATGTTATGAATTAATCCAGGATACTGTATGCAAAAGGAGAGGAGAGAGGGGGAAGGTATTACTTGGTTTTCAGAGGGATTTGATAATGGTAATGCTTCTGTAGCCAGTCTATGACAAGCAAGAAAATGAATTTTAGCTTATTCGTGCCAGTTGCTTTTATTAATATGCCACTCTTGTAGGCTTAGAGTTAATTTTTAAAAGTCTTTTTTCCCTTCCCTGTGGTAGCTGCATAGGAGCCACCGTTGTCCCACTCAAAAGCAGAGGTAATTTTTGCTTTTTTCCCCTGAAAGCCTTAATTTTTTTTGTTCTTAAATTCTGTTGTTCTAAGAATAAGCAGCAGCTGTGGCGCAAGCGTGGCTGGGAGAACGCGGGAGCAGGCGGGTCGAGCGGAGCCAGGCTCTGTGGACGCGTCCGCCCGCAGTTTGTACAATCCCTGCAGTTCACTGGCCCTGCAAAGGCCACTGATGAATTTATCTCTTAGATGTGCCCCTGGTGCTGCTGTCCCCTCTCGCAGCCGGGGATGCTGAGGCTGGACGCAAGCTGGAAATGCAGTTACTGGTTTAGGGGGATTTTTCCAGTAACACCAAGTAGGTTCTGCCTTTCTCTTAAGGTTGTTGGAGAGATGCAAGTCCCTTACCCAAACATCTCCAAATCCTATTTACACACCTTCCCGTGAGTCTGGGTTCCGAGGTGGCTCTGTGGGGACACTGTGGGTGGCAAGGGGCTCGCTCGGCGCTGTGACCGGGCGACTGTCCCTCTGTCCGCACCCCACAAACTGGAAACCTGCGTCTGCCAGAGCTGCCGAGTCCGACTGCTAACCTGGAGCTCAGATCTAAATATAGTGCTGGTAGAAGGATGTATTTATAGTATCGTTCTGGTGGGAATTAATCAGTGTTCTGTGTCCTTAAAGAGGAGTTCATGCTGTGGTCACATCCTTCCTCGGGAGGTTTGATTCTTCTGCATCAAACTCAATTTCCCTGTACAAAACAAGACAGAATATAAGTGCTGTCTTCATGGAATTACAATCACCTTGCAAAAAGAAGCAGAGAAGGAGCCATCTGCTCTCATTAATCCCACAAAAAATGTGTCAGGGAGAGGTATCGTGTCACTGGAACTCCATTCCATTGCTTGCCCCTCAAATAACTTCTTTTCCTATAATTTATTAAATGACCTAGAAAATAATCTGCAGCCAGAAGATGGAGATCGTTTGTCACAGGGTGTCACACAACCTCCCGATCCATCAAGCAGACAGTATTGCTGTACATCACATTCTGGTGCCATTCTGTCTTACAGTCCATCTCAATGTCAAAAAAAGGATTTACAAAATATTTTGGGACGCATTTCATGTGCTGACTTGGACCTGATGTCCCCTGTCAGATTGATCTACGTAAGTAGGCATTTTCAGCCAAGGAAACTTAGATTTTTTGCTGCATAACTCCACTCCGTGCTTTCTAAAATTCCCTCTGGTCCAGTACTCATCCTTTGTGAGTCCTTTTGTTTTTTCTCCGGAATGATGGCTGGCGACAGACTAAACACACTGACCCTTGTTCTGTGCTCAGCTCCCTGGGCAGGAGCATCACCCCCCGCTCACCTTTCCCTTTCCCTTTCCCTTTCCCTGCTGATCCCTGTCGCTGCCCGTACCCGACGTCCCGGCTGCTTTGCTGGTCCTGTTGCTCTGTCCCCGTCTGACCATCATTTGTCTGTGCTGAGGAGGTGCCTGCACATCCCTGTTTCTCCAAAACGTTGTCCTCTGAGCGCCTGTGTATAGATCCTAATGAAAGAAAAGGCGTTTACTTTGGACTGATGAACATTTGGTACCACGTGTGTCTCCTACCTGCTGGTATGTGATGTTACAGCATTGATGCATCTGGTGCAGCAATGTTCAAATTGCTCATAATTAAGTTAATTTAATTGTGTTTCAGTTCTCGATAATAATGAGCAACTGTTTCATGTCATTTCCTTTCTTCTCTATGCACGACAATCTGCTAGATTCATCTTTCCAGGAATACAAGTTAAAGATGATAAGAATTTATGATTCCCTTCTGGACTGGGGTTCGTTATTAATAGCCATGTTCGCTTAGACTGTCATCTAATCTTTCCTGTAAAGGGCTTATCCTTCTGCTTGCACGCAGAACACAAACTGTTTGCTGTACTCTTTGCTGATTATCGGAATGTCAGCGGGTGAAATGGATGGTGCGCAAAAATAGAAAACAAATTTTTAAGCTCTCATTTTGTTGGTCAAATTTGCAATTTTGCTTCAGACAAACAAATCCAAACCCTCAAAACTCCTTGTACCGGCATGATCAACGTCTCTTTGCAGTTTCTGTGCCAGAGTTCGTTTGTTTTTATGGTACTTGTACAACTGGTGTGCCACCCGGCTCTCAGCCTGCTTGTCGTCCCGCGGGTGTCGCGGGGCCGGACGGTGCCGCGTCGCGGTGCTGCCGGGGCTGGCGCGGGTGCGGAGGCGCAGCTGCCGCCACGCAGAAGTGCAAGGTTTGCAGCATAATGATTGTGCTGCAAATGCTGATTATTGCGGGTGCATTGGGTTCTGAGACGCCGGGTCTGGGGTTCGCCGGGGGGCAGGGCCGGCACCCCCGGGGAGGAGGGGGCTGGTGCCGGAGGCAGCACTTTGCAGTAGGAAAACAAGGAACGAGAATGAAAAAGGTGGTTGCCCTTGAAATAACAGCTGGTCGATACTTGCAAAAGAGTCCTCTTTCCCCGACAACATCCGTTTTTGGGCTTCTGTTTCAAATTGAACTGGTGAAGATTTTCTTTTTTTTAATCGGCGCCATCAAAGGAAAATGCTGTTTATAGGGGAAGCAATAAAACGAGAAGCATTTCTCCATGGAGAATATTGATGTTTTTGTGACAGCTCTTCAGCAATCTGTCAGAGAAGTGAATCCCAAGCCCCGCGCGGAGGCCGGGTCTGGAACCAAGCGCTGCTGCGGTTTGTCGAGCCCCACGAGGGGCTGGGCAGAGCCGGGTCCCCTCGGGGCTCCCCGGGCCGGCCCAGCGCCCCGCGGAGGGACGTTGCTCTGTGTTTGTAGCTGGGGGACGTTGCTCTGTGTTTGTAGCTGGGGGACGTTGCTCTGTGTTTGTAGCTGAGGGACAGCCGTTCGCAGGCTTTTTCCACCACCTGCCATAATAAATCTCCTTCTCTCCCTCCCCTTGCACCTGCAAGAGGTTGTTCTTTTTATTTGCAAAGTGGAAAAGTGATTTTTAAAGGGTGAAAGAGTATTTCTGACTGTGATAGCATGATTAGCTTGGCTCAGAATATTGTTATAGCTTATCTCGCTCCTCTGTGATAACTCAGAAAAACAATAAATGTCTTCTTACAGCAGACTGACATTCAGTATTGAAATTGGTCTCCTAATCTTTATGTGATTGCTTTCTCTGTGATAGAAATATTGCCTCTTGTAGAGTATTTATTGTCTAGTTCTTTCCAAAGTATTGACTTTATGTAACAGTTTGATATACATCAAATCCTTTAAAGATTTAATAAACTCTTCTGGTCAGTCTGCTGTTGTAAACACATTGAGATTTATGGTCATCTTAGTGTAAAGCCCTTTTTCGCTGAAATTCTCTACTTCCAGATATCAAAAGATAAGAATGGGAGCATAGATCACTGCGGAAACCTTTACCCCTGGCTATTGAGTGTTTGTCAGCAGCTGTTGATGGTTGAAGGGTGGAAGCAGGAGCGGAGGGGGAGGGCGCGGGGCCGGGCGGTGGCAGCGGGACCCCCGCATCGTCATCCCCGCACAGGGTCCATCCAGAGGAAGAGAAAAAATGTACCATGAGGCAGCCTTCAGAAATTCCAGCAGAGCTTTTAAAATTCCCTCATTAAATGCAAATACACTCTTCTTCATAATACATTAACCTTCCTTTAATAGCATGAAAGCATCTTTTCATTTTACAGCTGAGGTATTAAAAAACTGTATGGTGAGAGATTTTTGGAATGACATAAATCAATAGAAGCTGTGGAACAGAGCAGATTCTTGCGTTGTTTGTATTGGGGCAGGATTGCCATTTTTCAGGCGTTCTCTTTATTTTATGAAACACAAGCAGTCACCTCAGGCTGCCGGGTGCACGTGAACCCTGTTCTCTGCTGGAGAGCTGCTCCTGGAGACTCGCTCTGGAAGGAAATTCTGGATTAAGGCTTTCCTCTTGTTTTGGTGCATGCCTGTAATTGCTTCTCTAACTGCCTCATCGCTTGTGGGCAGGTAATTAGTTGGGGTGGTGATGAAACTACAAGTAAACTAGTGTGCTTCCATCGCTTGGGGTGGGAACACTGAATGGGAAACTTACTGGGAGTGATAAAGTGACATATTTAGGGAGGATGGAAGAAAATCTGGGTCACATTTTGGGCAGGATGACAACTGGCAGCACTCCGGCGTCTAGCTCCTTCCCCTCTCTGCAAACGCATTCCCTGGAACTAAAGCCCGGTGTGAGTGAATGAACGTGCGGACGGGCTCATGGCTCATTAACTGAGGGAAGATCTTCCCACATGCATTATTTATTACAGCTTATGTTGTATTTAAGATTACGTTTAAGAGCTGTGGTTTCTGTGCTCCAAGGTCCCTGGGCGGGGGGATCTCGGCTGTTTGCAGGTGGTGACGCGGGGTGTGGATGTGACACGGGCTGGCACGGCTGCAGCCGCGCTGGTCCCGCGGTGTCACCGCGAGGGACCGTCCTGTCCCCGCTGCGCGCAGGGTCCGCTCGGGGGACGCGTGGTGCTGCCTGTGCCGGGAGATCTCAAACAGCCCCCGGTAAAAGATGTTCTGCTTGTCCCCTCCTCCCGCAGGATGTTCTCCCCAAGCGCAGACGTGTCAGAGCTCTGGTGCTACCCAGCGCCAATAAATGAAAAATAATTGCTTGCAAGTTGCCCTCTCTGTTCTTGCAGGCAATATTGCAGCAGGCTAGAATCTCCCTCAAAACAAATTTCAGGAACAGCTTCCAGGCTAATTAGTGCTGTCAGCCACCAAGTTTGCTCCTTTTGCAGCACCAGCTTCAACTCCGTTATTTTTCCCTCCTGATCTATCAAGAAATAACCGCTTTCAACGACAGGGACATATTATGGTCATGGAGATGGCTAGTCATTTTTCCTTGCTGATATTTTATTAATATATGTTATTAACCTTGATTCTCCTTCTCTGTGGTGCTTTATTATCTGAGCTAATTAATTCTTCTTGCCAGGTTTACAGGGAAGGGATGGGCACGTCTGTGTTTGTAAACTGGACGTGTCTCCAGGTGGTGTTACCTGGCACCGGCAGGTCTGGGGGAACCCCAGCTGAGGAGCCCGCCCGGCACAGCACAGACCCGGCCAGGGTGCAGCTGCCCTGGGAGGGCTGCGTTTGGCCTGTCCCTTTCACTGGCACAAACAGATTTCTACCCCAGCCCAGGGATTCGCCAACTGCTCTGGGCCTTCCAACAGCTGCTGTTAGCACTCTTCTTCTCCCCCCCCCCAGCCCCTTTTTTTTTGCCCCTTTCTTGTTTTGTTTTGTCTTTTTTCACACCTTCATGCTGCAGGGCTGGCATTTGCTAATAGCAGCGAGTTTGTGATAGAAGCAGTGAAAATCTGGAATGAAATTCTGTGACTGGTAGAGCCTAGCAGGGTAAAATGTAATCCTATTAGCAAGATGAAAATACCATATGCCAGGGAGAGATGGAATAAGATAAGAAAGGATGATTATGCTTGCAGAGGACAAAAAAATATGTACACAAGTTCATTCAAAACTAAATGAAAATTGCCTGGATTTGTAAACAATCTTAATGTCCAGAAAATTGCTTATCTGACTGATCTCACCAGATACCTCATTACATGTGGTGACCTCTGCTTTCGCAGCGGGGGGTTTGCTGCTGTTTATCTACATAGACCACTGGTGCTGGTTGGAAATGGCATTTCAAAAAAAGATGCATTTACTTCTCAGCCAGGGCAGGGTTGTGAAGCTGGCAATTGTGTGATCCCGCTGTCTGAAGATCTGTTTGTCTGTCCCGGCCCCGCTGATAAAGTCGCGTACTGCTGAAAACCCGCAGCTGTCCCCTCCCTGGTGCCCACGGGTCCCCGCGCGCAGCCGCTGAGCCGGGGCGGCTGGGAAGGGAGCAGGAGAACGTTGTCCTGTGTGCCAGGAGAGATCTGAAAACCCACGCGCTCCTTCAGGGAGACTGTCTCTGATAGCAGCCCGCAGTGTTCGACAGGCATTTGGGTGTTCTTCCTTTGAACCAGGCTGCAATTTGTCTTTGTAGATGTCTCTAATACATTAATACAAATGGTGTAGTAGTAGAAATGCATTATAATACTGCACGATGTTGCTCTTAGTAATTCTCGTCCTTCAGCAGGCGAACACTTCCTTGCTCATTTGTATTCATTGTTTTGATGCTTAACTTGAAAAATGTGTATTATACAACAGGCTGAAATCCATGACGAATAAAAGAAAAGAACCCAAGGGGATAATAAGCATCTCGGTGCTGCTGTAATGTCTGGTGCTGCTCACATCAAAGCAGCCGAAGGCATCACCGCTGTGCCGGGAGGGAGGGGGCACGCACCGGGGGCGTCCCGGCGGAGGGGGCCGGGGGGCGCTGGGGGGCCGGGGGGCGCTGGGGGGCCGGGGGGCGCTGCGGGGACGGGGGGCGCTGGGGGCCCGGGGGGCGCTGCGGGGCCGGGGGGCGCTGCGGGGCCGGTCCTTCCTCCCGCTGCCCCCATGGCCGGTCTCGGCGCTGAGCCCGCACACAGTCCTGGGGCAGCACTGGCTGCCGGGACACAGAGATGAGGGTTGTGTGTGTATACCTGTATATCTGTGTATCTACACACACCTTTGTGTGTAGCACCCACTTTGCAGTTTCATACGGCACGCATGCTCTGTACGAGAGCTCAAACTGTGAACTGCTGCTGGGAACAACCAGACCTGTCAAGTGGTGGTGAAATTCTCAACAGTTTTGTTTACAAAAAGCAAGGTTTTGTGTGGAAGCGGCCAGCATTCCTCCATCCTCTAGTGGTGAGAGTGAAGAGATGTATACCTGCGGACATGTAATCCATCATCTAGTTGGAAGCAGAAATCAAGGTGGTTTTGAGTAGCAAATGCAAGTTTTGCCCTTTTGTGTTTCCAGAATATTAGAACTTGTTACAGTAGTTTGACAAGTAATTTCATAAGCTGTAGCACCAGTGAAACCTGGTTTCCTACAGAATTGTCTCAAGGCTGAGCTGACACATCTTCAGTGTTTAAAAAGAGTTGAGCCTGTTCCTCAGGGATATTAATAAATGATTTCTGAACTATCCAGCCACTTACTGTCATGAAACTTGCAGGAACTTCACATCTTTGCCGTCCCAGCCCCTTGACTGAAATCAGCCTGGGAGCCGTGAACGGGCAGCAGGAGATGCACGTGTACACGGAGAGATCTCCTGAGCTTTGGTTCTGTACCAGACTGGACTAAAAATAAACCCCGAAGTGGGTCGGGCTGCAGCAGAACACGGTCTTGGGCAGGTTCCTCTGCCTAATTCAGTTTGTCTGAGTGTTTGTGGCGGCTGCCCCGTCACCCTGTGCACTGAGCGCCCTCCTCCCCGGGAGCGCCGCTGCTCCTCACGCCTCCCGGCTGGGGACCGGGGGCTCCGGTGTCCCCGGTCCCCACGGCTGGGGGTCGGTGCCCCGCATGAGCAGCTCTCTTTGAAGCCTCTGGTGTTAAAGGGAAGGTTTTGGTTATTTCAGATATAGTTGTCTTTAGTAACCTCATCCAAATTCTGCCTCGTCATCAATACTGTGGAACCCTGTATTTAATTTTGAGATATTACCACCGTGAGTTTTTATCATGAGAGCGTATCTGTAAAAAAACATTAATATTCAAATAACTTTTCTAAGTAAGCAACTATGCCAGAGTAGTTATTTATTACTATTTATGATGACAGATGACTTATCTTAGTGATTTCTCCAACACATTTCTCCAGAGGAAATTAGATACAGTACTTAGTTTAAGCTGTGCCAGGGAGAAAATGTTTCTATAAATACTTAATAACTCATCTGGAGAGATGACAAATATTGGTGTGTCCTCCACAATGTCATATTGGTCATTGAGTCTGGTTTAAAATTCCGTGGTTTATACTGTCCAGGAGAAAGGTATCCCGGGGGTTTTAAAGTGGGCAACGAGAACAGACAAATCAGTCTTGGGCTCTGAAGCCCCGAATTTCAGGGCTCTTCGGTGTTCTTTTGTTCTGAGGAGGCAGCAGGGCTGTGGTGTCAGTCGACAGCGCAAAACCGCAGCAGGCAAGCGAAGCATCCTCATGGACAGATGGGTTTGTCTTATTTATTGATTTGTAAAGACTCAAATATGAACGTTGTTTCACTGCTGACTCTGAGGTAATAGGGTTTTTTTGGCAGTTAACTTGTTATAGAACCTCAAATGTCAAGAAATACAGCTACCAGCCCGTCTCCGTGTGAATAACTCCATTACCAGTCCTAGCTAGTTTCAAAATAAGCTCTAAAATTATGGCTAAACAAATAAATTGTATCTAACTGCAGAAGTCAAATGAGCTAGTCCCTCCTTGTGCTTGGAAAAATGTTTTCTCTATACTTCTTCTGACATGTCAGGTTATTTTTAGCCGTAATTAAAATCCTAACATACAAAGTCATAGAATCCATTCTATTAATAAAAAAAGTGCTGGCACATCAGTTAAATAGACTATAAAAAGTTTTTAATTTTTAGTATTTGGAGCCTTCAAGGAGAAAGCACCCCTAACATTGATGCTTGATGACAGTTAGTCAATGAATTAAGAAAAAAACCCCAGTGGTGGTTCTGTCTGTCTCCCAGCTCTTGCTAGCACTAAATTACAGAATTAATAGGCTTTTAGAAGAGACTGACACAGAGTTACTGTGGAAAAGACAATTAAATGTGGAAAGCCACTTTTCTCACCGCATTTAATTTTAACTGGAGGCTTTGAGACTCAATAAATCTTTTTCTTGTTTCATTCTCACATTTTCCACAGGTATTCAAGTCTTTAAGGAAAGTACCTGATATAAGTGACTTAATTTTTCCTTCTCTTGTATCCTTTCCTTCTCTCAAGTCTTTTTTTTTTTCCTCTCCTCCTCCTCAATATAAAGACGAGATGCTTTCTGATCACCAACGTTTCGTTTTCTTCAAGATTGCTGGCACTAAAAAAGTAGCTCAGGTGTTGTGACAATACAGTGGGACAGGGGTCCTGGTCCCTTCTGGGGTGTTTCTGGCAAATCCAACCAGGGGAAAAAGCACGTGGGGCTGTTTGCCCCTGGAACATCTCGGGGCAGTGCGACCAGGGTGGGGGACGTTCGTGCGCAGCCCTCGCCGGCTCCTGCCCAGTCTGTTCCCAAAGGGCTTCACCTCCCGCGTTCTGTGACAATGGGGAGCGTGAGGATGCTCAGAACAAGCGAATCTTTGTGGCCTTTCCCTGCAACTCCTGTGTCTGGCTTCATCTGGGAACGGTTACATGTCTGTACAGGCGGATGGAGCAATTTGCCCTTTAGAAGGACCCATCTCTCTGTAGGCACAGAGTTGGCTGGTTGCAGCTGACACTTGCGATGGCAGCGGGACGAGCCCTGGCCGCGCACCATCCTGCTCCCCGAGCCCTGAGCAGCGCCGGGCTGGGCTGCCGGAGCGGTGACGGACACGGTGTCCGATGGGCTGCCGGAGCGGTGACGGACACGGTGTCCGATGGGCTGCTGGAGCGGAGGCGGACACGGTGTCCGATGGGCTGCTGGAGCGGAGGCAGACACGGTGTCCGATGGGCTGCCGGAGCGGAGACGGACACGGTGTCCGATGGGCTGCCGGAGCGGAGGCAGACACGGTGTCCGATGGGCTGCCGGAGCGGAGACGGACACGGTGTCCGATGGGCTGCCGGAGCGGAGACGGACACGGTGTCCGATGGGCTGCCGGAGCGGAGACGGACACGGTGTCCGATGGGCTGCCGGAGCGGTGACGGACACGGTGTCCGATGGGCTGCCGGAGCGGTGACGGACACGGTGTCTGATGGGCTGCCGGAGCGGAGACGGACACGGTGTCCGATGGGCTGCTGGAGCGGAGGCGGACACGGTGTCCGATGGGCTGCCGGAGCGGAGACGGACACGGTGTCTGATGGGCTGCCGGAGCGGAGATGGACACGGTGTCTGATGGGCTGCCGGAGCGGAGACGGACACGGTGTCTGATGGGCTGCCGGAGCGGAGACGGACACGGTGTCCGATGGGCTGCCGGAGCGGTGACGGACACGGTGTCTGATGGGCTGCCGGAGCGGAGGCGGACACGGTGTCCGATGGGCTGCCGGAGCGGAGACGGACACGGTGTCCGATGGGCTGCCGGAGCGGTGACGGACACGGTGTCCGATGGGCTGCTGGAGCAGAGACGGACACGGTGTCCGATGGGCTGCCGGAGCGGAGACGGACACGGTGTCTGATGGGCTGCTGGAGCAGAGACGGACACGGTGTCCAATGGGCTGCTGGAGCAGAGACGGACACGGTGTCTGATGGGCTGCCGGAGCGGAGACGGACACGGTGTCCGATGGGCTGCCGGAGCGGTGACGGACACGGTGTCCGATGGGCTGCTGGAGCAGAGACGGACACGGTGTCCAATGGGCTGCCAGAGCGGTGACGGACACGGTGTCCGATGGGCTGCCGGAGCGGTGACGGACACGGTGTCCGATGGGCTGCCGGAGCGGTGACGGACACTCTGTCTGCTCCTCCAGCTCCGGCCCAGCCGGGTCCGGGGCAGCGAGTCCTGCCTGGTGCTGCGGCCCATCCTCTGCTGGCTGTGTGGGGCCACCCGATGTCCCCGAACCCTGTCACAAGGCGCCGAGGGCTCAAGGAGGCTGCGCAGCCACGGCCTGCAGCAGCATTACTCATGCTTGCTGCTGTATTATAATAAATTCCGTTATGATATTGTCGACGAGGGTGAAATGAACTCGCAATAGCTTAAAGCAAGATAGGTTAATTAAAAAACCTTGATCAAAGCATCATAAACCATATAAAAGGTTCCATCTTTTAATTATTTTCAAATGGTCTCTCAGGCAGCAAGGCCAAAAAAAGTCCCTGTTCCCAGGGCCCATAAGCTGTGAAAATTATTGTGTCATCACATCAGATCGAGTTATCACTTGCTATGCAAATGAGAGAAAAGCGAAGTTCGGGATGGACGCCCTTGTTAAGGGTGAGGAGGAGAAGCTGCTGATGGCTGCTGGGCACGTCTGCCAAGCAGACGCGGGTCCTGCACCGCGGGGCTCGGCACAGCCAGGCTCCGGTGCCGCCTGCCCGGCGGCCGGGACCGTCTCCGACAGTCTCTGTCCCAGGAGGAGTCTGGAGAGCGCCGAGCTTGCTGGGTCCCCAGGGTGACCCCTTGCAGTGACACTGGTGAGCCGGCGCCAGCTGACTCGGCAGAGCCGGGGCCGGCCGGGCAGACGAGCAGCCGCGTGTTCTGCTGCCCGGCGCTGCAGACCAGCGACGGGTTGCGCGGCGCTGACGGCAGCGATCGGGGCACAAGCTGCTGTCGCTGGCGGGCGGGCACTGGCCGGAGTTTAATGTGAGAGGGACAAGAATGCCCAGAGAAGAGAGCAGCATGCTCCCATGCAGCGAATAAAGCTGACCGTGAGCTGTTGAGTCCTGTGTTCTGTGTGTGAGGAGGGAGGTTGTTCATTGCATCCTGCCATGTGCTGACTTCAAGTGGACCTTTGGGCTCCCTCTGTTAATTAATTGGTTTGCTGAAGTCAGATTAGGCGCAGGCATGCATGCCTCCACAGCCAAATCGCAGAGAAGGCTGCGAGTCTGTCTGCGGCGCTGGGCCAGCGCTGAGCCTCATCTCCCGCGTCCTCCAACACATGCTCCTGCCCCTTCCCTTGTTTTTCTTTCCTGTCAAATCTCGTTCCATGGGCTGCGCTCTCGCACCTCCAGCGCTGGAGAGGACAGCTCTTTCCCCTCCAAATACGAATCTGTGCAGCCCACTCGCCCGTCACTTTCAGTACGGTCTTTATTACAGAGACATCAAAACGCAGCATCCTCTGGAAAAAGGAGGAGATGTAAAGGGAGGAAAAAATGTAACAGAAGCACTGGCAAGCAGAAGTGGTGGTTAGCCCCTTCCTGGAAAAATAATCTGCCCAAATATGTGCTCAGCACTTAAATACAGTACCACACAGCAGAAGCAGCTCGGGCTCTGTGCGCAACATAATGTTATCGTGGACTGCTTGAATAAGAAGCACAGCTTCACACTTTTCCCCTTCTACAGAAGAGATTTATTATGAAAATCAGGTCACAGCTTCAGAGCACATATGAAAACAGTTGGCTTCATAACCTTGGGAAAAAAGATAAATAAAGAAATCTCATGAGACACATGTGAGAACCTAGGAAGTACTAAAACATATGTTGGAACATATTGATCCCTGAAAGCCTCCTGTAGCAGATATGAATCTTTTTCATTTCCAGCCACACTGATACTCTAATGAGGACAGTGTGTGCCTCTCACCTGTATAAATCATTTATGCAGGTTTTTGGAGCTGTGTCTGGGCCAGCTGGAGAAGCGGGTGCCAAACGTCTCAGCTTCGGTGGGTCGCGGGGACAGCGGCAGGGTCTGCGCTGAGGGGCTGGGAGCTCCACGGGTCCGTCGGTGCTGCCTTCGGTCACGTCAGGGGGACAACGGGGACCCGTGATGTTCCCTGCACGTCAGCACCCTCGCGCTCTGGCTTGTCCGCCCCGCGGTGCCACGTGCTGTTGCTGACGGGAGAAGTGAAGCACCCGCCACGTGGCGTGAGCAGCGCTGGCAAATCCCACTTGCGGTGCCTGGGCTGCTGCGTTCTGTGCATCATCTCCCACGGTACAGCCATAACTTGGCTGAGAAGATGCTGCCATGAAAAAACAGAGCAACCTCCTTTAACTGTGTTTGTGTCCCGGTTATTTCCCATGAAGCAGCCATCTAGCTATGTGTCTTCCTATGCGAATCACCGAAGAGATGATTAAGTTTTAAGTAGTATCAGAAAAACTATATTTAGAACCAGTAGAACCAGCCCTTCTAGTGAAAAGGACGCCTTGGAGACATCTCCAGTGTGTGAGGAGGGTCCCTGGTGTCAGAGCGGGGCTGCAGTGGGTCTGGCTGCGCGTTCGGCTGCGTGTGGGTGAACCCGTCCAGCGCAGCAGCGCGGGGCCGGGGCCACCGCGGCACCACCGGCTGCGGCACCACCGGCTGCGGCACCACCGGCTGCGGCACCACCGGCCGCCGCCCCGTGTCCCTGCGCCCGCTCGCGTCCCTGCCCAGCCGTCCCCCTTCCCTGCTCCCCTCACAGCACCGCGCTGCTCAGCGGGAGCACGTCCTATTTCAAATACAACAGACTTTTCCTTTCTCTCCCCCAAAAGTGTATTTGCAATAAGCACAGCACAGACCTAGGAGGGTGAAAAGATGAATCACAGCCATGGAAATATTTGGCTGTATTTTAAATAGGAATCGCAGCAGGTACAACAGCGGCCATCTACCATTGATGCAGTTCAGGTGTATCAAAAGACATTTTTGCCGCTGTTGAGTTATCGTTAATTATTCTTAAAATAAAATGCTACCACACAACATTAATTCAGGAGAAGAAACTGCGTTCCTTACTGCTCTCTGAGGCTTGTTTTCACAAGGAATTAATGGGAGTTAATTTAGCGCTGCACAACAAGCAGGACCACTGAAGGAATACAAACTAGATGTTGGTCCTTAACTTCCTCCTTCTCCTTGGTGTTGCCCTTCTTTGTTCTTCATTCTGTGTGCTACAAAAACTCTTAGTCTGGCAGATAGTAAATTTGCTGAAAAAAAGCAGAAATCAGGGAAACGCAGCTGACTCCAGCTGCCGCAGGTTTTGACCCCATGACTGGAGGAGGAGGGTGTGGTGAGGGGTAAAACCCGCACTTACTGCACGTTCTGCACAAGGCCGGGCACTCATCATTCTGGTGCTGCGTCAGTTGTTGATCAGTGAGAAAACAGGCTCTGCCGGGGTGTCGGGGCAGGCGAGGGGTGGTCCCGACCTGGAGATCACCGTGAGCTGCTTTGTTATTTGCATCACGAGCAAAGCAAATCAGTCCTGAAAACTACACCTAGATGGTTTTAAAGCTCTGTACCAGCATTTGGTGTAGATTGGGGGTGAGGAGAACAGGAGGGAGAAATGACACTCAGAGAAAATTTCATTCAAGCAATTAAAGAATCACTCCACTTTTATGATTAACTTCACGTTCACAGGATGAATGCAAAAGCTGTTAGTAGGGGCATTGCTATTCCATACCTGACATGAACAATGGGAATATTTGTTCTGCCCGGGAGGATTACACCTCCCATTAATCTAAGTTTTATTGAAAGTTTAAATAACAGACAGACAAAATTTGATCAATTAGCAGTGTAATTCCAAGGAGATGTCACAGCGAAATTAAATCTCAGGCATTTCTAATGCAAAGAAGCCTAGAAGCTCCCTCCAGTTTTCTTTCTAAGTAACAGTGTTTATATTTTAATTGAAAGTTTATTCTGCTTTGTGCATCTTCTACTAAATTTTAATTTAACGCTGTAATGAGAACAGTTTTATATAACAGTATTCACAGTGCTTTGCAGAAAAGTCAAAGACTGTTTCATAAATGAAGGAAACAAATGGTTTTTGGTAGAATTCAGTAGCCATGGAAATCTCCCGAAGAAAAGAGATGTTGCTACAACTTAGGGAAAAATGGGTCGGAATTGGTGCTGTGGTGGAGTGGGGTGTCCTCGCCAGGACACACCAGTTTCTTTTGTGGCATAAACGTGCCCATGGAGCGAGGTGGGGATTGGGGCTTTAGCTAGACTGTGTTTCAAGAAGTTCTTTTTCTCAGTAAAAGCAGCAATATGACTAACCTTAATAAAAAAAAGGCAGCTGAAAGCTGCTGGTAGCTTGGCTGCAGCAGCCTCTCCTCCATATGGTGTGTTAAATGCCAGCACAAGAAATTAACTCTCATAAATAAGTAATAAGGGATGACTTGCCCTGATCTGGCCAGGCTGGCTTCACACATAACACAGCGATTAACTCTGGCTGTGCCGCAGCAGCCGGGACACGGGCGGCGCTGGGGGTGTGCGAGACCCCGCACCCGCGGGGCTGCTCGGGGCGGGGGTCCCGCTGCCCCGGGCTCCTCGCTGACGCGTTTGTCATCGTGCTGGGGACCGCAGGGACGGCAGAGCCGGGGTTCGGCCACCGGGACTCGGTGCCTGTTCCTGGCAGCTCTGCTGTGCCCGGGGGCAGTGGCGGCGCTGGCTGCAGCTCGGGCTGTGGTTTGGGAAGTGTTGGGACGCACCGGCCTCGGACGGCACATTTGGAGGAAAACGTGCCATCCCTTGCCCCTTCCATCCGCTGCGCTGTCCCTTGTCCCTTCTGTCTGTTGTGCCGTCCCTTGTCCCTTCCATCTGCTGCGCTGTCCCTTGTCCCTTCTGTCTGTTGTGCCGTCCCTTGTCCCTTCCATCCACTGTGCTGTCCCTTGTCCCTTCCATCCACTGCGCTGTCCCTTGTCCCTTCTGTCTGTTGTGCCGTCCCTTGTCCCTTCCATCCACTGTGCCGTCCCTTGTCCCTTCCATCCACTGTGCTGTCCCTTGTCCCTTCCATCCACTGCGCTGTCCCTTGTCCCTTCCATCCGCTGCGCTGTCCCTTGTCCCTTCTTTCTGCTGTGCTGTCCCTTGTCCCTTCCATCCGCTGCGCTGTCCCTTGTCCCTTCCACCTGTTGTGCCGTCCCTTGTCCCTTCCATCCGCTGTGCTGTCCCTTGTCCCTTCCACCTGTTGTGCCGTCCCTTGTCCCTTCCATCCGCAGCCCCGAGCTGCCGGCCCAGCTGCCCATGGTGGTTTGGCTTGTGCCTGCCTGAATACTTACAGCCAACAAATTTTCCACTGGAAAATTACTTTGTCGTAACTCCAAGTGTTTGAGGAAACATATTTCCAACGAAATCTGTATTCTAGGGAGAACTTGAAAGAAAAAAAACACTTTGGGGAGGCTGCAGTGTTCAGACCTGGTTACAGCAGAAACAATTGAAATTTTCCTCTGTCATCCTCGGTGAGAAGAAAGTGGCATCACTGTGAGTCGGGGGATTGATGGGTGGTGTCTGAAGTGCAGCAGTACAGTTCCTCATAACCAAGGTAATGAAGGATAATGTTAAATAGCCTGTGACTATATGTCTGACATAATCTGCTAAATTAACTGAAAATCTACTAGCATTGTATTCCTCACCTCAGTGTCAACCTCAGTGGGAGGCTCCAGCTCTTCCCACTGGTGTGTAAGGTAATTTCCAGTTCCAAAAAGTTTTTGTTCTTGTCCTGGAGGTAAAATACAACATTGAAATTTCCAAGAGCAGTTTTCTTAGTTTGAGGTTCCAGCATGGCCTTTCCTGACCGTTGGACACTTGCCACAAACACTATAATCCCCGCAAGGGTTTTCTCTTAAGCAGATACGCTCAAGGAGCTGCAAAGTAGGTCAGGAAACATTAAAGAGTCTGTTTGATTCATTGCGAACTGTGAGTGCAGCACTGGTTTTAAGCCTGAAATGTCATTACTCAGATGCAATGAGAGCTGCTGCTTTCATTTTTGCTTTAGAAAATAGCCAAGGTAAGGAAAGGAGAGAGCAGGGACCCCACAGCCCGCCCCACGCCGCTCCCCGGGCAGCACCGTCCGTTCGCCGGGGTTCGCGCCGTCCCCGGGCGGTTGGGCTGTGGGCGGCAGAGGGTGTTGGAAATGGAAATGCGGGAGCTGCAGCTGCCCCTCCTGCTGAGTGAGCCGCCTCCTTGGGGACACTCTTTATGTACTTTCTTAAGTATTGACAGTATGTGTTTTCCTCCTCACAGTGCTCTCCCAGCCTGTGTCTGTCCAGGGTGCAGAGTTTTCATTTCTTTTAATGATTCTCAAGAAATTATTGAGAAATCAAAATGTATTTCAGAGTTATCTTCAAGGCTTACTGTAGTTCAAATGGTTTCTATAAATCCACAGTGCAAATGCTATTTTTTAAAGCTTTACTGTTCCCCAAATGATTGTAATGGTGTATTGACTGACTTTACTAGGGTCCTGGGAGTTTAGAAAAAAAAATAGCTTAGCACGCAAGAACTCTTAAAATATATATATGAAAGTTTTCAAAGTTCATCTGATCTATCTCTGCTTTGGGTATTTATAAACCAGAGGTTGTCATTAAGGTTAACAGCACTTTCCGTTCCCGGGGTGCTCAGCTCTGGCTGGTGGGAGCCCCTCGTGCCGCGGGGGCACAGACCCGGGGCCGGGGCTGCTGGGGCACTGATGGGGATTTTCACATAACAAATTATCTTCCAGCTCAGGGTCCTCCGGTTGTGCACTTCCCTGCATCCTTGCTATCACATTTTGATGGTGTTTTGCCTTTTACGCCTGTGCCCACTCGTTGTGGGGATGAAGCTCCAAAATTTCTTCAGGAATTTAGCAAAGGCACATGAACTTCATGTAAGTGATTGCCTCAGTTTGCCAGACTTGGAGAAAAAAGTGCTATCAACCCATCTTTTGTTATAGCTGTTCTGTTCATTGATAATCCAGTAAAATTGTTCTTTACGGAAGACAGTGAAACCTGAAGGTAGCTGCGATGGCAGAGGATATTACCCACTGGGGCAGCAGATTGCTCTTTGCTATTCAGAACGCTGGTTAAATGGAAATGCTCTTTACATTTCTACAAAGAACTGAATACCAGAACATAAACTGAACTTCTATCTTTGGACAGAAAACAGAAGGCATCATTGGTGCTGGTCTCTTTTGGCACATTTTCATCCTACATTATAGTAGACCCTGCCATAGACAGATCAATAGATTTATAGATATAGATATAGATATAGATATAGACACAGGTACATCTCCAACTCTGTATGTGCAAGGCTGAATGCTCCTGGTACGTTACTCTAGTAAATGCATTGGTTTAATTTGGAATGTTTTCAGCATCAGACCCCACGGCGGGTGGGGAATGAGCCCTGGCACTGGCTGGGAGGAAGAAGAGGAGGAGGAGGAGGAAGGCAGCAGAGTGAATGTCGCTGGTCAGGGAGCCTCAGCCAGGTCCTGATGGTGAGCAGGAGGATGGGGTGAGCTGCGGGGAGGTTATTTGCTGGAGAAGTGCTGGAAGAGAAGGGAAGACAGGGATTTCAGAGTGGAGGCCGAGGTTCTGTTCGTCACGCACCCCGCGGTCCCGCAGGCGCCGGGGGGGACAAGGCGGCTGTGCCGGGGTGGGACGGCTGCTCCCGCGGGTGATGCCAGCGATGCTGGCGATGCCGGGTCCCGTGTCCCTCAGCCCGCGGGCTGTGAGAGCCACCGAGCCACCCTCCCTCCTGCCCTGCGATCCTCACATGTCCGTGCAACAGTGTTAACACATGGTGGATATAACTCCATACCCTGGATCTGTTTAACGTAATAAATAGTTTCAGTTAATGGACAGCAAAAGGAATGATGCTCAGTAAATTTGATTTTATGAGCCTTTCACTTATTTGCTGTGCCCATTAGGTCGGAAGTTAGGTAATGGTAAGTGTCCATTAGTGCATTAGCTCAGTGATGAGGGAGCTGAATTAAAAAAGAAAAAAAAAAAGTGGAAGAAACCCCGAAGCCCTGTGCATTTATTAAACCCTCAGTTCATTAGCGATGACTCTAGTGGCCACCGAGCTGGAGGGACAGTGCAGTTTGGTCTCCATGGGGAAAGTGCAGGGACCCAGGAATAGCCTTCTGCTGCATGGCAGGAGAGTCCCCGTGCGGTGAGTCCGTCCTGGCTCGTCCACGAGGAGCAGGGCTGTGCAGAGCTGCGGCTTCTAATTACAAACACATGACCTGCTCATAACAATCAAAATAACCATTTCATTGATCATCCCTTCTTTTACTAATTTCCTTTAAAATTTTTACTCTGCCCAGGCAAATTAGTTTTCAAAATCTCTTCTTCCAATTTCCTAGGTACCCTGGGATTATTTACACACCCCACAAAGAGCTATTTACTATTCTGGGTAATTCAATGAACATTTACTTGCTCTGAATTAATATGCGACGCTGTTCTAAGTGCTAGCAATTTAGCGATAATTGGAACATTGGCTTACCCTGGAAAAACATCCAGCTTTACAAGTTAGTTTTCACAAGCTGCATTAATGCAGCAGGAGAGCCAAATTTCCTTGTTTACATGCTAGGAAGGAAAGATGTAGTTCGTTAGCAATCAGGAGGTAAATTTTCTTCCCAGTCGCTCTCTGACCGTCCTTCCCCGCAGCACGAGGGTGTGCAGAGGAGCGGCTGCAGGGCTGTCCTGGGACAGCGACCTGGGCTCTGCAGCCTCCGTCCTGGCGCTGATGCAGAGATGCATCATCTGAGATGCAGAGGGTGACCCGAGCACCACGTCCAGCTGCCTGAGGGGGCAACCGAGCTGGGGGAGCTGCTACCATGACTTTTAAGAGTTTTAAGCCATTTACCCAGAGATACGTTGCAGATGCTGGAAGAGAGTTGGGTGGGTGCAGGTGTGTGGAGAAGCAGGGCAGGAGAAAACCTTTCCAGCAGCAAGAGGAGTTCTGAAAAATGGAAATATGACCTGCATGCACATTGGAGTTACTGCCCATAAGCTGTTTGTGAACCACATTACCATTGCAGGGAGCTTTGCTTCTGGTTTGCTCACAGCATTCGGTTGCACTGTCTGTAGGGCTGATACCTAATGAATTGCATTGTGCTTTGCTCAGCTGGTGATTGATAGTTAAATCCAATAACAGCGTCAGTCCCATCAGCAGACACATTTCAATTTCAATTTGTTGGATGCACTCTGACCGAGGACAAACAGTGGGTGGAACAGAGACCTATCTTTGAAACTAATGGAAACTGATATATAGAAAATGAGATCTGTTTGCTCTGCCTGTGTTGTCTGCTCACTTTCCTAATTTGGTTCCACTTACAAGGGTTACTTAAGATGCTAACGCTTCACCAGGGTTTCCCAGATAATGAAAACAACTTTGTTAGGACTGCAAGACAGGGAAAGAGACAATAAGTTGCATTTGTTTGACACAATTTCAAGTCCCCAGTGGGAGCACTTTAAACCTGTGCAATCCAAGCGTGTTACTGTGCCTTTCGGGAGCTTTTCCTTTCCTGCGTCCTCCCATCCCATGTACGACCTCCCGCACAGCCCGACACAGAGCCCAGCTCAGGGCTCAGGCAAACTGTTCATTTTAAATACGGGCTGGTGTTTGGTGCTGAGTTCGAGTGGCCATTCGGCCTCCGGCTGTTGTGCGTGGCCGTTCCTGCCCCAGCAGGACACTGACGCGGTGGCTGTGCCCAGGGTCACTGTCCCCGTGTTCTCTTGGCGGGGGGTGGATGCACATCGCTGCAGGTTGTCCAAGGTCAGTTTTTAGGATGTTGAACAATCAGGAGAGTGCTTAGCTGCCCCTTACTGCAACTGCTGTTTCTCTCAAATAATGTTTTCCTTTATTGAATTTACTGTAGAACTGAAAATCTTCATGGTACAAATATTTTTTGTGATTTTCATGCTTTCCTTTGGCCTGTGAAAACGTGTTTACAGCAAAGATTGGGTAAACACCCTGAAAATAAACAACTGCGAATATGAGACTGATAGTGCTAGGAAAAGAATTAACACATGCAAAATTAAATACTTGTAAAGAATTTGCTTTCATTAGGGACTTTGGTGCTTATGAAAGCTGGCGAGCTGACAGCCAGGAGAGCTAAAATATTCTGGCCATTGCAAGGGACCTGCACGCACAACAACATCGCAGCATCCTCCGCTCCCTGCTGCCCGGAGCACACCTGACCCTGCGTGCCAGGAGGTGGTTCATTGTCACATGCCTGACCCTGCGTGCCAGGAGGTGGTTCATTGTCACACGCCTGACCCTGCGTGCCAGGAGGTGGTTCATTGTCACACGCCTGACCCTGCGTGCCAGGAGATGGTTCATTGTCACACGCCTGACCCTGCGTGCCAGGAGATGGTTCATTGTCACACACCTGACCCTGCGCCACGGGGGTGGTTCATTGTCACACGCCTGACCCTGCGCCACGGGGGTGGTTCATTGTCACACGCCTGACCCTGCGCCACGGGGGTGGTTCATTGTCACACACCTGACTCTGCGTGCCAGGAGATGGTTCATTGTCACACGCCTGACCCTGCGCCACGGGGGTGGTTCGTTCTCAGACGCCTGACCCTGCGTGCCAGGAGGTGGTTCATTGTCACACACCTGACCCTGCGCCACAGGGGTGGTTCATTGTCACACGCCTGACCCTGCGTGCCAGGAGATGGTTCGTTCTCAGACGCCTGACCCTGCGCCACGGGGGTGGTTCGTTCTCCCGCAGCTGCACTTCCAGCCGCTCCCTCTGTGCCCCAGCAGCAGCGGAGCTCACGGGAGCCCATCTGCAGGGACCCAGCTGGGACAATCCCTCACTTCACAGAGGTCTCCAGGTGGAAATAGTTCCCAGTCACTAGCACCAACCTGGGGACAATATAAACCGCCATCTAGAGGAAGAATCCATTGTAGCCAATTAGCAGTCACGTGAGCAATCAAGTACCTTCGGCCTCCTTCAGACCTGCTTACAGGCTGCAGAGCCCGGGGGCTGCATGAAAGGTCCCCTCTGTCCCGTCTGTCCCCTGCTGCTCTTTACAGCAGCTCGTGGCCCTTGTCTGCAGCTCCGTGGTGACGCGGCGCAGCGCTGGACCCCGGGGCCCGGCGGTGCTGGTGGCACCGGCACTGCTGCACGCCTGGTGACCGCCCTCCCGGGTGGCATCTCCAGGGACATCCGTGGGGTGCCACGGGCTGAGCTTCAGTCCTGGGCACACGGGCTTGCGGAACGTCACTGCAGAGCCGAAATTGGGAGCAATGTCTTCCTCGCACTTGGTGCAGTCCTTATTCCCCAAGATCATGCATTCTTAAAGGGTGATTAATATGATGTTTGGGAGAGGGCATTAAGCGAGGCATCCTATTTACAAAAAGCTTCCTAGTGGAGTATTTGAGAGAACAGGGATCCAGAGAGAGCGTAGTGTGTGTTGTTGGTAATGTAAAGGGACACCGTTATTTGTATTGCATCGCTGAACTCCATTAAGTCTTTTATTCACCTTGTTCTCCAGACAAATGCTGTTTCATGTGAAGCCATCTACCAATCGGAACCCATCAGCAAATCGCTATTTCATTTTTTATGCCTGAAAGGAAGCAGGCTGCTGCTGAATCCTAACAATACGCAGCTTACGGTGCTGCTGGCTTGGTGTGGAGCGGCTGCTCGGCCAGCGGCTCCTGGCAGCACCCGGCTTTGCCCGGCAGCACCCCAATTTGACATGCAGCACCCCAATTTGACATGCAGCACCCCAGTTTGACATGCAGCACCCCAATTTGACATGCAGCACCCCAATTTGACATGCAGCACCCCGGTCTACCCGGCAGCACCCAGTTTGACATGCAGCACCCCGGTCTGCCCGGCAGTGGGGCCGTCCCTCGCCGGTGACCCGGCCGTGCCACTGGAGCCCGTTTTGGCTGTGGGGGCGGGAACACCCAGAGACGGGCCCGTTTGCAGGAGCTGATCCTCGTTGTGCCGAGGCCTCTATGGGGCCGGTTCTCGCTGGAGCTTTCCCAGCACACCCCCTCACTGCTCGTTGGTGGAGCCGGTCGCAGGTGAGGGGTTCCCGTTGGTGTCCCCGCAGGCGCTGGCCCCCCCGCTGCCCCTGCTCCGTCCCACCGGTTCTGGCCGTGGAGCCGTCGCTGGTGGCAGGTCCCCCCTCGGCCTCGGGTCCCTCGGCTCCGCGAGCCACCCGCTTCCCTCTTCTCTGCATTGAGATGAATGTTTAAACAGCACTTGTCCTATAAATCTCCCCGGGAGGCTTTCCTCAGAACAAATAGTTAGCGGGAGAACAAGGCATCTATTTGAGAATGACGGGGTTTCCAATCCATCTATTAAGCAGGTAACGGCTCTCTCTTGAAATGTCAGATCGACTCTTCATCTTCTGCCGGTGCCATTAGTGCGTTATGGCAGAATACAGTACTGCCTATATTTATTTACAAGGAGAAAGAGTCATTGAGATTAATTGCATGGTTGAATATGCAATATGGTAAACAGTTATTTGGAAATGATTGTTTGTGTTTAATTATGACGTACAGGATAAGTTTAACAGTCATAAATTTTTCATTGGATTGTAAATGCAAATGCAAGCATTGCAATATATCGGGGAAGTACATAAATCAGAGCCTCCCTTTGCAGCAGCCCCTGCAGCATAACGCCGCTGTAGTGTAACACTCCTATAGCATAACACTCCTATAGTGTAACACTCCTATAGCATAACACTCCTATAGTGTAACACTCCTATAGCATAACACTCCTATAGTGTAACGCTGCCGTCCCTGGGAGCTGTGGACCCCACGCCTGCTCCCCTGCTCTGCACCGCGTGGGAAAAGCTGATGGGAAAAGTGGCTTGAGAGGGGCTTAGAAACCAGAAATTCCTTGTTTCTTCTTGTTTTGTTCTCTATACGAGCGTTCTGGCCCCAGAGCAGCAGCTCTAATGAGGGATTAACTTCCTCCGGTGTGGGGGCAGGAGGGTCCACGGGCTTCACCCCTTTGCAGCAGATTCCCAGCAAAACAAGAAAACTTTTTGTTTTCATGGAAGTGTCTTGTCAACCCATTCAGCTGGTTCTTGCTCAGATGATTTTTCCCACCTTTTCTCTCTTTCTATTCTTTTCTCTCCTCTTTCTTCTTTCCTCATCCCTCCTTTCCCCAGCACATGCACATGGAGACATGTTCTTCCTCTTGCAATACAGGAGAAAATGAAAAATAGATGTGTAGGGGAAAAAAAAGTTATCAGCAAGATTTGTCAAGAAAATAAATTTAAAAATGAGGGTAGTAATAAAGAGGAAATTTATTTTAAATGGAAAATTGGAAAAGGGAAATGTGTTGGTTTTGGGGGAAGGCAGAGGTAGAACATTGTTTTTCTCCAGTGTGTTCATCTGAGGGAAGGAGCAGTATTTCCCAGCTGTCTAAAACTGGCATGATAATGAAAGATGAGTACTTTTCTGTCTGTATTTCTGAAACTAATCTCTCATGGGACAAAATATCTCACTCAGTGGATTTCATAATGTTTAATTTTGTATTAGGCAAAGAACAAACTGTTTCCATGTTGTACAACCACATGCTCAGGCTTCCTACACAAAGGCAAGTGCTCATTTTCTGAGCAACCACCTATGCCACTGACTGGTACCATTTTTCTCTTCTCACCATCTGCAGAGCTGGAAAGAATGTTCCAATTCCGATGAAAAATTTTATTGCAAAATGTATTTTTCACCAAAAAGACAGATAATAGATTTTGAACAAAAAAGAGAAAAAGAGGGATGTTCTTTTTGACCACTCCTCTTGGAGGGTCTCCTGTTGGTGTATGTTTATTTCACATATTGCAAAAATATATATGGGGAAAAAAAGTGGCACAACCCAATTCTGTATTCAGTTCCCTGTGAGCACGCGTTGTTCGGGAGCGAGGGCTGTGCCAGTCCGCAGACGGTGTGTGGCGGGATGCAGGCAGTTTGCTCACGTGTGCTCGGCACAGGCGCCCTGTGGCGCTGCCCTTGCTGGCTCCATCGCTGGCGCCGTTTCAGCCAGCGCGCTCCGAGTTGCGTTCAATTAGGAGCTGATAGCGGCTTTTGAAAGGCAGCCTGGTTTAAAAGGCTTTCGGCAATCTTGGGAAATGTTGTGCGTTGTTCTGTTTTTTCCCTTTGATAATTAACTAGCCTGAGCCATATAATTTTATATATAATTATTCTTCTTCGCCACATGTGCCGGAAGCGTTCAGAAGCGCTTGTCCTGCCCATCGGGGCAGACCCCGCAGACCCCGCGCTGCTCCTCGGGCTCCAGAGCCTCGCTGGATCTTGGGAGCAAACATGGTCTGTCTTGTCTGTCTCGTGTCTTGGGCTCCTTCTTTTTAGAGGTGATTCCTCTGCAGTAGACATCTGTTTGGTGTGGAAAACCATTTTCTAACCACAGTGAGATGCGCTTGTCAATAACTGGTGGTGGTGCCAGGCAAGTCGGACGGGGCAGGTTGCCCACGAGCTCTCCGTGGCGAGCAGAAAGCCGCCGTGCCGGCCGTGTGGCACGGCGGGATTGGCAGGTGGGGCCCGAACCAGCGCGTCTCACGGCATTTCAGGGCTGTGAATGGGCTCCCGAGGCCGGCGTTAGGCGGGTCTTGGACGTGCGGACAGCGCCGAGCTCGAGCCGGAGGACGCATTAAGTGCTCCTGACCTTGTCATCAAACCTGAAGGTGAAATCTCTCCCCAGATGAGCTCTGTTTATGATGTTTTCGGGCTATTTTAATAGCGCTACCGTAGCACGCTGTGTTTACGCAGCGATGGCAGAGGGACCGTGGTGCTGGGACCTTCCCTGCAGCCACTTTATTGCCACTTTGGTTCTGGTGCCTGAGCTGTGGACGATAACGGACTCACTTGACCTTCAGAGGCCTCCAGAGACGGAGTCACCCAGACATAGCGCGCGGAGGGGAGGGGATGGGAGAGAGCGGATAAATTGCACGTGGATGTTTGTATTTCTGCATATTGTCACTCCATTTAGCTGTCAAGTGCCCCATCGTTATTCTCAAAGACATATGCATTCACTCCTTTATTCTTTGATTAATAAGATGTAAGAGGGAATCTATGGCCATTGCGATGCAGTGAATCAGTTCTGGGGAAAGCTAATTCAGTAAAGAAGAAATTGTCCGTGGGCAGAGGCAATCTGGGGATGGGAGCGCTGAGCTGGAGGTGCGACTGTCTGAACGGCTTTCCCAGGCCCCACCTTGAGATTATTCCGTGCTGGTTTTCATTTCTCGACCCTCTCCTAGTGTCCTGTTGAAGGACACCTTTGAAATGAGGGATGAGCTATAATGAGGAGAGAGATGCAAATTAATCAAAGATGACACTAGAAATGATGTGAAACATAATTTCTTTGGCATAGTGTTCAGCTGCAAGGGGGCACATATATGTGTGTGTGTGTACACGAGCTGTCGTTGCTCATCGCTTGTAACTCTCCTGAAGGGCGATACAAATACAAAAATGAGTAGCTCCTGAAGGGAGGTGTGGGATGACCTTCAGTTAGGGCTCTGGAGTCAGTTCAGAAGTTGTGGGTCCACTTGTTGGCACTCTCCCCGTTTTCCTTTGTGATTCCAGGAGGAACCTTGGCCATCGCAGGTGGAGCAGCAGGTCCCACCAGCACCTTGTCCCCGAGGAGCAGGTGAGTGACAGTGACACATGCAGAGATGGGCTGGGGGAGAAGGGGGGAAATTAAATGTTATTGCCGTATTTTTGTCCCCTGGTGAAGCACTGACAGACACCGTGTTCTGGAGGGGGCTGGCAGCTCCCGCTGGGCAGCGGTTGTGGTTTCCCCGCTTGGCTGCGGTGAGGCGGCCGCAGAGGTAACAGCGGTGTCACTTGCTCCCCCCCCAGCCGGACACCGGTCCCCAGAGCGGGGACACGGGCTGTGCTGCTTTCCCGTCGGAGTCCCCGGCAGCGCAGGGCTGTAGCGATGCTGCGCCAGGTTCCTCTGAACAAACGCTACCTTACATGTCATGAACAAGGTTGCTGAACATTTTTTAAGTAAAGGCCTGTAATATTTAGGTTTTAAGTTGTTTAACAAAGCATGATAAATGAATGGTAATAGCTGTTCTTTGGAAGTCCTGAAAATAGATGGAAATTTGTTAGGATCAATGTATTGTCTATAGGGAACTAATCTGTCTCTGCAAGAAGCTGGTGATTAGTTCTTCTTGTTCTATAAAATTAGAAAATATTGCTATTTATGAAGCATATTTATAAAACTTGCTCTCTACTTTTTAAGACTTGGCTTAAGGGCGTTTACTGTAATTCACATTTATCAACTAACACATATAGCTGCATTACAAAACCAACTTCGATTAAAACCAGATTTGGGAAGTAATGTAGTATGTAGTGTGTAGGGCTCTGGTGGAAGGAAAGCGTACCTGGTTAAAGCACCAAATACGGCTCTTAAAACCTGGCCCAGTGGTATTTTAGCCTGTAAGTTAGTGTTCCCAGAAAACCTTTATTGGCATGAGTCACAGAGATGATGGCCAAAGTCATTCAGCTGGTGACTGGGCGGGATTTTGTCTGCTTGTAAGTGAACCACGATGTATGAGTAACTAAGCAAGAACACATATTTTTTAATGATTATTCAGACTAGATCTAGATCCTAATAGGAAATCAATGTTCAGGTCACAAGGTGGGACAGGAGAATGGGAATCTTAAATCCCATGGGAAATTAAAAAAAAATAAAAGTAGCAGTGAGCATTAGGATGTACGTCAGGAATTTTCTACAGTCAGAGGAAAAAACCAACACACAACAAACAACCACTCGCCATTGTTGTATATTACCAAAATCTATTCTGAGCCCCAACATGTGCGATTGACTTCTGTGAAGAGTAAAATGAAAATGTTGTAATGGGTTAGAGAAAGCTAAACAAGCCAGCACCTTTCAGCTTGAGCCTCTGACATGTCAGAACTGGCAAAATATTTCACTGTGCAAGTTATTAAAAATGAGGAAATTGTGTATGGTGTAAAGTTTGATCTTGATTGATTGTGTATGCTGAGCGCTGAGTCAGGTCAGTCCAGGAATTGCACAGATTGCTAACGTGCTCAAAACTGTTTTCACTACTTTGCTAAAATAAATACCTCAGTCCTGCCAAAACATATTAAAGGTAAAATGAGTCACCAGGATGGCAAATGAAAGAAAACTCCCTTGCAGGAGGTGAGCGGTCCTGCGGGGCAGGGAGCAGCCTCAGGAGATGGAAAGGCTTCACAGCCTTCACCCTCAGACGGGGAAAAGAAAAACCCGTTTTTAGAAAACCCAATGAGAGAGAATTAGCTGGCGTACGTGCCTGCAATGAGATTAAATCTGAAGTAACTATAAATACCTCCAGCGTCTTTGGGAACAGACAGGTATGTGGAGTTCCCTGAATGTCTCTAACAAGAGAAGGAGTTTGAAAAGGTCTTAACTAAAAGCTTTAATATAAAGATGGAAATACAAAGTTAACTTGCAGATGAGGAATTAACTTCTTCTTAGTAATTTTCCAGAGGAAAAGCATTTATACCGTACTTCTCACTGTGCAATGTGCCTTCTCGTTGCAGGCTGGAGGAGCGTGTGGCCACGCAGCACCAGGTCCCGTCCTGGCCAGGGTCTCACCAGCCGGGGCTTTGTCCCCTCGCCGGGTCACAGCACGGCGCCGGTGCCTGGGGGGCGTGGGGGCCCCAGCGCCCCCTCGGGGCTGCGACCGCCGTGGGGCTCTTCGGGAGGCGCCGCTTCAGGTAACTGCTTCGGGTCAAAGTTTGGTTACAAGCAGAGCGCCAAGAGCTACCAAGAATTAGAAGAATGATATTACATCTTAAGCCAGCTAAACTTTGTCCAAAAGGGCATCCTGTAATGAATTTTAAATTAATTTAAACAAGCTTAAAACAAAAATTGAAGCATTAGAAAGAACATATGCAATCTCAGGACTTGGACAGCCAGATGCCACAATCTAATAACTTAATATAGTCTTAATTAGGTTTTGGTGGTGCTGGTTTTTATAAAACAATCCTGTCCGTTGCTGTTCAGAAAACTCCTTCATACAAACTGTGTCACCATTACAATGAGCCGAAGCTGCAGCTGCCAGCGCCTTCTCGCTCAAGGGCCACGACCCAAGTTCTGCGAGTGCAGCGACCAAAGACCTCCTGCCCTCGCTGCCGCACACGGGCGAGCAGAACACGAAATACTCAAGCGGCGGTGGGGCCGGGGTGCCCCTGCAGCTGGGAAAGGGGCGGCAGCTGGGGGAACACAAGGCGCTTTCTCTGCAGCCCCAGAAACCCACCTGCATTCTGGTAACTCCTAGAGCTGCTCAGGAATGAAAAAGCCCCAAGCTAAAGCTCATAAGAAAAATGGTCAACCATCTGTAATTGTCAGTGCTAGCCAAAAAAGCAGAAATGGCTCTTTTTATAGAGCTGTCCAGGTCCAGCACTAATAAATCACTGCTCCAGCCTGGAGCTTGGGTTGTGTGACCTGTTAGCAAGAGTAAATGACAAAATGGCTTTGTGAAAGGAAAAACATAGAACGTGAGGGCACGTAAACACTGCGGGGGTTAGTGGGAGGAGCATCCCTACCAGGAAAGTGTTGGGGAATTTGTGTGGTACCCTTGAGGCAAATTAATCAGACATTTGTGCAGGTAACACATAAATTTGCCAACAAAAGGCAGACAGCCTTATGTTTTGAAATCGCACACAAGTGCAGACCCCGCTCATTTCCGATGGGCTTTCAACATCAGATCATCACTGCAATTCGGTTGGACGCAACAGGTAATCACCATGTGCATCCCCTGTTTTAGCTGTGGTGTGGCCGTCTATGGATTCCCAGGCCCTCATTAAAAAAATCTGCTGTGTTCCATGTGTCCAGCATGGTGACAATGAAAATCATTTTACAGAGCAAAAATTGCAAGTGCTGATTGAAAGAACCAAAGCACCAGAGTCTGCACCAGCAGCCGTACCACGGATCTGCAGCTCGGCGCCGGCACGGGCGCCGGCACGGGCACCGGCACCGGCACCGGCACCGCGGCACTGGTGGAAACGGCTTCTGTGGTTTCCTGCAATATGTGGTTTCCAGCAGAGGGTGGCAGTCCCTGGTTCACATAGCCAGGTTGTTTTAAAGATAAATATAAAAAAGAGAGTATGTAGGGGGATTAGCAACTTGGATGCTTTGTGTGTGTGTGTGTGTGTGTGTGTGTGTAAAAAAATAAAAAAACCAGGATATATGGGACATAGAGAAAGACGGACACTGTGTGTGTAGAAAAAAATTTTAAAAGAGCGTATGTAGGGGGTTTAGAGAGACAGACACTGTGAAAAAAAACATCGAATGTAGGTGGTAGAGAGACAGACGGACACTGCGTGTGTGTGTAAAAAAAAAAAGAACATATGTAGGTGGTCAGAGAGAGACCCTGTGTGTGTGTTAAACTAAAAAGAGCACATATGTGGGGGAAAAGAGGCGGACAACGTATGTGAGTGTGTGTGTGAAAAAAATAAAGAAAAAGTGTGTGTAGGTGTATAGAGAGATGGACCCTGTGTGTGACTGTAAGAAAAAAAATTTTAAAAAGAGCATATATGGGGAAATCTAGAGAGACACATACTCTGTGTGTGTGTAAAAAAAAAAAGAAAAAGCATATGTGGGGGGTCAGAGAGCGGCACACTGTATGTGTGTAAAAAAATTCTTTTAAAAAGTATGTAGGGGAAAAGAGAGAGACGGACACTGTGTGTTAAAAAAATTAAAAAAAAAAAAAAAAGAGTAAATAGGGATATAGAGAGATGGGCACTGTGTGTGTAAAAAAACAAATAAAAAAATTTTTTTGAAAAGCATATATGGTGTATAGAGAGGTGGACACTGTGTGTAAAAAATAAGTAAAAAAGAGCATACGTAGGTGGTCAGAGAGGCACTGTGTGTGTGAAAAACAAGGATACATAGGCAAACAGAGACAGACCCTCTGTGTGTGTGTGTGGAAAAAAAATTTTAAAAAGCATATATGGGGATAGAGAGACAGATACTCTGTGTGTGTGAAAAAAAGAAAGAAAAAGCATGTATAGAGGGTCAGAAAGAGGGACACTGTGTATGTAAAAAATTTTTAAGAGAGTGTATATAGGGGACGAGAGAGAGGTACACTGCGCATGCGCGTGTGTGTGTAAAAAATAAAAAAGTATATTTGGGGTTAGAGAGAGATGGACAGTGTGTGTAAAAAAATCAAAACATTTAAAAAGAGCACATGTGGGGAATAGAGAGAGACAGACACTGTGTGTAAAAAATAAAGACGAGCACATGTAGGTGGTCAGAGAGAGGGACACTGTGTGTGTGTGTGTGTGTGTGTGTAAAAAAATAAAAATTTAAAAGAGCATATGTAGGGGAATAGCGAGACAGACACCGTGTGTGTGTGTGTTAAAAAAATAAATAAAAATAAAAAGAGCATGTATGTGGTATAGAGAGACGGACGCTGCCTGTGTGTAAAGAATAAAAAGAACATATATGGGGTACAGAGAGTGGCGATGGACGCTGTGTGTGCACGTGTGTAGCGGGACCATGTGTGCAAAATGCAGAGTTAAGAGCATATAGAACATGTACAACAGAAAGTACAGCATATAATGTGATGGGAAAGAAACAGAAAGGGAGTGTAAATCTGTCGATTGGTTTTATGTATTTATAGTACGTGCACTCTAATGTGTGTTTAGGTATAGTTTGTGTCTGTTTATATCTTACCTGTAGATATTATGTGTATGTATATAAAATCTATAACTATAAATCATGTATGTTATATATGCTATGTATTGTATATTTTATAGTGTGTGTGTATATATATAAAAATATACATTTATGTGTGTGTGTGTGTATATATAAATATATCGGCAGAAAAAGAGCAGGAGAATATGCAACTCTCTGTGTGTGTGTATATATATATGTATAGTGTGTGCACTTATGTATTTATAGTGTATACATAGTATGTTTTTTTATCTACATACATGTTGTGTGAAAGCCAGCCAGAGTACGTGCACATGTACATAGACACATATAGATATATAGGGTGTGTGTACAGAGTGCGTAGTGTGCATGTATCCCTGTCCTCAGTGTGATTGCATGCATTTTTCTCTCTGTGTGCATCCCCTCTATATAATACATATTATATGTTACATAACATCTAATATGTAATTAGATATTGTATCTCTCTATATCCATAGAAACGTACCCACAACTATACAACATGTGTTACATTCCTAGAACATGCGTCTGCATATATACACGTTTATGTTTTCATACAGATACGTCCATGTTCACACATCGGGGTGTCGCCGTTCAGTGAGGTCCATCACACGCAGTCACCCCGCTCGCTGGCAGCCGTGGCCGCGCCGCCGTCCCCGTGTCCCCACGGCCGTCCCGTGTCCCCAGGGCCGCCCCCGTGTCCCCACGGCCGTCCCCTTGTCCCCATGGCCGTCCCGTGTCCCCATGGCCGTCCCCTTGTCCCCATGGCCATCCCGTGTCCCCACGGCCGTCCCGTGTCCCCACAGCCGTCCCGTGTCCCCATGGCCGTCCCCTTGTCCCCATGGCCGTCCCGTGTCCCCATGGCCGCCCCGTGTCCCCATGGCCGCCCCGTGTCCCCACGGCCGTCCCGTGTCCCCACGGCCGCCCCGTGTCCCCACGGCCATCCCATGTCCCCATGGCCGCCCCGTGTCCCCACGGCCATCCCGTGTCCCCACAGCCGTCCCGTGTCCCCACGGCCGCCCCGTGTCCCCACGGCCATCCCGTGTCCCCACAGCCGTCCCGTGTCCCCACGGCCGTCCCGTGTCCCCACAGCCGTCCCGTGTCCCCACGGCCATCCCGTGTCCCCACAGCCGTCCCGTGTCCCCACGGCCGTCCCGTGTCCCGCGGCCGCCCCCGTGTCCCCACGGCCGTCCCGTGTCCCCACGGCCATCCCGTGTCCCCACGGCCGCCCCGTGTCCCGCAGCGACAGCGACGGGCTCGTGACCGCAGCGCTGGGCCGCCGCGGCTGCCGGAACCCTTGTCCCCCGCGGCCGCAGGCTCGTCGGTGCGGGATGGTTCGTGCGAGAGCGTTAGCGCGTCCTGTGTGCTGAGTCACCCCTTTCTGTGCAAATACCACGGTAAAGAGACGTGACATTTTCTGGGCCATTCTGCTGTATTAATAAGATCCCAAGTACAGGGCGACCTTTTCACAAAGGATTTGTAAATGCCAAAAACTGCATAAAAAATCTCTCTTTCTCCAGCAGACAGAGGCGTCATAACTTCGCACTTCTTTCTTAAATGGTGTTTTCCTGCCTTTCCCCTTTGGTTTTTATCATCTCTTTCCACTAAATGAAAGTAATGAAATCTGAACCGTCGATAACAGCCACGAAAGAGAGTGAACAAAACCCAGCGGTGAAGTCCCGGCCGCGGTTGGTGCGAGCGGGTGAGCTCCAGGAGCGGGACGGCCGGGGCTCAGCGCAGCCCTGGGCACTTTGTTATCACCTGCATCTCCTACAGGCCACAGCAGAGCTACATAGGTCTGCTTTAAAAATTATTTAAAAACAAAAAAGCAAAAGGTTTTTCATAAGCTACAGCTTAAAAAGGAAAAATTGAGGCTGACCAACCCCTTCCCTGGCAGCTCCGGCACTGTTATAGTTCCGACATTTCCATCATCGTCTACATTTCACTTCTGCAGCGTGAGGCGTTACCTCTTGTTCAGTTCATGCTGACTAAAGAGAGTAATTGGTCCCTGTCCTCTTTATTATGTCCCTCTAAGTATTTGTAAAGAATTATCATGGCTCCCTCCAGTCCTCTTTTCTCGTCACTTAAAGATTCCCAATTCATTTTACTCTGTCCTCCCTGACCCTCCCTCCCACTCCCACTTTATACATCAAATAAGTAAGCCTAATTACTTTGCAGACATATCATATTAAGATGAGGATATTAAGGGGGGGACAACAAAGTGCACTGAAAAAGCAATCGCTCGAATTCCCGACTGACCACGGGCTCTGCCTATGGGCTAAGGCAGCTCAGACCTGGGCGTGGGAGCTCTGCAGATCCCGTGTCCCGTCAGACGCCACCACGCCAGCAGCTGAAGGCACACAAGACATCACCGGGCATCGCCGGGCATCGCTGCGCTGCACCGCGACGCGCAGCACCATGGAGACGCAGGTGGAGGCGCAGCATCCCCTCCTGCACCCTGTAACATTAAGATGGGTTAATTTGGCTTTACAAAGTGAAAATGTCAAGCTTCATTTATATGCTGGCACCCAGCGTTAATTACCTTTCCCTTTTTTTAGCAACCATTCTTGTGTTCTGTTTCTTCACTTAAAGCTGATAATAAGCTGTCCATCTATATAACCATTCTGCTGACACAAATCATGATGAATATGAAAAGCAATAAAAAGCAAATCTAATGAGACATTGCTCAGAATGAGACAAAAAAATTGAACCACGGTCTTTAATCATCAATGTGGAAAGCCAACCGGAATAAATTTGTTTCAAGGAGGCCTCATTTCTATTTAAATGTAAAATACACTGCGATGTTTTAAGAACCACAGAAAACTATGGAGTTCTGATAAAGTATTAGCTTTGTAATCCCAGCCAAAGAAATAAACAATGAACAAACATTTCCCCTCCAACATTGCAAAGAGGCCAACAGCTTGCTTAGATTTTCCAGAGTGAAATGCAGAAAACCGTAGATCGAACAAGGTCGCTGGAAACTTCAGTCACTCCTTTGCTCTGGAAGACAAGGACTCACAAAATTGCCGGCAGCATCATCAACGCTGGCAGAAAAAGCCTAATTCTGACCTGATGCTGTTATAAGTAAGAATATCGTTACATAAAATCAGTAAGAGGTCATGAGCAGCTTGAGCAGCAGCTCCAACACCTCCCAGAGTCACTGCGGCAAATGGGGTATTGAAATCACTTCCCGGCAATATTTTTTCTTTTCTCCTTTTCGCCCTCCACGGTAGTCGTATTTTCCCACATTTCACTTTGAAGCTGTATCTCTATTTGCACCCATTGCAGAGTAAAACATAAGACCCAGTTCCACTGTAATGATCCAAATGTTTCAGAGCAATATACCAAATGCTGTGATTCTGAAGTGAGCTTTATATTGGGAAAAATTATGAAATTTATAGTAACAATGCCATTCTTCGGGAACAAAGAGTCAATTACACAGCTCAAGGGTACCTAAAAATAAGTTAAGGTGCCAAACTGTGTGCTGTTTGCTTCTCCCCCCTTTCCTCCCCGCAGCTACTTCTGCTGCGAGCTTCTCATGCGCTGTTCGCACCCAAGTACAGACAAAGCAGGTGCGTTTGGAGCGGCCCTTTATCAGCTGAGGGGTGTCCGGAGCCGCACCCCGGGCTGCGAAACACCAGCAACCAGAACAAGCCCCAGCGCGGGCAGAGCTTTGGCGCCGGGAAAGCTCCAGAGCCCACCCGCGGCTTCGCCTTCCCCAGCTCCGCCGCAGCTTCCACTGGATACGCCACGCTCAGTGAACCAGCTCCTCCCCTCTGCCACAAATTAGCTTAAAAATCCTAAGACTTCCAAAGAGAAATTCGCTTGAGGGTTGCTGTTTACCTTCTGGATAGAGATTTCAGAATGTGCTCAGATCTCATTCCCTCCTTCTTTATGCACTGATAAAATCATTAAGAAAAAGAAAACAAACTCCCAGCCCAGTGTCCTCAGAAAGTGGGGCATTAATAAGCATCAGATGTTGCAGAAACCCACAGTGAGACTTTGGATAAATGGTGTGAAGAAGGTGAGACTATGAATGTCTGTTCCTTGCGTTCAGGACAACGTGAAAGGGGCACCCAGTTAAATCACCAGGCACTGAGTAATTAAATAGTGAGATGTGTGACGGCCAGGAGGATAAACGGGTTCAAAAAGGGATTCAATTAATTCAGAGGAGAAACCTATCTGTGGCTATTAAGCTCCTTGGTCCCAAAGCAAATTCAGGCTCAGGAAGTCTCTAATCTGCTAATTACTAGAAACTGGGAGGCTTATTTGCAGGCACGGATCACTTGGTACTTGTCCAGTTTCTGCTGGAGACAGGGTACTGGGAATGAGTTTGGATGCTCTGATGTAGCTGCCCTTTAGGTTTGTGAGGGCTCTTCTTCCTTGCGTATTTCTTAAATTATTTAGATGATCTTTTATTATTGTAATAAATAATTGCACTGGCACAAGCTGAACATTAACATTTGCAGTGTGGGTTGAGGAAAAAACATTATCTTTAAGCCTCCACACTGAAAATGATCCTCACCAACAAGTCAGTGTCACAGCAGAAGTTCCCTCTGCAACACGGATCTCTGCTCCTCCTCCGGGTCTTTTGAACCCCAGTGTCTCCACCGCAAGCAACACTAACAAACAACAAAATCCACATTCCTTCCCCAACAGACACCCGCTCCTAGCAATTTCAGATGTGGTTTTGTTTCCTTGTTTTATCTGCATGAACAGTTTGAATGGTTTTATAATTTGCCTGTGCTTCCATTTTATTACGTCTGCCTTCCATCTGTTATTTTTATGGTTTGTGTTACCATTCTACTCTCACTAATGCCAGCGGCTCTACTGTAAAACCGATATTGCATCCCAGGAACTTACCACCTTACTCGGAAAATATATCTTGTGCATGATGGCGTAAGAACCGCCTGGAGAAGAATGAATGGATCTTTTGTTAATGATTTTCTTTTAGAAGAGCCCATGCAATAGTTGCGCCTGCTGCAAATGCAGCTTCTCGCTGCGCTTTGCAGACGTCCCACTGAATGATTCAGAGCCCATTCAGCAAATCGAAAGAAAAACCTGGTTACACAGGAGTGTTTATCCTTTAGATAAGGGATGACACCACTTTCTGCATTTTTAGAGAGTAAACGCTTCACGTGGAGGGAAACCCTTACCTTGTATATCAGCTCCCGGGCCTGGGCTTTGGTGGCAACTGCCCACAGCTCACGGGCACTCAACAAGTGCCACCTTAGCATCTGCTGCAAGAGTCCATACACGTGAAAATAAATATAGATTCCTTTAGTATCGTCTCCAATACTAAATTATCAACCTCAGATTGACAGCAGATGAGTCCCACACGTGTTGCAGTCCTAGGCCAGTTAAAATTTTCACTTATTTGTGGTAACACACAGTTTTTCTCCTTGTGTTGTAATTTTCCAAGCACAAGTATAATTGGCTCTGGCCTGCTACCAAGAGGTTTATTAAAACGGCAAGGAATGAAACTAATGATTGTTAAGAAGATCTAATTCCAAGGATCCCGAGTTGTTCATTGCACATTTATGGCTACTAACCAGCAGCACTCAGATAAAGGCCTGTGGATTTGTTTACCTTGCCAAGGCACTAAGATGTGTCTGGTCACGAGAATGGAAAGATTGAGGCAGAAATCAATACGGAGCTACTGAACACCCTACTGCGCAGCTGGAAGAGACTAATTTGATGATGAGCCTGTGAGTCCAATAAAAATGGGCATAATTTAAAATGTATTAAAAATATAAGCTGCTAAAGCATCAATATTTAAACACCATCCCCTACAGTGTCACCACAGATTTTGCAGGAGGAGCAGATATTGTTGAAGATGAAGGTGACAGAGATGCAAGAACAGCCTGAAATGCTTCTTTGGCCAAATTCCTGATGTGGATTTGAATAAAACTGTCTCGGGGCTAAATTTGCACTCACATGTTCTCCCTCTCATGGTTAAGGACTGTTGTGAAATGGGTCTCCAGTCTCCGCGCAGGTCAAGTGACACCAGACGAACGCAGAGTTAATTTGCAGCGGGTGCATCCCCGGCGAGCACACGCTCAGCCTGGGAACCGCTGCGTGTGCCGGGACAACCGTCCTGGGCAGGTGCCGCCACCCAGAGCCCGGGCAGAACGTTCCGTTTCAATACGGTCGGTGCAGGGAGGCGACCCGCCTGCTGGAACAGACCTTTCTCCAGGGGACGCCCGCTGGGAGCCTGAAGCAGAGGCTGCTCCGACCACTGAGAGCAACAGGTCACTGTGAAGATGATCAGGACTGAGCCACAAGTGACTGCACATCTCCTGAGCCCTGCTGACGATCAGCGTGTGCACCCAGCTCAAACACTGCTGGAGAGAACCACGGGCTGCTGGAGAGCACTTTCCGCTGCGGATCCTAAATCATTTGTCATTCGCTTTCCAGCATTGCTTCATGCCAAGTACTTCAAAGCACCAAGATTACTGGACGATGCAAAAGAAAATCTTCTGCACGGTCACACCAGGAGACAGACGTTACTGCTGAGGAGCGTTTAGGGACACGTGAGCTCGAGCACAAGCAGAGCCCAGCGGCGCTCTGGGCGAGGGAGGCAGGTCTGCAGAGGACCAGGACCCGCAGCTGAAAGCCGGCGGCTCCAAAGACCTGGCGTGGAAGGCACAGAGCAGCAGCTCCCACCGCCCAGCCCGACAAAGCCCCTGCCCCGTCCTCCCCGCGGCAGACCAAGTGACCAAGCTCCTGCGGAGACACCTCTCTGCTCCCAGTGATCCTGAGCCAAGGCACCGCACACCAAACTGCGCTGCATGGGCTAATTTGCACTTCAACTAGCTTACTGCTACAGAGATCCTTGCAGTAGTTAATCCAGAGGCCATCTGCTGAGGATAGCGCATTTATCACTAAGAATCTACCTATCTGCATTGTACTAGGCATGCACATGCTGAATCTCAATCATATTCACTTAGACACTCTCTTATACATACCATGAAATTTAACAAGGTATGTCCTATATGGGACTGTAACATTGCAGCTGTGTGGACTAATTAGATAACACTCATTATTGTTCATTCAATTTGCATTTGCAGATGCAGGGAGCTGAGTGCTGACTGCTCTCAGGCTCTGATTGATTGCTCCCACTTTGCATTCATTAGGAAGGTGGCCTCAGCACAGTAGTTTTACAACATGTGTTTGCTACCACTTAACTGGATGTGCCAGTCAAACGCCTTGAACTGTGTCTCTTGATTAACAATATTTTGCAAATATGGCACAGTCTATCTGAGCAGCACAACAGGCGGATCATGGAGCCGGTGCGCGGGGCGAGCGCCGCTCCTGCAAAACCTTCCCCTCCCCACATGTCAAGGGTCAGAAACCCAGCTGTGGCAGTGCTGGTGGGATCCAGGTTCAGCCTCCAGACCTGCTCTGAGCAGACACTGCCACCTCATCTTGCTTCAATTTCCCCTTTTTTTAAATTTCTCAGATGGTGATGCTTCGAGGAAGGAAATTTCTGAGCCTTCGGAGTTGTGGTTGTGCTTCTCGGCTGGAAGAGCATCAGGGGATACTCGCCCCTGCAGACCCACTCCCCTGCCAGCTCTAAAATTTAATCTAAAATGTAATCCTTCCTTCAACCAGAGTATTGACTGCCTGCTTAGTCCGACCTCTCAGCCTCCGAGGCCCCATGTTTTATTTTTCATAACACTGTAAAACAAAACCTGGGAAATAGCTTTTCCTCGCAATAACCAAGTCTCCACCAAACAGGAGAGCCGAGCGTCCCGCCCGGCACCGCCGGTCACCGCAGCAGCGGGTACCGGGGTGTCTGCCATCCCCACGCCACCTCACCAGGGGTGTCGGTCTGGCTGAATTCAGGCCAAGCTGACAAAGCAGCTGCAAGCTGGAGTCTGAAGGACACCAAGCTTGGCCAAAGCAGAGAGAATACCTTTGCTGGTGGCCCAATGGGGCAGTCAGGAAGCTCCAGCCCTCTGAAAGGAATTGGGAGGTCACCAACAGAGGTGATGGACCAGGCTTGCGTTTTGGGGCCATTTCTGGGAGAAAGGCACATTAAGAATAAATCAGTCTGCCCAGGTGTCTTCTGTGCCGGAGCTGCGGCTCTGCAGAGCAGCGTGGGGCGCATACCCCAAAGCACCCACACAGCCAGGTGACGATGCTGCGGAGGAGCAGTGGCTGTCCGGGGCGGACACTGGCACGGGGTGTCTGACACCCTGCTCCCAGCCCGGCCAGTGCCCTGCGATGGCAAGATGCTGCCAGTCAGAGCACAACCGATTCTGGGGGACTTTTTCCATTAAACTCAGTGTTGCCAGGTTGCTAACACAAGGCAGCTCTGCTGCCATCACGTTAGGCAGATGAACTGTTGCTTCAGCTCATTTCAGTGTGAAACACTCTCACTTTTTTCCTTTTTGCATATGCAATACTCACTGGATAGTTCAGGTCTATGCATAACATATTTATTCAACAGTAATAATTTCATTTCTGCAAAGAAAATATGTTCCACTATTGCTGCAGCTGACAGGCTCTGGCATAAGTTGGAAGCTGAAGCTCCAAAAGGAGGGAGAATATGTTTATGGGATGAACCACAGCTGTTTGCAGTATTCCTCTGCCCTAGCAATTACTTTAATAGGAAGAATTCCTGGAGGGTTATTTGGCTTCTGCACGGCAGCTGCTGTGTTCACAGGCACTAGTCAGGGTATCAGACAAGCGAACCTCTGAAGACATTTCTGTTCTTGTAAAGCATTTTTTTTAAAAGGAAGAGGGTTCAATTCTTCAGCCTGCTCACATACCAGAAAGTACTTGCTCCCATGGGTAGCATGGAAATAGTAGAAAAACTGTTGTATTATCATAATTGTTTATTAGCATTGCTGAACTTCCCCAAACCTCCCCTCAAGGTAGAAGAGGAGGTCGCTACCCAACTTGAAGATGCAGAGCAAGGTAAGACACATTCCTACAGAAAAGGTGAATTATCTGGCTCCGTACATTTTTGCCTAAGGAAAAAAGGCCGGACCTCTTGAACCTGTTCACATGGCTCTGTGGTTTCTGCCTGTGTCTTTTGTGCACTAAGTGGTAGAACAATTTCTGGAGGCTGTCTCAGGTCAGGCTTGCTGCGGTGGCACAATGGGGATTGTTTGCTCCATTGCTGTTTTCAACAATAAACTAGAATCTATTTAAAATTCAGCAGCACCTTGTGGATGTGTTGCTGCTTTGCCTCAGAAACAATCACCATCAGGACAGCCCTCAGACAGCACTGCTTGCTAAATAAAAACCACAAATTCCTCGCTGAAGGGGAAAGCTCCCCAGGGACTAGCAATATTTTAGCCTGCTTGTCATCCAAGGGCTTCAAAGTACTTTAGAAGTATTAATTAAGTCTCACGGCGTGTCTGTAAGAGGGAGGTTTAGAGTTTGCTGGGCGGTGGGTAGCAGCAGGGTCCGGGGCTCACCGAGGCGCGAGGATGGCGGCGCTTTGGCTCGGGCGTTGCGAGTCTGAGCACCCGCCAGCGCAGGCGGGAAGAGAGTTCCCAAATGCCCGTGAACCCCCAGGGCCTGCCCCAGGCAGGAGGAAGAGGCTGGTGGTGGCGGTGCAGAGGAAGGCTCCAGTGCCCGTCACAGCCGCTCCGTGTCCCCGGCCCGTCCCCGCTGCCTGGCCGAGCCCGAGTGGCGTCCCCAGCCCGTGTCGCCTTGAGCAGCGCTGGCAACCAGCCCCGTCCTTCACCGAAACATCTTACGCAGCCAGCGGGATTTGTTTCAGGTGGCTTCATGAGAAAATGAGTAAACCCCTGCCTGGGTTTTTACTTTTGAACCAGCTGTCCAAAACATTAAATATTTTAATTCCTTATAGCTTTAAAATGTTATACTCATTTTTATATCTAGAAATGCACATGCTTTTTGTGCACAGGAAAGCTGCCAGCAGTTCGTCCCACCAACGGGGCTTTATTCACAAACTTACGAGTATGTAAGGCTGAATATTCATTTGGCGGGTTTAATTTAACAAACCTGATTAGAGATGAAATCAAAGAGCAGCTGAATGACATTTGCACGATGTGGCATTTGGCACAACTCCGGGCACTGCAGAAATGAACACCTGGACGACACCCAGGGGAACAGCCCGACCAGCAGCTGCGCTGGGGATGGATGGACAGACTGATGGATGAGCCTAAACCAGCAGCTGCCGGATGCCCCCTGTGAAGTTTGTTACTGTTGACATTCCAGTTAAGAATTGTCTGCTTTGAAGAGACCGTCTCCATCATTTCTATGAGTTAATATGCTTGAGAAGTCCACCACTATGTGCAGAAATCAAATGACTCTTACCCAAAAATAGCCCCTTCACCCTGCGGTAACACAGCTGAGGAAGACAGACGTGATTCCTGTTGCCATGGGCTTTTCTGGGCAACCCCCAGGTTTAACCACCAGCAGGGTGCTCATCCACAGGAGATTTGTCCATTCTTCCACTTGGGACAGAGTCTGGTTTGCAAAAGTCATTTGCACTATGCGGAGAAAATCATCTACTCTTACCCCCCCAGACCGCAAACCATTTCACACGCGTGTTTGCAGGGAGAGTCTCGTCCTCACAGGCAGAAAGTGCTCATTGCCAACAGGGAAAAGGTGAGGAGAAAAACTCCAAAAAACTTTACACCAAAACGTGACTTTCAGCTCACTGCGTAATGGAAGAAGAGAGATGCAAACACACCCAGGCCTGTGGTTATAAACTCTGGGTCACAGCCTGGATGTTCCTAAAAATAATGATTCATGTGTGTCGTGTTCAAGGAAACTCAAAGCACCTAGCAAGAATTAGGTTATTTACTCTTCACATGCTTGAAAAATCTAAGCCTTTATGATCACATTTAACATAATATAAAGTCTCACCTCAAGTCCAAACCCATTTTTGGATAACAGCTGCATCTGGCTTTTGACTGTGCTTCATCCCTCCAAAAGCACCGGCTTGGGAGGATCGCAAATCCCGTTCCAGACGACGGTGGTGGTTTGAGCATCCTCCGTGCTCAGGGTGGCCGAGCAGCAATGCCGTCAGCTGGAGCATGGAGACTCGGTCCTCCCGGGTACCCAGACATGTTCTTTCGAGTTGAAAGGAATGGGAATCGGTGGCCTAAATGAAAGTTAAATGCTTTAATACTTCTGTGGAAAAAGATGTAAGAGAGCAAAGCACGTGTAAATAACATCTGCCAAATCATGACTCAGAAAGTTGGCCAGAAAAAGAAAAACCTAACAAATATCCTGTAACTCACAAAGGGGAACACAGATAACAGTTTGCTATCACTAAATAATGCTTCTCATGTGCAGAAATGTCGTCTTTTATCTAGATATTTAGATTAGAACAGAAGTCCAGTGATTTTTGTCAGTGCCATTAGTTTCTCTGGATAGAATATTAGAGCGCTGCTATGGCAGAACATCAATAACAGGGGAGATAAATCCTCCTGAAGCGTTAATTTTCTCAGCATTGTGAGATCTAACTTACGCATCATCACCATGCATCAGTGAGGGATAATGTGAGCAGGCACTGTAAACATCATGCTACGAATAAAACAATATAATTCAAGTGGAATCTGTTTCTGACATTTACATTTGGTAACAGGGATGGGGCTCCAACAGTTTCCAATAACAACCTGCAGCCCGAGCCAGCTCCCGCAGCCAGCAGCGGCCGCTCTCACAGCTTCGCAATAAGCACCAATGAAAATAAGGGCCAGAGCTGCTTGGTATGAATCAGCCCAACCCTGTGAATCCAGCAATGTAGTAATCAGGGGAAAAGAAAAGGCAGGAGCACATGGAGAAAGTAAGTGTAATTTAGTTATTATGGGTAGTTACATGCAAACTCGCCCTTCGTTGTGTTGAATGCAGTTCCCTGTGAAAAGGCAATTTGCTCTGCCGGCTCGATTCTGATCTGCAGTCTGGATGCCCCAGTCATTTGGACCTTGTGAATATTTAATTCCTGCCTGATTCAGTGGCAAGCAGTTCTCTGGCTGCACTTTCTTCACCCTGTGCTGAGGTTAAGGAGGGAAAAGGACCCGCAGCCCACGGAGCTGTGACCGCGGGGTCCCCGCCGGGACCAGGCACCTGGGTACGGGCTCTCTACCCAGAGCCGTTTGAGACACGAGCAACTCTCCTCTGGACCTGCCTCCCCCTGTGCTTACTTGAGCCACACTATTACTAGAACTGGGTGAATACTGCACAGAACTGTGCACAAACGTTCCTTGGAATTTTTTAAATTAGTCTCAACCATTTTCTCACTCCTTTTACATGGGGTTTTCACTCCTGTGACTTTATTTAGCAGCCCTATTTACTGTCAGTGTACTCACTGAAGCAGCAAATTGTACATGATTATTGGCTATTATTCACTGAGAGTAAAGTGATAAATGAATTATTAATTCTCATTATTAGCACTGTTGTCCTGTTGCCTGGAGGCCTCACTGAAATCAGGACCCCATTGCTGTAGGTGCTGCACAAGCAGATAGGGAGAGACAGTTCTTGCTCTCCAAGCGCTCCCAGCCTGCAGAGAAGCTGCGACATGGGGGAAGGATGGGAAGAGACGCTGGCCTGCTCAGCGTTGACTCCAGCCTCGCGGCAGAGCTGAGAACAGGGCTTTCCCGAGGACACCTCGGGCGACGGCTTCTTCTCACATCCCTTTGTGCACTCAGTCTCCTGGGGGTAACCAGTCCTCCCCAGAGAGATGACATCTCTCTCCACCCATTTGTGCATCCTTTTGACCAGAAACTAGCACGGAGACGCACGAGACAGCAGGGAAGGCTGTTCTTAAGGGCTGAGCGCTCGGGAGCTCCGGACCAGCCCCGCAGCTCCCGCGGGCTGAGGACACGCTGCCTCTGCTGGATGGGGTCTCAGCCCCAGCCTCCCCTCCCCGCTGCTCCCTGCAGCAGCCAGACCCCCCCGCACCCACCGCATCCCCTCGGAGTAACGCAGCACTGCTGCCTCGAGCTGCCAACAGCCCCTGAACCGTCCAACCGCCACCGTGTTTGCAAGGCAAGCTGTAGCCTCCAACACCACCACTGCCCTCCTGTACTCTTCCAGAGACAGTTCCCTCAAGTCCACCACCTCGTGACCAAAACACAGCTGAAACTCTAGAGCCAGAGCTCTGCACCTGAGCTACGGAACACTCAAAGGTTTATCACCCCCTTGGTGATCTGCTCCAGCACAGCACGATTTCTGCTGTCCTGTCGTTACGCCAGCATGTTTCAGGAACTGTCAGGCTCGGAGAAATTCAAGGGCTCAGTGCAGGTGACATTAAAGAGGGTCCCTCTGGGTGCCAGCGGTGCCGGGGGGGAGCAGCCGGGGTGGGGGGGCATTGCCATGCAGCCTCTGTCCCCATCCCCGAGCAAGGCATGGGCAAGTGTCGACAGGACGAAACACAGTACAGTCACACCCTCTTCCTTCTTGAGGAGCGCTGCATTAGCCATTAATTTCATTTAAGTTCTTTCTTGTATGGTGTTGTTGAACTAAATTGAATTTGTCCACTGGCAAATTCCCTAGAAACAAAGCTACAAGCACATGGAGCCTGTGGGATCATCATAAATTCAATCCGTATTCCTCTAGTGAAGATGTGTTGTGAGACAGGTCTAGATACATCACTTAGATTGGCAGGAGGAGACCTGATAAAGACAGAGTGGAGGAATATAGTCTCCAAACAACTGTCTGTTTCTCTGGGGAAGGAACGTTACTAGCCCCCAGAAAAAATATTTTAATTCATAAATGTCTACAAATGCCCAAGTAGCAGACTCTTCTGCTGCAGTTTTGTGAGCCTTCATTAGCACACTCATTCCAAATACGTACTGAGCTCTCCGGTGAGTTTTGTTCTGCCTTTCATCCCCACTGTAAATGCCCTGGAAGCTGAGCAATTCACATATAAATCCCACTTAAAAATATCTTTTAGCCTAGAGCCACACCTATGGCATAAATCAGACAGACGGAATGCTGTTGTTGATTTTGCAGGTCACCTGTGCGGCAGATCTGCAGGTACTGAGCGCGCAGCTGCCGCAGCCGCGTTACAGTGAGCGCGGCCGAGGGGCGGCAGAGCAGGCGGTGCAGACGAGGCACCGCGCACCCACGGCACACTTATCACATAGAGTGCTGATTGATAGTGGTAATGATACTTTAATCAATATTAATAACACTTAATATGAGCACTAAAAGGCCCCATTATTTTTGCAGTGTAAAGAGCTATGAGAAATAAATATCCCTTTCCACATAGTTTGCTGTTCTACACTCAAAGCAAAAGGTAGATAAAATTAAGTGGCCAGAAAAACCCAATAAAAGAATAAGACAATATAATGAAAGAAAAGTTCTAGTTCAAACCAGAATAAACTCAGTGGTTTAGCTATTCCCCTACCACCTCCTGCCCCAGGCACCTAACTATTTCCAGCTCAGTCATGATCTTGCTGAACAGACAAGATGTTTTTAACCTTTCTAGGCAAAAGCTTTGTGCAATATGTGCAGTTCCTGCTGTGATAGACATAAATTCCATGTAGGACAAGTTTGCATATTTTAGGAGGCCTGGGTTTTAATATCACTGTCTGCAAACACAAACAACTTACGTTAATTTCTACAATTTACCCCTAGGGAGTGGAAAAGTGTATCTGTGCAATGTGCAAGTACATTCAAACCAGCACTGCCACTTCAGCTACACACACCCTTTGCTAATGGTCAGCTGGGGTTTTTCTAATGCTAGTCTTCAAACAAAAATAAGACGAAGTATCTTCTCTTTTACTGCAACCCTTAACTGGCTTGCTTCTGTGCCACGGACAAGTCTGGTTTTCAGCAAGATGCAGCATCTCAAGGCACATACCGTAGAGAGATGTTGGTGGTGTTTGGCGAGGACAGTACTTCAGAGCCTGCTGGATTCTGCACTGAAAAGATCCCAGACGTTCCTCATTTATCGCATCTGTTGGGTCACAAGAACACTTCACACTCCGAGAGCACATCAGCCCGTATCTGACACTCCTGCAGAGACAAAACGCCAGTGACCACTCCAGTATTTCTGTCACTAACAACCACCACTTGCAACTGTATAGATTTATCCACGGTCATTTAATTCCTTTGGCATTTGCTGGTCTTTGGGTTATTTGAACCGCGCATCCAGCATCCAAGCCAGGAACCTGAAACGCAGACGCTGCAGCTGCTGGGAGAAGGGAGGAAACCCCCCGGCGGAGCCGCTCCCCACGCCTGCACCGACCGCGGTTCGCCAGCTGCGATCAATGTGATGGATAACTTTGGAAACCCACACACACAAATAAAACAAGAAAGGCGCTGTAAAATATGTTGAGGCAGGAAAATGAATGATCTCTCTGTCAACCATTTAAAAGCAATCCAGTAATGTGAACAATCAGAAGTGAAGAAAAATCAATACACTTCTCGGTGCAGAAATGGAAAGCAAGCTGGATTTTACTCCTGCAAAATCCATGCAAACAAAACCCAACAGATTAATTCTGCCTGTCAGTAAATGTGGCCATTTCTTCAGAAATGGAACCACCTCCAGAAGAACAGTCTCATCAGACACAATTCTGTGTTCATTGACGTCTGATGTTAAATCCCCCCCTGGTGTCAGTGGTACACAACTGAGTCTTTACACAGTAGTTACGAACAATTGTAATTCCCAATAAACTTAATTTGTTTAATAAAAAAATCCACCAGGAAGACCTCAAGCAAAGCAAACAGAGGGAGAACATGCCAAATTCTGCCCAACCTCTGCTTCTCTGCCTAATCTCCAGAAGGTACAGTAGAGCAAAGACCATCCCCGTTAAAAGCAAAGCGATACTACTCTGCTAAACAGACAATTAGAGGCGTGATTGGAGTGTCCCAAAGCGGCCATTTCTATACTCCAAATCACAACCAACTTCTGACTCCAGGTGTCAGAGGCATCGGGAGGTTAAAGGAAGAAATTTCTGCAGCGACTCAGGAGGTGTGGGTCCTTCCCAGAAAGAGGGTGATGGAAACTGGGGGGGGGATCAAAGGGGAGATGGATTGGGGGCAGAGGGTAATGTAGCAGCGCAATTTGTCATGCTGCCCAGCACTCCACAGAGCTACACAATTTGTCTCACCGGTCTCAGTTCCATGCGTGCACAGAAAGACAGATCTATTAGTTTTCCTTTCCAAACTTTCCTCTCCTATTGGGCATGTGAAATACAGCCAGGAACGTCATGGGAAGTAAAGACCGTGGCACTGGCTGTGAGACGATGGGAACTGCCAGACATTTAGTCAGCTCTTGAGGCTCAGCCAGACCTTTGTTTGTCATTTTTAGAAGTACACAATTATTGTGTGATCTTCTCTCTGCATCTTTCAGTGGCAAACACAACAGCCAGCTCCACCTGGCACGGGGCCGTCCCACGCTTGGCTCCGCTGGTCTTCTGAACGCCATCACAGCTGGTCACCCTCGACAGCACAAGTCAGGAAACCTGGACGTTTCACAGCCTGGGTTACATTTCAGCGTGGACACCCAGCCCAGAGGGTGCACGTGTCAAGTCCTCTGAACAGAGCGGCAGCGTCCATGGGCAGAGGGGACGGTGAGCACAGGGACACCCGCAGCAGCGTCCATGGGCAGAGCGGACGGTGAGCACAGGGACACCCGCAGCAGCGTCCATGGGCAGAGCGGACGGTGAGCACAGGGACACCCGCAGCAGCGTCCATGGGCAGAGGGGACGGTGAGCACAGGGACACCCGCAGCAGCGTCCACGGGCAGAGCGGACGGTGAGCACAGGGACACCCGCAGCAGCGTCCACGGGCAGAGCGGACGGTGAGCACAGGGACACCCGCAGCAGCGTCCATGGGCAGAGGGGACGGTGAGCACAGGGACACCTGCAGCAGCGTCCATGGGCAGAGGGGACGGTGAGCACAGGGACACCCGCAGCAGCGTCCATGGGCAGAGGGGACGGTGAGCACAGGGACACCTGCAGCAGCGTCCATGGGCAGAGGGGACGGTGAGCACAGGGACACCCGCAGCAGCGTCCATGGGCAGAGCGGACGGTGATCACAGGGACACCCGCAGCAGCGTCCATGGGTGGAGGGGACGGCGCGGGGACACCCGCCCCCAGCAGCTCTCAGCAGGGCAGCGGCGCTGTGTGCAAGGTGGAAAGTGAGCAAACACTGGAAGAATTGCAAGCAAGCCTCGTTTGTTTCTTCTAGTTGGGACAAAAATTCTTTACCAAATGCTACAATTTCGAAGATGTATTAACACCATGAAAACAAACCTGCCTTTTTCAGCTCACTGCACGCTGTTGGTGCTGAACTTTCCCTGAGAGCAGCTGTTATGTTTCTGAGAAGCAATTTTTGAGGTCTCTTGCAGCACCTCCAACATTGCAAAAAAAGAAAGATCTTCCCATGTTAGTCAAGCACATGAGTTCTAAGCTCCTACAACTAAAATGATTTATTTCTATTTTATCTCCAGAATCTACATTCCGTGGTGTGCTGGGGTTTTATTTCGAGGCAGAGCGATGGCAGGTGGCCGGCAGAGCCCGTCTCTGCGAGGCGATGCTGCCGCTCTGTGGCTCCTGCGCCGACATCCTGAACCAGCCCCAGCACCACTGAGACCCTGGGGTCTGTGTCTGCTTGCTGGAATGAAACGCTGCTCGCACCCATGGGCTGTAGATCAGACAGACAGCCCCTGCCAGTCCTCAAGAGTGACAGTGGCCAGCCCAGAGAGCAATAACCAGGGAAAGCACTGCCAAACACCAGAAAATCTGAGATGATGAATACAAGTTTCAGAACCTTTTGGCAAGTGTTTTTTATTTCCTTTCCTCAGTCCTCCCCTTTTCTTTTTACAGCTCCGCTTCTTTGCTGTCTCCTATCGTCAAGCACTCAAGTAGCAAACTGAGATTAGAGAGAAGACATCTGAACAAAGAGTTTCTCCTGCCTTCCAAAATAATCTCTAAAGCTCTTAAAAGTAGCTCTAAACATATTGTTTTTATATAGCACATACTAAGGGATGAACTACAGCAGGGCCATTTAAGGCATTTCTGATAACACAGATCGAGCCATGAAAATGCTTTTGCAAACACCACGGCTCATCTCCAGCTGCGGGCAGGACAGCGGGAATCGCTCCTTCGCTCTGCCAGGGAAGAGAGGAGGAACCTGCACCACGAGCATCATCTCCATGGTGACAGCAGGAACCGCAAGAGCTTTCCTAGAAAACACTGGGTTTGGTCAGAAGTGGTGCAGGAAATGAAGCAGCTGCACAAAAACCTTTTCAATTATTCAGCTGGAAGAAACAGTCAAAAGCGATGTTTCTAAACCAATGGGCAGCAATAGGATCTTCCCTGGAAGCTGGATAAGACACTATCTGCTGAGAGCTGGCTGTGCCATAAGCAGTCAAGACCTGATTCTCTTTTAAGGTAAAGGGCATTTGTCCTCAGGCTAACACCACCAGCAGAAAGTACCCTGACATCCACAAGTGTGTGATTTCCAAACCCCCTTTGCTGACCAATGCCGCACCCCTCCACACACCCCAATCCTAACAGCATTCTGGAGCAGCAGAGACAGAAAAAACAGCAACACCATTTCCAGGAATAGAGCCAAACTCATTAAACTAATAAAGTAATGTAAATGGCACAATGACTGCTTTTTCTGCATATGGCACCAAAGCCCGTAAAGCTCATCTAAAAACTGTCCGGCTTGGCACCTGTAATGATGCAGTGTTACATCAGTGGAAACCTCACTGCAATTATTAAAGTTGAAAAATTCTACAGCTAAGTATAGTTGCCATTGCACTCTTATTATCCAGCAATATCACAACAAGAAAGCCATTATTTCTCTTTCCCTTGCATTGCTTAAACTACTCCTTGTTTTGTCATTCCTGATTTTGCAGGAGCTTTCTGCAGAAGGAGCCCTGTCTCATACCTAGAAAGTATAATGCATATGAAAAGCACTGTTTAAATAAGACAACTGATGCATGGCAAGAGAAACATCAAATTACCACTGAAATGCTGATAATGCAAGCACATCGGCAGGCACTGATGAACTGCACTCCTGCGTGTGTTGGTTATCCCAACCTTTCAGTTGCTGCTAATTCATCTGTGGAGCCCAGACACACTTATTATATTTTCTGTGATAACTTCCATTAGCCGTTGTCATTTGTACAAAAGCTCTGTGGGCAACAGGCTGGAAAAACTCATTTCACAGAACCAGCCGCGGTGCTGGGATGGGGCCCAGAGCACCCACTGGACATCCCAAAACCCACCCCCGAGGCAGTACAAACACCGGCTAAATCAATCCTCTGAAAGCGGCTGAATGGAAACCTTAATAACTGAGAAAGAGGGAACGATCGCTTTTTTGAAGGTGGGAATAACCCCCCGACAAGCGTTACTCAAATGCAAGCCTGTTTTGTAGAAGCAAGCAGAGGATTTTGCTTTCATTCCTGTATTTCCAGTGCCACCTTCTGTACAAAAGAGGAAACCTCTCAGCTTCAGGAGTTGCAAGGAATGAAACTGGAAAATTCTTCCCCACCCACGTGGGAACACAGTACCTACTGAAATTAAATACTGAAAGATTTACATTTTCAGCAGCATATGCTCAACAGCATATTGAGTTGTTCGCTTCAGACACTCACATGTGCCCAAAACTTCTAATTATACAAAGAAAGTACATCAGCTTCATGTTTTCCATAAATTCATACAGCTTCTGGGGTGACATGTAATAGATGAGAGAAATAAGCATCAACTATTATTAAAAAAAAAAATCAAACTGAAGTATAAATCTGGATATAAATATCAAAACCTCTTGTTAAATGAATTCACAGGACCATAATTAAAGCATGTGAACAGGGAGAGCTTTTCCCCAAGGCAGGGTTTGAAGCGATTTATCTGTCCCATCAGCAGCTGCACAGCGCAGCCGCACCCCCGCACACTGCCCGCAACACCCGACACCGCTGCAAGCGACTGCTGCAAACACTGGCCCTCAATAGTTTTTCGCATTATATTAAGAGTTCACAGGCATTAAAAAAAAAAAATCCCTAAATTTGATTTTCTTGTCCATAATTCCACATTTAAATAGTAAACCCAAACCTGCTTTTTGCTTCTTACACACACAAGTTATTACAGGATACACTTGAGGAGATGACACTTGCATCCACAGCGGCAAAAAAGCCAGGGATGCTCTGGTAGACTCTTGGGAGTATTTTTGCCCTTAAATTCACTGTGCTTTGGGTACTAAAAATACAAAGAAAAAAAAAAAAGAAAAACACCACCAAAAAAACCCAACAGCATTTCAAAACTCAGCGGCTGGCTAGATTTCACAGTCCTGTGAAGACTTGTCCTTAGACTTAAGAACGTCGCTCTGTGCGAGTCTGATTTTGGGTGACATGCGGCTCATCCCCTACTACACACCGAGAACCGAACGCCCCCTCCTTCCAGGTGAGGTGCCAGAGCCTCCGCAAGGGAGCGGATGCTGCACCTTGCAGGAGGGGGCAGAAGGGACAGAGTTAACTTCTGGAGGAGCTGGTGTGCGACGGACCACGCGCAGTGCAGAGCGAGGCTGGCGGGACACGACCAGAGCTGCGCAGATGTGGGCTGTCCCTGACGTTAACTGGTGACCAGCTGCCACTGCTGCATTTCAGCTGTACCCCAAACTTGAGACCCTTTCAGAAGGATTATGTAGATGAAACCTGCCTTTTCCTCCACACCTACACTAGGGCATTACAAATTCATATTCCAGTTTTAGGCGTTGAAACAGTTGTCACCTCTGTGTCACTTCCCAACACTTAGCTTCTGGACTTCTGCGATTATGCACCTCAGTCTATTTGTAAAGGCCTCCTGAGTTCGCAAATAGTTTAAGCCAGCCTTAACATACTGCAAGACAAAATGCTTTTATTAAAAAGCACGTGTTCTCCCTTGTGTCGAGAATTACACATACATTGCAGAAACTATTAACTTCAAAACAGCTTCTCAAAAACATGATTTTTTTTATACGTACCTCCATACCATCATTGCTAAAAGCCCTAACAGCAAATAGTCGTCACCAAAGCTTTAACACAGCCATACCCATTAAGCCTTATCTTAGTTTTTCAGCAGACAGGGCCCTCTCACGGTGCTTGCACAGAGAGCAAGCTCTGTGCTGTGAGCTGCCCTTGTACCATTAAGAAGTTTCAGGTGAAGAAAACAAAAGAGGCTGGTCATGTGCAAAAGGGCTGCAAGTCAGGGTCAGAACATGAGGGCAGGGCTCTAGTTCCCATCTCCAGACCACAGACCCGCAGGAGCTGGTGTTACGTGGTTGAGATACACAGCTGCAATGCTTAAAAACAGCAGGAAAGGGACTCTGAGGTCAGGCAGCCCCAACGCGGTGGCTGGGCAGCTGCAGCAGGAGGCTCCCAGCCCTGTCCCCATGCAGCGTCCCCAGCAGGGCTCTGCCAGTTCACGCATCGCTGCCGGGAGCTGCACAGCCCATCGCTGCTGCCTACAAACCCCCCGCCCGCACACCAGGCTGCAGGATCTTCCACTCCCCTTGGGCCACATCAGCCTCTCCCCCTCCCTTTGTAAAGAAAATGGATTTAAATTGATTACTTACTGCTTCAGGTGCACTTTACTGAGACTGTAGAGCCCGACTACATCCAAGCAGATAAAATATGGCAGAAACTCAGCCTAGAAACCAGGAAAGGCTTTTTTAAAAGTTAAATACCCTCCCAGAGCCCTCTTGCATGCAAAGCCTTGCTGCTGCCCTCCAGCTGCCCTTTATAGCCTAGGTAAATTAGTTAGCAGGTAAATTGGGCCACTCAGCTGAGTGCAATTTGCCACTGAAAGCTTTTGGCCTGTGCAGGCTCCCTCGCAGCTTTCAGGTTTGCAATGACTTCCAAAGCAACACTCGGTGTGGTAAAAAGGAAAAGCTGTTTCATTAAACCTTCTATTGCAATAAGAGTCATTAAGAAGTTATTGCATCTGTTACAGATTCATAGAATGGTTCGGGTTGGAAGCACCTTAAAGATCATTCAGTTCCCCCGCCATGGGCAGGGACACCTTCCACCAGCCCAGGTTGCTCCAAGCCCTGTCCACCCAGGGCTGGGGCATCCCCAGCTGCCCTGGGCAGCCTGTGCCAGGGCCGCCCCCGTCCTGGGGAACAATCCCTTACATCTCATCTAAATCTCCCCTCTTTCAGCTTAATTACCCTTTTTCCTGTCACTGCAGGCCCTGCTAACAAGTCTCTCTCCAGCTGTCTTATAAGTTCCCTTTATATATTGAAAGGCCACAATAAGATCTCCCGGAGCGCCCTCTTGCCCAGCTGAACACCCAACCCTGGCAGCCCGGCCCGGGCAGAGGCGGCTGCCCGGCACTCGCCCCGGACGGGGCGGTGGGAGCGCGGGCGGCGCCCGGGCTTGCAGTTCAGCCTGGGGGCACTAGAGGGCAGCTGGTCCCCGCTGGTGCCCCCGTTGTCCCCCCTCGCCGCTGGTGCCCCCGTTGTCCCCCCTCGCCGCTGGTGTCCCCGTTGTCCCCCCTCGCCGCTGGTGTCCCCGTTGTCCCCCGCCGCCGCTGGTGCCCCCGTTGTCCCCCCTCGCCGCTGGTGCCCCCGTTGTCCCCCCTCGCCGCTGGTGTCCCCGTTGTCCCCCGCCGCCGCTGGTGCCCCCGTTGTCCCCCGTCGGGCTGCCCCCAGCGCGGCTGCTGCTCCGCTCCGAGCGCCCGTGCGGTGTCACCGTGCGGGGGGCCCGCAGACCCCTCGGGAGAAGCGCGACCGTGCAGTGAGAGGTGCTGCTCGCCGGGGGACCCCGTGTGATTGCTGGGGGAACCTTTCCACTGATCTTTCCCCTTTCTTAGTCTTCCCTTCCACTGCTCTTCTCAAACAAACAAGCAAATCCAACAAAATATTCTGTTTTCCTCAGACTTTCTGCTGTCTGGATGAAAAACGACAAAATTGACTCCTTGATTCAAAATTAAATTAATGAGACAGACCACTTTCTTTTTTTTACCAAAATGTCCATTTCGGTTCGGTCCAGTTCGGTTCCTGGCCAGTTCTGGATGCCCTTAAGCAAAACACAGAGAACTCCCTCAAAAACAGCTTTGAAATGTGAGGGGTTTTTTTGTCTTGGGCAGCACAGGAGATAGTCTTTGTAGAGAGGATTGAACAAGGACATCATTTCAGACGCAATGTAGCAGAAACCTCATGCCAGGGTGTTTGGGGCAAAGCTAAATTTGCCTTTCAGCTCAGTGGACTCCAGTGAAACGTCCCACAGCCCGACGGCATTTGCAGGGTCCCTCCTGCCAGCCAGGCCTGGTCTCACCCTGTCCCCTCAGCCGACCTGACCAGCGGCCGCTCGGTCCCCATCCCCTGTGCGGTGGCAGCAGCGCTGGGTCCTGTGTCTCTGCTGCTGTTCGTGAGCAGAAGCTTCCTCCAGCCCCTGGCTGCTGCTGCTCCTCATCTTCGCCAGCACCCTGTGGTACCGTCACCAAGGTAAAATAACGGCAACTGCCAACCCCAGCCGTGGGGACGGAAGGTCTCTGCTGGGGGTGGCTGTGCCGTGCCAGCTGTCCCCATGAGGGGTGGCCTCTCCCCAGGACCTGTGTCACCACAGTGGGTAATGGGAGGTGGCAGCTGTGCTTCGTCTTCTTTTAGCCACGGGCTCTTTTGTTTCCCTTTTTCCCTGCCCTAGTGAGGAGCACTGCTAAGGTAGGTGTAGTTTTTATTTTCCATTTTCTACCTGAAGCACATGTGGTGCTTTCCATTCTACTCTTTGCTAATTCTTCGCTGCTTTACCCTCCAGCCCAAACCTTACTAGAGACGGGACCGCCAGCACCAGCAGAGCTCCTCTAAAGCATACACAAAAAACATTGGGTGCCAAATCTGGGAAGGAGACTTTCCAGAGACTGTTTGTTCATTTTAATGTTTTGTTCCATTCTGCCCTCCTTTGGGTATAAAAGGAGTGACAGATGGTTTTTCTAACCAACAAAGAAAAAACAAAGCCACACAAAGGCAAATGTATTTATTCTGATTCATTGTAAAAACAACAACAGCAGCAAAGTATGAATGAAAAATCCAAGAGAGGAGCAGTATCTCCAGCAGATTGCCAGAACCCCACGAGTTATTTCCCTACCACACTCCTGTGACGGGCGGTCACGCAGCAGGACAGCCGTGCTGGCTGTGCCAGCACTCTGGGACGCGCTCGCCGCTGCTTCAGGCGGGTCCTGCTGTTTTCAGGAACCTGGCACCCGACCATGGCTGGAGGACAGATGTGGCTTCAGCCTGGGCTGCCTCACTTCGTTTTAGCCAGAGATGGGACTTGGTGACACAGATTCAGTGCTGACTCATCATCTTCTGGACAAGAGGAGAATCTGGGTTTGATAACCAAGAATAATTTTTACACCAATAAAGATTCATTAGGAGAAATGGAATGTTGCCCGTTTTGTTTTGTTCTTCATCTGCCATTCCTGGTGAGTGCCGGTGGATTTGATGAACACGTCCCTGTAGCTTAGGCTGTGCAGTGGGCAGGACCGTGCAACCAGAGCAGAGTTCTGGCTCTTCGGGGAGCCGGAGGGATCCCCAAGCACGGGCAGCAGCTCTTCCCGGGACAGGGGGCACTTGGCTTTGCCGCACATGGGGAACAGCAGCTGCAGCAGCACCTGCCCGGGACCTGTCCCAGCCCCACCGGGACCCCATCCCAGCCCCCCGGGACCCATCCCAGCAGCCCAGGCACCCCCAGCCCACAGCCAGGGCTGTGACCGGTCCTGCCAGAGCTTCCCCGCGGTGCCGACCTGGGGTCACACGGGGACTGTGGGAATCAGGCAGCTGGGCCGGGCTGCTGCGTTACAGAGGGTGAAAACCCTCGTGGTGGTGGAATTTTTTTTCCTGGCAAAGGCAAGTATTTTATTCTCACAGGTATAAGTTAATGGGTTCATTCTCCGTGTCACAAAATGTTAAAAAAATAACACTAATAGCTTTGTGCTTCATTCAGCCTGAGCTGTGGGGAAAACGCACCAGACACACTGCCTCCGAACAATAACAGCTTTTTTCTTAGTGTCCTGGGAGGAAGAGATCTGGGAAATTAGGGGGATTTGAAAGGAGCCTGAGGAGCTGGAGAGAGAAAATCCAATTTCATAGTTAGCGCACGGAGGATGTCCAAAGGCAGCCAAGATGCCAGAGGCTGCCGACCCAAGGTAAGCTGAGCTGGTTTAGACAAACTGACTTGCTGCCTGTTTATTTACCGCATGTGGGCTGGCTGCTCACAGGGACCGGTTTATATAGAGCTTTGTGTGGTGCTAATTCTAGTTCAAACAGAGCAGTTCACTTGATTAAAATCGCTATGCTGTGTAACAGAGAAGCCGGGTCCTCCCCCGCTGCCCCCGTCCCAGCGCTGGGAACAGCAGCAGAGATGTCCCCACCTGCACCTCCTTGTGCTCCAAATCGCTGCAACTCAGGTCTGTGACTTGGGTGACATTACCCAGAGTGACACAGGGACAGCTCTGCCCCGTCTGTGCCACTGCACAGCTTTCACAGGGGTGTAGGAACATTCACCGCCTGTTCCCAAAGAGCGCAGTCACATCATGGACATACACAACGTAGTACACATATGGACACAAAATATGTTATTTATTGTGAATTTTGCAAAGACACATTTAAGCAACAAAATATACATTTGTGAACCTTTAGTTTTATACATAACAAATACAATCTGCTACCATAGCAATAAATTAAATGTACATTATTTACAACAGACATAGGCCACCAGGAACTACAAAGCACCACTTCTCTACATAAAAAATAAACTTTGTCAGATACATTTCTTCAATATTTATTTTCACTCTATAAACTCTCTTCACATTCTAATGATATAAATTCAGCATTTCCCTTTGCAGGATATATGCAGTGCTACATTCATTAAAACATAATGAAAGCATGCTCTAGGACTGGGGAATGACGGACTCTCTGCCAGCTCTAGTGAACAGAAGTTGGAACATCAGCAAAGCCACATGAGTGCAGGGTGGGATCTGCAGAGGTCTCAGCTCTGACCAGCAGCTGGATTTAAACACAGTTATCAGTGCTGAGCACCTCTTGCTGCCAACCCAAAAGCAGCCGAGAAACCTCAGCCCTGGTTAATCAGCCCATCCATGCCAGCGACACATCCTGGCCCCTTGCCCTGCCCTTCCTGAAGACCCTCAAAACTCTGGAAAGAAACTGAGTTTGTGCTTGGGATCCTCCCTTTCACTCAGGAAAAAAAAGCACTTTCACGTTGTGCTTCCGTGTAATCCTGTGCTTGACTCTGTGGGATTTCAAAAGGGTGCAAGTACGTGCCAAGTAAAATGCACTGCCCAGTAGTTTTAGTGTCAGTTAAGGAGCTTTTCTTTTCTAGCTATAAAAATCCCTTGTATATATATGTATAGATGTGTGTGTTGCTTACAAGCACGAAACGTTTTGCAGCATATATACGGGAACACCTTCACCCACTGCTGGAAGTGCAAATGCCTCTGAGGTTTAACACAACCGCTGGCGAGTCCCCAGCACCACTGAGGGACAACTGGGGACAACTCCGGGGCTGGCAGAGGGACCCCAGCGCACACGGCTGCAGTGCGGCAGACAGAGCCCACGCTGAGCCCGGCTTTGGAAGCCAGCAGCTTTAGAAGCCTCGTTGCTATTAGGGATGTTGCAGCAGGTTTTACAGCCCAGCTGTCGGAAAGGTCCCAGAACACGCAGGAGCCACCGGCAAACCTCGTGCCAGACCTTGGCTCCCGGCCCTGCTGCCGTCCCAGCAGGGGAAAGACAAGTCCAACACACTGCAGCTCTCTCCATGAAGCTTCGCACTGTCCTGCCTGCCTCTAATCCCACTCAAATAATTATACAAATCAATCTAGGTCAAAAAGGAAAGTCACAGTTTCAAGTTAAAAAAAAGAAACAAAATTATAAACCCAGCTGACAGTAGTCACTGCATCTTCTGCTGAAAGATCTCACAGAGATCAACACCCATGCGATTGACGACGTCTATAGAATCAAGCAATTTCTCAGGGGAAAAAAGCAAAACCAAGAACAGACCCTCAAAGCGCGTCGTTGCACCAGTCAGTATTTCACTGTGCAGCGTAAGAAAATAGACCGAAAGCTTCTACAAGGAAGAACTGGGGGGGGTTGAAAGTGCTACCAAAGCATCATCAGACAGAAGAGATGAACAGCAAAGTACGTGGTACCTGAGACATCTAGAGCCAGCTAAGGACCGGGATGAACACACTGTGCTGCTTCTCTCTCAAAGAAAACCTTCAGATTTAAACTATTTAAATGCAACTCGCTGCAAGCAGGAGGGAGGGTCCCCACTGGTGGTTACTGGATTTACTGGTTCTACACAGTGTGCTCAGTGCCTGCAAAACTGCTCTCTGCCTTTTCCACAACATGTTTTCCTCCTTTAGTTTTCCTCTCCCGTTAGGGCTGCAGCCTTTTCCGCTCAAATGGATGAATCAGACGCACAAGTGGCAGCACCGACGTGACCCGAGCAGCGCGGGTGCTGTGCAGAGCCTGTTGGGTTTGGCTGTGCTCTGCGCCGGGGCGGGGGCCGGGGTGATGGTTTGTGCTGCAAGCACCGGTCCCCAGAGCGCTGCATCCCCGGGAGCAGCGGCAGCCCCGGGAATCCCTGCGGCTGCCGGGGCGGCTGCTGGGTGAGCAGTTCTGCACGTGTCTCCTCAAACCGCCGTCAGGTACTTTTGTGCCCCCCACAGCTTCGGCTGTGAAAAGTTAACTTTGGCACTCAAAGTTCCGTTTTCATTAGGAATCACGAACTCAAAGAATTGCTTTCACTTGAGAGTGAGAACCTCATTTCAGGGGGGGTTTGCAAAGGTCACAGGGTGTGGTAATGGGGAGGGAGCTTCTCTGCAGCATTGCAGTGTATCTTTCAAAAAACTCATACGGAAAATCTATGAGCAATGCAAAATTCATGGACAGACTTCAGTAAACTTTGGACAAAGTTCCATAAAAGAGCAAAAGGATTTCTTGGCATTTTGAGAGAGGTATTTTTTGGAAAAGGGGGTTACAGGGAAGTCACCTTGCAGAATTCATAATCCTCGTCTTTCAAAACAACCAAAAGCACATTCAAAAGCAGAGGGACAGATTCTGCGAGGGGTGGAGCAGCCTAATGCCATCCAAATCACTGGAGTTTGATGCATTTGCTTGCCTGGCAATCCAACCCATTGGGTAAAGCTGAGCCCACAGGGGAAATTCACTCCAAGCATCAGCTCTGGCAGTTAACTAGGCTACAGCTTTAGCTTTGGTTAATCTTTGCCAGGCCTGTGCTCAGAGTTTCAGGCAGGGAAAAAGCAGGGAGGCTCTATAAACCATTTCTGACGCTGTTGACAAAGGATGAGTCGGCCCCAGTCACTGTTCGTGCTCCCCCGGGACCGGTTCACACACCCTCCGCTGGTGCCAGACCCCGAGTATGGAGCAAGAGGCTGCGTCTGTCCTACAAGTTTTGCGATGTGGTAGCAGGTGGGGGGAGGCGCAGGGGGCAGCTGCTGAGCTGTGCAGCCCCCGCAGTGCTGCGGGGGGAAATTTTGCCCCATTGTCTCCAAACAGAGCAGAGCGATGGCAAACGACGGGGCAGGGGAGCTGCCCTGGGGCCAAGCAAACACCTCATTTTGCACTGACCACCTGCTCTACCAAAAATCAAACACAAAAACCCTGTTTCCCCAAATAAAGGATGGAGGCACCCAAACTGCCCAAGGGGTCTATCCTGCTGCCCCTCTGTCCCCCGCCCCGGCACACACAGCCCATGGGTGACACGGCACTGCAGAGGGGACATGGCACCACGGAGGGGACATGGCCACAGCCACACGCGTGGCTGGGGACAATCTGCTCCCGTGGTGCAGAGGGAGGGGTGCAGGGTGTGGGCTGCCAAGGGGTCACCGGGGGGAAGGCGGCTGGGTCCCTGCCAGGGCAGCGATGGTGACAAGGTGACAGCTGTTCCTGGCGCAGCGGAGCTGCCGGGAGGGGAGGGCACCTTGCTGCCCGCGGCCGGGGCCTGCATTTCCCACAGGATGTTGAAGAGTTTTCCCTTTGTTGAAATAAAAATTCTCTGCAAAAAAAAGAAAAGGATAGAAGTGTCAGAGCGTGGAAGGAGAACATCCTCACTCCTGCCGTGACGGCTGGAAAGGCCGGTCCCAGGGAGGGAGCAGAAGCCGCAGCAGTGCCCGTCCTCTGGACACAAACCACCCACCTCCCTGGGCCAGGTGAAGAGGAAACTCAGTGAGGGGCTGCAATCACAGCTTTTTGAGATGCAGGCTTTCGGAAATGGCAATTCCTCACATTTCACGTTTTCCAGAACGGAACACGTGAAGCTACACAGAGGCACCGATGGGCACAGACCCGACACCGATCTCCGCAGTTGTTCTCATTCAGTGCTGCCCTCATCTCACAAAAGCATTTAAGATGCTCTAAGATACATTATTGAGCACATATTTAATAATAAACAGCACAATTAGCCAATGTTAGCTACACACACTTGACTACAGATGAGACAAGTCATTTTGCACAACGCCGCATTACCAACACTCACCGTGTACAAGTTCATGTCCCCTTCTTCCTGCTAGTGGCTCTAAAGAAAAAACAGAACATGGGTGGGGTTGCAAATAAAGGGCAAGAAGTCATGAAATCCCTTCCCCTCCCTCAGCGCTGCCCCGCGGGCTCTGCCTCCCGCTGCACACCCGGGCAGGGCGGGATGCGGCCGCGCAGCATCTCTGCCGGCAGAGCCGCCGGCACCCACCGTGCTGGAGCTGCCGTGGCTGAGCTTGTCGAAGCGAAACTTCAGGTTTGACCTTGGAGAGTTTCTGTTCTTTATATCTGCTGGAGGGAGGGGAAAAGCAAAGGAGAAAAACAATCTGTGAACAAAAATATTTGCTGAAGCTGTAGTGCTGACTGCTGCTCGACCAGCCTGACAGGCAGGCACTTCAATAGACTGTCACAAGTGCTACCAATATTTAGTCTATCGTGGCTAAATGTTTGGCAAATTCTGTACATTAAATGTTTTTGATGGAACAAATTGAGGCTTAATTACATTTCACAGTCTTTCTACTGGAAATGCCACTGAAAAGGCTACAAGGAATGACTGATCCATATAATATATGGGTGGATTTCCATGTTCTTGGCAGGAAAAATACAAAATAAACACTTGAAACATTAAAACAGGCTGGTTTAGTAGTTCAGAAAATCGCTAATGAAATAAGGAGGAGGACCTGTGGAGCGCTGAGGTACAACAGGCCAGCCAGCCTGCGCTCCGCAGCCCGGCTTTCTCCAATTGCTCCCTATTCCGGAGCCGTTCAGGGGGATTTGTGGCTCCCTGGCTGTTTTGCAAACAGCTCCTCCGTTCATAATGTGTATTTGCTTCGGGATGGTGCTACTGCATGAGGAGGTCACAGCTGCTGAAACACCCCCAGCCCAGCACCACCAGTGCCCTCACTTGTGCCGTCACCTTGGAGGTACCAAAGAGCAACTTCTGCCCATTTTACCCTGTTCAATTGCATCTCACTTTGCAAACTGTCCGACTGCAATGGATGGGGTCAGTGGCAGAGTGAGTTAGCAGCTGGGTAATGGAGCCAAGAGCAAGGGAAGCTGCTGGTTTATTAAATGATTTGTGAGTCATGGCTGGTCTGTGGAGACAGCGAGTTTCCATGACTGCTGCCCATGTCTGTCAGGGCAGCGGGCAGGGAACAAAGCCACAGCAAAAGCCACCTCTGAGGTAGCAGGGAAATAAATTCCCATGGAAATACAGAAATAAAACGGGGCCACCTCTCCAGAGCAGCCCCGCCGGGATGGCGGTTTCAGGAGCACGAGAGCTCGTCCCGCATCCCGCGGGCACTTCTCCGTCCCAAAGCCACAGACCCCATCCCGACCCAGCGCTGAGGGACCCCGGGGGCTCCCGGGGGCAAAGGCAGAGCTGGTGCCCCCCAGCCCCCTGCTCCCACCTGTGGGGCTCCTGCTCATGATGACGGGGGTGGCTGCGGCTGCCACACTCGGGCTCTCACTGCCAGGCGAGGCTCCGTAGACAAACACGTCCTGCTTGAACGGCGAGGCGGTGGACGGCTGGCTGCCCTGCGCGGCACAGATGGGACGTGGCTGTCTCTGGTGCCACCAGCTCCCCTCTCTGCCCCCGGCTGATGTCCTGGTCACCGTCACAGCCCACGACACACCCCCCCGCCCGAGAGCGTGTCCCCACGGAGCCACCTTCTGCCCGGAGCGCCTGGCGCCGTCCCCAGGCACGCCACGGCTCACGGGGGTCCCACCGGGCACCCCCACCCTCCTCCTCGCACCCAGCGATGGGATTAAGCCCCCGGTGTCAGTGGGAGGGGACACCCAGGGGCTGCAGGACATGTCCCCCCTGCACAGAGACCAGCCGGGGGCCGGGACAGCAGGACATCGCTGCCACATGGAGCTGGGGGTCCCAGCCCGAGGTGCAGGGGGGTCCCAGCCTGAGGGGCTGGGGGTCAGGACCCACCACGCTGTCATATTCCTCCAGCGTCTCGCTCTCCCCCGCCGTGCTGCTGAAGCTGCTGGTGCTGGAGGAGGAGCGGGAGATATTCGACCTCCCGTTTTCTTTCAGCTTAATGAATGGCCTGGGAAGGGAGACAGAACAGAGCAGGCAGTGTCACTCGGAAAGCCGTGTTCTTTGGGCTGTGACAGCGGGGACAGACCCTCACGCACACCTCCGGAGCAAAGCAGCTGCCGCAAGAGCAGACCCAGCAGGGTGTTTCTCTAAATAAATGACCATTGCAAGAGCAGGGGACAAAGCAGCTGGCGGGGCCACCAGCGGAAACCGCCGGGTCAGGCTGAGTGCCCCGTGGCGGGGGGAAGCCGGGCACCACGGGCCTCCCCAGCTCCCACCATGAGGGTTTGGGCAACTTCTGTCAAGTACTGCTCTTTGCTCTTCTTTTTAAAGACAGCTATTTGCAGATCATAAAGGAACCGTGCTTATGAATCACCAAAATCTTTTTTTTCCTCCCTTAATATCAAGCTTATTTATAGTAAAACCTGGAGACGGTTTTGTTTGACGAAGTCCCTGATGGTCTGTCAGCTACAGGGTGACTTGAGCTCCGGTCGGAGGCGGATGGACAGAGCTCCTCCCGGCTCACCTGTCTTTGTTGGGGCATATTTCAGGGGAGCTGGGGTTGGACGAGGTTTCAGATTTCATCTCCTGAGACGAATGTCCCAAATCCGGTGTCTTCTGGGCCCCAGAAACACTGTCACTGAGGGCACAAGGAGACAGGTTGCACGAATTATACAAGAGCCTTAAAAAGGATGGTCACATTATACTCCCTAACAGCAAATGCTAAACTAAGAGTAACAGATGCTCTCTGCATACTACCACTTTGATTTAAATCAGGGGAAGGCATTCAAGGCACCATTCCCTCGAACACAGCAAAAGCAGCTCTCGTTGCTGGCTTGTGTAGAAAGGGGGGCTGTGCCCTGGGCAGGGTCTCCAGCACCCACTGACAGCTTCTCTAATGTTTAATGCACAACACGGGCTTTTAACCACAGTGATCAGAGCGATGTCCAACTCACCACCTTGTCCTGCTGTCCGCCTGGCTCTCTGAGCCCGTGTGCAGGCGGGGGAACAGCCCCGAGCGGCGCTTGATGGGGCTCCGGGACTGGTTCTTGGTGGCAGCTGCTGGTACCGGGGGCTGAGGGCACAGAACAGTCCGGGTTGGAGAACAAAGCTCCCTCCTACAGGCTCATAACACTAAACTTCCTATGAGGAATTATGCTGCCTGCAATTCTCAGCCTGCGCATCTAGAAAATACGTAATACCAGAATTTCTTTTCTATCTCCTTCGTACTTTGGGGCTGAAAAACCCCAGGAAGCTAATCTTTGGTTCCTCCACAAAACACCGAACTTGAACACAATAGCACTCATAAAATCACACTCTGCCCAAATCTACTCCTTGCCCTGACAGTCACTGCCTGCACAGGGACAGCCAGACTGTGCCAGTGCAGTCCCTGCCAGGCTGGGGACAGAGGGACGGACAGAGGGACAGCTGGACAGAGGGACATGTGGCCATGCTCACCGAGAAGGTGGTCTTGGTCACCTCGCCGCTGTTGTGTGCGATGCCCCCGCTGAGGCTGCCCGGGATGCCACCGCCGTGGTGCTTCTTCTGGCTGCCCACCATCGTCTCCATGGAGTGGCTGCGCACGCGGATGGCTCTCTGCGGCCGGAGGGGACAGGGGACAGCAGGTCATCACCACCCTGCAGGGCGCTGAACCCAAACCCCCTCCCAGCTCCAGGCACACCGAAGCATGACCTGTCTGGCTACCTCTCCTCCACCTTTGAATCCCAGCTCAAGGTAAAGAGATTTTGGAGGCAACAAGCCTGGAGATGTCCAGCACCGTACCGATGGTGCACAGGCACCAATTTTCTGCTGGCTCCAGGGCTCACGGAGCTACGGGCAGAGCTGCATTGGCGTGCATGGGAGCCCCAGCCCGTACGGAGCCGCAGCCCGTGCCGGGACCATGGCTGCCCCAACAGCCACACACTGCCCATCCAGTAAAAAACACCAAGCAAGAGTCCATCAGACCTGATTTATTAGGGTCAGCAATTCATACAAAATGCGACAGTGTTTGCAAACAGAAGTAACCACCTGCTTGCTTCGCTGCCCGCAGCACCGACGGGCGCTGGTGCTGAGCAGGCAGGAGGGCTCCTGCCCGGGGAGCTCTGCAGGGCGCCCCAGCAGCCCTCTCAGGGGCCGGCCAGCAGCTCCTCTTCCCACAGAGGGAGGCAAGGCACAACTGGCTTGCTCAGAGCCCAGCAGAGACAAGCTCCACTTCCCTCTGAGCAGCCGGCCCCCACCATATGGCCAGGGAGGAAGGGGCTGTGGGCTGGGTGCTGGGAGAGAGGCACTGGGCAAAAAGAAACCATGGGGACCGGGTCTCGCCCCTCCCAGCCCTCGTTCACCGTCTCTCCTGTCCCCGCTCACTCTGACAGCACGTGGTGCAGGACGTACGCCAGGACGCAGCCCAGCAGCGCGGTCGCCAGCCGGCCGGGCACACGGAGCGCAGAGCTCCCCGCCTGCCCCAGCATACCCTGCAACGCCAGACAGCACAGTCCGCTTCCTCGTGCACAAAACGCGTGCAGACATTGATCATTCAACATCGGCATCTCACACCCTGAATTGAACGCTGTGATGTGACTGCCCAGCGTCTCCATTTCTATAATGTACTTCGTACCCAACCAGGGCACACCTGAGCCTCCAGCCTCCCCTGTGGGGGCCAGGGAGCTGCTCCCCCACCATCACTGTCAGGTGCAGGAGGAGGGGACTCGCCCTCCAGCGCCTGTTTCTCTGCACCACTGAGGAAACTGCCCATACGGTCACTGCAGCAATTTTCTCCCCACAGCCGCACCCACCTGCTCAGCTGCAGCTGCATCGGCCTTTGCCTGGCAGAGCCGACATGCCGGAGCAGCACGGGAGGCGGGGGCAGCTGCACGGGCCAAGGCACGGCCACGGTGTCACCCACGGCAGGGACGTGGTGCCCTGGCTCGGGGGCTCCATCCAACGCCCACCCGCGCATGCAGCCTGGCTTCGCACGTGCCAGCCTTTCCAGCCGCCCCCCGCTGCTGTCACAGGGGAGACACCAGAGACTGCGCAACGCTCATCCCCCAAGATGCAAGTGCTGCCTCTCCATTTTGAGGGACATCCCCCACTGCGCAGCTGGTCATTGTCCCTGCCCCACTGGCTGCTCAGTTTCATCCACATCATTTTATCTCATTTCTTTTTCTCCTCCTCCCTTTTCTGGCAACCCACTCTCCCTTCTCTCTCCCATAGCCCAGCACCGTCTCCCTTCTCCACACCCAGCACCTCTTGTTGTGTCTCCCATTTAACACAACCCTCTGGGGACACGGCGGATGCCAGAGCAGGCAGGCAGGACAGGAGGTGCTCAGGGGCTCTGGAGAAGCCACCCCCATGGTGGCACTTGCCAACACCACAACCACATCAGGCTGCTCCTGCTGGGACCAGCTCGGGTGTCCACCAGCTGAGTGGATGCTGGTTCTGGGCAGCCTCCACCTTCTCCCACCACCCTGCTCTCGGGGAGCACCTCTTGTCCCCAACGCCGCTCATCTGCACCTTCCACCAGAACGTGTTTGGCCAGCCCTGGTTGAGCCTGAACTCTGCTGTCAGCCAGGGATGAGGTTTACCTTGAAGGACTCCAGAAACCCTCCATGACCCCCGTTTTCCAGCTTGTCCTCCTCAGGTCCCAGCCCCAGCATGGTCTGTGTGTGCCCGTGGAGCTCGTCGTGGAGGTTGTCCAACAAGGCTGCCCGTGTCCGGTCCTGCGGGAGCGAGAAGGGGCTCAGCCGGGGGCCTCGAGGGAGGGGACGGCAGTGCTGGCCCAGGGGACCGCCGGCTCGTCCCCCTGCCGAGGGCACCAGTGGCCCCAGGGGACCCCATGGCCACCAAGCTGGGCTGGGGACATGCAGCTCTGAGGAGGAACCCAAGCTCCCCCGTGCCCGCCGCGGTGCTGGGCAGGGCTGGCGGGCAGCGTTACCTCCAGCTTCGCAAACTTGTCCGACTTGCAACAGGCGTTCTCGGCGTTGATGAGTTTGGTGAGCAGGAACTCCCGGAACTCAGGGCTCTGCGGGGAGAGGCCAGGTGGCAAACACCAGACAAAGACTCTGCCTGTTTCTGGCACTGGGGCTGCACCCACCCAAACCCAAGCTCCCAGCACCCTGCAGCCCTTCCAGAGGTGGGAACACTGGCGGAAAACCCCAGTGGGGCTCAGGGTCCCTCCCGCACCAGCCGTCACCCCGCAGTGACACAGGTGCACAGCAGCAGAGCCGCAGCCGCTGCCTTGCAGCGTGACACTGTGCAGTGCTGCACACCTCCTGCTCCGCCATCAACCCTGGGGCCTCACCACAAATCAAAATAAATGCCCAGAAATTCCAGAAGTCAGGCGTGCTTAGAAACATCTCAGACATGCACATAGATTTTTTTTTTTTATGGCTTGGAAGGTGATTCCCATCTCAGCTCCTACCTTCTGGAACACCGGCGGGCTGGGCAGGGGGGGGCCAAAGGAGGGAACGTCTTCTCGGGCTGTCACCGACACCTGTGGAGCCAAGAGGATGTTATTCCTGCAGGTGCCGTAGCGCAGCCCCAGCGCAGACATCCCTCTCCTGGAGGGCAGCTGGCACAGAGCAGGCAATGCTCTCCCCAGCCCAGCCCAGCAAAGCCCAGCCCAGCCAAGCCCAGCCCAGCCGAGGTGCCCCACCCCAGTGCCTGGGCCCAGGCGCATCGCCCCGCGCCCCGTCCTGCTGCACAGCCGCCTCCTCCGGAGCCCTCATCTGTCCCCACTCCTGCTCTCAGGAGAGGGTTAACCACACACAGCTTTTTACATTTATTTCCTATGAATTCTGTTTTCCTCTGTGGCTCTAAGCAGCATGCTTTTGGTTTGAAAATTATGTCTTACTCGATCTCTTCATAGAAAACAGACAGATAAGATGGTTTATGCCACCTGCACTTGAGCGATGCGTTAGACGGGTATGAGCTGTTCTGAGGCTTATGCAAACACCGAGTAGCATCAAAAATTGTTAGCAAACGAGCATGCGATTACATATGCACATATTTTATACACATATGTATGTATATACACACGCTATGTAATAGCGCGTACATAAATATACACGTGCGTATATCCATATGTATGTTTAGCATACACACACACATTCCAGTGAGCTGTAACACTGGCTGTACCACGGAGCAGACGGGCAGCGCAGCTGCCGGGCAGCCGCCCCTCACCTTGTACGTGGTGTTCTCTGCCCCAGGGTTCTCCACCTGCACCACGATGTAGGCATGCAAGAAGTTGGAGGCGATCATGTCTGGGACAAACGGCGTGTTCTCTTCTTGGAAGATAATCGCCACAATGTCGTTGCCAATGTGCCGCTTCCTCTGGAGCTGAGCGGGAAGGGAAACGTTTGGTGGGTAAAGCCGGTGGCTCTGCTCCTTGGGAGCAAACCCAGCTCTGGGCACAGAGCCTGCCGTGTGCCGGGGAGCCCAGGGAGCCACCACCCGGGTCACTGCCCGTGCCACCGCCCAGCTGGGCTGGCCGCGCTGGGCAGGGCGGCGCATCCCGACTCCGACACGTCTGCGCGAGGAAGCTCATCTCTTACTTGCTGTGTGTCTCCTTCGGTAAACGGCAGCTTTGTAGAGACATGAAACATTATCTCCCTGTCCCTGAACACCGTGTACACAGACTCTGTCCCCGTCTGCCCATGGCTGACATCCAGACCTCCTCGAAAACTGGAGAAGAAGGGAAAGGCAGGCAGAAATGAAGAAATATTAATTGAAAGCTTAGCAGAGACTGCTGGTGGCTGTCAGGGGACGGTGACAGAACAAACCAGCTCATTTATCTTTATCTAGTAGCAAGCAAATTGGAAAGAACAAATTGTGTGTCATGTATAGTAACCAAGCATCGCCATCACCACTCTGAAACCCTGCGTGTGCGGCAGAACGGTGCCGGACGCTGGGGCTGACGGCAGCCGTGGCACCAGCCGTGGCACCAGCCGTGGCACCAGCCTGGCACCAGCGTGGCACCAGCCGTGGCACCAGCGGTGCCGCTGCCTGCGCCTGCCAGCCCCCCTGCAGCCGGGTCCCTGCTTGTGCCATGGCTGAGCCAGCAACACCGGACAGGGCATGTTTCCTTATGAAATTCCTCGTCTGTGGCTGAATATAACTGGATTTTCTCACAGCCTCAAAACTGCAGGAAAGGAAGTTTTTCGCTCTTGGCAGCTCCATTTCTTTTTTTTAACTCCCCCAGCTTTGAAAAACAAGCCAAAGCTATATTTGCTTCTGGTCTGTACATCCCGCTCATGAGCGAGATGACTTCTGTTCTCACACGGGAGATATTTTTACATATGACACAGTCACTTGTTAAATGTATTTGTAAAAACATTCTATTTATTTAGCTTACCCTTTGAAGTCCTGGAGTGTTATGGTGTCTCCCAGAAAACCTAAGAAGTTCTTGAAGGCAGCGCTCTCCTCATTATTGCCAAACAACTCCTCCTCTTGGGTCTACAAAACACGGGGCATGTCTTTGGAGAGCCGCAGCCCTGCCTGTCCCCAGAGCCAGCCCAGCGCCTGGGACACCAGCCCTGGGGACGGCCACGGTCCTGCCACCGCAGCACTGGTCTGACACAGCCACAGAGACCCCGCGCTGCCCGAGCTGAGTGTCACCAAAGCCACCATCCCCAGCGGCCACCACACGCCGGGACAGCCCCGCACAGGCTGCTCCCACCGTGCGCCAGTCCCGGCCGCTCAGCCACCAAGGCACCCAAAGGTGATGGTGCTGAGACCAACTTCTGACTGACAGCAAGGGACCTTCGGATAACGTACGGGAAAAACCCAAACACAAATGAATCCTCCTTGGAAAATCCAACTCTGAATCATCCCTTGTGCGCTACATTTCAAAACAATGAGACCTTAATTATGGTCTTGCATGAGTTACTCAATCCAAAATAAAATGCAATATGTAAAGATAATTAGAGCGCCTGTCAGAATAATCTTTGGTGAGTTATACGACTCGGCTGCCTCCGCGCTCCCCATCCGGAGTCCCTCGGCTAATGACAGCATTTGCAGCACACGCGTGTCTCCATAGCCCACAGTCCTACTAGACAAATCTAACTGTTTCCCTGTCTAAACATATATCTGATTAAAATACCATGCCTGCTAAAATCTATTTTCACATCCGCTTTTCCCTACAGCGGCTTGTGGGCTGATTTCCATACTGAATTTTTTCAGTCACATCATTTTTTTAATGAGTTGGGGAAACATCCAAGCAATAAGAAATGCATTATTAGTGAGGACACCCATTAATGCAGCGTGTTGTACGTGACAGCACTAACTGCAGGGCTGAATTTGTGATCACTCACCTGCCTGAACTTCTGGTAGATCACACCAAACTTGAACGTGTTGTTGACCTCATGTTCATCGTAAGACACTATCATCTGGGATGCCTGCAGTAAAAAAATAGGTGAATTATTTCATTTGGTAGTTCAAAACACAACAAACTCTCTGCTGAATATGCGACTGACTTGGGTAAGTCACCTCACCTTGGGGTACAGAACTGGGTTGAACTTCAGGCCAGAGGCGTCATCGCAGAAGGCCTGTGGGCAAGGGGAAAGAGCTGTCAGCGCCAGGTCCCCGGGCACGCGGAGCAGACGCTCTGTCCTGCTGAAACGCCACGGCGAGGCCGTGAATGTCCTATAAAGGAGCCAACTCCAGCCTCTGACTTGAGCAGCTCTGCTCTCGGCAGCCCCTCGTTGGCATGCCCCATGGCCTGGCAGGTACCCAGCGAGACAAGTCCCAGGTCCATCTCTGAGCCAAAGGTGTTGCCATGTCCCCGCCTGTTCCCCCCGACACCAACCAGTGACCTGCCCAGGATCAGCAGGAAACCTACAGCGGGGCTAGCACGTATCTCTGCCACCCAGCGTCTCCCAACAGCACCCAACGCCGCCTGAGGCCAGCAGCACGGGCTTTGCTGCCGCTGCCACAGCCCAGCCAGCATTTTACCTTTGCGATCTGGGGGATGCTGGGGAGTTTGCTGAACCCTGCCAGGGGGATCCTTTCATGCAGCGTCTTCACTTTGGACCTGACAGAGGAGCAGAAAGGAGCAGATGCTGGAGAGTGTTGGAGGCAGAGCCGCCAGCTGCAGCCCGCGCTCACAGCCCTGCGCGCACGCAGCGATGCTCCGCCGGCTGCTGGGAAACCGCGTTCTGCTGAGCTTGTTGGGCCTGCTGAGTAACCACAGGCTCTGTTTGTCTTCTCATCTCCGCAGCTCTTAAAATATTCATAGTTTGGAGGGAAATGACACAAGGGTTCAGATGCGCTGGGCTTGTCAGCTTACAGAGGGAAGGCGATAGATGTGCCTGGTGTTATGCTGCCTCACTGAGAGGCTTACACTCCTTTCAGCAGGTTTAGCAACAGAACAGAGTCTCGTGTTCACTGGGGGAGGTCAGGCAGTCCCAGTGCAGAACCAGTAAGAGGCTGATGCTGCTGGTTCCCACCCCACCCCGAGCCCGCCGTGTGCGCCAGCCCGTGCGCTGCCCGCCCGGCTCCAGCATCCACAGCAGGAGCAAAAGAAGGGACTCCCAAAGAGAAAATATTTTGTTAAACAAAGCTTTTTTTTTTTCATACCTGAGTATAATCCTCAAATATTCAGTGCCATCTGTCTCCTCACACTTAATAGAAAGGATCAGATTTCCAAGGCTGCTGGCTGTACAATAAAAATTTAAATGATCCTAAAAATAGAAAACAGTGTGTTAGCGGCGGGGAAGGCAGCTTGCCGATGGCAAGGACGATAGCAGGAGTCACCTGCCACCCCGACACCCCCCGCCCCTCAGGGACGCACACTCGCACCCCCTCCTCGCAGGGACCAGGCTTTAATCCCTCTGCCCGTGGACTTTACCACCCTGCTCCCAGGTCTGTCAGAGGGAGAAGAGGATTACAGGCTGTGAGCCACAGGGAGGGCAGGCGGCTGCCGCAGCTGCTCCCCCAGATAGGGCAGGCTCAGCACTCCTGTGCCCACTGGGTCCAGGGGGGCCCTGCGGCCGTGGGGGGCACAGCCCGTGTTCGTGGCCATTGCTGCCATGGCTGGTACTCGCTGGTCCCCTCCCCACCCTGCAAAGAGAGAAGCTGTAAAATTTGCCCATCTTGCCCACAATTTTAGAATTTCTCTTTTTTCTTGAGGGAGTGTGCAATTTGCAGCTGACCAGCTGCCCGCACAGAGAGGCGCCCACCTTCCCCAGAAAATGCTTCCTGTATGCCCGCGCCTCTCCCTTGCACTCCAGCCGGTAGCCGTAGGCGCTGGGGCTGAGGTTCTCCTCCTCCTCCTCGCAGATGCTGCTGTCGGAGGAGGTGGGTGTGCCGAGGTTCTCGGGGTCCTCAATCCAGTACCCCCCGAACTGGGGCAGGATGATCAGCGGGTAAGGGCTGCCCTTCTCCAGGATCTGCAGAGACACGGGAGGGCTCGGGCAGGGCTGGGGGCAGGTGTGGGGGGCAGGGTCTCACCACCCCACGTGCTGCCCCCAGCACCGTGGAGGCAAATCCAGCCCCTCTCCGAAACCTCCCCTGGAGAGGACACATTCTGCGAGGAGCAGCACGGCCGCAGGGGTGGGAGGGGGAAGGTGTCCGTGCAGCTCCTCTGGGAACAGGGTCTCCACCAGCTGCCCTTTATCAGCACTTTTGGAAAGGCACTTTTGGTTCAGGGCACCCACCTCATCAATGCTGGGGTACGGGATGTAGTCTTCCTGGAAAAAGGAACCAAAACACCACGTGTGACCGTGTGTTCCCCACCAGTCACCCCTTACGACTGCAGCCGCGCACACCCAGCCCGGGGCACCGTCCCCCGCCTCCCCACGCCCTGCACGAGCGCCAGGTGGTGACAGGGAGCGATGCTCCTGTTGGATGAGGCCACTGCGTGCGGTGACGGGCACAAGCCCCAGCAGCGGGGCCACCACACTGCCTGGGGACACGGCACAGGGACCTCCCGCTGGGGGCTGCAGGGAAGCGCTGCAGCGGGTTGAGTCCCGTCCCAACGGGGTCCCCGCCACCGGCGTGAGCTCAGCTCTGCGGCAGAGCCCAGCCGCTTCACACGGCTCTGCTGCTGACACACGGGTTTGGACATAAAGCTGGATTAGGGATTTACAGGCACCACTCTCTCCATCTTTGCAATTCAATCAGTGCCTTGTTTTTAGATAACATTTAAATCCTTTCCAGTCCTTTGAGTGACTGCCTTTGACAAGACACATTAAAGCCCTTGAGGTAAGGGGGGGACACTTGAAGAGATCCACGCAGGAAACAAAATTCAACCAACCTTATGTTTTTGGCTTCCAGTCCTCTGTTCTTCAAGCTTTGGTGCCTGTTTAGAACAAAACAAATAGACTGAAAAATTAAGATGTTTTCAACAACAGAGATGAAACCACAAGAGTACTTTGCTACATGGAAATCACTCTGACACGAGTGGCGTGAACAGAGGGGGTTTGTGTCCAGGACGAGCCAGGCAGAGCTGCTGGCTCCATCGTAACACAGCGAAAATGGGTGACGGGGATGTGGTGGGACAAGACCTGGGACACAGTGTCACCGGACTGCAAAAGTCTAAATGAGAGGCAGGGACTATCATTTCCCAGGTGCCGGCACAGCACCAAACACAAAGTGCCCCATATTCCCATCCAGCTTCATCTCAATTTCCCCGGGACGGGCTCCAAAAGGAAACCCCCGTGCTGCCTTCCTGTGGAGCGGAGACAGCCCAGTGTGGCAGGGTGACACCGGCCGTCTGACAGCATTGGCCCAGGTGGAGTGTGGAGATGGCAAACCCTGCCGGCACTGGGTGTGGGGAGCACCCAGCACATCAAGCGCAGACGGTGCTGGGCAGGAACATCTGGCACTACCGGTACACACGCTGCTGCTGCTCACCTGCATTTTCTCCAGCATTTCGAAGAATTCTGCAGACTGAAAAAGAAAAGAAGGAAATCTCCTGTTCAGTTAGAGCAGAGATGAGGTGAGCCAGCCCAAGCCACACGCAGGCAGGGCACAGGACCCGCAGCCTGCCCTGGGCACGCTGCTCTGGCCCGCGGCAGGAGCAGGAAGCAAGGACCCTCTCTCTTTCTCTGTGCAAATTAGTACTCTGGCAAACGAGACACCTGCAGCAGCCTCCCCGTGTCCCTTACCTTGCCAGGTGCGAGTGTTGGGGTCTGCGTGTCACCTTCTGTGGGGACACTGGCAACGCCGCTGCTAGCAGCGCTGGGCTGCCTGTGCAGGGTTAACGGCCGACTTGCCAAATGAACTAAAGAGATTAGTGAAGCCTGGGCTCTGATTAAAACCCCGTGTGGCTCCTCTGGAGAGCAGCCCAGCCCTGCAGCCAGGGACCTCGTCCTGCTCCCCAGCACGCTGCCTGCCTCGGAACCTGCCCTGGCCACATTTCTAGCTTTAGACTATGCCCCGTTTTTATCTGCTGCACGTACGGGAGGAAGAACAAACCCCAGGCTCAGAAGAGCTCTGTGCCCAAAGCTGGGAGCACTTTAAAAAAACTTCTTTATTTTGAGCTTGGCTTAGATTCCAGTTTATCTTCAGGTCTCTGAGAAAGACAAATGCTCCTTGAGTCAACTAAAACAATTCCAGGTCCCACTCCAGCTGCAGCCAGAACCAGAGAAGCAAACAGCACAGCAGCACTGGCTGCGCCTGCTAAAGCGCGTTCCCGCAGAAAGCGTGTGCACGTGCTGAATCCAGCAGGCAGTCTGCACCCTTCAGGGGCTGATGCACACTTGAAGCCAAGCTTTACCGGGCCACAAATATTTCGGTTGTTACAGTGGAGACAATGACAGCGCTGTGCTGCCCGGCAGGAAGCGATGTCACCTGCAGGATGGGTGACACTCACACACCTGGGTCACCAAGACTGTCTGCTCCAAACTAAACCTGCATCTGCTTCTCAAATGCAACACCAGAGCGGGCAGCTGCTTCCCAGCCACCTTTGGCAGGACAAACCCGCCCACGGCTTGGCCTAAAGACCTCTGAAATGCAAAATATCCTGAAATGGTACAGTTCTGTTCCTTTCCTGCTCACAACCCCCACCACTGAGCGTGCTACACCCGCAGCGTGAGGGATGGACAGACACGTCCCAGAGCTCCAGCACAGTCCGTGATTCCTGTCCCTCAGCGCCAAGCCGGCTGCAGCAGTGTCTGTTCAGCCACGCCAACACCCCGGGTGAGTTCAGCGACCAGATGAGGAATGCCCAGAGAAGAGGCCGCAGCACAGCCGGTAAGTGCCGGCTTTGGAGCTTTCCGAAGAAAATGACAGCCAGAGAGAACACCCTGCAGCAGGCGGGAGCCGCCTTGGACAGCGCAGGGGGGCAGGGGTCTGCCCAGCACCCCTCCCCAGCGCCCCGGGGGTCACCAAGCACTCACCAGGGCCCGGAAGAAATCCACCATCTTCCTGGTGTCACCCCAGTGTCACCCCCCACAACTGCCACCGCCACCAGACTGTGCCAAGGGTGCCAGCCCCGCCGGCCCTCCCAGCCCCACACCCCCGCGTTAATGTTTCTCCAGGCAGGGGCACGGCAGGGCTGCTGCTTTGTTAGTGCACAGGGTGGCTCCCGGGGAGGCAAAGTACCTGAAACAGGTTGGGCAGGAACCGGTGACAGTTTGCAGGGCAAGGGCAGGCTCCTGCCGGGATGCACGGTGCCTCGGCGGGATGCACGGTGCCTTGGTGGGACGCACAGCCCCACGGCGGGATGCACGAACTCCCCTAGGACCTGCTCCGCTGCAGCCTGACCAGGTGCCACAGCTCGTGTCACCAGTGAAGTGCGTCAGCTCCTTCCCGTGCCCAGGTCATACACAAAACCCATCAGAAGCTCCACTAATGAACTCCTCCAACTCAATATTCTATCTCCAAGCCAACTTGCTCTTAACAACCATTTAACCAGGTCCTTGGCTACCTCATAATCCTCACATCCATCTCATCTCCAGCTGAATGACTCATTTCCCAGGTGGCAGCATATTGAGCACTCTGCAGCAGCCTGGGGAGAAGAGCTACAATTGCCTCTGCCTGGAAGCAGGTATTGTAGAAATTTCTCAGGTTACTCTGCTGGAAGTTACTTTTCGTGAACCCGTGTAGCAATTTGTCCTGTTTAGTTGAATTTGCTCTGAAGCTTTGCCGGGGTCACCACCTCAGCTCTCTGGATTGCCCTGCTTGGCACAGGGCTGCACGCTCCCCACTTGCTGGAGACTGAGTGAGATAAATATGACCTGGCAGCTGCAGAGGAGCCAGCGAGCCCTGGCTCAGGCAGGACCAGCTTCCAGGTCTGACCAGGTTGCTCGTCACCTTCTCCCACTGGGTTTGGGCAAACCCAGGAGGGGCAGAGCCCTGCAGAGTCAGCTGGCACGGGCAGAGCAGAGGGAAAAGTCATGTCCTGCAAGCCGCTGCCTCCTGCGCAGCCAAAGGCAGCAGCGAGTGGTCCTGGGGGGATGAGCGGTGGGTCGGACCCCTCCAGCAGTGCCAGCCCGCGGGGACACGCTGTCCGCCCCGTGCTGGCCAGCAGCTGCCGCCGCGGTGCCCGCGTGTTTATTAGCGGGAGAACAGCACTGGGACTCTGCACCCTGACGGCATCGCGCAGCGGGAGCGGCGGCACAGGATGGGCTCTGAGCACGCCGCGGGCTGAGCTCCAGAAACCGCCCACGGCTGCTGCCGGGAACAGCCCGCAGCCGCTGCGTTGGCAGTGCCGCTCCTCGCCAGCTTCAGCTTCCAAAACCAGCCCCTGGGCCGGAGCGCGCGCCCACGGCCAGCGAGCGTCCCCGCGCACTCACCTTCATGGTCGGCGGGGCGGTGAGGGGGGGGGACAGCGGCCGCTCCGCGACGGGCACATCCGCGCTGCTCAGCAGCTCCTGCTTCCTGAAAAACCAAAGGCGGGCACGTCAGCTTCCCCGCGCCCTGAGCAGAGCACCGGGTGCAGATAAGGGCTTATCTTCTTTGGCAAAGCCGCGGGTGTGCGGTGCTGCCTGTAAAACAATGTCTCTTGAATCTGAGAAAAAAAACAGACAGCCAGCGTAAAAAGATGGTACAAGCCATCTGAGGAGCCCCGTGCACAGGCAGGCTGGGACCCCGCGGAGCGCCCAGGCTCCCGGCTGCGGGGCCGGGCACCAGTGGTGCTGGCGGGGCCGGGCAGCGGAGCGGGGACGGCAGGGCTCATTTCCATGACAACCCGTTCCCACAGTTTCCCTCCATCTGGCACAGTCCCTGTCTGGGCAGGATCCGTGGCCAATCGCCCTCCCAGCAGCCACGGATGGTAGAGGAGGCTTCTGGCTCAGTGACGCTGATGTAGGACACAGGGACACCCCTGCACAGGTTTGGCTGGGTGCAGCCAAGACCCCTCCGCCACGGGGTACTGGGGCATGGGAGCGGAATTTGAAGGCAGCAAAAGGCGTTGAGAGGACGTGAGACCCTGGCGAAGTCAGGAGCAGCCCCCGCGCCACGGCCCTGCCACAAAAGCATCACACAAAAACCCCACAGGCTCGAAAAGGTGCAACCTCAGCCCCCGCGACCACCTGACAAAAATACGCTGTCCCTGCTACACCAACGGCTTCCCAGGCAGACAACCAAGCCATCGCTCGCAGCCGTGCTGCCAGATGCTACTCTGGGAATCAGAAAATCTGAGATCTAATTTAGTTTCCTCTCGTCCCTGCCAGGTTAGTCCTGCAGAAACCGGGCCAAAATGTCCAACTGTTTATCTGGCAGTAACGAGGTTTGGTTCCCATGGCAGCCGCCCTGGGACGGCACGGCGCGGCGCAACCACGGCCGGACTCACTGGGGGAAATATCCAGCGGTTTGTGTCCAAACATGGATCTGGACCAAGGACTGATATTTTACATTACTTTAAACCAATATACATCTTTTTTTCCTTCTATCTTTTAAATCAGAGCATGTCAAATTTGCCTTACATTATTACGGCTCATTTAAGCTCTTAGTATCTTCCAGTTTCCCGGTGCAAGAAATGAATTAAAATGATGTGAGACCGTGTATGGGCAATAGCAGAATTCATGTCTTGCCCACCCGTACTGTGTACCGAGCTCTTTCCCTTTCTGCTCTCCACAAACTCACCCTGACTCCACTGATTAAAAAAATGCCGAGGATGACATATTTCCACGGTTTGCTTTTTGACTTTCTAGGATCCTGCAGCACAGCCTGATGTGGAGCAAACCACTTATCCTTTGCTCTGCCTGCTCCGAACCCTGAGCGCTGCCTGATTGCACTAATCTGCACAGCGGCCTCAAAGGCATAAAATGTATCAGACTTCTCAAAGACTGAAGTTACAGGGATGCACACAAATAATCTGATTTGATCTGGGATTTGTAACAGGTTGCCATAGCATCATATTCTAAGTATTATAAAATCACTCACACAACTTAACAACGTGTTCCTCTGTCACATGCTGATTGCTTCTTTGGGGCCAAACTGATGGAACTGCTCCTGCAATTCCGGGAGAGCAAAACAAACCCATTCACCAGCCACCGCTTGTAATCAGCCTCCGTGCACTGGAAATATGTTATGTTGAACTGCAACAACTGACTGGGATGATTCAGTCTGCCGTCAGCTACGGGGGTCAAGGGCCATCAGCCTAATTTCCAAACAGATTACCCTCATGGGATGATAAATGAATCATGAGGAAGATCAGCACGTCGTTATCTGCGCACCGGCGTGCTCGCACGGAGCGGCAGCTCCCTCCCGGGGATCTCCCCGAGGATGACACCGGAGCAGCGGATGCCCTCAGCAGCCCCACACCGTGACCCCAGCCCTGGCCGGCACCGGTGGCACAAGCATCTGCAGAGCCTGAACCACAGCAAAGGTCCCAGGTGGTCACACCAGCAAGGACCAGGGGCAGGGGACGCTTCGCAGCTCCCTGAGGTGCCAGCACCCCCCCACAGCAGAGACCCCGGGAAGTGGCCCCAGGACATTCAGCCCCCCGAGGGTTTCCTGGGGATGCCGGTGCCCGCAGGGTGTGAGAGTCACCGCTCGGCCGCAGGACAGCCGCCCGTGGCATGGCCCCGCTGCTCCACGGTCGCTTCCCCAAAGGCTCTTCCACCCCGTCCTGCACCAGGATGGTGCAAGAGAAAACACGGCTCCTGCCCAAGCAGCCTGACCGCAGCCGCGGTACGGGAGGGCAATTAGAAGCACAGGAGGGCAATTGGGAAGCGGGGGAGAGGATGGGGTGAGGAGTGACAGCAGGAAGAGTGTGATAAGCTTCAGCCTGGCCTTGGCACAGCACGGCTCCAATTAGCAGCCTCCGCGGTCCCTCTCCACTCGCCTCTCACTGATACCACAGGACACGTGCGGCTCAAGGATCGATAACATATCCAAAGGTTTCGGCACTGCGCTCGCTCCCAGGGCAGCAACCAAGGACCGGCGGGCAGCCGGGTGCTTCACCGGCCCCAGGCCCCCGCGCCCACCCTGCTCCGGCCGGGCAGCAGCACCCGGGGTGGGCAAGAGCATCCCTGGAGCTGCACGGCTCGACATCAGCCTTCCTGGAAGGCAACGCAGGCATCGCTTTCGTAATTTTATTTCTTTGTTTTTCTCATTAGGCAAATTAAGAGAGAAGGAAAAGAAAGAATTAGAATCCTACATACTTAGCAAATCTAATTAAGGAAATACCTTAATGCAGTTATGCGCCCAACTGCAGGGTTTCCTAATGGAGATTGTGAGATCAGCCCTACCGCCCCAGCTCGGGACCCTGTTCCCCCAGGGGCTGCACTGGGGGCACTGGGAAGGCACAGCCCATGCGGCGGGGCTGCTCCTCTGCTTCTCCCAAAGCGGAAGCACGAGGGGACTTTTCCCCCTTTTGAGTGTGTGGGCACTGGGTTTGTAACGCTGGCAAGTTCCCAACACAACCAGGGCAGGTGGAGTCATTCTCTTGCCTTTAGAGCATCCCTGATTGCATCCCAAAAGCGCCTACAAATTCATATCCTGAATTTGGTAAACCTCGTGGTCACACTGAGACTGTGATTAAAATGCCCTGTTCAGCACAGAGCCAGGGCTACCAAGACCCTCGGAGCCCCCTGAGCTTTCCCAGCCAAACCCCTGCCTCTGGGCACACACCTCCCTCCCGCTTCCCCAGTCTAAAGTCTAATGAAAAACTTCTAATGCATCCCATCTTCTTGTTTGGTTCGTCTGATTTACCAGACAGACTCTAAATTGACACGGTACGTTCATATAAATTATGCGTGGGAAGGGGAGATGTCAACATATTATCTGACACGGCAAAGTGTTTCGCAGCAAGCAGTGAGCTCTACCTTTTGTTCTACCGTGTAAATTAAACACAGAGCATCGCAGGTTACCTTTATGCCTACACCTAATTCTGCAGATGAAACCTGGCCTGAGGAAGTGCAAAACTCTTGCAGCTACAAGTTCAGCCTGTCTAGATGCGATAACCTTGAGAAGGACAGCAAAGACTATCCTGTAAATTAACAGCCTCTATTTTTGGAGCCATCATTTTTTTTGTCCTTGATGGGCATCACCTTGCCAGCTGCTCCCTTTTTAGTTTATTTAATATTAAATGCCCAGTATCTGAAGTTTTCACGGGGGACTGCACTTCTGCATTGCTGCTCATCCTCACAGCACCCAGGTGAAGCCCCAGTCCCGGGGCGGGTGGTGGGAGCGGATGCCGGGCGCTCGCTCTCCCCCGGGGGGGTCCCTCCGTCCCCGCTCCCCACAGGCAGGTCCCACACCACGGCTGCGGCTCGGGGCTGGGACTGAGCCCCTGGGACACCAGTGAGACCTGCTGATACCCCGGCACAGAGGCCACCAGGAGCCCTCAGCCGGCTGTTCTTAAGTGGCAAAAAAAACCAACCCCAAAATGTTTTGGTTTTTTTTTTTTTTTCCAACAGAGTCAAGGGCACCGCGCTGAGATTTTACACCTGGCAATCTGCAGCGAGCGTCTGAACGAGGCACCTTACTCTGACTTTGCACAGCTCTGCATCCAATCCCAGGGCCTCAGATCTCGCTGCATCATCGCCCGTCCCAGAGGAGGCTGCAGAGGACACGCTGCCGCAGGGCTCCGCTGCCTCCAGACAGCCCTGCGCCCCACAGACCCCCACACCGACCGGTGTCACTCTCCTGGCCACGCGCACCCAGCGCTGCCGCTGCTCCGAGCTTAACCAGGCGCAGGGCAGAGCTGCCTAGAAGCAGCCTGCCTGATAAACTGACCGACCCGGCACGTCCCGGGCTCAGGCTGGCGCTGCCCGAAGCGTCACTTTCCTGCACTGAATCCCAAGAGTCAGCAAAGAACAAGCGCAGCATTTTCTGGTCTAGATTCCTTGCAATAACTTATGTGTTTGCAAACTGCCAGCCTGCATCTGTGCACACGCAGCCTCCCCGACCGCGCAGCTCCCACAGCGGAACCAAACTCTGCGCAGAGCAAGGTGACATTTAACTGCCAAGGTGTTTGGCTTTAATTACTCCTCTGCACCGAGAATACTGTTGAGAACAGTTTGGAGCGTCCCGCACCCGTGCAGGCAGTGATGCCTGTGCTGGCTGGGGGATCATTGCCCATCCTGTTCGGGGATGGCGAGCAGGGGATGCTTTGCCTGCACCTCCAGAGACACTGGGTTCTTTCCCACCGGCCAAGGACTTCCCGCTTGGTCTGGCTGGGAAAGTGAGGCTCAAATATGCAAATAGTGGTGGAAAAAGATTTTTGTCATTTACAAATTTTGTTGTCTGATGTCCCTTGCAGGAGCAGAGAGGACACAGTGATTTCCCACGGCATTTGGGTAACGCAGCCAGGGCACTCGTAGACCTTTTAAAACCAAAAGCTCATCTGATCCGACTCCTGACAACCATGAGCCAGCGAGCCTTGGGCAGCCCTTTCTGAGCTGATTCAATAACTTGCGAATTGCAGAGAACAGCTCCCAGAAAACAGCAGCTCCAGCCACAGGTGGAACTGACACCGAACAACCAGGGGCCACTGTCCCTGCCTGAGCATCTGCACCGGCGGCAGGTGGGGAGAGGGGAGAGGCCCAAAGTGCACAGGATGCTGCTCTGGTGAACTGAAACCAATGGGAGTTAAAACTTGAACAGCACAAAGACTTCACTCGTGGCTCAGGGAGACAGACCGTCCATGGGTACCCTTCACTGAACCAAGCAGTGAACGAACCACAGCAACAACAGACATTTGCCGTATTCCCGATTGCCTACAGCGTGGCTGAGGCCAACAAGCGAAGGGAGGGGTGCGCCCACACCACGGCACCCACCCTGGATTCACCTCCGAGACAACAGCCACCATCACATCACCTGGCTTGTGTGCGGGACATTCAGGAAAATGGATTTAGGTGAAAATACCCAGTTCCAAATCCGAGGTTTCTGGAGCGGGACCAGAGGCAGGAGGAGCCTGAGCCCCCCTGGGCCCCAGCTGCTGTTCCCTCCAGCCCCAGTGCACAGGACTGGCACGGACAGATCGACTGCGGGCAGGGGGAGCAGGTAACCGGCACCCCGGCTCTGCAAGGGGAGCTCGGTGAGGTCGATTTGTCATGCTGCACTTTGCTGGGTTGCTAACAAGGAAGGGACATGGGCCACCAGGGACTCTGCAGCTGCCACCAATCCTGCCAGGCTTGCATATGGCTCATGTAAAGCAAAATTCAATTGCAAACGCAGAACAAAGACCAAATGTAGGAGGAAAAAAAGAAAATAGGAGCAGGTGGAAGAACAGTGTCCCTTTTGACGATGCCGCTAGCAGTCCCTTCCTTTTCCTGCAGATTATGTCACTTTGATGGCCCTGGCAGCTTGCGTAAGGAGAAGCAGCCATCGTAAAGCACTGCTTGAATTCTTGCAATCACTCCCATGAAGGCTTCTCAGTCCAGAACAGACAGGAAAAAACCTCCTCAGGGTCTTGTTCTCCCTTTGAGATGGCTGTGTGAGTCTCATTGTACTCAGTAAACCCTGCAGCAAGAACTACACTGAGCGGGTTTGTGCTCAACACACGACGGTGGGGAAAAAAATAAAAAAAACCCCAGACTCACACATCACCGGCCAGACTTCTGTGAGAGTTCAGAGACAGATTTTTTTCTCAGCCCCTAAGTGTCACGCAGAGCTCACTCATAGAAATGTGGTACCTAGGGGAAAGACAACTCTTTGGGAAACATCCTGCTCAGTGTGGCTACTAAAGCACTTCTCTCCCTGTCGTGCTGTCAGGTGAACGCGGGATGGCCAAGGAGTTTCAGCAGGGATGATGTTCGGAGGAGCATTCGCGCCCCTGCCAGTGGTGCAGACCCCCCAGCACTCGGACGCTCCCTACCCGCAGCACACGAGAGCTGGAGAAGAGGCTCTGGACCACGGAGTGCTGGGGCGACATGGGGGACCCAGCTACCTCCAAAACAGCAAGCCCCTCCAAAACTTGCTGGAACCCGGGCCCATGGGCGGAGCTACAGCAGGGATGGGCCTGGGCTCAACAAGCCAAAGGGGCAACAGCAGGGATGGGAATGGCAGAGCCTGCTGGGGCACCCCAACGCAGCCCCTGCACCCCACAGCCCAGCCCGGGTGAACATCCATCTCTGCTGTTAATTCATGACCATCAGGACCTGAGGGCTGATTTTACCAACTGTTTGGCTTTGATGATCTACCTAAAACCCCACACAGGAGAAGAAAATATTGCAAAACAACACCAGCAACACACAAACTGTACAGGAAGGCCATCACTAAGTCATAAAAGCATCGCTAAATCCTGCTCTCAAGGCAAAGCACATAAGGCGGCAGCACCAAAAGAGAGGGTATTGACCCTGTGGCCCAACCATCTTATTCTGATTTTTCAGGCTCACAGACTGGGGGATACTTTACAACAAAAATTCAAAATAATCAATTCTTCATTCATATGGTTTTGGTACAAACTCACAAATTAAAGAAACAAACAAACAAAAAAAACCCAAACCAAACCCTCAATCCACAGCAGTGCCCACATCGCTTCCACCTCGAACGAGAAGTGTGCACACCACTGAGGTTTGGATGTACATTTCTTACTATTTTTAACAGCAAAGTTGCCAGAGCAGCACAGTTCCGGAGGAGAGAGAACTCCCTGACCGAGGACGTGCACCATAAATCAGAGCAGGGTAAATCTTTGAAGCCAACAGCAACTCCTGTTAATGATGGAGGGGGAAGCGGAGCCGAGCAGATGCCAGCTAACACAATATTGCAAACATGCTATTTCCTCAAAACACAAAGTTGAACATAAAGTACAATCCGTGGCTTAGTCAATGAAAGATGAAACCGTTTGTCAGCTGTTCCCCAGCAAAGAGACAAAGCTGTTGAGCTGAGTTAAAGCAGTCCTGTGAACAAGGCGATCCCTGAAAGAGAACGGTCCTTCTCGCTCCCCTAAAGCAGAAGGAACGGGTGCCGGGGCTGACCAGCCGGGGGGAGCGGAGCAGCAGCCCCTGCCCGCAGTCCCGCACCCGGGCGGGCCACGGTGACCCCGCGCTCCGGCCCCGGGGCAGCTGCGGCTCGGACCATCCTGGGTCCGCCCGGGTAAGAGCCGCCGCGAGCCCGCTCCCGCCGGCTCCCCCCGAGCCCCCAGCCCCGCTCCCGCCGGCTCCTCCCAGCCCCGGCCCCGCTCCCGCCGGCTCCCCCCAGCCCCGGCCCCGCGGCTGCCGAGCGGCAGGAGGGCTCTGCCCGCCCGTCCGGCGGAGGGACCGGCCCCGCCTCACCTCTGCTCCCGGCTCTGCCGGCGGGAGCGGTGCAGCAGCCCGATGAGCACCACGGCCGCGCGGATCCCCGCCCGCCGGGACCGCATCCTGCCGCCCGCCCGGGACATCGCCGCCGCCGCTCCGGCCCGAGCCGCGCACCTGCGGCCGGCGCCGCGCCCGCCCCCGCGCCCCCTGCGCGCTCCCGCCGCCGCGCGGGGATGCGCGGGGATGCGCGAGGCGGGGGAGCAGCGCGCGGCCGCCAGCCCCGCGAAGTGGCCGCGGGAACGGGGAGCGCCCCCTTGTCCCCTTGTGCCCCCGCAGCCCGTCAGCCGGGGAGCTGGGGTGTGGGCACGGTAAGTGACCGGGGACCCCACTCCCTGTGGCAGAGCTCTGGTGTCCCCACTGGCGCTGCGTTACCCCGATCACAGAATCAGTTAGGTTGGAAAAAACCTTTAAGACGCTCGAGCCCAACCACTGACCCAACGCAGCCAAGTGCCACTAAACCATGTCCCCAAGTGCCATATCTACACGTCTTTTTACCACCTGCAGGGATGGTGACTATGCCGAGGTCTTAATGAAAACAGCCTGTGCCCTCACCCATACACCAGCTCTTTAAATAGGGGAAGTTGCATCACAGCTCCTTTAAAATCTGAACAGAGGGAAGGGTTTTTTTCCTGCCCTGCAAATGTTTTCTTCTGTCTTTTCCAGACGCCAGCAAACCTTCCCTGTACAGGACAGCTCTGAGCTGGGCCAAGCCCCGTGCCTGCTGTGCCGGTGCCAGGGATGAGCTCCCTCTCTCTCTCCCATCTCTCCCTCCCTCCCGCTGCAGAGCTGCAGGAGCCAGGACTGGGAGCAGCGCGACAGCACCAGCCCTGCGGCTTGCTCTTCCACAGGGGAGCTGGCACACAGCTTGTTCCAGGAAATATATACATATAAAATTAAGTAAACTGTAAATGATCTACTTTACAACCTCAGCACCTTTCCCTGGAAGTCTTTGTTGCCATGGTGATAAAACACCCGGGTGTCTCTGCCCCCCCACCCCTCCCATCTCACCTTCCTCCTCTGCGAGTTTAATTTTCACAGGAATTAGACACAGGACTAGCTACAGCATTTTGAGCATGTTCCTGGTTAGAGGGATGAAAACAGTCCGTGCTTTAGGCACGTATGAGAACACGCAGGCGAAAATCCAGCCTTCACAGGACTGAAACGTCAGCGTCTACCCAAAACCCACTGGAGCTCTGCATCTTCACAGCCAGCCCCAGAGAAATCAAAATCTACTGCATTGTCTGGCTGAGTCCATCAAACCGTTCCCCTGGGTGTGCTTCAACCAGCCTGGCCTTGCAGCAGGGAGAGCAGCACCTCCCGCCGGGAGCATCACCTCCCGCCGGGTGCAGCACCGCAGAGCGGCCCTTTGGCAAATTGTCACAGCCGCCGGGGCAGGGCTTTGGGAGGACCCTGCTGCAAACAGGCAGCTGGCTGGGGGGCACGCATGGGCTGCAAGGCCGACCACAGCCCCTCACCACAAGCATCCCACCCAAGTGGGAGACGGGGCAGCAGCGATGCCCATGGGCTCGCGCGCAGCAGAGCACGAGCGGCCTGGAAACCCCGGGCCAGGGCAGTCAATCATTAACAGTGCATGGGGCTCTCCCGGCAAAGTCTGTAATAAATGTGTTTGCTCAGGAGCAAACAGCTCGCACAGGCCACAGATCACATCTGGCGCGGAGCAGCTGCCCTCGCCGCCTCCATGCCATGCTTACAGTGATCGACATGACCTTAGCTCTGCCTTTTCTATCAAAATGTTTCAGCACAATCTCTAATCGGATCTGTTCTTGAAATACAACCAAAAAGCCCATCATCATTGTAATCTCTTTATGCATCCTACTGTAAGTCAGATAAAAATATGTGCAATGTTATTTTTGCAAACACGTCACATTATTCACCCCAGAAGGACCCGATGGCAGTTCACCTGTCATCACACCATCCATATTGACCTACACAGCATGTGTGTAGCTCTTCAGAGTCAAGACCTGAACTTACATCCAAGATTAGTATTTTTGTATTTCAGCAGATCCCAACAGGTCCCTGGGAAGGCTGAAGCAGCAGAAGGTCTTTCCAGCACAGTAATTCCAGCAGACGAGTGTTGAGGGCTCCACTTCCCCACAAAGAAAAGCCCAACCCATTCTCAAAACACCCCAAAATGCATTTCTGCCTCTTCAGGACAACACTGGATGATTGCAAACCGCACGTGGTGGGTGAGAGAATGCGAGTGTGTAAGAGGCAAGAATTCTGTTAAACCAGGGTGCTACCTTCATCGCTGGTGCTTAACTCCCACTGCGAAGCCTTTTAACAAAGTTTTTGTTGGACCAACAAACCACTTTGTTCTTGCAGAAAATACCTGGCTGCTTCCTTTCAAACACAAATCATCAGTCTGACAAACTTCTCAGGCGTAGGAAAGGAAAAAAAAAAAAATTAGAGCCTATTTCCATGCCAAATGATACCAATTCTCCAGCACCTCATTAGCTTCCAGTTAATGGAGGGGGAGGGGTTTTTTAATTTTAAACCTTTTACCTCTCACATTAAACAGGCAGCTTCAAATTTCATTGAGTCTCTCTCCTGAGACATTTTCCACTGTCTCTCTTCCCCTTTGCCAGACAAGTTAAGTATTAATCTCCTCTTGTTTTATGCTGAAGTGGCTTTGTATTGATCTTTAAAGATGTTCAATTCTCTCATATTTGGAGATAGAGAATCACTTTAAGCAGACACACTCAGCCATATTTCCTTCTCCACCCAAATACAGCAAACGAGCCTGCACTGTAATCAATTGCTTCTGGACCCTGTAGCAGCTGATGTGTAATTTATAGGACAAGAGCAAGACAATAAACGGCGAGCGGCTGGAGGAGGCTGGTGCTGGGGAAGGGCAGGTTTGGGAGCTCGGTTCCTGGGCTGCAGCCGTGCCAGGACCTGCTTCCCTCCTGCGCAGAGCAAGGGCTGTGAGGAAACGCCGGAGCCCCCTCTGCCCCCAGCCCAGCACACAGCAGCTCCATCGGGTGACGGGGACACCTTCCCAGGGGCCAGGGGCTCTCCTGGGGGTCTGAGTGCTCAGCCACCGGACACACGGGTGGTGGGCACAGCGACTCCTGCTCCAGAGGACGTTGCTCGCGGCTGCCATGGAACACTGAAAAAGCGGCTCTGTATTCCTATGTTCTGCTGTCTCATGAAGGCTCCAGGACAGGCTGGGGTGGGATGCCGGGGATGCCAATGGGAGCAGAGGAGTTAAGCAGCTGCCTCTATTTTATGAAGAAATAAATATCTCTTTAAAAATGCCCTGATGTTTTTGCTTCAGAGAGAACAGTTTTGCAGCTAACGAGGAAGCTGGCTCCCAAGGGGCTGGAGAGGGCTCACGGCAGGTTAGGACAATTACACGCCGTAATTAATAAATCACCTGGGTGGCTGGCTCATTTATGTGAAACTTGGCATTTTCTTCTGGACACTCTGCTAAGAAAGAAGGATCTGAAAATACCAGATTGTGACAAGATCAAGCCTTCATCCCCGATATTACTGAATCTCCTGTGAGTGAATGACACTTAATATTATTAAGAAGCCATATATTTATGGAATAACTTTGGCTTTTATGCTAATTCTGCGGTGAGATCAAATGACCCCTCGGCTCGGAGCAGCGCGCTGCCCTTCCCGAGCCGCTCAGGGGCACATTCCCACCCCGAAGGTCCCGTTGTTCACACCGGAGCACGGGGTGCAGCCGAGCCCGGCTCTGGTGACTCAGGGATTCTCGAGCCACAGCCTCATCAGATGGCGCAGGATAAATCCCCGACACCCCCCGCACCTCCCGTTCCAGGAGATATTTCTGGTTCCCCGGCTCATGAGGGACAGAGCCAGAAATACACCAGCTATGCCGGGTGCCTGCCGTGGCCGGGCTGGGCACAGGCAGCGCGTCCCCACCAAGGCCCACGCGGAGCTGAGACTTCTGCCCGGGACCCTTCCCCACCGCCCCCAGCACTCGCCCAGAGACCCCCGAGCATTTCAGTGCGCTTGTGCGAGCCCTGGGACGGGGCAGCTGCGCCAGCGCCAGGGACCAGGAGCCAGAGAGGAACAAAAGGAGCCGAAGCAGCACGACCGAAAGACAAAAATATTAACCAGTTCTCTGCAAAGGAGCAGTCACATTCCAATTTTCCTGGCATACGAAGAAAAGGATTTGGGAGCTGGGAAACTAGGGAGAAAGTGATTACAGCATTTCAAACAGTGCTGCAGGAAGAGGATACGAGTGCATACAGTTTTAAGAGAAGCATCATGAGAAATAGAGCTTTAGATTGTTACATCCAGCACTAAGTAGTCTGATTAGAGATTTATTTTATGACTTCAGTTAGAAAGACATAGAGGAAACACCAAGAAAGCACGAAGCCGGCTCCTCCACACAGGCACTTCAAGTTTTGTCTCTTGAAACAGTGCGAGACAAGTGCAATATGGCACCAGCAGCCCCAGCACCCATGAATTTGGGCTGACGGGAAGGGGGCCGGTGTGTGCTGAGGCACGGGGCAGACCCAGCTCCCCCGCTGCCGGCCTGGAACAGCCAGCACAGCTTCCCCACCGCGCCGCGGTGCCGAACCCGGCAGCTGCCTGTGCCCGCTGCTGGGGCTCCTCTGCAGAACTACAGGAGTGACGTGCACAAAGAAATTTATCTGCTTGGCTCGACAGGGAGCCAATGTCCCTGTCCAGAGCCCGTCACGAGAGCACACAAGCATCGACGTTTTGCCTGACTCGGGGCTGAGCACAGCTTCATCTCCCCAGCACAATTATCAGCCTTCCCAGGAAACGAGCAGGGAAAGCAATCAAAGCTGCACTGAAAGAACAAAAACTCATTAGGAGTGAACGACCTCTGGCTGCAGAAGGCAGCCCGGGCTCGGGCAGGTACCACCCGCCCTTGCAGAGCAGCCGGCCCTGCACCAGAGCAGCCCCCGGCTCTGGCGTCGGGGGATTCAGCACCCGCAAGGGCTGCGAGGTGGTGGGTGAGCACGTGGGCACCCATGCTGTGGTCAGAGGCTTTGAGAGAAGAGACTTCAGTAGGTAAAGTGATCAGAAAAGACAACCTAAAAATAACTGGGGGACAAATGGGGACAAAGCTCCTCATCCAAGACTGCTGCTGCAACACTCTCCCCATCAAACACGCTGGGGCCAGACAGGAACACCCAGTTCCCTGCTCTGTGTTTGTATAAAGCCGTCTCTGATAGTCCAGGGGGCTTAGAGAGCTGGATCTGCTTTATGTGAGAAGATACACAGATACCTATCTACATGCATCTATACATCTATCTAGAGGTTCTCCTGATTTTATTTTTGGAACCATTCCTCCTTCAGCAGCCTCTAGAGAGACACAGCTTTGCTAAGCAGCTCTCAGAAAGTACCTTCCCATCACGCACACCCCAGGACTCCACAGCAAGGGTGGCATTTTGGTGCCCAGCCCAGCGCTCGGCACCGCGAGCAGAGCAGCTCTGGCTCCCCAGCGCGTGGCGGGGCCACCGGGCAGCGGATGAACCGGACGGGGCTGCGGGCGCGGAACGGGGCAGGACCCCGGGCGAAGCGTCAGCCCCTGCCCTGTTTGCTCCCCTGAGTGACTGTGTCACTTCTGATGGTTAAACACAGTGCAAGGGAGTCATGCCTGTGACAGCAGCACAAGTATATGGAAATTGCATTCTCGATAATTTGGGGTATTTTTCCCTGTGAACGCAGGCTTTCTGAAGAGATGAGCTCCAAGATTTCAGTATTCAATTAAATTAGATCAAATCAGCAGAGGAAATAAGTCTTCACAGCATGAGCAGATCCTTTGAATTTTACTAGCAAATCAGTGAACTAAATGCCATCATTTATCATTAACATCACTAATAAAGTCAGATTCAGGATGTAGAGCAAACTAACATCAGCCACACGCCTGACGCTTCCAGTGCCACCCTCCTTAGTCCTTGGCCCTTCCCCAGCAACTCGTGCAGAACAAAGACCGTCCCTGGAGCCGTTATTCTAATCAAATGCCCCCAGTATCCAGCTGGGCGGCCCAGGAATCGGCCCAAGCTTTAACCTCAGCCAAGCGCTGTCCCTTCCCGAGGATGCTGCGAGGGATGCAGGAGCGGGTGGGTCAGGCAGAGGGGTCGGGCTGCTGGGGGCAGCTCAGGAGCCGTTTAGGGACAGTCACCCGCCACAGGCTTTATCAGGGCAGGGGACACCGGAAGGACACGGGGCTGGTGCTGCTCCCGCAGCAGCAGGCGATGCTGGCACGTCCCGAAGCCAGCGCTCCAGCCCCGTCCCTGCGAGAGCCAGCCCTGGCCTGCATGTCCCAGCACGTCCAGTGACATCCTGCGCTGGCCAGCGGGGAGCGGGGGGGCAGCTCACACAGGAACTGTCCCGGTGCGGGGGGCACAGCCTGACCCAGCAGTGCCCCAGGACCTGCCGCCGCCTCCACTGCCCGTCTCCCTCAGACACCATCACCGTGTTTGATGTGAGAGTGGTAAAAGACATATAATTTGTGGAGCTAAAACACAGGTATTATCTCAGTGACACATCCCTACAACAGGGAATATGCTGAAGTCAATCACATGGAGAAATGGGTTTCTATTGCTCTGTGGCTTTTTCCTTGCCTCTTCCAGATCAAAAAGATGGAAAATGATGCAGTCGTTAGGTTGAAAGCTGACATCTTCCTCATTAAATCACCTCACACTGTGCACCCTCATCTACAATGGGGAACAAGAGATGAAAGGACACGACTTACGCCCTGTTTCTCAGTCTTTCCCTGAGCGCTGGTGCTCTCAGGGAGCAGACGCGGATCCCTGCTCTGATCCTGTCCTTCCTGCCATCCCCTTCTCATCCTCCTGCCTGGCAGCAAACCTCCTGTCCTGGCGCTCCACGTGCAAGCGCGGGGCGAACCGCTGGGCTGACACAGCTGCGCTTGGATTTGGAGCTCCGGTGCAGACCTGCTTGAAGCCCTGCCCGCTCTCCAGCCCCTGGTGCAGCGGGAATGGGCAGTTATCGGCCCCTTGTCACCGAGCGGCGGAACCCGCATCACCTCAGGGGAGAGAGCACCAAGCTCTGCCTTCCAAACTGAAGAGGATTAGCACCAAATTGCTTGCTGGAGGAAGGAGCTATCCTTGGCGTGACACCGCTAACATTGGAGAGGAACGAGACAGGCCGGTGTCTGCATGAAGTGACCTTTGGGTCGTCTCACAGACTTCCCGACGCAGCTCTGACCTGTTCACGGACCCATCACGGCTCCACGCGCCTCTGCTGGGTGGGAGCCTGGGACGAGCCGGGGGTTCACGCCAGGCCTGGGGAGAGCGGGGCTCTCGGGTACCCCATGGCTTCAGCACTGATGCTGTTTGTGAACCAAGCACAAAAACAGCCCCTCCGAACCCCCGGCACAGCCCCAGCTCCGGCAGACAACCCATCCTCCTGCGCACCCCGATATTTGGGAGCAGGCACCTGCTAGCAGGTGGTGCCTCCATCACACCAGGCATTAAGGCTCCCTCCCCCCGTCATGACAATATTTGCTTTTAGAAGGCCATTATTCTTCCGAGCAGCTGCCTTCCAATTGTCTGCAAACAGCTCCTATTTTGACAAGCTATAAATATGGGAGGAGAAAAGAGATATATAAACCAGCCCAGTTTGTTAGTTCTGAAACAGAGCTAAAAATAGACCCACGTGGGGTTGCTAAGTCCTCTGGGCAGATGTAATTGTGGATAATCTAGCTTTAAATATGTGAAGGCTGTTTTGACAGCAACAACATTTTAACATATGGGACTGGGCAGCATAGGAGCAGGACGTGCCGCTGCAGCTCTTCCAATGTCACCGGGAAGCATCGTTTGCGTTACCGGATCCCAGCTCGCTGCCTCACTCTGTAGCTGGGGCTTCTGCCGTAATAAACCCCCAAATAAACCCAAATATCCACAGCAAGCCACGGAGAGGAAAGCACCCAGGCAAATAGCGCGGGAAGCCTCCCGGGGCAGGAGCATCGGCGGAGCTGTGTGTGTTCCCACCCTGAAACGTCATGCGGAGAAGGCTCACCAGGTGGAATGGCTGAAACGCCCCTGTCCTCGCAGCGACAGCACCTTCTCCTCCCGGGGAGCTCCCTCTGTCCCGGGCGGGCTGTGGAACGTGCTGCGCAGGGCTGGGTGTCTGCGGGGGCGATAACTGCCCTTCCACGAAGAGGGACGCGCTCCCGCCTGCTCGCCCAAGATACGGGGCAGACGTTGGGACTGGCTGGATTTGGTGAATCCCCAGCAGCCGCAGGGCCAGCCGAGGCAGGGCTGGCTGTGCCCCGCCGCCGGGTGAGCACCCCGGCTGGGCTGCACCCCCGTCTCTGCCACCACCCTCTGCTCACGGCGTGTCCCCGTTCGGCACCTCCCGGCCGCAGCAGTACTGCCTGCAGCAGGATGTTCTGTCACACAACCCACGGCGAGCAGCCGCGCGATGCTGCTCGCGGGGACCCTCGGTCCAGCCCCTGCCCCGGCACCCTGGGAGCTGGGGAGCAGAGGCTGACCCCCCGGCCCGGCCCTCTCCCCGCCCTGACCGTGTGCCGGCAGCTGCCGGGGCCGGTGCTGCCCGTCCCAGCTGGCGCAGCGGGTACCAAGCAGCAGCAACAGCCGCGGGGCCTTGCCTTCCTCCCAGTCAGTGTCCTGCCAGGCCGAGCTGTCACCTCGGCTCTGCGTTAAGCCGGCGCCGACATCCATCTGTGCAGCCGCAGCTCCCTGGTGCTGGCAGCACCCGCAGGAGGCGGCTCTTGGGCAGCAGATGGCAAGCGGGACGGTGGCAGCCAGTGCCCGCGGCAGCAACAGGGACTGTCAGCGTCCCTGGCACCCGAGGGGTTTGTCACTCCACCAGTGGCCAGGCCACCGCAGGGACACAGGCGCAAGACCTGCCACTGTCACAGGACTGGCTCTGCCTGGGATGCCCCGTCAAGCCACGTGCCGTCACCTCTCCACACGGTGTGACGTGGATCTCCAGGAGAGGGAGCAAGGCAGCGGCTTCACCGGGGAGATGTCAAACGAGGTGAACCGTGGTTTTACAGGGATGGTAACATTTCAGGGTGCCTTTTTCTCCCCACTGCCACGGGGACACAGGAAACCCTGTGGGAACCCACCAACACCTGCAAAGGGACAGCTGTTTCGTGGCCCATCATGGACAGGCTAAATTTCCACTAGAACTTTACAAAAAGTAAGGGTGATATTAGAGCCAGGGGACAGAGAAAGATGGCACAGGAAAAGCTCACAAGTATTTGCTGTGATTAGATGAACCACACGCACACCAGTAAAACCCCGGTGGGACGGTCACCCCGGCCCGGGGCAGGCGGGTGCTGGCACCAGGCGGGGGACGGCAGCAGCACCAGGAGCAGCGAGCGCTGGCACCTTTGGGCTTTGCTGCAAGCCCCGGGTGTCCCTTGCACCCCAGCCCCTGCGCTCGGTTCTGCTCTTGCATCACGGCTCCAGCGCCGAGGTAACAGCATGGGCTGGGGCGCTGCGGGGGCACCGGCAGCCCCGAGACAAGCAGTTCCGAATCAAATTCCATGGGAAACCTGCCCGCCTGCCCCACACGCTGCTGACGGCTGCTCTGCCACACTTCCGATAGTGTTTACTTTGTAGTGCAACGCATATGCTACTACAGCTGAAGTATAGCTGCAAAATATGCATTTGCAAACAATTACCCGTTTTACAAGGTGGTAATAAAGTCAAAGGAATTTACTTAGGCACAATCTGCTCTCCAGACCTTGTCTTCACAAGACCTCAGCACAAAGCTCCAAGATTACTGCAACAGTTCCTGCAGCTGCCGCCAAGAAGCTCAATCATTCCCACATCTTCCCATTAACTCGGCTCTGGCCCATCAAATATTAAAGACCCTCGAACTGGACACAGCTCATTTTACGAAGGTCAAGTAAATCTTTCTTCTCTTCCCACCTTTATCTTCCACCATCATTCCCATCATCAGATGAGCATCACATGCTCTTTCATGCGAGTTTTAGCTGTACACACACTGACTCGCAGTAACTGGTGTACAAGGCTCCTCTGTTTCACAGAGATGTGATCATTCCATTGCTGGTTTTGCTTTACAAGGCTAAAGCAAGAGGTGACTCTCTGCCTGAAGGAGGGTCTTATTATTTATTGATTTAAAAAAAAAAATTAAATACTCAGTGGTTGCTCAGTACATCCTCCTGATGACACCAGAAAGAGCATGACCGGAGTGCAGAGGGCTGAGGAGGCAGCAGCCGGCAAAGGGCTGTCTGACCGCCGGCACGGGGTGTCACGCCAGCAGCTCATTCCTGGGGAGTCCGGCTGCATGGAGGAGGAAGGTCCCCACGGGTTCATCCCCGTGGGCTTGTCCCCATCAGAGGAAGGTCCCCAGGGGTGTGTGCCCATCACACCTTCCCACTTGCAGCGTCCCCAGTACAAGGGCTTCCCAAGGCAGCGGGGCTCGGGGTCCCTGCTTGCTCCCTCGGGGGTCCCTGCACTCACCGTGTGCTGGGGTTAGCAGAGGGTGGCTGTGAGAACAAAAACTCCAGAGGCAAACCCACTGGTTCGGGCTGATTTTTGATATGCAAAGATCCTCTGGCAGGCTGATGTTTCCTCCAGCGTGACCTCCCTGCTCAGGAAGTGGCTTCAGCTGCCATCTGGCTCAGCTCTTCCCTTGCCTGGCAGTGTGACCTGACCTCAAAGTCCACCACGTTTTACAAGCTCTGTGCGAAGCTGTGCCTCGAAGAGCACCCCAGGAGCACCCCATGATCCCACAGGTGCTGCTGCCTTTCTGCAGGGACTTCCCATGGCACTGGGAAATGCCAGCACCAGCCAGGGTTGGGAGAGCTGCTTCTGGACATGACGCCCCTTTTGCCAGCCCGGGGGGGTCTGCTGCCCCCAGCACTTTCCCATGAGGCGGGTAAGGAATAAAAAAAACCCCTAACACACGCCCATGCCAAATCCCAGTTACTGCCCAAGCGCCCCGGTCTCCACCCCGCACCCTGGGACTGGCCCCGGTCACTGTCACAGCCCCAGCCCCTCTCCTGGCACCTGAGCACCCCAGCACCAGCTCCTGCCACCTCCCTGGGGACACGCACCCCCAAAAAACAGCCAGCAGAGTATTTCCAAGCCCTCTCGCAAACTTCCCATCCCTACGCACTGCCTCTGGGCACTGTGCAAGGCCCTAGGTGCAGCCCCAGCACCCCAAGCAGCCCACAGCCACCCCCACAGCCCCAAACTCAGCCTCCCCTGCCCCGGAACAGCGGGTTTGAGAGCCAGGGACGGCCCATCGCCAGCAGCACAGTTAAACCCAGAGTGGTGGGACTGGGCACAGCAGCTCTGCACTGGAGAGCCCCAGCGCCAGGCAGGGCACGGGCACAGCTCCCCGGGCAGAGCCCAAGCCCAGCTCACCGCAGCTTCCTGGGTATGCTGGGGCCGAGCAGGGAACGTGGCCGTGCAGCAGCAGCGCGCGGGGATGCTCAGTCCTCTGCAGTATTCCCTGCCTGCGTGCAGCCCCGGTACCTCCCCGTGCACCTGTCGCTAACGGGGTGCACTGACCCCCGACCGCGATGCCAGGGCTCCCCTTCCATCGCCTCCCCACGACACTCCCACTCTGCAACATCTACTCCATCTCTCTGGTTCCGAGTCCCTCAGACACACTCGTGGTTACCATAGGAACTAATGAAACCCAAAGTAGAAAAGAAAAAGGAGAGAAGACAGAGGGAAGAGTGCTTTGATCCTCTGGTGCCACCTGCGTGTGTGAGTTTATCACAAAGACTGACAAGAGCAGCAGCCACAGGGGAGCATCCCGCAGTCTCGGGCTCTGCCGCGCTCAGTTTCACCAAACACCAGCTTTGTGCAAGATCCAGCTTTTGCTCTCACCCGCCAGAGCCCGCTGGGACACACCGCCCGCTGCTCCCGCCTCCCCAGGACAGGGCACTTGCTGCCACCCCAGCAAACAGCCCTCGCCCCGAGCATGAGGGGTCACCGCAGCGGGGGCTGTTGCAGCCTCCCCACTGCCGGGGACCTGCTCTGCAGCCAAAAGCTCCGGGCCGCATCACCACCACGCACTATTCCTCCCCTGCCATGTTTCTGCAAGTCAATATCGATGTTTGCAGCGTGCACAAGGCTCATGAAGGGCTCTTTGGCTTGCAGAAAGCAGCTTGTCTTTTTGTTAACAAGTTACACAGGCAAAGAAAATTGCCTACGCCTGATGTCTTAGCCAGAAGGCTAATAATAAGCAATAATAAGAGGGTGTTAGAAAACCAAAACTTTTTTTTTTTTTTTAAAGCTTTTACAGAAATCTGATGTGGCTCTGGCTGGGCCTCAATTACAGAACCATTTAATGAAGCAATCTGTCCACAAAGCAGAAGCGCTATGAGGCTGCAGAAAGCATCAGCTGCTAATAGTGGGGATAAAACTGCTCCACTGGATGTTCATCGATCTCCCTGAGCAAAACCCTCCGCTGGCCGGGGCAGGAGGGAGACAGAGAAACGCGGCCCCAGACCCTCACCCTGGCCCCAGTGCACCCACGGCAGCGAGCCCAGCTGCCCAGTACAGTGGGGAAAGGAGGTCAAATGGTATTTCTGCCACAGAATTGCTGCGTGGGACCTGAAACAAAATCAGGGCACAGCGTACGGCAGAGTACAAGGAGCAGTTAAATCCTTCTCAGCTCCACAGGAAAAGGAAAGTCTACGGAGATTTCCCTCCCCTCCCAAAAGTGGTAAACGTTGTTTTAAACTTCTCATTAGTTCAGCAAAACCCTGAGCAAGGAGCTCAGAAGCAGCGTTTCTGTTGTGCTGTTTCCAGCAGGCACTTGCAGGCTCATTCAGGTGCCCCTGAGGCTCTCTATATACTTTTCCATTAATGAATAATTTGCACAAGTGATGATTATAGAGGGAGACCACATGAGCCGTTACGCACATTACCTGAGCTCAGGGGAAGCTTAGCCAGAATATTTCTATATTAGCACACGGTTACACTGGTAGTGCCAGAGCCGCACATGTGCTTGCAATGGAAAACCTCTGACTTGGGGAGCTTATCTGGACACCGGAGAGGATCCACCGCGGCGCGAGGGAAGCGATCAGTTCCCTGGTTGTGCAGCATGGGAGCAGGAGCTCAGTAACGGCACAGGCACCCTTATCCCACCGACACCACCTCTTTCCAGACTGCAGGATTCAAAACCAAAATGAAAACCCCCAGGCTTCACAGAATTTACAGCCAGCAGCTCAGTGTAGCCCAGTGCCGCTGCCCGGAGCTGGAACCAGGACAGCCCAGCTACACGAACGCGTCCTCCACGCACAAAGCCATCGCTCACACTGCACATCTCACACAGAAACCGCTCTGAACGAGAGAAGAGTGCGAGTACTCACTTGATCTTCAGGCTGGCGAGCATCGTCTTGTCGATCCTGGGGAGGAAGCAGAGGAGCGGGTTACTCGGGCGCAGACGGGAGGGCTGTCCCCCCGACATGGGTACCGGGGCTGCTGGCACCCCCCACAGCATCTCCTTCGGAGGTGCCGTTGCTCTGGCTGACATGATGATCACTACAGAAAGGCTTGACCAGAAAACAAACCCAACCAAAATCTAACCCAAACTTAAGCCTGGAAGCAAGTAAAACTGTCCCCACTCAGCAGCAGCCAGGGATTTACCCTGTTACGTACCCTGTACCCACAGCGAGCACCCACGCACGTGCCGAGAGCCCTGGACAGGGAACACAGAGCTGCCCCATCGCTCCCAGCCCGGCCGGCTGCCGTGGGGCCAGAAGCCCCAGTCACTTCACTTATTTATTTGGCACCAATAATAAGTGCCAACCTCCACAGAATCATTATGGTTAGAGTCATATCAATGTAATTAATGCAAATCATAGCAATGTCTCAAAATACAAAATTATGTCTTTTGGCAGTCATTGCAAATGCTCTGTTATCTGCCACATAGAATAAATTCTACATCTCTCAAAAAATAAAACAAACACCAAAAAAACCCCAAACCGCACACAGAGTTGTTTCTCACTGTGATCGCAGAGGCCACGGCGAGGCTGCAGAAATGCAGTTTCCCCTCTACTTGCAGATTTATGCTGCCAAGCTGAACTTCTCCATCGGGAGCAGGCTGTACCCATGGTGACACGGCGGGGACGATCCCTGGCACGCTGTGCCACCAGCGGAGCCAGCGCCGGGCAGACGGGAACCCCCACGGGGTGTCCCTGCTCCCCATGGCGGGGGTGTCCCCAGCTCGACCTCCTGCCCTCGCCATCACCCTTCCCGGGTCCCTCCTGCTCAGACCGACATCGTGCTCACAAAGCCCCCGGCAGCTCCATCCCAGGCATTTCCCCAATCAGCTCCGTGCTCCTCCTCCGGAGCGCCAGCACGCCGCTGCTCCTAAAAATAGACCCTGGGCACCTGCTATTGTCACTTAATACTTAACAAGCCTGTCCACAGGCCCTGTTGATCATTAAATCAAGCTGAACATTAAAGCGTGCTGGTGTAAATAGCTGTTGCCAGACTCGGTGGCAGATGCCAGTGAGCCAAAGGGACAGTGGGCGGTGTAGCAACTCCTGCCCGTGCCGAAGTGGCACCGAGCAGCTTCATCTGGAACCACAGGAAATAAAAATCAGTTGATGTTATTTGGCTTCTTGGAGGGAAAATTTTAAAAAGAGGCAATTGGAAAAAAAAACGAAAACAAAACGAAACACGAGAAAGAAAACCCTCCGCAAGGGAAACCGCAATTGCGATATGACTAAGTTTAGAGCCGCTTCGTCAGGCCCTGCCCTGCACCCACTCCCGAGGTGGGGTGAAGTGAAACACCCCACGCCCCATCGGCCTCTCCCAGCGCAGCCCTGGGGCTCCCTGAGCCCTGCAGCGCAGCAGAGCGGGGGTCACCCGCACCCCGCCACCAGCAGCCCACGCTGCTGGGTGCCCATGGCCCGGCAGGAGGCAACTGGCACACACATCGGTCACCGGGGCCGTGGAGCCGGGCCGGGGTGTGGGCGGGGGGGGCAGCTCCTGGGGGCACACCCCACACCCCCGCATCACCCCCCACGTGCATCCCTACGTCCAAGAGCAGCAGCACCACAGCTGCCGCCCCGGGACAAGCGTGGTGCTCCCGGGACCTCGCTGGCAGCAGGCGGGCAGACAGAACAAAAACCCGATTTTCCCCCCAGCACGGGGCTGGGAACGGCGGCTGCAGGCGCAGGGGCGGTGGCGGGGTGTGCCTGGCACCCCGCGCGCGGTCCCCACAGGAAGGGCGTGTGTCGCCACGGCCAGGCGGCTGTGACAAGATGCAGATGCAGGTACAGGGCTGCAGCAGGTCTCTCCCTTTCCCGTAAGCACCCGGGGAAGCCTTTTCCCAGCTGTGTGTGCTGCTCCCTGGGTGACACACGACTGCAAGGGGTGACTTGCCCAGCGAGCAGCAGCCCCACTGGGGAGGTCCCCCCACAGAGCACAGAGAACAGGACTCCCCACACGCCGGGTCTGTCTCCCTGTGCAGACCCCAGTGTCGACAGATTTAAAGGGAAGCCCACAGCCCACATGCCCTGCCTGGACCGCGATGGCAGCACAGTGTCCCAACAGCCAGCAGACCACACTTTTCCTGCGCAACGCTCGGGCTCGTGGTTATCTTTACCCTGCAACTGCCAAAGTGCAGAAGGAAAACAACTGAGCAAAGCCCAGGCGGCCCCAAATGCCCCTGCCAGGCAGGTGACAGCCCTGCCCCGCGCTCCTGTCCCCGTCCCCGCGGGAGCCACCCGCAGCTCCCGGGATGTGCCCGGCACGGTTTGGACCCGGAGCCACCGCTCCCAACAGCAGCTGCCCCAGAGCTGCCATTTCTCTCTGCCACAAAACGAGCCCACATTTCACAAAGCTTATTTGTACAGAAGTTTATCAGAGTGCTTCCTTCCCATTTTTACAAAAAGAAAAAAGATCCAGCTCAGACAAAACACATGGCATCAGTAAGGTGCTTCTGTTCCCAGGAGACTTTGCTGAAGCTCTTGATGAGTTTTCTGCTCTCCCACACCCATCCCAGTTACTCAGCACTTCCCCAGCAGGTTTCAAGCAGCTCCAAGCCCACGGGCACAAGCCCTTCCCCAAACCCCAGTGCTCCCGGCTGCCCAGCCCCAGCCACACAGGCAGGGGACAGCAGAAGGACCCTCTGCCCCTGTGCCAAACAGCCAAAATCAGTACAGAATTGCCGATTTGGCCATCAGTTCCCACGGGCTGATCGCAATCACACAGCACAGACTCAGAATGGGCATAAAATACCTTAGAGTGAGGGAAACTAGAGGAAGGGCAGAGGGAGAACAGTGCCACTTGCTTAAACTATTTCCCTACAGATGGACACGTCTGGGAGGGCAGGAACACCAGCAGCAAACAGTCCCGCTGAGCCCAGGGTGCAGGCGGCAGCCGCGGCACTCTGCCGAGGACAGACGGTGCAGGAGTGACTCAGGGAGGCACCGACGGGCACAGGAACCTGCCATGAACCAGGTGGGACCTCACCGCACGTGCCACGAGGTGCCGAAGGCGGCCGTGCGCATTGCTGCCTGGGCAGAGGGAGAGCGGGTGGCAGGTCCGCAACAACGGAAGGAGCGGGGGCAGAGGCACGAGATGCTCTTGCAAGGGACATGCCCATGGGAGCCCACCACGAGCCCCAGGAGGTGCCTCAGCACTCAGCACCCACGGGGCTCACGAGGGGCTCACCGGGGCTCAGCATCGTGGTGGTTCCTCCTTTGAGCCGTGGAGGGAAGAAAAGCTCCTGGCACAGCACTGCGGTCCTGGCAGTGAGGGGGACAGAGAGGAAAGGAAAGGCACCCACCAGCCATAGCCGCCGAAGGAGACGCTGCGCTTTCTCTGGAACATGGCAGTGGCGCGGTGCTGCCGGGGCGCTCCGGCCACGGGGGATGCGGTGACGGAGCCGGCAGCACCGCGTGCCAGCTGTGCCGAGAACAGCACGGCGGGTGCTTCCTGCCCGCGCTGTGCTAGGGGGACCCAGCACCTCCTGCTCAGCTGTCCCCAGCGCAGAAGCGCATGTACACACACATACAAACACCAGAAAAGTCATTTCCTTTTTTTTTTTTTTTTTTGTGGCCTGAGGCTTTTCACAACCTTACGCTGCAAATATCGTATTTCTCCGAGTGGCAGGAGCCACAGACAGGGTTGCATGGGCAGCACACTGAGCCATGGGCACAGCGTCGCCCACCAGCATCATGCCATGGGGCTGCATCCGCCGCGCCTGCCCGGCCACCACGACCCAGTGCAGATGTCACCAGTGGCAATGCTGAGGTGTCCCTCCTGGGGTGGCTCTGCTCCTGGCTGTCCCCAAATGACCGGGCTGCATCCACTGCACCAGGCTGGCTCCGTGGCAGGGGATCCTCTGACTGACCTGCCAGTGTATTTCATAGGACATCTCACTAAAAGCATTAAAACTCAATAAGCAAAAATCCCATTGTGGCAAACAGATCCCCTGTGAGACATCTCATCCCAGCCCCGAGCAGCTGCCACACACAGGTTTTCTCTCCTCCAGTCCCCCAGAAGCTCCATAACATCAAACCCTCCATCTGCAGCCTGGCCACAGCAAAAACCCCGTGGTCCTGTAACAGGCAGGCTGCAGCAATCCCATTTAAATGGAAATGCTGACCTCTAGCTGGGTATGAGCTTACATCAGTCACCAAGCCCCCCAGGCAGCCGTCCCCGCATCAGCTGAAAGCCTCCAGCTGCCACGGTCCTACCGGTTTGGCTACTCGAACACTCACCTCCTGCTCCGGTGAGTTAAAATATCACCTGGTGCACACAGAAAACATCCCCTGATGCGGCACCGCGGGGCTCCGGCGGGACTCAGCAACGTTCAGTCCAGCGCTTGGCACCCACAGGGGTCAGACTCCCATCCAAGCACCCAGCAGCCTTAAACGGAGAGACATTGGATTCTGTCTGATATGTGAAAGAAGGAGGGGGGGATAGGGGGCTGGAGGGAGAAATCGCTCAATTCCAGGGAAAAAGCTTGAAATCCAGCTATTTCTACTCCTACTTTTCAGCCCACAGCCATCTCTCTCCTTACAGGCATGAAATGATGGAAATCCTTTGCATTTTAGAGCTCCTAAGGACATCATTTAAAAATAAAATAAAATAAAATAAAATCCCCCAAATGCTGCAGGCTTCAAAGCCATAATTTAGGTACCATGAAATATTTGGAGCAGACACCTGCTTTGAGAACATTTGCTTCTGGCCTGCATGCTCTGTGTCAAAGCTCTGCACCAACAGCAGGGTGACGTTATCCTCTCACTTCATCTTCCCCCAGGTCACGTCTTTCTAACACTTGTACCAGTTGATTTCTGCCCAGCTCTACTGCGATTCACACAGATTCACACACCCGCCATGGGATTTCGGAGCCCAGCAGGGCAGGACCTTGCTGCAGCCATAGGGACATTGTCCCCATGTCCCACTGCCCAGGAGGGGTGCAGGGCAGTCCCAGCACAAATCCCACCTCACCCCGCTGTGGGACCAGTGCCCGGGGGTACGCGTGGCTGGTGGGGGCTGAAGCGGAGCTCTCCCTGCTCCCCCGCTGCCAGGCACCCTCAGGGCTGCAGGGACCACCAGATACAGGTGACAAACAGCACTTGAACAAGGTTAAACACATACCAAGGACTCAACTGCAACTCCCGGAGGCCACCAGCCTCCCTCCGCTCAGCACCACCTCACCCGCATGGGAGCACATCCAGAAATAGTTTGTCTGCAATGACATTTTCTCACTTCCCCTCTCCCCCGCAAGGTATTTTGCACAGTTGGGCTCAGAAACAAAAGGAAAAATAAACCCTCCTCCCTTCAGAGCAGGCACAGCCAAATCATAACTGACCAGTCAAAATTAAGAAACAAAGGCCTGGGGGAGGATGTCTCCTTGGTACCATCTGCACCAGACAAAATTCAAATTTCTCAGGGCACCTGCCTGAACCAGGAGCTCCCATCGCCCTGCCCCACGCCGGCAAGCAGCCCCCGCCGCACTGGTGACAGCGGGGACAGGGAGCAGCAGCTGGGGCAGCAAGCCATGCTGTTAACGAGCCAATTAATAAACCCAGACTCCCCTGGAGCATTTGCAGCTCCCAGGGCACAGCGCACAGGAGAGGTGCCCAAGTTTCAGCCGCTCCATCGCACCCCCAGCGCGGGCACAGGACGGTCTGGCTGGGCAGCGGGCCATCTGCCGGCAGTCAGAGCCCACACCACGGAGCAGAATTATGCCCAGGAAGGACAGCGTAATTCTTTCCTTTGTTACTGAGGCTAAGAGAGACTGATTGCATCACGAGTGCTTTAATATTGCATGCGGCATGCTGACGGTATTCATCTTTCTATTATGATTCTAAGGAAGGTTGTGGGCACCCAGAAATATTAGATTTTGTCCTGGCAGGAAGAACACGCTGTGCATATCATCAGCCTCAATGTACAAAGCAAAGGAAAGCAGTGTCCGAATTAACTCTGACTCAGTGCATGGAATATTTTTAACAGTATTTTCTCCCCTTCATGGTGCTGCTAAAGTAAAAGGAAGTGTGTAACTCAATGCCTTAAAGAGCAGCTTCCCACAAAACCCAGCTTGGTCTCAAAGGCCAGACCCATCCATAAGCCAGGCAGCAGCTCAAGAACCTGCAGAAACAGGCAAACTGACCCAGCCGGGTTTGGGACCACAGCAAGAGCCGTTCCAGAGCCGCTGTCCCGGGGAACGCTGGCGGTGGGTGGGAGCAGAGCTGTGCCCAGCCTGGCACAGACTGCAACGCTCGCAGGACCCCTGTGCAGGAAGGCAAGGCCAGACTGCAAAGTCTGGGCTGCTTCAGGACAGTAACACCAGCAGAAATCTATGTGTTGAAGTATTTCGAGGTCTGAAGTCCGCCAATGCTAATTTGTCTTTTCTTTGCAGTATTGATTGCGCTGTTTCCAGGCAGTGCAGAGGGAGGGTGAGGAAGGCCCATCCAGGCTGTACATTCAGAAGCAAACCCCCCACTCCTGCCACACGTAGCAAGTGACTCCCCATCCCTCCCACACTCATTGCATGGAGCATCGGGGAGCTCGACACAACCCGTCAGGGCCCCGGCTGCTGCCTTCAGGCCTCCTGGGGTAACCGGGTTTCCTGAGCACCCTGCAGCACCAAAAACATCACCAGCATTCGTGTTTTGAACACACACGTGCTCTCTGGGCACCCAGCCTGACACACGTGAGGCAACTGGTTCCTCCAGCATCACACGACCCAGCTCTGTACTGCAGAGGGACATGGAGCTGGTCTGATCGCAGCGCTGTGCACGGAAAGTCATCACGCAGGCTCCCAGGCTCATTAAATTCTTCTCAGCCCAGTATGAATTTAACATACAGAGCTGCTTGTTTTCTCAGGTCCACCCATTGCAGAGCTCTGTCTTGCTGGCGAGGGGAGGCTGTGTCCTTAGGAAGAGCCTGTTCAAGCAGACGTTTGTGTGTCTGTTTGCCCCACCTTTCCCAGCCACGGACCTTCCCATGCAGGTTCAGCACAGGAGAGGATGCTCCAGCCAGGCAGGCTGGCACAGAGCTGGACCAGAAAAACCCAAGAGCATTTGGCCCAGATCACACAGCAAACATGGGCGGGATGCATCTGCAGCCTATGAAGAAATTGTGGTGAGACAGAAAAAGATCTGCTCAAAGTAAAGAACAGCACTGGCAAAACATGGAGGGAGGAAAGCATGGGTGAACCTGAACATGCTTTGGCTGGAAATTAGGAAGTTTCTCATCTTTAATACAAACAGTCTCTTGAACAGTTTCCTAATAACAGAAGGAAAAATAAAAACCTAATTGACACTCAGCATGTTCAGGAAGACACCACAGGAGATGGTGCCTGCAGAAGCAGGAGCTGGGCTCGGGGACCAATGTCTGCCCTCGCCCCTCACAGCCCCAGCAGCAGATGGGGAACCACTCGCTGCCCAACACCAACATGCGCTGGCGCAGGATTAGATTTAGGCAGCAGTCAGGGCTCAAATTCAAGGCCAAACTTGTACATGGCTCCATCTGAACACTGCAAACAAGACATGCAGGATTTGGACTTAAGCTTTTCAAAACCCTGCTACATCTTGCAAGTATCACCTGTATTTTTCCACCATTTTGAGAGGTGTTTGAAAGAGCTGGGCTAGATTCAAATCAGAATTGAGAAACAGCTCTTTCTGGTTTGGCATCCAACTTGGAGGCAGATGTTAACTCTAAGCAGGGATTCATCTACACCCATGAAATTGGAAAGAAGTCTGGGGAGAAGGAGCTGTTTTTAGCTCCTGGAAAAAATGTCTCTTCCTACTGTTGCTACTGAAGTCCTGTTCCTGTTTCCACAGCAGCCACTAATGACAATCAAGCATCTGACTTCAGGTACACGACAGGCAGCAGAGGGACTCTCCCAGCAGCCCCCAGAACCTGCTACCATACAGATACGCTCAGGGATGAAGAGGAAGGAAGGATGCTAAAACAAATACCGGCAAATTAAAAAGTCAGGTTTGCTGCTATGGTTATTGTGAGCTGCCCTTTGGGAGGAACCAGCAGCAGAGGGAGCACGAAATATCTGTTAAACCTGATGTGTGCAGAAAGGGAGCCTGCTGCCTGGAATCATGCTTCTTGTTGCATCTGAATTTAGACTCCTTGGCGTGTTTCCAACCTTCAATAAATCGTGCCATGTGGACAGACATTATGTCCCTTGTGCTACTAAAACAACAAGCAGTCTTAAATAAAACAGTGAAGCCTGGAGTATGCAGAAGATGAGGAAATAAAGCAGGACCTGGCAAGATCTGTCTCACGTCCCGCATACACCAGGGATACGGGTGACACGCTTGCACAGCGGGTACACCAGTGCTCACCCGTGGGGATGAGCGGGATAAAGAGAAACGCTCTGCTCTCCTTTGGAGCAGACATGACGCTGCTTCTCTGGCAGAGATAAGCTGTGGTCTTGCTCGAAAAGAGAGGGGAGCAGGGCCACCCCAGCAAACAGGGCACTGGGTGCATCGCAAGGCTCAAACCGATCTCCTTCTGTGCCCTGTTTCTGTCAAATGCAAGAAATCTGGGGCTCCTCAGCAACGAGGCACCTGGGGAGGCAGGACCGTGACCCGCAGCCCACCCAAGGGGGGCCCCGAGCAGGCACCGACGCCAGAACCCCCCAAGACAGGGGAGCAGAGCGCTGAAAAGCCCTTTTGAAGTTGCCTCCTTTGAATTGTCATTATTTAACATAAGTGCTGGCAAGCACCGCAGTCACACCGGGGCACAGATCCCAGCTCCCTGTCCCCAAGCCCCCCACACAAAGCCCCCGTGCCTGAAGTATTTAGCGCAGATTTAAATGCAAACCGAGAAGCTGAGAATGGCAAAGCATTTCAACAATAGATCTCTCGGCTCTGCCTTACATTTGCATTCAGACAAGCCCATACAGGGTAAAAACAAGGACAAATACGGACTTAAATCTCTTCTGTTGAAGGATTACCCTGGATATTTATATTCTGGTCCCCACACGCGCTGTAAATACCGTTATATACGTGTGTTTAGATTTAGCAAGACTCAAAAGCACCTTACCTGTGTTTCCGCTGCGTTCCCGGTGCAGCAGCAGCCGCGGCTGCGGGGGCGCGGAGCAGCGCGCTCCCCGCCCCGCAGCGGCCGCATCCCCGCGCAGCGGCCGCCCCGCGCAGGCTCCGAGCCGGGCGGCGATCGCGGGGCTGCGGGGGGGCTGCTGGGGCAGAGCCGCCCCCGCTTCGTCCCGCGGAGGGGACAGGAACGAGCGCTGCTCCAGTAACGTGTCAGCGAGAAATCGGCACCGGGTCCCTTGAGGATGGGGATGTGACAGGGTCCTGGGCAGGGGCTATTCACAGCGGGGACTTCGGTGGCGTTGCTGGAGCAGAAGCCGCCGCCAGCGAAAGCTGAGGATCTCGCCTGTATAAACCTGCCTGGGACTTTTAGAGTGAAAGAGCTGTTTTGTGAAAAAATAACTAGAAAATGGAGCTACCCACTTCGCATTTGGCTTTGAAAGCTGACTTTAGTCTGGCATGCGAGCCCGTTCGTGTGTTACAGCCAAACTAGAGACAGACGCAGACTGGACCACGCGAAACAAGAGCTTCTAGGGCCAAAATCTAGGCCCACTGAGAGGAAAGGCAAAATTTCCATTCCCGCTGACAGGCCCCATCCTTTCTAACTCACAGGTCATCCCCCCAGCCCCACGATGCTGTCACCTGGCAGAGCCCCAAGGATCAGCCTGCACCACAGAGCTCAGCATGCTCCTCACAAGCCACGTTGCTTGGGTCCCACTGGTTCCTAAAGAGACCCAGTGAAACCAATGCAATCCCCTTTTTTGGTAGCCCTGAAACCTGTTTAACTGCTCCCAAACACAGCACTGCAGGGGTCCAGGGCTAAAGCCACTCAGTTGGGCAAAGAGCCATAGGAAACTGGACCTGTGCTCTCATCCTGGAGTGCTGCTCCAGTGGGACCGATGAGTACATTAATGTGTGCGAATAATAAAATACACCTGTTACATTAACCCCCCAGCAGATAGGCCCTCCTCTTGCTCAGCTGTGTCACCAGCATTATACAAAGAAAAAGCAGCAAGTGCTCAACTCACCGTGCTCACTGATGTCCCACACACTCTACCAGACTTCTCCAGGTAACTCCCCAGCCCACTGGGAAATCAAATGAATCCAGTGGAATTAACCCCAACGGTATTTAACATTAGTTATAAATGGCGTTACACACATTGAAGTTCCACATGCACCCCCTCTCTCCCACTGTTATTCTGGCACAGGCGATTCCAGGGAAATAAATACTTCAGGGCTTTAAGGGCTCTCAGAGCAAAACTGCTGCTGAAATAAAGAGGGAAAAGCTTTTAGCAGCACAGCCACCCAGGGACTCGGGGTGTTTCAGTGCTCTTAACAGGCAGCAAAACAGACACGGCGCTATATGTGTCTTGAGGCCTGCAAGGCTTTTATGTTAATGGCATTTTATCATCAGACACTGGGATCCAAACTGACGGCGATGCATATGCATCAGCAGGGAGAGTCACAGCACTTGCCCAGGACATGGCTCCCAGACATGTTCTCAACGAGCTGTGAAGGGGAGAGTTTAAGCACCAAGTGAAATCGGGGGATCAGAACAAATACTTTCCAGAGATCACTTGTGATTGGGAGATATGCAGCCTCCCAATTTATTTTCTAAGTAAATCTCAAGTGTGCTACATGCTTTAAGGAGGTCCCCAAAAGACTATGTGCTTGACAAAAAGCATGGGGCTTTTAAAAACAAAAGTTTGGGATGGCAGCCAGTGATTTGTCCTTTCCACTGCTGTAAACCCGAGGGCACTTGTGTGATATTTGCAGCTCCCGGCTGCAACCCCTGCATCTGGAACCTTACTTTAAAGTGAAACCCAAGATGCTGAGATATTCACAGGGCCCCAGAGACAGGCTGAGGCTCAGGAGACCCACCTCAAAGCCACGAGGGCTCATGACAGAGCAGGCTGTCAGCAGCACTGGCAGGGGACATGGCAACGCTCCCCATGGACCCCAGTCCTGCACCCACCAGCCCCCCCTTACCTGCTGGGTGAGCCCAGGTCCGCCCGGCTGACGATGCGGTGCTGCTGGGGCGAGTACAGCCACTGGAAAGCCGTCAGCGTCCTCTCCTCGATCTGAAACCGGCCTTCCCTCACGTACCTAAAAATAACAGCAAGAAAGGCTGAAATATTTATTAGTGCAGGATTGCAGTGAGGGAGCGGCAGGACGTGGAGAGCAGAGCAGCTGGCTCAGCACCACCGACTGCTCCTCAGGGGCAGCAGCAAAACATCACAGCCCCAACTGTCCCCATCAGCAGATGCTCCCATGGACACAAAGCCATAGCTGGGACAGGGCATCCCTTCCAGGGCGTGCCCAGGGGAGGGGATGGTGTCTCCTCCACCACCCTCAATCCCCACCACCACTGCCACCAGAGCAGAGGTCCCCGTCACCCAGCACGGGCAGCTGCAGTGCAAAGCCCTGCAGAGGACATGGGATGCCCCAGGCCAGGCCCATGAGCACCCGTAACCCCCAGGCACAGAAAAGAGCAAACATCTCCAAACGGGATGTTTCACTGTAAAACCCTGGGAGGCAGAAGCACAGCACCCCCAGCTCAGCACCCCCGCCCTGGGGCATCATCTGCTCCCACAGCTCCTGACCAGCCCCAATATTAGGCATTAGTCTGGTCTGAGAGCCAGTGATTTCTAACATTGTTTTGAATGTCAGGCCAGATGTTGAGGCTTATTAAATAATATTCAAGTGATGAATTGATGGTTATTATTTTCATTAGAGAAGTACAGGTTCTCTCTTACATGAGCAAAATGTCGGTAAACGCAGTCGTTCCCATCTTTTAGAATACAATTCTGCTGCCTGTTTTCATCCCAACAACCAGCTGCACTTCACACACCCTTCTCTGAACATGAAATTTCATCAACAAGCAATTAATTATTTAAAGCCCCTGTAGTACTGGTTGGAGACACATGCACGCACAGCTGCAGCATCCATGAAAGCCCAGCCAAGGCTGGGGCGAGCTTGCAGCCTCTCCCCTGCGTGCAGATGCTGCTGGCCTGAACTCACCCAGCCCAGGGCTGGGGGGATCCTGCCAGAGCCAGGGGCAGTGACAGCGCAGGAGTCGGGACCTCCTGCTCTCAGCCAAAGGAAAGCCAGGAGATTCTTTGAGTGTCCCCGGTACAGACTGACCCGCTAATTTTCTTAGTACAACCAGCCAAGCACATTATAGTCCCAGTGTTCCCCTGCAGCTCTTGCACATGATAACATTGCACAAAGTAGTGGCAGGCAAGCCAGGACGCCTTTTGAGAAGGAAGGTGGAGGGGGGTGAGACAGGGCGATGGCAGAACAATCAAGTAGCCATTGTAACAGTTCAGGTCTAAGTGTGCAAGAGAAATAGTGTCCTAGGCTGCTGAGGAGGGGAACAAAGAAAGAAAAAGCTTAACAAGCATAGAGTGATCCTCCAACAATTTCCACTCTGTTCCCCCAGGTTTGCTGGGAAACCACCCACAGCCGGGAGCCCCAGCCCGGCTCTGGGATGCAGGATGAGCCCTGGGCTCACTCCAGCTCTTACACCAGCAGCACCATGCTGTAACCGAAGTCACCCCAGTCACAGCCTGGCATCGCTACAGCGCCCTGCTCAAAAGTCACAAGCTTTGGACGTCACAAACTACACAATTAAAAATCAAAAAATACAGAGGAAGCTTGTTTCCAATGTCAGCCCAGCCCAGCTGCTCTGGTCACCGCAATCACCCGTTCCCAGCAGGAAGAAGCAGGTCCCCACACACCAAGCCCAGAGCAGCCTCAGCACCCCTTCACCCCCACCACAACAGCCAAGATGTCCCCCAAGCATCCCGTGCGTGTCTCAGAGACTTCCCGCTGCACGTACAGGACCCAAGTGTGCCCGGGACCAGGATGCTGCTGCTCCCCACACTTCTCCCGTGCAGGGCAAGGCCATTTCCCAGAAGTAGATTATTGCTTTGGGATCCAACTCTTCTACTGGACCCCAAGCACCAGAGATCCCCCTGCAGCAGCTGCAGCCCCAAACTGCCCTCTCCCTGTCAGGGGAACTGTGCCGTCCCCCACCAGCTGGAGTAGCCGGCCGCCGGGGACCCACCACAGCCCCGTACCCAGGACCACACTGCGACCCTTGGGGTGCCCCGGGGGACCTCAGAGTGCCGGGGCTATGTCCTGTCCCCCCCAACCCCACCGGAGCCCTCCCCAGCCGGGATTCCCCCGTTCACCTGGCTCAGCAACCGAGGCTCTCCCGGGCTAGGAGCAACCCCCCACGCTAAAGCCTGGACCCCCTTGCAAACTGAGCCCCTCTCGTCGCCCGCCGGGACCCCCCGGCCCCCGGAGCTGCCCCGGCCCCTGCGCCGCCCCCCCGCACTCACCAGCGCACCAGCTCCCAGCGCCGCTCCCCCGCCGCCTTGCCCGAGGCCATGCCGGCCCGGAGCGCTGCCGCAGGGCGGGCGGGGCGCCGGGAAGGGGGAGCCCCGCCGGGGAAGTGGGGGACCCCGCCGGGGAACCCCCGGTCCTGCAGCGCCGGAGCGCGGTCACCGTCCCCGCGGGGGCTGGGGCGGCTGCGCGGGCTCCTGCGCGCTCCCGCCTCCTCCGGCACCGGGGGACCGGGCCGGGCAGGTGCGGGGGGGTCACATTGCCCAGCCCGGTTATGTAAAGCCCCGTGCAGTGCCCGCTCCTCCCAGGGCAACCGAAGGGTGCTCGGGGGGGCTGCGCGGGTGAGGGGCTCCCACCCACCGGCTGCATCCCACCGGAGCCTCCAAGGACATGCACGTTACGTGTTACTTCAAGAAGCTTCAAATCCCACTAAAAACTGCTCCTCAACAGTGATGTTCTGGCCCTAAACCCTTGCTTTTCTAATCTTTAAGAACATAATTTCCCAACTCAGCAACCCCAGCTGCTGCACCCATAATCCAACAGTTTCATTTAAATCAAATAACATTGATTACTGAAGTAAGTACCTATTATTGGCAACTCTGGAGTCCCAATCTTGTTGGGCCCAAACACATCTGAAAGGCATTAGTGCCTCTGTCCCAGCTGCCCACTGGTCAGAAGCAGAGTGGTGCTCTGCCGTGTCAGCTGGAGAGTCCATGCCTTGCTCAGGGTCATGTAAACAGAATTCATATGCTCCTTTGCACCCCCAGCGCTGTGCTGATCCCAGCGGGACGTCCCTCTGGGCCAGTGTGCCAGAGCCAGCCTGGCAGATTTGGCCTCATTTCCCCAAGCTGTGCCCCGTTCAGCCAGGTGTCACGGGGCTGTGCTGCCCCAGCACCACCGCAGCCCTCCCCACAGTCAGCTGGGAGAGCAACAGCTCTTTGAAGAAGGACAAATTGCATTACTTAGCTCAAGCAAATATCCTTACAAGTCTGATATTTTCAAATCCCAGTGGAAATGTTAAGCTAATGTTAAATTTATCAAAACCCTCTAGCTTTTAGCCCTCCATCACTTTAAGGAGCTTCTTATTAGTTTCTTCAAAGTAATTAGAAGACACACACACATTACTTTTCAATTAGGTTGAAAAATAATATTTGAGGCAAAGTTAAACTCATTTTTAAATTAATGTAAAAAATCCCCTAATAAATAACTCGGGGTTGGAGGGGAAAGCAGTGGTCTAAAGCACTCCATGCAGTTGGCCCCAACAGGCATAGAACGTGGGTTTAACTTCGGTGCACACTGAGACAGACGCTGCTCTTGGGAAGTGGCTGGATTATCCCGGTATTGGTTGTCAGCTCTGATGGGAACTGGTGTCACCCATCGCAAGGCGTGTCACCACAGACAGACCTGCGGGCAGCCCGCACCGCCGCCACTTCCCGCACCGCTTCCCGCACCGCTTCCCGCACCGCTGCCGGTGCCGCTGCCGCTAGAGGCCAGTGTCGATTCGGAGCTGCGGGCAGCACCGGCCCCGCCCGGCGGAGCTGCCGCCTGCGACACCGCGCTGCAGCATCTGCAGCTCTGCCATCTCCATCTCTGCCGGGGGGCAGAGCCACGACTCTGCAGCCAAACCCGGGCGCGGGGGGCTCCCTGTGCAGCTGCTCCCCCCAGCCCCGCTGCCACCCACGGGCCCAGCCAGCGGGTGCTGCCAGCAACCTCTTTGGGCAGCACTGCAGCTGGATGTCTCTCAGCTGGTGCCCAGCAGGCCAGGAGCAGCCCGGCTCTGCCCGACAGCCTTCGGAGCTCTGTCACGCACCAGGGCTGTCAGCAGGGACCCCACAACTCCTCCTGAGGCTGAAATGGATATTCCTACCAATTTTGACTCATTGTGTTGATCACAAACCACCTCAGACCCATCAGAGAGGCCGTTCCTGTCTCTCAGAGCAAGGTGGGAGCAGGGAAGGGGTCGCAGCGTAACTGTGGCGCAGAACAGCGCGGTTGCAGGAGGCATTAGCTGAGGGACTGCTAGGCCATGTCCCAGTCAGAAAGCTGAGAGCAGCTCTCTCAGAGCAAAAAGCTGCCAGCCAAACCAGTTCACTGTGGAACGATGAGCACAAGCAAGAGAGGTGATGGGAAATGTTAATAGTCTGTATCCATTGTGGCTGAATCCAAGCTGCCAGCAACTGCTGCAGCAGCACCGGCTCATCCTGTGCCCCGCTGGGTGCAGAGGGTGCGCTGTGCCCTGCTGGGTGCAGAGGGTGAGCTGTGCCCTGCTGGGTGCAGAGAGTGCGCTGTGCCCCGCTGCCTTCCCCCACAGCACGGCTGTGTCCCAGAGCCATGACCTCATTCACAGAGGCAGCTCTCCCTGAATGCCTGACCTTGGTTGTTTGGAGGCTTGTCTTTTATTCACTGGAAAATCAATGAAAATTGTACGAACCTGGTGAAACATGATGCACTCAGAAATCACTCCTCCCTCTTTCTCCAACCCCCCTACCTGTAATTCACTGCTACTCAAGTTAGCACATGAGTTAGGGGAAGATACAGTGAGATATTAAAACAGCACACACACCCCAAACATAGCAAACTGCAAAGAGAGGGGCAAAAGACACCTTGGCAAGAGTTGACCTGATGGTTATAAGCACGTGAGAGGTGCTCCTGATGAGACAACATTTATCTGAGTAAGAATGTCTGCACTGTCTTCCTTCACGCAGAAATCCTTCACCTCTTAACAACTTGTTGTTGCAGGAAGATCTCTTTTTTTCAGAGAAAGCAAGTTGAGAGGAGGCCCACACAGGAGTCAGCACAGGATAACCTCTATTGCTTTGTTCAGCACAGGCACTCAGTCAGAGGTTTGAAACATCCAAGGGGAAGAAAGGACGTGTGGGATGGCAAAACGATACCATAAACCATACCCTGTGGGCTGCCCTACGACATCTTCACATGCTGTTAGTGCACTGAAGGCTGAATAGGCAGAATAGTGGCCGTTGTAATGTGAGGATGGCAGCACAATCTGGCTGAGCATCGGAACAGGAACACTGCACTCTTTGTAGCATATTTGGGAATAAGGGAATGGGAATCAGCAGACTGTCAGCTGACGGGGAGGACGCTACCATTTCTCTGTGCCTTCATTGCCATGCGACATGGAACAGGCCACTGCATCTGAGCTTCCCCTGCTGTAAAAGAGGCGCAATGAATTTAGTCATCTTTGAAAGTGGAGCCCCAGCTGGTCTGCATATCACAACGAAAGGGTATGAAGAATTAGTAAGCACATGAGTAAACCACCTTTTCTCACCATCTCTCTGACCACAGCTTCTGGGAAGCTCTTTTTTGACTCGCGCTCCCCACTGATTTCCTGGCTGGAGTGGGGACCATCCCACATTTCACTTCCATTCCCCCTTTCAGTCGCCTTGACGCTGAAAACCCCGCAGGACACGCGAACGCTGCGGGTTCCCAGCCGCCCCCGAGCCCATGGTGGCCCCCGGTGGCGCCCGCAGCCCCGGGGCTGTGCTGGGGGCGGCTCCGGGACGCGCCGGCTTCAGCACCGCGGACAGCGGCGGGGAGCGGGACCGGCGGCGGCCGCGGGGGTCCCGGGGAGCGGAGCCCGGTCCGGTGGGGGGTCCCGGGGAGCGGATCTCCGACCCCAGTGCGTCCCCCCCCGGGGCAGCGGAGCCCCGGCCCGGCTACGAGGGGAGGTTCCCGGCGCTGGGGTCGGTCCCCCGAGCCCCCGCCTCGGTTCCCGGCGCGGCCCCGCTCCCCGCCCTCGCCCCGGCGGAGCTCCCCAGTTCCGGTCACGTTGCCGCCTGTTTACGGCGCGGCTGGCGGCGGGGCCGGGCCGGGCGAGGCGGGGCCGCCGCAGGCAGCGCGGGCAGCGCGGGAGCCCGGCCCCGGCCCCGGCCCCGCCGCCCCATGACGCCCAGCGGGCGGCCGGCGGGGCCCCGCCGCTCCCCCCAGGTAAGGGACAGGGGCTGGGCGCAGGGGGGGCGGCCCCGGGCGGGGAGAGCGGCCCCGGCGGGCGGCGGCGGCGCGGCGGGGATGCGGGCGCTGGCGCGGGAGCCGGGGGACGCGGGCAGGGAGCGGCCCGGGAAGGGTCTCTGCGCTGCGTGGGGACCGTCCCTCCAGAAGTTGCCTCCAGCCCCGCTTGTGCCTGTTCTAGAAGTTGCTTCGCCCTGTGCAGACCCGCCGCTGGTTCCCCGCCCGCTGCAGAGGGCAGTTCCGAGCACAGCGGGGCTCTGCCCGCCGGCAGCTGCAGGGTTAAGTGTCTGTAGCAGGACTCAGCTGCGGACCAGAAAGCGTCGCTCCGAAATTCCCGAAGTGTAGGATGGCACCGGGGGGATCACCCACCTAATGTGATGATTGATTCAAAGCGTTGATGGTTGGCCAGATTCTTCTCCTGGCAGCGAGCTGAATCCATAGTTAATTCCCCCGGAACCAGCAGGAGAAAACACGGCCTTGCTTTCAGCATCTGCAACCAAATCACAGGCTTCAGCTTTGGCTGTTAGTCAGGCAGTGGTGTTTAGAGAATTGTGAGAAAACACAATAATTTATAAACACCGCTTGTATTGATTTTATCTTGAAATAGATACTGATAGATAATGAATAACAAATAGGATTCCAAGTGTAATTCTGCCTCTGCTGAGATCAAGGAAGGTTTCCCACTGACTTTCACAACGCCAGGATTTCACCTCTAGTTTCTATTCCTGGCATTGCCGCTACCTCTGTGACCTTCTACAAGTTTCTTAGCTTCCTGCTGCCTTGTTTTCCTGACATTTAAAGATGTACTAGCTTTGTGGCATTGTTGCTAAGTTTGCATTTGTGTTCTTTGAGATTGTAAATACTAAACAGTATAGATTTCTAATACATATCAGTGTTTATTCCTGCATATGTTTTAATGTGATGGAAAGGGGGTTGCTGGCAACCACAACAGGACAAATTATCGACCTGTTTTGGAAAACCTTGTTTGTGCCCTCTGACTCCTGGTTAATTTGCCATTTAATGGGGAAAAATGATTACGTGATCTCGGTTTGATGGTTGTTGTGCTGGGTATGTGTATGTACCATATCTGCCTTTCAAATGCACCATCAGAGCAGAGGTTTTTCCTTGGGTCAAAGTTTTGGGATTCTGATTGGCATGAAACAACAGCCTTTAGTATAGTTTTGCCCTGGAAGCAAATTCTCAAACAATGTGTCTGTGCAATGAAAATCAGCTCTTAGCAGACTTGCAACTAAATTGGTCATTATAGCTACTGCAAGAGGTTTCTTCAGTCATTTTGATTTGTAAAATGAGTTCTGGTAAGCTGGCATGAAATTGTGAATCTCACTGAGGTCTTCTGCCAGCGCTTTGGACCACCCAGCTGAGATCAGGACTTCCAATGTGCCTTGTCCCAAAGATTGTAGTCGCATGGTGAGAACAGTGAAATGTCTGACATTCCTGGCAGGAGCTGAGAGCTGTTTCTCAAGGGAATGGGTGAAAGTCACAGTGGACAGACAAAGCTCAGCCAAACCCACTAGAGATTTCCCATAGCAATGCTGAAAACAGACTTTCTCCACACACAGTCAGGTAAATTATGCAGGCTTTTTATCTTCCAAATCAGAGACAACAAACAGATCTCAATTCCAGAATTGTTTTTCTTCGGCTTTCTTTACAGCTTGATATTTATCAACTACTTATTTTTAAATTAAAACATTTTCATTGGTAAAAAAGGGTAATTTCCCACTTAAAGGGAGGAGGGAAAGTTCAATGGAAAATTTGCAGCCATTTCTATTAAAGACATTTCAACTAGACAGAACAAAGTGCTTGAAAATAGCACTATGTATCCCCCGGGCTTTGTCCAACCTACTTTCTGCCGTTTCTGAGATGAGGTGCCCCAACTCCCATCAAGAAGCTGCTCTGGGCCCAGCGCACGGCGTGTTCCAGCCCCGCAGCTGGCGGCAGGACGGGCTGTGCTGGGGGTGATTTGTGTTTCCAGCCTGCAGCAGATGCCAGGTAACTGCCACAGCTGCTGCACTGGCACAAGTAAATTACTACCCCCTTAAATTCTCCTCCCTCTCATGGAACAGGAGACCTGACCTAAGGATTTCATGAATCTGGAGAGGCTTTGGCAAGAGGAAAGCTTTGAACTCGCAGCACTGCCAAGATCGCTTACTGCGGAATTGAGCTTAAATGCAGTTTGATTCGATTTAGGTTGCAGGAATTGTCTTGAAATGTGCTATGTTACCCAGCTGGGCTGTGCCATGGACATAACCCAGAGCGCTCGCTTCGTTTTGAAGTTTCTATAGAAAGAAACCTGAAGTCAGACGTGAATGAAGGAGGGAATGGCAGCAGCTCCCCAGGGACAGGACAGTGCACACCGTCCCTCAGGCTGGCTGGTGCAGTGTCACCCCGTTGGCACCACGGTTTGCTGAGGCTGCCCCTCCTCCTGGGTTGCGTGCGGGGAGTCAGGATAGATTCCACGTTCGTAGGAAATGGTGTTTCCCAGGATTACGAGTTCTTTCAGGGGATTATTTTTTCTCCCACTGCACTGGCACAGGTGGGCAGCTCATGGTGCTGCTTTGCCGGAGCTGTTCACACGTGGTGAGGGACCCCAATATGCGCTGCACCGCCCGGCGCGGGACTTGCGGCAGCTCTGCTGTGCTGGCCAAATTACTGGGGAAAATGTTTCTTCTTCTGGAAGACAACACGACACTCCTCGCCATGTAACACTGATTGGGTTAGATGGAGCATATTGTATTTTTCATGTGTTAGATCTCTCACTGCAGTTACTGCTTCGTAACATGCGGCTTGTCAGGCGAGAGCCAAAATCGTCTCTGGTGCAACTCCCACCTGGGGACTGCAGGAGCAATCCTGCCCCAGATGCGATCCTGCTCAGCAATAATACATTTCCTAGGGCCAAATCCAAAATAGAAACGAGCCATTCCAATGTCAGGGTCTGTGCAGCAGCATTTTCTGCTTCTGCAGTCCATGAGCCTCCCAGCCTGCACACAGCAGGACGAGAGCCAGTCCCAAGAGGCGCTGGGGCAGTGGGACAGCTTGGGGACTGTTCCCTGGGGACCTGCTGAGTGCAGCTGCATCACCCACAGTCACGGCCTGTGGAAAGGGCAGATGAGAGCAGTCACCCATCTGCCCCTCGCCAGGCTTCGGGGACTGCCCGCTGAGCTGCTGTGCATCTGATCACCAGCCATCTCCGCTCCCCACAGGCCTGGACTGTGAATTTGGTTGCGATGGAGACCGTGTCCCTGGAGCACCAGATCCAGAGCGTGCAGCGGCACATCGCTTTCCTGAAGAAGGAGCAGATGGAGCTGCTCCATGACCTGCACCTGGAGATCCTGCGCCTGCAGAAGCACTGCTCAGGTGAGCGCTGGGGCGGCCACGGTGCGGGGGAGCCACGAGCCCACTGAGCACCTGCTGGCACCTGGGGCCGGGCCCACGCGGGAGCTGGCGCTGGTGTTCGGCAGGACGCGGAGGAGGCGAGCACCGAGCCAAGGGATCCTGCTCAGTGTGGGATCAGGGGATCTCCATCCCTTCCAGCCTCCTGCTTGCACACCTGGCCAGGTGGCACCAGCCCCTGCCTGGACCATGCTACATGGTCTGATGTGCGTCAAATCCTCTGGAATAGCTCCTCTGCCGATGGGTGCCAGCAGCTTCCTCCGGCTGCAACACTGAAGAACCAGAGCGATTTTTTTCCTGGGCATCAGCTGGCCAAGCGGGTGATAAAACAGGAGTCTGTGTTGATAATCCAGCATTAAACCCCCTCCCTTTGCCTACATGCCGTGCTCAGGGCATGCTTCTGAAGGAGGATTAGCGCCGGTAGCTCAGCGCTCTCCCGGCTGCGTGTTCTGCACCTTGCAGGGGTTTGGCTGCAGCAGTCACTGCCCCGAGGGATTCCTGGTGTAAGGCAAGGGAAAAACCAGCATTAGCCAGCAGGATGGTTCTGCCTTTTCCTCCCGTGTTCTGTGCCCACAAAGGTATTTTGTTCATTGCAATGTGAAAGTGGTTCTTCATTTCTCCCAAGTGCCAGTGTGCCAGGGGAAAGAAGTAATGGGGGCGTGTGAGACCACTTTCAGAACACAGCCACCAGCCCCCCGCCCATGGCCCTGCTGTGCCAATGTCACCCAATGTCACCCTCCCCTTCAGCCAGCCTCGCTCCCCAGCCCCCTGCCTGCCACCAACACTCCTTCCCGCTTGTGCCAGTGCCCTCATCAATAATTCAGCCATAGCTAATTACTCCTTGTCTTCCAGCATCTCGTTCTCCCTGATTCCTGGGTAACAAAGACATGTCTGTAGTGATAGAATTGTCTGTTTCTCTCCATCCTTTCTGAGCTTTTGCTGTTCTGTTTCGTTATTTTAACAGCTTCATCCAGAGCCTCTCCAGATAGGAGACAGCAGAGTTCTTGTGCCCGGGGGCACGAGAGCCCAGGGGGTTGTGAGTCCCAGGGGCACAGCTGGTGATCAGGGATCTCCTCCCAGGGCAGGCGAGTGACAGCCCTGTCTGATGGGACAGGTGACAGCCTCAGCTGACGTGTGTGACTCTGCAGCCCCTTCCCATTCGGAGCGATGGGGGCAGCCCCGACTGGTTTGCAGGTGACTTCGCAGGCAGTTTGGGTGCCGCGGTCTGGAAGGTGTTTGCAGAGGAACGCGAGGGCTCCATCAGCGTTCCCCGCCGTCCCGCGGAGCTGCACCGCTTCTGCCCTGCAGAAGCTTTCCAGAAACTGCATTCCATTCTCAGCTACTTCTGCCTTCTCACTACAGATTTGTTTTCCAAGGCAGACGGGCAGAGAAGCCTGAGCCAAGCATTTCATTTCAGAAGGATGGCAGTGATGAGGATTAGAGTCAACATGAAAGCAGATTAAAAGAAAAATGTAGGGCAAAGATTAACCATTTTAACTCATTTTCAGGTGAAAAAAAAGTCCCAAAACAACCGAACGCTGCTACTGCCCTTTTCCTTCTCCCTCAGGGCTGCTGGGGGTTTGGTGGGCTGTGATCATTATCTCAAAAGTGATTGTATGTAAAGGTGCACAGGTTAAAGTGAACACGAAGTCCCTGAGCTCCCCCTCGCTGCCCTGGAGTGGGGCAGCATCCCTCTGTGGGCGCATCGCGCCCAGACGAGCCCATCCCACACGTGTCACGTGCAGAGATCAGCCTGGAAGCAGTACATTATGAAATACTTGGGGCGGCAGCTTACACTTTGGTCTATTTTCAGTCCGTTGCTCTGCTCTTTGTTCTGATTTAAAGCACTGAAAATGGTTCAGCAACTCTCTTAGAAAAAGCAATGGCATTGCCAGAGAAACGGAGCCTCCCGCTCGCCGTGGGGCAGGACCCGCAGACGCAGCGCTGGCCATATCACAGGGGCAAGCGCCGTGGCAGATCTCAGACTTCAAAGCTGCTTAATAGCATACAAATTGCCAGGATCATGTATTTTTGTCTCAGCCTGTGGCTCACGCCAAGGGCAGGCAGAGGCAGCGCCGCAGCGGTGCTGAGCGCCCGTGTCCCCGGCCCCAGCGGGAGCGTGGGACGGACGGGGGGATGCGCCTTCAGTCCCCTTTGGTTTCTCTTCCAGAGCTCACCCATGACCTGGAGATCAAGGAGCTGGAAGCCCGCCAGCAAGGTAAGGGCACAACCCCAGATAAGATCTGGGGGAGCGTGTCTGGGTGTGGGGGGCAGCCAGAGGGGCCGTGGGGGTGGCCCAGGGAGGGGACACGGACCTTGTCTGCAAGGGACAGTTGGGCTGCAGGCAGGGCTGGCGCTGGACAATCAGCGTGCGCGTTCACAGCCTCTTGGCAGCCCGTTTAGTGCCTGGGCAGCCGCCTGGGAGGGGCTGGTGTGACAGCCAGCACCCCGGGCTGGCTGTGCTGACCTGACACTGACCCAACGCCCGCAAACCCTGCAGCCCCAGGGAAAAAACAGCGACATTATCTGCCCCTTCCAGCTCCGCTCACCCACTGCAATCCAGATGCCAATTCTGAAAATCTCCCAGCACCTTCGGTTCATCAAACAATCAGTTTTGCCCACAAAATAATGTTTGAGGTCCCCCTGAGTTCACTCCTCCTGCACAGGGTGGAGGTTCCTTCCCTGCATGCACAGCCTGGCTCCCCCGTAATCCCAGGTTAGCATCTCTGTCCTCGCTAATTGGGCTGTGGAGTCTCGGGTTTGAGCTTGACAACCCCTCCTAAATTGGCCCGATGGTTTCGCTGCTGCCGTTTCCTTTTCTCTTGCAGGCGGTCTTCTCTCCCCCGTGCCCTCTGTGTACACTCAGAGTCATCTTTAGGGTGAAAGACTAGTTACCCAGGGAAATCTTAAAACTGCAGCACGAGGCTGCAGCGAGGCAGAGGCGGCAGGTTCCATGGCAACGGCATCCTCCGCTGAAACTGCCTTTGCTCTCGCCCCTTGGTTTGGGTGTCGCACACCGTGCCGTGCCCGCAGCGCCGCGGCCGGGGTGACGGGCAGGGCTGCCTGCGCTGGCAGGGGATTTGGGGCTCCAGCTCCCAAAAGCACCCGAGCAGCCTTAATGGCACCACTGGAACACGGCAGCACCACGGAGCGGCCAGCAGCCGCGTCCATGTGTCCTCACAGTCATGTCGGGAGTGTGCAGGGACCCCCGGGAGCTGTGGGCTGAGTCCGTTGTGCCAGGCTGAGCCCCCACTGCTGCCCCTGACCCCCCGTGCCTTGTCCCCACAGACGTCCTGGACCGGGAGCTGGAGGAGAAGTGCCGGGCGATGGAGGCCCAGCTGCAGGAGAAGGAGAAGGACAACCTGGAGCTGCGCAAGGAGCTGCGGCACAAGGAGACGCTGGTGGCCGCGCTGCGCTCCAGCCTGCGCAACAAGGAGCGCCGGTTCCTGGAGGAGCTGAAGCGGCGGAGCCACCGCGTCACCATCCTGGACACGGAGCTGCAGAAGCAGACGGAGGCGGCTGCCTACCTGTCCCTGCAGCTGCACGCCACGGCCCAGCGGCTGCCGGGGCCCCGGGCGGGCGGGCGGGCGGCCCCCGAGCAGCCCCCGCCCGAGGGCAGGCCCCGGCGCCGTGCCCACCGGCCACAGCCGCGGCGCCCACCCGGGGATGGTGCCCGCGCCAGGGACCTCGCGCCGGAGGAGCACGACGCCATGCCCGACCCGGCCCTGTTCCTCTACACAGTGCGGCCGCACGGCCCGCAGCGCCCAGAGCCCCCCACCCCGGCCCACAGCACGGCCGGTGCCGCCGCGGCCCCCCGGGCACAGAGGCCGCCCCGGCAGCCCCCGCAGGAGCCGGCAGCCAGGGCCAGGTCGACCAAGGGCGAGCCCAGCAAGAGGCAGGGGCCCGGCCCCCAGAGTGCCCCCCGCGCCCGGGAGTAGGCGTCGAGGGGACGGCACGGCCCGACCGGCCGGCATGGCCTGAGCCCAGCGGCACCGGGGTGGGCGCCGGCCGAGCTGGCTTTCCCCGTCCCCTCGGAGGGGAAGGGGCAGCAGAAAGCGGGTCCCCTGCTCGCAGCTCCTGCCCACGGGCGGCTGGGAAGGAACCCCCCAGCCCACAGGATCTGAGCCGGTGGGCAGCCCAGCCCCAGGGCTGCGGAGGGAAGATGGCTGAGCGCCTGTGCAGAGCTTGCAAGGGAGAGAAAAATGAAGAAAAATAGGATTTCTGCGATGAGAAGATCTGCTGCTGCCACTGCCCCCCAGGGTGGAACGCCAGGTGCGTGTCCCTGGCCGGGGTGTGTGTGCGGCACACGGTTCGGCACTGCGGGGGCTCGGCCGAGCCCCAGCCCTGGCTGGCACTGTGCAGGGGGATTTCAGGCCGGCTGTGCCCGTGCGGGCTCTGGGCGAGCAGGGGGCTGGGGTCCCCGCGGTCACCCGCTGTCACCCGCCCTGCAGCGGCAGCAGGGGCGGCTCGGGCGGCAGCGTCGCGGGCAGGCGGTTCCCGGGGTGTCGCGCAGGGGAGGCACCGTTTGGCCTTTGGAAATGGCTGTTTCTCTCAGGTTCCGAGTGGTTCTGCTGAGGGTTTGTCTCTGTTCTAACACGGGAGAGGGCAGCGCACGTCTGCGCTGTGCGGCTGCTCCCTTGGCTGTGGTGTGCACAGCTGCTTTCCTCTCTCCTTCCTAGACAATCCCGATGAACAGAGTATGTTGCATTTTTATTATAAAATCCTTGATAAAATCATGGTGTTCATGACTGACCTGAGCATTGAAAAGGGGAGGGAGAGGTATGATCCTTCTTCTCTGTAAATACCTTCCTAGCAATCGTCATTTTTAGTGCCTAGTATGTAAATGAAGCAACCCTGTTTGAGCTGCAGGAGCTTTTCCTCTTCACTGCTAATTAGCAGCTTGCTGAAGGAGTTGATCTCATTTCCAGTCCCCCGGTTGCTTTTCTGGTGTTTGCGGGCAGCTGGGCAGGCCTGACCCGCAGCCCAGGGACGGGCTGCCTGAGCGAGGGGGGAGCTCCCAAACGGACGGGGAGGGAGCCCCCAGTTTCTCCCTTCACGCCAGCGTAACCTGCTCGGAAATGAGTTGTTGGGGTGAGCCCTGTGCTTTTCCCTGGGCATCCTTGTCTTGGAGCGGGAAGGGTCAGCTTCCTGCACGCTGTACCCGCTTCCGTCACTGCTGCTTTTCTTCGGCGGGAGGGAAGATCTAGAGATACTATATATACACATATATATACACACACATACATGCACTTGTTTTGAAGGGAAAACACTGTATGATTGTAATAGAAATGATGTCGAGATAAATTATTTTAATCTTTGTATTTATATAAAATGATCAAAGAGATCAAAATGTTTAAAAAAAAAAAAAGAACAAAAAGACAGCGTTCCTGTTTTTCACTGAGCAGGCTGCTGTGAGCCGCAGGGAGCCCGGGCAGTGCTGCCCTCCCCCCGGCGCGGGGGCTCCTGCAGCCCCCCGGGCTCAGGCTGGACATGAGCCCCTGGCCTGTGTGACACGGATCTGTAGGTGCGTTTGGACTCGTGGGAGCCCAGGGGGTGCCCAGCGTCACCCTGCGCCGTGTACCCGACACACACAGAGCGCGGAGAGTCACCGCAGACACCAACGTGCTTTGTACGGAACAAGCAATGTTTAGTGTTGACTCGTAAAGCTTAATGATTAGACTGGAAATGGATGCATAGCAATAAGCTCGGTTGTTAAACGATGTCTTATGTCTATACAGCACAACGTGCTGAGAGCTCTGTGCACAGACTAACAGCCGGGCACCTCTCCTCCGCACCCCCTTCCCTCTGCAGCTCTGCAGCGGCTCATGGACTTGATGAGTTTGGTTTGTTAATTTCTTTTTTCCTTATTATTTTGCCTAATGCTCTCTGAGAAAGCTGTGTGTCAAATTGCACAACCTCGCAGCAGGTGTGGGGCGAGTGGCAGATGAGGGGGAGATGCTCCTGCTCCACTCACTGTGGCTGTGCCGGTGCTGGAACAGGAGACAGAGCCCATCCTGACGACTTGGTGCACGCTCCCCTGGACTTATTTTAACCCTGGGCAGACCATTGGGAAGTTCTCCCTCTTGACCCTGTTAATTAAAAAGCCATATTTTCTGAATGTGTTTGCTGGGGCTAATCCAGGCGCTCCTGGCTGCATCCTTCCCATCCCACTGTGGGGCCGCTGCGGGGCGGGGGCAGCACGGCCCCTCAGACCCTGGGGAGGCTGTGGGACCGTCCCGCTGCCGCAGGCGCCGGCAGAGCCTGTCCCCAGCGCGGCCACGTCCGGCTGCCTCGGGGAAGCTGTGCCGGAGGCAGAGCCCAAGCATCGTGTGAACCGCCTCGCTGCGAGCGGAGCTCGTGCTGTCGGCAGGAACAGGGTCGCAGAGCTGCCGGTGTGAGAGGGGCACGCAGCACAACCCCCGCGGCAGCTGGACCTCCACGGGGTGCGGCGATGCCTCCTGCCTCTTTCCAAGAGACTTCATTGATCTTGTAGCTTCCAGAAAAGATCCCCTTTCCTGTCATTGCAATTATAGCAGGAATGAGATTGCTCAAACCTTTGTATTTCTGAAAAAACAAACCCTTTCTCCCCCTGGGACGTGGGTGAGGTGCTGAGCCTCAGCACGCCGGCCCTGCGGGCACGGGCACCATCCGTATTTGCTCGGGTGCTTCAAGGGCAGGTGGAAGGTCACTGTCACCCTAGTCCTTGCCAAGGCTGTAACAGGCCTCCTGAGGCGGGGACGTCCCCTCTGCCCGGCCAGAGCTGTGCTCGGGGCCCCAGAGGAGGCTCTGGCCGAGGGGACGGGAGGGAAGGACCCCAGGTACAGTCTCTCCGTTCCCAGAGCAGCTGCGGTTTAGTCGGAGCAAAAATACTCTCCTTGGCTGAGTTTGCGAAGCTCAGCTGAGAATAAAAGCCTGTGCCTCGTGCCGGGGAGAGCCATTGCGGTGGGACAGATGCCAAAGGTTTGATAGCGCTCTGCTTTATCTGAATGTTCATTTTACTACATGACACCATTATTCAGCAGGATGATGTTGACTTTGCTTTTTAACCAAGTGCTTTTCAAAATGTGTTAATACGCAGAGACTAGAGTATGGAGCTGTACTTTAGGAGTCGTTGTAATATGCCTTTTTCTTAATAAAGACATTGAAATCTGCAGAGGGTTGTCCTGTCCTGACCTGCCCCTGGACCTCCAGCTCCCAGCCATGACCCGTTCCAACCCAAACCATGTGCGCTCCGCCCTGTGAGCTGCTGGAGCGCACAGTGCCCGGCGGGGCCCCGCCGTGCCCCTGTCCCTGAGCGGGGGGCGCTGCCGCGTCCCCGCCCGGCAGGCCGGGCAGCCCGCACGCCTGTGCCGGGCCCGCGCCGCCTGCGCCGGCAGCCCCGCCGGCCGCCGGGCCCCGCTCAGGGAAGGCGGCCGGTTCCCGAGGCCTCTGTCCGCGTTCACCGTTCCGCGCTGGCCCGGAGCAGCTCAGGCCCCGCGCCGAGCCCTCCCCGCCGGGCCGTCCCGGTTCCCCAGGCGGGCGCTGCCACCCCCCGGTGCGGCCCTCCCTGCCGGCGACCTTGCGGCCTCCGGGAAGGTCGCCCGCAGCCGGTAACCTTCACTGGATCCTGCGGGGCCTCCCCAGGCCGTGCCCGCGCCTGGCGCCCAGCCCGTGGCCCGGCCCCACGGCCCCGTCCGGCCGCCGCAGGGGCGGTTCGCGCGGGCCGGGCCGGCCGCGCGGCGCGGCCCCTTTAAGGCGTTGCCGGCGGGCGCGGAGGTTGGGCCCAGGCGGCGCGCCGTAGCGGCGCGGGGTCGCGGCACCACGTGGGGCCGAGCGGCGCTGTCCTTCGCGGCGGGCGGGCGCGGGGCTCGGCGCGGCCCATGGTCGGTAAAGCGGACGAGATGCCGCCGGCCGCCGTGCCGGCCGCTGCGCAAGGTGGCGAGCAGCAGGAGCCGGGCCCCCGCGGCAGGAGGCCGGCGGACACCCAGCAGCGCCCCGGTAAGGGGGCGGCCGGGGCCTGCGGCGGGAGCGCGGGGCGGGCCCGGTGGTGCCTGGCGGGGCCGGGGTGCCCGCCCCGGGGTGCCTGCCCCGGCGGTGCAGGCTCGCTGCCCCCTTCCCGGCGCCGCGGCGCCCGGGGCCCGCCGGAGAGGTGGCGGGGGAGCGGGGCCGCGGGGCCGCGGCGGGGACCCGGGGCGGCGCTGTCAGTTTCGGCTGCCGGTCCCGGCAGGGACAGCCCGGCGGAGCGGCCCGGGCTCGGCCCGCCTGTCCCGCCGCGGGGTCGGGCTCCCGGGTCCCCTCGGCCCAGGGGTGCCCGTTTCTTGTGGGAAGCGGTGCCGCCCGCTCCGCGGCTCGGGGAGGCTCCGCGCAGCCGGCGGCGGCGCTGGCTGCCGGGCTGGAGGCCGCGGCGCTGGCAGCGGGGCCGCGACGCGCGGTTCCCGCTGCTCGGCCCGGTCCCCGCGAGGCCGAGCCCGGGGCCGGGGCCCTGGGGAGCGGCCTTGCCGTGCGGCGCTCCCGGGCAGGCCCGTCCCGGCGGAGCGGGAGCCCCGGCCCCGGTGAAGGTCACCTTCACGGGCCGCACCACCGCGCGGCCGCGGGGGGGGAGCGGCCGCTCCGGGGCCCCGCGCTCTGCCCGGGCCCCGCAGGCGGCGGAGCGGCGGGTGGGGCGGGGAGCGGCGGGGCCGGGCCCGCCCGTGCCGGGCCGCGAGGAGCCCGCTGCCGTTGCCGGTCGAGCTGCGGCGGCCGCTCCTGGAACGGGAACGGTCCCCGGCCACGAGGGTCCGGGCGGGGGCGGGGGGGGAGCTGGCGCTGCCCGTGTTGCCGGTGTCGCGATAGGTGGGAGAGGGCTGGGCTGTCCTGGGGGTTCGGGATTCGAGAGCCATTGTCACGATGGGAAATACTCCAAAGTGAGACCCTGGCTTTTCTTGGGAAGGGCTGGTGGCTTATGTGAGATCTTCACTGAAAACTACGTGTTTTAACTAGTTATTTGCCGGCTGCTCAAGCTTTAAACCAGAGCCTGGGTGGCTCAGGCCAGGGACGCGGTGCAGCCCCGTGTCCTGACCATCCCCAGCACCTGCTCCAGGGCTCTGGGCACAGACCCTGCGGGGCTGCCTCTGCTCTGGGTGCTGCTGAGCATCTGATCGTCAAGACGTTACAGTCCTGAGCACTGGTCTCAGCTTTAGCCTTTTTCTCTGATCTTTAACACATGAGAAGAAAGGGCAGGAGCAGCCTGGTTTGTGGCTGGCCTTCGTCCTGAGGCACTCGTATCTGCTGAGCGAGCGACCCGCCGCTTCCTCCCTCCCCTGGTTTTGTGGCGGTTAGGTGAATTTTTGAAGTTTGTCACCTAAAGCAAAGTTCATCAGTGTTTGGTTTGGAGCAGGCTGGATGCAGGCCAGGAGTGGGGAGCGCGGTGCCGAAGGCCTCTCCCTCCCTCCCGCACACCGGATTTTGGAGCAGGCGTCACGCCGGCAGTGCCAGCAACTGGGTTAAAAAGTTACCCCACGTAATCCCTGCCTCTCAGGGCGAAGGCTGATTGCTGAGGGAGGCAGGGAGGTGGAAAAATCCTCCCTGGGTTTCAGTGCTGCACAATGGCTCAGGTGGCTCCTGGGGCCGGGGAGGAGGGGGAGGAAGGCTCCTGTCCTGCCCGCAGCCTGGGGCTGAGGCAGTTCCCTCCCGCATGGCTCCGCTGCTGCAGGGAGTCGGGGCAGCCTGTCCGCGCTGGCAGCATTGCAGCTCTGGTTCTCAGGCCTGTTTCTGCCAGGGAGGATTTGCCGCTGCTGCGTGTACCCGCCGCTGTCTGTGGAGCACCGCGCTCTGTCCGAGGGAGACGGTCGGTACCGCTGGGCAGGCTGTGAACCCCGCTCTGTCCGAGGGAGACGGTCGGTACCGCCGGGCAGGCTGTGAACCCCGCTCTGTCCGAGGGAGACGGTCGGTACCGCCGGGCAGGCTGAGTGGGTGTCTGGCTGAGGAACGCACCGCTCTGCTGTGCCGGGCATCAGGACAGTTACGGGTTAAGTTACCTTTCTTGTTAGCTAGCACAAGATGAAGACACAGCTGTTGCATGCAGCATTTCTTGGATTATTTTTGGTCCTACAGTTGCCACTCTCTTCCAACAAGTTTGTCTCAGGTGCAAGTTTAGCGGTGCTTCTAGCTACCATAAAATGCTTTGCAACCTTGACTTGCCCAAAGATTTGCTTTTTCTAACTAGATCTCTCCACCTCTGTTCTTCCCGGCCACCCATATCTTCAGCCATGTCTTCTGTTAAAAAAGCGGAGAATGCAGGTGTTAGTGGAAAACTGCTGCGGAGGCAAGTGTAGCTGTGTGTTAGTAACAAGGTCAGAAGACTGATTGTTAATCTTGGGATCTGCTGTCGCTGTCTGTCGCACGACCTTGGAGGTTCGCTGGTGTTTTGGAAAGGGCTGAATTGCTGGCAGTCGGGGTTTTTTAATATGGAGTTGTAACAGGCTTCAGGGGGGAGAATCAGAAGAATATTGTGCAAGAGAAATCTGATCACTGCTCCAAGGTGAAGAAGAGGAAAGGAGTGTGATAACACAGCATCTGTGCGCAGGATGGAAGCTGGGAGGCTGAGGGGATCGTATCTGGAGTGGTTCTGCCGGTGGGATAACAGAGCTGAGCTCCTGCTGGCAGCTCGCTGCTCTGCCGGCAGGGCCTTGCTCATGGGTTTTCGAGCTGAAAAGCAAAAGTAAGTAGGTCAGGAACATGCACCTGGATAAATCCACCTGCAGAACTGCCTCATGCACAGTAAAAAGTGTGTTGTGCTGCAGAGTCCTGTGTTTGCCTTCGTTGTCTGTAAAGGACTAAACTTGGCAGCACACCCCATGCCAGCGCACCTTTCCAGCGCTCGCTTTGCTTTCTTGCATCGTGCTCTGTGGGTTGTAGTAGAAAGTTGTTATTTCTAGAAGGTTTACAAGTCTGAAGTCCACGCATTTTTTTATTTGCATTTGAGAAGTAAAACCAGTCCACGGGGCAGAGCTTGGACAGAGTGCGAAAGATGAAAGCCAAAGCATGGCTGCTCCAGTGGTGCCGGTGGCTGTCACTCTTTGGAAGCAGGTCAGTTTTTCACCAGCAGTAACGAGGCTGTCTAAGGGTTAGTGTTTGACTCTCGCCTCCCGCGAGTGCGTGGTTGATGTAGAGGGGCTCGCACGTACGTGTTTGACAGCTGAGCTTTGTTGCGTTCTGCCTCTCTAGCATGATGAATCTGGGACGGGTGGTTATCTGGCATTTTCTTGACAATTCGGCGTAGAGGCACTTAACACGGGTGACAGACCTTCCCTCTTCAGGTGGAAAAGTAGATCTACACTTGCGGAAGCAAGCTCTGTTCTCAAGCTGAAGAAATACCTGCTGCGGTGCTCACCAGCTGCTTGACTGGTCCCGAGGAAAGAATCCCGTGAAGCAGGCCACTGAAGTGCGGTTCCTGACAGCCAAGTGACATTAGATTAACAGCATGGTTTTTTTTAAACAGCGTCTCCTTAGTTTGCCATTCTCTTTAAAGAGAAAAGCTCTACTGCAACCTGTTGGTGAAGCTGCAGACTCAGTGTTTAATGTAGTTACTGTCCAACAACAGAAAACTGCAGGATGGTGACTGTTGCCCAGAGAGCCTCATGTTGTGCTGGTCCTGCTGCACGGAGTCTAACGGGAGAGTTCACTGACTTGGGCTCTCGCTGCCTCGGTAGCTTTCTGAAACTAAGGTATGTGCCAGAGTAAAATACATGGATTTGGAGAATTATTGACTGATTCTCGATATCTGTCTGAAATGTGATTCCTTCATCCAGTGCTCTTCTCTTGGAATTTGAGGAACATGCTCTTCCTAACGTAGTTGATGTTTTCGTTGGTGCTGCTCTTTGCCCTTGCCTTAGCTCCTAGTCTTTGCTCCCGATCTCTGCGGTGTTTGAATTGCATGTTGCAGCAGGATCATCCAGCCAGCTAGTTTTGGGACTAAGTTTCCAAAGTTTTGGCCAGATAGAAAGTTTACAAATAGGTTTACATGTAGTTCCGAGGTGCAGAGAGCACAGTGTGGGTAACCTGGGGTGCCGAATGCAAAGTACGAGGCATTTCCGTGGCCTGTCGGTGCCTGAGCCAGCAGCTGTGGGACTGTGAATGCCCTCGGGCATGGCTGCAATGCCCGTGTCCCAGTATCAATACAAATACAGAAAGCCACAAACTTCTCAGCAGGCTGGAATGTGGCTTGAGTTGTTTAGGTCTATCCAGCCAGAGTTTACTGTGGATGCACAAGAGCCAGGAGTGAATAATTTCCCCGCTTGCTGTCCGTGGATCGTTGGTGCCGCAGGGTTGATGTGGGCCCTTGTCGAGCGAGCGCACGCTGCAGCCGCCGCTCACCGCCAGTCAGCCCTGCTGTGGGGAGGCTGCTGAAACAAACACGGCGCTTGTACCTCTGCCCACAGATGGGTTATAACCAATTTGAGTTTAATGACGGCGGGAGAGCAGCTCTAACGTTTTGCCATGGGCCCTCATGAAAAGAAGTGCTTGTTGCAGCTGGAGCGCTGACAGTTTGGGGAAGCGGTGGTTTCCGAGGGGAGGCAGAGGGAGCAGGTCCCTGCTGTCCCCCGCCTCCCCGATGGGCTGTCCTGCAGAAACACTTCCCCTGGGGCCATCTCTGGAGCTCATGCCTATTCATTTTGTCCATTTATTTACATTCATTAAACTATTAGTTTTGTTTAATTAATTATTCAGCTAAAATGTAATTTGCATCAGCTATACTGACACCAGCCCTGTCCTTCCTGTGTGTGTGTGTGTTGGCCCTGAGCAAGTGATTGCGTGAGCTCCGTGCTCTGGGCTTTGTTCTAGCTTTGAGATTTTTGTGCTAGGGCTGTGGCACATGTTTGTATTCTGCTCGGTGTGGGGCTGGGCCCTTGCTGCACGTGAAGCTGTGCTGAGCACTCAGACTTGCTGGGGAGCCCGTGCCGAAACTCGGGCTGCCCTGGGTTGGGGGGTTGTCATGTTTCCTGATCAGACACAAAAGCTTTCCCAGATGGATCCAGGGCTGGTCGGGTCAGGCTGCAGCTCTCACACGTCACATGGTGAATTTGAAAGATCCAGCTCTTGTCGTGTGTCCCAGGGAACCAGTCAGTGCAGGACGCGTGTCGGTGTGGCCGGGAAGGCAAGGGGCAGGCGGCAGCAGCGCAGCCTCGCTGGGACACGTTGGACATGCTGCGGCCTCCGCAGGGCCCCTGGTGCTTGCAGTGACCTCCAGCTCCAAAATCCCAGCTTCAGGCTGAGATTTCTCAAATCTGCATGGCGAGAGGAGTGGTGTCAGGGGGCTGTGTGTGCGGTTTTGTGGTTCATGTTCGGTACGGCAGAGTGACAGGACAGAAGATTTGTCTGGGAACTACTCCCTGGTTCACTGCCGCGGTGTTTTGTGCTCGCCTGCTTGGTATGGATGGCTGTGCCCGAGCCCGGGTGTGCCATAGTAACTGCCCTCGCCTTGTAATTCAATGCATCTCCCTCGCGCGCAGGTTTGGCAGCGCCGAGCGCTCCAGCAGCCGTCCCAGGCTGCACCGCAGCAGCACTCGAGATCGGGCTATTTATAACCGCGATTGGGCCGGCATCCCTCTGCGAACGCGCCTGAAGAACCTGTTAGATACGCGTCTGCTGCTGTTCTGGCGCGGCGGGGAGAGGAGATCTTCAGCTGCCGGGAGCCGCTTTTGGGCTTGGCGATGTGATGGTGGCGTGAGCGTGGTGGTGGGGAGAGGGCGAGGGCGTGCGGTGGGTGAGGGTCACTGGGCAGCACTTTGGGAGAACTGCTGCGAGCCCAGCGTCCGATTCCAGCCAGCACGTGGGACGTGAGCTCCGAGTGCACAGGACAGCACTGAGTCAGCTGCCGGCCCTCTGCCCCCCACTGCCCTGGGGCTGAGTAGGAATTTTCTTTGGAGAAGGTGGCTGCCGGTGTGAGAAGGCGAGCAGGTCCCAGCTGGGGAGAGTGAGGCTGCTGTGTGGGAGTCTGCCTTGTGGGGCCTTCTGTATATGTGCGCAAACAAGAGATTTGCAAACAAAACTAACTTTTCTAACCCAGTGCTGTATGAGCCAGGCTGCCTGTGATCATGGGGAACGGCCTTTTTGCAAACTGCTGCAGACATGTCACCGATCTGATCTTCCAGACGCGCAGCTCTGACTCTCCCGATGAGAGGTCACCGCTCCTACCAAAGCCTCCCAGGAGCTGCACCGTGTGCCCAGAGGTGCCCGAAGCTGCCCAGCATGCCGGGCCATACCCAGACGTCGTCCCCAGCGAGGCGGTGGCTGGAAGCCTGCAGAAACGCTCGGAACGCATCCAGGACCTGTCTGAGGCCCCGGGCGGTGAGGGGCTGGTGACGGTGTGTGCACAGAGCTGTTTGCGGCCAGCAGAGGCATCCCGCGCGGCAGCCGTCCTTCCCACCGACCTTGGGGCCAGACCGACGGGGCTGCTCGATCATGCTCAGTCGCTTAGGGCTTGCCAGAGCTGCATGAAACTTGAGGACGGCGGCTCTGCCCACAGATCCTGCTGCCGGCAGGAGCACGAGGCGGCAGCTGACAGGGAGGATGTGGCCCCTGGAGCACATCCCACCGGCCAGGGCTGTGGCAAGGGACAAGCCGCTTTGTGTTTAGACGCAGTCTTAGCAAGTCCGAACAGCGGGCTGAAATGCAGGGGTGCTGCTCCCTCCCCGGGGAGCCCTGGGACCCCTTCCTCAGCTCTGCCAGCAAGCGCGGGGAAAACCCCGCTGGCCCAAAGGGCAGTTGTGCCACCATTCTCCCCCGGCGAGGTGTCACCTGTGGCTCGGGATGCAGGTTCTGGTTCTGTAGGGATGGGCCCTGCTGCCTGCCCTGGCGGTAGGTCCAGCCGTGATCCTGACTCTCAGGCACAGGCGCTGCTGTCAAAGCAGCAGAAGAAGAAGAGGAAGAAAAAGAAGCTCACACTTGCAGGTGCTCAGCGGCGCGGTGCTCTGTCATGCTTCATGTAGCCAAAACACTGCCCATAATGGGGTGGGTGGCCGCCTGTGCCCGTGGAATGGGGCAGGACAAGGGAGGGGGGAGGCAGGTGGCGTTTAACTTCATGGCAGAAGGAAAAGGAGGAATGTGGCAAGGGACCCATCTGTGCCTTGTCCGTGTTAGCAAAACAAACACACAGGGGTTTTGCTTCTTTTTTTTTTTTTTTTTTTTTTTACTGATAAAGCAAGTCCTTCTCTTGTGTGTGGCTGCAGACGTGGTCCTGGTACCGGCTGGGAGCGGGTGTGCGGGCCCGAGCTGCAGCAGCGCGGGCGGAAGCGAGGGCCAGCGAGGGGCTGGAGCAGCGTCTGCTCAGAGCCTTTGGCTCCCTCCAGCCATGTGTGGGTGGGAAGAGATGTCTGAGCTGCAGGGATGAGCAGCTTGGAAAAAATACAGGAGACAAAATCACATAGAGGTGACAATGTCCCTTTTGGGAGCATCTTGCCAACTGTTGCAGCACAAAAGTAGCTTCGGTGCCCACCTCGCTGCTGCCAATGAGTGGGTTGGTTGGAAGCGGCCTTGGGCAAGCCTTTGGCATGACTGCAGCTACTAGAGCCAGAGCCAGGCCTCTCATCTGGCTCACCCCTGGGTTCATCTGTCAAAGAAATGAGGAGCTTGTGTTAGGGACATCCGTGAAGTGACAGGGAACATGAGCTGCAGCTGTTGAATGCTGAAGGCAGCAGAGGCTGGTCGAGGTAGCTGCGTTACCTGCTGCCGTGTGGAACGAGTGTGCTTCCCTGTGCTTCTTGCTCTTTCGCCATGTCCTGGTTCAGCCTTGACAGTCATCTGGGAGGCGGTTTGCTGTTGGCAGCCTTAGTCTGGAGCAGGTGTACGACCCTCCGGGGACGCTTGAGCAGTTGGTTGCTGCAGCCGGTGTTGTGCTCCAGAGGTGTGCAAGGGGACAGAGCGTTTCCCTCCCTGTTTGTACCCATGGCCAAGGCTGGCTGACTTCTCTGGGCTGCTGGAGCTGTTGGGGCTGACAGGTAGGAACCAGCCGTGGTAGCTGTAGGTGTTCCAGCGCAGCGCCGGTCTGCGTCGCAGCAGTGATGGAGGTTGAGCTGCCACCTCCCCCGGCGTGCAGCTGGGGCTGGTGCCTTGGGGCTGGTGAGGAGGAGGAGGAGACCTGCCAGGTGCAGCTGGCGGGGGGCAGCAGCGCGGCAGCCTGGTGCTGGGCCCCGGCTCTGTGTGCCCCAGCCTGCTGTGTCTGCGCTCCCCGCGAGCGGGGCTACCACATGTGACTCTGGGGTCTGGTGCTGCGCTGGCCGGGCCAGCCGTGCTGCAAACAGACCCCGTGGGCATGGCACCCGCTCCCTTCAGCGCTCACCGCCGGGCCAGCGGCTCAGGGTGGTGCTGGAGTCACGGGGTCTTCTCCCTCTCCAAGCCTGATGTCAGCCGGTCTTTCCACAACTCCAGCTTACCCTCAGTCCTCTTCTAGCATGGTCCCCAGCCTGGTTTGATGGGGGCAGGCTGCTCTAGGAGACCTGCAGCTTCCTAGATCTTATCAGCGCTCTGACACTATCGGCCTTACTGGAAAAGAAAACAAACCATTGTGGGAGCGGTGAAGTAGGTGCAGAGAGCTCCCTGTCCCTGTGACGCATCTGTCTAAAAGAGCACTTTAAATGTCATCACCTTTTTCTTGAATAAAATTGCTCAGGCAAGGCCTCGCCCTGGCACGATGGGATCTCCGCGGAGTATTTTGGCAGTGGAGAGGGTGGCCAGATGCAGACAGGGCCGTGGGAGCTGTTTGTTGCCTGTGCAGTAACCTGGCAGCCACGTGATGCTCAGCTTGGCAGTGCCGCTGCGTCTCCTCCCTCCCAAGCGGCCCCGCACCAGGAGGGATGTTGGGAGCTGTGTAACGTGTTGGTGCAGAGGTTACAGCTGCCTCTGGGCCACAAAGCACCACACACCCATTCCTTTTAATTAAGAGGCTTCATAGACAAAGTTGGATGTGTTGTACACTGGCCTATCCTTCCTGCTTTCCTTCCCTCCCCTCTCCGCACAGTTTGTGGAAGACGCAAACCCCGCAGGCGAGCGAGAGCGTGTTAATCATGCTGCGATGTGAAGGGAGGGAAGGGCCTGGCACACCTATGTCTAGTAAATACCAAGTGCAGAATAAAATGCTGGCTGCCTTTTAACCCCTGGTTCACCTGGGTTGGCCAGAGGATGCTGGTGTTGTCCAAACCGGCCTGTCCAGCCGCTCGGAGAGGCCCGTCCGTTTGCTGGCCCTTGTCTCAGTCCCTCTCCTCTCGCGCAGAGCACCCGGCTGGCGTGGCGCTGATGAACGGCAGCGGCCCGCACGACAGCCTCAAGGGTGAGAAGGAGCCCAGGCAGAACGGCCACGAGGAGCCTGAGCCAGGAGAAGATGGGAACGATCAGGAGGTCATTGTCATACAGGACACGGGATTTACCGTCAAGATCTGTGCTCCGGGGATAGAGCCCTTTTCCCTGCAGGTACCTCCTGTCACCGGCTGGGGGGACGGGGACGGCACTGGAGGGGATGGAAGCGTTTGAGCCAGGGCACACACAGCACTGTTCATTCAGCCAGGCAGGGAAGGGGATAAGGGGACAGGACTGTGCCCAGGGAGGCCCCTGTGAGCCTCCACGCTCTGGACAGCACCTCCAGGCTGCTCCCAGCTCCAGACGTGTCCATCCTGATGGGGTGAAGTGGGAAGGAGGCAGCAGAGCACGGCGGGTGCAGGAGGAGCTGCCCGCCCCGTGGCCCAGCGATGCTGGCGTGATGCTCCTTCGGGCTAAGCTGGGTTTGGTCCAGCCACAGGCGCTCGCACAGCACAGGGAGCTCCAGCACCAGCCTGGATCAAGGGAACAATGACGCAGCCTCTGCACAGAGAGCTCCGCGTGTGTCATGTGGACAGTGACGTGCTGCAAAAGCAGGATGGGCTTTGACATGCCTAGCTGATATTCTGATTTAGCTTGATACTTCACTGAAAGCCATTTGAAGGAAGTATCTCTAATTTCAGGGAGAGGCATCTGGAGTATAAATGCAGAGGGAAGTCTTATCTCCCCTGGACCAGCCGGGAGTGCAGTGAATTGCACCCCCGGTGGAACGAGCTGTATCTCAGCCTGGCTTTCTTCTTTAAATCCCCTTGGCTTTTAGTTTTATTAGGCTAATAATAGCAGGCCATGTTGTTTACAGGAGCTTATGTAAACCACCCTGCGTCCTCGCAGCTCGAGCGCAGTGTTGGTGGTGCTGGAGCCGGGGAGGGAGGCAGCGGAGCAGCCCTGCTGCACAAGCCAGGGCAGTTTCTTGCATCACGGGAGCTGTGCGCTTGCAGGTGACGTGCCCTGGAGATGTGGCACTGACACGGACACAACATGCCGCGGGTACCACGGCAGCTCGGGTGGAGGAAACAGTCCGTTTTCCATGTGCATCACTCAAAGCCTTGCCACAAATGCACAGTGTGAATGGATAAGGGAAGAGCCCCTGGGCTCCCCCAGCACCATCTGTTCCTTCGCTGCCTCCTCTGTCCCATGCCGAGTGCTCGGGGCGGTGCCGTGGGGTGATGCCTCGGGGGGAGCAGGGGTGGCCCGTACTGGTGGAGGTGGCTGTGCCCGCCCGGCAGGGACAGGGTGATCTGGGGGGGCAGTCAGACCCCGCCTGTCCAAGCCTGGAGTTTGATTCTGCAGCAGAGGGACAGGGTTTGGCAAGAACATGTATGAGGACTGAAAATGACTGACTGGGTTCTTCCGTCTGAAGGTCTCTCCTCAGGAGATGGTGCAAGAGATCCACCAGGTTTTGATGGACCGTGAGGATACCTGCCATCGGACTTGCTTCTCTCTGCAGCTGGATGGCAACGTCCTCGATAACTTTGCTGAGCTGAAAACTATTGAAGGACTGCAGGAGGGCTCGCTGCTGAAAGTGGTGGAAGGCAAGTTCCTTCAGGCTTTGGGAGGGAATGCTGAGGGTTTCCACAGGGAGTGGTTTCGGCCACCCGGCAACCCTTTCCCATGGCTCCCTTTGGAGACCTGTGTGCCAAAGGAGTAAGCAACCATGTAATTCCATTTTCTTTCCTCCCTTTTTGCTCATCAGAGCCATACACAGTGCGAGAAGCCAGGATACACGTGCGTCACATTCGGGACCTTCTGAAGAGTCTTGACCCATCAGATGCTTTCAATGGTGTGGACTGTAATTCCCTGTCCTTCCTGAGTGTCTTCACTGAAGGAGACCTGGGAGGTATGGGGCAAAAAGGCTTCTCTGGTGTGGTTGGTGTTTTCGTTCCCCTGACTCCTGGCCTCATTGAAACACCTCGTAACGATCAGCTGTCCCACATCATTCAGGAGTGCAGAGAAACACTCGGAGCAGTTCTGCATTCCTCCTCGAGTAATTACTGGAGGAGGGAATGCTACATTTTTCAGCACTGACTTTCTATCTCTGTCTGTTCTAGACAGTGGAAAACGGAAGAAGAAAGGTACTGAAATGGAGCAAATTGACTGCACCCCTCCTGAACATATCCTGCCAGGTAGCAAAGAGAGACCCCTGTGTGCCCTTCAGCCCCAGAACAGAGACTGGAAGGTAGAGTTCTCCTGGGTCATTCCAGTGCCAATCGGCACGTTCCTTGCAGCAAACTGGTGTTCACGGATTGAAACCTGCACTGAAGTGGACTTTGGGATTTGCTCTGCTTGATGCTTAATGAGTGCTGGAGCAGCACAGCTTAGCCAAAGGAATAAAGTCCAAGAGCTTGTGTGCAAAACTCTGGACACCCAGTCTGGCCGTCTGCAGAGTGTAAAATAGCCAGTCCTGGCGGGGGTGGCCGGGAGGGAGAGCAGCATTTCTCTGCAAGGTCCTAGAGGCAGGAGCTGCAGATCACTACAAATTACCCTCAGCTTTCCAATACTGTCCCATTTGGATTCTGGTTTAGAAGCTGCTGTTTAAAAACCAGTGAAGCAAGAAATCTGTGCCTTGTGCAGCCCAAAGGCCCAGGGTGTCTGTTTTTGCCTGTGTGTTATGGTGCGAAAGGCAGCAACTGAGGCATGTCAGTGGGCTGCAAACGGCCTGAGGAAGGCTGTGCTCTTGAGAACAACTTTTCTTGTAAGCTCTGGTTCTGCAACCAACCAAGGGTGGCGGGTAAAAGGAGTCTGGCATGTACATTGGGTGGCTCTGTAACTCAAGGGAATTAATTCCAGCTGACAGGAGTTGCTTCTGTTGTGTTCTTCTGTAGCCTTTGCAGTGCCTAAAGGTATTGACGATGAGTGGCTGGAATCCTCCACCGGGTAACCGGAAAATGCACGGAGACCTCATGTATTTATATGTCATCACGGTGGAGGATCGGCACGTCAGTATCACCGCGTCCACTCGAGGATTTTACTTGAATCAGTGAGTAACTAAGATCCTCCTGTCCTGCCCCACAGCAGGGACCTTGTGATAGCCAACTGGAAAAGAACCCACAAACAAACAATTGCTGCAGGGTTTTTCTTTTTTGGTGGAAAATAGCCCGTTTTAATTGGCTGTTCACATGGGTTTGTAGGACTTGCTCTACTGGATTGGGCTGTTTAGTTATACCTGGTACCATTTCTCCGCAGTGGATAAATACCTGATGCTTTAGGGAAAGTTAAACATCACATAATGTCATCAGCTAATTAGAGCATTTTGCGTTGGGAGGGAATTCCATCCTGGCCATTGCAGCTATCTCATTTTGCCCTAAAGCAAAAGCACAGCCAGTCAGAACTTCCTAAGCTGGGCACAGATTGGACTAGATTTTTCATTGCATATGTGGAAAGCTCTTGTTCATGTAGCACGTTCCTACGGTACGGAAAGTCTCAGGTCTGACAAACAGCTGTTGTCCCTTTTCTCTTGCAGATCTACTGCCTACAACTTCAACCCCAAACCTGCAAACCCCAGTTTTCTCAGTCATTCCTTGGTGGAACTACTTAACCAGATCAGCCCTACCTTCAAAAAAAACTTTTCCGCTCTGCAGAAGAAACGGTAGCAGCACTTTTCTTCTCTAGTTGCCTTGAGCGGTCTGCTGTGTGCTTGGCTGGTTCTGGGGAGCTGGGTCGCTGCTGTAGCGAGGAGCGTGGTGCTGCTCTGAGCCCGCGCAGCGCTGGGGTGGCTGGGACGCGCGGGGACCTCGGAACACCTGACAGTGTCACGGCAGCACCCTGGCTTTGCGTGGGCTTATGGCGGAGAGGATAATTATTTTAAACATGTCTGTGCATGATCATTTTCTCTAATTTCCTCTAGTGCCTATAATAATAATAAAAACAATAATGTATTGTTTCATTTGCCTGTCCTTGCTGCAAGGACCATTTATTCTGCTCCAGGACAGCAGGTTCTGTGCAAAAGCCTGTCATTCGTTAGAGTCCACTTAATGAACTGCCTGGGCTCAGCAGGGTGCAAATTGACAGGCACATTGTGTGGCTTTCGGGAGCTATGCTTCTGCTCTTCTTAATAAGATAAAAGCGATACTAGACGAGAGCTGGAAATGAGCAGTGGCCTGCAGCCCCCACTGCGTCTATCTGGCCATTGAAAAGTGATTTTACTGCATTGCTGCTCGGGCTGGAAGGAAATGCAGCTGAGACAGCACCTGCTGGGAGCAGACAGGTTCCAGGAGAGCCTGTTTGGTGCAACTTGTGTTTCCCATGGCCGGGGGTGTGTGCTGGGTCTGGAACAGCCCCCACGGCCATGTGAGGGCTGGGAGGGGCGTCCTCCGCCCCGAGCACAGGGGGTGAAGGGCATTGCGGTGATGGAACCGGGGATCCAAGCGGGGAGAGCCCGGGTGGCTCTGCGGGCTGCTGAGGTGCTGCCCGCGCCAGGCAGTCCTCGCGGGGGAGAGTACTTGGGAAATGAGAGTCCACTGTGCTGCTCCTCAGGCCTAGTCTTGTTCTGTTGTTTGTCAGAAGCTGATGTTGCAGCAGAGAGAAAATTCTCTTAGTGTAGAAAGAAATCTTCCTTTGGAAAATGTCTAATTGTTTTCACTCCCAAACTAGGGTTCAGAGACACCCTTTTGAAAGGATAGCCACTCCTTTCCAAGTGTACAGCTGGACGGCTCCACAGGTGGAACACGCCATGGACTGTGTTCGGGCAGAAGATGCTTACACTTCTAGACTGGGCTATGAGGAGCACATACCTGGACAGGTATTGGTCTTGCTTGGCAGGAGTTGTGCTGCCAGCTGTGCTGTGAACCAGGTGACTTTTAACAAGTAACCTCTGGTATCTTTGGAAGGGTTTTACTCATCAAGGGAAGACTTGCAGGAGTCCTTGTTCTTGTCAGTGCCCCTGACTGCAGGGGCTGTGCTGCTCGGGCTGCAGCTCCCTGAGCACATAAAGGTCTGAGAGGAGCTGGGCTAATGTAAGATCTGTCCCCAGCTACTGGTGAATAGAGTCCGCTCACGAGGAGTGTTCATTCCTGCTGCTAATCCACTTCCTCTGAACTCCATGGCAGCCTGAGTTCTTCCCCCTTCCCCTCCCTTCTCTCACAAAATGCCTCATAAAGCAGAAACGCTGACTTGCCAGCCCCTTCCTACCCAGTGCATTGCTTCCCACAAGGCTTTGACTCTTTCAGACCAGAGACTGGAATGAGGAGCTGCAGACCACGCGAGAGCTGCCACGCAAGAACCTGCCCGAGAGGCTGTTGAGAGAACGAGCCATTTTCAAGGTAACTGGGATGTGCAGGCAGCCCCTGCAGCCCCTTCTCTGCTGCCTGTATCGCATCTGGACACTTCACCTGTGCGACCCCTTGACAAGCGCAAGAGGAAGATGCCCATTTGTAAGCTAACGGGTTGTGTTCTGCTGCCAGTCCCGAGGCAGCCGCCTCCCCGTCCTCCGCTGTCCTGTCTGACCCCGTCCTCTCGGGCGGGTGGGAGGAACGGGGAGGAGGGACACGCATACACCTGAGCCCTCCTCTGCAGAGAGCTGAGGAGCCTGAGCCGTGCTGATCCCTCCTGTTCTGGCTGCCAGAGCTTGTATCCAAGTCGGTGGCCAGGCTCACAACAGTGTAAGCCAGTTGCCCTGCCTGCTGGCAGCCCATCGGCAGGAAAAGTTTGTGGGGAGGTTTGGGAGCGAGGTGCTGGGAGGGTGGGAGCTCTTCCTTACCCAGCGTTCTCTCCACCTGCCTCCAGGTTCACAGCGACTTCACTGCGGCAGCAACCAGAGGTGCCATGGCTGTCATTGATGGCAACGTCATGGCCATCAACCCCAGCGAAGAGACCAAGATGCAGATGTTCATCTGGAACAACATCTTCTTCAGCCTAGGCTTTGATGTCCGTGACCACTACAAGGACTTTGGCGGAGATGTTGCTGCTTATGTAGCTCCTACCAATGATCTCAATGGTGTGCGGACCTACAATGCGGTGGATGTAGAAGGGCTGTACACGCTGGGGACTGTGGTGGTGGATTACAGAGGTTACAGGGTGACGGCTCAGTCTATTATTCCTGGCATCTTGGAACGGGAGCAGGAACAGAGCGTTATCTATGGGTCAATAGACTTTGGCAAGACCGTTGTCTCGCACCCCAAGTACCTGGAGCTGCTGGAGAAGACCAGCAGGCCACTCAAGATCCAGAAGCATAAAGTCCTCAATGACAAGAATGAGGAAGTGGAGCTGTGCTCCTCGGTGGAGTGCAAAGGCATTATTGGCAATGACGGGCGTCACTACATCCTGGACCTGCTCCGCACGTTCCCTCCAGATCTAAACTTCCTGCCTGTTGATGGGGAGGAGATGCCAGAGGAATGTAAGAAAATGGGGTTCCCCAAGCAGCACAGACACAAGCTTTGCTGTCTCCGGCAAGAGCTTGTTGATGCCTTTGTAGAACACAGGTGAGCTGAGCTCCCCGCTTTCTCGACTTGCCACTGGTACCAGTCTGGGCCAGGACCAGGCTGCCTTGTCCCAGGGACATCCCAACAGCTCCCAGAAGTGGCAGCTGATGCCCCATTGCTTGGTCCTGCAGCGGCAATTATAGAAACTCCATTAACGAGAGGTGAAAACAGCAGGGACTCTGGCAGGGCTGCAAGGAGCCGTGGGAAGAGGTGGTTTGCTTCTTAGGCTCCAGGGCTGTTGTCCAGACACTTGGAAGTTCTTTCCCTGCGGATATCCCATGCACTGTATGGTCTACAATGTTAACTGTGAGGTGTTTTCTCGCAGAGCAGTTGTGATCCTCTTAGATTCTCCTGCTGTGCTGAATTCCTCTTCCTTTGCTGTAGGTATCTCTTATTCATGAAGCTGGCTGCACTGCAGCTGATGCAGCAGAAAGCCAACAAGCAGGAGAGCTCAGGTGTGCTGGAAAATGGTTCCTCTCCGGAGAACGGTACTGCAGACAGCGAGAAATCTGAGTCAGAGGATGGTAAAATTGATGATAACGTGACTGGACTTGATCAGGTGAAGGAGCTGGCTGAGACCATTGCATCCGATGATGGAACAGGTATTTATTTCATCCACGGCACCAGGAGCAGCCCCGGCCGCCTGCCCTGGCTGGGGCTGCAGCACTGGGGTGCTCGGGGTGACCGGTTGGTGTTAAACAGGATAAGCACCAGCTGCTTCTATCAGTATTGTCTCAGCTCTTTGCACACTAATAAATTAGTCACCCTGGCAAGTGTGTGTGTGTGCAGCGAGCCCAGCAGCTCTGAGCCCAGCGGCCGGAGGCTGGGCTGGGCTGGGCTGCCGGGCTCAGTGGGAGCAGCACTGCTGGGATCCCAGGCGGGGGTTTCTGAGTACCGGGCGGCTGGAGGGTGGTCCATGGGTTTTCTGGGTTGTCTCGTGTGCTCCTGCTCAGACTGCGTTTTGCAGCCATCCTCCTTGCCAGATATCTTCCAAATGACTGGTTTTGTAATGGGTTTTTGCAGAATGTACCATCATTGCTGCTTTTAGTAACAAAGCTTTTATCTTCATTTAATAGCTAGGCTTGTCATTTTCTGAAATCCACATTCATTTGTATTCTGTTTTTCTTCCTGCTCCAGTGGATCCCAAAAGCAGAGAAGTGATTCGAAATGCTTGCAAGGCTGTAGGCTCCATTAGTGACACATCATTTGATATTCGGTTTAACCCAGATATTTTCTCACCAGGTATGTGTACAAAGAGCTGGATTTACTCCTTCAGAGAATCACTGTGTCCAGCCAGCTACAGACAAAAAATCGTGTTCTGTTGCCAAGAATATTGTTGGCTTTTGGCTAGCTGGGCACGGTACAGGGTTCCCCGTGAAGCACAAAGATACAGAAGGAGAAAAGTGGAATTGATTGCAATGCTCAAACGCCAAAGGTGGCAGTGAGCTGCTGCGCCTGGGGAGCTCTGCAGGTCACTGCCAAGAATCTGCTTGCGATTCTCCAGCATCCCAGCTGCTAGACCACTTGGAGCAGAGGGAGGGGGAAAATTAAATTTGATCCTAATGTAGTAGTTTACACAAAACCCAGCAGTTGTAGTTGAACAACTGATGTTGGATCCTCAGTGAAGGGCAGGATTTGTTTTAGTAACATTGTGGTAAGCAGGTCACAGTGCCCTTTCAAACGCGTGCATCACAGGCATCGTGTATAGCTTTCCATGGCTGGAATCCGTATTTTTTATTTGGAAATACAGAATAAGCTCCCACAGTGTTCATGGGGGTGAATACCAAGGCCGTACATGTGCAAATTGCAGGGGAATGGTCATATACTTGAATTTAGCTTGGAGTAAATGTGCCGGAAGGAGTATGTGTTTTGAAACGCCCAAGCATCTCCTAAGGCTGGTAAACGTTAGTGCTTTGGCACCAACTTTGCAGGTCGAAGTTCAACCTTATCTTAATTTGAGTGTGCAAAAGCAAAAGGCTGAGTTTCTAGCACTGTTATTTACTGGTCCATCTGCTGAGACGTTCCTGCTCCATTCTAGGCAGTGGACTTGTTTGCACTGGAAGTGTGCATGGCACTTTGCAGCAGGTGGGATGGACCAGATAAAGAGCAGAATTTGGACTTTGAAAATCTGCGTTGAGAAAGAATGGGTGGGCAGGAGCAGCACAGCCCCTCAGCAAGCAGAGCAGCTTTCCATCTGATGCTCTTTCCATCAAAACATGCTGTAGTGTAGACGAGTGTTTGAAGCAGCGTCTTTTTAATTCCAAGGAGACAGAATCACTTTAACTTTTTAGGTGCTCTTGCTATACCTTTCTGTATACGCCTTGTTTCTTCTTTTGAGTTCATGTGTTTTATATTTTTCTCTTTTACTGTCTCAGGTGTTCGATTTCCCGAGTCCAGCAAAGAGGAGGTGCAGGATCAGAAGCAGCTGCTGAAGGATGCAGCTGCGTTCTTGCTGTCGTGCCAAATCCCCGGCTTGGTAAGGAACTGAGGAGCAGCGGTAACATCCCCCAGAAAGCCGCTCCGAGCCTGTGCTGCTGCAGTGCGCCAGCTTTGCTCCCAAGGAAACGCTGCAGCTGCTGCTGCCGGATGGGCTCTGGCACCGGTGGGGATGTACGGTGAACAGCGTGAGCATCTCTGGTGCAAGCGCATGAGGGGTTTTCCATTTCCCTTGTGTCATGGCGCAATTGTCCCACCTCCAACAAAGTGGCACTAGTAATTAACAGCTATTGCTAAGAGTTTGGGACAATGAAGACCACGTAAGTCACCCTCCCTAGCCCTGGGCATCCTGCACAGCTTATTGTATTATCTGACCCTGATTGTGACTCAATTGGTGACTAACAATTTGGAGTGAACTGGGAAATTGTTCTTACTAATATCTATGGGAAAAACTCCCTCTGTAAGGCTTAAGCATTTTGGTGCTTACCTGTGCACCTGGCTAGATAAGAAATACCAGCTTTTCCCTTCTCAAGAGCTCTCTAAATCAACTGCTAATGCATGTGTTACAGCTGGTGACTGTTGTTTTACAAGGTAGCTGATACACTGGGATATAAACGCCAAATGCTGCGCAAGCACACACAGGGCCAGTTCCAGGGCAGCTGGGTGAGTGGGCAGAGCTCTGTGCTCTGCCTATCAGAGAGTCACTGCTGTTACTCCATGAATTGACTCTTTATCAGCACTGCACCACAACTTAAAATGCAAGCCCCAGTTCCCCTTATCAGCTATGCGGGTACAACTCCGTGTAGTCTTTTAAATGGAAATGTTTTTAGTTGGTGACCGTGAGGCCCTTAGAGAAGGGTTAGCCTGCTGGTTGCACAAGCATTAGCTAAGCAAGCCGTGCCAAGGGGAACGTGGTTCTCGTTGAGCCACAGGAGTCCCCGAGTCGACCATGGCAAGCCGCTGGAGTCTGCAGAGTTACGGGGAGTTGTGCTGAGTTACCTGAACCCGTCACTGGTCTCCTGGGCCCCGAGAGGCTGCACACTCAGCACCCGCGCACAATCCTTGCACTGCTCCGTGGGGCCTCGGCCTCTGGTCGTTCTGCACGGGGAATGGGGTGAACCAGAGCTGGTTTGGTGTGACGGCTGATCCCCCCACACCTTGGCTGCTCAGCACTTGTTGGGAGTGTGCGTTGCTCATTCTCCCCAGAGACACGAGTACCAATGGCACAATGGCAGGAGCTCGCACACACTGCACGTGTGCCCTGCACGCAGCGTGGTGCTCTCTGGGGTTACAGCTCATTACCCGGCTGAGCTGGGTTCTGTACGTGCCAGTTTTTGCTGTGCTTGTAACTCCAGTGTCATCCCTGGAAATTGCCTTGTCTGTCAGGCAACGCCTTTTTCCCTCCCCAGTCAGATAACTTTTTTTTTCTTTTCTTTTTTTTTTTTTTTAATTCTTTCCTGCTTGCTCTCAGTAACAGAAATTTGTCTGTACTGTGCAGGTGAAAGACTGCCTGGACCACACGGTGCTCCCAATGGACGGGGCGACCCTGGCAGAGGCCATGCACCAGAGGGGCATCAACATGCGCTACCTGGGCAAAGTTGTCAACTTCATCGCCAAGACCCCTGGCCGTGCGCAGCTGGATCACATTTTCGTAAGCATCAGGCTTAACTGCAGACTGTCACTTAAAACTGCCTCTGGTGCAATTTGCCCTGAATAGCTTCCAACTGGGCCAGTTGTTTGTGTAAAAAATAAACAGCTTCAGAAACAGAGGAGGAGGGAGAAGGACCTGTAAGTGGTGGATGGGGAGTTCTGCTCCCAGATCCTTAATGGCTTTCATAGTGTTTGAGTGTCCTTTGGGACAGAGAAGCGCTTCAGGGATTCCCAAGTGTAATAGCAGGCAACACACAGTTGGATTTTAAGCATTTTTTAAGCCTCCAGGATCCATCAGGGCTTTGGATCAAGCTGGGAAGCGTTGGTGCTGCGGTGGCTGCTGGCAGCCCCTGGAGCCGGGCTGGTGCACGGGTGGCCCTGGGCACCGCGCAGGGTGCTGCCGGAGCGTCGGCAAACGCAAACCAGGGCTGTGCTGCGCGGTGAGGGCTGGAGAACGCGGCGGCTGCAGGTCTGGGAAAAGCCCGTTGCAAAAGCAAAGTGTATATTTCATTGTTATTGCAAATTGACTCTCTCTGTTCTTTATTCCTTTGGGTAGAAAATAGGAATCAGTGAATTGATCACTCGATCGGCTAAACACATCTTCAAGACGTACCTCCAGGTATGACCCACAGTCTAACCTCTTGCCTTTTGTGTCCTCACTAACGACTTTTTCCCACAAATGGAGAGCTGTTGGAGTCTCTTCTCTCATTAAGCAGTTCGTGGGGGTTGCTTAGCAACAGGAAGTACAATCTCATTAGCGCTAAAATAGGTACAGGCCTGTGCGTAAGGGAAAACAAGTTCCCACGTGAAGGCAGCTTTCCCAGGGAGTAATCATTCATGCCTGCCTTCCCCAGATTCTCACTCATTATGTTGGAGGCTTTTAAAAGTGAAATGACAGCTTGTTTTCCTTGTAATACCTTTTCCTGTTAAACAATGCGCCTTTGCCCTTCTTAGGAGCTTTTTTAATTGCATGAACACTAGTGTATCCATATACCTGTCCGTCCCTAGGACAGCAATACACCTGGCTTTATTCCAGTGGCAAAATCTTCTTTACACTCTCTAGTTTCTCTGTCCGAAACAGAACTATCTATTTGTATATGTGTAGCTATATACTTATATTTCCGCAATTGTCTGTGCTAGTTCCACTTGCAAATATTGCCTTCCTCTCCCTCTCCTGGAGGATTTTCCTGTTTCTGGCAGGACTGGATCTGTGTGGGGCTTGGGGTTGGAGTTGTCCTGTGAGATCCTGTGTCTCCCACCTCTGATTCTGGTGTCTCACCGCAGGGCGTGGAGCTGTCGGGTTTATCAGCCGCCATCAGCCACTTCCTCAACTGCTTCCTGAGCTCCTTCCCAAACCCCATTGCCCATCTTCCCGCTGATGAGCTGGTCTCTAAGAAAAAGAATAAGAAAAGGAAAAACAGGAACCTTGGAAATGCTGATAACACTGCGTGGGCCAGCATGACCCCTCAGGAGCTTTGGAAGAATATTTGTTCAGAAGCAAAGAACTACTTCGATTTTAGTCTTGAATGGTAAGCAGAGGAAATTGCCCTCGCTTGTACCCAGACTCACAGAGTGTCTGTAGCTCTTGCTGTTCTTTAATAGGACCTCCCTTTTTGACTTGTTTTCTGTTTGAATATAAATTTGTACTCTTGAGGGAGTTTTACAGGCTTATCATGGAAATAAATCAGGCAAAGAGCAGCATGAGGAAGTGCCATTGAAATCTGAAATGAGACAGCTCGCTCTTCAGCAAGTCCAGAGGGCATTCAGGCCCTCGCCTAAACTCTGCAGTGAGCTTTGACGAGAACACACATAGCATTTCAGTAACAAGTACTGTTGTGCATCTCTGTAAGCTTTACTAGAGTGTTAGTGACGACTGTAATGTTGGTCATGGGCTTTGGTTGGCGCCTAACTGTGCAGGGATGTCCTGGAGCAGAGACTTCACCCAGAGCTGAGCTTGTGTGTGCTTTTTGCAGTGAGAATGCTGACCAAGCAGCTGAAGAGTATAATCTGCAGAAAATCACCCTGCTTCGTGAAATCTCCCTCAAAACTGGAGTCCAGGTAAGATCCACATCTTCCCTCCCTTCCCCATCATGTTCTGTACTGAGGAAGAGTAAGTGCAAACTGCTTTGCAGGGACAGCCTTTCCCACGGACTGTGAGTCTCCAAAGGTCTTGGCGGTGTTTGTGTTGGAATACAGGTTCCAGCCCTGGGGAAAGAGATTTCTAATCAGTTCCCTGTTAGGGTGAACTTGCTGTGCATCCCCATGGGAGATCAGCCAGCCTGAGTACAGGTCCTGGAGGTTGCTCTGTGTGATGAACCAAACTCACACCTTCGGTTCCTGTGCACACATCCCCCGTGCAAAAAGCAGCAGCTCTTAGGCTGAGCAGAGCAGGACCTGGGGCTGTCCTCGCTTGGCCCCGGGGGTTTCCTGCCCCGCAGCGCTGCTGTCTCGCTGCTCCGCGGTGCGGGAGTTGGGCTGGGTGGGGGTCCCAGCACTGGCACGGCTGTGCCTCCATTTCACCAGGCGCAGGTCAGCTGCACACCTACACATCACCTTTCAAAACTCTGTGCACAGGTACCGACACAGGAGATGTTTTGACTGTGAATTCACATGCAGAATTCAGGGCTCATTTTTCCCTCTTTTCTTGCCAAGTGCCCATGACAGTGGTGACTGTGACCTCTGGTGTTTTCGGTTCCCCAGATCCTGCTGAAGGAGTACAACTTCGACAGCAGGCACAAGCCCACCTTCACGGAAGAGGATATTCTCAACATCTTCCCTGTGGTGAAGCACGTAAACCCCAAAGCCTCAGATGCTTTCCACTTCTTCCAGAGTGGGCAAGCCAAGGTTCAGCAAGGTACAGACCCAACACTCCTCTGCCTCTCGAGGCAACCGCTGCTGGAAGGACGAGCGGGGTGCGTGTGGCAGGACCCGCTGCCCCCACCAGCACCCGCCCATTCTGGGACAGAATCCTGGTCTCCAGGACCATCTGAAACACCCGCTGTAGTTACCAGCCGTGAGCAATGCTGGATGCGGAGTGGTGGTTTCCTGCTCCTGGGTGTCTGTCCTCATGCAGGGCAGTGACCTGTGGCTGTGTGTCCCACTGCTCTGGACACTTCATAGGCAACGCGCTTCTCCAGTAGCACTGGAGGTTGTTTAACATACATATGTAACTTTTTTCAGGTTTCTTGAAGGAGGGCTGTGAGCTCATCAATGAAGCCTTAAACTTGTTCAACAATGTGTATGGTGCTATGCATGTAGAAATCTGTGCTTGCCTGAGGCTGCTGGCTCGTCTCAACTACATCATGGGGGATTATTCAGAGGTAAGCAATGGCTCGTGCAGGGCTGCTCAGTCCTCGCATTCCCTCCCCCGGCCTGCTTGCTCAAGTGTGCAGCACTGTGTGACTTGCTCTTGGGTCTTCTGTTCTGTTTAGGCCTTAAGTAATCAGCAGAAAGCGGTGCTAATGAGCGAGAGGGTCCTGGGCATTGAACACCCCAACACGATTCAAGAATACGTGAGTACAGGGTGCTGGGGAGCAGCAGCACCTCGTGTGTCCACCCCGAGTCTCTGAGCCTTGAGTCGTGTCTGCATCTAGAGAACAGTTGCAGCTCTCCTTCCTTCTGCAACGTTCTTCCCCAAATCCTCCACTTTCATCATAAGTTTTGTATCGTGTGATTTTTGTAAACTGGATACCTAAGCATCTGCATTATAAGCATCCTGTGTAGTCAGTATTTGTCCTTAGTTTAGAATTTTGGGGTTTGTCTGCTGAATGTTTATTTATAATCATTAATTTTGCTGGCTTTTGCCATGGGCTTATGTCAAAAACAATGAAAGAACAAGAATCCCTCCAAAAGCACAATTTCAATTTGAAATATTCCATGAGGTGCATAAGAGAAACTGAACTGAAACACTTCAACAGCTTCCTCAGCACTGTGTCTACGTGATACCTCAGTGGAGCTGTAAAGCAGCCAGCACAGTTGAAGTTTCCTGAGGGGCTGAAATCCTTTTTAACCATAAAAGAAAACCGTTTTTTTGTGTGAAGCTGAGGAAGGGAGTAGAAAGGAGAGATTAGTTTGCATTACAGCGTGGCAAGTAAAAACCATTAATGCTGGATTACTTCTTTTGTTACAGATGCACCTTGCTCTGTACTGCTTTGCAAACAGCCAGCTTTCCACGGCACTCAACTTGCTGTACCGTGCACGCTACCTCATGCTGTTGGTATTTGGGGAGGATCACCCAGAAATGGCACTCTTAGATGTGAGTAATCTTGTAGAGTTTCTAATCCGTAAGAAACTCCCGGATTCTGTTCTTGTTGCCCTTGCATAAAATAGAGAGAGTTCTTCCCTCTCTGGTCTGGCGGTTTGAGCTGAGCTCGCAAGGGGCAGAACAGGCTCCTGCCGTGTGGTGCAGAGCGATCCGCGGGCCACGCGCGCTGCTGCAGCCCTTTCGAGAGCAGAACGCCCGCCTGGTCCTGCTGGCTACACAGCAGTAAAGGCGTGGTGTGAACCCACCTTTCTGACCACCCGTGCGCCTCTCTCTGCAGAACAACATCGGCTTGGTGCTCCACGGCGTGATGGAGTACGACCTGTCCCTGCGCTTCCTGGAGAACGCGCTGGCCATCAGCTCCAAGTACCACGGCTCCAAGTCTTTGAAAGTTGCACTAAGGTGAGGCAGGCAGAGTGCTGGGCTGGGAGGGATCCGGTCCAGCTGTGTCCGCCTGTTTCCTGTTGCATTAGAGATTCAGTCTCGGCCCAGCTGTCGGACTGCTGGGCTGCACAAGTCAAGGTCATGATGCAGCATCCAAGTTTGTTGTCTCGAAAGTCAGAAATCCCTTGTTCTTAAAGGTAATTGTGGGATCTGCTGTATTGCTGGTTGCCCCAAAAACCTGTCAAGGTGACCCTGGTTCTTGTGGACTCTCAGGTGAAAAACGTATGTGGCAAGTGAAGGCTGGAGAGTGAGTGAGATTCGTGTAATTATACTGGGAGACCAAGACGATATGTAAACACTCGTATTTAATTGTTCTAGCCCTCAGGGAGCTATCTTTGAGAAGCATATAATTTGCTTTTGTCCTTTACCATAAAGCCTTGTATTTGAATAAAATACTGAGCGGCTCCCTTGTGTTTCCAAGGGAGCTGGGAGCGGTCGGCACCTGTGGGATCTGCTCCGAACACGCTGCAGAACGGGCTCGCTGTCAGACAGGCTGCCCCGCTCCTCATTACTGCTACCACACTGCAACCCATCGGTGCTTTGTCAGGGTGAAAATAAATCTTACTAAGCACCCACAAGAGTCTGATTTGTTTTCCAGCAGTTGATGGATATGTGTTCTGTGGAAAGCATCTTGCCTTCCCTTGGCGGCACCGGGATGCCAGTGAGATTCATCACCTCCCACAGAGTCACTCTGCCAGACCCAGAAATGTGCTTTTCATTCCAGGAACACTAGGGAAGCAAAGTCCAGGCCAAGTCTGTTCTCCCAGCTGGAGGGAGCCTGGGTGACTGGGGTCTCAGCTCTGCCACTGTTTGCTGGTTGTTTCTGTGCTGGAAGGTTTTTTAATTTTTTCGGTGAATAATCAAGTAATTCACATGTTTGCTTTCTAAGAAGCAAAAATACCTTTTTTGAAGGGGAAGGGTTTCTGGCTGCATCCTTCTCCAGTTAACAAAGCTGTCCCCAAGATGGTCCTGTGGATGTGCTGCTCCATTTACTTCACCACTGGCCTTCAGCTTTCCTGGGTGCAGGAGGAGAAAATCCCCAGTTCAGTCTTTATTTCTGTAGGTCACTTCTCAGCATTTCAACAAAAATCCGGCTGAAATCAATGTAGGACATGAATCCCCAGACGGGGTGGGGAGAAGCAGCTACAGGGGTGCTGTATGCAGAGCCTGGGATCTGCCTCCCCAGACACTGGCATTAGGTCTTCTGGCCCACACGTGGTTATGTTGAAGTTGTGCTTGCTGTAGTGCAGAAATGTTTCTCCTTCATTCAAGTACCTCTCAACCCCTTTCCTTCCCTCAGCCACCACCTGGTAGCCCGAGTGTACGAGAGCAAAGCAGAGTTCCGCTCGGCTCTGCAGCACGAGAAGGAGGGCTACACCATCTACAAGAACCAGGTGAGGAGCTGCCGGGATGACCTGCTGCGGCCACACACAGCTCAGAGCAGACGCTGGGGAATCTGCTCTCTAGGGCTGGGGCAGAACTGCTACCCTGTCCAACAATGGACCGGATTTTATGCCAAGAGTCTTCAAATAGCCTTCCTGCAAGCTTGTTCTTGCTGGACTTCTGTCCATGGACAGAAACTCGTGTTGGTGGTGGGACCCCACGTTCTCATGGGGCACCGAGAGAGCTGCTCTGTTCTCTCCACGTTTCACACCACCTGTGTGTGAAATACCCAATCCAAACGAGTTCGGTGGTTGCGCTGTTCCGTGGGCAATACTCTCTTCCTGCACAGTGAAACTCCTGCTTCAGCCCGGGGTGTGTCTGAACACGTCTGCAGCCGTACGCGGTGAATCAGTGCCGTGGCACTGGCTGAACGCACGGCCTGGTGAGGGGATGCTGCTCACCCTGCAAACGTGCTCTGACTTGATGGAAACGTGTCCTGTTGATAATAAGGCTCCTAGAGAAATTTTTTTGTTTTGTTTTTTGGATGCCAAGGCAGGTGAAATCCACTTCTAGTGAGTTTCAATAGGGACGTTGAGCCAGCAGAGACTCAGAGTGCACCCTGGTTTGGGTCCTGTTCTGTTTTGTAATGTTGTACCTTTTTTTTCCTTTTCTGATCAGCTTGGAGAACACCACGAAAAGACCAAAGAGAGCTCTGAGTACTTGAAATACCTGACTCAGCAAGCCGTCGCTCTTCAACGCACAATGAACGAGATTTACAAGAACGGCTCCAACGCAAACATCATGCCGCTCAAGGTAACCTTGTGCAACGCAAGCGATCGAGAGCACTTGCTGTGAAGGCGGAGGTTTGTGTCAAGCTGCTCCCAAAGGCCACGTGTGTGTGGGATGCAGGAGGTGGCGATGGCTGTGTGGGCAGGGGGTCCCTGCCGCGGCTCTGACCCGGCGCAGGGTGACCAGCGCAGACTGAACGTTTTTCCCCTCGGTTCTGGGCTGCGGCTCTTTCTCCTGAGCTCGGGCAGTTGAGCGCAGCCGATGGTCCCAGGGCACCCGGGGAAGTCGGTGGGGACGCGGGGGGCAGGTCGCGGTGCGGGAGCCTGGGACACCCCCACACAGTCCTGCCGCTCCGCTGACTCACTGGCTGCAGGCAGGTTGCTCAACCCAAAGTACTTCAGTTTCCTCATACTAAAAAATGCCATGATCTTGCACGAGGTGCTTTGTTCTCCTTCCAAGGATTTTGTGGTGCAGGGAGCAGAGTGGCACGGGGGGGCCCTGCTCTGCCGGCTGTGGGGCAGGAGCAGACGTGGCCTCTTGGGCCCAGCCCCACTGCTCTGGTCTGTGCTCCTGACAGATCTCACCAGCCCATCTGCGGCACGTCCAGGGGAGCAGCGCTGACCCAGGCGCTGGGGCTGTGTCCCCGTGTCCCCATGGGCTGCCAGGAGGGGAAAGAGGCTTCAGCTCCCTCCAGAACAGGCCAAGCAGGATCCTGTGCTGGGAGCAGTGGGGTTTTCTTCTCATTGGGTAAAGAACTGAGGAATTGGCGCATAGGGACCTTGAATCGAGTAAATGGTCAAGTCCAGGAAACAGTGTCCAGCTAAGAGGCTCAAACCCACAAAATGATAATGAAGATTTTACCTTTGTTATGCTTGAAGGAGAAAAAAAATGCACATTTTTGGACAGACATATATATATATACTGCATTTAACTGGAGTCCCACAGAGTTCAGAGGGGAGGTTGTCCCCAGTGTCCAGAGGCCTCTGGATGCTGCTTTCTAACTTAGATGTCACGAGGTAGAAAATATTAACTGTGCCACCTCACAGCTGCCAGAGCGTTGTATAGGACCCAGCTTTTTTTCAGCTGTTGGTAAATGGTGCCTGGATTTGCTAAGGAGCTCTGTGTTGTGCTCTCTGGGTTTTGACTTGTAAAACTTTTTTTTCTCTTGTGCTGTAGTTCACAGCTCCCAGTATGGCCAGTGTCCTGGAGCAGCTCAACATTATCAATGGAATTCTCTTCATTCCACTAAGGTAGAGTGATACCCTGGTGCATTGTACCCTCGAAATCAAGTAGTCTTTTTGTGTTATCTTTGTTCCTGAGAAAGCATAACCCCGTGCTTCCCGTTGCATTAAGAGCCACTGATTATCATCCTTGAGACCACTATAAACAGCAGTACTCTTAATTTTTTTGTTTTCATTTATTATAAATTGCTTCCTAGACTTATAGTTGAAAATTTTATTGAGGCTGAGACCGTATTCTTCTCTTGCTATAAAAATCCCTGATGGTAAAAATTTTCCAGCAGTAGCTGGACACTGCTTGGCCATAGACAAGGTGTAACCTCACTGCCTGTGCGTGAGTGGCCACCGATGGGTCACGTCACTGTGCCTCTTGGTTCCAAACCAAGCACCGAGCCTGGCTCAGGCAGTGCTGGGAGCACGTCCTGTTCTGCTGAACACGACCTTGTCCCTCTGCTTCACGCAACCTCAGGCTGGTCTAACATTTGTTACCCCTCCTGGTTTCCCCTTCAGCCAAAAAGACTTGGAGAACCTTAAAGCAGAGGTGCAGCGACGCCAGCAGCTCCAAGAAAGCATAAAAAGTGGTGAACAGCTGGAACCAGAGGACAAAGCTGTGGAGGAGAAAGAGGCTGAGCCAAGCATGCCTTCTGCTGAGATCCCCTTAACACAGAGCTCTGCTTAATGTGTACCTCGCTTAAAAAAAAAAGAAAAAAAAAAAGTTTAAACCCTTTTCTGAGTCTGAGCCAGGGTCTCGGATGCCCCTGGAGCAGCTCCTCCTTTTTTGACAATGTTATTGCACTGGTACAATTAATACACAATGCAAAGAACTAATCTGAGAAATGTAATCTGTCTGCCTGAGCTTGTGTCTGCCACGTGAGGGGAAGGTGGCCGGGATGCAGCAGCGACCGGGGCTGCCGGGCCTGCGTGCGTGTGTACGTATCGTGTGCGTGTGCATCTCATCAGTTATTTCTACCTTGTACATATGAATTCCAAATGAACTGTCTCGAGGTATGTAACATTTCTCAGGTCATTTTTATGTTGACTAAGGCCACTGCTTTGCTAAAACAGTACAAAACCAGCCCCATCCAAGGTTGATTTTCCCCCAGTCACTATCCCAGTTTGTGCTGAGAACTACGCAGCCATATTTGTGTCGCTCAGACAACTGAAGCCTGTAACCTGTGTGGAAGTGGGGGACATACAGCATTTTCTACATCAGGACATAGCCATTGGATTCCTTTAACCATTTTTCTACTTTTGGTTGGCAGTTTGGCAATTCAGTGGGGTTTTGTAATGTTCACATTCTAATTTTCAAGGTAAAGATATAGATAGAAATATATATATATATATATGAATGATACTCACAGTTCCACCTCTCTGATCTGCTTGCAGCTGAGAGTAACTTAGGATACTGTATCCAAAGAGTGAGGGCTTGCTGTTTAAAAAGCGCACAACTTCCATTGCAATGGAAACCCCAGTGCCCGGGAGTGCCTGGGAATGCCATCAACTGACCTGCAATACTGAGCAGGAAATCCTGGCCCTGTTAAAAGAGGGGGAGGAAAAGTCAGAACCAACAGGGACTCAATCCCATGTGCAAGAGCAACTGTAACCTGGAGCTGATGGACTTCAACCTGAGGGACAAGTTGAGCCAGCTCAGTCAGGAGTTTCCCACAACCTGAAATTACTGGGCTGAGGGAAGAGGGTTTAAATAAAAACTAAGAATTCCCACAGCACTGAAACCTATGGCTAATATCTTAACTTTTTTTGCACACTGGTTTTGAGGTTGTTGCCAGGGAGCCTCCATTGCTGGTGATGGACTTTACTGACATGGCAGATGCCACTGAATGAACCCTGGTGTCCCCTCCCTGTCACAGGGTCCCATGGTGGGTGTCGGGGACAGGCTGGGGGTGCCGACAGAGCTGAATGTCCTTTTTCCCAAACAGATCAAGCTGTTGCTGGTCCCCAGCTGACACAGTCTCTCCCTCTGTCGCGCTGTCTGTCCTGTGCTAATTCGCGTTGCTTCTTTTACTGACCTGCTGGAGAAACATGCTGTCCCTGTGCCCTGCACCCTCGGGTCCCTGTGCGCCATGGCAGGGATCTGTAACTCGCTGGGGGACAGCGGGGAGCAGCCTCCGAGTTGTGAGACATGACAAAGCACGAGTCTTTACTGCAAAAGAACTTGCTCCTATTAGAAAAATTCTGAATTTCCTGGAAAGCAATCAATAAATGACTACAGTGCATCTTTCCTACAAGATTTTTCTTTTACTAGTGTCTTTCAGTCCATTAAAAGCTTTTTAAACTATTTTAGGTACTTTATGTATTGGTTTCTTTACGGTTTGGTGTGAAGGGTTGGATACCACCAGTCTGAGCTCCAGGACAGCAGGTCTGGAGCAGCTGCAGGCGCTGCCAGCTGTGCCCGTCACCGGGGTGCACACCGGGTGGTTTCACCAGCACCGACAGCTCCTGGCCCAGCTCGTGCCGCCGGTGCAGGTTACACCGCTCTGTCTGCGTGGACAGCAACTCACTTTGTCCACGTTCATCCAGTGACAGGAGTTCACCCTCCCGGACCCGTTCTGGTCCGGCTCAGGCAGATCCAACACCCGTCCCGCAGCAGCGCTGACCCTCGGCTGCTCCCAGAGGGAACTGCTGCTGCCTGAGAAAAACAACTGCAGGAGATTAATTCAGAGAAAGACGAAAACCACCACCAATCCTGAAGGCCCCACACAGAAATACACTGGGTTTATCCTCCTTGCTTTCTGTCCAGACTGAAGGAATTCCACCACTTCACGTCATCACACACATCACGTCACGAAAGCTACAACTTCCAAGAAAATGCCACCAGTTAAACCTTCACTGCATTCAGTGCTCGTGTTGTTCAGAGCAAAGCCCAGTCAGCTAAATACATCACCTTCCAACACTGGCCAAAATTCCTATACGTTTAATTTCATATTCAACCTATTCTTTCGTATTCAATATATTCTGCTGAGAAATGTTTTAAGAGTGCTACAGGGAAACAACTGCTGGGAATTAAATTCCTACACTTAGAAAGCTGCTTTCAGTAAGGCACTTGCTGCACCGTCAACAAGTGAAGTTGAAGGGAAAACAAAACTCCTCAGCTACCCAGTCTTTGATTTCCCTCATCTCTGCCGTTTGACAAACTGTTGTCAGGTGTACAGGGGCCACCTCCAAAACCTGCACCCTGACAGCTCCGGACCAGCCCCCCAGACACCCCTCACCTCAGCCAGACACTCCGCTCGCACCTCAGCTCTGGCAGAGCACAAAATTCCATTGTTTTTCCCAAATGAAAGTCCATCTCCCCCAAAAGCCCACCTCAGGTCTGCTCCTGCTCCCCAGTGACACAGCACACAACTGCCAGCAGCTTGTTTCGCTGCCCCACATCACAGTCACAGCCCCGTTGTTGCTCTTACATCTATGAAACACACATTTCCAGTTCACTGACCTGCTTACAAGCAGCCCTCAAGGCAGTTAGGGCCAGACCACAGGAAAAACCAAAAAACCAACAAGCTACACACCACCAGACAACAGAAAGCCACCGATGTGGAACCACCGCTGCCCAGAGCCACTGGGTCCCCCCGCATGGAGCTGGAACAGCTGGATCAGCTCCGCTGTGCTCACACCCGCCTCGCAAAGGCACCATTCACAGCAAAATCAGCCAAAAGAAAAAGCGGGTGCGGAGCACAATCTGAAGGGTGAAACACCATTAGCTTTTTTCCAAAATAGTTTTAATTCTTGCATCCAAGGAAACAAAAACACATCTAGTTTTATATGCATTTAATAGTTTACCAATTGGTACAATAAGATTTTTTTAATATGCAGAAAACATGAATAAATTTTGTTTTACACAGTCTGAGAGCAACGAATTTACTGTAAAACACAGAGCAGTATTATATACATTCCTTTACTGATTTTTTTTTTCTTTTTTAAATTGTGTCAATAGCTTCAGTTAATTCCTACAGTCTGGGAACTGTTTTCTCCAATTGCAACCTCGAACAGCGTTCTTATGAAAAAATTCCACGTTTGCCTTCATGTCAATGTCAGGATCAACTTCTAAAACATGAAGACTTTGCTAACTCATCTCAGAATGAAGTGGGGGAAGCCTGAGGGACAGGTAGGACAAGAAAGCAGCTACTTACATGACACAGTGGAAAGATAAAAAGGCCAGTTAAATCCAGTCGTGACTTGTAAATCCAACTCACCCTTCCCCACTCCCAATGTGTTTATCCCTACGATTTACGCACCAGCTCTTGCTGGAAGATTCTCGGTACTGACTTTTTAGAACACACTGGACTGTATGTACAGCTGAACAGCGAACAACTCATTCTAAGTGCGTTTTTCCTTCACTCAACTCAGTCATTTTCTGTAATATTCAAATCATTAAAAGGATTACCAAGCCACCACTGTCTACAAAAACAAAGTATAATCTTTTCTTTTAAATAGCTTTCATGCGAGTCAAAAGCTATTTAAGAGTGCTATTATCAGGCAGGTCACAAGAAGCAGGAGGCGGCAGTGGGTGCTGGGGGGGCAGCTGGAACCGAACCGCAGCCCCCGCTGCGCTCCCCAGCCCTCCTGTGCTACCAACTAGGGGTTCTCTTAATTAGTGCCCCGGGCACATCATTGGTCACACCATACACAAAAGCAGGACGGTTTTTTTAAATCTTCTAAAGTGCAAGATGCTATAAAACATCAACTTCCAGATTATGTCTAAACCACAACAAATGCTGCACTTTCTAGAATGCATCTAAGACTTCCTGGGCACGGTCCGTCAGTGGCACTGGAATGTCTGGATTGCAGCCAGAGTCTCTATGGTCTATTTGGGAACACGGTCTGTATAGTCATTTTTTAAGCGATGCCAATTTTGGTCAGGAAAGTGAGAAAGCAGCAGTGAACCTCTTAACCCTCTAATAAATTTAGTTTGTAATCCAAACCAGTAACCTCATTATTGTACTTATCACAGGAAAGGCACAGGATCAGCTGACAGAAAACCTTGCAACAGTGGCAGAGTTGAGCAGGGTGTGGATCAAGGAAGCCTCCAAAGCCATCTGAACAGGGCTTCAACTTCTGATCCATTCGGGACCATCCCTGAGATTATTCACTGCTTATTCAAGGAGAAGGTTGCAAATTGCATTGCAGAAGTACTTAGCAGAGTGTTTCACGCAAGCAATTAAATGCTGCTAACATGATTTTAGTTATCGTTTGTCCTGGTAAATGGTTGGATGCTACAGGGAAAAAATGCAGTAGACAGCTTCCACTTAATAGGTACCTTTAATTTCTCATTCATGTTTAGGAATTATGTACATGAGTGTCATTTACTTTATACTTAAATAAGGTTTCTAGGTCCTATCAGGAGTTAAACAGATGTTTTACTTTACACTTGCAGATGCACTGAGGAATTTTCAGATGCACTACCTGTGTATCTGGAATTCTCAAATAGGACAAAAAGCAGCAAATTTTTCCAGTCCAAGCAGCTAACGAACAAAAAAATACTTTATTTGTGCATGCTTAACTGCAGAAACACACACTGCAAGTTACACAAACCACTGGATTTAAGAGATTAGCCTGAATGCTCAAGTGGCTCCAAACCCCTCCAAACGGGTCTCCCCGCTCCCAGCACCAACCAGCCCACCCCAGGCTGCTCACGAGTCTCTTTTAAAAGGGACAGTTTTAAAAGCCATGTATGAAACAAAATGGATAAAATAAAGCACAAATTCACCTGTTAAAACATCAGACTGGTACTTCATTATACGGTAAATTTTAAAGTGGATTTTTAAAAGACCTGGTTAGTTTTATAAGTATTGTAATTCTTAGTTATCTACAATGGAATCTGTCACAAAAATGCTGATTAAAATACTAATTTATAATATTTTCTTTCACTTCAGATCAAAATATTTAACTTTAGGGATATGCAAATTAAAAACTGTATAAACCAAACAACATAAATACTAATAACCAAGCTGGGCTAGTTTTGCTGATAGGATTTGGGTTCAGTTTTAAATGTTTACTTGAAAGCATCCTTCCCAGAGATGGACTTTGTTTTGTTGATGGTGTTTTGTTTTTCTTGTAGAAGCCTGTATCAATCTGTATCTGCCATTATAATCTAATTCTCAAGGTATTTAGTGCTTTCTTTAAAGCATTTCAATACTGTGTGCCACGGTATTTCTCAATATGCAAACCACAGTAGGTTTTTATTCAAGGTAAGGATAACCTCGTTTGCAAAAGGGTTTCCAAGGAGGCACTAAAGAAACCAAGAACCTTTGTAGAGCCCAAGCTCCTGCCAGAGTGAGGGGAGGGTCCGTGGGTGCTGCTGTGAATGGGATTGCACATCTCTACAAACACAGAAAGCAAACAGCGGGTTGTACCATGGCAGTCAGTTGGGAGATCAAGCTCTAGTGGAAATTAGATCACTAAGTTCTAGTGGGATGGACAACTCCTCCTGGAAGTTTGCCTAGCATAAAAAAAACCCAAAAAACAAACAAACAAACAAACAAAACTTAGTTTAACAGCACAGCTTAACCATTGAATGACCAAATAAAAAATAAATACATTTATCACATCAGCTGCTACTAAGATTTGTTGTCTTATTTCAGGTTTACAGTTAGTTATATAAATATACCAACCCTTTGTGATAGGAGGCCAAAACAAGTGTATTCTGTTGATTTGGCAAATGTTTCATGACAAATATTCCAGAGTTAATTAATTTCCATTAATTACATATAAGGTTCAGAAGATTCTGAATTGCAGCCTTATTATCTAGTATTCTTAGAGATTTATTAAGCACACTTAAGTGATGTTACATAGATACACATTTCCGAAAGAGCCCTACAAAACTTTTCCCAAATGAGGTCACCAATTCAGGCACCAACAGACAGCAGAAAGAAAAACAGGTATAATTATCCGACATAGAACGACACTGTCAACTATTCAGTTAAGTGCCCTATTCCAATTATCCAACTTCTGCCTTCTCCGGTCTGATGTGACCAATGCCAGCCCATGTTCTTAAACCTATGGTACTTCTAGACAACGTATGTAAATTTACAGTATACAATTTGGATTCACCATGCATGAATACTTTGTGTGTAACATTTAATAAGCTCAATCTACATCCAGAATAATTTACATGAAAGGACAATATTTATTTAAACAGAGCTCAATGGGTAACCATGGTATCTGAGTGCATCCAGAGGAAAAGGGGTCAAATGTGAATTCAATCAACGACACTCCCACACTTTTACTGTTTGATCTACACTTCCAGTAACCACATACGGTGCCGTCTTGTGGAAATCTGCGAGGAAAGAAAAGCTTATGTTAAGAATGAATCCAAAACTTGAGTAGTTTCCACTCTCACTGAATGTCATTACTTTTAAAAAAAATAATACCAGCTCAAAGACTAAATTGCACAGCTCATCACACGTCTAGTTCTGAAGGCAAATTCTCTCATGCTATAATTTTGTAAAGCCTGCAAAGCTATGTTCAGTTCAGTTCTAAAGGAGCTTTCATGGAAAAGAAATTCAGAGAAAGTTATAACAGACAGAAGTCCATAACATTGCAAACTGGTAAAACCCTTGAACATCACCAGAAGACAGGACTTCATGTATTTATACAAGAGGTATAAAGGAGTCAGCAGCCAAGAAACGTGACTTTTTCTGCTGTAGACAGTACAGGCTGTGAGCTAGTATTTAAAAAAATGTAAAGTGTACTGTTTCTCAGAAGATTCCAAAATATTTCATATATACAAATCAATTTTGGAGAAAGACCCAAGAGAAGACTGCAGAGCAAAGCTAGCTGTGGTGAACAGGGAGAGCCTGGTTTGTTCTGTTTTCACTAGGGCAAGGGGGAACAAACATCTTCAATATTTTTTCTAACTGTTTTGCTCTGCTTCCTCCTCCCGCCCTTTTTTTTCTTCCCCCCGGGCAAGCATTTGCAATGCAGCACTCCCCAGATGCACCCGCACAGTGAAGGGTTCCAGAACACCCTGGCAGTTAACGTCCTTATCCTGTGGGCAACACAAGCGGAAAAATCCAGGACACTCCAAATTCCTATCTATCCTTATTTGATTCAAATACACAGAGCACAAAACTTCCCTGGAATCCTAAATGTGAACATCTAGCTTAGTGCTCAAGTTCAGCTGGTGAAGACATAGAAAAACCCGTTATGTGTGGCTCTGCGCTTTGCAGTAGCACCGCAGAACAATACATACCCAAAGAGGTAACAAAGTGTTCGTGCGCATTGAGGGTTTTCATGCATCGTTTGTTCTTGAAGTCCCAGACACGTAGAGTCTTGTCATCAGCACAGCTCAAAATAAATTTTCCCCCAGAATGGAACAGAACGCCACGTACCCAGTTATCATGGCCCACCTTGTGCACAAGAAGAAATCAGTGAGCAGATGCGTGGTTTAAGGCTAAGCAATTTACAACTGATGCTATGGCAAACGGAGCGACTCCTTGCCCTGCTCCTGCAAGGACAGCATTTAGCTTTCCCAAACCTATCAGGACTCGAAGTTTATCTTCAGTTTCTATTATTACATCCGTATCAGCACTCCTGATAAGGCGAGTTCCTGTCCTTGAGGCACCCAACCAGCAGCCTGTGTGCGATCTGCACCAGTGCTGCCCCCCCAGCACCAGCCCAGCCCCACAGCACGGGACAGAACAGCACGTTTTACAAAGACAAAATTCCAATGACTATCGGCTTTTCTGTAGACAAATCAAGCTACTCATCACAAACACTACACCACAGCACTCCTGCACTTACACTATGAATTTTCAGATTCTTAGTATTTCTTAGCAACAACATGATCTGAAATCTAGAAGCCATTAAAACTGTGTAGTCCAGCGTTTGTCTTATTTCAATAGTTCTGGCTTCTCTTGAAAACAAACATGTAAGATATTCATTCTGTTAAAACTGGTTTTACATACACAGCTATGATCACCAGAAAAACACCAATGAACTTACAAGTGTCATAAGGCACATGCCAGTGCTAATGTCCCACATCTTAATGGTCTTGTCTCTGGATCCAGACAGCAGAAAAGGCCCAGGCTTGCCACTCTTCTTGGTCTACAGGAAATTATGTTGTAAGTTATGGCATAAATGGGGTGTGAGGGAGAATAGGAGGGAGGAAGCAGATCCATTCTGAGTGGTATTTCTTAGCAGAAAAATTACATCATATGACAGCTTACAGGTAATAAACACACAATGCCAAAGCTGAGAGTCACGGGCATTTTGTTACTAATAGTAGGAGAAATAAATAAAAACTGAAATGAATTAAACAATCTGTTAAAAGAAACGGTTCTATGTCCTGCTGATGCACAAAGCCAAATAATACTTTGAATCCACCCTTGCCTACTGCAAGATACCTTCTTCTAATAGCAGACACTGTTCAAGTAGGACCAGACATCCCCAGGCAAAAGCGTATGAAGTTCAGACGTACCTTTGTGTCCTCATCTTCACAAAAAGTCATGAAGCAAGTTTAAGAATTTTTGAAAAGTTCCTACCCTGAACTTATTTCAACTTGTAATCATGCAAAGTATGCAAAAGAGACTTAGTTCTCAGAATGTGCAATGTTTCAACTGTGAAGTCAGCATTGACTTGCTGCTTGAGGAAAGCCAAGTACTGTAACTGGTGCACAGAGCTGATCAGACAGCAGAGGGCAGGGGAGACACCGCTTCAGCTAATTATCACTGCAAGAGGAAGTGAACATCTGGAATTCAGTTTTAATTACTTCTCATTAAAAGATTATAAGGACCTTTTAAGGATGCAAGTAAAATTTGACTGAACCAATCTGTAAAATCCATCACTAGATAAGTCCCTGTCTTCAGTGTATCTACTTTTCCCCTTGGGTATTTGTGTCCTTTATGAGGAAGAGGACAAGGCAGAAATGTTTGGGATTTTTTTAAACTAGAAATGGGAGTTAATTTCTAGTTCATTTCTTCTACATTTTGTCATCCTTAAAAGGAAATTTTTGCTGACCTTTAGTAAGCATTTCTTGAAGATTTAGTAACCAAACCAGGGAAGATGTATCTGTGACCATACATATGTGGATTTTTTTTTTGGTGAAAGAATATTTTCTTGTATCATTCACTTTGTACACTAAGACATGGCGACAAAAGGTTAATTCCAGCACAGCACATCCAAGGCAGGTTCATTTCTGCATTCTGACTCTCTACATCCCCCCACACCTTTCAGTGGCTGAGCATCCTTATAACCTTTCCGTTATGCCAGACAAGCTCCCTTCCACATTTCTGTGCTGAAATCCGTGAAAGCGTCTCACTCCCAACCTTCTCTGAAACAGCGCATCGTCAAAGTTCCCCTTCATTAGAGCAAAGGTAGGGTCCTACTGTTAAACACAAAAGCACGGCTGCTGTGGAGACAGGATGGGGACTAACAGTTCACCAAGTATACTCAGCAAAAAACACTCATACACCTGCTATGTCTGACAAGCACTTTAGAACAAAGCTTAGTTGCTCTAAATACTCTCCAGTAAGTTCTATATAGAGCACAGTCACAAATCTTACTGTGTGCTTATTTGTTAGCATTGCAAACGTTACCTCTGATCCCGTAGCTTCTGATATGGTGGAGTAGGAGCTCTCGGGAGCCCAGGAAATGCATTCTACCACGTGCTCGTGTTCCCGCAGCTCAGCTTTGCATTCCTTCGTCGCTACCACCCAAACACGCACTGTCTGGTCGTTAGAACAACTGGCAATTAAGGTGCCATCCTGGTTAGGCCGCACCATGCGCACCCATTCTCTGTGACCCGTGAAAGTCTTCACACAGTAACTATACAGAAAAGAGAAATACAACATGAGTCAATTAACATTGCAATAAAACCACCTTCCTCTCATGCTCCCTTTAAACTCTTGGTTAACCACTGAATTTATATTCCTACCTGGTCCCGAGTCCTGGTGTTCTACCCCCATAGCTTCCAGAAAGATAAAGCCAGTTAGTTTTAATTAGTTGCTACTAAAACCTAAACCCCTGTGCTTAATGACTTAGAGCAGAATCCTCAAGTGAATTACTCTAATGGGTAGAATCTCATACTTCAATTCAAATAAAGTTCGCTGGCACTCAATAATTATGTGGCCCATTTCCTATAAACAGTGGTTGATGCTTGTTTTGTATAGGTACTGACATTTAGCCAGAAGTGCACTTACCCTGTCTGGACTTCCCACATTTTGATAGTTTTATCCCTTGAGGCAGAAACTATATGATCTCCATTGGGCATGATGGCTACTGAAGAAACATTATGATCATGACCTAAAAACAAAATCGACCCTTTATTAAGTGGCACTGTAACAGTTTTTACTGAGCACACAGGACTTGCTATTCATTCATCTTAGGCAAGTAGCTACAGCAGCAGTGCATGTTTTATGGAATAATCTTTACGTGTAAACTCGAGGTTTTAAGAACAACACAACTGCTCTTCACTTTACAGCCTAAATCAATTCCCTTTCCACCTTACCATGCATAGTTCTGATGCACTCAAAGCCCTGGAAATCCCATAGCTTGATGGTCATGTCAGCAGAACAGGAGGCCAGGAGTTTGCCAGTGTGGTCAAAGGAAATATCCTGCACAGAGTCTGTGTGTCCCTTAAGGGTTCGTTCAAAGTCTCCTGTCTCATAATCCCACACCTGACAAGCGAACAGAAAATTCGTTAACAGCAACCTATTACTCTTTGTATTCTCCAGCCTTACGTTTGCACTCTGCAGGCCAGTCTGGCACCTTATTCAATAATTAATCAAGCAAGAGACAAAGACAGCCCCAAAAGCCTAACAGCATAGAAAAAAAGCATTATTTTTATCTTATTTTGTTACTTACAAATTAACTGAATTCATGTGTCTTTAAAATTGTTTTTCAGCTAACTTAAAGCATTATAGACGCAGCAGGAAAGCAAGTTCCATTGTATCTAAAAGTCTTAACACCCAATACCCTTAAAAAGAAGGATCAATTTAGAAAACACTGGACGGAACAAATCCACTTGGTACAGGTTGTTTTTCTCCATCCCTTTCTCCTCAGCAATACAGCCCATTTCCTGGCAGGGGGAAAAGCGGCATCTTTACCAACCCCTCCCGGCCCCCTTGCCCAAGGTCTCCTGTGGCTGCTTCAGAACCAAACAGCGAATATTCTGGATACGAAAGAGCTATATTCAGAATGCACTGGTTTAGGGATGGCAATCCAAACTACTCTGAAGAGTTTGATATGTACACATTAGTTGATTACAGAATTTGTCAGAATTAAGATAAACATTTGCTGTTAATTACTGCAAGATAGCATGAAGTCTCCCATTGTCACCTCCTAATTAAGTCACTCTATCATTTAACCACAAACAAAAGCCTTTCAAATGAAACAACCTACAGATTTTATTGCATCTCTCTCAAGCACAAAATTAGAGATTTCTTTTAAAATTATATCCTAAAAAGCCTCAGAAAAACCCAAACGAACCAACAAAAAACCCCACCCAGCAACAAAAAGAATCCATAATTCCCATAGACTGCTATTGTTGGGAACGTAGCAGTCAGAAATTAAGCTATATAGCTGGACTGCAAGAATAAGGAAATTCACGTGGTGTATCCATAAGAGGGAGCTCACTAGGCTCCTCTCTAAGATCTCAAACACAGAGCTGCATGGGCTCAGCTGGCCCTGAACCACCCTCAGAGCTCTGTGTTCCAGTCTCCTACAGGAACTACACCAGGTCAAAGCTTTTCAGGAAACACATCGGGCTGACGCTTTTTATTTAATCTTTCCCCAGTGATCCTTTATTCTCTCTAGTCTCTAAATCCATATTAGCTTGATTTTTTTTCCTCAAGTAAGTCAAAGGACAGTAAAATACTCTTGAAGATAGTAACTGGACCAGCATAAAACTAAAATCTGTAGATTACACAGGACATCATACTCGAAAGAACTGTCCCTAGCAAAGCTAAAGCAGAATCTGAAACAATCTTCCATCAGCACAACGTGCCTCCAGCTTGAAGCACTGATGTTATGTATTACACACCCTCTGACACCATAGTTTAATTCTCTGCAGCAAACACATACCTTTATTGTGGCATCCTCTGAAGCAGAGACCATAACACTGAAAACCGGATGGAAAATTACTCGAGTGACAGGACTCCTATGTCCACTCAACGCGTACTTCTCTGGAGGACGAGGAATCCACTCTTTAGGGTCTCGTTTCTGACCAAGAGGTCCACCTGATGTGAATTCTTCCTTAGCTTCATTCAGCTTCGATTCTAATTCCATTACCTAAGTTTATGAATTTTAAAGAGACTATTCATTTCTAGTTTTATACCAAGATTAATTCACCTTCACTCATTAACAATCCAACCACCAACTGGCTCCCAAACTCACAGTGAAGCAAAGATTGCTTGGATTCAAACTCATTACCAACATTCAATAGTGTTAGTAATTCTAAAAAGCAAACCTAACTTAATCAGTTACCATTTATTCTTCTCCAACTTCCCACATATTTTGACACGAAAAAATGTTCTACAACATCAGGTTCACTCAAATACTGTACAAATATGTTTGAGTTACTATTTTGACAAGCTATTGAAGGAGGTTGTGTGAACAAAAAGGAACGCTACTACTGCAATCATTTTTTGTGTCCCTGAGATGGCACACATGTTAACCAACAGTAATAAAAGCCTTGCTATATTAACCTTCACAATAGGCAGGTCTTTATTGTTAGGGCACTGTGATTTGTTGTTGTTGCTTTTAACATGCTCTAGATCCACTGAAGCATTACTAAAAAGAGTTTTGTACTGTCCATGTGCACTACAATCACTCTAATGCACTGGAGTGAATGGTTTCTTCCCTTTAACATCACGAGCAAAGCCAACTGGCAGCCCAGGCTTTTACCTTCCTTTTAAACCAGGCGAGCCCTCTGCAGCCAGCTATTCAACCTTTCCACTCCCAACCTGCCTCAGGGCAGCCCTTTCCTTCCCAGTTGCAGACACTGCACATGCAATCCAGAAACTGAAGTCAAGAAATTCTTACAAAGAAACTGAGAGGATGTCTCTGCTAGCACTGATAGCTAAAACCATGTTGTAGAAAATGTTTTGTCTATTTCCCCTACTCAAGTCCTCAGAATTCATTTCTGAGGCATCATTTTCTAAACCCTGCATTTGTCTGACAAGGAAAATATATAACAATCTGCTCAGTGATGAATATTTGCTTTCAGTGATAACTTTCATACAAGTAAATCCATCAGACCTCTCTTTACCTTCTTTTGTAATCGTATAACAGATGTCCATTTTTTTTCCAGAAGTCCAGCATACTTCTTATCTAACTCTTCATTCTGAGGAAGAGAAGCATTTAAATGAATTAACAGTTTCTATTTCTAAAGCCTGGGGAACGGTTTCTTCAAAGACAACAAAACCAGCTTGTTTTAATAAAAATCTCTTGACCACAGAAAGAGGAATTCAAGAAAGATGATAATCAGTTTTCCTAGTTAAACAGAACAACTCTGCTTCAAATTTTAATAGCTGCAATTTACATAAACGGAATAGAGGAAAACATTTTATAATATAATTTTTAATTTAAAACATTGCAGTGGTACAGATTAAGGATGCCAGATTCTGCAAATAAGATCCAAAATCTAGGACTAAATTGTTTTCTGTCTTCATTACGTGAAAGCTTTTAAAGTGCTCTGCGTATCTGAGAATGTTGTCATGTTTTGTGACAGGATTCTTACGAAAAACAACAGCAAGCAGCACTTGTTGACTGCAAGGATCAAGATATATAGAACCGGCAATTTACTGAAGTAATTTCTGCCTTTAACTTTTTGTTGGTCACCTTACTATAGTCCCATCCAATTTTGTGCAAGAAAGTCACACGGAACTTTCAGGAACTGCATTTTCCATTTCCCTCAGGACCAGCTAGCCTATTTAGATCGCCTTTTTAACCTTTGGGAAGAGAAGACTTAATTAGGTTGACAGATAAGGCAGATAAGGGAATGGTATTAGGCTTTTCAATTATAAGTATGGTATTCCAATTTGTCGTTTCCACTTATTTATTAGATACTGGAAGCAGATTGGAGAAATTAAGTCAAACTTCAACCAAGCATTTAGGAAAAAGAACAATGCAAGATTTCAAATAGAAGAAAGCAAGGATTTATCACAAGTCAGCACATTACTCAATCCAGGTGTCTTCAGAGAAACCCACATGAAACACATACCTCCTGTGCTAATAAGTGACAAGTTTAAAAATGATACCAAGAATCATCTGACACAAAGACAAGAGAATTAAGTTGCAAGAAATGACTGGTCTAAGCCACAGCATCCATACGGTCTAACAAAACAGCTGCTTACCAGAGCTGATCAACTCACATTAACTACTTAGGCTTGCCCTCCTACTTCACCGTTAACCAACTGGTGTGCAACAGTTTCAGGCAACGATTTAACTACTGACCAATTCCAACACAAAACAGATTTCCACCATTTGCTCGGTATGATAAAAGCAATCCTGTTTTGTCTTCCTGTGTCTTAAACGCCACCATGTGAAGTCAGCCTTCAAAGCTGTCCCACACCACTGCAGGCTGCTTACAGGAGAACAGTCTTCAGTTTTCTGATTTTGTACTACAGAAAGTTTACGCAGAATTCCATGATAAGAATAAGCACAGTTAAGGAAATGAGTTACAGGGAGGGCAGAGGGGGATGGACACAACAGCAGGAAACAGAAATCAAATGTGTTAAAATTAGACACGTTTTTCTGAATATTAACCACAGAATAGCTAAGGTTGGAAAGGTCCTCCCGGGATCGGCGAGTCCAAACTCGCTGCTCAAAACAAAGTCAGCAGGAGCAGCCTGCCCAGGCCTCCAGGGAGGGTCTCAGCATCTCCAGGGACAGACTCCACAATCCCTCTGGCCAACCTATTCCAGTGTTCCATCCCTTGCACAGGAAAATAATTGTCTATGTTCAGCTGAGACTTCCTGTGTTTGAGTTTCTGCCCACTGGCTCTTGCCCTGTCACTAGCAGCATGGAGGAGAGTCCAGCTAAGTCATTATTGAAGATAAAGGGAAGAGTCTTGCTCAGAAATCGCCAAGTCACCCAATGATTATTTTTCAATTTTATGCTAAGGCAATACGCCATATGAGTTTATCACCTCCAGTTCTGAAACTGCATGAGCTAATAGGTAGGTAATACACATGTTCAGAATGGATGCCAATGCCATAAAATTATGAATTCTTTACTTAAAATACAGGTGAAGAATCTTGCTTGAACTTACCACATCTAACTCAGCTTCCTTTTTAAAGACCGAATATGCCTCTTCATAGCCATTAGACCGAAGGTAATCTGCTATTGCTCGATTTCTAAAAAACAAAGAACAGTATCTTCAGACACAATTCTGAATAAAAGGCTAGAATAATTGGTTCAGATCTTCCAGATTTTTTAAAAAGCATGATCAACATCTAAGTCTCCAATGCAGCACAACATCCAGGATTATTAGGTTTGTCAAAAGCCCAATCAAACTTCATAAATACATTTGGCAAACAGATTTTGCTTCAAGATGTCAACAGTAGGATACACTTTCTATTTTAGGTTTGGTGAAGAGGTTTTTGTTGTTTTGCTTTGTGTTTGTTTTTCCTTTTAAGTTACCAAACACTGAAGTAGCATGAATATACTTAGCAATCTGTATTGTACATAAACCCCACAGCAGATACAAAAGCGACAGCCATATCTACATATTAAAGCTGTGGCTTTACCTTTAAAGAGAAACTATTTGGGGTAGAACAGTTTAGGGTAAAAAAATTTTACTTCAGTTGAACTTGAATAAAATGCTCAGTTTAAGAGAATGTCTTGCATCATTTCACAATTCTATTACCAAATACCAGCAGTTGTATTAAAAAATAAGAATGCAGAGATCTAAACCATAATACACGGTACTTGACTGGCACGTGAGCAGAGTCACTCTGTAAAATCTATTTGGAAACAAAGGTTAGTATTTAAAGTGTAATGGAAATGCAATATAAACTTAAAAATAACCATTCCTTACAGTTCATCTCGTTGTCTTTGTGACAGCACCATTGTGGCTGTGATGTCAGGTTAACGTGATTCAGCAGTGGCTGCCTCCTCAAGATCTAAAGTCTTTGGAACCCCGGATCTACAATTCAGTCTGCCACTGAGTGGCTTCAATCAAAAATATTTTTCCAGACGTGAAATCCAATAGGAAATCCGGAGGCATTCAACACAGAAGATTCAATCCATCTAGAAGGCAGAGAAAGAAATATCATGAATTTCCTGTAAATAAGCATTCAGTCACTCTGGACTGACAGGAAGATTTCTGTACTCAGACTGCAACAAGCTGACTAAAACTGCAAATGCAATCTCAGTTGGCTACTCTGGATTATGCCCTGATAGTGCATCTCCAACCCAGACTGAGCAGCCTGCAGAGACTTGAACACTTTATTCCCCGTCTTTCCACTGTTACTCCTTCAAGAAACAGAGGCTGAAGAAGCCATCTCCAGTCACAGCCCACTTCTACTTGGGAGGCAATTCCATCATATTTTCATGTGCTGGAAAGAGCTCAGGCCTGCTGCAAACAGCCCAGTTTTTGCACTCACTGCTCCTACCAAAAAGCTAACCCCCAAATCCTCTATCCTTCTGCTAGATTTTTTATCTCCTGTAGATTTCTCTCTTCAAACTAAATCCAGCAAGGTTCATTCAGTTAATGTTCACTGCACACTAGAGATCAGCTCACGCTCTCCTACATCCTTCAAGCTTTGGGCAATAGTTTAAGGAAAAGAAAAGCAGCTTCCAGAAAGGGCCTCGTGAAGATGCTCCAGCACACTACAGGCCAGGCCCAAGGGCATCAAGGCACACTCAGTTTGTCACTGCAGCTGTGAGCAACATGATCATGAAAATAGAAGAAGTTGGCACTTCTTGCATACCTGACAAGAGTCTGTCTATAAAACATGATTTACTCAAGCCGTTAAGCAAGTTTGACCAACCAGCTTTTAGCAACAAGATAAACTGAACACGACAATACCCAAAGACTGAGGCAATGGTAGTTGGGTTTGTGAACTTGCTACCGACTCCTTCAGGAAGCACAAGTTCTCACTGCCTGTCCCTAGACATACAGGTACACAAGGTTCACTGTACAAGTTAGATAGCAGTTTTGGTAAGGAGCTTGTTTTAAACAAAAGCCTTTCTTATATAAGAAAATTGAAGAAAATACTAAGCTTGTATCATTAATGCCTACTTATCCATCACAGGGGATCAGGAGCTTGTTTCTAAACCTATCTAGACTCTGCTGTCTGCTTCAAAACAAGCTTAAGCTGCGACTTGCTTGTATGTCCCTGCTGGTGGATTTTCCGTATCAAGTGCTGTACACAATACTGCACTGCAAGCTCTTTAGGACAGGAGCACTCTAAAGAGGCAAGACATTATTTCATTAGTTTGACATCTTCCCTAACAGCTATTTCAGAAACAATTCAGCTGAAAACTGATACACAGGCTGCATCAATTCAGAGAAGAGAAGCAAACGTTTCACTTATTCTTGTCATATATCTTGCTTTCTGACATGTAAAGAGACAACTGGTTTTCAATAGATGCATCTTGCTCACTACACAGTAGGAGTATCACATACAAATTAATGGAAATGTAGTCAATATTAAAAAAAAGAATCTATTGAAATGATCAGAAGAAGTGCCCTCTAGAGGGCAATGCTGCTATAAATTTAAGTACTGAAAAATACAGGCTTATAATGGCTGAATCTCTGCATTTCAGTGTGAACAACTCTTTCAGTAGTGATAAACATTGTGGAGAACAAAATGAGACACTTCTTCATACGCAAAAGCACTGAATAGCAGAACACAAAGATTTAACCTTCCAAAATCTGCCTGGAGTACTACCATAGTAAAAATCACGGGATTAAAGCCAGAAGGTGGCTTTTGTACTATGAACTACCACTAAGCAGTGAGCACCTTGTAAATCCAGCATCGGTGCAATAACCCCAGTAAAACTGTACTCCAATATTGCATCAATCTTGTCACTGCATCTAGGAGATGCAACTATAGCACTCGCCTCAAAATAACAGCAACTGTGTTGATAAGGCGATCTTTGACATGTCATCTAGTTAGAAAGGCATTTTTCCCCCTCAAATGTACAGTAACCCCAAACCTTCCTCCTGTCCTCCCCACAGTGCACAACCCCTGGCCTGCTCCACTGCTCTGACTGAGCTGTTACCAGAAACACATCTCAGAACTCAATAAACTTCAACAGCCACAAGGCAAAGCAGCATTTCTGCTATCAGCAAATTACAGCTGATCCACAGTAACTTACCAATCAACTGATCTACAGTATCCCACTTCTCTGAAAAGTGTCTGTTCCCAGCACCCTTTTCGGTATTCCTGACTTTTTAACTACAAAGACACCCAAATATAAGGCAAAGTATTTTTAGGGCAGCTTCCTTCGTATACATCCTTTAACAAAAGACAAAACAAAAAGAACAAAAACAAACAGGAAAAAAAAAAATCCAGAAACAAAAAAAACCCACCCAAGCAAAAATGCCCAAAAAAGAAAAAGCCAAAAGGACCCAACTTAAATGACACATCTGTGCCACTTTTAGGAACAGCAGAGAATGGATGAATACTGTCCATGTGCATTGCCTTTTCCTCAGCTAGAGAAGGCTTTGTGACATACAAACCTCAGCAGAGCCAGACTAACCAGTCCTCCATCGCCTATCAAGGGTCAGAGTCACCACGGCGTTACACACGCCTGCAAACAACCTCAGGAATGAGAGGAAGCAAGTGTTCAAAGAGAACCCTTGGGGAAAAACAAACAAACACAACACAACCAAACGAAAAACCCCACAAACAAACAAAAGCCACAACCACCACCAAAACCCCCACACAACTGGTTAGTGCCAAGGCACCCAGCTGAGTCTAAGTTCACACTTGTAGCGGACATCACAGATCTGATACCACACAGGAACCACCCTCTTCCTGAGGGTAACTATGGCATCCCACCAATTCAAACGCCAGTTTCTTCTTCCCGACTTTAAACAGTAGATCCTTATACCGATGTATATCAGCGTGGTTCAAGTGCTTCCTAGATTACAGGAAAACTTCGCGATAACTTAACAAGAGACTTGCTAACCACAGCAGTAAGACTTCAGCACATCTACACTAGCATCAATCGGTGGCATATAGACACCAGAACGTTATTCCAACTTCATCATGAACCAGTATTCCTTGCAGACATTCATAGGTTCTAACCAGACATTGAAAGTCACCTCAATAAGGCGGCAAAGAGTAATGCAGAGAAAGATGTATTGTGTTATAAGGCCTTTACAAGATTCAGAAGTTCAATTTTACAGGCTTCTTTCACAGCCTAAGTTACTCTGACTACTTAAGCGAGGGCTCCCATCATCCAGAAAATCCCCATCAGTACCATGACCAAAGCCAGTCGCACCCACTGGAACTCCAGGCTCAGAATCTTTATCATTCTGGTAATTTAATTCCTCAAGCCTACAGAAACATTTGCTTACTAGCTACTAAGAATACGTTCTTAAGCACTTTTCCTATCTACCGTAATTCCCACAGGCACATTCATCCCTCCTGTATTTTAATGTTTTCTCTCTTCTGAATTTTTAAAAGTTAAACCAAGAAAAGAAGTTTTAACATCATTCCTCAGTTCACAACATGAGCAGCAAACACTGAAGGAGATGAGCACCACCCCAAGTTCACCTTGCTGCTGTCTGGCACCCTACCAACCATGGCTGACCAGTCTGTTGTTGGAATACAAGTGCACAGCTCCTCTCAGAACCTGGAAATAAATTAAATTTCTGCAGTTTTAATCATCGTTGCTTAGGCTCCACAAACAGTCTTCCCCACAAACACACAAACAAGATACGCTAAAGATGTAGCTGTAGCTCATTATATGTGAAATTAGAAGAGGTAGATGGCATGAATTACAGAGCACACGTATTAGCAGATACAGAACAGACCAACGCCATTAAACTCTGAAAGCTTAAAGAGCTGAGCACTGTGCACTTTAAGAACAGTAAACTCTTGCTTTTCTTTGCAGAACCCTAATAAACTCAACTACAAGATCATTTGTTTCCTACGTATCATTGTGACAAAATAACGTATTTAATGATATTCTACAAGAATACTTCTTTGAAGGACACAATATCTGAGATCATGTTCTTGCCAGGTTAGGCATGCCTAACACTAAATACCTGGCTGTTAAAAAGGCATGTAAGCCATTACAAACACAAGGAACACACAATTGGCTTCACACTATGAAATCGGTTACAAAGTTCTACATTGCTCACATTTAGCTTCAAATTTAAATCGTAATTTGCAATAATTTAAAGTCCAAACAACCTGTGTAAAACTCAGAACAGTCTTGAGTGTCCAGCTACATGCTGTCAACTTTCAAACAGTTTCTCTAACACATTCTACTGTTCTCAGATGTTTTGCCTGGAAGAAAACTCCGTATGTTTTCGCCCGAGTTTGTTAAGGTATCTGGAATCCTAGCTCATTAGCCTCCTCTCTTCAGGTGGTTTTTCAATCCAGTGAAAGGAAAGTCACTTATGAAGTGCTAGCAGAGACCAGAGCCACCAAAAGACTAATTGAATTGATATAATAAGAAAAACGCTTTGAAGTTGAGACCATTCATTTATGCATTACTAAAGTAGAAACTCTTGTTGCATTGTCACTTGCTACAGGGCTCTCACATTAGATCCTTGCAAAGTTTTTCAACAGTGTATCTTGTTTCAAAACATAACCACTTTAAGTCTTCTTGTTAATTTGGGACTATTTGCAAGCAGTTAGAGCTACAGTCCTTTATGGGAGAACTAGATTAAATGAATTGTTCTCTTATACCTCAAGATTATACTCCTAAATTCTAGCAAGTATATAAGAACACTTCCTTTTAATCTAGACTAATTTTTCATAGATTCATAGAATGGTTCAGGTTGGAAGCACCTTAAAGATCATTCAGTTCCCCCCACCATGGGCAGGGACACCTTCCACCAGCCCAGGTTGCTCCAAGCCCTGTCCACCCAGGGCTGGGGCATCCCCAGCTGCTCTGGGCAGCCTGTGCCAGGGCCGCCCCCGTCCTGGGGAACAATCCCTTACATCTCATCTAAATCTCCCCTCTTTCAGCTGAAAGCCATCACCCCTTGTCCTGTCACTTACACGCCCTTGTAAAAAGTCCCTCTCCAGCTTTCCTGTGGAAAGTACCCTTCGGGTACTGGAGTCTGCTCGAAGGTCTCCCGGAGCCTCCTCTTATCCAGCTGAACACCCAACTCTCCCAGCCTCCTCCAGCCTCCGGGCTCACTCCAACACAGCCGTGTCCTTCTTATGTTATTGTTTTTAACAGCCTCATTTTGTTTTAAACCCAGTAAGCAAAAAGCTGCTTTGTCAAACTCAACCCACAAAATAGGGCAACTCTTCCCACAAATGTACTCGAGAAACAGATTCCACAGAAGCTGTCATTTAAATACAAACCTAATTAAAAGTAATAGCCGTATTTCTTGGACATAACTACTATGACCTGAAAAGGTTTTTCAGAAATCTGTATCTATCTGTTGAAAGAAAAACAGTAACAAGTAAAATAATAATAAAACCCCACAGTTCATTTTCCCCTCCCTTCATCTCCCCCCAGTTGCGGCAGAAGAGCACGTAACCAGGATCATCCTGAGAACAGCCATGCGGTTCTGCCGACACTGTGGCAAACACCTTACCCCAAAAAATGCTGCAATTCCTCACCTGCTAAGCCAGCAGGGGTAAGTAAAAGAATACAAGAAAGCTACTCATTTATGAGCTGGGCTAGTCTTTTTTCTATTTTTCAGCCTACATCTGTAAAGCTAGCTGAAGGATTGTGAAAAAGTGAGCTCCATCAACTATCTCATTTTGGAAAAACAAAACAAAACGCCAATCTGATCTGAATTACAACTCTGAGTCTTATTTTTAATTCACATGTTTACTAAGCCTATTATTCTGCAATTAAGTGAAGTCTTAAAATGCCTGTAGGTCTTAAACACAAGTGCTTTGCCAAGTATATTAATATAGTATTACGCATAATGTAGCATTCTGTGCAGTGTTTGTTCACATTTTGCAGTAAGTTACCAAAAATATTTTCCATTTCAGTTCAGTTCAAAGTTTATCAATGCAAATATATTTTAACACAAAAAGTAGAAAAGTTCTATGCCTGTTTTCTTATCCATTTCACCTACTTTTACAGGTTAATTGAATTGACTTTGCTAAAAACCTGATACTGTGGTTTACTTCTGAAAATAATTCAGCAATAAATCCATGGGGAACTAGAAAGTAATCTATAGTAGATCAGGTATAGTGCTGATGTTCCAAAGACCTGGAATGCAGGCTGTAATTACACCTAAAAATAAGGCTAAGAAATATCATCAGGATGCTATAAAACAGGAGCAAGTTAACTACTCTATACTGTATGTTCCCTAAACACATTTCTGTCCAAATTAGCAATGTGCATTTTAAATATAAACTCATATGCTCATCTACTTTTCTGTATTATGTCAAGTTATAATCAATCACTACTTAGCAGATCACTGGCAGTCACCACCTACCTCTGGAACTGTAAACCAACAAAAGACACTTGGGGCTTTTTACCTTCCCAAGCACCAACGCTATGCGACTTTTTTATACATTTGGACCAAAATTGCTAGGATTTTTTTTTTTTTTTAAAGAAGTCTTTAATTCAATCTTGAAAATTATCCTCTATCACTTCGGTTTCGCAATTCTGACAAAGCACAATACAATAACTCAAGCACACAGTCACACCGGGAGGAGGGTCGGGGTTACACTGGATCAGTACTACAAGCTGCTCCAACCTTGTGCAGAGCAATGCGCAACGCACATAGGGGTTTATCTGGATGACTGCAGCAAGATATTTTTCAAAAATTGTTTTTGCCAGGTCAAACAATACACGCACTTTACAACAGCAATTCTAGAACACTGTATTTCAGCTACTTAGCTGCTGAGCTGAGAGTGCACATACTCAGAACAGTTTCTTATGGTTGGTCAGCAGTCATGTACTGGATGTGAATTTTGTTCTTTTCAGGTATTCCCCCCATATTTTTCTGGCTTGAAGGATTAAGTAGTAGACTTACAAACTGTAAAGGAGGTTACAGGACCGTAACCAAATTTAAATATTGCAATTATTTAACTGTCTCTTATATTGGAAATGTGATGTTAACAAAAATGATTGTCTATCGATTGAATTTATGTATGAAAAAGGTTTGGAAGGAAACTTGAAGGAACACCTACGCTAAATCTTTAGAAACAGAAGGTCAAAACCCAAAAAAATCCAAACAAAAATTCAGACTTCCACTCTTCAAATCATGAGAATACTCTGTTAGTACTTTAGCCGTTTTCAAAGCTCGTTGAACAAAAATGGCTTAACAAAAGGGGAAAAAAAAGGGGAAAAAAAATGAACATCATAATTGTCACACATACATCTTACCCTACTACAGGCAACAGACTTTAATCTTTCATGATATTGGTACCAACGTAATGAAATCAGGGTTCCTGTAGAAGGTGTCTCATCTTTCTTATCAGCCATCTTCACCCACTGCACTACAGGCTCTAGAGACACCGGGCAGCAGAGCACGATAGTCACCACCATCTCCAATCTCATTGTGTTGATGTACAAATTTGCAACAGTGATATGCTGTGGTACTGGAAATTATCAGTAGTACCCATCCCAGCCTTACTAGGGTGACAGCACCATGAAAAAGAAAAATTCCAAGTTCGTTGGAACAGTGTTAGCCATTCACAAGATTCCACTGCAAAAATGGCACGTTTGATGTTAGAACTTTAACCCCATCCTCACAGCCGTGGATGAACATGAGGGTCGGAGCTCCTCTGTTCAGGTTCCCCCAACCTAGTTTGTGCTTGCTGCCTACACACCCAGCTGAGTGAGAACCAAAAACTTCTACCATTACTGATTTAATAGACACCATCTGTTTCAAAATACATACACTCATTAATGACATCATCCTCTTAATAGATTGTGAAGACACTAGCATTTAAAGAAAGCAAATTGTTTATCCGACCTTTTCCTTCATCCCAAAACCCAAGTGAATCAAGCACAAGACACTGTGCTTGAACGATGCCACGTTGTTTCTTTATGGAAGGAACAGTCGTTTATCTACAGGTAACCAGGCTAGATGTTTCTAACTGATTTTCTGCTGGTCTTAAAGGAGGATAAACTTAACACTTTCGATTTAGCATTAGGCTACCTCCATGCAGAAAAACAAGGCAGAGGCAATCTACGGGAGGGGCAATGATGAGACCTGCCTAATTAAACCAGAAGAACTTAAGATGTGTGGAGTGCAATAGGAGCAATTAACACAGATCCAAGAGGGAAGGTATAAATCTCAATCCTGAAGGCTGCTGTGCTCTCTCAGATGTAAACTAGCATGGCACATGCCATAAAAGCTGTTCCCTTGAGCCCTGGCTCAGAGGTGCTGCCAGCTGAGTCAGCAGCCAGCGCTGCCCAACAAGAGGTGCCTCAGAAAAGTGTATCAGCCAGGACCTCTTCAACAACAGGGTGGAGAAAATTACAGGACACACATTTGCTGCAGCACCACCTACAAACCTCAACCGCAATGGATTGTCCCATAACTGGAAATACCTTTCCAAGACTGCAGCAACTAGTTACTGGTTAAAGATACCAGGTAAAGTCGTCCAGAATCAGTAAAATTACCACCACAAAGACGTATTTATGACATTTACTTAGTCACACTCCCTATCCAAAAGTCTATAGGGAGCCAAGTGAAACTGCTGGGCTCTCTCAGAAGCAGAACCAATAAGGGGAAAATGGCAAAAGTACTTCTAAATGTATTAGCTAATAAGCACTTTGAATTCATAATGTTGATTTTTTTAATATAGTTATGCATGCATCAGTGCACTCAATGCTGCTTAGTATGACAAAGCTGTGCACACATGATTTGCTTCGAGGAGGACTCTGTGTTTATGGTACTGGTGAAATACATCACAGCATGTATTATGTTGTAAGTAACATTTTTCTTTGAATTTTATTTACCAGTACCTGCCAGCGTGAAGTGATATGATAGATGGTTTCATGACAGTGAACTAAAAGCAAGATAGCCTAAGTCACACCTATCTAATCGCCTAAACAGAGAGCATGAGGTTAAAAAGAAAGAAGAATGAGCTTTCAAACATGCTGAAGGAGACAAGCATTTCCTCATCCAAGTCCTGCCTCAATGAGTACTAAGAAAAGGCTCTTCTTCAAACAACTAAATTAGATATACACATTGGTTGAGGCTAACCCACAGTACCTAGCACATTCACCAGGTTAGAACTAGAAATAAGTTATTCATCAGATAAAAATCATGGTTCTTTCAAATGTTTCTAATATGTAATTCTCACCAGTAGGTCTCAAAACATGGTAAGAATGAGGAAAAACACTGTTCTAAAATAACTAGTACAAGACATTGGACTCAAACTAAGCTCAGGGCACTGCAAGGAAGCCGACCCAACACAGCTGCAGCTCAAACCGCAACACCAAGCTGTCAGGAATGGCACCAGGCGTCCACACACACGGAGGACCGCGTGTGCGCTCCTGCTGCCTTGGACACCACTGAGAGTAAGAATTCCGAAGAAATACCTTCATGTACTTGAAAACTAGTTTTATATTAGGTCAGGATTATGTCTTAGCATAAATGTCTATTTTTAAAAACTTAAATGTAACCTACTCTGTCAGGCAGATCAAAAGCCAAAGTGCCATCACCCATCAATAAACACCTGTGCTCCCAACACCCAAAAGCCACATTAGGAGCCCCACTCCCCTCGTGTCAGGTAATAAAGTAGCTCCTGAGAAAGCCATTCAACCCAGGCAAGGCTTCATCAACCCAACGTACTTGTTAGTAGACAGGTTGTTCTGCCAATGATATTTAAGCTCTTAGGAGAAAGAAGAGATCAGTTGTAACTTCATCTCCATGCACAGACAGTACATAACTTACTCCTCTATAATAAACCTCTCAGGAGAAACCCAGAACCATTTTGATTAACAAACATGGCTCTGATACTTGGGAAATATCTTTAATTGCCATCACAGATTACATGTTATAGGCTGGAAACTCCTCCGCATCCTATATGAAATCTGAAATTCTTATTTACTAACAATAATTACAGATTTTTATTGTCATCTTGATTTCTTAAATTCGGGCCTGAGCAGTTCTTATTTTCAGGCTGACAAGTATTTCAGTCTTCACATACTCTTCAGCAGCCTTCCCGCAGTCTTTGCCTTTAGTTCAGAGAACAGGCCTGAAGTTCACAGAAGTAGGGAAAGCTGACTGAAAGAAAACTATTCAAGAGCTGCTCCCCTCCATACTGCAGTAATTGCAACCACTCTAGTTCATGAATGTCAGAAGCAGCTACAGAGTACATTTATTTACAGGTTGTAAATGAACTTTGTAACAAACATAAGCGGTATATTTCTGAGCTATAGGGCAGCAGGGGTTTTCCAGCTGTTGTTTGCCCAGAATATTTTACAAGGTGGTACAAACACACTATAATTAGCACTGATGGGAGTCGGCTAGAGAGTTCTTGAAGAAAGACAAGGTTGGACCAGTGGGCAAGACAGTCAACAGATGTCAATTCAACAGCTGTCCCAACGATAGCGAGGAGGATAGACAAAAAAGTTGAGAGCGGACAGAGCAAAACCGAGCACTCACGGCTGGGTGGAGCATGGGGAACAGCGCGGGCAGAACAGTCAGCAGCACACGTGAGACAGACCTTGTGTGCAGCCATGAAGGTATTAATGCCTTCGCTTTTGTCTAACAGGAGCTAACAAGTTACTCCTGTACAGAAAGTAACTGTCATCATTTCAAGGACAAAAATCAACCAAACTTGTAAGGAGGCAAGTGTTTGATTGGGTTCTTCATTACTCTTAGCCCAGATTCATTTTTAGACACAGGCATTGAGTGAACACATCCATTGAACCCTGTAACATCTACTCTAAGTATATGAACTACATCTTATAAAAATGTCACTACTCTTTAATTTAATTTTAGGCCAATTAAAACCAAACGCAGTCTCATCTGTGGGCATGTACCATCAAAAACTGGGCTCCAGAAATGAGACAGACCCAAGAAAAAGCAAAACCTTCACCTGCTTCAGAATCATTCATGGTCCGTGTTGTACCTGCTCTGATTAGCACTGATTTGAGGCAGAATGTCCTCAGCCCCACCTGGTACAGGGGAGCATGGCCCCCGCAGCCCCCATGGCGCTCCATCCGTCCCCACTCTGTTCCCCAAGGCCTTTGTTCAACGCTCCCACACAAGTCGGACACCGGGCATCTGTGGTACCCCACCCCAGGAGCGGCACCGTAACGCTCTCACAGAGCCACATTGTCCAAAAGGGCTTCTTGAGGTGTTATTTTGAATGAACTCGGCACAATGAGGGCAATGCAATTAAGGCCATAGGAGTTACTCTACCGGGGGCACCAGAGAAAGCAGGTATTGTCTTTTTGTGCGCCCACTCATAACCCGCTCTAACCAAGAAGTTATATGAACAAATAACAGCACTAAGCAACAATACGGGGGGTTCTCTGTATTTTAGAGAATCTTGTGCGTAAAATACCAGCACAAAAATTATAATTTCTATCTATAAGTGTAAATAAAATAAGTTCAACAAGTGAATATCTGAGTCGATAAATTGAAAGGGTTATCAGACAAAAAAAAAAAAAAAATCTGGCTTTGCAACAGTGACTGGTCACTTCTCACTGTCAGACAAATCAAGATCCACCCTGCAGAAAAATCAGTCTCAAAACAGAATGCGAGATTTGTTTCATTTCAGAAGGTTCCTGCACCATTAGATTCCTCCCTAAAGAAGAGACTTCATTGTTACGGCAATTAGTATTCCTCCACCCCAGCAAAACGCAAGCAAGGGAAAAAAAAAAAAAAGCTCTGAAAGGGTAATCTAGCCATTTCGCAGCTTTGCCTCCTTACTCCACCCAGTCTCTTCCCTGCTCAATGGCTGCACACAGCATCCACAAACATGGTCATATCAAAGGAAACACACAAAAAGGAGATCCCTAACAACAAGCTAGAAATTTGCAATAAATCTTGCTGTTTGAAAATATTTTCTTTGTTTAGTTCCCTAACATAATTTTCCTATTTAACAAAATGACTCTAAGGGCAAATAACACTTTGATAGCAGACCCTCCCTCTTCAGAAAACCAGCCGAATGCTGCACAATCATTTACGAAATGATGACCACTGAACATAGGCTCCTTAACCCCCATCTCACTAATACTATATATTAAACAATATTGTCATAGGAATATACACTTAAAAGAATCTCCACATAAATGCATAATTCAGCCAGGTCAATATGCCCAAACATTTATTTATAATAAAATAATGTATATTAAAGATTTTTAATATAGCTTAGATCAGCCTTCCAGCACCTCCTGGTTAGATAATTCATTCTGAATTGACTTGACCTGCAACAACCAAGCCCTCTGCTGCAGCACTATCAGCAGGGAAATGCTACCAGTGATACTATGGCAAAGAAAGGGAAGGTGTCACATTATTATTGGTTTTAAAGGTCAAGTTTAACTGCACCCACCTTAAACCAAAAGAAAAACAAAAAAAAGGAAGAAAAATCTCACACCCACAGAAGTGGGTAAACCCTGAACTTTTTCAGGGAGGCACCACTCCCACCCCCCAACTTCCATCAAAAGCTCTGCCTGCGTATAACCTCCTGCCGAAACAAAACCTCGAGAGCAGCAATAAATAGAGCATTTTAGCAAACGAGATTGCCATTAAAAGGTTTTCAAGGGAAGTCTGTGTGTCTGTAGCCACCCAGGCAGCGATGTGACCCCAAGGAAGAGAGATTACACCTCCCTCCCCCGTTCCCACTGCAGCTGGCTCTGAAGGGCTGAGCCACCTCCTATCAACGCTTTCCCTGATAGATCGCTGCATGAAAACAGGCTGGATGCGAAACAAATTCCTAAAATAACACCTGCTCCTTTCCCCTGTATTATCAATTCCCGTTTTGTTTGCAGTGCTCTGGAGAGCCGGGCCCGCCCGCCTGCCCTGGGAGAGGGGCCCGGGAGGGATGCTCGGCATCGTCCCCAGCAAACGCACCGGCCTCCTCGCCGCACACGGTTTTTATGTGCGCCTGGCCCAGCGCCTCCTCCCGGTATCTTGCTAAGTCACCAGGAGCGGCGAGGCGGCCTGAGGGGGAGGCCGCGCAGGCCGGGGGGCCGGAGCCCAGCGGGGCTCCCTCCCCTCCCCGCCCGCTCCCTTGTCTGGCCCGCTCCTCCCGCGCCCTGTTTTCCTGCTAAGTCACCGGCAGCGAGGACGGCGCTGAAGCCCGGGAAGGGCCGGGGCCGAGGCGAGGGAGCCGCGGCCCCCACCCCACCCCGCCGGGCCGCGGGGACCGGCCCCCGCCCGCTCCCGCCCGCCCGCCGCCGGCCTCCCCCGCCTCCTCCCGCTGCCTCCTCACCAACGGGCGCGGCCGCCATTTTGAGAGCGAGCTTGAGGGAAGGAGGGAGGGGGCAGGAGAGGGAGCGGAGGGCGGGGAGCAGCAGCGCAGAGAAGGGGGGAGCGGAGCAGAGCGGAGCACCGCGCCGGCCGCGCGGCCCGCCGGGCCCCGCCGCCGCCCGGGCAGCCTCCCGCGGGGGGCGACGGCGGCCGGGGGACGGGAGGGAGGCCGGCAGGAAGGGGAGGCGCGGCCCCGGCCTTACCCGAGCCGCCGCCGGCGCCGCCGCTTCGCTGTGCTCCGTGGGGCCGGCGCCGCCCGCCTCTCCCATTCACCGCAGCGGCGGGGCGGGGCGCGGAGGGGGCTCCCGGGGGCTCGCGCCGCGCCGCTCCGCGCTCTGTCAGTGGCGCCCGGGCCGCCGGGAGGGAGGGAGGGAGCGGCGCGGCCCGCGGCGGCACTGCGCAGGCGCGCGGCGGGGGCGGGGCCGCCCGCCCGCCGCCATCTTGGGAGGCTGGGGCGCAGGGCGCGTGTCCCGGCCTGCCCCGCGCCGCCGCCTCCCGGCCTGCCCCGCGCGCCCGCCGCGGCCTGCGCGGCACCGGGAAGCCCGGGAGCCCCGGGAACCGGCTCGGGAACGCGGCCCCGGGGCCCCTCCGCCCACAGCCGCTGCAGCGCCTCGCACGGGCCCTTTCCCGGACGCACGCGCGCCTCGCGCCCCGGCCGCGCGGTCACCGCGCTCCGCTGCCCCGCGCAGCTCGCAGTGCTGCCCTCTGGCCTTCACCAGCCGGGCAGCCAGCGCTGAAGCCGCGTTAGTGGTGCCCGTGAGTGGCAAGAAAGCTGCAAATATCGGCGAAGAGGCCGATCCTACTGGAGCGGCTATGAAGGGGAAAGAAGGCAGAGGGAGCTGGTGTGGGTTTGTGTGGCGCGGGCCGGAGAGCGGCCCGGGCTGCGCGGGAGCCCCGCGGAGCGGCGCGCGTGGAGTGCCGCCGCTCTCCGTGGGCAGGTGCGCGCAGCCGCGTCCGCGGCGTGTCCTGGCGGGAGTGGAGCGTGCTCCCCAGGCCGCGCTGCTCTAGGAGTGCCCGCGTCCCGCACACCGGGGCTGCAGGTGTGACAGAAGCACGTGTGTCGTTTGTGGCCGGTACCTCTGCGTGACTGGAGATCCAGGAACTCCAGATTCTGATGCATCGAGGACTTTGGGATGCATACTTAAGTGATAATTAGCACCTACACAAGAAATCAAATCCATTTCACAGAGATAAATGAATTTTCCCATCACTTTTGTGACACAGGTATTTTATTCTCTTTTTACAGCCAGCCTTCCTTGTCATATCATTGCTTGATACTGGGATGGGGAAAAATCCCATCTCCCAGCACGGCTGAACGATGAGGAGTCGCGGGGCCAATGCCTCCCCACATTTGCATGGAAAGAGCGACTCAGTTTTAGGCCAGGAATAAATTCCGGTGACACAAATACTGTCGTAACTAGGTGCCTAAGCACATACCAAGGGAAAATTAACCTCTAGCTGTGACCTGCCATTCCATATAATGAGTCAATGGGCATGTCTACCTGTGCCATTAACCCTGTCATTGGAATAAATCACCACAAGTGAGAATTTTCTCACCCTTGCATTCTCTAGTAAATAGTGACTTCTCTGTGGCTCATGCAAGACTTGCCTCTAAAACTGCAAAATTGTCCACTGTTGTTTTTAGAGAAAGAAGTACATGCAAAAGTTTCTGCCGTGGTATATTTTTGAATTTTAACATCACTTGGAGTTTAACTTAAAAGATACTGAAAAAAATGTTAGTCTTTGCAACCAAAACAAATAAAATGCCTATATGTGGGAAAAAGTTGTGTTTCCAATGCAAGAGCATTCAGATCTCTTCTAAACGTATACTCAGATTTTAGAAATCCTACTTCCAGTACTCCTGTGGCCTTTCCTCTGTATTATCAACATAAGGAAAAGGGCAGCATGTAACTGTATCCCCTCTACCTGACCTTCTTAATAGCACTGAAAAGAAGAGAAGGTAAACAAATCTGGTCTCTCATTTGTTTCAGTATTGAGAACCTTGACCTTGTGTAAAGCCTTCACCCTTTACAGGAGAATCTTTTACTGAAGCGAACCCCTTTTCGAATTTATTATAAAGAAAGTGAAAATGGAATTTTCAGCAAGTCTTCGGCTTCACTACTAGAAGTTCACTTGCCTGTACTTACTCCAGTTTGCTTCTCAACTGGCCATCCTGCGCAGGTTATAGTTTATGCTGCTGACAACAATCATGTTCTCTTTCTGTACTTTGATTCAATAGCCTGTATATCCATGGCTGTTATTTTCACGTGGTTCCTTCTTTAAACTCACACGTTAGTCCAGCAAGTGCTTTTCCCGGAGCCCAGGGATGAAAGTCCAGGCACACGGGGCACGTTGCATATCAGCTGGTTTCACTGGCTGCACCTCGTGGAAACTTCCCTGTTCAGCTCCAGCCCAGCGCTGCGCGCCTGCTGTTTGCCTCGCTCACTTATTAAGTCACCGTTGATCTGCTGGCCATTTGCATTGCAGTGAGGGGACAGTTGGTGTCTGGGGTGCCTCCCGTTCAACCTCCTCTGTCCCCACACAGACAGTACAGTTATCCTGTGTTGTGATGCTGTGAAAACAAATATTGCATATAATAGCCTTGACAAAGCTTTTAACATGAGTATTAATTGCAGGTGTTTATTCCCGTACAAGAAGATGTTTTCTGTTCCCAAATTTTAAAAATATTTGAGAATTACATTTATTCAAAGGATGAATATACTTATTTTTAAAAAGTTTAATATTTTCAGCAAATTATTCCTTATATCTGCAAGATGCTTTTATGAGTTAAAGAGAACACCGATGTACATCCTGATTAAAAGTATAGTAAAGCAACGCAGAGATAATAAAAGATCTGCCTTCCAATTTAATTTGGCATGCACTTTTGCATGCAAAAGATGCAGTTTTCATGCTAATTTAGAGGTGTATTACAGCTGAACATGCAGATTAGGTCATCATAGTCTCCTGTAGCTAACTAGAATAATTTGTGTGCATAAGTACCTGCTTTGCATGGAAAACTGCTGCAAATGGACATGGAGATATTTTAGATAAATCATCCATCAATCACACAGAGATGTTTCTAAGCATATTGCAACAGCAATTAAGCAAAGTTTGATGTACTCTAAGTGGAAGCCTCTGTTGTACCTTAGCATCACTTTTTTGTTCACACCTGGAACCTTAAGAAATCACACTTCAGATTGAGATAAAATAAGTATACAGATTGTTAGAAGTAGCAATGTAAAGTTACTTCACATATGTGTATATCAACGTAAAAAAAAGCAACTAGAACATAAGAGTTGGTCAGCATAAGGGTGGGGAAAATAGTCGGAAGCATATTGGCATGAGCGAGTAGCATTAAAGAAGGGGAGCACACACTAACATCAACGAATTCTTAATCTCTAGTTATCCCCGATTTGGATTAAACTGCCTTCTGGAGGGGTTTTTAAGGCCCTTTTGATATCGAAGCATTTACCTTTGGTCACAGCATTTCTCCTTCTAATGGGTTTATGCTTTAGAAAAGACTGAGATAAACATTTTTTGCCAGGTATATAAATGGAATTGCTGCTGAGTCAAAAGCATAGTTAAAAACAAAGCAAATACGTTGCTTTTTAAAATTCTTTAAATTCCATTACTAATTATAGTAATGTGTAATCATGTATGTTGTTACTGCTGACACTGTCCACCCCCCTTCTAAATTCCTTTCACTATATTCCTTTTCACTTGAAATAATAAAGCACCGCAAGCAATGCTAAATGACATTGTTTGCATTTTATATAATCATCATACAGCAAAGGGGAGTTTCATTGCACTCAATCTACTATTAAAAGATGTTCTCATGTTCTTTTTCATGCTTTTATAATTTTGATGTTCAGATATAACACACAGAAATCTGCAATTTGCTTCTGGGTTGAGAAGCAAATCCTCTAAATCATTCTCAGCCATACGTGTTAGTTTGTTATTGCAGAATCACCAGAAGAAGCTCTTAAAAGTTCTGCTTTTACAGCAGAAATCTGTTGCTCAAGATACTGTAAAAAAAATAGGGAAATATGGCCTCTGCCCCGAGGATGCTGCAGCATCCAAAATACAGCTTCAGTGGTACAAGTCTCTGTTTAGTCGATCCATGAAAATGAGACAGATGTTATTCATCATGCCATTGCCACTCTAGACGTGGGGAAAGGAAAAAGCTGTATCGGGACTGTAACGTGTGGCTGCTGGAAAGGGAATTTCTCCTGTGACTGGCTGAGCACCGCACGTCCCGCTGACCCCGTCTCCTGTCCGCAGGCACAGCTGAGCTGAGGCGGCCCAGGTGCTTCCCGGAGAGATGGACTTTGCAGCCGAAGCGATCAACGGGCAGAGAGGGGAGACGGATAACGCACAGGCTGAGGTATGCGGGGAGCCTGGGCAGTGGCTACTCATCTTCTAAACTTACCGTCCCGAACAGAAATACTTACCTCTTAAAGGCAAAATTAATGCTCTTTTCCCAATGTACCATCTATTTTACTAATAAACCTGTTCCAACCTTCAATAAACTGACAGTCTATTCCCCCATTAAAATCGGGAACTTTTTACAAAAATTAGAGCTATTTAGAATTGTAAATGCCATATCGATGCTTCATTTTCTAAATTTTAGAATATTTATTATTACCAGAAAATTCCCATTCTCTTTTAGATTAGAAAATTCGTAACTATTGTTTCTTAGGAACGTCATGAATGTTATTGGTCTAATGAGGCGGCTTTGGAGTTGCAATAGCTGTGTGCTAAGGCTGCTGTCAACTTTTAAAAATACAGCCCAGGTTCCTTTTTGATGGGAAGTAATAGTGCAGCTTCCCTGGCGCTTAGTGCCTGATGATTCACGTACATAAGAATGTACCATGAGCAACTCATGCACAGATACTCACACGCCCTAATCAAATTATACGTTTGACACATTCTTAAAATGAAACTTTCTGAATGCAATTACACGTGTTAGTTGTGCTGTGATTCAGTACTCTGCTGGCTGGTAATGAAATACTGCAGTGGAACTGGGCTGTTCTGAGCGCATTCATCAGGACCAGGAAGCTTGCTCTGCTCACCGCTGCTCTTGCTCTGGAGAGCAGCTGTACTTACCGCTATGTCATCTCAAACGGGTGGTGGAGAAGGACCACTTAGAGACATCGCCAGTCGTAGCAGGTATTTTCTAGTGAAAGTACAGAAAATTGTAAATAGAAGAAAAAAATCCAAGATTTAAAACTTTTGTCAGACAGCAAATACCCAGAAGGAAGACAGTGGGGCGGAGTGCTCGCTGTTACTCCAGGGATACTACACTGCTACTACCCGTGTGGAAGTTCAGCAAATGACAGAAGCAGTAAAATGATTCATTCTGTCGTGCATGAACACGTGTATTGCTTTAGTTAATCCCTTCTAGCTGAACCTATAATTCTGAATAGTGAGGAAGATGCTAGAAAGAAGGAATATCTGTTCATTTTTGGAAAAGTTACGACGTATTGACACTGAAATACTGTGATGTTGTCCTGTGCTTTGTTCTCTCAACAACTCCTTTTGGGCAAATCATTTAACCTCTTTTGAGTACTTCTTAAAACATTTAAAATGCCAGCATTTTTAATTCATGTTGATGAACTTTGTTTATATTTATGCTTCAATAAATGCCACCACAAAAATAACATTAACAAGTATCGGAAAAAATCTCTTTCAAAGGCAGTGGTAAAGCCCCAGGTGACTGTGATAGAGTTTATGGTCTAACTGGTCTGTGATGGTCAGAGCAGACCATGTGCATCCCACTCCACTGGCTGAAGTGCCTTCTCACACCTTGGGGATACTTCCGTTATTTGTTCTAAGTGTAACTGGCCCTCCATAACCTTATTATGTTTATATATATAATTAGAAAAAGATAAATTTCAGGATGTGACATTTTTTGGCCAGGTTAGAAAGCGCACTTAATTAAAAATGCTTTGGAAAGGATGAATTGTCTCTGACTCTCTACTGTATTTTCCATATTCATTCCAAATAGGAAACTCTAAGCAAATTTCATTAAATTAATGTGTGTTCCCTTAAAAAGTGTTCTTAATGGATGTAAAAGCTACTTACTGTATCCCAAGACCAGCTTAAAAACATTGCGGAACCTCATCATAGTACATTTGAAATTGAACAGAAAATTTCAGTACTTGTGATACATTTTTCTTTAAGATCTTGGAGTAATAAAATTAATTTTCATAGCATAACACAGGATGTTTCACTGTGTGATGCTGACAGTACTCCAGAATTCTTTACTGATGTATATTTGTGCACTTCATTCTTCATTTTCCATTGACTTGCTCCTTGTGGAGTAATTTACATATATGCAAAATGAATGTTAAAAAATCAGATCAAAATTGTGGCCTTTCTCACTAAGGTTTTGCAAGTGCTAACAGTAAAACAGGGTGCAAGGCAAGTGGAGAATTTAGCCTTCAGGCATGAATCTGATTTCACGTTATTATGGTCCAGTTCTTTGTTTTGATGTTATTCTTAATTTTTATCGGTATTTTTACTAATTAAAAAATACCCAACAAACTAGACCATTCAAAATTTGTTGTGAAACTCATCAGCTAATGATCTGGAGTGTTGAGAACGATGGTGAGAAGCAAGACGGGTGGAGTGGGGGTAGGGAACTTGGAATAATTTACAGAAATTGGAGGAGAAGGCGAGAAGCTCGTTTTCTTCTCATTTAGCAATTAAGGCAGGAGTCTGTCCTCATGCGTGGTGGCAGTCAGAGGGAAGCAAAGAGCGGCGGGGTCACGAGGTGGGTGTTTGTGAGCGCACGGGTTGTGACGGGAAAGATGAACAGAGCAAAGGAGCCCTTACTGCCGGTATCGGCGATAAGGAAATGCCGCAGCAGGTTGGCAATGGCCGGGGGGAGGCTGTAGCCCTGGTATTAGCCAGGTGGCCGGTTCCCCCCCAGCTGCCGAGCCAGCTGATCCTCAGTGGGAGCCAGACAGGGTGCCAGGTGGCCAGAGCCATCGCTCTGCATCCAATTAGCGGGGACGCTGATTGGGAGGCAAGGGGAACGGCAGCGGGAGGGGGAGCGGTGCGGAGCCACCCCCGTCCCCATGCAGGGCCAGCTGCCTTGCAGTGCTCTAGAAAGCTGCATTTTTTGAGCCTTTGGGTTATTTTGGTTGGTTTGGGTTGCTTTTTTAAGCAGTAAATCTGTGTAAATCTCCAGTGTGCCATGCCATACGTGGTGGGTCTGTCCATCCCAGAAAGAAACTGCCGGATTTACCGAACCTCTGAACTGCGTCTGGGTATTAAGCCAGCTCAGGGGATGCTGGCCCATGTCTGGTACGGGTGGATCGCACCTGGTTATACCTGGATTACTTGACAAGAAATGATCCTCCACTCAGTCCTCATCAAGAATTTTGGATATAAGGGCAGTTTTCAAACTCTGTTTTTCATACTGTTTCAACATCTAGTAGAGTCAGTTGTCCTTTAAAGGGTCTTTCACTTCACTGGATTTTGTAAGATGCTTTTTATTACATACACATTACTTAGGGGGTCTGCTTTTCCCACCCTTTAAATTGGTCACAAATTTTCCATAGGTTTAAATGGAAGTATGAAATTCAATGTTTCTCGTGATTATGTGGCTACAATCATGCGTTTCCTAAGAAAGCTTTGGAAGTGAACCAGGATTTGGGGCACAGGATGGCCCAGTGGAGCCTCACTGGTCTGCCGTAGGAGCGAAGCCAAAACCTAAAAATGTTTGAAGTCTTTTCTACTCTTTAGAAATCAAGTTGAGACACATAAGTAGAGAAAATTTGTCAGTTTTATATACCTATTTTGAATAAAAGTACTTTGTAGTATCTTGCATAAGTACTAAGGTATTAAAAAAATCAGGAAAAAATGAGTATTTAAAAATTCAGCTCTCTTCAGGCCTCTCTCCCAGTCTGAAAATAGCATTCCACCTTCAGGCTGGCAGTTGGGGCAAGATAAACACTTTGGAGTGAAGCAAGCCGACCGGCCACAGTGAGATAATGGTTTATAGGAACAGAGCTATAAATACCCCTGCAGTGCGACTGCGGTCCCAGGGCCCGGGGCAGCTCGGGAAGGTGCTCGCGGCTGGGGCTCGGCCGCCAGCGACAAATCACGGTGTTTAAAACTCGGTTCCACAGGCCAGGTACCAGATTTGTCACATCTGACTGCTTTGTTATATACTAGTGCAAGGATCTGCATATAGGAATGATTAGCTACATGAGACAGAGATTGTTTAAAAAGAGATGGTGGGTATCTCACCTGGCAGGCGAAATAAAAAATATCAGCGCTCATTTCAAGCTCTCAAAGACTTGATTCGGTTAATTCATGTGATGCTTCTCTGTATTAGATTTCCCAGTGATAAGATGGGAAGAGCAGTTCCGATGCATAACTCCTTAAAACCAGTGCAATACCACAGCATTTTTGGATGAAGGGGTCAGTCACTTATGTACCACAATCCTGAGCAGCCTCAGAGCAGCCCTGTGACCTTGTGTTGGCCTCTCTCACCAGTTTCCATAGATGCACAATGGAGCTAACAGTGCTTAATTATCCACTTTATCTATTAAATAGTGTTAAGGCTAGGGACAGTATGACCATTTAATTACTCTTTGTAATGAGTCCTGAAAATAAGTGACTAAGAGCCAGTAAATCGCAAAGCTGCTGCGTAAACTGTGTGGACAGGGTGGGACGGGGGAGCGTGTCCGGAGGGTTGTGCAATGCATGCAGCTGCAGCGGGTCCCTGTGTCCCTGCAGCGGGTCCCTGTGTCCCTGCAGCCCTGCACACCCTGCAGTGGGTCCCTGTCTCTGCAGCAGGTCCCTGTGTCCCTTCAGCAGGTCATTGTCCCTGCAGTGGGTCGCTGTGTCCCTGCAGCGGGTCGCTGTCCCTGCAGCGGGTCCCTGTGTCCCTGCAGCAGGTCCCTGTGTCCCTGCAGCAGGTCATTGTCCCTGCAGCGGGTCGCTGTGTCCCTGCAGCGGGTCGCTGTCCCTGCAGCAGGTCCCTGTGTCCCTGCAGCAGGTCCCTGTGTCCCTTCAGCGGGTCGCTGTGTCCCTGCAGTGGGTCGCTGTCCCTGCAGCGGGTCCCTGTGTCCCTGCAGCGGGTCGCTGTGTCCCTGCAGTGGGTCGCTGTCCCTGCAGCGGGTCCCTGTGTCCCTGCAGCGGGTCGCTGTGTCCCTGCAGTGGGTCGCTGTCCCTGCAGCGGGTCCCTGTGTCCCTGCAGCAGGTCCCTGTGTCCCTGCAGCAGGTCATTGTCCCTGCAGCGGGTCGCTGTGTCCCTGCAGCGGGTCGCTGTCCCTGCAGCAGGTCCCTGTGTCCCTGCAGCAGGTCCCTGTGTCCCTTCAGCAGGTCATTGTCCCTGCAGCGGGTCCCTGTGTCCCTGCAGCGGGTCGCTGTCCCTGCAGCGGGTCGCTGTCCCTGCAGCGGGTCCCTGTGTCCCTGCAGCAGGTCCCTGTGTCCCTACAGCGGGTCCCTGCTGTCCCTGCAGCGGGTCCCTGTGTCCCTGCAGAGGGTCCCTGTGTCCCTGCAGCGGGTCCCTGTGTCCCTGCAGCGGGTCGCTGTCCCTGCAGTGGGTCGCTGTCCCTGCAGAGGGTCCCTGTGTCCCTACAGCAGGTCCCTGTGTCCCTGCAGCGGGTCCCTGTGTCCCTGCAGCGGGTTGCTGTCCCTGCAGTGGGTTGCTGTCCCTGCAGAGGGTCCCTGTGTCCCTGCAGCGGGTCGCTGTGTCCCTGCAGCGGGTCGCTGTCCCTGCAGCGGGTCGCTGTCCCTGCAGCCCCGCACGCCTGGTGCGTGCAGCAGCGCTGCGCTGCCTCGCCCGGATTCCAGCAGCTCCTGGCTCTTGCGCAAGGCTGCAGTCCAGCGATTGCTGAGCACCATGCCAAGCTCTTTGCATCATCCGCTCTCCTCCCCCTCTCCCCGCCACAGCTGTGATAGTAACAATTATGCTGGGAGGAGTGTGTCTCTCTGTGGCATTTCTACCCATTTGATCCCTCTCACACAATCACATGGAGGTGGGGTTTCTGTCTTGCTTACGTGTCCGTATTTTTAAATAAGCCTCTCCTTGTGTTGCGGCTCTGCAGTCGACATCCGCCGGCCAGTCTCTGCACCCTGCACAGCGCAGCGTCTCTGCATCAGACCACAGCAACTCGTGGCTTGCAAACCGCCCGCGGCTTCGCACCCGTCAGATCCCAGACACCACTCGCCTCCAGAGCACCCGCTACACATCTCCAGACTGACCAGCCCTCCGGCTGCATGCCAGGAGGAGGGAATTGTTCTTTCAGTGCGAAGGGACTTGGAGAGAGAAAAGGCCTCGTTAGGTCAAATTTTTGCTGGTCCGTGGCAGGACACGGGCTCGCGGTAGCAGGCGTGGTCATTGCTGAGCTGCCCGTCGCCGAGCACAGCCCGCGTGGGAGCTCCTGCCTGTGCCGGACGCGTCACAGCTCACCAGCGCACCCGGGGACACCCGCCAGCCCGGACGGCGCACACTGAGCAAGCCCAGCAGTTTTAGTACCTGACATCGAATTATTTAGAAAAACAACTTAAAATATGTTTTTGCTTGCTGGCTAGGTCCAGAAATGCTCCACCATCTTTGCCGTGTCTTCAGATTTTTGTGAAATATAAAGAAATGAGGACTTTGTCCCTTTCTGACATAACTGCTTTTAGAATACCTCAGTCGTTTTGGACCAGAAGAAAGATGTTTTCGTGTCAGCTTCCTAAGGGCAGTTAATTAATGCAGTGGCACGCATGGATGAAGGCAGTGCCCAGCCAGAGAAAAAGGAACAGACAGAGAAAACAATGATCAGCTTTACATATTTCCAAAAAAAGTCCCAGATAGGTCCTCCCACAGAGATTTTTTTTCTATTTTATTTAATTCTTCAGTTTCTATTGATGTTTTTTGCAGTATCATCAGGCAGTATTTACATTTGTTTGTTCGACATTAGGATGTTGATGAACAACATGTGAAAGAACCAAACCAAAATTACTTCCAAGATATTATCACTTTGTCATTAGAGTAATTTGGAGCTTTTTTATCACCAATCTCACATTCTGAGATGCCAGTTCAAAATCTGCTGAAGGAACATGCACTTGGAAGGGACTGTGTGTAGCTGAGTCCAGTCAGCTGCCATCGCAGGGGATCATCTCATCCTGTCCCTAAATGTCTGTGACACCACAGAATTTTGTGTTTATTTTGGTGGGGGGTTGTTGTTGTTTTGGTTCGGTTTGGTTTTTGTTTGGTTGTTTGGGTTTGGGTTTTTTTATCACAGACTGAGGAACGGCCCTGCCAGCACCATCCCCAGCGCTGCCCCAAGGACATGAAAAATTGCCTGCCTGCTTCACACCCCTGTGCTTTACAGATTAGAATATCGCTTTGGGTATTTAGGTGCTTTAAGCCTGACTGTAAGATTTTTTTTCCCCCCATAATAATGAAGTGGAACTAAATGGTCTGTTTTCCAATATGCCGCAAGGCTGATTAAGTAGAAGGCTGGAAAAGGGAGTTTAGAGTCAACATTCAGCTTTGGGTTTTCTTTTGTTTGTTTGTTATTTTTTAACAGTGGGTTGGAGAAGATTACAAAGCCTGAAATGAATTAAGTAGTTTCCTGATTTAAAAAAAAAAAAAAAAAAAGGCAGAAAAGGACTTAATTGAAAGCTTGCCCTGAGGAGCTGGCAGCGCAAAGCCGACACCGCGGACTCGTGTGGCAGAACTGGGGAGAGTAATTCCTCACCAAGAGAAAAGGAAATCCATCTAGTTGCTTTTGCTTCAGAATGTTCTTCTGGCCTCGCTGTTTGTTGTGCTGTCACTAACATATTCGTACTAGGAATTAGGAAATTATTATTTATAACAGCGATGCCTACATAGCTCTTCCCAGCTTCAGAATACTTTCGTAGCATCAAATGATTTCTGCAACACTCTGAAAGGGCAGCGATCCTCATCATTTTAATAGAGCTTATCTGGGAAATATTAGTGAGTGTTTCCTCCCAGCACTCCGAGGAATGAGCAGCCCCTGGGCAACCTGGCTAGTTGGAAAAAACCATGATAGCTGCGGTATTTGGGTGGACCACGGCAACAAGGGCCGATGGCAGCGAACAGCACCCGCTGCCTCCCGCTCCGCGCTGTGGCCGCAGACAAGCTCCGTCCATCCCGCCCAGCACTCGGGTTTTCTGAAGAAATCTGGCCAAGAGTCAGGAACAGCATAATGGAAAAGCTGTCACATGCTGCAAGCGACAAACCCCAGAGTGTTTTGCGTTTATTTTTGTTGCATTTGGAGACATGGACTGGGATTCTAATATGCCTTTTATGTCTTATCTTACATTGTTTCTAGCAAGATTGTTTAGTGAGCATGCCACCTTTAGGCATTATTGAATAAAAGCATCTGAAAATGGAGCCTTAGCAGGCTGCTTCTTAAGAAACAGAAAAGCACAGGTCATGCTCACGGCAGATCTAGGGCCCCACGTCCAGCGAGCACAAATAGCCGTGATTTCCTGCTCCCGAGTTACCCGTACTGAGGATGTCATCCGCTAAAGGCACGCGGTGCTTACATTTGCTTATTTTAAGACTTTACATATGAGCATGTGGTAGAAAGACAAGAAGGAATTTGGAAATATTGGTGGAAAATAATACACATTTGCTTATCCCTATTGTCTTATTTACAGATGTGCGCAACCATAAATAACATCTAAATGTGTTTGTTTACATCCATATTGCATCTTACATCTGTTAATTACCAGGTTAAAATATCCCTGTCTCTGCCTATTGCATGAGCAATTGTAGAGGGGTTTTTGGCTCACTAATTAATATAGATTTTTTAATCTATTGAGAACAGGGCTGAAAGTGGACTTAGCAAAAAATGCCCTGTGGTTGGTGTCTTTATTGTTGGCCCTTAGTGAATACCATCCAAATAGTTTCAGTGCTTACTATACCCTGCCATGTCTGCTAAGTAGAATACAAAATTATATATAAATATATAATTATACATTAATTTAAATATATATACACTTAAATCTAATTTTACAGCACTTTGGGGAAGATGGGGCTAACTCTGACCCAATTTTTCACCGAAGTGATTAGCAGTTCTATATGCCTCAAACTGAAATACATTAAAAGGTGCTGCCTTGTTAAAGTTTTCTCTCTGGTGATCAAGTTTCTTTGCCAAGTCTGTAGTTAACCACTTAGAAATAGATTGACTAACAGTCACTAAGTAATTCCTGAATATTTAGGGCAGTCGTTCTTCTCATTTCTAGTTTTCATCTTTTGAGACGGAACCTGGTGCAGGTAGTCACTGATTTGAATTCACTTTCATTTCCACTAATGTTGGTGCAGATTTTGCCATGGACTTCAGTGGCCAGAACTTTTTGTAAAGGCTTTCTCTAAGTTGATTCTGGGGGCAACGTGTGCGGGACGGAGCGCCCCCGTGTCAGCGCTCGCTGCTGACCTGCCCGTCTCCCCGTGCCCGCCGGCTCCTCGCCGCGGTTCCAGGGCCGGGAGCTCTGGGACTGAAATGCCTGTGTCGGTGCACACCCCAGAGCTTTTAGGTTTTCTGGCAGAACTTCTTTCCCTTTTCTGCCATGTTGACTGGATCTGGAGTTGGGGATTTGCTCAGCTTTAGCAATCCCATTGTAATCGGAGCAATGCAATTTGCCTGCAGACAAGCCCTTAATGTCATTTTCAGTGATTATACCTATGTTAAAATTACAGTATTGGTTCAGAGCAATCTAATTATTTTAAATCATTATTTCAAAATAATTGTAAACCAAATCACCATCCTTTTTAATAGAATTGCTTCTGATGTCTTTTCTTCAAACACTTTTCTTCTCATCTTTGTTGTACGGATTCGGTTCTGTCACACTCGGCTCACGCGGGCGCTCAGCGATGCTGCGCACATCTGGCCAGGCAGGGACGCCATCGATCTGCTCGGAGCTGCTGCTGGAGAGCTGGGTGATGCTCAGCCGTTCCTGGAGCAGGAGGAGCACTAATTGCAATTAGCAGCTCTCCACAGCAGGGCACACGCGGCCAGCAGCCCGGTGTATCGGCACCATGAGGCTGGAAGGTGACCCGGCAGCCGCAGGTCTCCTGCCCTGGCTTGGAGTCCCTTTGATGGGCGCTGTTCTTAAAGGCTCTCGTCCTTTGAGAAGAAGAGCTGCTGGTGAAGTGGTTTCATAGCACGAAAAGTGGATAATTCAGTGGGTTTGTATTTTAGGGTGAAGAAGTGTTGAAGAATCATGCTGTGGATTTTACAGTAGGAAGTAGATGCACAAGTACAGACCATCAGGAAAATGGACCCGATCCTCGTTTCATTGATTCTAGTTGTGTATCAGAGACTTAAAAGCCTTTACCACCAATTTAATTTTTTTTAGGGTTTTTTTTTTTAAAGTTATGAGGGCTGGTGAGAATCAGGCCTGGTAGTTTTAATTTCAAAGTTGTTTTCTAGTGTTTACCTTAATTTCCAAAACAAACCCTAATTTATATGTTAAAAGAAGTTTGTCCGGATTGTTTTTGTGTGTGATTTTGTCACCAGACAGAATCAAACTGAGAACTGAAGGTGTCAAGGTGTCTGTTGCCTGCACGAGGCGGCTGTGACCCGCCGTGGCGCGGCTGCGGCTGGAGGGAGGTGGGGACAGGTGGGGAAAAGGGGCTTTTCAGCGGGGAGCAGCGCGGCGGGGCTGGGGCTGCCCGGGAGCACCGCGCAGGGTGCCGCGTTCTGCACGCTGCTTCTGCCGAGAAATTATGGCACAGGACATTCATTTACTGTCAGGAGAGGAGTGAAACTGGGAACATGAGCTGCTACCAGATTCATAAATGGATCACCAAAAGAGAAAAAAAAATGCATTAAACCAGGCACTTCTTATACCATATACTCAATGGAAATGTGAGACTTGAGCAAATGCTTTCAGCATCTGAAAATATCATCACTGTTTAGCGTGCACAGATTCATCCTGTCTTTAAAAATTTTCTGATGCCAAACAAATGCTGTTTGGGTTGATGTATTCAGAGGAATAGTGACATCCAGTGGCTGATCAACCCAGCCACAGGAACAGCAGCATTTCAGTGGAGCATCCGGAGCCATGGGCTTCTGTTGATCTGGATCAGACGCAGTTTTTGTAAACATATGTAATATACCACCTTCAAGACTTTTGTGGTGGCCCAAGCCTTGCCCAAACCTTGCCCAAACCTTGCCCAAACCTTGCCCAAACCTTGCCCAAACCTTGCCCAAACCTTGCCATCTTCGCCCTTGTTCCGCTGGGCAGCCGCGGTGAAGTCACACAGCGTCTGCACGAGGAATTGCCGCATGTTCTCTGGTGGTGGTGGGAGCTTTGGACGCGACACCTGGTTTAAAATCTCATTTTATCTCTCTAAATGAGTCTTACTAAGTACATAAGCACTTTGGACAAGAGCAAAGCTGGCAGCTTTGTATTTTGTTTCCTGGAGCAGTCAGCAGGTTAAAGGAGATTTTAATGATGTGCCATTCACAGAGCTTTGGGATGCTGATTGTGATGGCAGAACTGTGTTCTAGGAACCAAATAAGACATTTCAGAGAAACCTCGCACAAACCCAGTAACATCTCCCAGAAGAAGTCTTCTGATATTAAGCATTTAAAGAGCTTGGTAGAATTAATGGTTGCTTCCAGCATGAACAGAAATAATTTCAGATAGGAGTGCCTAATGTGCCTGTCAGTACTTCAAAATGAATGATTAAAGATAAAAATAGATTTATTATGTTCTCAATCACATTGGGCCTCAGATCTGCAGGAAATACCGTGTCTACTTGCTGAAAACACCCGCGTAAGGCTGTCCTACTGTATCCTGAAAATGATTTCACAGTGTCTGTTGAGCAGAACTAATTGTGTTGTCAGACTTGTAAACGTTTCCAGTCCTGGTTGCAATTCCAAGAAGCACCTGGTAAATTTGATTTGACTTCACTGTCTCCTGGTTAACTTAGAAGTGCCAGGCGGTGTAAGTCCCATGTGGTGGCACCCTTAATTTTCTTGTAGGAGCTGCCAGTGACCTGCACACGTGATGAGAAATCTGCTCTGTGAGCCTGCCCCGAGCGTCGCTGCTCTTGCCGTGGTGTGCCGTACCCAGCAGAGCCCCAGGGCTGCCGCCGCCGTTCCCCCGCTGCCACCCTGCAGTGACTCCATCGGCGTCACCGGTGTCCCCATGACTGGTGTCACCTGTCCCGGTGAGACCAGCGTGTTTCCTGTATGACTGCATTTGTGATGACAGCATCCACTTAGCAAAACTGTTTCTTATAAAATAACTGTATTTCACTTGTTTCTGTCTTGTGGCTTAGTTTCTGACAAATATTGCCAGAAATATGTCTTAAAAAATCATAGTACCAGTAACATAAAAATATTGCCACAATACTATCGGAAGCTTTAAACACATCCGCTTGTAAATAATTCGCAAGACTGACACATGTCTATGGCAGCTCCACCACGAGCATCCTCAAGGTTTAGCAAAAAATCCTTTGCAAAATACCCGACGAGAAGATACCCCCATCACACCTGCCCAAAGGGCCAATGGTTTCACTCTTTTTATGGGCACATAATTTATCCAAAGAGCACTGAAGAGTTAACAGATCTTGTAGTTAAATGCTTAATTAGCAACTGAGGAGTAAAGTCGGAAAAATTCAGTTCATTATTAGTCATGGCTACTGAGCACATTTCACTTTACTATGTAGAGTAATACGTTTCTATTAAGACTTCACACTTTCAAGGTTCATGGGTCAAGATTAATCAGTCGTGACCTTGGAACACTTCTCTTCATGAAGTAACAGCTGAGTAAGGGAATCTGAAATAAGGGTCCATACATTTATATACAGCTTGATCTGATTGAATGGTTAAAATGTAATTGAACAGCAAAGCTAACATTCCTTCTCAGAGGAAGAATTGAAGACCTTTGGAAAAAGAGAGGTGAAATACAGGTAATTTTTCAGTGCAAGTGACATTATGAATTAATCTCCAGCGTGACTCAGCCTGATGGTTACAGTGTTCCTTTCCTGCTGTAATTCTTTCTCCAGAGCGGTTCTTCCTGCTTAAAATACTCAGCAGAGAAAGACACAAATATTGACATTTCCAGCTGCCAAGTGCTTTGGTAACAAAGGTGTGTATTGCCAAACAGAATAAGTGTTTGTTTCTACAGGGCATCTTTACTGACAGAAAGGCAGATGTTTTTCTCTGCCAGGTGTGTTGTGGGGCAGCAAACCAGCTGTACTGTGGAGGGTTGTGTTGTCACCCCGCGGCTGTACCGCGGAGGGTTGTGTTGTCACCCCGCAGCTGTACCGCGGAGGGTTGTGCCGTCACCCCACAGCTGTACTGTGGAGGGTTGTGTTGTCACCCCGCAGCTGTACCGTGGAGGGTTGTGTTGTCACCCCGCGGCTGTACTGCGGAGGGTTGTGCCATCGCCCTGCGGCTGTTCTGCGGAGGGTTGTGCCATCACCCTGCGGCTGTACCGTGGACGGTTGTGCCATCGCCCTGCGGCTGTACCGTGGACGGTTGTGCCATCGCCCTGCAGCTGTACCGCGGAGGGTTGTGCCATCGCCCTGCGGCTGTACCGCGGAGGGTTGTGCCATCGCCCTGCGGCTGTACCGCGGAGGGTTGTGTTGTCACCCCGCAGCTGTACCGCGGAGGGTTGTGCCATCGCCCTGCGGCTGTACCGCGGAGGGTTGTGTTGTCACCCCGCAGCTGCCTCCACAGTTCCATGCGTGATCCTGGCCCGGCAGTCTGTTGTGCTGGTGGTCTGGCTGCTGCGATGCTGTTCAAAGTGTTGTACTCAGCTGTCTTCACAATCATTTCAAAATTATCTACTCTACAGTTTAGCAAATCTTCACCTGTTTCCACAGATGGAGAAGCAATTCCAAAAAAATCATATTTCTGCTTATTCTTGTAGTTTTCTCGGCCCTGCTCTATTTTACAAATTACTCATTGAAGTTTACCCATGCCTGCATAGAAGACGTTACCGTAAAGAGTGATTTTTGAGAGCCTCAACCTTGCTTCCTATCACCTTCTGGTTTTATGAGTTTCTCTGCCAAGACCAATCAATATGTAAACCTCAGCATGTTTGTAGCTAGTTTCATCTTTTTGTAATAGAAGTTGTATCTCACAGCTTCTAGGTCTTGTAATCTCATCGCAGCTTTCGTGATATTCACCTTTCCCTTAACTCCTGCAGGCAATTGTTTTGTTACTGGAAATATTCTTTTCGTTTTTGCAGTTGTTGATAAAAGCTGGCAAATATGACTCTACAGGCTTGAAGATTCCTAGGGACATTAGGAAGCGCAAAAGCATAACCATTCAAAATGAGGTGTTGTTTTAAAGCTTAACTCGGGAGCGTCCTCGTCCCGATCCCAGGTGCGACCGCAGCCGTCCCGCGGCACGGGCAGCGCCGGGGTGACCGTCCCTGCAGGACACGTCGCAAACACAACTGCACCGATTGCGCTGTCCGTCGCTCGTGCCCAGCACCGCGCTGTGCAGCTCCACGTGCCATTCTTGCATGGATAAGCATTGTTTCAGCCCAAGCTGGGATTTCTACTGTCTTTTTATAAGTCCACTGAATCAATTTATATTTGTATTAAGGTTTGTAATCTTGTTTTTGAGAAAGGAGCACTGACCTCTGGCTTGTGTCATCTGCCGAACTCCCTCTAAGCTATGCCGTCGAGTCTTCTGGGGATAATGAGGTGGAACAATTTATTAATCTGTCATCCCTGAGAAAATGAGTTACATTTGTTTTGAAGCCTTAATGTAGTGGTCAGAGGTTAACCACCTTGGAAAATCCCGTAGGCTTTTCTTTTCAGGTATGAATAAACTAGGATCTTACCGGCTTACCATGCATCAAGGAAAATAATGTGTGAAATTTATAATTAGTGTCAAAACTTTTCATAGGGTCGAGAATTCACTGATGGCTTCAATGCTGCAATTCGTTGCACCTACAGAGCTCTATACTGACTTCAGAACTCTGTCCAGTGCTGCATTTTGCAGGTTCACCATCTAAATTGGCATTAAATACCTTCACCTGGTTTTGACCATAGAGCAGTCAGTGTTTTCAGACATCTCACCCATACTTAAGACAATTATTGAACTGTTGATTTTTTGAAATTATATTTTTATAACCTTACGCATCCTTCACTGCAAAATTTATTGTAATTCACATAAAAATATCTGCGGCATTGACTTGCAGCTATTTATTGTTATTCAGCAATTTGCAAATTATCTCAGAAAGAACAGAGTTTGATTCTGACATAGGCTCAATCAATATAATACAGTACAATACAATACAATTCATCCTAATACACCTTTAAATATCCATGCTACACACAAGAGGATAATAGTTATGTAGTGGGAAAGCATAGTTCGCCTCAATCGTATAGCAAATTTGTTCAAAGTCTTTTTTTCAGTATTGGTATTTTTTGTAAGAGGGTACTGACGGGCCAGTGTTTGATACCAGCTGTCTCGACCTGTTTTCATATTGATAATCTTGGAGAATTTTACGCGTGTTGGACATTTGCGGACAAGCATAATTCTTACTGTCCTCTTCAGGACTGAATTTCCTAGTAGGTAGAAGATCTAATTGACCGCGGTAAATTCAATCAAAAATCCCTACAGAACCTTTGGTGTGAGGTTGCTGTCATGTGCAGAATGCTGCTGGTCATCTACCTGGCATCAGAAGAGCTTATAGCTCAGGCCTTTGGTGGAAGCAAGGATGAATTTCTCCAGGAACAGCTTCTTGGTTCTTGGTTGAGGCATAGGAGCTGTTTGTGTATGAGGTCAAGGAGGAACGGCTACTCCACAGCTAGAATACAGGGCAAGAAGTCAGCAAATTTGATTTTACATCGGTTAAATCTTCAGTTAAGCCTGCTTGGCAGTTCCATATGTATTTGTTCTGCATAGAAATGCCAATTTGCCATCTGGAAAATGCAAGTACTTCCAGAAGAACCTAAATACCATTGTACTTTATTTCTGAAGTTTAAATGCTTTTTGTCGTCATCCATCACACACACACATCTGTTTAACGTTTTCAACTAGTATGTGTGTAAAGCAAATTTCACCATGAACGCACCTGCTACACGTGTGTCGCGCAGCTCTCCAAGCCTGTGCAATTTGCCCAGTGCGCTGTAATGCGGGAGGCGCTGCCCCGCACTGCTCGCTGACCTGCGCCCGGTGCAGACCGGGCGTCCTGTGTCCCCGGCGCGGGGGCAGCGGCGCGGGGTCCGGCCGCTCTCGGGGGCTCCAGACACCACCCAGGCTCCGGTACCGCGCTCGGCAGCGGCAGGTGTGCGCTCCGGGGCTTCAGCGCTGTCGTCAGTCCGTGCTTTCTAAATCTGACAAAATAGCTACTGAATACACTCAGGTCATTTCACAACTGTGCGCCCTCTCCTTCACGGTTTAATCTGAAATGCTAACAATGGAGAGCATTAGCATTTTCAGGTGCTAACAGCCATATAGCAGACGTGATAAACAAACGTATAAAAACCTGGAAAACCTAAGGCAGATCCTTATTTAATTTTTCTTGTGTGCAAAAATCAACAAAGATTTTGTCAGTGTCTTCTGACGTTCTATGGGACCTAGTTTTACCTGGAGTTAAAAAAAAAAAAAAAAAAAAAAATTATAACAAGCTTCCAGGTTAAGCCTGTAGGTACAGAATGCCTGATGAGCTAGTCCAGTGCAAGCAGATTAAATCCTGTACGCAAGTGCTCGAATATCAGGCTACTTGCATTTAAATATCTAATTCAGATAAGAGCAGCTTCAATGAAGAGTCCTACCTATCATGCTTAGGTGAGAAAGTCTAAGGTGCGGTGTTGCCGACACCACTATTGTACTGTGATTAAAATATGGCTTTTGATTAGTAAACAGATGGATTTTAATCTGCGTCATGAGCCTGGATGAATTTGTTGCCAGTTCTTGAAGCGATTTGTGTTCTTGGAATCAAACTACCAAACAGTAACAGATGTGAGAACATTGAGCTGTCAAGAGCTTAATGAAGTAAAACCGAGATCGCTAACCAGTTTTAAAGAAGGGTTAAGGGGATCCCTTTTTGAAAGCTAATTATTTAGGACAGCACACCTGTCATTAAGCAGCAGAAGATACCAAAAATTAACCATTGTCTCACATGAATTCTCATTCTGCCACATGTGGTTGAAATGATAGACAGAGTTGTACCTCCGAATTAATTGTGCTTTCAAATCTGGGAAAACGCGGGGGGAAAAATGTGATCTAGGGTTATTAAAATGGCAGCGCTTGGCTGGCCCAGGCCTGTTGCTCAGCGAAGGCAGGAGCTGCTGCTTTCCCTGGCCCGAGGACATGACGCAAAGCCCCAGTGAAAGCTTCGCGGGCGCCGCCGTGGCCGTTCGTCCCGGTGCTCGGGGATGTCCGAGCGACCCGAACGCCCGGCCGCGGGGAGCAGCCTCTGCTGCGTCCACCGGAGCGCCAGCCGCGGCGCTGGGGCGCCCGCCCTCCGGCAAGGGACGCCGACATTCGCAGTGCTTGCTTCGTCCTGCCACTGAGAACCATTTAGGTTAATCACCCGCCTTCATTAATCTCGTTGCTGTTGTAAAAATAGCCATTGTGAGAAATCAGTATCTGCTGGATTAAAATTGCCTTTTCTGAGCACTTTCCAGTGAGCGGTGCTTCCCGCAGTCACGCGTGGAGCGAACACGGTCTTTTCCAGTCCTGACTTCTTGAAGGAGTGCGGGGGTGTTGGGCATGGAGCCATCTAGAAAGACAGATAACGACAAAATAATGCTCGGTGTAAATCAAAATTCTGCTGACGGAAAACGCAAGTTAAAATTTGTGTCTAAAATAATCTTGTCTCAGCGGTGAGCATTTCCTTGAAATCCTTCAAATGCATATTTCTGCAATGTCTGCATTGCTCCTGGGGAGGCTGGTGACCACGGCAGCATCTGCCTGGCGACGGGGGACGACTGCTCATGACGATGCTCTCGGGCCGTGATTCTGTACAGGTTTCTGTGTGCCAGGAGTTCTACTCACGTGACTCATATTATTAAAATCAATCACCTACTGCTGGCAACTGTAGAGGCTTTGAAATACGGGCATTTAAAAGAGGCAGGCTGGCCGGCAGTATGAGCATGAAAAGGAGAGAAGAACCTGTGTTAGTGTCTATTTCTGCTGTGCAGCAAGGATGCGCATCTCTGACCCCTGGGCTGCTTTACTGAAAAGCAGATTTATAAGCCTTAGGAGATTGCTGCATTTTTACAGGAGGTTTGGGTGAATGTATAACTGCCTCCATAGGAGCTTTTTATCATTTAGCATCCTACTGATGTCTGGTTTTCCTCTCCACAGGAATCCTGCTGCAAAATGATTGTAAATTACCGGGCAGAAGTCTTTGATCACTCACCAATTATCTCTCTTCCTTTCAACATGTAAGGCTCACTATATGAAGTAATTCCCGTAATTTCAGTACAGAGAGTAACATTTAAAATCAGCAGATTGGGAAGTTGGTTACCTGTTACTTATCCTTGAGCAACAAATTTCCTCTGTGGTTCTTCCGCTATACTATCCTTCCAACGTAAACACAAACTAGTGTGTGTGCTTGAACAGCCCTGCTTGCTTTCTGCATCTACGCTCACAAAGACTTAAATCTTCCAGCCAAACTTAAATCTTCAGGCTTTCTAGGTTATTTTGGTGAGAAGTAATGCCTTGTCCCAAGCAGAGAGCTTGAGATGGAGATAGGACTCTCACTTCTTACCTTAAACTGTTCTGTTGTTTTCTTGGAAGACAGTGGGAAGTGATAAAATAATGAAGATCTGCTTCAGCTTAGCAAGTAAGCACGGAATCAGCTCTGGCACCGCACTGACCTCAGGATCTTAGTCCTGTGCTTAAAACGCTCCTTGCTCGGCTGGAGCCCACGTTAGCAAAGAGATCATGTTCCTCCTTCATTTTTTAGAACTGTGAAGAGGAAGATTTGCTTTCCTTTTGAATGGAGGAATTTTCAATTATTGTATTTTGAGAGATTTAATGGTACTTTCCAAATGGCAAACTCCATTTTAAGGTTGAGATGTCAGAATGATTTCAGCCAAGTTACATGTAAGGGGCTGAAGCCACACGCGAGTCGAGGTGAGCTGGGGCAGCAAGTCGCTGTGCACGGCTGTTTACAGGGTTGGGTTTGACATTAGCAAAATCGTGACCCCTTTAGGTCAAGAGAGTTCGGCTGGTTCACGCTGCCCCATCGGCGGCAGCCGCCGGGCGGGGGCAGGGGCCGAGCCCCCTCTCGCGAGCACCGAGAGCCGCGGGGCGGGCGCGCCGGCGCGCCGGTGGCCCCGCGCCGGCGCGCCCGGTGGCCCCGCGCGGCGCGGGCTGAGCCGCCGCGGAGCTCGGCGCGGAGCCGCTGCCGCGCTGCCCGGAGCGGCGGGGAGAGAGCCGCGCTGGAGCTGCCCGCGGCTCGTCACCCCCGGCTCGAACTGCAGCTGCACCTCGTCACACGTCCCGCATTTGGAGATTATTTAACAGGACAACACAGACTGCAAGAAATTTATTCTTCAGCATTGACATTGCACACTTTTAAACAACTTCCCTCTACAAACTATTGTTGGGTTTTAACATATTCTCAAGTTCTCATCTTGTCGTAAGCTTGGGACTTTTATCTTTTTAACTCTACGTTCTCTCCCCGACTCCTTCCCAGAGGGACGTGTCCCACGTACCGGACCCAGCAGAGCGGCAGCCGCAGACTCAGACTCTGTCCTCCCCAGTGGAAACATTGCGAAGTTTCTCTTGAATTTTGTTCTACTTTTTTAAACCTATATAGTGATTTTTATCTCTATCATGAGTTTTCTAACTCTTCCACTCCCAAAGCAGCTACCTAAACCGGACTGATGATTAACTATTTATATTACAGTAGCTACTAAAAAGCGGGGGGGAGCATTAGCGTGGGTACTGCTGGAACAGACAGATCTTGTCAGAAAACAAGTGTTCGGGAAGTTACCGATTGCCATGTGAGTGGCAATGTCTGCACTTGACTTGCGTCTTTACACTTAAAAATGAATTTTACCATTTTTATAGCGTGGGGAGTACTCAAAGTGGATCCGTTACAGGGGATGAGCAAAGAACATTTGGAAGTGGGAGCCACTGGCTTCTTTCCAAGGCAATAACACCGGTATCGTTATGAGAATGTTGCTTTGGTTTCCTCCCTTGTCAAGAATCGAATCCGTGCAACCATCATTTTACGTAGCGTCTTTGGGTGCAAAGCAGATACAAGTTGCTGCTGCAGCCTGGGATGCGGGCGGCCAAGGAGCAGAGCAGGAGCAAGAGCCAGCTAAGCAGAAATATTGGCCTACATTTGTTTCTCCTCCTGGTGGAAGGCATGCGAGTTTCTATGGCAACTTGTGTTTTCTGTTCGTCAGGCCTACTGACTCACTTCTGGGGGAGCCGTGGAGAAAAAAGCTTGTTTTCTTTCCCTGCCAGGTCAAGTGGCTCCTTCCTGCAGCCCATTGCTCTGGCCTGGGTTCCTCTGGTCGGTGTTTGGGGCTGCCGGGGCTTTGCAGAACTGTTTAGGGCCACAAGAAAAGACCGTCAAACGTTACAACGTCCTTGTCCCCTTGAAAAATCATTGGCAATAAGCTGAGTTTATCTGCTTTACAGGGGGATGTCAGCCCAGCTAAAGCACTGGGGTGTGCTGGGCTGGCTCTGGTACAGCGCAGAACACATTTCTTCCTCAGCACCTTTCTGGTCGTAAGCCTTTTTTTTTTTTTTTCAGTCTACTAGTTAATTTTGTCTTTTACTGACATATTAGACGTCGGCCTGGCTTTAACAGCTATATCCCAAATGGCTTCCCCCACCCAGACCAGTGTCTGTTGCTAAAATATTTAATCTATGGATTTGTGCATCTTGAGCTTCCTGGCTGACAATGTGGCTGGGAAGGGACTGGCACACCCAGAGCACCCCAGAGTTTCCAGCTGGGAAACCTCCCCAGGTACACAGGCTGGATTTCTCAGCAGAGCCCAGGGATGCTGAGTAACCGTTTTTCCTTGAAACAGAGCGGGAGCTTTGCATCTACTCTCAGGGTCTGCTGAAAATTCCTGCTATTATACCCCGGAGAACACTGTGAACACTCGCACGACCAGCAGTTCTTCTGAAGCTTGTTATTTTGCCTAATCATAAACATATGGTACACCTAAAGGGAGATTATCTTTACATTGTTAGCCTTAAAATGCAGCCGCCTTCCAGCTTTACAAGGTCACAGCAGCTATCCAGTTAAATGGTGGAGCAGAAATAAAATGTTAACGCAGCATGACCTTGGTCAATCAGTTAATCTTCCTCTACCTTATTTACTCCAGCAAAATAAAAATCCATCTTCACACACTGAAAAGTGCTTTGAGATCCTGGGGTGAAAGGCACATCATAAGCCAAAGTATTAATTATTTAAGCCCTGCTAGGATGCTTGGTACTGGAGGGAATACAGATGAATTTACGAGGATGGTGTGTTTGTTTATGTGCAGCTGCTGCTCGCTGTGCACGCACGGTGCAGCGTGCACGAGGTGCGGCTGCTGCTCGCGGTGCATCCCGCTGGGTTACGAAGGCAGAGGGAACGTGAGGGCTCCGGCAGCAGCACGGCTGCTGCTCCAGGGAGCACGGGTGGTTTGAAAGCCTGAGGTCAGCACTTTACGTGGAGCTCCGGATTAATGACACCGCAAGGGCGAGGAGGGTCGGGCTGCAGCCCCGAGTCCCAGCGTGCGCCGTCGCCCGGCACGTGTCCGCACAACGGGACGTGTGTGTGACACCGCGGGCAAGGCTCGTCCCTCCTGGTCCTGTTGCATTGCACTTCTTCAGGCTTAGTGGGAAAACCTAAGCTAAAATTGCTCATAAAGTGGTTTTCTGGTTATTACGTTAAACTGGATTATGCAATGTAAGGCATCGATTTTTAGGTTTTCGAATGCTGAATAATTGATGTGCACATTGCTTCCTAAACTAGATTGTGGCAGTTTGATTGCTCTGACCGTTCTCAAAAGAGAACCAGACAGTGGCTGATTTAGGACACAGGGAAACTTTGAACTGGTTTTCTTTTTAGCGTCTGTTTTAAAAGAAGGGGGGTCTTTTCTAACATTATGTTATGTTATTGAGGTTTTATTTTATAGTGTCCAATAGTCATTCTACTGCAAGCACAGAGCATGATTTTTAGAGCTGCTGTTCCTTAAAGCCTGATTTTGCTATCATTCCATTTTAATATGGCCATATATTATGATACAGAAATGTTCAGTAAAAGTATGAGCACATACAGACAGAAAGGGAAAATTGTATTTTTATGAACCATAAGGATGGTGATCATAAATCTAAATTAAGAACTTTTGTCAAATTGAATTGGCTTGTGCCATTCAGAAACTTCTATTTCCACACATATATATTGTAAAATACATTTTAAAATAAAATAGCATGTTGACACATTCAGCTGGCTGTTCGCACTGTCATTGTGCAGGCACTTTAGTCTCTGAAGAGCTTAATATGCTCCTGTATGGGTTTAAGTCATGTACAGACAATGATAGGTATGTAATTTCTCTAACAGCTTAATTTTATTTTTAATATTCTGCATCTTTACTGGCTGTAGCAAACAGGGCAGAATGTGTTGATTATCCCCTTGTGCTGGGTCAGCTTTGGTTAAATCATCAAAAGCAAGAAACACCTATTAAGTCGTCTTCTGCTGAGTCTTCAATTTAAATGAACTTGCAGGGAGCAGCAAGTATTTCTCCTCCCATTTTCTCTGGGCGGGTTTCTGTGTCCCTCAGAGGTCACAGCCTCCCCAGAGAGGAGCCTGGTGTCTGCGAAGCGCTGCTCTGAACACGTCCAAATGCTGCTATTCAGCAACGCCGTCATCATCTCACCCAAACACAGCGGCTGCCATCCACCAAACAATTGACCCTCCGTATGCAAACCCCTCGGTGGCTGCGGTCACACGGTGCCAGCAAACGGGTCTGTGCTGGGCTGTGCCGAGATGGTGCATCCTCCTTACACAATGTGTTGCTGACACCACGGCTGGTGACGGCTCTGTGGGGTCACTGACAGTGACTGGGCGGTGCTGGAAACAGATGGCTGCTCGTAGAACAGAATCATAGAATGGCTTTGGTTGGAAAAGTCCCTCCAGATCACTGAGTCCAACCATAAGCCACCCCTGGCACTGCCCCATGCCCTGAGAACCTCATGTCCGTCTGTCCAACCCTCCAGGGATGGTGACTCCACCACTGCCCTGGGCAGCCTGTTCCAATGCCCCACAGCCCTTTGGGGAAGAAATTGTTCCCAAGATCCAACCTCAACCTCCCCTGGCGCAACTTGAGGCCGTTTCCTCTGGTCCTGGCGCTTGTTCCTGGGGAGCAGAGCCCGACCTCCCCCCACTACCTCACGCCTGCTAGCCCTTGGCTGTGTGACCGTGGGGACAGCATGGCCGGGGTCAGGGCCAGGGCCAGGGTCAGGGCCGGGGTCAGGGCCAGGGCCAGGGTCAGGGCCGGGGTCAGGGCCAGGGTCAGGGTCAGGGCCAGGGTCAGGGTCAGGGCCAGGGTCAGGCTCCCTGCTGGGTGGGGAGCACACGGGGTGCTCTCCGGTGGCAGCGCTGCCTCCCTGTACTGGTACCTCCTGGTTCAATCAACTCAGACCTGTTGACGCTGCACATCCCTCGGTCGCACATGCAGACAGGGCTTACGCACCCAAACTCCACATCCGTGTTTCTTGCTTCCACCAGCACGTTCTCTTTTGGTCAATTTGTTTTTATTTTAGTTGTAGACTTCTACAGCTTTTAGTGGCTTGCATTAAAGACAAGGACTCAGGTGATGTATAGAGATCTCTCAAATGCTGTATATGAATTCAGCAGCCTTAGACAGGAACTGTTCCCCCGTATTGCTGCAGAAAGGCAGTACGGTATCGTAAATGGTTGCCTGTTCAGTCCGGAGCTGTTTGCCGAACTGCAGTCATGTCAGCGTACAGCAGCGCTGACGTTATGATGGCTTTGAAACAGAAAAATACAGAAACCCTTTACCTGCTGCTGCTCGTCGCGATGCAGCGCTCAGCCCGCGGCTGCCGTGCTGCGGGTTGGCTGCGGGCGGGCGAGCAGCCCCGAGCAGCGGCCGGGCTGGCGCTGCCCGCAGCGGGGGCACCGGCGCCGGGAGCGGCCGCGGGCTGCGGGCTGCGGCGGGCACCGGGGGCCCTCTGGCGGCGGCGGCGGGTGCGGGCGGTGCCGGGCGGGATCCCCGCACAGCGCCCGGGGGAGCGGGGGTGTCCCCGGTGTCCCCGGTGTCCCCGGCCCTGTCTCCGCAGTCTTGCCGCAGAAGCACGCTCCGCACCGTCGGGCCGCGGTGGGTGTGAAAGCTTTTCTGCAGGTTTTGCGGCTCCCTCAGCGGGACGCGCGGCGCGTTTGCTGTGCTGCGCTGCTCCACAGCTTGCTTCACCAGAGCTCTCCCATTTGGCACAGATTTTAACACAGTCACAAGGTGACTCAAAGCAATGTAGAGGCAAATCCAGTTCTCAGTGGAGAATACTTGGATTTCTCTGTGTATGTGGTAGATAAAATTCCATCATTCCGAGCAGGCATTTCATCACAGTAGTTTGCAGCAGATTAGGAAGACGTGTTCGGTGTTGGTTTCTTAGTCAGCTATTGCTCCCCAAGCCCAGGAGACCTCAGCGTGTAGTCTCTGGACTTTGGATGGACCTTTTCCCCCCCTACTATTTCCCAACAATTCCAGAAGCAGCTTCTGCAGCCAATTGCAGCCTGTTACTGCCACACGGCATTTCCTTGTTCTGTCGGAAACAACGGGTCAGGTTTTTACCTGCTTAGAAATCCGCACAGCTAATATTAACCGCCTTGCGCTTTAGCACAGGCCGCACTGGAAATTCAACTCCCGGCCTGAACAAACATTCAGGTTGCACAAGGCGACGGGATTTAGCAGCGTGCCGTGAAAAGCCAGCACTGAGTGCGATCGGATGGCGGCCTGCAGATGCGAGGCTGATTTGGCAATAATAGAGATTTTACTAGTGTGTATTGTATTGCTGTGATTGGCACTACTATGTTGTACAGAGCTTTGGTGTCCGCAAACGGAGAGTGAAGAAAAGCTACCTTTAGTGCTTCTGGGGGACTGAAATAATATATGTGACTTAAACCATCTTGCTCTGTTTGGCTTGCCCAAAACTCTGGCAGACAAGTGCATTACAAAGTGTGTAAGCAGTTTTGGGGGAGGAAACACAAGGTACTTGTGCACAGTCAGTTCCCCGAGCCGCAGGGAAAGCCGTAAGGAGGCCGAGTGGCTGGAAGCTGCATTGGGGCTTCTCCAAAGCAAAAACTAAGCCGTGGTTTACTGGAGGGTGTAAATAGCCACCAGGACAAGTGGAAGTGCTGAGTTCTGCTCGTGGTATTTCCAGATGACAAGCAGGTGTTTTTCAGCAGGTACACCTGAGCACAACGCAGCTGTCCTGGGGCCAGGCCCAAGTTCCTGGACCAGTTTGGAGGTCACTGGGTAAAACCAGGAGGGATCTGGAGTGTCCGAGACCTCGTGAACCCGGTGTCGGCTCCTCCCGGCGCTGCCCGAGGCGGGGTGTCGGGTGCTGCTGCGGGAGGAACGGGGAAGTTTTCAGACATATCTGCAGATCTGTGCGAGACCCATTCATCACGTAAGTCCTGCCTAACCACTCTTCGTGATTAAATATTTACAGTGAGAATTTATTAATATTAAAACTGTAAATAAAAGGATTACAGAGAAAGTCAGAATGGTTCCGTCTGGAAAGAGCGCTAACTATTTTCATCCTCGTGGGTTTTTCTGCATTCGCTACTTGAATTTCAAAATAAAAATATTGAGATAAAGTCCCACATCCACTCGAGTGCAGTTGGTGTAATTTTTTACTTTAAGCAGGTGAGAAACCATTAGGCAGTCAAGCCTTCCCGTAGACTCCAGCATCATTCAGAGGCCCGAAGTGAAAAGCTGTTTGTTCCCCCTTGCTTTGCCTTTGCTCAGCAGACGGGGCTTGGCCCTTCCTGCCCGTGCGGCCACCCCGCGAGCGACACAGCAGCGAGCGAGTCACAGCCCGGGGAGCGAGAACGGCTCGGAACGCGGACGGCCCCTGGGAAAGGGAGAAGCCGTGCCCAGCCGCAGCCTGGGGAACGGTCGGAACTGTTATTCCTGGCAGTCGCATTTCAGACGGGGCACAGGTCTCCAGCAGGGTGTGCGATTAAACGAATGTATTTTATTTTCTTGGCCTCGGGGTATTTGGGGAAAGGCACCCGTGGAGGCGGGGGGCACAGGCCGGACCGCCGCCCGCGGGGCGAGCACGCGTGTTGCGCCGGCCCCGGCGGCACGGCTGCTCCCGGGCTCTGCGGGACTGCGCTCCGGCGGAGCCTGCGCCGGGGCGGGCCCCGCTCGGGCAGCAGCGCCCTGCGGCAGCCTCCTCCGAGCGGCGGGCTCCGCAGCTGCTCCGGGAGCGCCGCGGGCCGGCGGCGGGTGGGGCGCGGCGCGGCGCGGGGCGGCCCCTTTAAGGCGCGCGGCGGCGGCGCGGGGCGCCCATGTGGAGGTGCTCCATGCCTTGTTGTCCTCCGCGCCCATTGGCCCGCGCCGCGGTGACATATTGTAATAGGCCGCGAGCGCACTGCGGGGGGAGGGCCGCCCGCAAAACCCGGCGGCCGGAGTACTGCGCCGCCGGCCCGGCCCGCGCTCGGCGCCGTCCCGCGTGGCGCAGCCGCCCCGGGGCGCGGCGGCGGTGGCAGCCGCCCGGTGCGGCCGGCGGGGCTGAGCGGCCGCCCCCGCGCGGCGGAGAGCCGGGCCGGCCGCCGCGCCCCGGCCCGCCTCGTCCCGTCCGGGCGGCGCCCCGCACTCCGCGCCGCGTCTTGCCGCCGCCCGCCGCGTAGTAGCGGGGCCGCGCCAGCGCCCGCCTGTTGTGTTTCTGTTGCCGCCCGCCATCTTGTCGCCAGCGCTGCTGCCGTCGGGGCGAGCCGCGGGGCGGCGCGGCGCCTGCGGCCGGGCCCGCCAGACCGGGGAGGCGGCGGCGGCGGCCGGGGCCCGCGCCATGAGCATCGAGACGCTGCTGGAGGCCGCGCGGTTCCTGGAGTGGCAGGCGCAGCAGCAGCAGACCGCACGTGGTAAGGGGCCGGCCGCGCCGGGGCCGCCGCCTGACAGAGCGCGGCCGGCCGGGGCGGCGTGGGGACGAGGCCGAGGGCGGCGCCGGGCCGGCCGCGCCGGCACGTCGGGAGGCGCGGGCCGGGGCGCGGCGGGGGAAGCCCGCGGCGGGCGGCTGGCGCCGCGCGGGGAAGTGACAGGGCGCGGAGCGGGGGGCGGGGGGGCCGGGGAGGAGCGCGGCGCCGGCCCGGCGGAGGCTCCCTGCGGGCGGGGCGGCCCCGGGCCCGCCGTCCCGGCCGCGCCGGGGGGCACCGGCCGCCCCCGCCCTTCGCTGCGTGTCCGCGCGCCGCGGGAGGGGCGGGGGCGGCCGCGTGACGCGCGAGGCGCCGCCCTCCACCACGTGCGCGGGGAGCGGCCCCGCCCGCGCGGCGGGAGCCCCGGGCCGGCCGCGCTGCGGGCACCGCGGGACGCGGGTTCGGGGCTGCCCGGGGGGCCCCGCGGCCCCGAACCGCCCCCGGCGGGCCCAGCGCACGGTGTCGCCGCCGGCACCGCCGCCCCGGCCCTGGGCTCCCGCTTCCCGGGGTTGGTTGTGCTGCGGCAGCGCCTCGGCCGGGCGGCAGCGCCGGCTGCCGACGGCCCGGGAAGGGCCGTCCCGGTGGGGTCGTTCCGTGCCGCGGCTGCGGGGGGCGGTGGAGCCGCTGCAGCATGAGCTCAGTGACACCGCGCGTACCTGCGCAGCGCGGGGGGGGCCGCTCTTTGTGCGGCGCTGCCGCCGGAGCCGCGCACCCATTGTTCCGTGATGAGTCATGCAGCAGATAGTGGATGTTGCGAAGCAAGAGAGCCCGGAGACGTGCAGGGGCAGGAGGCTTCCCGAACAGCAGCAAACCCGCGGGTCTCCGGGCTGCGGTGGCGCCCCAGCCCAGCCCCGGCACCCGCGGGCGGGAGCAGCCGCCGCAGCCCGGGCAGGGCGGCGACAGCTCCGGGCGCCGGTTCGTCACCTTTCTGGGCAACGTGCACAGTGGCTGTTCATAGTCACGGCTCTGTGGCTCGCAGGTGGTCAGTGTGCTCTGGGTGTAGCAGAGGTTAAGCACTGGAGAGCTCGTATTAAGCAGGGTTGTTTATTATATTTTCTGCTACTAGAAAGGATTTTAATTATTACCCAGCTACCTCACGTTACGAGAATATTTTGTAAATGGATGCAACAAGTGAGGGTCTGGGATACATGGGAAGAAGAGTTGGCTGCAAGGCAGGAGGGGCAGGAGTGACCCAGCGGCATCGCGGTGGGCAACCTCTGGAGACAGGAATTATTTCCGAGTGGGGTGCAGGAAAGGCATTGCACGAAAAAAAAAAAACCCTGGAGGTGCCGTTTCCTACCAAAGGCCGCTGCAGGTGGGAGCTGCTGGGTGAGCTGCGCAGCGCCAGCGCCGGGCTCCCTGGGCTGTGACCGCGGCCTCTGTGTCTGGGACACACACCGTTACCAGTTCTGCTGCACAGACGCGTCAGGGCTGCCCTGGCTGCTGGAGCAGCAGCACCGGTGCAAACGTGGCTGCCCCAGGGAAGTCCTGGGCACCAGGAAGGTGTGTGGCATGAGAGGGAGGAGCCCGTCACTCGAACTTCAGGTAACAGGAATATGTCAGGGGAGAGCACAAGCAGAGAAATAGCTGGGAAAGACTCTTTAGGCAACAATAAAATGTCTAGATTGGCTTCCTTCCGTCTCCTTCTTCTTCCGCTCCTTCCCCTTCAAATGTGTGTTCAGAGAAGCTGTACAGTCTGCATTACACCCACAGTTACACGGCTAAGTCTAGGGGTCCAGTCTGGCCTGAAAGCCAATCCAATTTGGGAACAGCATTAAACATATAAAATAAAGCTGGTTTATGGCTGTTGGAGGTGCTGCAGGGTGCTCGGCCTCAGGAGAGCAGGACGGGACCTGCTCCGGAACCCCTGCTGAGGGGACTGTGGTCTGCGGTGTTCCCTGCGGGTCTGCCCAGCCCGTGGCCGGGCTTTCCCACCAGCTGGGTGGGAAAATACCGTAAATACATACGCTGTTGCTTTTTCAAACCTGGGAGTAGAGGAAGAAATGAATGTCTTCCATTCAACCAGGCATTCATCATTCTGTGTTTATGAGGAAGAAAACTGGTAGAAGGAAAAATGTTTTGGAGAAAGGAGAGCAAAATGCTTAGCGGGGGAAGAGGGTTAAGGTGGGGCTGGTCCTGCTCCCGGTGATTCCCGGTGATGGGGACGCTGCGGTGCTGAGCGTGAGGCACAGCCGCTGCTGCCGCCGGTCCCAGCACGACGGGTCACCGTGCCACCTCCAGCTGCTGTGTCCTGCTCTGCTCATCAAGTGCTGGTTTCCACGAGGACACACGTGGCATCCAGGCGCTTCCAGACCTCACACAAGTGCTGCGGAATGTCCAGTTTCCCCGGCCACAGCCGGTGCCTTTGCTCAGGTCTGGTTTGTTTTCCGGCAGGTACGCACATGGCTTTTCTGGCTACTTCAGCCTCTTCCACCAGTGGATTAAACCATGTAGGCTTTGCTTTTCTTCATTGATAACCAGAGCAGGTCTTAAGGGCCGTTGGTTGCTTTGGGGAGCCGTTGGCGATGCTGTTTGGATTTGCCTGCATGGCTGGGGTGAACCTGCTGCGGCCACCAACCCACAGTATGCTTCAAAATGTGTTTACAAGATGTTCATCCAAAAGCCTGTTGAATATTGCATATTATATGTATTAATATTTCAGAGAACATGATTTCAAATTGCTGAAAACGAAATACATCAGCTCGAGATGTTCCCATAAGAGGAACAGCTGGAGGGAGTCTGGTGCAGCCATGATCGAGACCTCGGGGCGAGGACGACCTGTGGCGTGGGGATCCTTGAGTTGTGCCCTTCGGTGTTGACGCTGAGTCCAGACCTTGCTAAAACACTCGCTGGAATTTGAAGGGCGCAGCACAAGTGGTTGGTTATCGCCCAAGTAAACCGGGAGCAAATGAAATGCAAGTAACAGACTGAGTTAGAGGGAATTGTATGCTTGTTAATTAAAAACTACCCAGATATATCTAATGATGTTTACATCTATAGAATCCTCACTCTTGATGGCATTTCCACAACACAAACATTTCTGCTCTTTACTGACTTAAAATATTGTTTTTTGGAGACTCTTTTCCTTGTGTGCTCATTGCACATCCCAGCTCGATCCTGTGGGTACGCCTGGATTTGCTGCACGCTGCGTGCTGGGCTTGCAGGGCTCGGAAATAGTTTCTTACAGATGTTTGTGACGGGCTTATATAGATACGCAGAGAGATGTAAGGAAAATGAAACTTCGGTGGTTTGGCTCATCATCTGCACTCCTGTTCGAATGCTTGGCAGACTTCTCGTACCTGATGACAAATGTTATGTAAATTATGATACTAGTAATAATGTTGTTTGGATCTCATTAGTTTGTGGGGAAAAACCCAGCAGATTTGGGGAAGGCATGGGGAATTGATGTTATGCATTTCTTCTTGTGACGTTAATGCCATGGGAATGCAGACAATGACAGACGCACCTGCACATGCACCACGTTGGCCATATCCTTCATTTCTGGTTGTTTCGGGTATCAGGATTTTGAAGCACTTTGTCCACATCTGGGCTTTTACGCTTCATAATGTTGCTGCTGCTGCTCACCCTTTCTCTGTAAGCAAGTGGCTCGTGTGCTCAGGAATGTGTGTGTTTACATGTGCACAAACCCTGAAGTGGGCTCCTTTTTCTGTCTGTTATTTGCAAACTCCAGAGACATTTGACTTGAATTAGAGGGTGGCCGATTTCTTTGAATTTAGGTTAATCCAAGAATGTTTCATCATCAAAGAAAACAAATGTATTTATAATTGCAAGTAACTAATGTTTGTTTTCTTAGCGTTTTTCCCATAGCTATTCATCCATGACCCACTCAGCTTACATTCTCTGCTTCGCTTGATGCTGCACAATTATGTTTATAAGCCTCTCATTTTTTTGCACATTGCCAGCAAGGGTGGTGACCAAACAGCGAGCAGAGTCCTGGTCTTCTCCCATCTCATCCAACTGCCGTTTGGCACACGTCTTAATTGCATGGGATTGATAATGAGCGGTGTGGTGACCAGACGGGTTCCTGTGGCTGCAGGGCCACCCACCCTGTGTGACCCAGGCGTTAACTGTGGGCAGAGCTGGCTCTGAGTGAGAGCGGCGGCCGGGGGAGCTGGGGGGTGGCGGCTGGGGGGCAGTGGGGGAGCTGGGGGGCAGCGGCCGGGGAGCTGGGAGCTGGCAGGGGTGACCGCCCTGGTGCTGCCAGCTGGGGTGACGGGGAAAGCTTCCGACGCCTGCGGTGCACTCTGATGGGCAGATACCCTTGGATTCCTATCTGCTTTCTCAGGTAAGGAGATAGGATTCTGAAGGGTGATCTGCACATTTCCATTCATTTCCTTGAGAAAGGGCTGGCGGCGTGAGCAGCTGGTGACAGCAGCCGCTGTCCCAGCCCCGGGGTGGAGGCGCAGCAGGGGCTGGTGTTCTCCCCGTGGGATCAAGGGATGTTATGTGAACTGGTGTTGAGCACACACTCTTACCTAGCAGGCTGGTCACTGACTGACAGATCCGGTTTTGCCGTGACTCAGTGCATGCCATGAAGTGCATAACCAGCCTTGGCCTCCGTTTCCAGCGCTGCTGGCTGATGGGAGCAGTTCGCAGCGCACGTGCGCCCCGAGGGGCAGCGACCTGCTGGTGAGCAGCAGAGTCTCTCTGGCACGTTGGGTGTCTGGGCTTTTTGTGCATAGTTTGTTTATAATACGGTTTATTAAGTCAGCTCATGTTTACCAGTCCTTTCCAACCAGTATATTTAAAGCACATCCTCATTCGCCGTGTTTCTGCAGACTTCGGTGTGTCCCGCTGTCCCCAAGGGGAGACAGCGTTGTCGCCATGTGCGCTGGGGCAGGCGGGGTTGGATCCTGTCTGTCCTCAGTGCCGCATCTTGCTCTGAACCGTGACACAGAAGCTGCTCAACTTGCAAATAGCTGCTTATCAGAACATGTTCCTTTGTCTCCCTGTTTCTTGCAAGTGCCAGGGCTCGGTGGAGAAGCACCGGGACAGCGTGTTGTGCAGAGGCAGCTCTGCTGGTTGTGCCCCTGGGGCAGCTCTGGCGGTGGAGCGGGTCAGTCCTGGTGTGCTGGCTGTGCCACCCGCCGGCACAGCCGGCTGTTCTGCGCCTCATCCTCAGCTCCATTTATCCACAGAAAGGTGCCATGGAGTTCTACATCGGTGCACCCTCTCGAGCTCCGGCGCTGCGGCATGGATCGTGCGTGGCGCCTGTGTGGCTTGAGGGCACCGGGGTGGTCTCTGTATATATAAGACTGCCCATGATGGATTTATTTTTTTAGCAGTCTTGATCTGTTTTCTTTTCCTTTGCAGTACTGCTAAATCCTGGCCATTTATTTCTTGTGTCCACTAAGAGTTAGTTATAACTAAAATGCAGCTAAAAGGACTATCTGGAGCTGATTCAGGGTTTCAGTTAAGCACTAGAATAGCAAATTAAAGCACAATGTAAATTATCCATAGAGATTTGAGAAGCTGTTGCTTTGAGAAACGTCTGCCAGGTATTATTTAGCGATGGTTGATTCTTCTTTGGGACTTGGGAGGTGAACTGCAAGATTTAAGGGTCTTTCCAACCTTCCTTTCTGCGTTCCAGGAGCATCAGTGGTTTTGTTGAAAGGAAATACTCGCTTCCTTGTAAGCCGTCTGTCTCCATAAAGTAGCAGTAAAGAGTGTTGGCTCCCTAGATTTTATCAGTCAGGAAGATCACCATGTTATTTCTCTAATTTATTTCGGGTTTGGATACTGAGGTCACTGATTCATAAGCGTTACAGATAAGCCCATCACGCTGAGAGCACTAATGGTCTGTCCTGGTTGGTGCTAGGGAGGGATGGTTGATGTGAAGGCTGATTTTTCCTTTGCTTTTACAGATATGACATGGAAGGTGGGCAGATGGAGATGTATTTGTGCTGTTCACAGTGGCTGGTGTCGGGTGCGGTGTGCTGGTGCAGAGGGGGCTCCGCGGGGGTCTCCCGAGGGCCAGCTCAGCTCCCGCTCCTCTGGAGTGTGTCACCCGCCTCATTTCTGATTGCGATGCGATTCAGTGTCATTTGTGAATAGCGTGCTTTAAAATCTGGTTTAGTCTTTCTTTAGGAAGAGAAGTTCACACAGTCTGTGTGAATAGGAAGGAGAATGGGATGTTTTGGTACCAGACTGAAATCTGACACAGCGCCTAGACCAGCAGCAGCAGCGAGTGCTCTCGCTGAGGAGCCGTCAGGTGCCTCGAACCAGCTCTTTGCCGCGGTGCTGCCGGCAGGGACCATCAGCTGCGTCCCGACCGGGAGCCCGCGGGTTTGGGGAGCGGTGCCGTGTCTCAGGGCTGCCACGCTCCCAGTGGAGAGCTAGCCAAACAGCGTGGGTTTAGCAAAGGTGGGAGAGAAGAGTTGGGCTTATGTTGTGCTCTTGTCAACCAGAGTTCAGAAGGGCTCAGAGAAAGGGTCGCAGTTTTGAAGAGGTCTTGGTCCTCAGCTCGTTCCGAGGCAGCAGCAAGTGCCCACGGCTGTTGCTGGTGTCAGCAGCCTCAGGTCTGGCTCAGGGTTTCCCTGGCTCAGGTTGAGCCTTACTGGTCTCCAGTACTGCTGACTGTTCTTACCTTCCCTTTCCTGGTTGTCCCCTGCGGAGTCTGGGACCTGCAGGAACAGAAACTAACCCTCGGGCTCCAGCCTGCCCTTCCTCCCAGCGTGGCCGTCAGCCTTGGAAAGGGAAATACCTGGAGACTTTCTGTCCCCAGCACTTCCAGGAGCGACTCCTGTGGTGACACCACTGAAGAGCTGGTGCGAGTGAAATCCAGTGCACTGCTCCTCGGGTCTGTACTGGTTTGTGCTGTGCAGTGTCAGCTCCCAGAAGCACTGAATGATTCAGGGAAACGCTTCAGACTATTCAGAAAATCACAGAACTGCCAGTGCCTGACTGTGGAGTTAAGGGTTACTCTCTGTCTGTTCTGGGGAAGGACCTTTAAGCATACTTGGATTATGCAAAAGCACATGCTGCTGGTAAATTCCGAGCACTGATAGTGTCCCTAGACGGGACTGCAGGCGTGCCCGAGCGGTGCTGGTGGCGCAGGGCTGTCCCTGGCTGCTGCCAGGCACGCGTGGGGCTGCCGGCACGGCTGCTGCCGTTGCGGGCAGCGCTGGCTGCTTCAGACCGCTGGCATTTGCAGGGCAGGCAAAAGAGAGGAGAAAAACCGGGCAGATTAGTAGGTAACAAAGTTAAGAGTGCCTGCCCCGTGTATTCCCGGCCCATCAGGGCCCTAAAATAGCGCCAGTCTGCTGGTCAGGAGCGCTGACCCTGTTTCTGTGTCCTCCTGAGACAAGCTTTGCTGTTGTGTTGTGGCTGGCGCTGCTGCCGTCCTCACGGTGTGCTGCCCCGGCGGCCCGGGTCCCCGCTCTGGTGACAGGGCCCTTGGGCGGGGGACGTGGGCAGGCGAGGATTCGTGTCCCTCCTGCCTCGCTTGTGTTCAGACCCCCGGGGGTTTGCAGGGCTGGTTCAGTCCTCAGTCCCTGAGATGAGGGTGTGAAGAATGAGTGGAAATGACACGTAATTTGGTGTGCGCCTGCTGGTTCAGCTGTCCCCTGAGCACAAGAACATGCCCTAAGCCTTGTGTGCTTTTTCCAGGCTGGTTTTGCAGCAGCTCATGTACCGAGTGCTCCGCACGTGAAGGGGTGATCCACACGTGTGTTGGGCGCACGGTGCGCTGGTTACTGTGCATCGTTTGTATCTGTGAAAGAAAAGTGGGTGAACTCATTTCATATGGATAAAATTAAGAGCTCTAGGGGGCTTGTTTAAAGAATGTCTGTAGTTTGTTTGCAAGGTGTGAGCACAGAGTGAGCAGGAGACAGATCTTCGTAGCTTGATGGCAGCGTTTCTGTCCTGACGCGGTGTGAGTGTCAGGAATTGGCGGCTCAGAGACCCCCCGAGTACTTTTGCTGGCTGGGGGTCCATAACGTGGCTCCTTTTTGCCATGGATGAGTCAGACGTGGAGGACAGTAGCTCACCGGTGTCAGATTCTGGCTAAAAACCCCTTGAAACAAATTCTTTAGCTCAAGGGAGCTCAAGATTTGCAAGACCAAAAGCCTTGTTGGCAGCTCGTCAGCAGCCCTAGGGCTGCACCTGCTTTGCAGAGACATTTACGTAAATATTTCTGATCAGTAAGGCAGGCTTGTAACCGTACTTCCCTGTTCTCTTGGCTTCCCCGATGAATGAAGATGAATTGTTGCACGAGTTCCGCTGCCAGCCCCTGCTCGTGCCGTGGCCAGCGTTGCCATCAGCGCAGAGTGCGGCTGCAGGTCTGTTCTGGATCCTCTGCTGTTGCGACGCTGGTGCCAGGAGCCAGTGCAGGTTCTGGCGGGCCCGCGGCACCTCGAGCAGCGCCAGCAGCTCCATCGGCCGCCCGCGCTGCCCCCGTCCCCGGGCAGCTCTGCCGGTGGCCGCCGGGCTCTGGCGCGGTGCGTGCCTGGGGGGCAGGTGCTGGTCGGGCCCCGGGGCGCTCGCCCGGTCCCCAAGGCCGCCCCGGCGCTGGCTGCCCGGCCAGGCGCACACGTAGGAAACACCATTAGTCAGCAGGTCACCGGGGTTGAGTTTCCTCATGCGTCCTGTGCCAGGGCCATCACGTTGACTCTGGCTGCAGACCAAGCAGCAAATTGGAGCAAAAGAATTGCAGACAAAGGGCTTTTATTTATTAGTTATTAATGCTATTCAGTCGAACCAGTCTGAAATCATCGGTAGCTGGGATTTATTTTGTTTACATCAGGGGATTCCTGCTGGGGTTTTTGCCACCCTGCTCTGCTTTCCTCCTTCCTTTAAGGAAATGTTGATAATTATATTTTCTCAAAATATTCCAGGGTAGAGAAATACTGCATTCAGACTCTGAGCTTCTGTTCTGGAGTCAGTCAGATCTTGAGCTCACCCTCTGACTTGGTGCTACAAGCGGTTGAATTAAAATTTTGGATTTGAGTCTTGGGCAGCCACGGGGAAAGTCCTGTTTGGACGTGAAATGCTCCCAGATCACTGAATTTCACGTGGTGCCTTTCCTGGTGCCGCCGGGTCAGCCCGGAGGTGCAGCCCTGGCGCTGGAGCACAATCCGGGGGCTGGTTCTGGTGTCGGTGCTGGGCAGCGTGGGGCTGGGGCTGGACCCGCTGTGCTCTGGGGAAGCCTCTGTATTCGGGCTGGTGCTGCAGCCCTGAGCTGAGCCAGGGAAGAACAGTTTTGTTCCCTTCGTTGCCCTCTCTCACTTTTGCACTGCATCCCCTAAATCAAAAGCTGGGTGAGAAGGTGCCTGAGCAGGGGCTGTGGGGCCGGGCAGCCCCTGGCTGGGGAGGTTGCCTTCCCGGGGAGCCCTTCTCCCGTGTTCCACTTGTATTTAATAGAGCGTCTTCCTGAGGCAGCAGGCACGGGCTCCCGGCCGGGTGCTGCCGCGGCTCGGGCAGGTCCCTGCATGGTGTTCATCTTGGCAGGGTTTGCCCGGGCAGCCGGGCCCTGCTCTGGACCCGGCACTGGAGGGGACTGGGTCAGGCCGTTCTCTCCATGTGGTGCTGGGACTGCAGCAGGAGGTTGGTTGGACAGTGTCTTGCTTTCCGTCTGCTGCTGCGATCCTGGCGTCCCAGGAGACGTTGGGGTTGCTGCAGATGGCAGAGGAGCCAGGAGTTCCCTCGGCAGTTTGGTCTCAAGGGCTGAATGCGGGAGCAGCGTGTGGTTTGTATTTCAACAGTTCGTGCTGGAGCAAAGGGGTGGTGAGTGGAAGGTGCAGCAGGGCTGGGACGCAGGATGGGTGTCCGTCCGTGTGACCCCGAGGCCAACATCTCCCTCCCAGAAATGTGGTCACCAGCCCGCCCAGAGCCCTGGGCATGGGGAAGGCCGGGAAAGGGCCATTAATTGCTGTCGTGTTTCTCTTTCAGAGGAGAATGAGAAGCATGAGAAACTCCGACTGGAGAGGGAGCAGGAGCAGAAGAAGGCCAGCAAGGCCAGCGCGCCGCGGCTGAACAGCGCCCTGCCCTCGGAGGAGGCCCGCAGCGAACTGCTGGTGCCCATCTCACCCCCGGCGCCCCCGCCGCCCGCGCCCCTGGCAGCCCCCATCTCCGTCATCCCCATCCCTGTTGTCACCAGCCCCCCCCAGCAAGCAGCCCAGACCACGCTGTCCCCGCCGCTCGTCCAACGCCACCAGCCCCTCGTAAGCACTCCCAGTGTCACCAAGGAAGGACCGTCGGTCGCCCCGGTCATCCAGCGGCCGCCGGGCCCGCTCCTGCCGGACGGGAAAGCCGCCACCCCCCCGTCGGGCAGCCCGAAGCAGCTCCAGCACTACGCGGCGCCCGTCCTGGCCATCTCCCAGCACCATGTGGTCCAGCAGCCCATCCAGCCCCAGCCGCACCCCGGAGCAGCCCCACAGCTCGGTGCTCTGAAACTGGCTCCAGCAGAAGACACGAAACCAAATGAGCAAAAGAAGAGACCTGGAGGGTGAGTGCACCTTGTGTGTGGAGGCTGCTGAGAGGGACCAAACAAAACGATACCGAAAGCTGCATTGGCCTGGAGCAGCTACTGCTTTTGCAAAGAGTTGTCAGATCAGAAATGCCAAGATCTGTGGATGTTTGGATGTTTGTTTGGTTTTTTGATAGCAGGGTTTCTTAGCTTGGTGGTTTTTATTTTTCCCCCCAACTACACACCACAGGATTCTGTACAAGGATTTATTTTTCCAAGCCAGAGCTGTATTAGGAAGCGAGTCCCAGCACTGCCTGTCTGATCTCAGGTGGCATCTGCTGTTACATTTGGCAAAAGATCTCTGCTTGTACTGGTCAGGGAAATGGTGCAGCAAGGCACCAGGAACTTTCTTGAAAACTGGGATGTGACTTGGGAGGTTTTATTTCTCAGAGCAGAGATCACCTTAGCCGCTGTTTCAGTTTCTTAGTGCTGTAAGTGCTAAGGGCTTGTTCGAAACTCCTGCAGCTGGAAGGGACTCAAGGCTGTTTAATCTGTCCCTGCCCTCGGACAAGACTTGTGACTCTGATGTTGCTCCAGGTTAGTGTTTGTCTAACTTGTTCTTAAGGACTTCGGCTGGTGGAAGCTCTGTCTTCTCCTTAGGCGGTTGTTTCCAGACCACAGTATCTTAATACGTAGTCTGGTATTATTTCTCGTGGACTAGGGGAACAGATGATTCCCTTCTTCCCAGCAAGCTCTGCCCTGTGTCCCTTGGCCCTCACTGTTCCTCCCTGCGGGACCAGCCATCTGGATCCATTCAGTGCTGCCTTCAGGCCACGTTGTCCGGCCCTCAGACCATTCCCACTGCCCGCAGCTGGCAGGTGACTCTTGCACCGGTGGTTAACATGGTGTGAGAGTCCTGCGGAGGCAGAAAGTCACTCTGTGTGTCTTCCCTGTTCAGTGCAATAAGGCAAAGGTACCTGGGGAGTCGGGGCCGGGCTGGGGTCTGGCAGGAGCTCGGGGATGCCGCTGGACCCTCCTGCGTGCGGCCCGGCGGCCGCACCGAGATGGACCTGGCAGAGCTGGGGGCCCTGCAGCCCCCCCGTCCCCCCAGCCCCAGCAGGTGCCAGCGGAAGAGCCGCACAACACGCAGCCCTTTTGGGGTGGGACCCGCTGGAGGGAGCGTGTTGGCCAGGTCATTGTTGGCCTCGCCTCCTGCTCCTTCCTGTGGGGGCTCAGGATGTTGTTGTGTCAGGTCAGGACGTGGCAGTTCACTTTCTTTCCCCAGGTCCTCTGGTCCTTACGGCGTTTGCTCTGAGCTGTAGTGCAGAGCCGCTGTAACCGGTTGTGAGAGGAGTGTGAGCGCGGGGCCGTGAATTGGTGCTGACCTTCCCCGGGAACAGCCTCGGTGCAGGGAGCAGTGCTGTCAGTGTCATCTTGTGGGAGCAGCAGGAGATGTAAGATGCAGTGGACAAAAAAAGGGGTCACAGTGTCTTTTGGGATGCAGAGATCCCAAAATACAAGAAGGGAACAGCAAAAGTAACGTAGATAAGACTTTGTAAAGGTAACGGCCTTTGTAAAATGCCAATATAATTCCTTTAAGATAGACTGTGATCTTTAGAGCTTGTCTATAAAACACACAGCTGCAGAAATGATAAGTATATTTGTGCTTTAGTGAAGCGATGCTGCAGTGATGGTGCCGCGGGGGTGCCCGTGGGGGCAGGTTTGGTGTCCGGGCTGTCCTGGCAGCGGGACGGCCACGCTTGCACCGGCAAACCGCCTGTGCCGCCGTGCCGGGGCTGCTGCCGTCCCGGTGCCGGGGCAGCACCTCCGCTTGTCTGTGCCCGCAATCAGCGCTGTACCGTGCAGGGTTCCTAGAGCTCCTGGTGCAGGCACAGACACCTGTCTGATGCTGAGGTTTGCTGAGGGGCATTTGGACGGGTGACCCCAAGGGACGTGCTCCTTGTCTAGAGTCACTCTAGACTTGAGCACAGAGAGTCGCCTGCTTCAGCTTGTAAGTGTCTCGTGGGAAAAGACTGTCAAATACTTGTTTTTAAATACCTGAATGTTTATTAAATATTAGGCACCTCCTGAAATGCTCACCTCAATGTTGGTGTGTTTCCAGCCAAAGGCAAAGAATTACTTTGCACAGTGTATGGAAGATATTTGAAATCTCCACCTGTCTACTAATGTACTTTATCACTACTATAGCTAAAAAACAAAGATAACATGGATTTGTTTGGCTTTTCCTAAAAGTATTCCTGCAATTCGGAGGGAGGGACAGACCAGAACCCCCAAACCCAGGAGCTCGCCCTGGTTCTTCCTTTAGGCGTGACTGGAGGGTTCCTGGATTACTTCACTATTTATGCTCAGCTGTGTTATTTCAGGCACAGTAAAAAATGAAAGCAGTTTGAAGCATGTCTGCCAAGTCCCGTACACTTTAATTTGAATCTGCATAAATCTCACCCCACTGGAGTGTAGGCGTAGATCAGAAGTGGGTCAGAATCGGGGCTGTCTGGAACTTCCACACAGTTCGCACGTTGTCTTTCCCTGCGGACAGGAGCTGAGTCTGTGCATATAGACCCACGTTACAGCTGTTTGCTTCTTGTGTGCAGTACATGCGCAATGCTTATCCCGTGGAATATGCTTGTAAAGTATGGATTTTATCTTGATACAGGATAGGTAGAAATATATATGCAACTAATGTTAAACCAGCGATATCTGAACACCTCTCTTGCTTTTTAATATTTACCTGTATATCCTAGACACACACACACTGCTGAAAGTACAGGTTGAATGGCAGTAGTTTTAAACCTGACACTGAGTTTATCTTTGTTCTGTTTGGGTTACAGGGTTGGGACCAGGGAAGTACATAATAAATTGGAGAAGAACAGGTGCGTAGAAAGCCAGGGGCTTGATTGTTTGTGGGTTTTGTTTTTTTAATTGTAATTCACCTTCCTTTTTTCTTTTTGTTTTTTTTTTTTGGCTTAGAGTCTGTCAATATTTGTTTGGCTTTGATGGTTTTTTATTGTTTGTTTTCTAACAAATGAACAAAATTCTTAGTGACTTTTAATAAATCTTGCAGTGTTGCTTTGCTTTCTTACAGCTCAGTTCTGAATTCTGCATCTCTTGCTTCCCCATGTGTTTTACTTAGCTGCATAATTGCATTACAATAACCCTGCAAAGCCCTGATCCCGCAAAGTAAATCCCCACGTGCATAATGGTATAACTTCGCTTTTGATTGAAAGTAATAAAATAGCCAAGACCAGGGGTCAGTGTACAGTGTGAATACAGAATAAAGACCTGTTCCTGATCCAAAACTTGGACAAGCTAAATTGGAAATATGGTGAAAGTGGAAGCAACAGCACAGGGAGAAGAGATATTTCATTTAAGGTTGCACAACGGTTTCCTAAGAAAGCTGGGACTAGAATGCAGGCGTTGAACCCGCGTTCCTGCTGCGCTGAGCTGGGTCACTGTGAGCATGCAGGTGGGCTGGGGTGCTGTGCACATGTGTCAGTGCTTTGCTGGATTAAGGCACTAATTAAGCTCTCCTCCTCTGCTAAATTGGTTGCTGGTGTGTGCTCCCGCAAGCTGACAAACCACCTGTGTTTTCTTTAGACGTGCACATTTGAAAGAGTGCTTTGAGACATTGAAACGCAACATCCCCAACGTAGACGACAAGAAGACCTCAAACCTCAGTGTCCTAAGGAGTGCCTTGCGATACATCCAGGTACGTGGAACGCTCGAGGTGCTGGTGCTCACTGTGCAGGTCTTTGTCTACGCCAGAGAACGGTGCTGACTTTGCTTAAACCAGGTTACTTGTCCTCTGCCTGCCAAGGACAAAGGGGAGAGAAAAACTCCCATTCCTCGTCCTCCTCCCATGTGACTGTAGTCATTTGTAAACTCCAGATTTCTAGAACACTCAGATCTTGTAGGAATGCTGGTTTTGTGCAGTCTCCTTACACTAGAAGTTCTGGTTAACCACAGGTCAGCTGTACCTGCTGTGGTGATGCAGTGACAGATAATTCAGATGTCTTAAAGAGGGACGCAGGCTGTTGAAATTTAAGCTGCTCCTTTTTGGACTAAGGTGAATTTTAATCCCTACGTTTTGGGGAGGTTTTCTGTTTGCTTAACCAAAACAGACAGACTTCTGTGAAGGTTTTGAGTGCCTCACATTTTTGATGACATGGAGATACAAGTACGGGTCATTTGCGCAGAGGCAGGGAAGGACTGGAATTGGGGGTTGCAGCGTGAAGCTCTGGGTGGATGGGGTACCAAGAATGAGTCTGGGAGAAAGTAAAATGCAGTTGTGGTGTTTGCAGGTTGGGTGAAGTGTTAGTTTTTGCTTATTGTTTTTTATCTCATATTTGACACTGTCAGCGGTTTCGTTGACTTTGTGCATTGATTTGTTCTTATGCAGCATGTTTTCCATATTTAATATTTGTAAAAGTGGTTAATGGTAGCACAAAAGAAATTCTTAGAGATGTCCTCTGTGACTGTGAAATCAATAGCATGCAATGCAATTAAAATTCATCTGCAAAATGAAAGAGTTGCTGAATTTATAGCGCACATGAAGAGAGCCAGTAGACCTAATACATTTTGGCTTGGAATAAAGGGTGCTGAGGAATGTTCGCCATGGGCTTTTCTACAGTAAAGTCTCTTCTTTTTTCCTCTCTTTCTTCCCATTTTCTTCAGTCACTCTCAAACACCATTTCATTCCTGTGTTCAGAAGTACTGGACATTGATTACTTGCATCAGCTTTACTTTGGAGAGTCAGTAATTCCTCATGACCTTTCAGAGTTAGACCAGCTCAGCCCTTTTTATCAGTTTTCACTGGCAGCTTCTCTTGCAGAGCCTTTGGTTGGGGCAAATTCCGGCGGTACCCAGCCACTGGGGGTGGCAGACAAAAGGAAAAGATCTGTGTTGCTCAAAAAGGTCGTTTTTGGAGACGTGGTTGTGTTGTAGCCTAGTGGACATTAGAAGAGATCTGAGCCTTGCATTTGATTTGGGGTGAGCTGGTGTCGGTCGAGATGAGGGGCACGATCGGGGACTGCGCGGGGCTGGGACGCCTCTCACAGCCCAGGGGAGGTGAATCACAGCCTCGTCTGCGGACAGGAGCACAGAATTAGTCATGATTACCAGAAGGAAACAAAGGAAACGTTGCCTGCTTGGCAGCAAACTGTGCACCACACTCAGTGTGTTCCACGAAACAGGCTTGGTGCTCACTGCTCTCCCTTGAAAAGAGAACAGGGGAATTGTGCAGAGGAGATTTAAAAGTAAAACCTCTTATTCGCAATATAGCAAAGTACTTTTTCACAAAAGGGGAAAAAAACCACCAAAAAACCAAACCCGAAGAGTCCTGCAGAGGAGGAGAGCAGCGTGCGGCCCTGGAGCTTGGCTCTGATCTGCACCCGCGCAATGTGACCCTGCACTAATTGTTCAGCATCTCCTCCTGCAAAATCCTTTTCCCTTGTTCCAGCTGGAACTTCTTAGAAACAGGCTATTTGTTTCCTCGGCTGGATTTAAATATTTGTATCTGCATCAAATCAGATAAGACAGAAAGTCAAATTTTGAACTTCCCATGGAGCTGTCATTGTAATTTATCCTTAGAGTTGGGCTTCTGCTCTGCAACAGTAAATTAGAATCTCTGCAATTAAACACGCTGTTGCACAAGGGAAATCAGGCTGAAGGCAGCTGGAAGTCAGTAATCATTTCAACGGGTGACGCTGCGGGGCGGTGCAGGCGGCTGTGGGTGGCAGGGCTGGGCTGTCCCCGCGGCCACGGCACCGGGTGTTCCCCGCGCAGAGCCGGTGGCTGAGCACACGTGTCACTCGGGGCACCTCGCCTGTTGCTCTGCGCTTTCCTCCCTGCAAAACATGAGTGAAAATGCTGGAATGGCTTTTGGAAGGTTTCTAAAATGTGTGAAGTGACGTGGCAAAAATGCAGTGGGAAGCAAATGCGGTTTGCTCTGAGAGAGCAGAGAGGGGGACCGTGACAGGTCTGTCATGGCACTGAGGGGACCTGCTCCTGTGTCCCTGCCGCTGGGTGTGGGGACAGAGCCCCCCACGGGGCCGTGGGGACACGCCGCAGCCGTGGCGGCCGTGCGCTGGCTCTTTGCATTTGGTTCTCTATTAGGGATTCCTTGCCCTGTAGGAAGTGGTGTAATCGCCTTAGTTGGAAGCTAATTGAAGCCCTTAAGCAAGACTGTTTTCTCTTCTGTGTTGTCAAACTGTGCCTGTCACTATGGTACCTGAACACCTTCCAGTTTCAGGGGTTATTTTCTATTACGTGTTTAGTGTAAAATGACATCCAGGCGATTTGCTCCCCAGGTGACATCAGGACAGCCAAAACGAGAGAGCTCGGGAGCAGCGCAGCCGCAGCCCGGCAGGTTCGGATCACACCGCCAGTCTGGCTGGTTTGCCAGTTGGAGACAAGTGCTGACTAAATGATCAAGTGCTTACAAAATATTAGACAAAGCTGAGCTTCCCAGGACGTGCAAAAGGCACAGATAAATCCTTTGAAGATGGCAAAGCAGAGTGCTGCTGCGATCCAGGTGGCTGCATGTGCTGTGCAGATATTGCAAAAGGGAGGAAAGTGCTGTGATTGTGTTGGGGCTTGGTACTGCAGAGGAGTCTTTGCTCTGTCCGAGAAACACTTTGCTCACAAACTCATACAGGTCATTTACCAGTCCTGCTTGCTGCTTGTACTGTTAGAGATAGAAAAGAGCTGGGATGAACTTATGATTTATAATAATTTGCCATTTCTTGCCGCAGGGAGGGTTGAATTTCTGTCTGCCCAGGAGCTGGCTTGGGCACCGTACCCCACGGACCGACACCAGCTGAGAACTTGTCTCTTGGGCTGTGCCTGTGGTCTTCCCAGGAGTCACCCGGGTACATTTTTGTTGCAAATCAGTCTTTTGGTTTTTCTGGTTGTGTGCACTTAGAGAAATGTATAAATAAGTGGCAAAGCCATTTAGAAGTCACAAGACCCTTGGTAATGCTGAAGTTTGGCTTCAGGTGTTACACAGGTGGAGGACACTACAAACACGCGGTTCCTGCTGTCGGAGGATGCTGAACCACAGACAGACCCCACACATCCGACCTTGGCATTTGGTCTTGTCTGAACAGCAGAGCTCATTTACATTCAGGCACTGTAGTGGCTGCGTTATTGATCAAAATGCGTAAGCCAAACTGATGCTGAATCCAGTTAAGTTCCCCACCTTGCAAAGTATAGCTGTAGCTGCTAATTTTATTCTGTGCCAGCCACAAGGTGAATATACTTGTCTTCTGTAAAACTTGCTGGTAAGACCTGTGTCCGTGAGTGCTTCCAGTGCCTCCATCATGTGAGCAGCGCTCACATGCCAAGCAGCGCTGCTTCGTCGTGTTTACCTGACCTGATCAATTGATTCTATCTTGTCTAATTAGCCTGAATTTTGTTGCCAATAATAAAGGCTTCCAGCAACAATAGGCTGTGGTCATGCAACATGGTGTCATCTGGAGATTTCAGGAAGTGATGAGAAATGAGACCTTTAAAAAACTAGTGTTCAGTAAAGTAAAGCAAGTTGAAAGCTGCTTAAGAATATGCAATGGGTAAGAATTAGTATGTGGGGCTGATCTTCCCCTGGGTTGGTGGGAGTTGTTCACGCACAGCAAGTGCAGTGTCTGGTTCTTGCCCTTAATGGATTTTAGCATCAGAGGCACGACGTGGGGCTCCATCGGTGTGGGAGACGGGGGCTGCCGGGCCCTGGGCACCCGCGTGCCTGGCCAAGCCGACGGCCTTTCCAGCGCCCCTTGTGTTTCCAGCACCCGTTGCATTTGCAGGGCCAGTTGTGTCTCCGGGGCCAGTCATGTTTTCGTAGCTCCCAGCACCAGCCCGGGCTGTGCTTTGTGTGCGGCAGCACTGACGGGGTGTTCGCTTTGCGTGACTTGCGCGGTCACTGAGCAGCAGAAACGTGGGATTCCCTGGTGAAGCAGTTTGGTGCCCGAGCTGGCGCGGCTGCCAGAGCTGCCGCTGAATCGCCGCCTGTGCCGTCCCTGGGGCTGCAGCACGCGTTGCTGCTCCGGCCCGGGGCTGTTTGCAGGACCGGCCTCAAAACGCATCGTGCAATAGAGTTTAAAAATGCCCAGTGTTTGAACCTTGTCGAGTGAGTGCAAGCTATTTTGTAACCTTTGCCAAAAGGGATGGTGTTTGTTTTTTTTTCAACAGTGTCTTGCTTGTGACTCATGTGACAGTTTGGAAAGGGTAAAGAGAATTATAAATACTATATGTGCTTTTTAAAATTGTTAGAGAACCTACATCTATCATACTGCTGTCATGTAAGCAGTAGTTTGAGGAAGGTTGTAAAAGCCAAAACAAGCCGTAAGTGGAGCACAGCGCGGGCGTCGCGGTGCTGCGTGCGTTGTTGCCCGTTCAGTGCCATCGCTCGTTCTGGTTGTCACCCGCTGTCAGGAGCAGGAGGGGACAGAGCGCGTGTGACGTGACAAAGTGGTGACGAGCACAGCTGATTGCGTGGGCTTCATTTTGTGTGTCATGTTGCAGAAGTCACCTGCCTTTAAAACAAAGCAAAACCCCCAAACAAACAAAAATTCCCACAGACATAATAACTGTTCGGTTGGGTTTGTGTTTCTGTTCTGTGCTGAGAGCCCGGTGGGGACGAGCCGAGGGCCCCTGGCAGGAGCTACAGGGGTGGTTTGGATTCCTGTTGTTGGCAGTAGCAAAGGTGTGCGTTGATGCTCTTCTAAAAATACAGTGAAGCAGTTACTGACCAATTAAAATTGCAAACAAATAGTTGCAATTAAACAATCATTGCGTGTGCCTGAGTGCAGCAGAGTTGAGCCCACGTTACACAGTGCTCTGCAGCCCTGGTGTTGGTGGCAGCGTTGCTAGACATTCAACTGCAAAATAATAAATGAGAGGGATTTTGAAACTGCTGTACAGCAGCAGGAAGGTGGTATCAGCTTAATCTCCTTTTGTCGTGTCGGTGTTACTCTGATGTGATAGAAATACTGATAAAACATGCTTTGGAGGATGTGGAAGTATGAGTAAGGTTTTTACAAGGCTCCCTGTCTCAGTTGGCATTTATCAAAAATTAATAGCGACTCTGATCCAGCTCGTGCCCTGGACTTGCCCTGCCGATTCGCTGGTTTTACACACTGTTCTGTGTGCAGCTGTGACGTCGTTTTTGTCTCTTTGCTGTCACCACGGGGAGGACCCATGTTGGGTGACCTGGTGAAACAGTGAAGCTGCTTCTGCGCAGGGTGCTAACATGTGCATCACATAAACCAGAATAAATGGGTATTTTTTTTTCCAATTTCTTTTTCTTTTAGTGGTCTTTCTCATCTTTTACATCATTGCGAGTTAAAATACTATATCAAGTTTACGTTTAGAATATCCCTCTCACTGTGGAATTCTTACTGTTTTTTTAGTCCCTCTTGGTGCCATACTCTTCGTTCACAGGCAGTCAGTACAGCACCCATGGGAGAAAACACAGGCTGCGGTCTGATGGTGAGGGCGTCAAGCAGGGGCTGTTGGTCCCGTCATGCTGAGACACACCTTGATCTGAATAACCAGGCTGCTCAGGTCATCTCGGGACAGCAGTTGGGGAGAACTTTGACAATTCTGGCTCTGTGTGAAAGAGGAAGGTGGATGCTGAGCTGTTGTCTGTACAGGTGGGTGTGAGCTGGTGCCATCTGTCGGGCAGGTACCTCGTTACTCACTGTACTGGTATTTTAGAACAGGAACCAGCTCCCTGGGGGTGATCGTGCAGGTTCCTGCGGCATTAGAAAGAACAACTCTTCATTTTGCTCCTCTTCCCAAAAGGCTGAGACCTTTGAGAGGAAAGCATCTCTGAAAGAAGATTGATTTCACTGTGCAAACGCTCTGCAGTGATGTTGGTGCTGCACAGGCTGGCTGGGTTTGCAGAAAGCCGGTCGATACATTCTGCTTTTTCAGAGTAGTGTGTGTGGTGACTCGATGGCACCTTCCTGTCATTTCACGTTTGGGGATTTCTGGTTTGTGACCTGTCCTGGGCAGTCTCAGCCCAGCAGGACATGCGGTGCCACACGAGGAGCCTCAGCCCTGGGACCGGCTCCACGAGCTGCGGTGCCAGCCCCGTGCCGGCGGTGTGGGGACGGTGACACCGCGGGGCCGTGCCAGCCCCGTGCCAGCGGTGTGGGGACGGTGACACCGCAGGGGCCGTGCCAGCCCCGTGCCGGCGGTGTGGGGACGGTGACACCGCGGGGCCGTGCCAGCCCCGTGCCGGCGGTGCGGGGACGGTGACACCGCGGGGCCGTGCCAGCCCTGTGCCGGCGGTGTGGGGACGGTGACACCGCGGGGCCGTGCCAGCCCCGTGCCAGCGGTGTGGGGACGGTGACACCGCAGGGGCCGTGCCAGCCCCGTGCCGGCGGTGTGGGGACGGTGACACCGCGGGGCCGTGCCAGCCCCGTGCCGGCGGTGCGGGGACGGTGACACTGCGGGGCCGTGCCAGCCCCGTGCCGGCGGTGTGGGGACGGTGACACTGCGGGGCCGTGCCAGCCCCGTGCCGGCAGTGTGGGGACGGTGACACTGCAGGGGCCGTGCCAGCCCCGTGCCGGCAGTGTGGGGACGGTGACACTGCGGGGCCGTGCCAGCCCCGTGCCGGCGGTGTGGGGACGGTGACACTGCAGGGGCCGTGCCAGCCCCGTGCCGGCAGTGTGGGGACGGTGACACTGCAGGGGCCGTGCCAGCCGGCGATGGCAACCTCGGCACCTCAGCATGGGCAGAGATTACCACTCAGTGCATGGCTCTGATTCGCGGCCTTGCTCGGGCGCTGGGGAGCTGAGTTTGTAGAGTACGAACAAAGGGAGCACCGTACCCGGGACCCATCCCAAACTCCGCTCTGTCTGCCACAGTGCCTGCTGTGAGATGCCTCCAAGAAAAATACAAAAATTGTGCAGCAAGATGTAGCGATAGCATGTCTCCATGTTAATCTGCTCGTCTCTGGCAGTCACAGAGCTGGCCGTAGCTGCTTTTGCCCTCCAGAGCTGCTGTCCCCGAGTCATCACATAGCTCAGGAAAGGCTTGCAAGGGTCCCACATCTAGCAGTTGTCGTTAAAAATAATTGCTCCATGAAATGCAGCACACTTTATTTTTGCTTGAAGAAAATTATTACAGTTGTACCAGAGACGTATTTCCCACAGCAAACAAATTGAAATAATTTAGGATAATTTTCTGAATAACAAGCACTGCAGTATTTTGGGGTCTTTTGGGCATCCGGAATCCATTAGCATCATAAAATGTCTCGACTGTTTGAAAAACTAAAAATAGGAAAACCAAAACACACAACCAAACTTAACACCTAGTCATTGCAAATAGTACTTTAATTCTTTTAACTTTGAGTGTCTCTAAACCTTGAGAGTCAGATCTGCTAAACTGGTAGAAGCCAGCACGGTTCTGCGGATTAGCTTTCCATGCTCTGTGTCTGTCCTGTGTCTTCCAGTCATTTGCTGCTCCTTTTTGGATTTATTCTTTGTCTTCCTGATTTGGATTCTTCCTGCCCTCCACGCTGATAACTGTTTGTTCTTTGTGCAGAGTGGTGCTTCAGGTCCTCTTGGATCAGCAAGGCCAGTGCAAATAGCCTTGTTCCAGCTGGAATTTTGTTCCAGAGATTGTAGCCCAATGTCTTTTTTTTATCAGGAGTTTTGAGTGCTAACAATGTGCAAATAGTAAATGTAAATAACAATGCATGTTCTAATTTTCCCACGATTTCTCTGCTCCAGGCAGATTTCCTTTTCTGTGAAGTATTTCAGTCTAGATCCTCATCTCTGCCCCTGCAGCTGTTACAGATGGATCCGCGGTGGGGCACAGAGCCCCGTGGTGACAGCCCACTGAGCGCTGGTCACGGCAGGACCCCTCCCCACGGCCCCCAGCGTCTCGGAGCTTTGGCTTGAGCCCGTCATGATTCTGTACTGTATTTGGGGAAAGCCCGACTGTAATCGTGGTCTGAGCATAGGCTCTCGAGGGAGCCACGCGGTTGCTGCGGTGGTGCCGTTGTGCCGCAACCTCTATTTTCCCATTGGTGGTACCAGGTTAGCGCATCCGGCGCTGCTGCGGGATTTCATCTCTAAGAACCAGCTGAATGAAGCAGTTCCCATGGAAACTGTGGCTTTGGTTCCCATGGCAACCAGCAGGTTTGGCACAGGCAGGAGGTACCGCCGGCACTGCCGTTTCCTCTGCTGCCATGGGTGGGACAGACCCCAGCTGACACCCAGACTGATCAGTAGGAATATTCCAAGCCATTAGCGCCATGCTCCATCTTTAAGGAGAGTCAGGATCTCCCGGCTGGGGTTTTTGGGAGCCGGGACAGAGCCCTGTCCGGGGCAGTTCGGTTCGGACTCTCTCCTGCCGTTTGCCGCGGCCTCGGGGCCTTTCTGCCTTTTCTCCCTCTCTCCCTGGATCGACAGCTGGGACCAGGTGCTGCTGCCTGGCACTGGCTGCTCGGTGCGGACAGAGCTCCTGAGGAATTGTGTTGAGTATCTCTTACTTTATATTCTATTTCCATTTTATATATAGTATTAGTGTCATTAGTGTTATTTTGTTATTTTATTAAAGTGTGTTTATCTCAATCCACAACTTTCTCCCTTCCCCGGCTCTCTCCCCTGTTTGGGGTGTGGTTGGGGATGAGCGCGCGGCTGCCGTGGTTATATTGGTTGCTTGGGTTAAACCACGACAGCGATGCAAACCCCAGAGTGTTGATAACACAGGCGAGCGTGGCAGCTCTGCCCACGCAGTGGCGGGGCCTGGGCGATTTGGGGACGGCAGGTTCCTCGGAGCCCCCGTCTCCTGCCGTTCCTGGTAACAACATCTGTGGCGCCAGGTCGAGTGTCCTGCGCGCGCGGGCCCGCGGCAGCCCCTGCAGGGACAGGCCCTTTCTGAGGCTGCAGCTTTGTTCCCGTTGTCTGCAGGACTTGCGGCTGCCCGTGACCTGCGGTGCTCCTCGACCTCCAGCCCTGCAGCTCCTGCCGTGCTGCACACCCAGAGCAAAGGGCTGAAGAATCCGATTCAAAAGGGCAAATCACTTTCATGATTGCTCGTTGATGAGGAATTTTTAATCAGCGAATGCCATGTAATAGAAGAAAACAGCTGAAATACGCTTTTGGAAAAGCTCATAATTGGAAGTGTGTTTTTAAATTGCTAATATCGTGTTTATATGGGGAGCTTTTTAGTAAGACCTTTTAAACCTCACTGATGCCAACTACAGGGCTAGCACTATTCTTGAGGCAAGCACAGAGAAAGCATTGGGACCATTACTTTCGATCTTGACATAAGAATAAGCAATTTAATTACAGCCAGCTATAAAATGGAAAATTCTTTAACAGTGGCTGTTACTGCGGAGTGACAACAGTAGTTTGTGTCTGATTTGTTTACCAAATAATGGCAAGTGGGATGCACACAAGGGCCAGATAGCTCTGAAACAGCCAGAAGAATGGGCACAAAGGAGCAAAACGTTACAGCTCTACCTGGACGCGTTTTACAGCAGCGTGACTGGTAACAAAACCAGCTTTGGACATGGCACTGGCCAGGTTCGTGTAGGTTATATTTGTCTTTGTTCTCCTTTTATTTATTTTTGTTCCATCTGTCTTTAGACTTTAAAGAGAAAGGAAAAAGAATATGAACATGAGATGGAGCGGCTGGCAAGAGAAAAGATTGCTACCCAGCAGCGACTGGCAGAATTGAAGAACGAGTTGAGCCAGTGGATGGACATCTTGGAGATTGACAGAATTATTCGACAGACAGTTCAGCCAGAGGATGACCAGGCATCTACCTCGACAGCATCAGGTACCCCTAATTACTATCTTCTTGTAATCATCACAGTACGTCATTGACACAGTTATAAAGTGGTGATGGGGATCTTCATTTAGCACCATCAAGGTTTCTCTGCATTCAGAACAAAGTAGAAGGTTTTCAGGTGTTCTGTAGTCATTGATGTTGTGTGACTGCCACTTGTGTGAAGTAAATTGAAATTGTGCATCAACATCAGGTAGATGCAAAGTGCAGGTTTGCATGTTCAGTCAGCTGGTAAATCACATGGAGCTCCCTGCGTTCAAAACTTAGTTCTCCTCTTGCACAACTGTGCATCTCTGCTCGTTAGAACTGAGCGGTGTGTGAGCATCCTGATGTACTTGAGCTTGGACATGGGAAGGTGTGCAGCCGCGTAGAGAAGGAGGAATCAGTACAGGAAGGATCACCAGAGTATTTGCACAACTTACTGAGCCTTCACGTTGTGTGAAAAGGATTCCCGGTGAAGATGAAATGATGCTGTTGAATCCCTGGCATGCCGTTTCCAGTGAGATGTTTGTGAGACAGGAGAGCGCAGGTGTTCTGCACACCGGGATCTGCAGCAGGAGGAGCAGGCAGGCAGTGGATGCGCGGTGCTTTGCTGTTCGGAGAGGGGAGGCTGCAGCAGTTCCTTCAAATCGTGGCAGCATTTGCTCTGGGCCCTCCAGGCAGATGATACGGCAGGTTCCAGGAAGGCAAAACCTGAGCTTTCGAATTCGTTCATGCTTGTATCGGGCTCATCACCCTCAAGCATTCCGGCAGACTCAGGGTGTAGGCTGATGGAGTTGAGAGTAGGAGTGTCAGCCGTCCGCCTCTCCTGCCGGCCTCTGCAGAAAACCATCGCTTCAAGCTACTCTTAACCACAGAGCTTGCACAAGGGGAGCATCTTCCCTGGTTTTCCTGCTGCTTCTATAACTTCTGAGATTTTTAATCTCTGCTGCATGGCTGGCTTTAGAGCAGGCAGTGCAAGATGCCCTGCTCGTCTTCCTGATCTCCACAGGGTCTGCATGTTCTTGCGTTGCTTTGGGTGTTCGCGGGCTGCATAAGAGTCCGTTTTCCAGAACCAGATGAGCTTGCTGACATGTTTCTCCATGGCTGTTTCCTTCCTGCTCTGGGAGCAGACGGGGTGGTACCGGCCGGTGGAACAACGGGACAGGAAGGGAAATGTTCCTCTTCCCAGCAGGAGCCCTTGGCAGCCCAGACAGCTCAGCCCCAGTGCTTTCCCTCTACCCGTGCCCATGTTGCTGCCCTTGCTGGGTGGGCGCTGAGCCCTCTCTGAGCATCCTCCCGCTGGACCACCCGCCGAGCCTGCCTGGGGAGGACAGGGGTGTGCTGCCCGCAGCAGCTCAGAGGAGCCCGCCGTGCCGTGCTGTGCCGTGCCATGCCATGCCACGCCGCTTGCCTGTAGCTCAGGAACTCTGCTTGCCGTTGTCTCTTCTGCCTCTGCTGCCTTTTAGGGAGGCTGGTTAGTCTAGTTTGTGCCCTGCCTGCTTTTTTATGGGAGTGTCTTCATTTCTTCCAGAGGGTGAAGACAACATGGATGAAGACATGGAAGATGACAGGCCAGTGAACTCGTTACCCAAACTCACCCAGCGCCAGCACCCAGAGCTCCTGAAAGCCGTCCCTTCAAACGCTGCTTCCCACCACCCGGCCGTTCTGCCTCAGCACCTCTCCATCCAGCAGAAACAGCCCCCCGCGCACGCACAGCCTCCCATCCAGACACAGGCACTGGTCCAGCCGCAGGCGATCGTCCCTGCACAGACTCACATCGTGGCGGCTTCGACCGTGCAATCGACTGTTATTGCCCACACCGCCACTACCCACGCTTCGGTCATCCAGACTGTCAACCACGTGATTCAGGGTCCACAGACCAAGCACATTGCTCACATTGCACCTTCCACCTCCAGCCCCGTGCAACTCACCACTGCTGCTCAGCCCATCGGCCACATCACTGTGCACCCGGCCACCATCAACCACATGGCCCACCTGGGCCAGCAGCTGCCCCTGTACCCGCAGCCCGTGGCCGTCAGCCAGCCCGTGGTGAGCCACATCGCGCACACCATCTCGCACCAGCAAGTGAACGGCACCGCGAGCCTGGGCCCGCCGGCCGTGATGGCCAAGCCGGCCGTAGGAACCCAGGTGGTCCATCACCCGCAGTTGGTCGGGCAGACGGTCCTGAACCCGGTGACTATGGTGACCATGCCGTCGTTCCCTGTGAGCACGCTGAAGCTGGCCTAGAGGGGCTGGCCCGACGGCCAGGGCTTTGTTGGGAACCGTTGCTAAACTCCGTACATTCCAGCCAGGCCGGACTCGGCGGGACAGCCGAGCGGCGGGACGGGCTGGGCCGCGCAGCCACCGCCACCGGGGACGCGGCCTCTGCACTCGGGTTTTGCTAATCTGAGAAAACTTCAAAGACAGTCGTTCATGGTGATTTTTTTTCCTTTTATGTGTAATCAGTGAAATATGGATATGATGTTCTTAAGACTTTTATTTTCCCCTTTTATGTGTTGCTTCTTTGTAGAATAAAAAAATGCTGATCTCTTTATTGAGACGTTGCGTAGAATGGGAAAAAAAATCATAGAAGTCTATATTTATATATATGTGTGTATGTGTGTGTATATATATGTATATACATATATATATAAATATAACATTTGAAGAAGGCCTTTTGTAAGGTTGATTATTTTGCAGGATTATTAGACAAAACTCATTTTTGGAGGAAGAAGACAGAGTGTCCTCTCTAAACAAGAAACTTTAAGATAGATGGTTTGGTGGACCAGGGTACATATACAGTGACAAAATGAAAAAAAGGTAAACCATGTTAAAGATATTTCCCATCAATACATTACATTTCAAAGAACCATCTAAAATCACTGTGACTTGTTATGGCATTTTAAGGAAATTCTCTGTCCTGTCTAATAAAAGGAAAAAGAATACACAACCGGACTTCATTTGTTGCAGTTTTATAAATGACTTGATTTTTATAGCTATGTCAAAAAAATAATGTTTTTTATTATTTTAATGTTTGACAGTGTTTTGTTTGGATTTTTTGGGGGAGGGTTTTGGTTTTTGTTTTGGCTTGGTTCTGCTGATGCAATAATAGATTTTCAGATCTCTGTGCACGGCACTTGGCTGTCAGGGCTCCTTCTGCCAGTCCCACGCTCCAGGTTTCTTGGGTTCGGTTTTGTTTTGCAGATATTTTGTGCTGGCAACTTGCAATATGTTTATCTGGCCTGATAGAGCAGAACCCAGGACGAGAAGACCAACAGAAATGGATTCGCTGGATGGGCCACTTTTCTTTGTTAGTTTGTTCCTGAACTGACCACGTTTTAGTGTGGGAGTCAGTGGCTAGAAAAGGGATAAAAGTGTGTGTGGGATCTTCCAAAGTGCGGGTTTGACGTCTTTTTGTCCTCTGGGGGAACAGATGGCTCTAGTCTGGTCCAGGACCACTGTTTACTCCAGGAGATCGGTGTGCATGAGCTGTGTTGCAGTGAGATGTGCTCCAAGGAGCAGCCCCAGTTCCCCTGCCAGCCGGGTTTGGGGGTCAGTGCTGGCTCTGCCTGCCCGGGCGCTGCTCGGGATGTGTTTCATTGCTGACCGAGTGTTGCGGTCCTTGCACCATGCTGTGTGTAGTGCTGCTATTAACCATCTCTTTTCCATCTTCCTCTCTAAAACCAAATCCTCCGCGGTCCTTCACGCAGGCACAATTCGCGCTGTAGCCAGCGGCCGTTCCTGGGGCAGGACGGGAGGACGGTCCCTGCAGGACCTGCCCAGAGACCGTGGAGGTGCAGCTGTTGGGAGGATGAGGACGAGGAGGAGGAGGTAAGGTGGGGCTGAGCACCCTCACGGTCTGGCCGCCTCTGGCTGCTTGTGGGTCGAGATCTTCCGTATCCAGCCGTGGTGAAGGTTTTTTAAGAAAACTTGCCCGTTCTGGACCATTGTGTGATGGTTGGAACGGTGCTGGAGGCAGGAGTGAGTGCTGCGGAGCTGAGCGCGGTTGTGCCTTCTGAGCAGAGCGGCTGAGAATTGCACTGAATCTCTTGATAAAGCCCTGGGTTGCTCTCTATTTAACACTTTTTTTTTTTCTTGTATCCTTGATTCCAGGAAGCTCTTGCCCATGTTGCTAGCACAGTTACTGTAGCAGAATGGACAAACCTTTAAGAATTCTTTATCCTTAAACCACATTTAAACATGTCACTTCTAGTGCATCATTAGTGCTGCGGGGAAGCAGAATCGACGGGGCTTTATCATCTCCTTGTACATGCTGGTGCCTTCCCAAGGATGTTTTGTGTATCAGTATTTCAGAGATCAGTGTTGGGTATAAGAACAGTTGTTCCTCATCAGAAACTCTTGAAAATTGAATATTTGCAACAATGTCAACTCCCTTCTTAGGGGAAACTGCGTGGCTTTGCCTTCTGTAGCTGTGTTAGGAGGGGAGGAAGCATCTTTCTGCCTTTCTTTACTGTTCCAACACATGAAATACCAGATTTGAGGCAGGAAGCCTCATTTCTAGTGCAGAGTGGCTGAGCTGGCTGCAGAAGCCCGGTGTGGGAAATGGGGCCGGCACTGGTGCTGGCGGGATCCGCCGTGCCGGTGCCGCTCCGTGTGCCGGCGCTGGCGGGATCCCCCGTGCCAGTGCCGCTCCGTGTGCCGGCGCTGGCGGGAGCTGCGGATCAGCTGGTGCAGGTCATTCTGCTCCTGCCACGTGTGGTTTTGCGTGGCAGCTCATTTCTGCACCAATGAGCCCACTCCCGCCTTAGCGCCGTCGGCTGCTCATCCCGAGCCGCCCCGGCAGCCGGCGGGGACCAGACACGCTGCTCCGCGGTTTCCGCGGTACAAGGTGCAGGGGATGGAGAGGAGTTCCCGTTTTACCCAACACGGGGGAGTAAGCTTTCCCGTGGGTTATTGAACGGCCGTTACGGGCCGGTGCTGCTGCCGAGCTCCTCATCCCTTGCTCCCGGTGGCTCAAAGGTGCCGGTGTCCCCCGGCTCTTGTGCGAGTCCCGCAGCTCCGGGGTCCTCTGCCCTGCGCGGTGCCGTTATGTCCCAGTCTGTCACTGGAGCTCAGCTCCACTTGACCGCTGTGTCCCTTGGGGCCGGCCTGGGGCTCATCTGCCTTCTCCACAGCCACCGGAGATGGTTCTTTGGGGGTTTTTTGTTTGTTTTTCAGTCAGCAAACTTCTCTCTGTTCTGTGGGGAAAAGAGCAAACCGCAGCCCTGCTTTCCCCGCATCCGTCATTCCTGCTCAGAAACCTGGGGTTTACGCTCATGCTCGCAGAAATCATGTTCAGTACTGTATAACAAGGGGCACTTTAGAAATGTCTCTCCTCCTTTGATATATGTGTTTTCCCTATGGAGAAAGCTATATATAAATATATATATGTACACTTTGGGATTCAGAAGATCTAATTTGTCCCCCAAAAAATCAATAAATATGAAGTTTACAAGAAATCTCTTCTGTTGTTGAATAATAGTAGTTATTGGTAACCGTGGGTGTGGGTGAGACTGGGCCGCTCCTGCCCCGTGCTGCCCGGCTGGAGCCGCTGCCGCCCTCCGCCGTCCTCCGGTCGCTCGGGATCTAAACCCCATCGGGTGGGGAGGCCGAGGGAGATGGAAGAGTTTAGAAAAGGCAGACGTGACCAAAAGTCGTTATAACCATGTTTTGCACGGTAGCAGGTGGACAAGCAGTAGGCATTTTTGAATTCCCAACTCGTGAGCCAGGTTTTAAAGCCCTGCTGAGGGTTACGCTCCTGTCCTAGTGCAGGGTGAGGGGTTGTCTTGCTAGAGAAACCTTGGTGTCATTCAGAGTAAAACAGCCTCAGTTGTGCCAGCGGGGCTGGGGACACGGTGACTTGGCCGGGGCACCGTGGTGGCAGCTGCCAAGGGCCACGTCTGCAGGTTTTGACTTGCACGTCTCAGGCAAAACCCGCGCTGGTCTCAGGAGAGGCTGAGCAGAGAGCTGGGGATGCTGGGGATGCTGGTGCTGCCCGTGCGGGGATGCTGGTGCTGCCCGTGTGGGGATGCTGGTGCTGCCCGTGCGGGGATGCTGGTGCTGCCCTGGGGTCATGCAGAGCCGCTCCCAGCCCGGCTCCCAACGGTGAAGGGTCGTGCAAACTGCGTCCTGTAAAACAACTCACTTTGGTTTGAGTCTGAGCTGGGCCGCTGCCTTCAGCCTTCCTGTCCAGCAAGGCCACTTTCTGCTGCCATTTGGTTTGCAAAGAGCGTGAGGGACGGACACGGAGCAGCGGCCGAGGCACCGGCGGCTGTTTCACCAGCCCCAAGGTTGAGCGGTTTGGATGAGTTCGAGAGCTGACTTGTGTGTCCTCTCTGCAGGGGCTTCTGCTCTTTTAAAATACACAATCTGGGTAGGAAACGCACCCCAAGTAATTGGCATTCAGCACGTTACCGTGCGAGTCCAATGACTGGCCAGGCTGCTGCCTGCTGCGTTGGACTATTTGTCTCTTTTTCTTTGTTTTGATTAAAAGTGGCCTTCTGTAGCAAAAGAATAAAAGAAACAAAAAAAACGTGAAATGCCTTCGAGTGGTTTAGGTGGAGGTGAGACTTGCTGCTTGTGTTGGTGTGGTCGTCCGTCTGCACGCTCGTTTATAGACGTATAGACATTCAATGCAAGACTTGATCGTGTCTCCGGTTTTTGTATATAGCCTGTGTCTCTTTTGGGCTGATTCGCATCCTGAATGGACTTTTTGCATTAAAAAAAAGAAGTGTGGCAATTGTTGCGGTTGTGTGGGGACGGGGTGTTCGGAGACGTCCGGTGTGCCGGGGAGGCCCGGGGGGGCGGGCTGCCCGGTGGCGCTGCAGCCGGGGCTGGTTCGGCCCTTCGCTTTGGGGCTGCGTATCGAGCACCCCAGCAGGTGAACGGTGTGGGGCAGGTGAATCAGCTGAGCTCAGCTCACCTGAGCACCGTGCCGGCTCTGTCCGGTGACTTTTAGGCACTTGCTGAAGGTTAATGATCTGAGACTTTGCGTCTGGTTTTTCTTGAGTGAACGGTTATTCGTTTCAGTCATTTTAATTCTAAAAGACATTGGAATGAGGAAGGAAAAACTCATACTTCCGGCCTGTTTTCCACCCCTTGCTATCATTTTGAACAGATTAAGGTTGATTATAACTATTTCTAGATCTTTTTCTTCCTTAGTCAAATGTCAGTTAGGAACAGATGTTTAGAGTTAAAGAAAATAGGCTGTGGATAGGGTCAGTCACGGCATCTTTCCCTTCCTGTGATATCAAGCTTAAAAATACTAACCTAGAACTTGAATTATCAGAATACTGGCACGAGCACAGCGTTGGACGCGTGCAGCTTTGCACGTTGTGTTTGGCTGTTTCCAGTGAACTGGAGTGTGCGGGACCCGGCTCCAGGACACGGAGCCCTCCGGGCTCGGGCTGGGACGGGCGCTCCCCGGGCCGCTCCCGGCCCAGCCGTCCCGGTCCGCACGCCTTATGGATTTGCCTTAATCTGATCCAGAAGGGTGTTTCTTCGCGGAGTGGGAAGCATTAATTGAATTCACCCAACGATCTGTTTGCCTCTGGCCGAGCGCCAGCCCAGGCCCCGCTGGGCGAGGGGCGTCCCGTCCCCGCTGCCCGTGTCCCTCACGCCCCCCGGCGAGAAGCGTCGCCCTCCGTCCTGGCCGCGCTGCCGGCGTTGGGCGCGTTTCCCTGGGGGTGCTGGTTGTGAGCGCAGAGTTGCTGCCCCGAGGTCCCTTTGCCCGTGGCAGGAAAGCGCCGGCACGGCCTCCGCCGGGCGAGCGCCGCCCGTGTTTACAGCGAGGACGCGTCACTGTGTTACCAATTTGTTGAAATAGTAAATATCGAAAAACCTAGACTGTAAAGATTTTTATGTGTTTGGATACATCTGCTGTGTGAAAAAACAACTAATTTTGTACATATTGTATTTTTACTATTCGGCTGTACTATACTGGCTCTTCATGTTCCAGAATTTAGGTATCCAACACGAATAATATCCATGTAATAAGCGCTTGCCTGAAATAAATATCACACTGAAATAAACATGCACTGAAATCTGAAACGGGATTCTGCATTTTCCTGCCTGTGCTTCGCATGCAGATATTTCGCGTTTGTCCTTTTCCAGCGACCAGAGCGACGCTTCTCTGCACGCGTGGCCGCGGCCGCCCCTGCGGACACGGAGCCAGCGCGGGCCGGGCCCGTCCGGGACGAGCCGCCGCCGCTCCGTGCGCGTCTGACCGGGCGTCGGGTGTTGGGAGGGGGATTGCAGGGCACAGGCCTGCGCGGCGAGGAATTGGAAATACAGCCTGGGTGAACCTTCTTCAGCTAACGTGGACTCGAATGCTCTCTCCTGCAGACAATGACGGAATCTCGGGGTTTCCTGGCCCCCGGTACGCGGAGCCTGGTAAGGCGGAGCGGGGGTGAGTCAAACCTTGCTGGCAGCTGTGGGGGCAGCGGGACCCCCGGGCAGGGCCGGGGAGGGAATCGCCCTCAGCTGTGACTGGCCTGGGCTGTCCCCAGGTGCCTCACATCACAGGGGCTGGAGGGAACTGGAACTGCTGGGAGCTGCGGCAGCCGGGGCTCCGCGGGGGCTCCTCCAGCACGGCCCGTGAGCGCGGGGGCGACACTGGGCGGGGGCCGGGGGAGCTCGGGGGGAGCCCAGGGGGCCCAGGGGGAGCTCAGGGGGCTCGGGGGGAGCTCGGGGGGCTGGGGGAGCTCAGGGGGAGCTCGGGAGAGCTCAGGGGGAGCTCAGGGGGCCCAGGGGGAGCTCGGGGGGCTCGGGGTGAGCTCGGGGGGCTGGGGGAGCTCAGGGGGAGCTCGGGAGAGCTCAGGGGGAGCTCAGGGGGCCCAGGGGGGGCTCAGGGGGCCCAGGGGGAGCTCAGGGGGAGCTCAGGGGGCTCAGGGGGAGCTCGGGGGGCCCAGGGGGAGCTCAGGGGGAGCTCAGGGGGCTCAGGGGGAGCTCAGGGGGCCCAGGGGGAGCTCGGGGGGCTGGGGGAGCTCGGGGGAGCTCAGGGGGCTCACGGGGGCTCAGCAGCTGCCGGGCTCAGCCAGTGCTTCAGAGCCACCACGGCTGTAGCTGGGAAGGGATTCGGGCTGTTTTCTCTCCCCATGGTGTCCGGGTCAAGGCTGAGGCCGTGATTTGCCGCGATTTGTTGCAATTTGCTGCGTTGCTGCTGCAATTTTTAACGTGTTTTGTGTCGGTTCCTGGTGGAGATGCCACCACTGCCCTGGTCCCTCCCAAACTTGCTCAGTTTTTGCCCCATTTGATTTCCGAGCGCTAACAAAGCCCTTTTGCTGAAACATTGCTGCGTTCTCAGCCTTCCCTGCAGCCCCGGCAGGTGCCTGGTTGGGTTTGGTTGATTGGAGGCTTTTACACAGCCCGGGTGGTCCAACAAGTTGGTGTCTGTGGTGTGGAAAAGGCCCGGCCGGTGCTGTTCGTCTGAGCGTCTGTTCTCTGGCCTCTGGTGAAACTTTACGGTGGATCTGGATGAACCATGTTCTGAGGGGGGAACCGGTGGCTTCGAGGCCGAAGCAGCGAAGGCAGCTGGAGTGAAACGCTGCTGGGGACGAGCTGCTGCGGCGCGGCTGAGCTGCGGGCACCGGAGCGGAGGCGCCTCTGACGGGAACCGTCGCGTTCTGCCGCCCTCGGCCGTTATTTTGGCTCCTCCGCCCCCATCAGAGGTTGCTGGTTGTACCGTTTAACAGCCCATAAGCTGCTCCAGGTTTTAGCAAACTTGGATGGATGGATTTTGGGGGCACTTTGCAGCCAAGACACAGAAAGCACATTTTACTGAGACTGTTGTGCAGTGGAAGTGCAATGTGGCCTTTAAGTTGCAAAGTAGAACTTTGGTTCTAGTGGTAGTGGTAGAACTTGTGTTTGACCAGAGGAAAAAAACCCAAGTGTGATTGATGCAGGTCTGGTAAGGCTGTTAAAAATGTCATTGAACTATAGCAAATGTTGGTCCAAGCATGAATCAAAAAAAAAAAATTCCAAACAACGAATGTGACCTGGAGTGTGTGCACGTGCCCCCTCTGGTAGCGACCTGTCGGGTGAGGCGAAGCGGCCACTGGCTCGTCGCTGCACAGCTCAGAGCTGCGTGCGGGCACTACGGAGGCCAGGCTTTAGCAAGCCTGGTTCAAAGCTCAATAGGCGTGAAGCACTGCCTGCCAAACCCAGAGCTGTTTGTGTTCTTGCCTGGAGTTGGCGTTTTGGTTTGGTTTTATTATTATTTGGGAAACTGAGAAGCATTTCTAGGCGAGCTCCTGAAAATGGAAAGCAGGTCTTGGACGGGTGAGCGGGGAGCTGTGAGATGTGGTGCTGACCTGTGCGGGCACAGCTTGCTGAGTTGGGCAAAACCAGCGCCAGAGCGGAGGGAGAAGCTGGAACCTCAGCAGGTGCCGGCGCTGGCTGCGGTTACAGGAACGGGCAGGAAACGGAGGTTTCTGGTGGTTGGTTTTTGCAGTCGGGAGCAGCGGGACTGGTGGTGCTGGAGCTTCCCGGGCTGCAGGTCCTGCGGGGCTGAACCGCTGCTGCGCAGGGACCTGCGGCTCTGCGGACACTGTCTAAACAGCGACTTGAAAAGTTTCTGAGAATTTGCAAAGAGAATGCCGGGGGTGTGCGGTGCAATAAGGTCCTGTATAAAACCAGATCCGTGATCCCAGCTGTAGCCCCCACCTCTCCCTGCCCTCCCCAGGTCCCACCACGCAGAGCAGACGCAGGCAGAGGACACGGTGGCACGGGCAGGTTATTTAAGCCAATGTGTCATTGGCACACTTCATGAAGGGCTTATCCTCTTTTGTAAGGCTAGATACACGATTACCAGCTGTGAGGGGCAGGAGCCATGGCTGAGGGCAGAGCGGCATTTACCAGGTGGTTTTCAGTCGGTAGAACAGGGAAAAGCTCCCGTAACCCGCGGACCCACCGCCGGGCAGAGCTTTCCAGCAGAAACAGGGACGCGACGTCTGAAAACCGGGGAAATCCACGGCTGCAAAACCGGCCAGCAGCAACGCAACCGGAGCCGGGCCTGAGGCAGCAGCTCTGGTACGGGGCAGGTTTTTCAGAGGTTTGAAGGGGGACGGGGAGCGATGGAGGAGGGCGTCTCCTGGCAGCCCAGCTGCTCAGCTAGATTTAATGCTAGCTGTGGCACGATCAGCCTTAAAATTGCAGGATGAAACTTTATTTTTAAACACTTGCCGTGGGCCTGTGTCTGCTCCCACTCCTTCCCGGGGCAGCACCGGCAGCAGGGCTGGGGTGAGGATGGAACAAACCCGCCTGTCAGAGCCACCCAGGGACAGCAACAGCCCGTTGGTGACGACCCACTTATTTAAACACTGCCTAGTGCCATAGCCCAGCAACGCTCATCATAGAAACATTAATTACGTATCGCACCCTCTTCCCAGACAGCCCCGGCCTCAGGACTCCCAGTTCCATCTCTGAAATTAGCTTGGGGGGACAGAAAGCGCTTCCAAAGAGCTCCACAGGCTGCCTTGACGATAAGTATTTATTCATATGTTACATTTAAACATAAATAATTGAGCAATAAAGAGAATAGTCTGCTCCCAGCAAAAATAAATAAGTCCATACACGACATTCATAAAATACAATTAGACAGAACAGTATACCAAATACAACAAAATTTGCAGAGGTTTAATTTTTTTTTTTTTTTTTTTTTTTTTAAACAGTAGCGTTGTATAGTACATTCCCAACATACCAAAGAAAAATAGTGCAGTTTTATTTTTTACATCACTTTCTCAGGCTGTGTGAGTTGGAGGGTTTTCTCACTCGTCACTTGTTTAAAAAAAATACGATTTTGCTTTTCAGGTGCACAAAGAACCGCACACGCTGAGGCGTTCTCGAGCCCTCTCAGCAGCCGGAGCTGTGGTTGAAGTGCTGCTGAGCTGCTGGTCCTGCGCCGGGCGGGTGGGACGGGGCTGACGGCGGCACCTCCCGGTTGTGATTCCGGCGCCAGAACGGGGGTTCCTTCCAGCAGCCGCCTGCGCAGCACCGGCCTCGCAACGGGCGCGCTCGGCTGCTCCCACTCGTGTGTCGTGACCAGAGAACAACCGGCTCATCCGTTCAAGGTACCTGGTTTGGGGTTTTTTTGTTTTGGTTTGACTTTTGGGTTTTTTTTTAACCCTCCCTTCAAATTTTTAGACTTGTTGAAGGGAGGGCTTGGCTGTTGAGCTGAGAAGCACTTTGTGTGCATTTTTTCCCTTTTCAGACTATTATGTACCATTTTTAGTTTCCTGCAGTCATGAAGATTTAAGCACAGATGGTCTTTCTTGAACCAAATCTGGCATTTTCTTCAGTGCTCGAGCTCACGAGGCCCCTGAGGCAGCACCTGCCCGGAGCGCGGAGCAAACAGCCCATTGCCTGGGGTAACAGCACCAGAGTTACTGCAGCAAATCCCTCCTATCAGCACTGGAATCTTCAAACAGGATAGTTTTATTCCCTACACCCCTTTTCGCTATAAATCTGATTTTAAAAGCTCACATAAGTTGATGTAATTCATGTAAACTTCTCTGGTGCAGATGTCCCTGCCCATGGCGCGGTTGGGCTGGCTGAGCTGGGAAGGTCCCTTCAACCCAAACCACCTGTGAAAAGCATACAGAGCTGTTTTCTCTACAAGGTTCAATGGGAATAAAGCCGTGTAACCCTGTCTGAAGGCTAAAAAAACCAACCAAACGAAAAAGAAGAAACACAAAAATTCAGATTCGGAGTCATCGGGGTTGTTGTGTTTTTTGTTTTTGTGTGGGTTTTTTTTGTTGTTGGTTTGGTTTGGGTTTTTTTCCCAGATCACTGAGGTTGTGATGGCAAAGGTTGGAATTTGGAATACTTGAAGCGCTTGAACCAGGTCCCCAGGTTTCCTAGGAGCACAGGTCATGAGGATCCATGAAATCTGTGGCTACCCCTGTTTGCAAAACCCCGCTCCCTCCCTCACTGACAGAGCCACATTCACAGCGGGCAGCCTGGGAAGGCGGGTGGCACTCGGGTGACAGTTCTGTACAGCGCTGGGACAGCAGCAGGCGGGGTTGGGGCCACTCTGCGCGGGAGGGGCGGACACGGGTGCTGCTGCAGTTGCAGCGGCTTGGCCTGGCACTGCCGAGCGCTGGTGAGCAGCCGAGCGCCTGGTTGGTGTTTGCAGGATCCCCAGGAATCCCTCCCGGAGGAGCAGCGGGTGCAGGGAGCTGTGCGGGAGGAGACGCTGCGCTGGGACAGAAGCTGAACTTGAGGCTCTGCACAGACACAAAGAGCACGGGAGCTGCGGACTGGAGCTGGGAACTGGTTTCTGTGCACTGGACTGGTGTGAACCTCCACTCCACAGGCAAACCTCGTCCTCTGGGAGTATTTGCAGATTAAGTCTGCACAGCAAAAGGCAGGTGTGTCTGCGGTGTGTGGGCCATGGCACTCAGCAAAGGCTCTGATGGTTTTAGCTAGTGGAGCCAGATCTTCACTGCTCACATTAACCATGCCATTTAGTTTAAGGCCATTCTCCCAGCTGGTAACCTGGTAACCTTATTTACTTCACTTGCTGCTAAATACGAATCCAAATGTTTTAGCAACAGGAGCTCTACCCATTCTCTTCCATGCTCAAGGTGCAGACACTGAGTCCAGGCACGTGATCCTGCAAGGACCCGGCTCGACGTCCTGGCAGAGCACACGACATGCAGCCGGCTTGGAGGTGCAGTAAGTCGAAATAGAAATGTTCTAGTATGTCAAATCCCCCCTTTTAATATCTCAAATATGTAGATAGACCATCTTCTAGAGAGAGAAGTAAAAGAATGCAAAAAGATTTTGTCTAGAAATACAAAGTGAGTGTAACAAGGCCTATCAAACACAAACCTTATCTGGGGAAGGAAAAGTTCTGTTTTTAAAAGTCTGTTACAAATCTCTCAGATATTTGTTACATTACATGGAAGATGCAATTAAAACACCATTTTGAAGTTACAGTGCAAGAAATGCTCCATCCGACAGCTCACAGCGAGGCCCATGACGCCAGTCTGCTCTTTCTCACTTATTTTCAATCAGTGTCTGCACTTTGTAGACAAGGTCTCTTGCTATCCTCAGAATCTCCTCGGCATTATGATGCTCTGCCATTTCTAAAAGACACAGACAAACATTCTTAACTGTCAGCAGCAGGAACTTTTCTGCCCTAGCATTGATATTAATGTAGCATTAGCAGTAATGAATTGTTTGTGGTTGGTTTTTCTTTTTTTCGGGGCGGGGAGGCGTTTTGTTTGGTTTTGGTGAGTTTTGAGGGAAGCACTAATGTACAGTTTTAGAGTGGCTGAGGCAAAAAGAAAAAAATTTATGGCTCCTGCAACAGATAGCTGACAGCCACAGCATTGATAATTTAGTAAATTACTGTGATGACACAAAATTGTTCCCAAAGTTGTTAAAATATCCTAAGAGGGAGCACTTGTTCAGGACTGACTTGGATTCTGCAGGAGGAGAGCTACTCGCTTTGCAGATCACGCTGTGCTGGGGCAGCACACGCTGGCTCACGCTCTGCACCACCATTAACCACTGGAGAGCTTTGGGATGTTCTGCATCAACACTTGCTGATACATTTTGGCCTCGGCAGGGCCGAGCCCTGTAAGCAGAAATGACTGGTAATCTTAAAACCTGCAAGAGACTTTGCAAAAAATTACATTAAACTAAGAGCAAAGACTCACTGGCAAATCTTTTAAACAGAAATTCTGCATCTTGCTTTGTGGTAAAAGTTACCACTGACACCAAAAAACCACCACCTTCTGAGGTCCGTGTAGCTCTTAAAGCTGCTGTTCATGTGTGCCAAGGAACACGTGAAAGTCTGGGCTCTTCATTTCCAGGACAGGGTAAGAGATTCAGAGCTTCAAACGCCCAGGGGCTTGTCATGGCAGCAGGAACACGGCCCAGCCCAGACTGTGTCTGAGCCAGGGAGAAGGAGCAAACTCTTGTCACTGCTTTTTATCAAAACAGCTCTCTTAAAAAACTCTCTTACCATTAAAAAACTTGATGATATCAGTGAAGTCCATGTTGTTATCACGGATAATCTCTCGATAAACTTCCACAAGTGCTAAGGCAATGAAAAGGACAAAATGTTCTGAAGAGATGTGCTTTGCTGCCCAAATAACTTCCCACACTGTAAATACATCCTCGTACAACAATTCTGAATGGGAATAAACATTACAAGAGCATCTGATTATTCAAATTGACCATTTCCCCCGTCTAACTAATGTCTTACAGGCGTTATGCAGACACAAACAGTACTTGACTGCTCCCCTTTTCCTCTGCCCCTCTCCCCGAGCCAACACTTCTCGCTCATGCCAAGTATGGCATGAGAATTGGGTTTTCAGAAAAATTAAGAAAGAATGTAGGTGCAGTGGTGCAGACTTGACCCCAGGACGATGCCTAAACTGCAGTAACATGCGACAGCAGCACAGGTGGTTCACAGCCCATTTGTTCCAGGTGGGGCTACGTGACAGGCTACAAATGCAAATGTGTATCCAGGGCCCCCTTCCTGGCTTTGCAGTGGACATATCAGTGCTAAAACTCTGCTATTTTCAATTGGCAACAAAACACAGAGCTGTTCGCAGTTTTGCACAACTCTAAACTATAAGCACAGAACATTATTACCTCTTTTAAAGTCCAGCAGGAACCAGCGATAGCAGAAGTAAAAGTGAGTGTAATCTCCATTCTGGTGCATCAATTCAAAAAGCTCTGAGTCCAGAATCTAAAATGCAAAAACATCAGCTGTCAGCATCTTGTCTGAAAGCATCCAAGATCAAAGATGTTGGAGTCTGGTTCAGACTCCCCTGTGGAAAATCAGTTTGGGGCTGCATCAAACAGTTCTTGTCCTCCCCAGCTCCAAAGTACCAGATGACTGGGAACTCCAGTCACTGGAGTTCCTGCTCCTTCTGAGCCTCTGCCGCAGCCTCATCTTCTATCAAATAAGATTGAACAGACTCACTTGGATTAGGGAGCGCATGTTGGCGAAGTGTGTGTCCATAGCACCTCCGTTGGGGAAGTTCTGGCTCATCCTCTTCATCAGGTAGCTGAAGCAGCTGTAAGCCAGCTGATCTGCAGATGTAACGCAGAACGCTCAGTGTTGCTAATTCTGTGACTGCCATGAACCAAAACAACGTACTGCAGGGCAAGGGAAAAACAGGGTTTCCCCCTTTGCTGTTCCCTGACCCCATCACCGGTATTTCGATGAAACAGAGGCAGTACCTGACTCTGGACCATCGTTACTAGTTATGTTTCAAAAGAGTCCACCAGGGAGTTTTCAGCTTCAGCAACTGCAGGCACACAGCTGCTTTGAAAATTTAGTAAAATTCAATCTCAAAGTCAGCGAGTGAATAAGGAATCCCCAAGATACTAATGGTAGCCATTTCAACAACAGCCACACACAGAGAAAACACAAATCAAGAGCTGAAGGTTTGGTTTTCCTGGTGATTAGCCCTGGTTAATGCATACAACTTCTGAAACAGCATTTCTAAATAAAGACCTCCCTAAACACACCAACACGTTCCAAATGAAAACCTACCATTGTCAAGTATAACCATCAAAGGAGCCAGGAGGTCACACATGCCTTGAACATAACCGACTTCTAGGTGCTCCCAAACATAACTGCAGAGAGAACACACAAGAGATAACCGGATTAAAAACCCTCTTGCTGCACAGTGGCCTCAAAACTTTGTCTTGCCCCAACAATACAACTCCTTTTGGAAGCTTGTGTCTTGTTCTGCAGTGCTGTAAAAGGTAAAGGTAGAAGTCCAGAGAACTACAATTCAAATCTTCCAACACATTGGTATAAAATGACAGAAAAGCAGGAAACCAAAGCTAACGGTACATTTAGAGAACAGCTCAAGGTGACTGATAGCCTCTGTCCCTTGATGCAGAAACAGAATCTTCTCAAACCTGTATTCCAAACTCGGACCACCTGCCGTACCCATGCTCCCTAACCTACCATCCTGCCTGTTCCTCCTTCTTGCAGGCTTTTTAAGTTCATTAGTGAGAATTTCTATATAGACTATTATTTTCCTATTATTATAGTTCATAGATTATGACAGAAATGTGGAAAGTAGTTCAGCTTACAAGCTGTATTACCTGCACATGACATTTCGGAGTTTCTCCAGGTTATCGGCAGTAAAATACCAGTAATTCCGATCACATCTCTGGACATCTTTATCAATTCTGTGCAAATTTAAGGCAACAGTGTCCAGTAACTCTATCTAGAAAAGAAAGGGTTTAGTTAGATCTGCTGAGTTTAGAGCATTCCCAAGACTTGGAGCAGATTCACTCTGAGAATCAACAAACCAGAAATAGTATATTATACTTTGGACAGATGAGAGCATCAAAATACTTGATTACTGTCAACAATCCCAGGTAGAATGCACACACGTTCACTGGTAAATGTTCCAAGGCCGTCCTATTTCCAGAAGGTTATTTTTAGCTGAACAGCTTCAGCAGAGAGAGAAAGGCAAAACCTCAACTACTAATGTGTTGACAGCAACACTAATAGAGATGGTGGAGTCTTGAACCTAGATTGAAGTTGTAGTTCAATTTGGTTAAATGTGGGTTTTAGCTTGAATCAAACAACACTAAAGTCTTACAAGTGGTGTGTTGTCCACATCCCCACGCCTCTCCCAGCTCCCAGAAATTTTTAGCTGCTAGAACTGTACCACATTCTCCTTGCCCTCCCACTCAAAAAAAGACCCACATTTTTCTTGCTGTCATATTTCCAATCTAGCTCAAAATCCAGATGATAAGATTAGATGCAAAAAGTCATCGGTTATCATCCTACCACCTGTAGCTCTATTTTGGTACTGTCTCTCATTGAGTCCTATCGAAAAAAGTACAAGTCTTTGCTTGAAAAGCAGTGCTGTGCAGAGATGATGATACTGATGTTGTGACCTACTGTGTAGGATGCAGTGCAGACAGAAGCGACATCCATTAAATAGTCCGCCTGGGAACACAGCTGCTCTTCTGAGACAGAATCCTGAGACTGCAGCACCACCATCCTGGCTTTCTGCATACGCGCCACGTCTGGACCGGTCCTTTCCAAGTCAGCGCTGGTTTCTTCTTCAGCCCCGTCTTCAAAGGAGACGCTCTGCCCGTCATCAATGCTGGACAGGATGCCCGAGGCCACGGAGTAGTTCCTCGAGGACGGCAGCCCTGAGTCGGGGGAGTCAAACTCCACGGACTGTTGCTCTACGGCAGCTGCTGCCGCTGGCGTGTCAGCGGACACCACGGTGAAACCGGGGTCATCCCGACCTTTGGAGTCCCGCTCCGCTGAGTCCGCTTCGTCTACAGATATGAAGACCTGGGGGTGGGCCAGGGAGAGAAGATTCGGATGAAGCAGGAGAGAATAGAGAAGGAAGAAACATTAATGTAGCAAACAAATCTCCAACCACGAGAGAGAAATGACTACATACTGCAGTGAACAAGACCACTGATTAATACAGCTTCCCTGCATGCAAATAGTTGAGAGCTCCTCCCTCAGTCTTTATACTGAAACTGTAAGTCTAAAACAAATACTGATTTATGATCTCATATCCATCTCCTATGATGATGTCTCCTCCCCTCACAATCTTCAATTAGAAATACCTTGGAAAACAACAAAGCCTCCCCATCTGCAACACCAACACTAAAACCATCTGGTCATTGCAATATATCTTCGAAGAAGACCAACGAACCTCAGGCCTTCAACAATCCAGGTCAGCTATTGCTGTTTGAAGTCAAGACTGGCCTTCAAGTTCTTTTCACCATGCAGCCACTGTACCTGTTCACTTGCTAAAAACTCTTTACTGAACTATTTCAGGTTCTCCCTTGCCTTACTGAAATCAGTTAGTTGTTTGAAATCTGCATAAGTAGCGGATGCCCAGAGACACTTTTGGCACACACATGCCAGCTCTCCTGTCTAACAGTGTGAAAAGAAACCCCTTTCTTGGTTACACAAGTTACAAAGGAGTTAATTCAGTCTGCCTTTCTCATTCCTAGCATCTTGCCTTAGATCGACAAAGATCTCCTCTCCCAAAATAAAATCATGTCCAACCTGCCAATCAGGGACATGACAGGATCAAGAACATGCTTTAATAGCAGCGATCTTTTGCTCTGTGATGGATCTGAATAAAGGACCGATAAGCAAGAGATCTAGAGAGCTATTACTCTGCTGAGAGAAGGACCTTCTATAGTAGGTGAACCTTAGAGCCCCTTAGCAGGTCCTGCTGAAGAACAGTTCTGGACTCCCCCAAATACAGACCTGCTCTTGCTCTACCACGCAGGCACTACAGCTTCCAGCTCTGCACAGATTCAAGCAGCTCCAGCCCGACAGAGCTGTGCGAACCAAAGTCTCTGCAAACACCAAACCTCGTGTTCTGCCGGCACCGCGCGGGTGGCGGGACGGGAGCACCTACGTCATTGCTGATGGTGGAGTCCCGGTGAATCAGCCGCTGGACGTGGCTGTCGATGCTGCTGCCCGACGAAAACTTGGCCAGCGTGGCAGAATGTGATTCTTTCTCTCGCTGCTTTACAATGACCTCGCAGGCTTTCCACTCAGCCATGACCTTCTGATACCGGAGAGCAATGTCCTCATCCACCTGCAGACAGACAGGTCCTGAGATGGTCCTTCTCCTTGACAGCTAGCATTAAAAAATCAGCAGAAGCCAGGAGAGGGAGGTCTAAAGCAAGTGCAACGTCTCAGACCAAAAGCCTGCAGGATCCTGGAGCTCTTGCTAGAGCACACGTCGCTGTGACAGGGAAGCGCAACGACTGGAGCAGTAAGATGTTGTGTATTTACTGCAGGGAATAAACTATCACTGTAGATGCCAGAAAAGATTCATTTAAGCACGTGTATGCACTATCAACAGTGCTGAGACATTGTTCAGGAAAGAAGAAAAGATGTCACTGGCTTTCAGGTGAAACCTCCCATACAAGTCAGATTACTGCCTCTAACTGGATTATTCCTAATTTTCTTACATCTCCTCCCCTATTCCAACTCTAGCATAGCCCTTGCCGTGGATTCCAGGTCGCGGGTTTACAGACATCAGCCTGTACAGAGTGAGGTGCCGGCAGCAGAAATCCCAGCTCAGCCCCGTCTCGTGGCTGCACGGCCAGATCCAGCCGCTCTGCTTCCCGTAGGAATAACACAGATTTTTGCCAGCGCTGGCTTCCTGTTGACAGACAGACACGGAACCCCCTCTGAGCTATTAAGGGATGTGCAGTAATGTTACTGCTCTGTCCCTTGTCGTGAGCTGGCTGCCAGCGCTGGGCTCTGCTGGCTGGAGCTGCTGCCAGAGCGGTCACACCAAGAGCTGTTTGTGACCTGAGGTAGCTGTCGAGTCAGAAATCACACAATACAACTGTTTGGGGAAGGCTGGAGGACAGCCGTGTTTGGGAGTGCCCCAGATACTGATGGATGACTGCAAAAATACCATCACAAGGCAAAGATGATAAATCACCCACCATGACTTCAGTGAAGGACATGATAAGTTTCCTATAGGTACAAATGTTACGACTGTTTTCATGTCATTCACTTAATAGACTCCTACAGTCAATGGTAAGCTTTACACCCCAACAGCACATTTCTTTGAGGAGCTGATTGTTACTGTTATTTACTACTGGTGCTCTTTGGGATTCCAGATAAGGTCTGGAGCAGCGGACTTGCAGTATTGCTGCATTTTTCCCAGCACTCCGGCTTAGGACCATGTCCAGTTTCTGTTCACTACGCGTAGCTGAGGGAAGGCACGGCCGTCTGCTGCTTCGCCCGGCTCTGTTTGTTACCAGCGTGGTTATTATCAGGGCACTTGCCCGGTAATTACAACAAATTAACGCACTCAGCAAAGTAAAAAGTTGGTATTGCTATAAACAGCTTAGCAAAGGGAAATAATGGAACTAAGAGATGGGCAAATTGCAGTTTCATTAATAGAAACGATATACTTAATGTCAAGTTTCAGACTGCAAAATAAGGCTGTGACATAACCTAGGCAATTATTCACTGATCAGTGCTAGCAGCAGCATGGAGATACTAAGAGAAATAATGTGTCACCTGAAAATGCACCTTGTGTTTTACAGAGGCACATCTTATTTAAGTCTAGCAAAAGCATAATGAGCGTACAAATCAAAGCTTCCTCTGGGTATTTTTAGCCCCTGGACAGTAACTCCAGGTGCACTTCAGAAGGTACCTCTGGGCTGTTCACAGCTACAATGGAATTCCACATGTGCAAATACACTATCATGTAGAGAAAGTAGTTATACTTCAAAATGTTCTTTGAATAACTCAGCCAACCCACCATACAAAAGAGAGATGATTCGAATTACTATCCAAATGTCAATGTCTCCCCATTTTGTAAGTGACAAATTGTGCAAATAGGATTTGCTCAGAGCAAGTGCATGTCCCAGGCAGAGCCTGAATGCAGGTTGCCTGACTCCAATTAAAAACTCCCTTTTAGAGATTTGCAGACACAATAACATGATATCACAATACCTCTACTAACATGTGTCAGTCGTGTTTTCAGGAGCATTTTTCCCTTAGGAATATGAAAAAATTAAAGACTAACGCTTGTTCTTCTGAATGAAAACAAACCCTATTCCGCAAATGTGATTCAGATCCCTGGCAAGTCATGCTTACCTGCTCCATCTCCTTTTTGGCCATGCCGAATTTGTAGTGACCCAGCAGGAACGGCCATACTTCCTTCCGAATCTCATGCTGTACCCCGCCGTAGTAAACTCTTCTTAGTAATTCCAGTTCCTTGTAATTCTACAGCAGTCAGGAAAAAGAGGTATTGAAGGTAATACGTCTTTATTTTCCTCAAACATGCACATACACACTTAATACCAAGTATAAAGACAGTGAAATGCACACACGGCATAAAATAAATTTTACAACTTGATGCATGCCTTTAGGGCCCTAGCTCAAATCCAGTCTAATTCAAGTTGTCGTGCCTGCCATGAACATAACCTAACTTGTAAGAGACTAGAGGAGTCATGGGATCAGTGGCTTTGATGTTCATTGACATCTTTGCCATCATCAGAGACGCAAAGGATAAAAAAGATTTTAAGGATCAACTCGCTCTCACTAGAAAGACAAGTAGTGACTAGAAAACACCTTTAATACAGCCTGAGGTCAGTTCTAAGGGATACCATGCTCCACACAGCAGTGTATGGGAGCTCATTTAATTAATGATCACAAGGGTATTCTGTTCCTTACCTTCTTGTCTTTCTGATACTTGCTCCAGACCTCTTTGGTCAGGCCTCCCGCAGCACTGGAGGGTTTGTCTGGGGGGACGATCGTGTGGTTCACGAGGGCAGAGAGATGCGTCCGCACCGTGGACAGGTGGCGGCAGTAGGCGAGCCCTGGGGTTGGGGCAGGAGGGAACTCCCATAAATGAGCAATCTATCCTATATCCACAGCCCCCTTCTGAAGATGAAGTTGTGACGCGTTAAACCTGCCACTGATCATTCTATATGAACTGAACTTGCACTGTGCTGTATAAGAATGAAGAATTGCAACAGAGCCAAAGATTAAGTAAATCTTACATAGACTTGTTAAAATCCAAGTATTACATTACACTGCAAAACTACCTTCTGTCTTCACTAAGCATCAGTTCTCCCATCGCTATATCCAAACCCCACAAATAATGGAATTATGAAGCTTGAGTCACATCCACCCTAATGCCTTGAGGTGATCTGACTCACAACAATACATCTGGGTCTAGACTGCTTTCTAAAACAAACATCACGTGTTTTTAGACAAGCATATGGATACCACAAGAGCTGAATATAAGTAGCTTCACTTACATCCATAAAAGGCTCTGGAAACTATTTGCTTCTTCATGCTTTCACACAGCATCTTTAATGGAGTTCTGTAGAGAGATTAACAGGAACAGGATGGTCACAGGGACAGAGATCAGCAGCAATTTTATGCTGAGCCTATGACCTACAGATAGTGATTCCTTCTCTGCACCAAAATTTATTTAGCTAAAGGACAACAATAATGAGAAATTACACCTTTTAAAGTATTTCCTCCCCAGCATTTTGGCCCAAAATAGATTCATCTGGCACACTTATCTACAACTGCTGCAGGTGCATTGTAAAGGTCCTTGTCAAATTAGATGAACTGTTGCCCTTCATAGCTATCGTTAACGACTTGTTAAAGAAAATGCTTCCAGAGCTGAATCATGTTAAACTAGACAAAAGAACTAGTTGCAGTTTTTCTATCAAAACGTGACTTGAGACTAGTTTAATAGTTTAGCTTCAATAAACTAAATTTCTTGCTGTATAACTCCATCATTTTGTGCTAGAAACTACTTGAAACCGGTTACTCTGTCTGTGGTGCTGCCCCCCTCCCAGCTCACACCTCACCTGTCCCGCAGGCAGGGGCAGCAGGCGGGCACGTCGCGGGGAGAGCTGCCCGTGGAGCAGGACACGCAGGACGAGCCTTGGCTGCAGGGCTCCAGCTGCCAGGACAGCGCGCTCGCCCCAAAGCCTTGCATCTCTAGCATGTCACTGGTGTCTAGGAAAAACCCGAACAAACAGCAGCCCGTCAGCCTTTCTTCCCTTCCCATCTGTCTGTGCATCCCGATGGCTTCATGCTTTACTTCTCAGCAGGCTCTGAACCTTGATTCCGTCCTAGCGACCTCAGAAATGCACGCTCGGCACATCTAAACCAGCCGCATGCTGCACGTGGCACCTCCCGGCAGCTCACATCCCGTCACCGCTTCCCTCCTTCTTGCCCATGCACATCCCACTTCGTGTTTCAAGAGAACACAGAAAAGGGCGCTGCAGCAACAACCAAAACTGGTTCTTGTGTAATGCTATGCTAATGTTATTTACAGCCAGAAGAGATCATCTAACCTGACCTTCTATTTAATTCAGGTCTCAGAATTTCGTTTTGCAGTTCTGGAATCAGCCATGTAGCTGCTAGTCCAGATAAAGTGAAAGTTTAAGCATAAAATAAGACAAACTGATTCAGTTATTTTCAAAGATACTTCTTTTTCCCTTAGAAACAGATCCTAAAATACTGAGCGCAGCAGTTCAAGTCCTACTAATGTGAGCACTATGTTTATAGAAGTAGGATGCTCTGCAGGAAAATGTGATCCAACAGTACAGTGCAGCTTCTGGAGTTATCCCTGCTCCACCAAATCCATTTGCCTTTTTATCCAGCTTCAGGAAGGCAAGCCCAAAAAAATCACCTGTTGCCTTCAGAAAGTTTGCTTCAGCTCTTCAACTTTCCCAGCTGGCACTTGAGCTTGTGGGATTTTTTGTTTTATAATAAATAACTGGCCTTTCAGCTCACCCATGATTAAAATTAAGGCAAATGCCATAATACTGTATGTCACTAAATTAACATTTGTAAGCAAAATCCAGTCCCCTGGGCCGTGCTTTTAAAACATACATTTGTTGGGTGGTGGTGGGGGCAATTCCAAACCATCTCATGCATTTTAAATCAAGGTAGCATAAAGCATTTTAGTAGTGCCTATTAGAAAGTGGGCGTAGGCGAGGAAGGAGTGGAGTAAAAACATTTGTTAACAGAAAAAGCACAGGCTCATGCGGAAGCAGTCATGTGTATTTCATTTCACAAAACAAAGTGTGATGCAAAAATGCTCTTCACCTTAATTCTTCAAGAAGGAGCTGAATGACGCAGTATTTATTGCAGCTTCTTATTGGGTTCAAATAAAAAACATTGGTCAAACATTTTTAGATCATTATTTTTTGCCTCCCCTCTACAGACAAGGAAGTGGGTTTTTCAGTTTTCATTTTTTTCTTTTCTTTTTTAGAGAAACAAGGAAAGAACCCCACAGAACCTAAAGATTCAGATGAAAGGTACCTGAATTAGTGAAGAATTAGAGTGAACAGCATCTTTTATTTGATTGTAGTGGTGTTATCTGTAACTTCAGCTACATGCAGAAGTCGAGCATGTTGCAAAATGTAAAAGCAAATGGCTAGCAAACCTGCTACAACAGTGTTGTCATTACTGAGAAGGGATGCTGCCAATCCAGCCTAGTTCAGCACAGTCACTACTCAAACAGCAGCCATAGTCCTAACTCTACAGTTACCTTCACAATTAAATAGCAAAAGCAGAGATCTGACAGCTGTTCTAGTGGCATAACAACATTTCCGTCACCTGACTAAAGACTAAATCGTGTTTCTTATGCGTTAGATCACAGCGCCATTCTCTTAATGCGTATGTGGCAGTGTCAGACCTGCTTCCTTGTGTTATCACTCGCATCCAGACACAGCCAGTGAAGACGTGCAGAACCTTCCTGAAACAGGACCTTTTTTCAAGGGGAATGCTGTATATTGGAGTTTCTTTCCATCCACACCTTCCAAGAACTCTTTATTAACTTGGGCTGGGGTTTATCACCTTCTAGGGGGTACTGCCCTGAATCAGTGTGAGGAACCGAGGAGGGTCTGGCTGAGCACACGTCCGCAGCCTGTGTGAACCGCACTCAGGGGCTGCACAGACACACAGGACAATTATTGTCTCCTACCGTCAGTCCCACCAGCCCAGGCCTGACATCTATTCAGAACCAAACTCATTGCTCCACTATTCAAAGGTATGAATGTCTTATCTGGAGTCAAGATACAGAGTGCTTTTCTTAGGAAACAGAAATACCAGAAAAAGCATGCTCATGCTAACACAACAAATGAAAATACAGACAGGAGCCAAACTTGCAAGCAGTTGCTCTCCTTCCCACCTCCTCTATAGATGTCAAACCTTTGACAGCTACTTTACAGCCTGATCACAGCAAAGATCCTGTTCTTGCTGAGACACTCTGGGTACTCCGGAGGTGGAGGCGGTTGTTTTGATTGTAACAGGAGCATGCCAGATTTGGCACACGAACCCAGGAGGTATCAAGGGCAAAGGTCTGGCGGTGTTGAAGCTGAGCAGTAACTGGTGAGCCCAGGAGGGAGATTTCACATGAACTAGCAGAGGCCTCGGCAGCACCTGCCCTCCTCCTGCAGAGCTGCAAGCCTCAGAATCTGCGCTGTGCAGGAGGGGCTGGCCTGCAGGATGGATTATTTCATACACCGTTCAGCCTCCTCCTTTGAGAAACAAGTACTTGGTCTCCAGAACTACTAGAACCCGAGTGCTTGTAATACGTATGCTTACTTGAGAATATCAACTTAATACATACGTTACAAATTGCTTTACAGAAAGAATGAGATGACAAATTTTGCAACTGATGATCTGAAACCCACCTCACCTATGGAATGAAAGCACCTGATCCTGGAAAGGTGTTGCATCTCCACAGAGGCTTCTCTGCACACTTCTGCTACCCTACAGCGGTATCCGAAGTGTGGGAGCACACGTACTTGCACCATCCCTGGGCTCAAACTGTAACTCGCTACACTTCTGCCCTGTTCTGTCCACACATGCACACTCAATTCCTGGCTTTGCCCAGCACGTCACTACTCGTGCTGCAACGGTTCACCTCTGATCCTTCCCAGGCAAGGCTGCCCTCCCAGTCTCTTACACTGTACAGGACAACTCACAGAGGGAGAACGTAAAGACCCGTTACGCTCCCTTCTCTTGTGAGAACATACTCTAGTATCCAGCTCTTGCGTAGGTGGGGCAGTAAGCCTCTGGAAGGAGAGAAGGTCTGTCTGTTCAGTGGCACACACTCAAAGGAGAGGGAAGATGCTGTTGTTTCCACTTCCCACAGGCTGTGAGCACATTCCCAGCCTTCCTGCACAGTTGGCTTAACCTCCAGATCTCATGGCACGAGTGAAATGATTTTCCCTGTAATAATGCCAACACTGTTGTATGCATCAGTGGAACGAGCTGCAATAGAGCTCTGGGACACAGGGGGAGGAGGATAAAAACCTTTCATCCTATTAGGAGCTGTGAGGTTCCGAGAGCAGATCATTGATAGCATTGCATGTAGCTTATCTTCCTCCTCCTCATCATCGTCAACAGAGGCAGAGCGGCTGGCAGCTAAGTGGTGGTAGTTAATAGTTACTGCTCAAAGAAAATAGTGAAAGAGGAGCATAAGAAGAGAGAACTCGATTCTGTGGGAAAGCTCAAAAGGACATGTTCAGCAAAGACAAAGGACTTGAATCCTGCCCTCTTCTTGAAGGCACACACTCCTGTAAGTGGGTATGAAAAATGTGTTTCTTACAGAAAAAAAAAGCATGTTTCACCAAACACAGGCCAACTTCTGACTGTGCCCAGGCTGCACTCCCAGAGCTCAGGTCACACTGTGGCAATGGAGAAAGGTCCCAGTGCAGCCTGCAGCGCTGAGTGTGCTTTTTAGCAAAACTCCACGGGAATCCTCAGCTCCAACTACTAACGGCTTCTCTCCTTCACCAAGCCCCTGCCAATGCTGTGGCCTCTTTTCCACCCCGCAGCCTGTGCCAGAGGCACCTGGACAGCGAACAGGCTGCTCCCAGCTCTGCCTGGCGCTGCAGACATGTGGGCAGGGGCTCTCCCGAGGATGCCGCGGCAGGAGCCAGCTCTGTGCTCCGGTCCGGCACTCAGCGGGCAGGGCTGTGCTCGCTGTGCCCACAGGAACTGCAGAGCCAGAACGTGCCGCGTGCACCAACTTACCTGTGCGAGTCCTGAAGCCCTAACAAAGCACGGCCACGTTGAGGTTCAGTGCCCTGGGTGAGGAGGGTGCAGCTGAGATTTCTGCTTTTGCAGCTGCAGTAAGTCCCAATATGAGCAGTAAATCCAAATCCCCTGTAAACTTTAGCATCTGATCTTCCTGGGAAATTCTTGCTGCTTTGCCAAGGGGAGTAAAACTGAACATAGTGTCTGAGAACTAGTTCTAATGCCTTCTTGCACGTAAGAAATTTGTATTCACTGATGACATGAGGTGGTTTGGTGCTTGGGAATTCATTTAGTTCCCTTGGAAGGGCCTTTATTTATCCATTGTCAAGTTCTTGCTTCCAAGCCAGGAAAACTTAGCCCAGGAGTTCTTGGGGTACTTTAAGAGTTGAGTTTATGTTGTTGCCCTATTTTTTAAAAAAATTTTTTCTAATAACAACATTATGAGCAAGTAGTGTGGCCAATAAAAATATCCTCACTTCAGGAGCAAAACTGCTCTTGGCTAGTCAAGCAATCTTTTTGGTTTTAGTCTTAGTTTGCAAGCCCAGGGGAGTATTTTGAAAACTTCCTCTGCAAAACACAGAGTAAATATAAATAAGATTCCCCACCTCAAGTCCAGTTACACTAAGATAGCAAGTTTCACCACATTAAGGAAACCTACAGTAATCTGTACCTGTTGATCACAATTATCATGCAACAAAATTTTGTGATAGTTTTTTCCCCCCACAAAAACCTGGCTTGTCTGTTACCTTCAGTTACTTCCCAGGATATTACTTCAATGTTTTCTTAGGGATTTGTGGTTGTTTTTTTTTTAAGAAAGCCGAACAAAGGCACTTACTGTTATCATGCTTGTGTCCTGGATAGATAATTCTGAACACATAGTCTGTAGAAGTGTCTTCGGCTGGCATTTCCTCCAGGTCCGCTGATTTGTTGCTGTTCCGCTTCCGAAGCTTTGGAAATACCTTACCCTAGAGAAAATAATGATTCCATACATTCAGCTACAAATGACTAACAGAGCACAACAGACTAAGTACTTCAGACCTTTGGCATCTTAAATCTTAAAACTAAACATTCAGTGTTGGGAGGAGGTGAGGGAGAAAAGAACAGCAGAATAAGATAGAGCAGGTGGTTTAGGGGTACTTGACACAACTTTTCTGTGTACTCAAAACACAGCTTTTTTTTGTAATCCATGCGAGTTGGGCACCAGCTTCTTCAATGATTCAACTCTCTGACAGCAAGCATGTCCCAGTCCATTTGAGTCTTGGTCTCTATCATTTGGATTCATATTTTGATACAATAGCCGATTCCAGTTCATTGCTCAATGTGGCAACGAAGGGATGAACAATTTTTATAGATTATCTGTAGAAGAATCGAATTGGACTAAGTGGAGGTATTTTGCCCCCGCTTTGCTGTCCAGTGACGCCCCGAGGAGCAGCCGTGGTGCACAGCCCTGCAGCCCAGCCCCGCAGCCCAGCCCCGCAGCCCAGCCCCGCAGCCCAGCCCCGCAGCGCAGCCCCAGTACCTTGCCCTGCTGGGACCAGAGCGGGGGCTCCAGCTGGCCGCGGGGCAGGAGACCGTTCTCCAGGCAGGACAGGAAGGCGAGGAGGTGACCGCCCTGGGGAAAGTGCAGCGGAGGCCTCTGAGTCCCGTCCTGACTCACCAACACCAACGTCCATCTGCTTTCTGCTGCAAAGGAGGACAAGGGGAGTCCACGCTGTTACACTGGAACCTCTGGGTTTTGCTCGTCTCCTAAGTTTTATTTGTGATCATCTCTAGGTAGATAAATAAACCTCTGTAAGTCAAGGGGCAACCTAGGGATGATCTCAGTCCTTTAGTCCTAAAAGAGCTCAAGATACAAGCAAACTATGACAGGCCTCATGCAGAAACATTTAAAGTGATTCTGAACACTAATATAATAAGTAAAGGAATAACTACACTAAGTCTCTGGCATATGGCATAACTTGACAAAGGACACAAAACTTAGAATGCAAACCAACCTAATGGATATAACCAGAGGCTGTCAGCTTTATTCCTGTGAGAATTAGCAAGTGACACTCCTTGTTGTAAATTTTTCTCATCTGTCTTCACTGTCACTAGAAATTTAGCACAAATAAGGAAAACTACCCCGGGCTCTGGATACTCCTTTAAGCACAATAATCTGCATCTTGTGCAATTTTCAAAAGAATACAGGTGAATTAGTTCTTAATTTCCTTTTCCAAGCTGGAATGAAGAGGCACCTGGAGCCCCTGGGTGAGGGGCTCTGAGGACAGGCCGTGGAGCTGCGGCAGCACTGCCACGTGTCTGCCACCCTGTGCAAACCACAAAAACCGTGTTGTGTGCATGCCTGGCACCTGCTGCTGAACCAGCTTTCTCAGCAAGGAACAACAAAGGCTGTCACGTTTCACGGCTGCCGTCAAATTCCGCATTTCCTAAGGAACCGTCACAGAGCAGAGCGGTGACACCTGCAACCAGCCGGTGGAACTGGAGGAGCCGATCACAGTGAGGCAAATGGACCTGAACTAACGTTGCAGTTGTCATCCTCCATCGGTAGGACTCCAGATTTTAACACTCATCCCCGTATTACATAACTAGTTAAAAGTGTTAATGACACTGAGGAAACGTGATCATTCTAGTGGCTCTCCTGCTTATGTGTTTTAAAGCAATAAACTGTCAAGCCACAACTTCTACGTTTAATACAGCTGACAGTTTCCCATAAGCGCTGTTTTGCACAGATGACTCAGAAAAAACAAAGCACACAGAAAAAAGGAAGAACGCAGCAAGCGACTGACAACTGGAGCAGTGTTAGGCAGAGCAGTTCTTACCGGGCCTCTCAGTGAAGACATCTGCAGAAGAAAAATGGTCTATTCCTTTTGCGATAACCCCCTAACAGGCACCATTTAATTGGCAGCAGCATTAGCAGCATTAACATTCACCTGGCAGAAAGGGGTTTTGGGAGCACCCCGTGAGAAGAAGGTTTATGCTTACGTTGCTGATGGCAGTGAATGCAGACGATCTGGCTGAGTGGCACTATTAATGCGTAGTCCCAGTAAACACTAATAGGGAAGGAAAAAGTGCAGGAAACATTTTTTTTTTCCATATTCAGGAGTGCTTATGGTTCCAAGCACCCGATAAAAAGACTCTGCTAAGTTAATAACTGCTTATTAAATGGGTAAATTAAGGTGAATTAGTAGTCAAGTAAAAGGCAAAGAACTAGCTCTCCCCAGCGGACACATCTGGCACCAGCCCTTCCACAACCTCCCTGCCCCTCCTCCCTCCCAGCCCAGGTTACAGTGATGCTCTGGCTGAGACTGAAGTGCCGGGACACGGGTTCTCGGTGGCCTTGCAGCTGGGTTCAGGACAGCCAGGGTCAGTTCTGTCTTGCACACGTGTTGTTTTATGGGCAGCAGCATGTAAATCCATTGGAGCTCAAGCTTACAGATTAAACGCTGGAAACAGCCCCGAACCCTTCTGAGAACAACCTCAACAGAGTTTAGCAATAAAAGCATGGGCAGAGGGCTTCATTAATGTTCTGTTAAAAAATGCAGATGAAGTTTTAGAGAAAGAATGGAGTGTATGAAGCATTCGAGAGCCCTGTTCCAGGGTTGAAGGAAGTGTTCCCTGCAGAGACATACCTGCCTGGTTCAAGCAGAATGCCAAATTAGATGAATAACTCATCTAACGACAGACAGCGACACTGCAGGTCTCTTTTTTGAGGCTGAATTAGCCACACTTGCCAGGTCACTTGTGATCCTCCGAAGGGAGGTACTAGAACTGTGATGATGGAAGCTAGTGTTGAGCCTTTTCTCCCAAACACCTGGAAAAGTGGGCTTTTGTTTCCTTTTTGAAAAGGTCTTATATCTGAGCGCATTACAGGACCTTTGGAAAGTTGCTTAATCTGTGGCAAAACAGGAACAGAACCCCAAGCTGCCGGACACCTCAACTCATGCACTATTCAGAAGCCCTTCAATGAAATCAGCCTTGTTATACTTATGTCATATTGCCAAGTATACAAGAAATAAACACCATGAATGCTTCCCATCTTTTCCTGAACGCAATTAATACCTTTTCTCCAGCTCTGAATCTCCAAGGGTTCCATTCATCAGCTGATTTGGAGTCCATTTTAAAGTCAAACTATCGGCTGACTGATGAAGGGAGAGATACCCAGGAATTGCCTCCAAGTCGTCTTTCTGTTCACAGAAAAAACAGACAATCCAGGTGACTCAAATGCACAGCTATAATTGTCACATTCCAGCCTTCCTATGCCCCACAAGTTCCAGAGCAGTGCGTTACCCAGGAACTGCTGAGGGAAACCTCAACACCAAAAGTACTGGTATTTAATACTGCTATTAGAAAGAGGGGAAAAAACACTGCACGGTCACTAGGTTTATGAAATACAGTCCAGCGTGTCTGTTCCTACCTATAAGCCCACTTGACAGGTCACATTGCTCAGGCAGTGAAAGCACAATAGAGTCAGGTGGGAGGGCAGCACTGTCCTGAGGACAAGACCTTAAGCCAGTACTTGTCAAGTTGAGGTTATATTCTTTCCTATAGTACTGACTTCTCAAGTCACAGCCAGGCAGCAGCTGTGTGTATTGATCCAAAACTCAGTGCACTCACCGGCTGGACCAGGACATTGTTTTTCCCATACAAGAGGTGTGTTCGGGAATTCTGGTGCAAAGACTCCACATACTCCCTTGCCGAAGCAGCGAAGCGATCTTCAGACGTGCTCCCGCTCGAGTGTCGTTTGCGGATCTAGCACACACACAGACACGGTCAAGGCAGGTCAGGCAGGATGGGAGGGACTGTACCGCAGGCCAATAAAGCACAAATACTTCCGTTTAGACCCTCTCTGCAGAGTGAAGCTTCTTTCTGGAGAAATGACCTGGGCTCTTACTCATCCCTGACCGACGCCACTCAGAATTTCTTGTGAACTACCTGGTCTGATCACAAGTGTCGAAAGCCACATAATTTAGTCTTGGATCCCAAACTTTTTGACATACAAAGAGGACATTTGGGCCCAAATGGCCTTCTAATTTGTGATGGAGGCTCCATTATGTAAGAGAAAAGAAAGGTTGTTCTAAATCCAGATCTCTCCCCTCCTGGGGTTGTTTTTACTGTCAACACATGCCCTAACTCAGAAACAGCTACCCAGTCAATACCTACTCCCAGGGCTGGGCGCTTCGAAGGAGAGTCCTGCCGGCCGTGGACGCCGTGGATCCGGTGCCGCTGAACCAGCTCATCTGCCGAAGGGTCGGTCCAGTAGTGATCGGCTGTTTTCAGCTTGGTGTACTCCAGAGCACATGGGCCAACTAAGGAAAGAGCCCAGGAGACAAACCGCCCGAGTCTGTTACACTCAGTCTTAACCTGCTGGCTGAGTACTGAAAGCGAGATTTCCTTTTCAAGCCAAGTGAATATTAATGATCACTTACTGATCCTATGGGGTCAGCCCATAATATAGACGTTACATATAATAGCATACCAGGTCCTATTATCTAGGGCTGTATAAAAGTATTCCTGCAGGACACAATAGCCTGCCATAGCAGCATTAGTAGTTACAACCTGCTAGCAAGCATTCACTAAAAAGCAATTCCTGTTCTGTTCTCTGATCCAACCAATAAATAATATTAAAAACAGATGAATGGTCTCACGGGCAACAAAACATCTTCTATGTTGCTCTGTCATAAATAGTTATAAATGCTAGAGAGAAAATTCACCTTTTGTAACACTATCAGAATACAAAATGTTTTAAGAAACAATTTATTTTCTTTAGCAAAAGAAGTAACTTTGCAAGAACTTACCTAGGAGAGAAGCCAGTATTGGGCCACAAACAGGATCTGCCAGTAAAGCTTCTTTTTCATAATACTTACTACGAATAAAAGAGCAGAGCCCAGTTAAAAACATTGGCTGTTATTTTTAAAAGCTCTTATCCCTCCTAGAATGAGCCCGTTGACTTTAACGATCTCACACGGTCGGGCTGCCCAGCCAGTCTGCAAAGGCAGCAGCGGAGAGAAGGGCAGCGAAGGCAGACGGGCTGCTGCTAACCTGGTCACTCCTGCAGCGCTTGCTCTCGAGAGGCAGGAGCTTGCCTTTTGCTAAATGTGTTTATCCGGTATATTTGATTTGGGGCTTTGGGCACTAATGCAATGTAGAGACAAACAATAACTCTCTGCAAGCAATTTTGTCAGTTTTCCACAGTGACCAAGAGATCCACGCATTCTTAAACATCTCTCCCATCTATGAGGAATAATCTTGAAACACTGTCAAGAACAATGAACTACTACAAACAGCAGCTCTTGCAATGACCCCGAAGTCTTCCCATCACAGCAGGCAAAGCTGACTTATAAAACCACATAGCCAAAAAATCAAAACACACAAATTTATTGAACTGTCATTATCCTCTGCTGTCTCTTCCACTAGATGGGGCTCAAACCCTAAACCATCTTCTCTTCCTCAAGAACAGAAGAGCTGAAGGACTTTAACATGGAGCATTTGAGCAGAAATGTCACAAAAATGCATGAGAACAAGCCTAATGAAGAGGTCCGTTTTATTCACTAAGTCAGGTTCTCAAAATCACACACATGCAATCAAGGACTTGACCCCAACTCATCTGAATGGAGAAGGTTGTGAGATGAATATCTACAATAAAACAATTGAGATCTAACTCTCTAGTCATGTCTCCGGGTGAATTATGTGGAAAAAGTACTTAAAAAATCCTTGTATCCATGTCTCGGCAGACACACTAAATTGATGTCATTGGGGGTGTCTCTGGACACAGCCGCCCCCTCGCTGTGTCTGCTGCACTCAGCTCCCAAACCAAACTGGCATCACATGTCCCAGAGCAACAGTGCTGGAACAGCACAAGGACCTTTCTCCCATTCTCCTGTTTAGTGGCAAGATAAATCATGAAAATAAGGCTGATAATAAGGACAACACTAATGCAAACTTGGAAATACTGTGAGAATACGTTGTTCTGCTCTGGCTCTCCTCCTTGTTCAGACCCAGGGTCTTTGGAGAGCTGAGAACATGTTCCCCCAGGGCACAATTACAAGGGCAGCACTGCGAACAAATTGCAATGGCTGTGGGTACAGAAGTACTTTTCTGGGACCATATCAAGCTTTAGGGTTCCTATTTTTCTTATGGGAAACTGTCCTCAGTGTGCCCCTTAATTCTTCTTTATTGGTTCTGGGAGGGTAGGAAGGCACAAAAGTGTTTTAGCTGATTTCTGGAAAGCTGTATGGTTGTTAACATTTTTGTAAGTCTAAAACATGTCAATGATTCAAAACAACGGTACGATTTCTTCTAAATATTCATGTACCTGGTTTTCTTCCTACCAGAAGTTTGCATCGCAGAAGTTTGAAGAAGACTTTTGATTAAATCCCTTGTTGCAGATATCTAAACACATCAGTCCAACAAATCCCTGCACTTCTGATTCTTTCCTTACCTGCAGTTATCAACAATATACTGCACAATCTTGTCGAGCACTTTTTCAATCAATGCTGTCCGAACCCAGATGTGTTTGATGGCCTGAGGCGTCAGGACGGGTGTTTTGCTTGTGGTTGACCCCTGTCTCTTGAGGGGCTCCTGCCCACTTGGCTGATTTTTCCTGCAAAACGAGACAAAGTCAAAGCAGTCAGACTTCAGACTCGTCTCACAGAAAGCGCTGCAGTGAAAGGCTGCATGAAGAGGTGTCAGAGCACACAGTGTGTATCTGATGTGTGTCTGTATATCTGCTGTCTGTGTTACTGTACAGCGCTGCCACTGGGCTGTGGAGTTGTACTCAGACCATCAGCACGGAGTTTCTGAAAATCATGGCTCTAACTAATAATTTAGGATGTCTTGACTCTGAGTTACAAATACAAGTCTGTAAAGATTATCTAATTCACAGATAGATGCTAAACAAGCTCTAAAAAGGTCCCCAAACAGGTCTGTATTAAATATCCTGGGCTAGACAGTCACCTACCAAACATACCTTCTTGGTTTCTGGAGCTTTAGGAAAAGCCCAACATCTGAGCTCCTCCAAAATTCCTGCATACGAGGCTTAAAGGAATAGGCTGTAAATCCACTGCAGAACATACACCCCAAAAGAATGAAAAAAACCCAGAACAAAATGCAAAGTGTGGCAGAAAACAAGTCGCATCTGATGAAGAGCAATTTGCTTCATATCAAGCAGAGCTTCACAGCTGGGAAAGCCACAGGGAGGATGGTAAAAAGAGGACTCTTGTCTCCTGGTTTTCTCAGGGAGAAGCCAGCCACAGCCCCAGGATGACACACGGCTGTTTCAGACCAGCAGCACAGAGCAGGACTCGAGCCACCACAGGCAGAGTGTTTCCAGGACCTCCCGCCGTGCCCTCGCCAGGCGATGGCACAGGCCCATCTTTTCATTCTCTCCATGAAGTACCAGCACAGCTACAGCACAGTCTGTGCCGGTGTCTTGGCAGTGAGATCCTATCTCCTGCCACCTACAGAACAACAAGACAACTGAGAGAGAAGCAACATCAAACTGAGAAAGTAGACCTACAGCAAATGAGCATCTGAAGCCAGCTCGGAGCTTGCTGAGAGCCAAGGCTTCTGCTGGTTCCTGCAGCACCAGGCCCAGCCCAGCAGGATCCGGCACTGTGTTCGGCAGCAGGACGGCACGCTGGCCGCGCCGAGCATCATCGCTTTCCCAGCGCTGTGTTCGGCAGCAGGACGGCACGCTGGCCGCGCCGAGCATCATTGCTTTCCCAGCGCTGTGTTCGGCGGCAGGACGGCACGCTGGCCGCGCCGAGCGCCATCGCTTCCCCAGCGCTGTGTTCGGCAGCAGGACGGCACGCTGGCCGCGCCGAGCGCCATCGCTTCCCCAGCGCTGTGTTCGGCAGCAGGATGGCACGCTGGCCGCGCCGAGCACCATCGCTTCCCCAGCGCTGTGTTCGGCGGCAGGACGGCACGCTGGCCGCACCGAGCACCATCGCTTCCCCAGCGCTGTGTTCGGCAGCAGGATGGCACGCTGGCCGCGCCGAGCGCCATCGCTTCCCCAGCGCTGTGTTCGGCGGCAGGATGGCACGCTGGCCGTGCCGAGCACCATCGCTTCCCCAGCGCTGTGTTCGGCGGCAGGACGGCACGCTGGCCGCACCGAGCACCATCGCTTCCCCAGCGCTGTGTTCAGCAGTAGGACGGCACGCTGGCCGCGCTGAGCGCCATCACTTCCCCAGCGCTGTGTTCGGCAGCAGGACGGCACGCTGGCCGCACCGAGCATCATCGCTTCCCCAGCGCTGTGTTCGGCGGCAGGACGGCACGCTGGCCGCACCGAGCATCATCGCTTCCCCAGCGCTGTGTTCGGCGGCAGGACGGCACGCTGGCCGCGCCGAGCACCATCGCTTCCCCAGCGCTGTGTTCGGCGGCAGGACGGCACGCTGGCCGCACCGAGCATCATTGCTTTCCCAGCGCTGTGTTCGGCGGCAGGACGGCACGCTGGCCGCGCCGAGCGCCATCGCTTCCCCAGCATGGCTGCCTGCCAGGACGCAGGGGCTGCTCTGGTGGGCTCTGAACCCCACGGGAAGCTGTCCCTCCTTTCTGCAGAGCTATCTGCTGCCCAGGAAATCTACCAGAGCCCAGTCCAAGGATGGACAGTGGCACACATTTGCCTTAAAGTTACAGACACTAAAGAGACAAAGCCTGAACAAGTGTGGCCAGGAAAGACTCCTTCCCTTTCCCAAGCAGTCTCTGTGTCATCTCCATGCTGCACACACATTGTATGAATTTTGCTGATGAGCAGACCTCAGCCTCACCTGCCTTCCACCTGCTGCTGCAGCTCCTGCACTTTCTTGCATACGTCTCCAGCTACCACAAACGTCTTGCCCACCTTGGTGAAGAGCGCGGCCACCTTGTCCGTCCGCAGGAAGCCGGCAGCCCTGCGCTTCAGCATGTGCAGGAGACACGCTTCCACAACCCCTGCGAGAGAGGGAGGGAGGAGGGAGACAGTTATGGGCACCGTTGTCCTTCAGCCTTCTCTCGGGTGAATACCATCTGCTCACACCCACTGGTACGCGGGGGAGTCAAGAGAATGGAGGGAGAGACCGACAGACAGACAGGCCAGATCTCAAAATCCCATGATGCAAGCATGTGTCTAATCTACAACAATAAGCATCTTCTAAGACACTGATAATGTTGGTACACAAATGAACCAAAGGACTGAAATATGTCTCAGTATTTTCACCCCATTTTGCACATATCACTGTGAAAGAATTCCCGATTCTACTGAAAATGAAGCCAAAAGCAAAACCTCTTCTCAACTCCTCGCAGCAGAACCAGGTGCCCCAGCTCAAGATATAACGAGCTCAAAATCTGCTTTTACTGCTGCTCTCTGTTTTGAGCAGAGGTCCATACAAAGGCAGGAAGGAGAACAGATCGGTTCACCCACAGGGAGGGGAGCCCAGCGCTGTGTGCACGGCGTGCGCGGGGGTCCCGCGGGTCTGTGTTCGGCGTGCACAGGGGCTCGTTCAGTGCCCGAGCGATGCTCTCCCGTGTCTAACAACAGCAGGCACTCCTGCACTGAACTGCATTTGGAATTGCCACAGGAAATTCTTGTTATGAGTAACAAATGGCATTCCATCTGCTCTGATGCACACTGCATCCCTCCCAAGATTCGGCAGCTGATTTTGAAAGACGACGGTATTTTGGTGCACTTTAAGCCTGATCCTGTCAGGTGATGAGCGTTTCCTGAAGACTCCCCCTCCTTATTGTACCGAACAGCCTCCAAACCCTGTAATACCTGAAATCCTGTGTCTGAAAAGACCCTTCCTCACTGCCCAGTCCCTGAACACAACCGAGGCCCGGCAAGGCTGGTGGCACCAGGGACACCGCGCTCCGGCCTGGAGCCGCCGGCGACCAGGGACATGTCTGCACACAGTCTCAGTGAAAAGGTCCCTTCATCTCCCGCACCGCTACCCTATTTCTTTGCCAGACTGAAGAACAATCTGCTGAATGAACAAAAAAATTAAGAGAAGCACTTATGAGGTGTTAATAACTTCACATTTTGTGTCTTATCACTCGGGAAAAAGGAAAAGTCTAATTGGCTTCCTGCTATCACATCCTTACTACACAAATTAACCTAATGCCTGTTCAGAAAGCACAACCATTTGCTCTTAGAGTGCAGAAAACAGCACTAGGAAAACAAATCGGAAATGCGCTGTGGGATAACCACGCCACTGTTTTGCTTTCAACTGTGAAGGCAGATATGTTCTTGAGCTAAGTAACACTGGATAAAATGTGTCAGAAGATAAAATTTCCATTGAAAGCCCTAATTTCCCTATGAGACAGCCAGTTGAAATTCAATCCTGATGGCTTGGAGATTTGGGATTGCTCATGTTCAATGACTTTTAGTGAGATACAACTAACCTGAGTTAGCAAAGCCAAGTCTTCTCATCATATACCCTGAATTTGTTCTCTGTAAAATAGAGAAGTCAGCATTCTCTCTTCTCCTCCTTCCTACTCCTAAGTTCATTTAGACTAAATTTAGAATTATTTGGAATACATTTTATATGTTCCCTTGTGGCACAACCCTATACGAGAACTACCACAACTGAAGCTCCAATTTAATCTTAAATTGAAACAAGAGACTTTTTTGATCTCAATAGTCTCTCCTCAAGCTGCCTGATCTGAACCACGTCACGTAAACGCTGTTGGCAAGCATGCCAAAGGCCCAGGATCGCGATGCGCTGTGCTGTGACGGGTGCCCTCCAACGCTGGAACAGCAGGGACAATTCAAACGAACACAGGAAAACCCTCCACACACACACACACAGAGCCGGCCTCCAAGAAGTGAGTAACTCTGGAGACTGGCAAGCAGCACGACTGCTAGAAATGAAACAGCACGTCTCGTGTACTTACTGACAGTGAAGGACTTGGTTTTTTCTTGTTTTGTTGCTGGGTATTTGGTGGGGTTTTTTTAATAAATAAGAGCATTTGAGCATTCACAGCATTCAAGTGATGTCTTCAGCATAAATGCTTGTGCCATGCAAATCCATCTCCCTTCTGCTTCCAGGGCAAATGGACGAAGTTGCTGCTGTGTTAGAATGCGGACAAAAGAAACACTGGCCTGTCCATGTTATTTCCATGTCACTGCAACCCAAATAAAACCTCGCTGAGTGGTACAACAAGGTATTCGTACACTTTTACACCCACTACCTCTCTGAAAAAAATAGCGTGATTCTCCTTGGTTTGTGATCCCTCGTTTAATTGCTTATTACCTTCCAGATTCCCTTTAAACAGCACCAACAAACTGCTGTTTGGATGGACAGAGTACCCTAAATTTTAAATTTTTAAAAATCTGGTTATTACTTTCTGGATTAGACTAAGGTCCCACTGCATCAAGCACTGTATAAACACATACTGAGAGATAGTCAAACAGTAAGAAACAGTAAGACTGATAAAAAGTAGAAGAAAATACATATAAATTTATCCCACATTTTTCAGTGAGAGAACAGCATTCTTGAATACTTAAAGGACTGGCCATCAGGAACTGGGGATCAAGGCACTTGCCAGCATTTTCTCTGTATGCAGATTTAACTGGAAGCAGAGAAGAAAGATTACTCAGCCTTGCCCCCTTGTGAGCCGGCCGGTAAGTCCCCATGTCCCTGCACCATATCCCGCGAACACCGACAACCCCCGTGACGAGGGCTGTGCCGCCCTGGGCTGGAATAACCGTCCTGGTGCTTCTCACTGCTGGGTGCACAGAGGGTCCCGCTTGGGCTGAACCCAGGGGAGGAGGAAACCAAAGACGGGTTCAGATGTTGTACGGCAACAACGGAGCAGTGCCCATGGCCTCGGCTTCTGCAGACTCCTGTGCATCTCCTGGGACACGAGCTGGGTTGCACCAAAACAGGCTCCCGAGGGCAAGTCCGGCACTGCCTCCCATGCTGGTGCACATCCCACCCAGAGCTGCTGCCTCGGAAGACAACCCCATCTCGCCTTTTCACCCCTCTTGTGCACAAAAGCCTAAAGGCAGCGCTGTTCCCCAAAAAGGGAGCAGGGCACAGGGGCACAGCCCTGCTTGACCCCGCTCAGCAATGGGCTGATACCAGGAAACTCCTGCTGCCACCAGAGGACATCTGGGGGTGGACACGGCGATGCCCGCGCTGGAACGAGTGGGAGCCGGTGCTGACGACATCTCTGCAAGGACAGGGAGAAGGAGCATCTGTGCATCAGACGGCAGCAGCGGCGGGGGCGAGCGCTGGCTCATGCCCGCGGGGTTTTGCAGGGCCAGGTACAGCGGCACGGGAAGAACAAAGCACGATAACAGCGTGAGGATGTTCTGCACATCAGTCATAGATCCTGTCTAGCAACCATCACAACAACTCTTAACCCAGCTACTGTTTTGCTCTTTCAATTAGAAATAAAGAAAATGAAAAAAGAAAAGCAGCTTTCTGGATGCCTGAAGCAGTGCAGCAATAATTGGTTCCAAATCTTAAATGAAGCAACCTGCCTTTAAAAATAACTGCAAAGAAGTGCATTGCTGTTGCTTAGGAAACAGGCTCTCTTCCCACCTTCACTGCTGTTTTTTTTCTTTCTTTAAAACAATAAAATATTAATGAAACAAATTTAGTGAAAAGCACAGCAGGCACAGCTTTAATTATTAATAAATATTGCAGCTGCCACGGAGGGCAATTTCCACAGTGACTGTCCCTAAAGCCCCAATATTTAATTATTCCATTGTGACATTTCTCATCACAAGGACTTGGCATAACATCAGTCCCCAGCTGACGGTAATACCCATGTAGTGGTTATCTGCAGGGAGAGAGACACTGGAATCAGCTGCTGGATTGCCTCAAAATGTATGTTGAGTAAAAGCCCACTTTCTACAGAGAAATAAAGCAGCATTTACAAACGCTTCTTCCTGCAAAGCTCCGGGTCGCCCAGGGCAGGGATCTGCACACCCCAGCGCGGCCGCTCACGCTCCTGCGCTCTCGCATCTGCAAGGGAACCCGCGGCGTTCCAGCCAGCTCTTGGGATCAGATCTATTCGCTGTGGCAGGCTCTCGGCACTCACCTTGTGGGAATAGGTGAAAACAAACTGAACTCATTCATCCTGAATATAATATACCCCCCTCCTACTGTTCTGCTGGATGGCGTGAGAAACAGCAAGAAATTTCAGCTGAAAACACAGAAGGGCAGGGAGTGCACCAACACTCCCCATGGCCACAGGGCTCAGCAGACATCGTCCCTCCCGCAGGTTTCACATCACAGCCAGAGACACGCAGAAACCCCAGCAGCATGCAACGCAGGCAACATCAAGAATACTCGGTAGAACAGGGGAGCAGGGGAAATAATGTTGCCAAGCACTATTTTGGGGGAAGAGAGCTGGAGGGTTAGGTAAATGGGGCTTCTGCAAACACACTTTATTTTTTAGAAACCAAAAATAGGTCCTCCCTCAGCGCAAAACTCAGATTGCTGCCTGAAAAGACAGCATACAAAACATTTTAGGGGTTATAGTTAGAAGAACCTTTGGGACAGGAAAATGAAGTTATTTACCTATTTGAAAGAAAAGGAACCATTTTTCCCTTTTTGGAATCTGACACTCTCAAAAGACACAAAGAGATGAAGATTTAGCTTTTTCTGGAGGAACTGATGGCACCAGAAAGACATCAACACGTAGTTTTGTTTATAAGCAGGTAATTTGTACACAAATACACGTGCTTTTACTTATAGTGTGCATGCACACAGATGAATAACTGCTGTAAGCTTTCTGAGATCCTGAGCTTGCCTACTGCCACTATGCTTACAACAAAAAAGGTGTACAAAAACTGACCACAGGAAACGCAGGTATTCACTAGGTCTGGATCAGAGGAGCAGCACTGCACTTGGACAGCTCAGGTAATTCCCTTGTATTGTTCAGCTGACAGCAGCATCTAAAAATTCATTAACTCCAGCCAGTTTGGAGGAGCATCCCCTGCAGTATCCGCCACTGAGTTTAATTAAGTGCAGATATGTTATTGATTTACAGTCCAAATAATCAGGTCCCCAACAAGCTCTGAAAAATGTCCCATTTTTATGACTTCAGCAAGGCTACATCTTGCAGGGTCAGGTGAACAACTTCAGTTTTCTTTTTTGCCTCATGAAAATTGTGACGTGACTTAATGGAGTGTGAAATAAGAGAGCTCCAGGGATGGGGCTGGAAGGGTGGTAAGCAGAGAAAAAGGAGGCCTGTGCAAGGATTAGTTATGGGGTTTATTTAGCAGACGAAGTTTTCCTTAGACAGGACAAAACACCACAGATAAATACCTTGTTTTCATGGAAACTGTGCACAGGGAATAGAATTCAAGAGGCTGAAGACAATAAGAACAAATGAAAAGAGGAAGATGATAAAGAAGCAATCAGCTGCTCACAGTCTCCAGCTGCTGTTGCTTTACCTCGGCAATAACACATCTGCCCCGTTTGATGCCAGTTTTCTTGCCAGCTCCCGCACGCTGTGTGCCTGAGGAAGGCACCGAGCGGCCGGGGCAGCTCGCGTGCAGGGCAGCGGGGGGCAGCCAGCGGCCGGAGGAGACCCCACAGCTCCCACCGCGACCGCTCAGCTCAGAACTCCAGACACACAACGTCGGGTCAGCCGGGAGGGCAAAATGGTTTAGTATTTAATTTAATTTTCATTTCAAGCTGCAAAATGAAGACCTTAAAAGTATCTATTACTTTTATTAGTGCTTGCTAAAGCACTAATGTAGCAAATCACTTGGAATCCATGCAAAGGAAAATACCAAGGTGATAGGTGCTAGAAGAACACCAAATATTTTTATTTTACAACAGCACAAAGAGGCGTTATCTGAGATCGGGACTGCACAGAACCAGGTCCTGTGCACCTATCTAGGGCAGGGGAAGACAGTCTCTGCCTTGCAGACTTCATCAGTAAAACTGCACTCGGTAACGACCAGAAAAAAGCCCTTTCCATTCCACTCTTAGAGGCTTCATGTGAAAGAAGATTCATTGTTAAAGAAATGTTGAAAACACACTATAAAAGAATTATTTAATTTGAAAACTCTACTTATACTAACAGTGAACTGGATGGTTTGAATCCTTATCAGGAGGAAGCAAGGTAAAGGAGCAGCTGGTGGGACCCAAGGCTGTGGTTTAATGGTTGAGTTCACCTGGACTCAAGCTACTTGTGTTTTGCCCTGCCACACAGGCAGGGCATTGTATTTTCAATAAATCCCTGGGGAAAAAAAAAAAAAAGAAGATATTTCAATGGGGAGTCCTCAGTTCTAAACATACCTCTGGCTGGGAAACATCAGGGCTGGAAGCTGTTGACTGCCTGACCATTAAACTTCAAAGATCTCAATACCCTTCAGAAAATGGAAGTGTTTCCATTAAACACTATTAAGGCTAAATCAAAATCACTGAAGGTTCTCTAAATAATTGAATGTGATCTAATTTGATGGCCCAGGACTGCAGTAAAGTGTTTAGCAGAGTTCTCTAAAAAGCATGAGAGATATTTCACTTCTCAAACTAAGAAACACATGCAGTTCAAAAACTGTTTGATTTCACATCACAGCTAATATTCACTCTTCTATTTTCCTCTCCTCTATAGCATGCCACTGATTACTGTAAAGCAGTCATCTTCGGAGCATAATCAAAAGCTTTTAAATTTGTGTGAAAAAATATTTGCCTCTCCCCAGTTACGATCATGTCTGATACTCTCTTTGGGCTAATGTGTTTATGAAGTGAGGCAGAAGCTCCAAGAACTAAGCATTATTCACCACTGAAAATGTTTCATTTGTTTTCCAAAGAGGAGTAGTAATACAAGGCAGCTCATATTTTGCTTGTGAGACCTGCATTCCACAGGGGATTAACTACGTTTTTAAAAAACTGCAATGGCAAGGGTAGAAAGCAAAAATAATTAAAATCATAAAATGTCTGCTTGGACAATGGTTATTTACATCTATTTCTACATAAGTTACATCTCTGTGAGCTAAGAAAATCAGAAAGAAAGGAAACTGAACTCCTAATGTTTGGTCAGACCCCAGGAGCACGGTGCTATTCAGAAGCTCGCGGCATCACCAGAAACCCCAAAGCACAGCGCAGCTCTTCCTAACGGGGCTGGTTTCAGAGGCTGCAGCCCCAACTGGCATTGCTGGGAACGCTTGGTGTGTGGACAGTCCACACTTCAAACACGAGCTCCAGACTAACTCCCGATCCACCTCCTCCTCCTTTCACTGAACATCTGGGAACACTGCGTTGCCATACTTTAAATAGGAGGCGAAGAAAGGGCTTCTATCAGGAACTTACTTCTCACCTTAAAAACAAAGAAGAGTTTCCCACACTGCTGCCTTCCACGATTTTACTGCAAGCCTGTGGATATTTGATATTCTTCTGAAAGCTTTACCATCTTGAGACATGCCACTGGATAAGAAATGTATTTAAGAAATACACTTCTGTTCCTCAGTTGATTTTATTTTCCTGCCATGAACTTTAATCCCGTCTTGAAATTTAGGGCCATGAAGGAAAAGATTTCTGACTCATGATTTTTCATTGCTTGGGGCTGGCAATCATGACGTTTGGTGACTCTGATAATTGCTTGGATTTCAGGTCCTGAACGAGAAAAAACAGAACACAAGCTCCAGCATCATGCAGTCATTGGTTCCTAATTAGATCTTCTCTTTCAAACACAATTAACTTTGTGCAAAATGGGATAACAACTCATCAGAAGACCAATGAAGAAAACAGTCCCACAACTAACCATGTGTCTGTGGTTAACCCTTGTGTATGTCAGCAGCTCAGACTCCTCACCAGCCCTACAGGAGCTCAGACACGCCACCTGTCCCCGAAACACCCTGCTCGCTGCTCTGGAGAATCCCAGCGCCAACGCTGAAGGAGCTACTTCACATCTTCAAGGAGCACATGAGAGGAACTATACTGAGAACGAGCAGTATGACAATATTTACCTACCACCTGGCACATCATGCCTATAGACCTGGAAGCCACTCACAAAGGAAAGGATGTGCCCTGCAGAGCTGGCCAGATGCAGGCACAGCACCGTACAGCTGCCACACGGACCTCCTCACCCGCGGACCTCCCCACCCGCGGACCTCCTCACCCGCGGACCTCCCCACCCGCGGACCTCCCCACCCGCGGACCTCCTCATTCAACAAAGGTGCCGGTGACCCGCGCTGCTGCAATGACCAGAGCCCGCTCCGGCGCGGGTGCAGCCGCCTTTCCCAAAGCTGCTCTTCCCCAGCGTTGCCGGGGCCACGGAACCGGCGCGCGGGGCGGCAGCTCCTGCCCGGGCCCTGCTGACGGCACCAGCTCCCCGGTGTCCTCGCTGCTGCTCGGCCCCTCGCTGCGCGGACACCAGGGCTCGCTGCGCTCCCCTCAAACGCACCCGCGGGAAATGAGGCAGCTCTTTGAAAAACATCAAAGTGCCGGTTTCAAACATCAGACTGAAAGTGTCTGAAAGACCTTTTTTTTTTTTCTTGACAAGATAAAGAGTGTTATTAAGCACAGTTTCAATTGGCTTTGTACAGCTGGAGTAAAGCTATCCTCGTCTGGTGCATTTCTAGCTTCCATGAAACCATCTGCTTTTTTTTTTTTTAAGATGAACAGGGGAAAAGAGAAGAAATGCTAGAAAGTGAGTTAATGAAAGGTCTTGACTGGACACATAAAAGAGACCACTTGGAGAAAACCAGTCCTGTGAGATTCATGACATGAGCTACACGCCCTCGAACACATGAAGAACAACATTCCGGTAACTTTGTCCTGGAGCCATTCACAAACAACGCTTCTTCCATTATGTCTGCTGTATGAAGATGATTTAAACAGGTTTTTGATTCTCTGCTTATAGCAGCACGTTACTGTCAGACCTGAAGATGAGCAGCCACACAGAAGAAGGCTGAGCAAAGCTGCAGGCACTTTTCAGACAAGCGCAGTGAGTTAACACACTGGACTAGAAAACCCTGCTTGCTGACTGCTGCTAAATACACGCGAGGTAACTGCAGAGACAGAGAAAACCTTCCTCCTTCTTCCCCTTTTCCTCAGCAGTGTAAAAGCTGGGAAGGGCACGACTCCGCAGAGCTGGTGGCAGGAGGCGCAGGAGCGGCCGCAGGGCCGGCGCCGCCATGCTGGGCCTGCGTCAGCCGCCGTCGCCATGGACACGGCACCGCAGAACCCGGCCTGGAACATCCGCGGCTCACAGGAACGCCTGCCCGCCAAAGACACTGCCGACAGCCGCAGGGCTCGGGTCGGTTCATCGTACTCCGACTGACACCACCATACTGGTGAAATTCACTCAACAGCACCCTGGAGCCCCACGGAACGTGGAATTCTTGCCCCAGCACGGCACACGGTAGCACACTGCACACAGCGCGAACTGCTATGGCTCTGAATGACAGAGCCGATCTTTTATAAATCAGACAGGATGGAGGAGTAGCCAGCGTGTAACTGGGCTGTAAACTGGGTTGAGAACAAGTGCAAAACATCTGCATTCACTGCTTCCCCCACAGATGAAAATGTCAGCGCTGTTCTTCTGAGATCACACAGGTGAAGACTGTGGATCGTCAGCAGAGTTACTGTGGTTACAACAAATCTCTCCCACGGGACGAGTACAACCAACCCGCACAGAGGTTTTATTCCCCTCCAACATACTGTAACACAGAGGCACCCAAGGAGGGTGTGGAAACTGCAGCGCACACAGTTTAATTGGCACCATCACCATTTAGGACCTCAGACATTTTCAGTTACTGATGCAGACAGGCCCTGAAAATCGGCGACCATGCATTTGAGACTCTTGCTAAACTCAGCCTTGCAGGAGAGTAAAATGATTCACAAGAATTCTATATTTATAACGAAGATTCACTGGAAGTGACTCATGTACTGAGCCAACCTAATTTTAAACAGAAGGGAAAAACCTCTTGAAGAGGCACACGGAGCGGCAGTGGGGGAGGGAACCGCGCTCACAGGAGAGCCCCGGCCAGGAGCCGTTCGCCAAATCCACTGCGCTTTCTCCAGGCTGTTAGCTGAAGCAATAGCAGAACATTCAGCTTCGCCTGCTTCTGGTTTAGAGTTAATTAAGTCCTACATTCAGAGCAGGCGCAGGTTGGAATACTTCCTTAGGACAGGTATGATTGCTGGGCAGTAATAAGGCAGTTCATGGAGAGCCATTAGTTCTTCAGACCCTACAGAATTCAGAAAACAAACCCAACTGGAATCACAGCAGGTGGAAGGGAGAAATACTAAGATGATTTTACAGTATTGCTAATTTTGGCTGAGCAGATTCTAACAGAAATAGCTGCCACCTCACTACCCGTTACATCAACGCTGCAGCACATCTTACAGAATATAATTTCTAAACCAGAATATAATTTCAAAGGTAGAACAGACACACACCAGCAGGAGCTCTCCAGATCTAACAGGCAGCCTGCAGCAAGGCACAGGGTTCCCTCACCTGCTCCTAGCTTGGGACCATTCACCTCAGTTACTTTTTCTCCTCTGTATAGTACAAATATAGAGCAGATAAAAGGGGAATATTTAACATAACCACAACCTATATGGAGGAAACGGCTATAGTCTATACTAATAGCAACAAAACATTAGCCAGAGGACATGGCCTAATCTTGCACTCCTACACTGAACGTGTAGAGTGAATGAATTTTCCTAAGCTGTAAGTAAAAGATGAGTTGGGATCAGCAAGCAGCCCCGTGCATGGTCACTGTGCACACACAATAACCACACACGGCACGGCAAGCTGGAATTTCCACGTCATGGTAGGAAAAGGTTCCTGTTCTCGGACTTTGGCTTTCAGTAGTATATCTGAACAGTCCACTTATCTCCAAACCTAACCTCCACTCTTCTTAACCTCTCCACTGTCATCAACACATAACTGGGTGTGCTTGGCTGCAAACACTCCATTCTGTGACATCCAGAAGCATTTAGGTGATGGCTGTTCTCCAACCACTCTCAGCATCGCTCCCAGTTAAGTCTTCAATTTGAATCAGGAAGACAAAGCAGCCAAGAATTCCCAGGCCAACATACACATTTACAATTGCACACAGTTTTAATTCTCAGCAGTTTCTTGCTGTGATGTTTCTCCACACCCCAAAGTCTGATGAATAGCTTTAATTTTTTACTGGCCCTAGTAAATGATGGGCTAGATTACAGAACCGTTGGACCAGCATTCAGTGGTTCCTTTTCAGCTCAGTCTCCAGAGGAGCACTCGGCGTGACCTCTTGGGAGCTGAGAACCCAGTGCTGGACCACCCTCCATCCATCCACCCGCATGGAGGTCTGTGTCCCTCACAACACACACAGTCTAAATCTGCAGGCACCACACAAACCACCACGAAATTTTAGAATTTATTCAGACTGAGACTGATTCACAGAGTTCTGAAACACCAGCTGCCTTTGGTATATGTGTTATCTCCAATTAAATTTTATTTTCTTGCTAATTCTTGCTAATGCAACTTCCAAAATACAGTAACGAGGAAAAGTTGCCAACATAATGGCTCACTGATTATATTAAAAAATACACAAGAATGTCCACAATGTCAAAGCCTAGACCTCAGTTTCTCAAATGCCCCATTTATGTAACACAGCACTCAGTGCATAGTGGGGAACAAAGATTTCTAATATTTAATGCCCTGCATGTACCAGCAGAGAAAACACATTTCTGTAGGAAATGTAAGATTATGTAGTGTTAGCTCTTTTTTGTGTCATTTACCACATAAGGCGATGATGTGACTGCTGTCTTCATGTACAAATTTCCGGGTGACAGCTTCTTCCATGATCTGCTTTACCTAAAATAAAGAAATAAAAAGAAGTGATTGTAAGATCCCAGCACTTGGGAGTTTCAGTTTCAACCTTTGCTTGCCCTTCCCCTATCACAAAAAGACCAACTCACACAAGTTACTCTTTGCAGGGAAGAAACGATAAAAGCCTTTAACAATGGAAAGGAAGGACAAACCTGAGTAGCTTTTCATGGGACGAGGGAACCTCTGGTAGAACAAGGACAGGTCTGTTTGGGGCACACCCCTATAAAAGGCTGAATTACTTCAGAGCGCCCTTTGGAGAACTTCTTCAGCAGAGGTTCCAAAGGGCCACGTAAAACTTTTTATATGATTCATCCTTGGCTTTCCTGCGTATAGTTACTTCTGCTCATGAAACAAGATCATGTACTGCCATGTGCGCCTTCCACTCGTGGCATTCTGCCCTTTTTCAAGCACAAAGAACCCTGAGCTACACAGGCGAACATCCCAGGAGAGGTTTATTTACAGCAACCTTTCTCCTGTTTGGGGACTTTACACGCCACAGTAAATACAAACGATGCTCTCAGAGCTCTGCTACACAAAAATAATATAGTACCTATAGAGGAGACAGTGCCCTCAGTATTTGCTTCTAGACACAAATTAGCAATTACAGCAAATAAAATTACATTTATCACACTTCTTACTGATTTCAAACAAAGTTCCTCTGCAGTTTCAAGGCTGATGTGTCAAGCTCCAGAGGGAACTCGTTGTAGATACTGACTTTCAAAAATTAAGGAAGAAAACAGACAAATCCCACAACCGGGCTCCTGAAGAGAGGCTGCAGTTACCTCCACTCACCTGCTGCTTTATTCCTCCCCACGGGCTTCCTCAGTCTGAGACCTGATGAAACCTATTTGCCCCAACCAACTCATTCATCAGACACTCATTCCTTCCTGGCCATGGAGCACTTGTTTTTCCAAATACAAATCCACAATCATTTTTGGCTTCTCTCATTTGTGAACTATAATTACAGGGTTTGGACACTGCCTAAATAAACGCCACATCACTTTCAATATATGACAGTAAGCGCTGCTGTGGCAGAAGATCTAACAAGACACTCGCTTCTTTTTTAACTTGAAAATGATTTTGACAGCAGCCTTGGAATCCAAGCAGCAGTGAATTAGCGGGCAGCCGTCCCCGTGCGGCTGCTCGTCACCACCAGCTCGCCGTGCACGGGCTCGGTGCGGCGCACGGCGCGGCAGCCCCGACCACGCCAGCCCGCACGGCCCGGACCCCCATGGCGCTCTGGGGAGCGCCCGCAGCTGCCGCTCTGCTCTGACGGGCCTGCCGCTGGCACCGACGTGCCCAGCTCTAAGCCAGCTGGGTCACCGCCGCTCTGGAGCGTTGACAGGGCCAAAGGTTCTAAGCCTTTGACTCAGCGCTGGCAGCGGGAGCTGCAGGGGCACCGCTCGCACCGCTGCGACCGGGGGTGGCAGCGGCCAGGGAAGGTGCCCTCCCCAGTCTGGAGGCTTCCTCCTCCAGCAGGATCGTTTGCCAGGCCAGTTACGGCGCTGTAATCAAGCATGCCTTCCCTCCATGTCCACTCCCACACCCCCAGCCTGGCTGGCAGCGTCTGCAGCTCCAGCTCCCGCTGCACGAGCCTTTCAACACACGGCGTTCTGCTCGCCCCAAGTTCTGCATTGAGCTGATCCTACAGAATTTGGGCTTCTTATCGAAGAAGAGCCCTCTGGGTTGCAAAGAAAGCATTGCGGGGGGGGAAAGCAAACAGGTAAGAGGCTTTAAAAGTAGAACACGTTTTCTATCTGAGGACTTCAAAGCAAGTCTTTTGCACTTTATAAAGCCTGGGTCACTGTTCACATACTGAGGCTTGACAATATAAACTCCTAACACAGCAATTTGTTTTTCTCCTGTGGCATTTCTGACACGGCTATAAGAACCTTGGACCTTACATTAAAGCAGTGGGAGGTGGAGGAGCAAGAGGATATCGAGAAAGAAGTGAAGGTGTGAGATGGTCTCACGGATGGGAACTCACATGGGCAGCAGCTGGACTATGCTGTTTATCCAGCAATCCTCTTCTCACATTTTATTCGCATCATTGTTGATTTACAAGCTTGATGTCTGTTTGTCTTGGCAGGAACCCAAGAAAACTTGTTCCAAACCTCACCTAGAGGTTTGAAATCACCTGCCATCCACTGCCTCCAGGGCAGCTCATCTCTGTGCCTCGGCCCACCCACCTGTGGAACAGGACAATGACCCAGCCTCTGCAACCTGATCTCACTGGCTGAAGGCTGTAGTTATCCACCAAATGAAAGGCCTGATTCACTGGAAGCCCCTCTGAGTGCCACCAGCATGGCAGCGGACAGCAGAGACAGCTGCACCCGGGTAAGTCACAGACACGACTGCAGTTCACAGGAACGAACGCGGGCACCCGGGGCTGCAGGCTGGGGCTCCAGCCTCGGCCCCCCGGGGACCACCAACTGGAATTAAATTCCCGATGACAGGGAGGAAGAAGAGTCGTTTCCTAGGAGTGAGACCCTGGAGCTCAGAGGCCAATTCCCCACTGTCACGCATTTGCCAAGCATACCCCAGTCATTAGTCTTTATTAGCTCAGTATGTCATTTAGATCCCCATCTGTAGCCCAGGAACAAAAACTTAAAGTGTATTAAAAATTAGCAAAAGGTTTCAGATTCACCAACCAAGCCCCCTTCCACCAGCAGCACCGCAGGGTCGGCCCACGGGCAGGTTTTGACCAGGACAGCCCGGGCGAGCGACCCCCCGACCCCAGCGCCTCCGCACACTGGGGAGCATCCCCAGAAAACACCTCCGGGGCACGGACAGCAGAGGGAAGATCCGAACGCTGGAGCGCAGGGCTCTTCAGTCCCACGTCATTCCTCCCTGCCACATAATGCGGGGATGCTCCAGACAAGGAGCTCAATCAAATGTTTCTGATCAAATGGAACACAAACCTTTTTTTAAATTATTTTTTTTAACTCCCCTTGCAATTTTGTGCAGCTCTCTTTGTAGGGAATTGTGCTGTTGTGACGCTCTGTTCTGAGGAGGCACTTGTCAATGAAGCTTTCTGAGCATAAGCCTACACAGACACCCACTCGCAGGTAGTAGCGGACCTGACCAAACTGCAAATTAATCTCATTAAAAGCAACAGTCGGCAGCCCAGCCCTGCGGTCGCCCCCGCGGGTGCAGCCTGCGCACGGGCCGGGCTGGGGAGCGCGAGGACAGGAGAGCTCCGTCCAGCCGCACGGATCCGGGCACGCGAGGAGCGGGCAGCATCCCGGCAGCAGCGTCACCACGTAAGGCAAAGCAAGCTCCCCAGATAAAAGTTGACATGCTTTTGCATGACATTACAAAGAATCGCTGCTCCGACCTCCTGCGTGCAACAATGGCCCAGACTTTCAGAAGCAGTCAAACACCAAATTTAGGTCATAATATACGGATTATTTAATAAGTTTCACCAAAGAAAAAGACAAGAGAAATGCCTTTTATGTTGTGGCATTTAAAAAAAAGATTATTTGTTTTTATTATAAGGAAGCTTTAAAAAGGGAAATAAACTCCAATTTTGCAGCAACCTCCATGTATAAGAGACCAAGAAAACGAAGACTGAGACACCCCATGCACTGACTGTACACCGACTTGTTCCCAAGCACAGGGCTGTAAGGAGGAGACCCACGGCGTCCCCTTTTCCATCCCTCCGTTGAGTTCTCGGTCCCCTCCGAAGAGGACAGACAGGACTGGCCCTACCGCAGCTCTGAACTGCCACAGGGAGGGATTTCTGAGCAGGGCTGACCTGCAGATCCTCAACCTTCAGGGTTCGGAACGGCCTTTCAAACCAGCGCGCTCTCCAGAACTCAGGTGCAGCGCGTTCCTGTCCACCGGGACACCAGCGTCAGGAGCCAACAACAGTGCTCATAAAACACCGGAATCACCGGCATCACGGCTCAAACCTGGAGCATTTCTTTCTCAACGGAGAAAACCCCACGTCCAGCACAGTGCCTTCTTTAGCTGGTGTAGGTACCGTTATCCCACTCCTGCTGCTCTGACTTATTGTTACTCCTGATGAGGCGCTGGGTGCTGTAAATACAAGCTGTTAAATAAGTACTGTTTTGCTGCTCCAAAGTGGTTGCATTTGAGTTGTAAGATGAGCCACTGCATTTCTGAAGGGCTCTGAAATTTTTCAGGGTGAAACTGCTAAGGTGGTTATCCTGTTAGTTTCATGGCTAGAAAAAGTGCTGTTTAAAGCCAGAAATGGCAAAAAAACCTCAATTTCAGTAGGCAGAAGGAAATAGCCATGGCAAAGTTTGTTTTATGAGTCTACTTGTCACAACAGATTTTCCTGCAGAGAGAGATAAACGTTTGAAATGTGAACTTACACGCAGCCTCAGCATGAATCCCCGTAGAGTTAAATTTTCAAATAGCATTACACATCCTCCTTTCTATTAGAGCCCACAAATACATTCTTTACCAGTGGGAACTGAAAGTCCATCTAAGAAAAAGCAAATGACACTAAATTTTCCCAAAGGAAAAATGCAAAAGTTCTTGCTGAGAGGGAGAGACAAAGTAAAATAAAAAAACCACTTTGCACCAAGTGACTTTGGAGACAACCATTTTATAATTTGCAAAGACAACTGGATTTTAATAGGCTTGGTGTAAACAACATAACGAAAGAATGTGCTTACTCTGAACTCTGTTACATACGAGGTTACATGAAAATAATTCAGTGGGGGGAAAAACTGGGTTTAAAGGACAGGGAAAGGAACGATTGCTTTGAGAACAGACACGGACAGGTAATGTTTTCAAAACTAGTCAAGTTCTCAAAACAAGACCATCAACACACACCATGCACGTAGGTGTAAGCAGCTGCATGAAAAGTCACACAAAATAAAAAAATGAGGCTGCAAATTCTATCAGAAAAAGTTAATGACCATCATTAAGGGCAGTGTAATCTACTGGTTTGTATTGTAGGGGTTGCATTCAATTCCTGGCTCCTGTGATCGATTGTTTAAAAGACAAACCCTGAACCTCTCCGATTCCGTTGATCTCCGCACCGGCAGCAGGACGGGGTCCCGCTGGGGTCCCCGCAGCGCGCGGGCGGAGCCACCGCCTGCGCAGGCACCAACGCGCTCCCGTGGCCGGTGCACGATGGAAAGCTCAGGACGACCCCCAAAAAGCCAAGCCTATAAAAATCCTCTAAAAGAGCATTTGTGAGGATTTGGAGAAGAAGGAAAAAAAAAATCAAAAACAAAACAAAAAAGCAGATGACACAGAAGGTACAAATAACACTTGAAAGCATTATTCAAGTAATTTAAAAGCTAGTGACCAATTAAAAACATTTTAGAGACTTTAAAAACAAATTAGCCTCAGATTTTTTAATTATATACCACATTTTCTCCTCAGCTTGAGCTGGCTTGGATCGTGAAAATCCATTTCACTTCCCATCTCGTACATTAGCACAATATTGCCACGTTCAGAGTTGGAAAACATTTCTCACATTTATTTATATATTTAAACATTAACCCAGGAGAGTAAGTGCACACACAAATGAAACCTTACGCTATCTTGGCTCAAAGGTCCTAGTTTAAGCTAAAATTCCTAAATGAAGTGGCAGGTTCATGGCTGCATTAAGCCGCAGCATTTAGCATTTAGCAGCAATAGGGACCAGCTGCTCGGTGCCCTGCAGCAGGTGCTGCCCGGGTCATTTCCAGGACAGAGTCCCATGGTTCTGCATACAGACTGATCTTCACCTGCCTGTCCCTCCTCTGCCACCTCCAGCCAGCCTACACTGCCTGAAACATCTGAGATTTTCTGCTTTCAGCACTAACAAAGATTCAGACACCAGATACAGGCTCGGGTAGCTTGCCTGTAGCAACAACTTTTCCTTGGAGCTTTACTGAATCCTGCTCTCCAGCTACTCCCGATTTCCCCAGCTGTGAACGGGGGCAGGGGAAGGAGCAGAAAGACATCTGCCTTTTTCAAAAGACTTATTGCTGTGATGGGTAAGCATTACATCTTCCCTTAGCTCCCGTGTAAGAACAGGCTGCTACACACAGCTGTTACACAGTGCCACAAAAATGCAAAATACGGTGTGCACAATAAGCTATGCCGCCGCTTCCACCTGGAGCACGTTCAGGAAGGTGCTCACGGACCCGGGGGGGGCTCACAGCACCAGGCACCCCCTCCCAGAGCACCCCGCAGGGACCCCGAGAGGGGCTCGGCACAAACCCCGCTCTGGGTGCACAGCCGCTCCACCCCAGAGCAACACACAGCAGGAACCTCATCCCGCGAGCACGTCCACGGGCAATGGGAACCCCGTCCCGCGAGCACGCCCACGGGCAATGGGAACCCCGTCCCGCGAGCACGTCCACGGGCAGCGGGAACCCCGTCCCGCGAGCACGTCCACGGGTAACAGCTCTTTGCAAGGCTGCGGCAGCACAGTCCCAACGCAGGCGTGAGCAGACACCGCGGTCCCTGCTAAGGCAGGTGCCCGGTGTTTTGTCGCTCGTGGATCTCAGAACTGTCACACGGCCCTTTGTAGGAACTCAGGTAACCCAGGCTGCCTCACACGCTTTCCGAAGCGCAGGTGCTGCTCCAGCCACAGCTCTGGCATTCGGGAGCCAATTCCAGGCACCCGAGGGTACCTTGGGACTCGCTTCCTTATCACTGATTTCCCCCCTTTCTCCTAGAAAATTCATGGCTAAAGAAAAGTTAGTAAAGAAGCAGTCCCCGAGGGACGGGGAGCTCCTGCCCGGGCGGACGAACGTGCAGGGCGGCACCTCCCGTCCCCGCGCTCGCCCGGAAACCCCCGCAAAACCACCGGCGCGTTTCCCGAGCCGCGTCACAACGCGAAGCCCCCGGCCCGGCCGAGCGGCGCCGCCGCTTGCCCCCCGGGCAGCGCACAGCGGGTTACACGGCCGGACAGCCCCCCGCCGCCCGTTCACCGCCTCCTGGAGGGAACCCGGGCCTTAACCCGATCTGCCCAAAGCTTTATTTTGTTTACTCTACGCAAACTCTTAGCCGCCGGCCCCACCGCCAGAGATTCAACGAATCCATCTCACGGAAGGTTCGACCCCTCGTTACCGGCCCGAACGCGCCGCAGGAGGCCCCGCAGCCCTCCCGGGGACGGGACCTCCGCGCTCCGGAGCGGCGGCAGCGCGGGGCTCTGCCCGCCCGCTCCTCCCTCACCTCCTTCTTCACGTTCCACAGCAGCTTCTCCTTCACGGCGTCCGCCGAGCAGCTCATGGCGGCGCGGGGCGCGGGGCCGCCCGCCGTGCCCGCGCTCAGAGCCGCCGGGGCGCGCGCCCGCGCCGCGAAGGGTCCGCGCAGCGCGGCCCAGCGCGGGGAGGCGGCGGGAACCGGGGCCGCCCCGCCGCCATCTTCCGCCGCGCTGACGTCACCGGGGCGGGGCCGCCGCGGGGGCGGGGCCTCCCCGGCCGCGGGGGCGCGCCCGTCCCGCGGGGTGTGCGCGGCAGCCCCGGCGCCCCCGGCCCCAGCCCGGCTGTTCGGCTTCCCGGGGAGCGCAGCAGCAGCACACCGGCCTCGAGAGAAGGGAAGGAGGGGGAAGTGCCAGGTCAACGCCACGTTAAATCTGCTCTTTCTAGCGCTTGTTTCCCACTAAAAAAAACGAACAGCGTGGTCGGGCCGTGCGGCCGCTGGCACAAGGACCGCGCTTTGTGAAGCACCAGGCGAGCCCAGCAAGGGCTGGAGCTGCTCGTCCCGCAGCCAGTGCGGGTGCAGGTGGATAAGTCCTTAGCGGAGGTGCTCGGGATGCTGAGTGAAGCAGAGAACAGAGCTCCTCCCGCCGCTGCTGCAAAGCCCACACCAGCTGCGGCTACAAAAGATGCCCCAGGAACAGCCAGGCAAAGGCAGAGCAACAGGCAAAGGAGCAGAAAAACGAGGTGGCAGGAGAACCAAGCAGACCCGCGAGAGCAGGCAGAGAGGGGAAAAGGAAGAGCTGTTCCACTGCTGAAAGAGGCAGCATATAGACCGGGTCATATCGCCCCGTCACGAGAGCCACCATGAATAACGAAGTTGGGGCAGGAGCACCTGCCTTACAGGGAAACCAATCCTGTGCGAAAAAACAGTCGGGACGCGCTGGAAACCACCGGCATGCGAGGTTTCCCACCGTAGCAAACAGAAAGATGCTCAGTTTGTGGAGTAACTGTTGTGGTTGCTGCTCACAAGCAGCTCTGCGGTTCAGCTCCGAAGCAGCGCCAGCGGCACAGAGAACAGCAGGACCGGCAGGCGCGGGTGTCTGCACCTCAGCCGATCTCGGGATCCCGGTCCTGCCAGGCTGCACCAGAACACAGAAAGGTTAAAGACTTTCAACATACGGTTAGGTTACCTCTGTTGTAATACAACCTGTGTGTAGACTTAATGAAAGGTCAAAATGCTCTGTGATTCTTATTAGGAAACGAAGTTATTTCCACAAAATGAAAAAAACAATGAATTGTTCTATAATTAAAGGAAAAGTCAGAGAAAAATCAAAACCAGTTGTCTGCAGTGTACTTGTAAGTACATCGATACCTTCTACAAATAACCTGAACTTGCAGGCCATGGGTGAAAAGTAGCAACAGCTCCACGTTACACAAAAGTCATTTGCTGATACAGTATTTCTGTGGTTAGGAATCCTAAATGCTTGGTGAGGATCACAACTGCAATGCAGAACAAAAGTGCAGAGACCAACGTGGCAAATAAGAAGTTATGATGCCGGAGAAAAAAAATCACAGAAGACAAAATATAACACTTTATTAAAAATTAGTGTTCCATTTCCATTTAATGCACTGATAAAAGAGAAAACACTTAAATCAACAGCTAATACGGTTACTGCATTAACTAATCACAGAACTGATCACAGAAATGTCAGTTTAAACAAGATCAGCTAGCATATTTACTATCGTTTGGATACAAAATATTATAGAAATTTAAAGTCCTTTACTATTATTAAACAAATTAAGTTTCGACATCCCTCTGAGGTAGGGGAGGGTCCTCCCACCATTTTGTTACAGACGAGGACAAATTCTGCACATACAGAAGAACTGAGTAGCCATATGTCACCGAGTTAGCGGCAAAGCTGGAAACAGAACTCGTGCCCACTCGGCTCTTAATAAAACCATTCTCACAGAATGGCTGGTGTGAAGTTTGGCTGGAAAGACTTAACGCCAAGGATTGTCAGAGGATATAATCTAATTGTGTAAGACAGGGACTGCTGGGCCAGACACACTGAGTTAAGGTACTTCATCAGTATTTCTGAGAGTGAACTGTGCCTGAAAATTTTAAAAAAGTGAGAAAAAACATCTAATCGAACCCACAATAAGCACTGCCGGTTCCAAGCACAACGCAGCTTTTCATTCGCACCACAGTATCGGCGCCTCCAATGCCCTCCCGCTCCCCGACAGTTATTTTATATTTTAACCAAGAAGTGCAATAGATAAGAAGCCAGCGGGATGGAACCTTACGATAGGATAAACGCCTCCTGTTCCAAAACCTAAATATCAAGGTGAAGGTTAAACGTTTAGTTTTGTCTCGGCATTTATCAAGCAGTTGGAGCTGCTACCCTGCAGAACTCTCTTTTGACATTATTGCCTAATTAACACTGGTACTGAAAAGTTGTTTAACACGAGACATTCGCTCGAGGCACCACGTCTCCTCCCCTGTGGAAAGCCCGAGGCTGTTTTGCAGTATGTGAACACCCCATTACAGAAACATGCCACCCTTTATTACGGTGCTTTTTAGAGATGTCAGGTCATGTTTTCCATTCATTCAGTCTGCTGAAATTATCTCCAAATGTGCAAAAGTTCACTTATATTTAGGAGTGAAGAGGACAGCAAGGTCTCAAAAAGAGCTCCAGCAGCTAATAAGTGCAAGCTGACGTAGTTTGAATTCGTACATTAGGAATGAGGCAAAAGGCATCTCCCCCTCCCAAAGGCACAGCGGTGAGCGCGGCCGCTGGTGACGGTCTGTGCAGGAAGCCGTTACAAGTCTCTTCACTTCCAGACAAATGCATGTAATTAGAAATCTGTATTGTCTTAATAGGGATCATAACTGGTGATATTTAAAGCCAGCAGAAGTCTTGGGAAGCACAGCTGTTTGCTCTCTCTAGACATGGACAGCTTGCTACCAATAAGCAAATGCCGCGTTTCAAAACCACATTATTCTTTTCAGTGCTGCTTTTTCTCCATTATACCACATTGTAAAAATATGTTCTAGAATGTCCTTGCCAAAACAATTTATAGCCTTCAATTAAGTAAAAGATGATTAAGATGAGAATGCAAAGCATGTGTTACATCAAAACCGCAGTATTTGAAATTATCAGAACATGGCAGTACCGAGACTACAAATCGACGTGCCGTGATTTTGTTGGAAAGGACGCTGAATTAACATCCTGTCTTGGAGCAGTTCCAGATAAGCAGGACTCTTAAGAGAAAATACAGGCTTCTATCACCTGTATTAGGAAAATGTTCAACCCATGAACGTCTAAGTGATGACTGCATCCGTGTCTACATTTAGACTTACTGAGACTCATGTAAATTATTCAGTTATGTAAGCACTTAGGTAAGAAATAACTCAGGGCATTCCAGATTTTATCGGAACCCCATGCATAGCAGCCCTCCCCAGGGAGGGGATCTCTGAGGCTGCAATAACTTCAGCCCTGCACATGTGGGACCAGCTCCCTGCCCAGAACGCACCCTGAGGGGTTCCTGACCTCCCAGTCTGTCTGTCCATCCGTGCAGGGAACTGCAGAACCGCCACTCAAACCACCAGCATCCAACTGGGATCTCTCAGCCACATCCTGAGCACCTTATCAGGACAGAGGCCACCAGGCCCACCGTTTGGAAACGTCTTTTGAATGGACACAATTGAGTGTTTGTGCACTAGACTGTTCCTCCGAGTAAAGCGTCCAGACTGCTAACAGTGTTCTGTCCACAGCGGCCCAATGACTTAACATCATTCCAGTTCTAGTCATATCTTAACCTAAAAGCAGATGTTTTGTGATCAGAGAAGGGAGAATGAATGGAGATGAGAGAAGAAAGCGAAAGGAAAACAATGTTTGTACATATTTAAAACCATTCATAACTGCTTACTGATGATCCACAATTGCCAAGAAGTTATTTTGCAATTTTTAAAAGATTCTCACAACCCAGATGGTTCTCAAAACAATTTGTTTCCAAGATATATATAAATTCAAAACAGAAATGGACACTACTTGTTTGCTATGGGACATAGGGAAAAGAAAACCAATTAAACCAAAACACAAGCTTTGCTCTGTTTCTTATAGTGTAATAATTCGCAGTTCGAATCAATTGCATTAATGAATCCCGGAAACACAGAGTCGAACCAGAGAGCGAAGCCTCTGGACCAGCACATGACCTGACACTCTCCTTCCCATACCTGTGCTCCCCACAGAAAACAAATGCAAATATCACATTTTTCTGCTTATAACTTCTTTTAAACATAGTTTTTTGTGCCCTCCCCTGCTTCAGTTACTACCAAACCAGCTACTGTCTCGATTCTACTTATGACTTGCTGTATTAATTTGCAATTATTTTCTTGTCAAGCTTTTGCAGTAATTTCCTTTAAAAGTGACAGGTAGCTCTGGCACTGGTCAGTAAGTTCAAGACTGACCATCGCAGAGCCAGAAGCATCCGTGTTTGTGTACAATATGGGAAGATAAAAGCAGTTGTGACACACCACAGCTGCCAGTGCCCTCACTCACTAACTGCTTAGGGCAGTGGTAAAATCTGAATCTGTGACCTACAGCTAAACATACACACAAACATTTAAAAATACAGTAACAACTTTTAATACTAAACCTGAAACTGTTTCCAGAGACCCAATCTGCAGAGCAGCCTTGACTCCAACCTGCTGAAAGGCCCGTTACAATTAGCACCCAGCCAAGCACTCAGAATTAAAGTATTTCGGTTTAAAAGTCAGTATAAGCTACCTCTCTCCTCTGTCCAAAGCTTCTTGCAGTTTCATGCTAGAACAAGATTTTTATGACTATTCTTCTCTTTCCACTTCTATGCCCTAGATGGCACGTAGAACACAAAACTGGAATTCACTCATCTAGCGTTATAAAATATTGAGTCTGTACGTCCCTAGTCACTGCGGTTTTTCCCCGCTGCTTGAGAAATTTAACATAAAATAGCGCTTTTGGGCCACAGGAGGAAACTAATGTAAAACTAATCCCCCATATTGCCCTTGTTTGTATCAACAGGATCACAAGCCAAAACAACAGCAATCCTGCCACAATCTATTTCTGAAGTTTTCTAACCTGAAGAAGTTTCTTCCTTCCCCGTACCCACTTCTCCATCTCCTAAGACAAGTCATTTCATACATATTTAAATTTTTAAAGTTTTCTCATTTTTCACAACAGGAGGGTTTTTGATGACGTGGCTCTTACCTCTTGGGAAGAGCTTGCCTTACAATTAACGAGTTCCAAAGACAGCTACCTCGGAACACCAGCCTTTGGAAGTGCACTGGGGAAGAAGGGAAGAACTCGCACGTACAGTGCATCTGACTGCTGAGAGCTAACGCTTTGCTGGGGTCAGCACATGTAGTGTTTGCTAAGAGTATCTACCTTCGAGTTCTCTCCACCCCCTCTTCAGTATCTTGATTTAAAAACTGGAAATTCCATTATACAAAATCCTAAGAGGGCGGGTATCTGGAAAAAGATTTTCCAATCACGCCACCTCCTTCAGGAAAAGCTGTACTTCTGAAAGAGCAACCAGCAACCGTCAGAATTGCTGTTCCAAATTCCACTCCTCACACGAGACGAAAAGGGGGCCAGTCTGCATTTAAAGCATGTGGTGCAAAATAATCATCTTAGTTCTCAAAGCCCTTGGCCTTGAACGTTGCTTTGTGTGCACAAATGCCCGTTTGCTTCTCGAGGGAGCCAAGCAGCCAAACGAAGATCAATCCACAGAGTCCAACTGACCCCCTCCTACCTCTTCATCTCCCCCCAGACCATCGACACAAGCCTTGGCACCAAACCTCTGTCCTGGCGCGGGACGCTAGTGGCCAAGCTGACGGTCGTCATAGGTGCTGTATCTCTTCACGTGGATGCGGCGCACTCGGTCTCGAAGTTCAAAACCCTCATCATCCTCGCTGTGAGATGCCTGGCTCCGGCTCCTGCTCGTTGCTTCCAGCAGAGAGTTATCAGGAACCCGTGGGGTTTCATACAGTAAGACATTTAGTGTTTCCTCATAAATTCGTGCCTCGGGGAATTCAACCTGCAAAAAACAGCACACGGCCTTTTCCTGGTCTGTGCAGGATAATGTGACTGGAACACATGCCTGTAGGTCCAGAGATACTTGCACCATAAAAAGACATACGCTATAAAGATAGTAAAACAATTGTAAATGAGAAAGATGGAGCAAAGCCATTTAACTCCTAGCAGAGGATTACTCCCACCACCCGCTCACCTACCACGCCTCTTCTTTTAGATTGTTCTAGAATGGAATACAGTATTTCTGATTCTTAAACGCTAATGTTGGACCCTGGTCACCTTACCTGCACCACTGCAAGGCAGAAGTTAACTCCTGAAATTAGAGAAATTCTGCAGATTTGTCATGCTAATCATTATCGTATTTTCATGCATGTAACTCTCATCTTTAGGATGTACTGTGCTTGAAAGCAAGTCTTTAGGTAACCTTTGCAAAATCAGAGGTGGAACAACTTTGAGAAGAATCACTGGAAACGTGAGGAAATCAAGATAGGTTCATTATTGGGAATATGCGCTCCTGCTGAACTTTCTTTTAATAGATATTCTCCAGTTTTGCACATACAAGCATGAAGATAAACATATCATGTTTCTAAACATTGTTTGAGCTCAAGTTTCCATTCCATTGATTTCATCCCAGTCTTCTCCTTTTTGGCACGTATTTTCCAGCATTCTGGAGAAATTTAGAATCCTAGACACAACAATTTAGTCCAATTACATACAATAACTACATCAGTGCAAGTGAAACGCAGTACAAAGTAACTGCGATGAAGTAAACTTCCGTAGGTATAATTAGGAGCAGAATGATATCTTTACTTGATTTAGAGAAGAATTAACAGGTTTACATGCTTTAGGCACACAAAGTCCATCAGCTTTAAGAGACTTGTGCTAAAATGCACATGCTTTCAGAATTGCCGTTCTCAGTCTTTCCTTCAAACCTGCCACCATATTCCATCTTCCCTGAATTCTACCTGGTATGCAGCAACTTCTACCGAGACACGAGCTCATCCTGCAGCCACCCTGCTGATTTCCACGGCATGGACCAGCACTTCCAGTCAATATTCAGGAGAGCTGGTATCAAAGCTTTCCCAAGAAATGATATTGCCTGCCCCTAGCAATTAGGCCTCAGTTATATGAAATCTTTGTCTTTCTGCAATGTACCATCCCCCTGACTGTTTTAAAGCGGCAGAGCCAGGTAGGTAACGCTCCGTTACCTTGGTTTGCTTCTTCTCGGTGGCATACACGATGGAGGTGCAGCACACTTCAGCAAGCTTGCGCCCCTGCCCGTAGAAGGACCAGCAGCAGATCTCATCCCCGATAACGTCCTTGATGAACAGAACTCTGCCGTTGAACCGCAGAGAGAGCTTGTCAAACAGCTCGATGTTCTTCAGCAAGTTGTCATCCGAGTTACTGAAACACAGCCACAGGAGAAGGAATGTGGGCTTTGTGGTTTCCCAACTGGCCATCTCTACAGATTTCATATGCCTATTCCACCACAGTTTCAAGCACTGATCTAACTGCAGAACACGAATAAGTAGTGACTCATCGCCATATGCTGCCAAGAAAAGAGGGTAATAGCCAATTTCAGATACAAATAAGATGCTCTGAGCCCCATGAGCAAACACACCAGCCTCTAGGGGTCAAGTTATATAATTAATAACGACAGCACAATTTCCCAAATCATTACATCAACTACCTACAACTACCTCTTGACTGAAGGCCAGCGCCAAAGCAAGGTGTTCTGCACCTCAAACTACTGATACCATACACAGATTTCCAGGGTGAATACAATATTTAGGAAACTAAGTTTTATTGACAGCCAGTGCAATGTAGGATATTAATTACTTTTCAAAGCAATATCTAGATGGTCTAGAGAAAAAACAATACAATGTATTATAGCTTTAAAACCAAGTAAAGCTATCGGAAAACTATTCTTAAAACTTAAAATATTTTACTTAAATAATAACATGGCAAATAAATGTCCGATTTGATTAAGTTATTAAAAAAACCCCAAACCAACAACCAACCCAACACCTAAAAGCCTTACTCCTCCGATATTAGCTTGAATGCAGCTGTATTGAACATAAGCACTCTGTGTCCCTTTGTCTCTTTTTATAGATGGCTGGGAAATTATCTGTGGATCTGTGGAAATTAGTGAGCATATTATCGCCTAGACAGCAAGGCCAACCTTGCTGGCTTTAACAGTGAAATTCCTCACGCTTTGGAGCCAGAGGCTCCAGATTCCCACCGTGCTGCCAAGAACCTCCCCAGAGACGTGACATCCCACTTCTGTGTGCAGCATCTTGGCTTCCGCAAGAGGCCCAGGAAGGCCACGGAACACTTGCGGATCAGGACACTGCTAACAAGGACAGCTGGCTGGGCTTGGCATAAAATACTTAGTGTGAGGAGTGTTTCTGTTCAGGTGTTAATCAAAGAAGAATGATGTGCAACCAGACAAAATCTTCAGCTCGCAGAAACAACTTGATAAAGCAGTCTGGGCTTCTATCAAGTGGCAGAGCTGGGAAAAGAAGGTGGAAGTCTTCAGCCATTTATGTTATTAAACCACACTGACAACGTCACTGAGAAAGCTCCTTTTGTACTGTTGGTTAGAAAGAACACAAGGAAAAAAAATGTTTGCTTGCTAGCAGTCAATGTGGAATTTTAAATAAAGATGCCTCATGCAAACACCAGCAAGGCATGCAGATTCACACGCGAGGAATAATTATTCCCCTGCAGCTAGTGAGATACCAGCACCTCCTGGTATCCAGGATTCTGTTGCTCTCGTTACTGGTACGTTTACATTTCCAGACCCACGGTGACTAATCTGCTCTTCCGTGCTCGCTTCAGCATCACTGCCGTGGGCTAAAGGGTAACGCATGGAGGGGGCAAACACAACCAGCCGACACAGAACGCAGGTGCTGCAAACCAGGCTGCTCCTCAGCACTCCCACAGGTAGCGTTCCCTGACCACCTGAAATACCATGACTGTCAGAATCCATCTCTCTGACAGACAGACTGCCAGTTTGTCTAGAGAATAAAAGCTTCCAAGGTTGCACCTCAGCCTCAAAAGGCCAAACATGAGCATTCTGCATAGCATGAAGCATTACTCACATCGCTTCCATGGCTGCTTTGGGAAAATCCAAAGCCATTCTGATACCATCATAACAAAGGGATCGTGATAGTTACAGCATAACACTAAGCACATAATGTTATTTTATGCAGGAGGAAAGCCTGGCCCTGTCTGGGTTGTTCCTGAGCAGAACTTTTCTTTGTAACCAAATAATGAATTCATTTAGAAGCACCGGAACATGAAGAATTTCTGTAGGTCAGAGAGTGCTGGCAGAGGTACAGCAGACTCGCAAGTAAAGCTGAAAGGACGAGGTCAGGGTGATGGCTGCAACAGCCTTGCATCGCCGAGGCAGCACTGTGTTACCTTGCCTCAGCTACACCTGGTTGCAGCCAACACTAATGACCTCATCGCTCTTATCTCTTCTCTCTTTTTCCTGTTCATGATTTCTCACACAACTGAATCGTACACTGGACTTTGACAGATACCGTTTGTTGTGTTCTCCCCCCATTTAGATTCACATCAGTCAAAAAAACCACAACAAAAAAAGCCAGGTTGTACCACATCTTCCTCCACTCCCATAGTCACAGGGAAAACTTCCCATTACAGTGGGGAAAAAGCTGACGTACCTGGTGTAGGAGTATTTGTTGTTGCTTCTGTTATAAAGCAGCTTAACAACAGGCTATGGGGAGAGAAAGAAAAACACACAGAAAAGGTAAGTCCTGTGTCTGAACACATTTAGCAAAAATTCAGTTTCTCACTAGTTAGTTGCGGAAAAGCAGTTACTTTCATTGACGATTCTATCAGTCTCTCTTCTTCTTTCGGAGATGTGATAATAGGGATGCTACAGACAGGTTCATACAAGTCTGTCTTGTCCTGTTTTAAAGAAAGAAGAGAGAGATAAAATAAACTCAAGAGAGAGAAACGCTAAAGCCAACATCTACCACCATTGCCTTCCCCGACCCCTCCGGCCATGTTCCCAAAGCCTGCGATGCGAAGGAAAAGCTCCGTGTTGCCACAGTAACCGCCCAGCGTTACCTTGAGCACAGAAACAGAGCCGAGAGATTTCCTGTCCCCAGAAGGCAGCAGTAATTGAAATATTGGGATGCACGTGGATGTTCTTCTTGGCTATCACAACGACCCTGAGCTCAAGCCCTGTTTGGTTTAAGTGGGCTTATTATTATATCTTTTTTTGAAAAGGATTGTAAGAGTTTGCACTAGTTTTAATCAACTCAGAACACCACAGTATGTAAGAATATCAGCCACTACAAACTGAATATTTGGCAAGAACAGCATGTCACCACAACGGACCTCAGCCCTCGCGATACAAAAGCAACAATCAAGAGTGTGCAGCACAGTCTGTGACTCCAGAGTCCTCAGGCAGCAAATCAAGGAAAGCTCAACAGCTAACAGGGAAGCCTTTGAACATTTTGTCTTTAGAAGAAAGGGTTTAAATTCCAAACCAAAAGGAAAATTGTCAGTGTGGCTTTCCATTTCTTTCAGTGGATTCAAGAGCTGAACCTGGCATGCCAGGCATTTATTAATTACTAAGTTTTGTCCTGCAGGAAACATTCATTTCACAATTTAAAGACTAATGATAAGTTACACATACCACATCTGGGCTAACCTTATTAAAAGTTGGCAGAACAAGCTCATTTCAATCGGCTGAATGTAGAGACTTGTAAAGTGAATAAAGGTACTATGAACTTACGTATTTGCAAAACTCATCCAAAGAGAAGTCCTTAAAGTACTCATTGCTTACCATTTTTCTCCATTAAGATTCAAACTTAAAAGTTACCATGTTTTCAAATATTCAAACTCATTCTGCCTATAAATATCATATAATTAGAAGTGACATAACTTGGGGGAAATTTAGAGAAATGCCATAAGGTTATTTAAAACACAGGCACCTGCGGCCTGGAAGGCTGTGCTGTGATAGCACAGGGGTCTGAAAACATTTCCAGGGAGATCATAAACTAAATTTAATCTCTTTGATTCAAAGCATCACAGAATCTCAGGTGTGCATACAGAGCAAGGGTAACTAGGACTTGAATAAACGTACAACTTACCTGACTCTCCCTCATTTTCCTTCCAGGCTGTCGTGTACATCTAAGACTCAACGCCATCTCTAAGGCCATGAAATACTCTCTCAAGTTGTCTTAAGTAAATTTGATAAGCAAAACACCCACAAAAATCTTTAGTGGCTACTTCCAGTTCTTACCTGCAGAGCTGCTTGGCACATGTCCACTAAGCCCTGAATGAGATAGTACTTGGCTTCTGCCATCAACTCTTTGATCTCCTGTCTGTGTTTTGGAAGTGTGATCGTGTCATCTCGGAGATAGTTTAAAATCGTTCCGAAGTGTTTCCCACAACGGTCTATAAGGATCCAGCCTGAAAAATAACCATCGCATCACTTCAATCACCTCAACACTACGAGGCAAGAAAAACTCCTCAAAGAGGCTAAATAAACCTAAGGTTTCCCGAACCCACAGGCAGCACTGCTGCCAGCTCAGCCAGTGGAAGGCTCTCTGGACCGGAGCAAATGGCAGCTGGTTACAGAACAGCCCCTGCAGCGGAACCCCCTCTGGCACCTCCCGCGGGTCTCACTGCTTCCCCGCACCCCAAAACAAAAGCCTCAAGCTAAAAATACTTGGCTTCCTAGCATGAGGCACTAAAACTGCTGCACGAACCTGACTGCGCTGTATCAATGGATCAGTCAGTGGGCTGCCTGACCGAAATTATCTGTGCTTTGTCTTTTCTGTATTAGATTCTGTTTAAAGGAACAGACCTTTTAACTACTACAGAAAGCCTAATTTACATCCATTTAACCGATTGCCCGAGTCATTCAAACCTTAAAAAAAAAGAAAAAAAAAAGAAAAAAAGAGCTTATTGTTAATTGGTTTGCTTCTTTTATTTAGAGGCTTGTCATGTTCCCAGCAAAATGGGGTGTGCTGTACTGGTATGGGAATAAATTTAATAACTGCTGCTACAGTGTAATGCTGGGTAATTAGAAACCTATCACTAAGCCAGGAAAGACTAGCAGAAAGAATTCACAAATGTTCACAACAAGTAGATCTGTGCTAAGCTCTGGGGACTAACACGAAGGATTTGGCAGTTTTCCAACCACATCTTCTGCTGTTGTCAGAGCTAAAGACACAAAAGTGTAGACTAGCCCAGAAATCCCAGTATGAGAAAAAAGCTGTTCCAGTCTCCAAATGGGAGCAAAGAACGGGACAGAGACACATCGGGAGGGAGCAGAGGGGGGATCCAGCACAGGAAACAGCAGATGGACAGCTCTCGCCATTGTAAAACATCCCTGAAGTGCCACTGAGGAGGAAACAGGATGTCTGAGTCGCCGGCAAACAACGGCCATGCAGGATGCGCAGGGGCCTCATACAGCGCCAAACCTTCTCCATAGCGTGGAAGGCAGGCAAAAAAGTATTATTGTAGGACCTCGTCACAGAAAACACCACAGGAAAGCAAACTAATCCACTGCTAGATTCTCCAGCTGTAGCTGTCAGAATGTGAACCTCATTTTCCGTTCAGGCTGAGGCTCTTGTACAAAACTGCTGGACTAAACAGCATTAGTTGTGTGTAACACTCAGCCAGACCCAGCCTACTCCAGCACTTGGTTTAAACGACACGCAAAACCCACAAGGAGCTGTTGCAGTTTCAGTAAACACACTGTTGTGCATTAGGGTTAAACTGATGCAATCTGGGTGTGCAGAAAGGCTTTTGCGTGAGTGTTCAGAAACACCAGGAGGTTAAATACGCGCCAGCCTCTCTCAGCCTCTCCTCAGTGCCACAGCCCCCATTCCTAAGGTATCATTTTGCCCTGGACTACTGAAGAGAGGAAAACAAATGCACTCGTAGCCATCCCTGATATTGGTCTTCTTCCTTGTCCTCTCTGTAACTTGCTACGGAATTTTACACGGCCAACACTCAGTGTCCAGCAGGAACTGACACACTGCGGGACTGACAGTCAAGTACTGTCACAGTGCCGTAAGCCGTGAGTGGAACACGCTACCGGGAGGAGGAAAACAAGAATCTTCAGCATGGCAAGCAAGGCTATTTTGAGTTTTAAAGATGAAAACCTAATGTCCCTCCTCACACACGCATTTTGAATGATGCCACTACATGACACCACATAAATGACAACCCACGTACTGTCTGTTCAGTCCTCACAATAACATCAACAATCTGCACATCAGCTGTGATCATAGGAGAGAGAACCGGTCCTTCCGCTAGTTAATTTTAGTAATAAAAGAACACATTTTTATAATACACAGAGGATTGTTAGTGCCAATGGGTATCGGCTGACTAATGTTCCACGTTATTTTTGGAATATATCTTTCCCTACATCCTTAACTGAGTGTAGCCTTAAGATATTTTAAAAAACACCATCAAAACCTGGTTGCTTTACTAAATTCTCAACAACACAAGACATTCCTTTACCTTCCTTGTCTGTGAGCACTTCCATCCTGCCGCTGAACATGGCCTTCAGCATCGTGTCGTGCCTGGTCAGTACTTGTACGGTGGTGTAATACAAAGAGCCCCCGACGTTCAGCCGCACGTATTTGTTACCCAGGCTGCCCCCCTTGAAGCTGCAAGTTTTGGGCTTGGGCCCCGCAGCTGGACAGAGCGTGGTGGTCAGACACGTGTCCCCCGACATCTCCTTCTGTAGGTAGATGACGACCCTGCAGAGCGTGGGCTTGACGGATTCCGCCGTGGTTGGTGAGGAGTCACGAGTCACCAGACGAGGACAGCGAGGCAGCAGCGCTCATACCCCACGGGCCTTGGGACACAGACGTGGAAAATCAACACAGAGATGGAATTGCCATTTACACCAAAGCCATGGAGCCCATGTTTCAGTAGATTCCTAAGGACACATCTACACCCGTTCTGACAAAACAAGGCTTAGCTGGTTTTCAGACCACAGTTCAGACACAGTTTTTTGTGACTACACTTGGGCCCAGTAGCCCATGAGCAAATCTTAGTCCCAGGCAGCTGCACGCGACACGTGGAACAGGCCAGAAATGTAATTCCCGTCCGGTAAGCGAGCAGCAGCAGCAAGAGCTGCGTGTTACAGTGGTGGTGTTATAGAAGGACATTGCTCCAACAAAGCCACTGAGGGCTATAATCAATCAGAAATTGTCCAGGCACCACAAGTAACACAGTTCCTCCTCACTGCTCAGAGGTATTTACTATAATCCATTACAAATAAGTAAATCAACACCAGAAGCAACTACACCTTGTGTTGCCATGAAGACCTTTGGTAATGCGGGAAAAATGCCTCAGGGGTCCACGTTTGTCAGCGCTGTCCTGCCTTCAGCCCTCAGCAGCCCCTTCCTTACAACAAAAGCATTTGGTGAAGACAGCCAGCCTGGTTCTGTGACGGCAGAGAACTGCAGATCCAGGCGGGTCTCCCCGGCTCCCACAGCCCCGTCCCAACACGCTCACTCACGCTCAGGCCTCCCGGCAGCTCTGCCGCAGCCCGGCAGCCCCCGCTCTGAGCGCACAGCGAGGCTGGAAAGAGCAGAACCGCCGCGCAGCCGATCCCCGCGGGAGCCACTGCGATCGCTCCAGCCTGTGCGTCAACCAGTGAGCCAGGAGGCTTTAGCTGTAAGCAGTCCTGTAACCTTTAATTACCCCCATTAACACAAGAGAAAATTCTCCCGTCCCTTCCTTCCTGCCCGGTGTGGGAGGCAGGGCCGGGGAACAATGACACAGCCGCTCGGGCGCCGCACCAGGAAACGGTCCCTGCCGAGAACTTCCATAGAAAGGAACAACCCGCCGCCCCGGCCGAGGCTCCTACCGCCGGACACACGTTTGCCCGAACTCGCCCGCCCCCCGCCGCTTGACCCCGAGCGGTGCCGGGCCGGGCAGGCCCGGAGCAGCACCCGCCCCGAGGCCTCACGCACCGGGGCACGGCGGCACGTCCGGGCGCCGGGTCCCTTCCCGCCGGGGCCGCTCCGGCACCTGCGAAAGCGAACAGAGGCTGAGCCAGCAGCGGCTGCCGGGGCCCGGCCCCGCCCGCGGCCACTGCTCGGGACCCGCCGGGACAGCCGGGCCGCGGCCGCAGCCCGGCCCGCCCGCCCGCCCGCAGCCCCGGCGCTCACCGGCCCCGGCTGAGCTCATTCCCGCCGCGCCCCGCTGGGACCGGCGACCCGGAACCGCTTCCCGCTGGGACCGGCGACCCGGAACCGCTTCCCGCCGCAGCCTGCCGCTCCCGGCGTGCCCTGCGGCACCGCCAGAACTACAGCTCCCGGCGTGCCCCGCGCGGGCGCGCGCCGTCGCCGTGGCAGACGAGCCGTGGGAGCCGGAAGTGCCGGAAGTGCCGGAAGTGCCCGTTGGGCCGCGGGTCCCGGCGGGGTCGGCCCGGGGCCGGCGGGGGGTCCGCGCTCCGCTGCCGCCCGGAGATGGCGCAGGCGGCGCTGGGCGCGGCGGGGCTGCACTTCGACGAGCTGAACAAGCTGCGGGTGCTGGAGCCCGAGGCGGCGCAGCAGACGGCGCAGCTGCGCGAGGAGTGCCGGGCCTTCCTGGACAGTGAGGCCCGCCCCGCACCGCGCCCCGGGCCCGCCCCGCACCGCTCCCCGCACCGCGCCCCGGGCCCGCCCCGCCCCGCTCCCCGCACCGCTCCCCGGGCCCGCACCGCTCCCCGCACCGCTCCCCGGGCCCGCCCCGCACCGCTCCCCGCCCCGCTCCCCGCACCGCGCCCCGGGCCCGCCCCGCTCCCCGCACCGCTCCCCGGGCCCGCCCCGCACCGCTCCCCGCACCGCTCCCCGCACCGCTCCCCGGGGCCCTGGGGCTCGGGAGGGGCTGGGAGGGCAGGGCGGCACAAGGGGCTTTGATGACCCTCATGGACACTTAAGGGCTTTTCTCTCTTTTTTACCCCTTTAATAGCGGATCTCATAGCAAAAAAGATCTCAAAATGTGCTTGTTTGCAGTAAACTCTAAAAATATAAGCTGCATGCGTGTGGTAGAGGCATTGTTCTTTAGTGGTGTTTTGAATATTGCTTGACAACTTTCTTTCTTTGCAGAAATAGTAGAATTTCAAAGAATAGTGGGTAGCTTAATTGAACTTGTTGATCAACTGGCAAAAGCTGCTGAAAGTGAGAAGATGAAGGTACAGTGCAATTAACCGCTGGCTCGTCGTGTCCTCTGTGCTGTGCAGGAAAATCCAGATCGCTCCCTTCCTCTTTTTCCTGCACAAACAATCGGTTTCTGTCAGCCTCGTGAGGCGTTGCCGCAGTGGTCAACATCTGTCTGTCTGCAGCACAAACACACGGTGCTTTTTCATTGATGCTAACAGCTGGCAGACTTCCAGCCACACTGTGTGTCATTGTGCTCCCGCACTTGACAGTCCTGCTGTTCCTGCCTGTACAACTGCACACAAATAGAACATCTGCTTTATCATCACTCGTTCTACTAGTAGAACTTTGTCCTCAAGAGGCCCTGGGAGGAGGATGAGGAGGAGAAGGGCTTTCTAAAGACCAGATCAGTGAATAGTCCTGTAACTACCGTTGAAATATTCTCTCTGTATTTCTGTGTGACACCAGGTGCTGTGGGTTTTTTACATGTTGTTGTGGAAATAGAAATTAATGTTTAGCACAATTGTAGGTAATTGTTTTTTTCCTTACGTGTTCTGGGCGAAAAACCACAGCCAGAGCTTGTGTGTCTGTCGGGGCTGTCACCAGTGACCAGTTTGTGTTTCCAGAGGAGTCGGGGACTTTAGTTCCTCGAGTCTGAAGGAATTCTCAAACACCTTCATCTGCGCAACCTCTACAGGGGCTGTTCAGATGTCGCCCTCCTGTAGCATTCGTGTGGCTTAAACACTTCAGAAGCAACCTGCTGTAGTGAAAGGGGCTAAAAAATTTAAAACCCCAATACAAGCACATCACTGCCCCTCCTGTTTTGACAGGCTATTGGTGCACGAAATCTGCTGAAGTCCATGGCAAAGCAAAGAGAAGCTCAGGAGCAGCAGCTCCAGGCTCTGATAGCGGAGAAGAAGATGCAGCTGGAAAGGTGGGTTTTCTGCTAAATCCTTTTGGGGCATTTTGGGGGGAAAGGTCAATCCCTCCCCCTGCGCTCGGCTGCGGCGACTGAGCTCGTCCCAACCGTCCTGCAGGTCGTTGTACTGAACACGGAACACGGGCTGGTGACCCCCCTGGGGCTTTTCTTTCAGATACCGAATAGAGTACGAGACTCTCTGCAAAATTGAAGCAGACCAGAACGAATTCATCGACCAATTCATTTTTCAGAAATAAAGGATTTCAAGATAAAAATGAACTTGGAAACTTGACCATTCCAGAATCTTGAGAATTTAAAAAATATGCAATTTTTCACTGTGTATGAGTGAATAGCTGGTTTGTACAAATGGAAATGTCCTTAATTCAGTGTGATTTACACTAAACGTGGCAATAAGGAGGGTTTTCTAACATGTAAAGACTGTTCTGTCCTTTGATTTTATAAAAGTTTTGTACAGTCAGTAGTTCTAACTCAATTATAGTTGAATTAATACTGCTGTTGTCATGTCTCTCACTTTTTGCATTGCACAACTCTTTCAAAGAAATCAGGAAATAAAGTATTGTTTTCAGATTTTCTGGATATACCAGAATGAGTTGTTTCTGCGATGTTATTTTTGAGCTTACGAGTTCACAGCTCCCTGGATAGTCACAGCGGTTTTCTTATGCAGAGTATTTTCCGTGTCTGCAAGAGACACAACACACAAGCCACGGTAACTTTTATTTACATTGACCAGATTATTTTTTTTCTACAGAGTTAGGAAAACCCCCAACAAGTTATGATTAGCAGAATGGATCAATTACAGACTCACAAAAAAAGAAATAGAAAATACAGCAGAATGAAGAACAAACTCTGCCCCAGGTGTGTTCACCGCGTGAGGGCAGAGTCGGGTCCTTCACGGGCCTCGGTGGTGACAGAACCGCAGCCGAGGGACAAACCGCTCCCAGCGCAGCGACCCGGGGTGTGACATTGAACAACTGAATCCTGGGATCTAAAATCCATTGAACAACTCAATCCTGGCATCTAAAATCCAGCCTGTGTTGAAATGTAAACAGACGCGTTTTATGTCAGTCTCTAGGCACCCAAATATGGACAGTTGGCCTGTTCGGAGCATTTTATACCCATGAAGTCCTGAAATACACAAGCAGTGACTGAAACGCCTCCTCGGTGACCTGGAATTTTACACACGTCTCCAAGTTTGATTCTTGCAGATCAGACTGAGAACTTAAAATCAACCAACCAATGAATCAAATGAAGTCCCAGCCACCCCAGAATTTCTATCAGGAGTTTGTTTTATTTCTTGTAACTTACGTGTATATTTTCTGTGTGAACTGTCTATGATCTCATGGTCATTTTAAGTTCCGTTTAGTCATTCCCTTAAGAAGATTAAGTGCAGTTTAATGCATTTAGTTATTTATTTCCGTACTAGAAGTGATTTCATAGAAGAGAGCGATTTAGAAATCCTTGAGTACAATCCTGAAGTACTTCAAATCCTCCAGCAGCATGCCTCATTGTCATAAAGTTCACTTTACGCATTCCGAAATTCAGATTTTGGCACATTTATCATTGATCGGACATTTACAATGTATCAAAGTTGAAGCAAAGCAAAGGAAGGTGAAATTTTAAAGGAAGGAGTGAGGAAGTTAAGAATTATTGTATGATTTGAAATGCTTCAAAAGCACAGCTTTGCATTAATCAGCTCTGGATTTTGCTCTTGGAAGACCAGTTTCTTACTGAAGTGGTTTCCTAACAGTCACCTTGGAAAAAGGGAATGTGAAAGAAAAGGATCAGCTGTGGCTTCCCCCCGTCACACAATTACACATCAAATGGTCAAAAATTCCTTTTCCTGTACAGAGGTACCGCACAAAACCCACCGTGGGAGGGGATCCCTGGGGCTGCGGGGACAGGCGGCTGCACTGACCAGTCTGATGGGGAGAGCGGGACTGGGACGGGGGAGAGCGGGACTGGGACGGAGGAGAGCGGGACTGGGACGGAGGAGAGCGCGGGACTGGGACGGAGGAGAGCGCGGGACTGGGACGGAGGAGAGCGCGGGACTGGGACGGAGGAGAGCGCGGGACTGGGACGGAGGAGAGCGCGGGACTGGGACGGAAGGAACCGTAGACTCAAACCAAGTCCCGTTTCTGGTGCAGGTTCTCAGGTCGTCACTGCTGCAGCCACCACCGCCGAGAGACGCTTGTCAGGGGACCAGCAGCACGCGCTGCAGCCAGAGCAGACGGGAGCTGCGGTCCAGCTGCTGCAGGGGCTACTTCCTCTTCCTCTTGTCCGCCTGGTTGTAGTGGGGGTTGCGGAGCATGGTGTAGAGAATGAGGAGCGGTATCAGCAGGTACGGCAGGTATATCGACAGCAGCGTCAGGCGCTCGCGCTGCGTCTGAGGTCCTGAGTGCTCAGACTTGGAGAAATCGTGAAACAGGATGTGCGCCAGGATGGCAAACAGAGTCGTGGCTACGTGGGTGGAATAGATAATCGCAGGTGTCCTTATCCATTTGCAGCCACCTGTATAGGAGCAAAAAAGAATCAGTTATTTAAGTGTATTAGTTTTGGAACAAGCAGAATTCAGTGGCTTTTAAACTAACATGAACCGCTCCATCTCTGACAGGGTGAGCCAGAAGTCACATTCCACAGGTACCGGTAGCAGCAACCCATGAAAATTATCTACCTTTATGGAAATTTGGAACGATGGTGTGATCGTGAAAGTTTTAAAGTAACGAGATGAGTACACAGGCCTGACCCAGAACTTTATCTCCCCTGGATGCATGCCCAATGTCAAACGCTGATGCTGGTTACAGACAAAAGGCCGCAGTGGACAAGGGCCCCTGGTCAGAGTTTTGTTTCTGACAGGCCTTATTCCGTGCTGCTTTCTCCAATAAAACTTGCCAGGAAAGCAGCACAGCACTGCACTCCACCTGGGACATACTTGCTTTAGACCAATAAATGAATGTTCTCTGCTGTACAGACAGCAAGCGTTAGGCAGAAATGCTGCAGGGGACACATTCCCACACGTGTTTCATACCAACCTTTCAGGAAGGCGTATCCTGCGACGGGGAAGAACGGCAGCTGCAGGAAAGCCTCGCAGTACATGAACGCCTTGAACCACTCGGGGGGCTGCAGCATCAGCGGGTCTCTGAAGGTGGCCGTGTACCACTGCAGCAGCTCCGCCAGCTGCAGAGACAGAGCAAAGCTGCGCGTCAACACACGGCTGCAGCCGCGGGGGGACGCACCGGGACCCCCGTCCGGCGGCCACGCAAACCCGGCGCTGCAGCGGGAGGCCAAGCGACCCCATCGTGCTGCACAAGGCCTCTTGCTGCTAACTGCACTGTAACGGGGACGACATTTCTGAAGTCTTTAAAGTGACGAACGTTTCCATTAAGTATACATCAGCTTTGCACTACAGGCAGTTTTAGGATTACTACTGCATTAAGTGCAGCTGCTTTCCAAAAACTATTTGTCGTGTCATTTCCTACCAGAAAAAACCCAAATGCAAGATCCGCGCCCTGGCATCGGTAGATATCGAGGCACTCGCGTTCCTCCCGCTTTGGGCCCCTGTGACAGCCCAGGTGGGCTCAGCCCCGCTCTGGGGCGTCTGCCAGCGACGTCCCGTCGCCACCGCTGCCACAGCTGCTTGATGGACGGGTTTTGGATTAGGGAGTTGCCATTAGTTTCCATGACAGAAATGTAAATTCCAGCATGGCTTTAAAGTGGACTTTGAACAGAAAGATAGGTATTGATATTTGCTAGTTAACCATTAATTACAAACGGTTTCTATAATGGAGTAATTCTATAGGCGATCCTAATGGCAAAATTCAAACTCACTAATTGTAAAGCTTGTGTAGGAACTTATGGCCGATCTCATCCTGACTACGAGAGCTGCACCCATTACCTTCTGTCCAACTATTATTTTAAATGACTTTATTGTTTCTTTTCACCTCTAAGTTTATTCGAAACCCAGCAAACCGGAGAGCTTTACTAATAGACTCGGCAGCCAGCGTGTCCCGCTCCTGCCGCGCCGGCAGCGGGCTGTGCCGCTCCTGGCGGCGCGGCCGGAACGGCCCGCGGAACGGCAACGGCCCCGCCCCCGGGACGGACCCCGGCACCGCCCGCGGGGCCGCCCGAGCGGCCGCTCGGCCCCGGGGGCCGCCGCGCACCCCGCGTCACCCGAGGCCACAAGCGGCCGCGGCGAGCGCGCCGCCGAACGCGCCGGCGGTCCTGCCCAAACGAATGACGCGGCTGACGGCGTGAGTCGTGTCGGTAGCAAGTGCGGAATGAATTTTAAAATATCACTTCATTTTAGGAAATGTACCGCATTTTTTTGTCCCCCCGCTTACGTCTCTCCATACTCGATTCTGTAAAAACCACCCGGGCTCCGCCAAACCAAGCGGCTGCTCCGCTCCCCTGCGGCCCCCGGCGCGGCGCCCCCGGTACTCACGGCAGGCGGGTGGATCCCGGCGGGCAGCAGCGGCTGCAGGTCGATCAGCAGCGTCACCGGGACGTGCGAGACGAAGTAAAGCGCGAACAGCCGTTCCCGCCAGCGCGGAGCCGCCGCCATGGCCGCGCCGAGCCCCGCCCGCCGCCCCGGGCCGCCCCGCCCGCCGCCCCGGGCCACGCCCACCCCTCCCGGGCCACGCCCACCCCTCCCGGGCCACGCCCACCCCCTGCGGAGCAGCTGCGCAAAGCCCGGCAGGGCGGGACGAGGAGCGGGATGATGAGGATGAGGATGATGATGAGGATGATGATGATGATGATGAGGATGATGAAGGGCCGTTTTCTGGAGTTTTCCCTCATTTCTCCAGCAGCCGGGAAAACGAGACGCGGCCAATGACCCTCCTCTTGCCCAGCCCTCCTGACAGGCAGGACCACCTTCTGCAAACCGTACGGCTTCGAGATTCAAAGACGCCTTTTCCTCCTCATGTTTAGCCCGGGATGGAGCCGGGACAAAGCCGCTCTCCTTCCCTCGGCAAGGCCATCTGGACCAGAGCTGAAGCGTCACCGCAGCAAGGCACAGCAGCACCAGGGCTGATGCCGTCCCTTGTCCAGGGTGCGCACGCGGATCAGCTCTCAGTTATCTGCCTGGGTTCCAGTTTCCCCAGTGACCAACACCACACACAGTTCTGCAGTAACCGGACCTGAGCAGGGTTACAGCAAACAGAACGGTCCATCAAGTTATACCTGATAGAGACAGCTTTTAAAGTTACAAAGAAGAAAAGTTCAAGGATCTCACAATATGCCCTTACTAAAACAAATAAAGGGTAAAAAAATTAGAAAAATTGCTACCCCATCAATATTAAACCCATCAGCTCAGCCTGGTGAGCGTCCATACGCTCCCACCAGGTCAGTAAAGTTCCCCACACACCAGTAATACATTGGCTGAAGGAGAAAAGCACTTCGTAACTTCCATTAATTCATCGATTTGAATCAGTCAATGATATTTCACCAAACATCAGGAAACTGATTTTAGCAACTTACTTTTCCATGGCTGATCTTGTTCAGCTCCTTTGCATCACCTTGTACGCACAAAGAGATGAGGCCTTCTAATATTGGGACAATTTGTGAATAATTTCGAAGTTATTCCTTGCACTCACTACTTCTGTGCTCTTCTCAAGGCACAATTCATAAAAGGAGATGCAGAAGCTATATTTAGAGAGCTTAAAACTTGTGATTACAATACAAAACTTATGATTACAATCTGTAATTAGACATTGATATCAGCAAAGCTTAGAACGGATTAAAATGCAACTCTGAGAACTGGCAGCCAGCTGTGAACCTCAGTGCCGACCCCACGTCTGAAGCACTCTGCTGTTCACGCGAGAAACGGGGCGCTCTGTCAAGAACAGCTCTTACGAGGTCTCTCTTCCATTGCAACTCATTTACACTAAACATGTAAAATGCAGTTGAGGCGACCAAAAACATTACCTTGTTTTCCACATATATTTGCATTACAATTTCAGTAACACAGTTGTGCCAATTCTAATCACTCGTTCTGCAGAGCCCCTTGCCCACATTTGTACGAAGACACCCTGAAAGGTAAACGTCCAAAAGACATTTTACTCTTTTATTCATGAATGAGATCAACCCATGGACGTCCAGCAATTCACTCCAAAAAACAACAGCGCTACACGAAGGGTCTTTGCCAGCTCTGTCCTCACCGCTCACAGCCTGAAAAACCGTGTGTCACGACGAGACCCAACCAACCACGTGCCCATGGGCACCGTCCTGCGCTGAACGAGGATCTAACGAGCAAGCTCAGGAAAAACGGCAGCGACTTAATGGCAACTGCTTCAGCAGCAGCCAAGCCCGAAGCAACGACACCGTCCCCGGTGTGAACCAGGCACAGCTGCGGCCGCGGAGCCGGCACAGCCAACGCCAACGCTGGCACCGCCAACGCCGGCACCGCCAACGCCAACGCCGGCACCGCCAACGCCGGCACCGCCAACGCCAAGGGGCCTCTGCAGTGTTTCTGGTGAGATCGAGGGGCTCCAGCTACAGAGGTCAATTGGTTTGATCTTTAAAAAGATAAACCATGAACATTCTCGGTCACTGTGCAACACCTCTGCGCGTGGGATTCTTTGCATTAGGACTAGAGAAAACAATGAAAACATTTGTGCTGGAAAAATAACACAAACTTTGCAAATGAAGTACAATCCATACTTGACCGCATGTCTTTCAGCTTCCCAATAAAGTGCAAGTCAATGGGTTGTTTTGATTTAATCAGCAAGTTTTGCCTTCATCCAGGATCAAGCTTACAGAGTAAATGAATATTTTGTTTAGGAAGTCATATATATGTGCATATATGTATGCATACATGCGTGTGTGTGTGCGTAAAAACCAAAACCATGCCCAAACCAAGATGTTATAAAGTCTTTTTACTTGTATTCGTTTAGACAGCACTTAATCAAAATGGTAACAACTTATTCTTAAATAAAGGTGGGAGATCAGACAGGAAATAAAGATAACGCCACTTCTTTTTCAAATGTCACATTTAATGTTTTCACCACTGTACTTCAAATCTACATTGTACAAAGTGACCAGCAAGTGTGCCACATAACTGACCAACCTCTGAGATTTTACCTTTCATACCAGTGTCTTCTGGGGCTCTTTTAATTAAACACGATTCTCAATCAAGTGAATTGAAATGCTTCAGTTGGTTTTATTCTCAGGAGCCTCATAAAAAACAAAGATATTGCACCATCTTTGTTCAGTTATTCAATGTTTGTCTCTTTCACAGCAAATAATTACTTCATTGAAGTTAAAACTTCCAAACATAACTTACTAATAGTCTCCAATTTCAGCTCAGATCACTCTTGTTGAAAATACTCTGCTAAATACAGATAACTTACAATAACTTTAACAGTTAATTGTCCATAACAAACACCACGGTTTTTCTCCAGACCAATGCTCAAATTTTAAGACCACCCTTTAGTATTTCTTTGTACAGGTGAAAAACAGTCTTCAATTTTCTAGTCCTGTTTTAAATATAAAAGTTGGAAGGGACATTCAAGTTTCAAGTCTCCACACTGAACTTAAAAAAAAAAAAAATCATGTGGAGGTAAACAAACCAAGTTGTATACTCCAGGAGGTAGAGGCCTTCAATTTGTGTTCATATATACATATGCACAGAATTCAGTGTTCCAACAGAAAAGGAATTAGCCAAAACGTAATAAAAGTTATTTACTACTGTGACATTTCAAGACTTCCACAGCTTTGCCTAAAGACACAAACACAATTAACATAATTCCCTATGTGCTTTTTTTTTCCTTTTTTTTTTTTTCTCTCAACTGTCCAGTGCAGGAAAAAGTTCTCACAAAATTTCACAGACCTAAAATGTGCAAGCTAGTTTCTGTCTATACAGCAATGATGTCAGGGATCTCTGAAATTAGCCCATAAACTGAATTATTTACACACATAGAAGATGCATGCTGGGGGGTTTTATGTAAGAAAGAGCAGAAAAACTTCTAATAAAAATAGATTAAATATATATATATATTTATACTGGGTAAGGAAACAGAAGTTTAGTCTCTCCTAGTCACAAACTCATTCTCTCTACTCACAACATTTGATTTAGAACAGCACACATCACCATCACAGCTCTAGTGAGAAGCTATTTATAGGGTTGGACCATCGGGTGACGCGGCCACTGCCCGTGGTCACCGTCACCCAACGGGACTTCATGATTGGTCGCAGTCAAGTTTTCTGTATTCCTTAGTTTTAGAAAACCCCAAATCTTCAGGAATGGCTCAATATCAAAATGTATGTCTATCTTTTTGTACAATCTCACCTCAATTAAAAAAAAAAGGAAAAAAAGAAAAAAAGAAAAAACCTCCCCAAATTTGGTTCAATTCTGTTTGTTCTGAGCCGAGCCATCACAGCTGCACTAGAATTCATAAAACACGTGCAACTCTGGGTAAAATATTTTCTTCTAAAAGCACAACCACTTTACAAGATTAAAAGTCTAGTACATTTCTAAATATTATTCGTATTGTACAAGTAGTGGTTGTTAATTTAAAACTTCATTAGTAAAATTACAGTACAAGCATGATTAACCTCCAGAATTGCAAATCCCAGACTCCAGTGGAAAGCTACATTACATCTTCAGTAGTAAATTATCTTCCACTTTATTCCCAAACCAGTGGAGATGGCGGCATCTCAGAGGGTTGAGCAACCGTGGAACTAGAATGCGGGCGACACAGAAAATCAGTGTTCATTTGCAGTAGCTAATAGACAAGAAAGTTAATGCTCGACCAGTAAGCAAACATTTCAAGGAAAACAAAAAAACCTACCAGACCCAAACCAAAGCACCCCAAGACCAACAGTTAACAGCACTGACAACAAGGATTTTGCTATACTTTGTCTACTTATTTTCTTAACCGTTCTTCACCTATAAGTAATTCATTTTAATGTTTGTACAGTGCAGTTCTGCAATCAGAATTCAAACTGTCAATCTTTCAATTCTAATTTTTAGTCTGACTTCTGTACTTTTACGCAAAAATATTACTTGAAATTTCTGCACATTTTACTTCATTCTAGAAGAACTCACAAAAGTATTTTTATAATTTGACCAAACATGTCCATAAGGTATTTTTTTGCAGAAATTATCTAGGGGCCTTTCCTACTTTCAGAAACTTAAAACAAAAACATTTTGGATGTGTAAATTCTGTACTACTAAGAAATGTGAATGAATATCAGCTGTGATTACATACAGTTACCTAATAAAGCTCTTAAAAGCAGCAGACTGAGGGTTGATGCAGAGAGGCACTCTGTTTCCTTTCTGCTGTTCCAGAATGAACTGATGAATGATTTCTGTACAAAACAAAGAACAGGACACCGTTAACACTTGTTGCTCCAGGGCCCTCCTGCGGGACAGACATCGACCCCCAGGTAACTCCTCTGCCTGTTCCCCACCCGCGGGAGCAGAACGCGCTGGGCTTGGAAACCAAGAGGTTCTGCGTGTCAGCTGCACCCGTGAGGCTGTTTGTGTCACAGCATTTACAGGCAATTCTGTTCTTTTAGTGAAAAGAAATTATTTCCAGTATCTCCTATGGAAAATTATACAAAACACCAGCTGGGTCAGTATATGTGTCCAGATTGCACAGCCCACCCACACACCGCTGGGATTAACACAAAGGTGGAGTTCTGCTCACCTTTAACCTGCCGAACAGAACTGAGGTTCTTCTCAAAAGTGTCATCAAATTTGGGATTGGTGATGGGTTCAAAATCACTCGTATAAACTCTTCCAGTCGATGTGGAAAAACAACATTTACACATACAAGTGTGGTATCGCAACCGCCCTTCATCCAGATACGGGTGAGCTAAGGCATCCTTAGCAGATATTCTTTTGGACTGAAATATTGCATTTAAAGAAAATAAACAAAAAAAGAGTCAGGATATTTTCAGAGGCACTGAAACAGTTTGAAGAATACTTACCAATTAATTCTAAATTGTTTTATAAATGCCTAATCATGTTAAAGGATTAGTTCAGGTCAGAAAATGTTTCTGATCTGCAAGCTCTGCCACCAGGGGGAAGGTTTGACTTAAAAACAAGTCGCATCACTCAGATGACATTGACCTTTCTGTACTCCAGCTCATGACAGAAATGCTACTAATATGACTCTTGGAAATATATTTTTCAATAATTACTTTATCCAGATAACCTTAAAACTATGACTCCTACAATAAATCAAAGCAAGCCCAAAGAATGTAATATTAGCAAATAAGAATGTAATGTTAGCAAATATGGCATTTTGTGGGTCCATACTCTGCAAAACAATTTAGTGTGTCCTTAAGTACATATTTAAAATAAAACGCAAATTTAAGGATCACTGATAACATGTTCCAAAATCCCAAATCCACTGCAGCAATTTTTCATTAGAAAAACAGATGCTCAGTGGAAGAAGGATCCTGCCATGTGACTGTGGATGCAGAAGGAATTTTTGTGTGTTGCAGGACCATGAACACCCACGTGTCTCTAATTAGAACTGCACCAAAGTATCTGATATTCTGCTACCTACACCTCGCCAGGAAAAGAGCGTGATTCACAACACCCTCGTCTTTCTCACTCATTGTGGCTTTCTTCAAAAGACCACTCGATTTTAAATGCAAAACCCCCATTCCAGGGGGAAATTAACTGACCAATTATAAGATGATACTTTTATGTCTTTTACAGACCCAGAGGTACTGACATGCAATGCAGAAGATAATCAGTTAAAGCAGTCCTTCGCTTAAAATATTAATTTAAGTAGCAGAGAGCACAAACTGCTAAAACAAAAAGGATTAGAAATAATTTTAAATCATACTCACTGGGTCAAAGACCAACATTCTGCAAAGGAGATGAACTGCTTCATGTGTCGCTTGACTGGAAAGTGTATATAGGACAGGGAGGGATGGCTGCAGGGGAAACAGGAGAAAGAAAAGCACAGAGTTGTCCTGTCAGATCCATCGGCAAGAAAACACGGCTCCAGCACGCTTTATGTGAGTTACTGAGGACAGGCTTCTGTGAAAAAGGAGATGCGCTGCCCAACACTTCCCAACAAGACTATGACCACGATTGCTAAACTGAGCAACTGTCACAGAGATCTCATTGATTCTTTTTTTCCTTAGTTCAGATATAATCCCTGGACAAACTTACATTTTCTTCATTTATTTTTCTATATAGACACTGCTTGAAGCTGTAGCTGCTCAGGGCTTTGATTAACCACATCCCTTCCAGTATTTCGTTTTTCCGATCTCAATCACTGCCAAATTATGGAGTGCTTTGCTTTTCCTTACCCAGTGACACTCAGCACAAGCCAAATCACCGCCAGGCATTTTCCATGGGGCCGACGGGCCCTGGAGGGGCCCACACGCACCGGGCGGGGGTTTAAATACGAATCTTCATGCACTGATCTATTTTCACATACAGCAGCAAAATGCTTTACCCCTTCACTCCTACTACGCTCACCTACATTGATGAAAAATAGTCTGCATGACAAAGTAATCACCAGTTTCTAACTCGGTCTTCTCTCCCTATTAATCTAATTAAGAAACTGGTAACGTTTAGCTATTTATAAACACCAAAATCTCCATTTTAGAAGACGAAAAGCCACAAATGTACATTCAAGCATGAAGTGTGCTTGAAGCTGCACGCAGAGCAGCCCCATCGAGGGCCCAGCGCAGCGCTGGGCACACGGTGCAGCTCCCGCCGCACTCGCTGCAAAATGGATGTTGTTGTCAGCATCGAACTGACCGCTGTAGCTTATTTCCCGCGGCTTAGCGGCTGTGGGACATTAAATCTGTGTTAGAAGCATTTTGTACCATTTCACCTCACTTGATTTTTAGTATTGCCATCATTGAATGGGTCAAGGAACACGCAGTTTCAGAGGCTCGACAAGAACAGCCTTAGCACTGGGAGTAGGAAATCAGGAAACGTTCTTGTACCCATTGCAATTCTTGACAAAACGTCCTGGTTTAACGAACTGAACAAGGCTAACAAATAAATGCCACAGTTCTTGTTTACTGCTACCAAGAGCACAACTACTGCACTTTGGAAATGTCGAGTGATTATCAAATTATCAGAATTTAAACCCAATCTATCCTACAAAGTATCTGGACGTATTTGTATACTGTTACATATTTTTATATATAAAGTATAGGGGATATATTTCTCTCAGTTTCAATCATTATAAAACTTTAAAAAACGCCTAAACAACCAAACACAAACATCTCAAACCCTGAAAGTGCAGGACTATGCTTAAAAGTTACAACTCTTCTAGCGCATGATAGCAAAAAAATAGGGTTGATTTGTTTTAAAACTGGTAGAGAAAGTCTTAAGGAAATTCTCCTACTATTAATGTTAAAAGAAAAAAACCTGTCATAAAATGGAATAGAGACAACTTGATGTAGTGAATCAAAAGTGCCAAGGAGGCAGAACTCCCACATGTGAATAATATAGCAGAATATAGATTCGATCCTCATTTCTATGGTAACTACTATTGTGGTGAGTAGACATTTGAGAAATTACTTCAACATGCAGAAAATAAAGATGCAAATTAACTACTGGAAAGATCTGATGTATTAACATGTACAGGTTATTAATTTTGTTAATTTTTACTACCTCACAGTCATAAAAATGACCATATTGGATGGACATAGTGCTTTATGGCTGCACTATGGGTTCCTGCATAAGCATTTCTTTGTATTTATTAACAGTGTATTTTATTTGCCTTTTTTATTGTCCAGACAGCATAATTACATCATCCCGCCTTTTTTTTTTCTCTCTTTTTTTTTTAATTAACTTTTCACGTCAGCGATGTTGTGTCTCAGTTTTCCATATCGCATTAAGCCATTCGGGAACAGCTTTGGTGGCTGCACAGGTGTGTGAGGGACCCTCCGGTGACTGGTCTGTTAGGATCTGGTAACAGGTGATTTCCACTTCTAACACTTGATCCCGTCAGCACAGGAGTCTCTCCGGGGTGTTCTGAACTATACCGTCAATTTTAATTCATGCCTCTTGCCAATGTTATCACTTAAATTTAACATCCTCATTCAAAATAGTTATCAAAACACTGTCGCTTCAAAAAAAGGAGACTTTCACCTGCATCATCAAGTTAACAATACAGACAAGGTGGAAGGCAGAAATGCACTTTCCTGATGAAAAACCACTTTGTCTGAACAGTAGTTTGAATAACCGCATCATTAACCCACGTCGCTGCAACACCACACCACCTTTGGTAAACGGAACCCGGTTTGCGGGCAGCGACAGCCACAAGATTAAACATCCAACCACAGAATTTCTGACCAGACACGCGGGGAGGATTCCAGGACGCTGTGAAACGTCCGCACGGAGCAAAGCCCGGCCTAGGGGGCTGAGCTGACGCTGTCCTGCCCACGCGAGAGCACGGCCCTGAGCCCCGGTACCTGTTTGTGAGGACCCCTGAGGATGTGAGCCTTGGCGCCTTCGCAGGCCGTGCGCATCGCCTCCAGCGACGGCGTGCCCAGCAGGTCTGTGATCAGGTCCAGCTGCAGCACACAACACACAGCGGGAGCTCAGACACGCGCTCATATAGTGCGTTACGATAGCAGATCCTTATGCTAACATAAATTACACTGCACGCCTGAATCAAAACCGCTGTTTTGCGGACAGTAAATTACAAATATTAACGTATACGTTTAGTCCATAGCAAGTACAAACATTTGTAATTTCACTGAAAAAGCCCTAGTAGAAGCCGATTTTCAAGTCTGGGAGCTTTTTTTGTTTACAGGTTTAGTAAAATATTTTACTGCAATTTAAAAGTCCATTTCACTTCATTAAGAAATACTAGCAACATTGCAGATAAACATTCCTTCCCTTAGAAGTATAAATGCATCCATCTCTAATATCTTGCTGCACACATTATTTTTATCTATTGTAAAAACAGCACTCCAGGATTAGAGATGTATGTCTATTATACCAGCTTGCTTGCTGTTGGGATGGTGATGAAGTATTCTGGCGCGCCTCATGTTTTTATACCTAGACACAGTTACACAACAAAATATTCAACACTTCCTTATGCACTTGGTCGTTACTAAAATGAAGCAGTCTCAGCACTGCTATTAATTGGCAGTTTAAACAGTTCAAGTGTCTTGACAGAAAACTTACTGTTAATATTTACTACTTCCTCATATTAGTTGTTAACAAACACCTGATCCTGGTTATATCACCTTTACCTATGGCAATAAAATGCTACAGCAGGCTTTGGTACTGCAGCAGATCACAGGGGCTTACAAACAAAACGCGCATTTCGAAAGCTAATGTTAATAACCACTACTTCTATCGCTGTCTGGAAGCTGTCATTTCAGCATTGCAAAGCAGCTTGGTTATCCGCCTGTGTGTAAACCAAGCAAAACAAAAGCAAGTTTGAGGTTCACAACGCATCAGTGTAACTGATGGCATGAAATGACGCAGTAGAACAAAACGTAAAGGGAAATGTCGTGATACCTGCTGTATGGGACTCTGTGCCTGAAACAATATTCTTCGCCCAAGTAGTTCTGCAAAGATGCAGCCTACGGACCAGATGTCGATGGCGTTGCTGTAGTGCCGGCTGCCCATCAGGATTTCGGGAGCTCGGTAATACTGAGTGACAACTTCCTGAGTCATGTGACGGGATTCGTCTAATTCTTCCACCCTGGCCAATCCAAAATCACAAATCTAAATTGAGAAGGCAAATAAAAAAATTAAAATAACCAAAACACTTAATGCATTTCAAATAGGCAACCTTCTGGTAACGAAGCATGAAATTCCAAACGAGCATTTAAATAAATCAGATAATCTGCTGTAACTGCATGAGCAAAGGGAAGTGGAATAGGAAGAAATTAGGCTACTTCATTCCACATCCCTTTAAACTTTCTACAGCTTCATTTGAAACCACAGTACATTTTTTAGTTGGCATTACAACCGATAATCTAAAATATTACAAAGCTTTGCATTAAAAAAAAAATTGCCAACGTCTGGGCAGAGAATAATTCATCTCAAACCAGACTTCATTTGTTCATGATATGCCTCAAAATATTACAGAAAGATTTAGGTGTGGGGAGAGGTGGGGAGAAAACAGGAAAGGAAGATGCATGTTTCGTTTATAATTTCTAAAGAATCTGCAGGATTTTTTTTCTTTTAAGATGACTTTCAGGAAAAGCGTTCATATGAAATGTTTTTGTTTAAAAAAATAACAACTGATTTATAATGAACAGCATATACATATGTACATTTTCAATAAAATTAAGTAGCACCTTAAGAACACAGTTGCTGTTCACAAGTAGGTTCCCTGGTTTAATGTCTCGATGTAAAATGCCAGCAGAATGTAGATATTTCAGACCTGAAATATTAAATGAAATTAAAATAAATACCTTTTTACCTTTCGAAAGAAGTTTAAGGCTGACAACATTTTCCTGGAAGGTCTTGCAGCTCCCGATCAGCAAAGACTTTGCCATTGGCTCATTTTTTATACGATTCTAACTTCCAGTCTCTAGTACATGCTCAGTCGCTCAATGAAAGGCTAAAACTTTTGGACTACACAAACTAGACGGAGTAAGTAATTTAAGTAGTCTTTTTTTTATATATATTTTTTTTATTTTTTTTTTTTTTTTTTAGATCATCATCTCCCCAGTTATGATACGGATACTCTGTTGTTCCATAACAATTTAAACTCGACTGTTCTCCAGAATACGTGCAGTGGGTCTAGTTACACCCATGTGTGGGTCTGGCTCAGCCCGGGTGTCCTTTCTGCACCCGGCCGAGCCTTTGCGGCGGGGCGCGGGCCTGGCCGTGCTCACCCCCACCCCGAGCGGGGCACGAGCTGCCACTCGCACAGCTACAGTCATCGATGCTTGCTATCCATGCACAATATGGAATAAAAAGAACAAGTTTCCAAGGGAAACTTGTTCAAGATGAGGATGTCTCGAGAATAAATGTTAAGAAAGAGAGAAAAAAAAAAAGTACTGCTACATAATTTTCATTAAATTTAAAAGAAGAAAAATTACCTCTTAAAATCTGGTAAAGAAAAACTTTGACATGATCCGAGCTGAGTGGCTGAGGAGAGACGATAATCTTATGGAGGTCACTCTGCATCAATTCAGTGACAACATATCTTCAAATTATTAGTTAAGGTAAAAGCAGAAAGTCCAGCACATAATCCCTTAAAACTCCCTCCAACTCCTACGAATGTGAGCTCTTGCAAGTCAGAGCTACGAGTGAACAAGAATAAAGCTTCTTCAGGGGTCAAGTCTCCAGACTCTTACGAGAATGAAAATAAAAAATGTTCATCTGCTATCAGCACACCACACAAAAATTAATTTTATAAATTAAACATTGCCAGCTTTTTGAACAAAACAACCCCAAACTAAAATTGCATGAATAAAGAATTCATAAAGAAAAAACCCCAACCCTGCAGCACCATAATTTCTAGTCCTCTAATTTTTCTTTTCCTTTTGCAAATGCCCTCTTAAATATTTATACCAGCCTATTAAAATTTGGGTTATACCTTATGCCTGCAACAAATCTTTACATCTCATTTTTAAACTAAAATATATATTTAAAAAAAGCAGATGCATTACTCTGCACTTTATTCTGATAAGAGTTTTGTTTTGCTACGCCACAAATCCTCCCAAATCTCAATCCCAAGCATAATGTCTCCCAGATGTCTCCACTAGTTGCCATGCCAACTAAAGCAGCTTAAATTAAATGAGGGCCTGAAATGGCACCTGCACCACTCCAGGTCTGCGGCGCATTAAATAAACCTCTCTTGACGGGGGCTCAGAGGTGCCATTAACTCCAACAGCAGCGATCTGATTATTGTCTCTGGGTAATTTAATGAGGAGCTCTAAACAAGAGCAAAAGCAGCACTTGCTTGGTGTTCCTGCCTTACAAACGTGGCAGCTTCTTCACCAGCTGGTACCCAACCGGGTCAATGACTTTATTCTGGCCAGGACTACAAACGTTTAGCAAAAACAAACACAAAAATCCCGTGGGATTTCAGTCAACTGTTCAAACAGGTACCTGCAGTTTTCCTTTCCGAGTCGCACCGTAAACCACGCTGGCTATGAGGTGGTCACTGGAGCTGTAATACGCAGCTAAGCTGAACATTACACGCAGATCAAAATTGCTACTGACAGCAGTAATTAGCTAAGTAGCTATATAAAATTAGAACTACAAATGTACCAATTTGCTTCAGAATAATTATCAAGGCAAATGCATAGCACGAAAGAACTTCACTTACTCTGTTGACTGGGAGACCTGCTGAGTTGGTAAATTTTACAAAGTGACAGGGGAATTCAAAAGGCATAAAGTACACTCCGTGATGTGGCATTCTCATCATGACTTGGATCCTTCTTTATTGAGTCTCTGCATACCTCAAACCTCAATTCTACAGCCTGTTTTTGTGGAAGAGGCCAGCGTGCTGTGAACATCACTATGACATCTTTAGGAACTACACTAGTGGATCAATAAAAGAAGTTTTTACAACTACATCCCCCAAATATGGAATACAGTTACCTGATTTTCTTAAAAACTAACCTGAAATAAGTTCTTCTTATTCCACAGTAAGCAGAAGCACATGCAATTAAAAATCTGTATATAAATTGAAACACCTACTCATTCATTCTTCTAATTAATTGCACTTGACTGCAACTAATTCAAAAGAAATCAAAAAGATGATACAAAGCAGAGAGTCTTCTACTACCAGTACCAGAGTCAAGAAATTAAAACAAATTAAAAAACAAAACAAACCAAACCCCAGCCTTATAAAATACTAGTCAGAATGACTGAAAATCAGCTAACCATGAAGAAAACTAACATTTTTGGTTTTATATTCAAAACTTGGCAGTAGCTAAGCTCATCAAAATAAGCTTATCCCATTTAAATATTCTTGATCATACGATTACATGGAAGGAGTGATCCTTAACCTAGATCTGATTTATACCTCATATGACTTGTTATGAAATGAGGGCATTGAACTAGTACAAATAACCAAAATCCAGTTTTTGAAGACTATTTTTATGCTGTTCACATGAAATAAATACCAAAGCAAAAATTAAGAGCTTTATCTTACATTCATACAAAAAAGCCCTGGTGTAGTATACTGATACTTTCAAGCAATGAATTTGTTTATCAGTCAGTAAATCATGCTGTACTTTGGTTAAAATCAGAGTTCAAAATACACCTACTTTCTTCACCAATCAGATCAAGATATAAATAGATTAAACCATATTTCACAAAGTTCAGTTTATCTAAAAATAAAGAATAACAACTTTGCACCCATTAATTGTTTTGTAAAGTGGGTCATACAAAAAAGCAGCTAAGACCCAGCAGTAATTAAACCCCAACCTTCCATAATCTAACTACGGCAGTAAGCTGGTGCACTGGGAACTTAATTACTGGGTAGAGTTTTCCAAACAATGTTTGGGGGGAACCACGATTAGCAGCAGCGGTATCTGTTGGTGAACACCGCGATCCTGCGCCTGCTGGCTCTGGTGTACTCACAGCGTCACGTTCCATCCTGCGCGTTTCACCTCCAGCGGTAACATTCGCTAAAAGCTCTTGATAGGAGAGACGCACTTCTTTGACTGTTCACATACAGGCTCAAGGTTTTTGTAGTTCTGTTTCATAGATTCCACCAACTACTTGCAGTTTCTAAGCTAATGAAAATCACACCTACCTCAATTAAGATGCTCTATTTTATATTTAGGATACATTTCTTCAAAATAGTCGATGTGTGGAGGCTGGAGTATGTCGAGGGCAGAGAGTACCTAGAAACACCACACAAGATCAAGGCCTATCCCAGTCAAACAAGCCCAAATCCTGTAAAAAGACAGTCAGGCTGCACATTCTTACACAGCTTGGCTGTATTCTGTCCCACAGACAGACTGAGATTCTGCCTCCCTAGATGGGTGAATTTGATAGCCCACCAAGTCACATATTCTGTACACTCAGGGCCTCTTTTTTTTTTTATTAGAGAAACTTTTTCCATCTGTTCAAGTATTAGCTTAAAAGCATAAATTTATCTACCCAATTAAAATTGGTTTATTTCAAATATATATATATATAAAACACCATAAAATATTTGAAAGAAGTAATTCTAGCAAAGAAATGCAAAAGCACAAGATTTTACACTTCGTTCTGCCTTTCATCTTTCAGAGTTTTGTGATACGCTGCTTCCACATGGGAATTACAAACCCCAAAGTTGTTCACATTTCGAATCGGAAGCTCAGCGCTCTGTACAAAGCAAAAAGGTTGAAAAGTAGCAGCACGGAATTCACTTCCTTCTCACAGGAAAAAATACGATCTTGGCTCAACTTCCAAGTGCTTACAGAGATGCTTTTATTTGATGTTATAGTTCTCCACAGAATCTTTTCCATACCGAAGAGCCTGGTGAGGAGCAGTCTGAGGCCCGGGCTGCACCGTCCGCAGCCGCACGTGGGCCCAGGCTCTGCGCGGACGGTCTGACTCACCCAGACACAACCGCAGGGGCCAGTTCAGATCATTTCCTACATGTTTTAACTCAACCCAGCTGATTGCACCAACAGCGGGTTTGGGAGTGCTGGCACAACCGCTCTGCTGGAGGAACTGAGGGAGCAAAAAACTTCAAAGGGGACAGGAAGATGGAGTAAGAAATAGCTTGGAAGCAAAAGCATCTCCAGCTGGCACAGCTTTGTGCAGACTGACAGTTATCTAAAGCCTAAAATAAGATTAGGCAGAAATGTATTACCTGTCTATTTGCAAACATTTTGGAAGGGGAATTATGAATATCCTTAGATTCTTGATCATTTCATTTTTAGAGTGTTTGCGACAGGAATGTCTGAGTTTCCAGGAAATCTGATAACCACAGAATTAGAGAGCTTTTAAAGCATTTTAGATACTCTATAACTTAAAAGAAACCCAAAACTTCTGTTATAGACAGCTCCATTTTACAATTAGGTTTTATCAAATACTTGAAAATTACTTTGAATTTACTTACATTGTCATGCTTAAAAAAACACAACATCTTCAACTCCCGGAAGACCCTTTTACAAGAGACCAAATTTTGGAAGACGTTGGGCATCTTTTTGAGTGCAACTCTCTTTCCATCTCGCGGATCTGTTACTGACCTGCAGAATAAAAGATTTAGAACATCACATACTACTGTTAGACTATTCTTCTAAATCAGAAAAGAGTATTTTAGAGTTCTTATTGTTCTCAAATCAGACAGTGAGTCAAAACAACACAAAGACACTTCTAGGGAAAGAAGCATGAAGCAAAGGGCATCACGCCCTGTACTGGAGTCCGTGCCGACAGCCGTGGTTGCTGAGCAGGGCACACACAGCCCAGCCCGGTGGTGCCCAGTGGTGGCACACCGGGACACCGGCGCACACCAGGACACCAGCACACACCTGGACACCGGCACGCAGCAGGACACCGGGACACCGGCGCGCACTGGGACACCAGCACACACCGGGACACCGGCACACCGGGACACCAGCACACCGGGACACCAGCACACCGGGACACAAGCGCACACCGGGACACAAGCGCACACCGGGACACCGGCACGCACCGGGACACAAGCGCACACCGGGACACCGGCACGCACCGGGACACAAGCGCACACCGGGACACCAGCGCACACCGGGACACCAGCGCACACCGGGACACCGGCACGCAGCCTGGAGCTCAGTCAGAGCAACACCTTGAGCCGAGGAGCAGACCTGATCACAAACATCTCCGTCACCTCCCAAAAAAGACCAGAGCAAGAGGAAAACATTCGCTCAGTTACACAGATTTGATTTTGTCAGGTCTACTGCTTTCTTCTCCCTCTCCCAAGGAGGAAAAAATTTAATAACCCCATTCTGACGGAACACTGGCTAGTGTAAGACTCTTAACTGATCTATCACTAAATCACTTTACACGTGGAGATGCAACAGGACACGGTATCCAAGTTTCCACCAATGTAAACCAGGGATGACACCTGCCTTTCTCCCACAGAGCTTATGGGATGCAAGTATAGTAGTTCAGAAATGATAAGGTGCTTTGCACATGGCAAGTATTTTAATTTAAAGTAATTAGATTCTGAAAATAGAATTTTATAATGAGAACCATAAAACTAGAGCAAGGAGATCATGGTGCCTCGATTCCCAATCACTGTTTTTAAGGTGAGACTTCTCAAACCTTGCTACAAAACAGGGTTTCTAGATCTTCAGTTGTTTGGAAACCTTCATTTTTTTCCTGCATATTTTTATTGGGATGACCAAGATAACTTTCTTCTCGTGTCATGCTGTAACCACATAAGAAGCTACATCCAGCCAGGTACCCTGATGACATTTGTCCTTAAGAAGTTGCTGGCTTTTCTATCTATCCTGTGGCTCTCCTACAGATGACACAGAAGGCCTCTTCTTTGGTCTCAGGTCCATCTTTAAGTATCTAAATAAAATATTAGAACGGGATAATCAAATATCTTCCTTAACTACCACATCTGGCTTCAAAATGCCAAACAATTCAATCAATCGAAACGTGTGAAGTGGCCCTGACACTGGTGGTTGGGAGTCAGAGAACGACCCCAGCAGCCTCGGCTGAACAGCCACCGCATCTTTGTGCTTTAAATAAGGGGCGGAGGGGACTCGGGAAAGGTGATACCAGACTATTTTGATGGTGGGAAACACAGAGCTGAAAAGAACCTGAAAAGCTCTTCTAATTCACAAGATGTTTCCTATTTTCTCTGGGACCTTTGCCTCTTGCCTCTCACCTAAATTGGAGAGAAAGGGAACGCAAACTGGAAGAGGTACAGAAATGCCACTGTGAAGGCAGCTCAGCGCTCCTGGCCAGGGGACACGTCCCACTCCCGCTGGACGGGAACTTCTCTTGCTGCAGAAACAGAGCTGGAAAATTTTATTCACAAAAATCCTCACTGATTAACTGATTCCACTGCAGATGCTACTGAATTACTAATCTTTCCCTTTGCAGTTTCGACACCATTGCTGACCACTGCACACACACAGCTGCTCTTGAGAGGATATTCACCGCTGTGGAAGAAATTCCAAAGAGGATTGCAACGGTGATACACTAAAGCATCACAAAGATACGAGCAATTAAAGAGTGCTTGAACATGCAATTAATCAATCAATTAAAAAAAAAAAAAGAGCAAGAATAGTTTGCCTTTGGTTTGGGGCTTTAGTACTAATAAGAACCAACAGACCATAACAAAATCTGTTGCTGGATTGAGAAAGCAGGTCCTGGAGACCTCCCTGCTTCTCAGGGGTTTGTTACCGGTGTCCTGAAGGCTGTTTAGACAAAACGCACCGTGGATTTGAGTGCACGGAGATAAAACTCAGGGCTGCTACAACCACACGCACGGTGGATTTTCAGCTGTGTTCAGGTCTCACTGTTGCAGCAGCACCAACAAATGACACCAAATTTAAGGCAGGAGACAGAGCAGTTTCTGAAGCAGAACCTGTTGGCAGTAGGACGGGCCGGCTCTGCTGAAGAGGAACAAACACCCGAACTGGGGGGAATCACCTCTTCGGTACTCGAGGATTGGGATACGGGTTCTCCTCCCCACAACAAACATCTCGGGGGCTGCACGTTTTAGTAGCGGCAACACAGCTTTGGGAAACTACACTCAAGATTTTTTTGAGTTATTTTCAATAGTCACCTTCTAAGCATATTTGCCTTTAGAAACTTCCTATCTGCCTTTTTCCAAATCTTGTAAGTGTAAATATTATTCCAGCAATTGACAAGAAAAATGCGATAATATGTATTATCAGATGGACCATAAAACACATGATTTTGAAGTTTGCATTGTGTCGTGTTAATGTTTTAAGGTAAAACTCCCAAAGTAGCATTTCTTGCCATTATTCACGCAGAGCCCAGTCCTGCCGGTGGCCGGTACCAGTCTCACTCTAACGAAGGCGAATGGCAGCGCAGCAATTTCATGCTGTGTTGAGTCTGTTCTCTCCTAACCGGGGGCAGCAGCTGCTTTGCTTCAGCGCAAACAGCGGCGGAGCGGAGATAAGTGCCGGGGTCTGTACACAGCAGTGCTGTTATTAACGCGTCCCTGCTGCTGAAACCTGGCTGGGCTGATCCCTGGCTCTGCATTAGGGGTATCCCTCCCGTCTGCGTGAGCTAACGACTCCGTGTGGATAACGAACAGCTCTGACGGCAGCTGCGTCATCTCCAGCGAAAGGGTCATTGTAAAAAGACACCTAAGATAGGATTTTTGATGGATTCGAAACACTCCCTTTCTTCAGCTTTACTGCTACGAAATGATGCTCATGGAATACAAACACACGAATCCAACAGTCAGGTTTTACAAAAACTAGTTCACATTGAAAGTAATACATTTTAGGACGTGAACATTGACCATCTACAGTTGAGTAAGTTTGTGTCTGGAATGAGTTAAATGCGGTTGCTGTACCACAGGGATTTAAGGCCAGTTTCTTTTTTCTTGTAGACAACCCACTTCTACAAACAAGTCATGATCACCTGCAATATCCATCTTCAAAGCAATTCCTCTACTCTTTCCCCATAGCTGCAACAATTTCACTCTGCTCCTCATCCCCTGCCTTAGCTTGAGAGCTTTAGAGCACTCGCTGGCAATTCACTGCAAGGGGTGGCACAAAACTAACAAAGTTATGAAGATCAGAAATGTCAAGACTGTATTACAAAGAACAGAAAAAGGAAACAAAGAAAGAAAAAAGCCTCTCTGAAAAGCTGGTATTTACAGCATCCAATAAAGACGCTGAAAACGTTGCTTTGTGTTTGTGTACAGCACCTGCTTTGATAGCAGGAAAATAGTTATTTATAGGAATATGCTATCAGGTCACATATCCCCAAGAGAAAGGTGCTAGGAAAGCACCAAGATCTCTGAGGAGCTCATTGAGGGAACAACTAGAACAGCAGCTCTGCCTCCTGCTGCTCTCAGACCCGTCGGTTCCCGCTCCGCTCGGTCCCTGTGAGCCCACTGGCCGGCGGTGACACCAGCGGCCGCGGTGACAGCAGCGTGGCGAGGCTGTGGTGACAGCGGCGTGGCGAGGCTGTGGTGACAGCGGTGTGATGAGGCTGTGGTGACAGCGGTGTGACAAGGCCGCGGTGACACCAGCGCGGCAGGAACGCGGGCACGGCCAGCACTGCAGAGTCCACAGCCCTTCACCTCCCAACCATCAGCTGAGGATAAAGAGACAAGAGACCAGGACTTGAACCAAAAATCACCAGCAAAAAATTATATATAGGTACAGGGCAAAAAATAAGTTAATAAATTTAATTTGGAGAGGGGAAAAAATATCAAGGAGTATCTAGTTTGGCTTCAACTGTGCCGCTAAGAATTACATGATTCCAGATGTTTCCGTGAGAACACCCAATCATTTAGGATTCTTTATCATACTGTATAAACCATGGCAAAAAGCTGCTTCTAGTACTCTTAAACCAAGGCGCACGTCTTGCTCCCACAGCAATGCCAAGGCCTTCAGTGCAAGGACTCCGGCTCCAGCAGCGGTTTGGCTCCTGGCTGGTGGCCCTGGTGGCCAGTGCCCCCTTGGCACTCACACTCCGCCTACATCATCACCATATAAATATACATCTCATTATATTTAGGAATTACATTAAAAGTTTTAAAAGAGTCTGACATAAAACATATCCCAAAAAAAGTTACTTTACAAAAACTGTAGCTTCTATTTACATTGCAGGCTAATCACTCTAGAAATAATAAAATTTTAAAGAGTAAGAGAACTACAGAAAGGATTAATGAAACAATCCAGACTTGTAGTTAAAATGTTTTCAAAGACAAGTCTTATCTCAAAGAATCCTTGCAGGCATTCAGCCTTTGCAGCTCCGCATTAGAAGTCTTTACCAAGTCTGTGTCACTTGATGGCAAATTTTCAAGGTGGAGACTAGGCCAACAGTAACTTTTTCTCTCTCTGAATCCAGGTCAAAGCATACACATTGTTCTGCAGTTTCAACTGGTAGAAAAACAAGTTTGTGACTACTCCGTGGCAATTATTACACAGAAACAAGATAATGAAAGAATGTTCTCAGGGGTGGTGTGGGAAACTGCTGATGGAGTTTGTTCTAGGAGAGATGTGAACTTTCCCTTATGTTTATAGAAAATACGTATAAATTTACCTCGGGACTTATCAGAAGGGGGGGATTTAATAGGATTACTTTCCAGGTTTTTCTCATTAGTCAGTGAACTCTCTTCCTCAGTTGCCTGACTCTCTCATCATGCGGGCTCTGTCCAGAAAGCCTTACTCTAAGATACGTGACAACCTGGTCCCACAAGCATTTCAACTGCTCACCCAAGTGTATTTGATATATACTTTTAAACAAATAATGCAACTCAAATTTGATACCCAATATGCCACTTCTTCAGTACACAGTATTGCAATAGATCCATAATGCCGCAGTTTAAAATAAAACTACTGATGTTAATAGGTAACAGAGTTCTGCTTTTGCCTGGCAAATGTTAGAGGCATTTTATACTCTTGTAATAACAATCATTCATATCTTGGCATATCTCAAAATATATTTGAGCACTGGATGAAATAAAACGTCCTCTAGAAAAGTTCACAAACACAAAAGACTCCCAAGACTGAAGTGAAAGGGCAGGGAGATGCTGTGCAGTTACCAAAACCCTGATCTGGGCAAGGTCTGACCACATACACAAAGTTTACACACAGGAGCAGGCCATCACATCCAGCGTATCTGTTCCCTGCAGAATTACTGATGGGCAAGGAGCCCCACTAAAACATGACGAAAACCGATCGCCAACACTTAACGGTCTATTAGGTACAGACGGGAGAGGTGAGGAAAGCATGCACACTGTGTGAAATCATTAATAAAACAGTACGTGTCTGCACACTTAATAATAGATTTTTTAATTGAAGAATAAAAAGGAAATGTATACACATGTACTGAATTGTCAAGCAAAGCAGCTGCTTTAACAATTCGACTACGATAAGCACTCAGATCCAAGTGGGAGAGGCCCAAGATCAGGTTCCAGACTCTGCAGTGACCTGGCCTCACAAACACGACGATTTCCCCCAGTCCCAGACCGCGGAGTTCATCTCCCAAAGCGGTTCCCGACCGCCAGCGGTGCTGTTCACCAACGCCCACAAAACACATTTGAGAGCTTTGTGACAGTTCTTAACGGAAGCTAAATTATTCAAATGCCAACTCACTTTGTGCTCCTTGGGTAGCCGCGCAGCCAGTGCTCCTGGCTGGGCTCGGAGCTCCACCGCGCAGGGCTCGCTGTGCAAACAGCTGTGCTGGCACCACCACCCAGAAAGCGGAGAATAAGGAGCTGAGACAAAGGGGAGGACAGGCAGACTGCCTTTTCAGTAACAATGACAGCTCAACATGTGTCAAGTGTGATCTGGGTCAGTCACGCTGGCTCTGTGCAGTCTGTCAGGACAGGGGTAGGTGGCATTAATCTCTTTAAGGGCTCTTGGACACCACATGAACGGCTGCTCTCGCCCACCATGAACTGCAGAGAACCCGCTCAGACGGAGCCTCGCGCGCAGGTAACCAAAGCTTGCTGGTTTGAGGACCCCCATTTTTCTAATTTTACATGAAGTTTTTCTCCCCATGTGCCAAGTCTGAATTGAGAGCCCATGCTGTATGTTACAAACCGCGTTAATTCGCGTCCCCTTGCAGAGACAAACGGAGCAGTGGCTAATTGAGCGGTGTCATTAAAGGGAGCTAGGTTCTGGTTTTGTTGGATTTTTCACAACAAGAATTTTAGCATACACACTCCTGCAATTAGCATGGTATTATAATGTGGTTTACCCTCTGGCTGTACATGCATTGTTCAAGAGATGCAAAAGCTGATACAATCTCATTTAAAGGAGATACTCATAATCATTTCAGCTCTAACTTTTAAAGGAAAAGCCACACACAGATAAGTTACGAGAAGGAGGAAAACGTGACAGCAGTGCATCGTGCACTGCAAACACCCGCACTGGAAGTTACTCCAAAGAGCCGGGTCTCCCCAATACAGATCCGTGATAGGTGGTCTTAGATGGACGGGATTCATTCAGGGCAAGAAAAGGCTGAATACAAGCTGACAGGTTTAACATATAGATGAGTCTGAGGAATACCTACATTTCCCTTTCACTAAACGGCATTTCACGTGAAAGGGTTAAGCGACCTGCTCCTCACGCACTTCACAGTCAGTATCTGCACAGCTCCTTCTGCACCATGCGTGTCCTACACAGCCTTTAATGGTGCCTGCTAATCACACCCTCAAGCACGTGTGCCATTATCGCTTATTCTTTAAAAATCAGAGCTAAAAGCAAAACTGATTACTGCAAGAAATCTGTCTCCTTCAACAAAAACTGATTCAGAGTATCTTACTTAAAAGAAATGATAGAAAATTAAAGGGATACTGTTACGGTTAATATATTTTAAAATGTTTAATTTGTCTTCCTTCATGGAAGCTTAAAATTGAAACTGTTTTCCAAATCAAATTTATTTCCCCATTTACACAAAATTTTCTGGCTACGCTTGAGACCTTTTTATTTACTTCTCAACTGCCTATATGAACCACAACTAGAGTAAGTTATTACACTACGCGAGACATTTATTTGGATATATTTTTTAATTCTATAAAAGTAATTATTTTCAGTCATTGGCGCAGCTCTGCAAGGTCTGTGATGTTGATAAATAAAAACATGCCCAATAAACATACAAATCTCCATGTATTTTCGTACTTCTTTCTGCTTGATTTTTAAAGCATATACCACAATACATGGACTATTACACTCCTGGCCCATTCACTGGCCTCTGTTCCCATTCCCAGCAGCCAGCCAAGGAAAACCCACCTAAGAAACCTGTTCTGCACGTCCAAGGAGCCTGCAGGCTCTGGCACGGTTCCTGGTATTTCTGCACCTCCAGAGCAAAGCAGGCCGATAAAGTCCCTTGCCACGTCCCCTAGATTGATCCCTATCTGTCTTGCACGGGAACGGACATTAGAATCACAGAATTTCAGAATATTACTTGAGATATCCATTGAGCTTATAAAGCCCTGTAATTCCCAACACCAACATTTAACAATGGCCAAAGGAAACACTAACCAGAGACCTTTCAATTCCTCCTCTACCGAATAACCCACAAGTAAGAGCAGAGAAACAAACTGAACAGCACATCTGACAAAAGTTCTCCTAGCGCTGCCTCTCTCACAGACAACACAGCTTCTTCTCATCGTGGCAACTTGAACTGAAGAAAATCCTTTATATAATTTGATGACAGTGGTAAAGAGCCCAATTACATTAACAGCATCTTCCCCGTCATTGTGTACGAGGCAGCTGGACATCAGTTTTTCTGCTGCTTGCTCTGTACATTTTACTCACATAAATTATTGTGAACTATAGGTATTTTTTTTTCCTGTGTAAAGATTTCTATGTCATCAACACCACACAGTCATTCCATCTTTGAATTACTGTCAAACAGAAGGGACATGTCAAAACACGAGTGTGAAATAAACTCAGAACCTGTACAATCCAGAAGTCTAGAAGATGCTTTAGGGTTATGGTATATTTTTGGAATGTGAAATACGTCCTTTTTATTTTAGTATATGTTAATGAAGATTTAAGAAAGACCCACAACCTTGGGGAAAAAAAAAAATGGAGATAAAAAAAAATCAGGCTTATATTTATGAAGAGGGAGTGTGAAGAGCCATCAGGCCCCATTGCCATGGGCCGGTGCAGTGGGTGATCTCCAGCGCTGGAGACATTCCACCTGTCTCCTTGACAGCCCCAGTTCCACCGGAGCCATAACCACTCCTCTTCATTAGATTCCAAGGGCAATTTCAGAAATATTAAGATATTAGGGCCAGACTAAACCAGACAGGTAAATAGCACCTGCGAATGAACAGCCTGCTGAGAGCGATACGGAATGGTTTAAAACTCTGTCCTGTCTGCGACAGGCTGAACGTGCGACCAATGCAATTTCTCATCTTGTTGATAATTCTATGGGAGATAGTTTGGATTACTACTCAAGTGACTGAAATACTGTAAAATTTGCAAAATCTAGTTTTTCTGGTAAAAGCAAGTCTTTGCCTGTATATTTTTTTAAGTTCTCTGTCTTTTAGATGAGCTTTAAATGAGTGAACAGTAGCATAAAAAACGATCAGGTGACGTGCCCAAGACAGAGATCAGAGAAAAAGCCACAAGTAGGTCAAGGCTGGTCCCGATTCTGTCAACATTCACCTACTTTTCTTCAACTGCTTCAGAAAACAACAAATAAGCCAAACCTACAGAACACAAACGCTTTTCTCCTTCAGCAGGTGCAAGGAAAGCCGCAGTTCAGATGAGCGGCTCGGCTCAGTGTGTCAATGCGCTGCTAGCAAAAGCACAGGGCAAGACCTTCATCCTGACTTTTCAAACACAACCAACAAATAGGCTCAGAAAAGCACTTTGATACCTTGAGTTATCTGTAATAACTTAAAAAACAAATAAAACGTACTTCCCACTTCATAATTAAAAAGTGCTTTTGGTTAAGCTGTTGTATACTACTCTTACTCCCTTGAATTAAATCAAGTGACCTATGGTGAAACATTTTTTAAAATACATCTGTTTGCCTGCCAGTATTGTCTGCGCTGTTGTCTGTTAGACAATGACGCCCGCGGCCGCGAGGGCCGATCGGCGCTGACGCCGTGTCCCCAGACGTGCCCTCGGACGCCCTCTGGGCCACACGAGACCGGCAGAGACGGCAGCTTCCAACGGCCCAAGGGTTACACCCAGAAAGAGTTCCAGCAGGTCTTAATTTCGTATTTTTTTGTTCCAGCTGCTGATCCAAATATTCGCTTGCGAAGCAGCGTCAAGGGAAGATGAACGCCTGGGGACACTGCCGCACCAACGTCAGCTCAGGCGGGCGGGCTGGCACGGACGCGGCTGTGAAACCGCATCCTGGGCACAAAACACTCAGAACATCACGGGCAGTAACAGTGCATTGATTCAGTCAGCTCAGAACAGTGAGAGGAATAAGGGATGAGGAAAAGCAGAGTTTTCCCTATTTAAATTAACAGAAATTATGATGTACGAGATTCTCTCCCCACCAATTTGAATTTAGGTAGATGCTAGTTATTATTCATTCTGTTGATTTCACTTTCAGAGCTGGGTATTTTTGTTGACACAGCCCTTGGTTGCTTTTGCATTTGTGTTTTGTTTTGTTTTTTCCTTTACATATGCTGAACTACAAGAAAACATAAACAATTAAACTCCATTGTCCTCTAACTGTGCATCATGTTAACACGATCCATGTCCAGAACGATGACCTCGAGAACACGTGCCTGTAACAAATGAGTGGCAGATCTTTGTTTTCCAAGACGTCGCCTGCAGCCTGTGTCTGTTCGTGTTTGTTCTGGATACATCCTCGCAACTGCAATACGAATCGTGACTTGAAAAATGCTAATTGAATGGAAGACGCCTCACTTTTGTTAAAAACAAACAAATTTTAAAAACTGCACACAAACAGCACCTGGATGCCAAGTGCTCTAGACGGTCTGCATGTATGATCTGTGCAGTATTGCGTTATGCATATTAATTGTATGAATATCACGTCTTTGCAGCCTCCAGACAGCAGCGCCATACAGATATGAAAAGGGTACAAAACGGACTCTGATCAAACTTCCTGTATTCCCTTTAATAAACTTTAACAAGTCAGACTCTCTTCTCCTTAATCCACAACTAGACTGGGTTTTGAGTCTCCCCTGCAGAGCTCAACAGGTGCTGGCACAGATCTTGGTAATTTCTTCACGTGGAGGAGGTTGCTCATTTCTGAACACTGCCACTACCGTGATGGAATATATTTTGCTATTCATAGACAAATATTCTTCAATAGTTACAAGAACTTATATTAAATAAAAAATTAAAATGCATTATCTGAAATTTTAAAAAATGATACATGCAACAAAGGAAAGTCAGCAGCTTTTTAGAAAAACCTAATAAAGTAGAGCAAAGCCAGAGTAACTATTTGACCATCAATCCGTTCAATGCCATCCTCGGCTTTCTTGCTCCCATTAAGCAAAGGCTCTATTCTGACAATACCTGTAGCTCACAAAATGAAGAAAACTATAAGAGCACCGCCTGGTGGTACCAGAATAATGAGGAAAAATATGGCCATGAAACCAGGAATGGATTTAGGATTGAAATCTGGAATAGCACCATTCCAAAATGACAAGGAAACTAAACCACCAGTTTCTCCAGTGAACAGTTTTTTTGCACCTATTAAAATGTGTTTGCATATGAATGGGGGAAAGAAAATCCTTCTCCAGAGTGCAAGGATTCCATGTTTTCCAGTGTATCTTGTCCACAAAATTTCTGCAAGAGTTCTTGAACAGAAAGCTCTTAATTTATTTTTTTCGAATTGCACAAAAATATCATCATACCATGTTCCAAGAAAAGAAATAACAGACGATAATTTATCTAAGTACATACTCTACAAAATTATTCTGCTGTAACCACTCTGGTGTTGTATCCAACACCATAAACAGCATAAAAATTCTACTCACACACACATGTTTCCAAGCCTTTATAGAAAAACACCACATCAGGAAATTAAAGAATGGTACTACCAGGACACACCGATTTTGCTATAGCCTCATGATTAAAGCTGGAATTCTTACTAAGCACTTTTAAACACTCTGCATGGCCACGTTCTAAAGTCAGCCATGGAAGTGATTTAATGTCAAGGCTGACATGAGCCTGCCTTTATTTATCCATCATTCTCACATAGCACAATTAAAACGTATAGCTTTTAATTGAAAATGAAGTCCAGATTTTTCGAGTGCTCTGGTGTATGAACAGCCCTGCAGGTCGGTCACAGGCCGTGCTCTGGTGTATGAACAGCCCTGCAGGTCGGTCACAGGCTGTGTTCTGGTGTATGAACAGCCCTGCAGGTCGGTCACAGGCCGTGTTCTGGTGTATGAACAGCCCTGCAGGTCGGTCACAGGCCGTGTTCTGGTGTATGAACAGCCCTGCAGGTCGGTCACAGGCCGTGCTCTGGTGTATGAACAGCCCTGCAGGTCGGTCACAGGCCGTGTTCTGGTGTATGAACAGCCCTGCAGGTCGGTCACAGGCCGTGCTCTGGTGTATGAACAGCCCTGCAGGTCGGTCACAGGCTGTGTTCTGGTGTATGAACAGCCCTGCAGGTCGGTCACAGGCCGTGCTCTGGTGTATGAACAGCCCTGCAGGTCGGTCACAGGCCGTGTTCTGGTGTATGAACAGCTCTGCAGGTCGGTCACAGGCTGTGCTCACCTGTGTTCTCTCCTCTGCGCAGTTTCACACCCTCCCATACTCCACCAGTGCCCCTGTACCATGTTGTGTGCGCTCACACTTTACACACCTGAGTTCAGTTCAACACAACTGTCATTTTTTCTATGATTACTGAAACTCCCGGTAGACAATTTGCAGAAAAATTACAGAACTCTGAAGCCTAGAAAAATGTGCTGGCAATCTGATGGATCAAGGCTATTGGTGCACTCTACAATATAGAACCAAATATTAAAAGTATCAGAACCCCCATCCTGCACTTCCAGTGAACCCATGGAGCTCCCGCTCCCCCCCTCCAGCACACACCTGTACAAGGGCATTTTGGAACCGGTGACACAGGAGATCTGCACCGCTCCAGTGGTGACACCAGTGCTACCGACTCTGGTCACCGCTGTCATGGACACTACAGCTGCGTTACCTCCAAACATTCTTTAGTACTGCGAGAATTTCCCAGCTTCACAGGTAACCGAAGGCAGCCGGGCTGGCATGTCTCCAAGCTACGCCTTGGAAAACTGAAACTATAGTTTGTTTACAGAAAGTGATTATATAATTGTAAATACCTGGTACTAAGCAACAGAGAACAGTCATTGATCACAGTCATTAAATAATCTATTACAGAAAGTTAAAATGGACTTCAGCTATTAAGTAAATATCGAGCATACTACATACTTGAATTTCAGAAACAAAATCCAAACATTTTCAGATAGACTACTCTCGTAATAATATTTATAACTTAATCTTTAATTGAGTGTTTACTGTTAGATTCTAAAGGTTACAGAAGAAACTGCAGTAACTGACCCAAGCTTCTTTCTATTGAATTCTTTTGAACAGAAATAAATGGGTTTTCAGTAAACCCCAGAAGCTGTTCTGAGTACAGATCCTACTTTTTACCTTGCTTCTCATATTCCAGAAGGATTTAAACATCTAAATTGCCCTGTATCATCTCGTTCTCTGTTCCAAGGACTTCCATTTTTCAACTAATTCAAAGTAGCCAGTTCTATTCTCAAGAAATCCCCAGAGTCAGGAAACATGCACAGAAATTCTACCAACAGAAATCTAAACACAGCAAAGGTATAACTGACAAAGGTAGAAAAAACCCCGCCAAAACATAATTCATTCTTTGTCTCAGTAGGAATTCTATGTGGATCAGTTAGAACAGTCCTGTAACATATTCTTGGTTCTAGGAAGTAAGGAACATTGCTTCAGCACAGCTTAAGTGAGCGCTGTACGAGAACGGAAGCGCCGGCAGGAGCCGGGAGCACCGCGGAGCCCCGGCTGCCCCTGGCTGCCCCGGCTGCCCCTGGCTGCCCAGAACCCGCGTGTGAACCCACGAGAAGCTGCAGCGCAGCCGCAGGCTCCACCCAACCACGTTAACCCAGACCGTGCGAGAAGATTGTGGCATTCCCTGTGTGCCATTTCCATCTTCCAAAACAGAGGGGGGAACATTTATCACATTCTGTGTAAAAAGAGGACTCGACTGCTCCATTGCAACTCTTCTTACAAAGAAACCAAAGGTACGCTGTGCTCCAGTCACCAAAACTTCCATACAAAACCCCTGGGAGCTGGATCTCCCGGGTACACAGAATCCAGTAGGAAAGCCACTGCTCTCTATTTGCTTACAAACAACTCAGACAAACGGGACTTCAAAAACTAACCCTCAAATACAGAACAGATGGGTCTCCTTACATACAGGAGCCTACAGAAATAAAATACAATACAACCTAAAATACAATATAACTGCCCCAAAGATCTCCCTCCATCATAAAACTCATTCATCTCTGCTCAGTTTTGCAGACTAAGCCAGCTTCTCAGTTCTCTTACTTTCTAACAATTTACAGTTCTTTGTGGAGTTTTTTAATGTGCCATTTTAAAAACCATCACAAATTATATTATCAAATAAACACGAATTCAGTTTAAGCTCTATACAACCTTGAGCAAGCTTTTCTCATATGAAAAGCTAAACGTTACGTATTCCAGACCAGAAGGCAGAACTTTCCAGAGGATTAAAGATACATGAGACCCAGATACAACCATTACAAGTCATCAAAACCCACTTCAAACATATCCCAAAGGCTTCCTTCTACTTCACCTGCCCAAAGCTATTTTCAGTCTCAATCCCATGGTTCCCCCAAGAAATGCAGCAGCCTCATCCAACACACACACTCATCACTCTGATCATACACAGCGGCTGTGTGTTCTCACATCTGCACCCACGTGTACACACCAAAGGCATCGGTGGACTTGGATTAGTGACATCTACAATTTAAACTCTCTTAAGAAAAGGTGAAAGAGTATGTGGGGGGGAGAAGGGAAAAGAACATCTGAAATATGTCTTCTAAAAAATCAGCATTAGATGGCAGTGCCAGTCACAAGCTGTTCCGCTGCAACATAAAGAGACGATGCAGAAGGTGCCCCGTGCTCCGGCTGTACCATCGCGTGCACTTGTACCTGGACACAAACAACTTGGCTTGAAGGGACCTGGGAAACGTGACCTTGGCGTAATTCACAGTGAACTGATTTATCCAAAACGGTCCTCGCCCAACTTTGAGAAAAAAGTGTTATTCACATTCCTTCCTTCTTGCATCATCTTCCAAGACAATAACGAACAATCCAGTACATCACTTAGATAGAATTTCACTTAATTCCCAACCTCTAATGTAAATGCAGGGAGTTGTTATATCCATTTCATTTAATTCAGCACATTTGGGGAACAGTCATTTAAACATTAACAGAATTTTTCTTTTCATGAAATTTGGAAAAAAAACCCCAACTTAAACATATAAGCTTTGCAAAATTTCCTATATAAAAAAACCTGAATAAGGTCATTGTTCTACTGTATTTCTTCACAAACAGAATCCAATTTAGATAAAGCAATCCTTTAAAAATTACTGGCATAGCTATTAAAGATAATCACCTGCAGATCCTTGAATTGTGATGTAAGAGTGAAACACAATACGCCCTCAGCTCCGTAATGTCCCCATTGCCAGAACTGCCTCTGGTGCCTCAGGCAGCCTCATGGTTTCCTCCAAGAAATAACTGGATAAAAACGACTTAGCCTCGTGCTTAGGAAATTACTGCCTATCTGCATCAGACACGCCAGACAACAGAAAAACTCGCTGAAGAATCACACAGAAGGTGGAGGAGGGAAGAACGCGGTGTGGCTGCGGGGCTGCGGGCCCCGCCGGTCGCACCAGAGGGGACCAGACCCCGCTGAACCAGGAAAGGCGACGGTGTTGGACAAAACGTCATCCCTGAGCGGTCAGGAAACTGTAACGGCATTTCTGTCACAGCTTCTAACGGAAAGGGCTTGCAACAGTTGTCCACCTAAATGCTCATTAACTCAGGACATCTTCCTAATGTTCAAGCACTGTCTTCCACTAACAGGTGAGTTTTGAGGGACCGGAAAAAGATTATGATACAAAAACCTTTAGCTTTGGAAAAAATCTCTCACGCCAAATGTCTTTAAAAGTTTCGTAAAACAAATTTTCATCATTCATCTTTTCTAAACTTTTCATCATTACCAGACTGGACTTTTGCATTATTATTTGCATTAGCTACGCAAAACATCATCGCGGTTCACAGCAATACTAGACATCAGAAGGGGAACTTATCCTGCAGTTATTCACACTTTTTTGAAGCTGTAACATCTTTTTTTCCTAATATACAATCTAGCAATTTTGTCCAAAACGAATTATCTATATTGCATACTTGCTCAGCATGACACGTTCCTTTAAAGTAAGATTATCGGTTTATCCTAGAAACGTCTTTCCTACTGCTGCGCTTAGTATCAGTTTAGTGATAAAACCCTCTTAAAATAGTTCCAGGGTTCAGGCAACAATCAATTGCATAAAATATTATTTTGATTTTTATTTAGCAATGACTTTAGTGATTTCAGGCCTTTGAAGGCGAGGAACGAAGGGTAGATTTAGGATAAACTATTTCTGCCTTTAAAAGTTATGGGAGCCTGTATGTAATGTCCTACCTCAACATTAACAGTCAAACTACTGGGAACCTTGTACTGCTGTTTGACTTCCTGAATAAAATGTATTAGAAGAAAACACATTAAAAATTATGCTACAATTTAAAATTGTGTAAATCAGGACTTTTTTTGGTAATCATATACTTTTTTCTATTGTCATTTGTAACAGATTTCCCACAGAGATGCCTTTTAACGTAGTTTTGATAATAATAAAACAGATTGCTTGATTTCACAATCTTTGACGAATGACAATAACTTTTCCAAACCAGAGACACATATAAGACAAATACAATCCCCACACACCTTCCAGAGCCTCAGTTTCTCACTCCACGATAAGATAACCCGACCAACAAGGCATTTTCACAGAATCTCGGCAGCAGCATTAACAGCTTGAACCAGCCACAAGAGCGATTCCACAGCCCCGTGGGCCCCGAGTCCTGCAGGGAACAGCTGGAGGGGTTCATGTGAACCCTCACACCAAACCCAGGAGCCTGGCCAGCCTCACCAGACAGCTTTTTATTATTATTATGGTTATTATTTTGAGGAATCCCACCAGATGGCAGTAGCACGTCTCCCCAGGAAAGCAGGGAGCAGTTCTGCAAAGGACAGCTCCTTATTCTTAGAACGTGCACAAGACTTCCAAAAATCACACTGATGATTCCAAACGTAGGGCGCAGAGTTTGTTGCTGAAACTAACATCTGGAATTCTTTTTCCAACACTTTAAGAATGTGTTAACCGTGAATACTTAGGAGCAAATGGCTTTGTTTTCAGCGGATTAGGGACACAACTTGCCTCGTGGCGATTTGCCACACCAGAGCTCATTCAGGCAAACCTGCAGAACTGGGGGAGGTACCTGCTCATCTTCTCCTGCTGCAGCAGCTCCCGCTTTGGCCCAGTTCAGAAACACCGAGCTCTGGTACTGCATTAATAGACAAATGGATAAATATAGCAATTTAATGCCGATTGTTCGAGAGATTCTTTTCTACCTTGCCAGCTTGGCCTAAGTTCACTTTAAAATCTGCGTGTAGCCAAAGGAGATAAGGTGCCATGGCCAGTTGATTTGAAGTGCAGCAGCGAGCAGCTGGGCAAGGCAGCAGCTCGTGTGTACAAACCCAGCAACTCCAGCCTGCGGGAGCTCATCGTGGAAATGCTGAAGCACGATGCTGCGGCTCTTGGTGAGGGAAACACTCCAGCAGCACATTAGCTACCCCAAAACATCATAAAGTACCAGACAAATGAGCTAATGACAAATGCTAATTCCACTGCCAAGTCAAAATCTCTTGGTGAGCTAACGGGAAGCTCAATACCACACATTACTGATTGCTTATTAGCCCAACTCCACTGCAGGGTAAGTCGTATCTTTCTAGACAATGCAATGACACATCTGAGTCACGAGATGAAAGACGACTTCTTCAAACACTCCAACTGTCTGTAAAATAACATCCATTTCCCTCAGAAGTACATAGATGAACTTTCCAGCTATCTGCCAGTGACAATACATGCTCAGAAAGAGAGATAAGAAACAGAATCCTTACTGAAAATTAGCTTAGACCTTACATACTGAAACTCTACGTTACACTTGTACCAAAGTATACATTTTTCACGCCTAAGTCAACTTAAACTATAAATATCCAGACCCACATTTATGTTCAGCTGCATTATCTCGGGCAGCTAGAATTAAATTACACAGGCATTCTTTCACGTTTTGAATGAAATCTAAAGTGCAGTTTAGCTATTGCTTACAGACTCTTCACTTGCAGAACTCCATATGAAATGCCAAAGCCCAACAGCAACCACTGAGCAACCCATGTGAGCAAGAGGAACCGAACTCAACCGCTCGCACCGTCTGCGCAGCCTCGCAGCTTCACCCAGGCGACCTGACCTCCAAGCTTCTGCTTTTACTTAACACCCTCCCTCTTTGCTTTTTTTTTTTTTTTTTTTTTAAGCTGTTGTTATCTTGAAGTAAACGCTGCAGCTACAACTTTGCCAGCACAGTCCCACTGGGGGCAGTTGCGTGGTCGGGGTCTGGGTGGCCACTTCACCACAGTTCTACACAGTGTCAGCCAAGAATAGACCTTTCTTTCTACACTTCTTTCTTTCCCCCCAGCATTTTTAATGATATTATATTTAAATATGCAAGCCTGACCTTTTATTCTACTGAATATTACGAAAGCAGATCTCTCTCTGCACCTTATTATTTTGCAAATAAAACTGAGAAAATAAAGACCCAGGAAATAAATACATGTAAACAAAATGCTTGTAGAAACGATAACAAGGTCTGACCTTACATAACAATCTGAATTTAAGCAAGCTTGTAACAATTAAGTTAAAAAAAACTCCATACTTTATCAAAAAATATATGAACAAATGGAAATAATCTTTAGATAATTTTTACAGCAGATTTCTTGTCAGTTTTCATTCTTTTTTATCAACTTTTTTCCCCTGTACCACAGCAGGAACACAGCAGTGCTAACTGTACAACAGCACTCCTCCGACTTTGAAAACTCAGCATTTAAATTAACTCCCTAGGCCTTCTGAATTCAGGGACACCGGATCGACCGTAACATTAACCCACGCCTAGCTTGTGCAGCTCGCTCAGCCTTCTTAGAAAACATGATTTTATTCCAAACACGGCTCTGGTTCTGAGTGACCAGCTTTAGGGCTGGGATGGAGCGATCGATCCCGTGCCTGGTTCTGAGGCCCGTCCTGCAGAGCGCTCGGGCACGGCCTGCAACCCCCCCACATACTTCTAGCTCAGTAAAGTTACAGTATGGACAGTAATTAAAGCGAAACTGCTTAAGCACCACCGCAAGTCCTGTCAGCTAAATGCTGTGGAAAGTTCTGCAGGGACATGACACAGTTGCACACTTCAAACTTTGCGTTTGCGATGCAGGAAGTGTGCTGCAACACACGCTCCCGAAAACACCACCAAGGCAGCTCTCATGTTTCTAATGAACATTTCAGAATACAGTAAACTGACAACCATTTATTAAAAAAAAAAAAAAAAACAAAAAACCAAAAAAACCCCACCCTCATGCCAGCTTTGCTTCAGTGATCCTGAAGGGCAATAATTACGTACATTATGTTTAGGTGGTCACAAAAGGTATTAGAAGAGATTATGCTCCACTGACAGAATCCTCTGAAATAGCGGCTGGGGGAATAAAAGGGCTGCAGGCAGCACTACAGCGAGACAGAAAATCGCATTTACATTTATGAGAGGAGAGCAAAGTTCAGATATGCTGTTTCAGGCAGCGTACAGCATACTAGCGCAGGTCAAACAGCCTCCTAGACAAAGATCTTGACAGGTGACTGAAGACGGAAGACATTTTCATACGCTTTTAATTTTTAACTCTCAAGTCAGGTCAAAACACATATTCTAATGCTCATTTGTTAACCTGAAACTTTAGGAAGCATAGCTTAGCATACTCTAATAAAATGCACAGAAGGTACATAAGCACGTTGCATTTGTCTTAAGAGACTGCTGGTGCGGCCTGTTAGCCAGAGCTTGCTCTTCACCACTCTAAACTCATTCTGCCAACAAAACCAAGTGAAGCCAACTTTCTAATAACAGAGAAGAACCAGTAAAAAAAATTGTAGCAAGCAGCTTTCTTGTATTCCGATTCAAATGACAAACCCAAGAATGAATTATGATCTGGTAAAAAATGAAAAAAATCGGTTCGGTTTTTGTTCTTTACTCACCAGACAACACCAAAGGCTCCGTATCCGATAGGTCTGTCCGGCTCAATGTCCAGCTGCTGCTGTGGATGTTGTGAGTGCTGATGATGGTGCGCTTTGACCGCAGCAGCTGCTGCAGCTTGTACCTGAGCTGGGGCTGCCGCGGCTGGTCCAGGGGCCTGACCCGGTGCCGGTGATGGGAAATACGGCTGCTGCTGCCCTGGGTTCAGCATCGCCGCCGCCGCGGCCGCCGCTGCCGCGGCCGCAGCTGCCGAAGAGGCATGCTGCTGTACGGGATGGACCGCGGCCGCAGAGCCGGGATGCAGGTGATGCTGAGGGTGGTGGTGGTGATGGAGGTGAGGAGGAGGGAGGTGAGGAAGGTGGTGGTGATGGTGGTGGTGGTGACCTGCTGCTGCCGCAGACGTACCGCCATTGTAAGCCGCCATCATTTTTGCGTTGGCTGTTGTGCCACAAAGAGACATTCAAAAAAATGCCCTTTGATTGGATAACAACTGGGTCAAGCTGTCATTTGGCCATAAAAATGAAATCTGCTACACTTTAAAAGAAGTTGGGTTTCATCATACACGGCCCACCTTTAAAAACATGGAGCTCAACTGGCCTTATCTCTTCACGAAGCCAAACAATTTGGAGAATCTCTTCATGTGTGCGTGAGTGCACGAACCCTCTTCCCCCACGAGTCCGGCTGTTGTCGGCTACTGAAACTCCATCCTTGGGCAACTGGCTTGGGTTTGGTTTGGTTTTTTTCTTCACTTTTTTTTTTTTTTTTTTTTTTAATATAAAGAAGAAATACAGTGATCAATCCCTCCAGAAGGAGGATTTGGAGTCTCTCCCCTGGAACACCCTGAGTGCACTGACAAGCCTACCCCTGCCATTCCCACATCCTCTCCATGTATCTCCTGGCACCTCCCTGAGCGCCCAGGCACCTCCTACATCGCTCCCTCCTGCCAGGCACCTGCTCCCTCAAACGCAGCAAAAACAACTCGGGAGTTTGCAACTTTTCCTGGAAGGCCTGAAACACACACAAGCACCCAGAGAAAGTGAAGGGGGACGGAAGGAGTGAGGGGAGGAGGGCGAGGAGAAGCGGGGGGAGGGCGAGGGGGATGAAAAGAAGATAAAAATAGACGGGGAAGGAAAAAGGCCGGGGAAGGGAAGGAAACAACGGAGGGACGAGAGGGCGAGGGGAAAAAATGGGAGCGGGGAAAGTGACAAATGAATGACAGGGAAGAGCGCGGGGCCGGGATAAAAGGGGCGAGGGGGAGGAGGCGGCGGGGGCGCCCTGACAGCCTGGCGGGCGGCGGGCAGCGCTCCGCGGGGGGCGCCGGCGGCTGCACCCCCCCTCCGGCGGGGCGGGAGGGCCCGGGGCCGCGGGGGGGAGGGGGTCTCCGCTGCGTGCGTGCGGCAGGCAGAGGTGGGGGCCGGCGGGCGCTCAGGGCCCCGCCGCGCAGCGCCGCTCCGCCCCCCGGCCGCCGCCGCCTCGGCCGCCCGACCCGCCGCCACTCACCTCCTCACGGAGCCCCAGCCACAGCGGGCACGCGCACCGGCCTGCCCTCCCCCCGCCGGCCCCCCCTGCCCCATGCGGGGCGCGCGCCCGACACCCGCCCGCAGCCAATCGGACCCGGCCCACCAGGCTCCGCGAGAGCCGGCCCCACCCAATCACCGAGCGGGACCCAGCTCGGCCGGCCCATAGGACTCGGCCGCTGCAGAGACTCCCTGACTCAGTCCCGCCCCCTTGACCCCCGCCACCCAATCACCGCGCGCCTCCGCGCCCAGAGCCAGCGAGACCCCGCGAGATTCCCTCACCTCACACAACCCTCACCTCGGGTGGCACCGCCTTCTTCACCTTTCCTGCCAATCACATGGTGCCGCTCCGGCCTACTGGCCAATTGACTTTCCTTGTGAGCCGAGTCCCGCCCACAAGGCCAGCTTTTTGCCCAATCGCAGCGCCCTATCCGACCCAATTAGCCAATGAGGAGAAACGAGAACCCGAAAAGGGGTTACTGGGCCAATAGTACTGGGAGGCGAGGCGGTTCCGTGATTGACAGCTCTCCTCGCGAATGATCAGCAGCGAGAGGCGGTAAAGGAGCCGTTATTCTTCAAATCGCAGCGCGAGGCGCCGGGTGAGGAAGTTGCTCGTGCGCCCGTCTGCAGGTGGGCAGCTGGCCAATGGGAGGCGGGGAGCCGGCTGATGAGCGGCGGGAGGAGCCAATGGCGCTCCCGGGGCGGGGTGAGCTGAGGACGCGGCGGGGCGCGGAGGTCACCGTGGGCGCCGAGGGGCGCGGGGGCCGGGCCGCGAGCGGGGCCGGGCGGAGCGGGACGTGGCCGGGCCCGCGGCGGCTCTGTGCCGGCTCTGTGCCCGCTCTGTGCCGGCTCTGTGCCCGCTCTGTGCCCGCTGGCGTGGCGCTCCCGGTGCCCCGGGCGGCGGAGGGGCCCTCAGGGCTGTGGTGCTCCGAGGAGCCCGCGCTGCTCCCAGCGGGGCCGAGCGAGGGAAGAGGAGCTCGGTTTCCTGAGGTAGATGTTTTTGCCTCAGCCCCGCTCTCCAGAAGAAGGTGATTATTAAAGCTGGATTTCACAAAAGAAGCTCGCCTAACTCGGCTAACGGAAAGCAGAACGTGCTTTGAAGTCGGGGACTGGCCTTGAAATGCGTGGGATCTTTTTGCTAGTTATTTTTTTGTTTTGATTTTTCTTTGATTTGAAGACCGGAAGGCAAAGCTTGAGGGCTTTACCTGAAAGGCCTGAAGGAGGCGAGGCTGGGGCAGGTGCGGAGCTGGGCCCGGGGCCCTGGCCGTGCTCCGGGGCAGGGAGCCCCAGCGGCACGGGCGGGAGAAAAAAAAATGAGGTTTTAAGTCTTTTCAGCAGCTACTTGCCAGTAGACACTATAGCCAATTCTCCTCGAAGTCTTTTTCTGAGGCTGGCTCCAGCATGCTCATTAACACGCTCCAAAGTTGTTTCAAATGTGATGTGTTGACCTAGGATCAAAATATGTATTGTGGCTTGTTGCTTTAGTTCACTTATGGCATTAATCTGCATGTTTGGGAATGTAGTGTGGTTCTTTAAAGCATAAGTGTTCCCTAAAACATAGAAATTAATAAAAAATTGGCAGTTCTAACACTTTCCATTTACTTGTGTGAATATTGATCATATCTGATTAATAGTTTTACTTCACAAAATCTCCTAGTTATCAGAGCCTTACTCATGATGGTAGTAGAGTTAAACTGTGAGAGTGATAAAGAGGTTCCTTCATATGATTAAATTGGGTGAGCAGTTCCAAAGGAAACAAATGACTGATAGTGAATTTGTACATGCCCCTCTTATGGGTGAACTGGCTATCTTTCCTTTGCTGCCGCTGGTTCCTGTCTGAATGGGATAAAGGCCCTCCGAACTGTGATAGAACTGAATTAAGAACTAAACTGCTGAAGTTTTGGTCTGGTGTGGGACAGTGGAAGTGGACACAAAGCACGTTGGGTGGGCATGGCCATGGGGCAGTGCTGTGAGGAGTGTAAGGCTTTTCAGGCTCCCACACATTTTCATTATGGACTTTTTTATTTCTCTGTTATTGTGAAATCTTTCCAAGTAGTAAAATCAAGCAATTGCCTAACAATCTTTGTATGGAAACTTGGGTTCTAAATGCATTTGCAGATTAATGTCTCAGTGGCATTGTTCAAGTCCACATATAGAGTGTCATCTCAATTTTTTTTTTTCAGTTAGATATATTAGTGAGTTAATTTGGTCTCGTGTCTTTAAACAATTGATTTTTAGTAGAGTTTAATTTTTATTGGTGTATTTGCTGCAGGTCAGTCATCTTCAACTGCATGTTGAGAAGAAAAGGGAAGGAAGACTTGCTCTGTCGTCTTGCCCATGGCCTGTAGCTGAGTTTATGGTTGTACACAGAGCAGAGGTTCTCCCCACATGTCTTTATCTAAACTTACTGGTTTCCTGTTGATTTGACACATAAATTTTTTCTATTAGCTTTAGTAAATCAAGTCCATGGTGGCTTCCTTTTTGGCTGTATGTGAGTAAATAAGTGTCTTGTCTTAGAAATACTCTAAAAGTGCCATTAGACTGTCATGTAGATGGATTTTCAGCAATGAGAGCAAAAGAAGTGAACTGGGTTGCAGTCCTGGCGTTGCACCAGTTTTCCTGACAGCTCTTCTTGATGGGACTACCACAAGCCCTGCTTTCCAGTTTCCTTGTCTGTAAAGTAAATCTGGCACCCACATTATTTTTTTATTTTAGTTTGACTAAATGGTACAACTATATTATTCATATTTTATTTGCCCTTTGAAGTTGAACCAGCTCTTTTCAATGAGGTGAGAGACTGGTGAGATGGCAGCTGAAGGGATACGCTTATCTTCTGCGTCCATATGGAGTAATGTCAGATGCCAGTGTTAAATGACCCACCCTAACAAGTGTATCTCCCTTCCACACTGGGTTTGTGAACACTTTTAATTGGTGTCCTTGGCTTCTGTCATGCTGTGAAGTTTAAGACTGTCAGTTCTGCAGCTTTTTATGCATTTTGTGCTATGGAAGTTAAGGAGGACAAGATCCAGTTGATTCATACAGAGGTATGTTTAAGGAAACATCTTTTAAAATAATATTAAGGAAACGTGAAACTTGCACACAAAATGCTCAACTTCTAATTGAGCCTTTGTTTTCTCAGAACAGATCTGTTACTTGAAAGCATTGCCTATTAGTGATATGAATCACTGCTACTTGGAGCAGGGCTGCAGAATGGATTAATCATGTCTTATTGTAAGTCGGCGCTTCCTCGTTACTTCATGCCTCTGTATAAGGAGCACAAGTCTGCCGAGGGGGAGCTCGTTACAGAGCTGGCTCATGTAACGGTGAGCAAGAGTGTTTTGTGAGCAGTTCAGTGAGCTTGAGCTGCTTGATGAGCGACTTGGCAAAATCTAACCATAGCAGTTTGAACTGGGCAGGTAGAGACAGTGCTCGAGATCCTGCCAAAGCCCAGTTTGATTGCAGCTAATTTGTCATCACCAGTGATGCATGGAGAGATGTGATTGGTGACTACTGCTGATGAAACATGACAGATCAATTCTAATCTCTTTGCTGGTGAAGACAGTTATTCATGGGGACATGCATCTGTCTCTTACTATTTTATTCACAATAAGAGTGCTGTAGTGCAGGAGCAAGTCTGCACTTTGAGTATTGAACACAGAATGCTGGTGTATCTGGATTTGTCAGGCACTCTTAGCTAATCTCGTTTTAAAACTACATAGAAAAGTAAATACTGTGTATTAGAAACACAGAGTACAGACTTGTCCCTATTTGAAAATCTACTATATCAAGTTTAGTCTCTTCTAACTCTTAGAAGATTTTTTTTTTCCCCCCTTGATTTGCCACTTGCTTTGCAGGGATATAATCTTTTCAACAGCACTCTGCATAAGGGCAAGACATGGAAGACAACTCGTAATCAGCCAGTTCTATTTCTTTTATTCTCCTCAGAGGTGTTTTAACCTTAATTCTCCGCAAAAGATGGTATTGCATTGCACAATATAAAGCGTTATGGTCCAGTTCCAGATACAGGCCTTGTGGAGTTTTTTTCTTGTACCACAAGAACTAGGTGAGAAAACAGGACTCTGAATATTAGAATAAGTCTCTTGATTTTATGGCTGAGTATTGTGCATAAAGGCCCTTCAGCCCTGGTGCATGTATGGATTTTTTGTGACCCTTTAATGCAGGAAGAAGTAACATTAAGTAGAACAAAGTATAATAAAATGCTTGCACCGATTTGTCTGATCCACAAAAGGACTACTCTGAGCTGCACTAGTGATAACTTATCATGTGGGTGTTTGACAAGCCCACACATACCTTGATATACAAATCTGCAGATACAGTCCTCAGTATTTTATAACACCCTGGTAATATTTTATTCATAAATCCTAATGCTGAAGCCCTTAAGGTGTCATAAACACAGTGCCTGTGAATTTGAGGGGGTTTGGTTAGTCAGATAAATATCACTATCTAAATAAAACTGTGGTCCTAACAAACAACAGAATAAATGTTAATATACACAAAATATCTGAAGGATTAAAATTCCTGTTGGTGTATGTGAATCCTTTTCTTTGCAAAAAATAATTTTCCAGAGTTTTCATCTTTAAAGCCTTTCTTCTACAAAAGTGGAAAAGAATAAGCTAATCTATTAATAAAATCCAGTGTGGAGCAGGAGGAAATAATATTTGTTTTAACTTGGATTATGTATAAAGCTTTGTCTGGTAAAAGTTTGCAAGGATGGCAATATGCCTTCATGTAAGTAGGGCAGGGTTCTGTTCGCCTTGTTGAATGAGGGACCAATCCCTGTCCTGCTCTGGGCAAGGTATTAATAAGAAGATAAGGGAAAAAAGGTAGTCAAACCAAGTGGATGGCCTAGCATAAGCTTGTTAGTTTGTGAGAAATCTTGACCAAGATGAGCCTCATCTTTGTCTTTAAAGCAGCAGTGTGGGAACTTGGCCACTTCTTTGACAAGGCATTCAGATGATGGGATGGTACTTACTGCACTAGAGCCGTGCTGATGTGAGGTCCGGGCTGGCGGACAAGTGGTGCAATGACAGATGGTGTCATCTGAGCTAGTGCATGTCTGGGCTGCTGGAGATCCGGCTCTGCAGGCGCTTCTGCCGCTTCCCCGGCCTGCCAGCCCCGGTGCGGCTCTCGCTGTGCCGTTTGGGGGGTGTCGTGTTGCAGCTGACAGCTTTGCCCCAAGTTTGTTCAGTGTACTGTGCAGAAAACATTGAGATCATGATTAGCACTGGGGCATGAATTCATCGCAGGCTGGCACCTGCATACACTGAACGCCATACCCTATGGTGCTTTTTAGCCAGAAGTGTTTTCTTTTGACTTTTCTGAAGCAGTTACTGAATTCTTTGCTCACTGCAGAGCTTAAGAATGAGCTTGGCTTTAACTGGGAGTGCTCAGGTGCTTGAAGTTGGTTTGTAATAATTTGCCCTTTAAAGACTTTGGCCTGATTGTATTCTTCTTTCTGTCTCATTTTCCTTCTTGCTGCTAAACACCAGTTGCAGGGGGCAGAGAGGAGGTCTTTATCCCCTGTGGCTTTTTGGAGAAAGTGACAGTTCTGCAGTTCTCTCTGTTCTCCAGTTCTTTACACCAGAAATGACCCTGCTGCTCTTTGTCTCCAGTGCTTCCTTTTATCCCTCTCCTGGCAGCTGCTCTTGCTCCGTTTTGATGTTGGAACAGCAAATGAACTCCCTCTGAAGCAAATGTCATTCCAGTAAAGATGTTGAAGCAGCAAGAAAATCATCTCTGTCTCTGAAGACTGAATTGGAGACCTTTGTGAATGGGATATTCTTAAAATAGCTCCACAGCATCTTATCTTCCCTAGAAGGTGGAGAATTGAAAAAAACACCGCAAGCCACTAGTTTTTGTGTGAGCAGGATCCCTAAATAACGTTTTATTAGAGTGGAGAGAGAAGCAGGCTGTTTACTTTTCCTCCAAATTAAAATAGGTACAATAATATCCAAGCACTTTGCTTCTGCTGTATCTTTTATTCAGTGATGGGGAGGGAGGACGGAGGCTGAGACAGCAGTACTTATGATATGTTGAATTTTCTGGATTGTAGATTTAATCAGAATAGAAAATGCTGTTGCTTGGTGGTATTTTTGGGAACACCATCTTTGAGACCCAACTTCCTACTCCGGTTGTCCCTCCGGTCACTTTTCCTTCTGTCATTGATTCCAGCGACAACAAATTGAGCAAAGCAATTGAGTTATCGGAATTGATTGTATGCTGCTCTGATTGTATGCCGCTTGCAAAGAGATTTGTTTGCAACATCATGGCTAATGGTCGTGATTATTTCTTGTCCTGTATTCAGTTACACTGAAACATAGTCCTTGCAACAATTTGCCTTGTCAGGTTAGCTGTATTTTGACCGGATAATCTATAGGTGTGATTCAGCGAAGTTCTGGGTAGGAGGTTAAACCTGTAGGTTGTGAAGTTCTTGCAGGTGATGATGTATCTGTAAATACCAGTGAGTTTTGTTTGCTCTAGCTTTATAATGGTGGCACAAAGTCCACCCCAATTCTGATTCCTCCACACGCCCCCACACCTTTATTTCCAGTTTGGATAGCTTCTTAGTGCTTTTGCGTGTAATGACTAATATTGTATGGCATAATAGCTCATAAATCCTTCACCATGTCAGAGTTCCTGGAGTGTCATAATAGACCATATGCATTCAGTATCAAAAAGAGAACAATGCATTGTGGAAATACCTCAACAGTGATTTTTAAATTGTGGCCTTCGCAGCAGCACACCTATCTGTTACAGCAGGGCAGTTTTGAGAACGCAACTTAAACAGTTTTTCTGAGGTGTTTTTCCTAATCCTGCTTTTTGACATGATACTATCCCTTTAAGGACTTCCTTTACGAGATCAGGAGAACTACAGCTTTTCAGCTGTCCATCCAATTTACCCTTCTGGAGTACATTTCTCATATCAAGATAATCAGCAGCAAATACTCCCCTCAGGAGATTTGTATCAATTAGTTACACATCACTAGTTTCTCTGGTATTGGTGGACCAGTCGGGTCTAAGAAAGCTGTTCTGTGAACAGTTATGGCTGTTGGGGGTTTGTCTTTACTTTTTTGGTGAGGATTTTTGTTTTGAAATACATTTTCTACATGGCTATTTGAAATACATATTTTACACAGCTGTTGGAAACCTGCAGGTTTACACATGTGCATGAAGAAATACGGGGTAGCTTTAGGCAGCTTTTGGGGTGTTAATTGCCTGCTAGTGAGGGCCATGTTACACACAGATCAGCAAATTTATTACAAAAATACTTGTGATGGAGAATGTCATCCAGGAGATACAGGGCTCTCAAAGTACAACAGTCGTTGGTAGCTGTTGCATAAACGTCCTGCAGCTATCAGTGTATGTGTGCCTGCTGCCACTGCCATGGCACTCTCTTCAGTGGATCAGGCTGAATTCCAGGCAGCCTAAAGGCTGCTGGTCACTTTTCTTTTGCCCCGTGGTCTTAATTATATTCAGTTTAATTCACTGTAAGGGGAAGGGGGATGTAAATATTCTGTAAGTGAGACTCGGGGGTTACAAGTCTGGCCTTAAAAGGAAGGTGGTGCAGTCTGAAGAGAAATGGTGTCTGAGATGACAGTCGCAATTCAGCAGCCACTGTTGCAGCCTCATGTACCACTGCGTGTGGTGAGGAGGACACGGCTCTCTCGTTCCAACGTGGACTAAGCCTCAGTTTTGCAGTGTGATGCCACGCTGCTCAGCCTAGTGAATCTATACAGCATCACAATCTTCACCTCTGTCTTGCGTAAGCTTTTCTGAATTGCTTCTCTAAGTAGCTGGCAGTTACTTGGGTTCCTGTGGTTTAGCAGAGGACTTGGATGTCATCAGTGAAGTGCTGGCGGAGCCTTCGTGTGCTGGGCCTGTGCTGCCCGGCCTGCGAGCCTTGCAGCGTGTTCCCCCGCTCAGCTTTGGGCTTGGACTTACTGCTGGGTGTGTGGGTGTGGGTGTTGTTGTGGTTTTGGCTTTTGGCTTGTGTTGCTGTTTTTTGGGTTTGTGTGTGTTGTGGTTTTGTGTGTGTGTTTTTGTTGTTGTTTGGTTTTGTTTGTTTTGTGTTTGTTTGATTTGGGGGGTTTGTGTTCGTTTGTTTGTTTTTCCCTGCATGTGAAGAGACAGACTTGCTGAGGGCTCAGCATGTGTCAGCGTGTTTTATACTCTGCAGCTGCAGCACTAGCACCACTCACATCCCTGCTGTCCCTCCAGCTCCTCAGCATCACTGACTGCCCAAGTTTAGGGAACTGGAGGGAAGCTGGTGCTGTATTGATAATGTGAGTGGCAAATGCAATCCAGCAGGAAAGCAGGTTATTCCCCAGCTGGGATGCAGACCAGGCTTCAGTTAATCCGTCAGCCAGAGAAAGGTGGTTTTAATCTATTATGCATTTGGTTGTTTTTTTCAGCACTGATACATCTGCAAATGCCATAGCACTGTTAGAGTCTTTTACTGTCCATTTCCCATAGAAGCAGATGTATCGGGACATGAAGCTGTTTTCAGTCAGGGCTAATCCCAAGTAGTGCCATAGGATCTTGTGAATTGCTCTGGGTTTGCACAGAAGTAAATGACAGTAGAACACGTCATTTTTAAAAACCTGCTACTAGCTGCTTTTGGAATTTTTTAAAGACAGCTGAATTTCTTTCCACTGACATGTAAGACAAAATTAATTTGATATGATTATTAGAGAAGGAAAACTAAAAGGACAAAATCATATAGGAAGATCATTAAAATAGAAACGCTGAAATAACTGGGTGATTGGGCATTGATTCTGTCCTTGTCCCCTCACTCACTTTATGAGCGGTTTTGTTTTAAAAGTAAAATTTCTGCAGGATGATGCTCCAATATCTGTTACTGCTGAAACAAAATGATTTGCTTGATTTTTTTTATTATTATTATTATTATTGTTTTCCTCTCTCCACATTCTTCTGATATCTGCAAGTGTAGATCTGTTCTGTATATCGGTCATAATTAACAGTGCTCCTTTCCAGGGAGAAGGCATCCCAGGGTGTGGGGTTCTGTGCTGGGTGAGGAGGGCAGTGTTTTGGTGCGGGGTTCGTACCTCCAGACCGAGCGGTGTGACTGGGGCCTGGGGCTGCAGCAGCAGCAGAGCCCGTGCCCAGGTGTGCTGCTCTCCAGCGTGTTTGTGTGGAACAAAGGAGTTCCCAGGCTATGGCCTGTCTGCGGCTGAAGTGCTACTGTCACCTTATGGGATTCAAACTATGCAGATCATTTTCCTTGTTTTCAGTTCTCAGAATGTTTGCAGGCAAATCGCCGTTTTTAAAAAGTGTTCTACATTGAAAATAGTAATTGTGTTGGATTTTTTTTTTCTTTAGAGATCGATCCAATAAATTGATTATCAATCTATCTTGCTGAATGTTTGCCATTTCAATCGCTCTCGCTGTAATTATTCTGATAGGAAGCAGTATATTTTCTTTGTTTTATGTTTTGGGTGATTGCTAGAATTTATATCATTGCATGTGCTGATTTTAAGATTCAGTTTATTTGTGAATGTGACTTTATTGCTTCTCCTCAGTATTTGTACTATAAAAATACAACTGCATAAAGATTCATAGCAAGAAAATACAAAAAGCTGAACAATAGATTTGAAATAATATTTGGAAATCTTCTCTGATCTCTAATTATCATAATGTTAATTGTGTCTTTCAGTCTTCGAACTGTGCTCCAGTCAGGAAAGCACATGCTTAAATCCATTCCTATCCAGGAAAATACTTGAGCTTAATTTTAAGCATGTGCATAAGTTATATTAGTTAAATAACTTGTAACTATTTGTTTAAATCCTATCCAGTGTTAGACTGACTAAATGTGTTAGGACTGCGATGTAAATACTGTGGTAAATAAGATAAATACGGGTGTCAGTTTTGCTATGAACTTATCTCTGATTTTGACTTTTACAGTCATTTTTATGGTATACAGTTGAAATCAGAAAATAATGGGAATTTCAACTAATTTTTTAATATGCTGAAATGTATTAAGTTACACAAAAGAATCCATATTATAGTAATCCTGCATATATACAGGAAAAGAGTACCCAGCGTGCGTGGCAGATGGTTTCAAAGGAAATCCTCGAGAGCTAGGATTAAAAAGCAATTTTCAGCAAGTTTAAAATGGGTCTCCATATTTGGGTCACAGATATTAACTCTCTCGCTGCAGGCAGTCTGGTCGGTGACTGGGGCAGCGGTTCCCTGTGCGGAGGTGAGAGCGGGGGGTCCTGGTCCCGTCGGACCGGACACAGAGCTGGACACACAGACACAGCAGGGCTGGGGGTCCAGCACTGCGCTAACAAATACTTCATGGGTGTACGGCTGCAGTGCTTGTCTGCCCACTGAAGCAAATTTACATAAAGGCAGACAAACTGAAGAGCAAAACACAAAGAATGATTTTGGTTTTGTTCTTATAGGTCTGCAAAGTTGGAATTTTCAAGGAAATATCCTCAATCACTGTTTGTTAAAGTGTAAAGACTTTTCGTATAGCATTTTTCCACTCCTTTTTGGATATGGCAAGCGCATCAGATATATGATAAATAAGAAATTTTGATCCATCGCAGACAGGACTGAACTTGGGCTCCAAGTTCTGCTTGGAAGTCTGTGTGTGCTTACAAACAGAAAGTGAGCCCGGAGTTTCTCAAACATGTTTTAGAGGCCCACTAGAACTTGTTTAGGAGGTGTGCGTCTGGTGTTTTGGTTTTTTTTTTTAAAAAAAGTTTATATCCTAAAGTAAACGATACCATGCAAAAAGTGACTGAGTGCAAATCAGCTTTGTATTTTAAGCACAAGAGAAGACACTGGGTTTTTAGTTGGTAAAAATAGCACAGCAAGGTGGAGATTATTGGCTTTAACTAATTTATACCAGCTAGTAAACGTGTTAGCAACGTAGTGCACATTTACATTTGTGCTCCTTCCTACACTTCTGGCAGTGTAAAGGAACCTCAAGTTCAACATGAGCTAATTTTGTTTTTAAAGACTCCTCTATTTCCAAAGTAGAAATTCCAGTTAGACCTTAAGTAATGTTTATCACTAAACAATGAAATATGGCAACTGATACTATTTGATTGTGTTCTCAAAGCTCAACTGGGTGTATTTTGAATGGATTTGGAAAGCTTTCTGAGCAAAGGTGCCTGATGGTCTGCTCAGTGAATTATAGAAGTAATTGCTGGGTTAGATTTCAGCCTGTGGAGAAGTTAATTGCATTGCTCTTTGGCTGTCGGATTGGCTACGTGTTAACAACGAAGGACAAGGTACTTTTGAAAGGGCATCGTAAATGTCCTGGTGGGATAACTAACTGCAGGTATAGCTACAAAATGTTAATTAACAATGCTGAATAATACATGTTTTCTGCAGGACTGGTCTAAGGTAGAGATCAGATGACCTGCTTGCTATTCAGAAGAGAAAATTTCGATGGATGAAAGTAATGTCCTAAAGCAGCTTTCAGTGTTCAGCTCTTGCACCAAAGCTGGAGCACTTCAGTGGGCTCAGGACTGGCTCGTCGTTCAAGCTGAGTCTGTCCTACTAGGTCCTGTTTCCAGCAGCTGCTCTGGGCCGTGTGCGGGTGCGCGCCTCACAGAGCGAGACCTGGCTCCGTGGCATCTCACCCGCTGGTGGGATCGTGGCATCATCTGTGTTTCTGATGGTTCCTTCTGCTGGAATAATCATTTCGTCTTTTTAATTGCAACAGTTGAGTCTCTGACAAATATGTAAATCTCTATGAAATTATGATGTCACTGTAGAGAGCTCTGAACACTAGAAACTGTCTAAAGGAGTTAAATGCTTTCTTACCTGCAGAAACTCTCAGTAGGAAGTGTTGAAGGCTCAGTTCTACCGAGTGCTTTGGAATTTCTCTCTACTTATTTTTGTACTGCATATTTATTAAAAAGTGATTTCTGAAAGCAATAATCTAGTCATATCAAGACTGTGAATTAATGTTTAATGCACCCAGTTAGACAAAAGTGAAATCTTATGTACTGATAAATTGTGATATAGATGGGCTTCTCTGCACTTCTTTAAGTAGTGAGTTGAGGAGAAACGGGTAATGAAAATTGATTCTTCTCTGCAGGTCTCTCTTGGTTACTATTGGACTTTGACAGACCTAATCCCGGAAGATAATTAAAGTTCCTTTGCTCCGAATGCTGTAAGTGATTTTTTTTGTTTGTTTGTTTTACTGAAATTGTTAGGAGCCTATTTGCCTCGTGAAGGAAAAAAGGTGAAAAATGCCAAGTCACAAACAAATGGTAGAAATGAAGTTGGTGCAGATTTGTTATATGGCCATACATATTTGCAAGAGAGATTTCTAGATGGCATTTTGTATTCAGGAACGCTCCTGTCTCCATTCCAGCCATGCTGATAAATGCAGTAGCAGAAGCCTAATTGCAAATTGCCAGTAAAGGTGCCAAAGGAAATGATATTTTCATACCTCTGTCAGGGCTACAGCTACATTAGCAATCTCAGCATTGTGGAGGGAGTCTGCTGTTGCTGTTTGTATTGCATTTGGTCGCAAATAAACTTCTGAAGTGTCAGCAGAGTATCTTAACCAGAATATCATGTAAACAAGTTGGAGGGGTGCTAAAGATGGTGAATGAACAATTTTCCCATTGGTAATGACGCAGGGTGGTGGCCCTGGCTGTTATTTAGTGTAGCGGTTGTTTGCATTTCAGGTGCGGTGATGACGTAGCAGGAGACTCCACGCGTGTCTTTACTGTTGAACAGAGTTCTCCAGGAGCAGCCCTGCCCGGGCCCGACCCCACAGAGCTGGGGAGCGCTGTGCCTGGGAGGAGCGCTGCGTGGCTTTGGCCTTGCTTCAGCATCCCTTCAGTGTCCCTAGGACACAGCTCTCTGCTGATTCTACAATTAATCGGTATGTGTATTGCTAATGACACATTTCTTATTTCTACAAGAGTGTCTTTAAAACAGCTGATATTCTTGCACCAATGAAACATGCAAAGAACTCTTCATATCCCCAGTTCTCACCAAAACTGTGGGAACAATTTTCTGGCTTGTAGAACAAAGAATTTAGAACAAATTACATAGCCAACATCTGCACCTGGCTCGCTTACTAAGCTAATATTTGGCATAGATGCTAAGCCACCTTCTGCCAAGAGAGCCTTGCCGAAACAGTTGTGCAGAGGTGAAGGTGGGATAATGTCTTTTCCTTTTTAGCTCACCAAAGCTATTTTATTGATTTGTCAAAGTCGAAATTATGTTGGAAAGGAAAATAGCTTTTTAGTTTTAACTATCAGAGGTAGGTTAATGGTTAATGGAACTTTTTCTAACCAACTGTGTCAAGATGACAATGGTGTATCACTTTAGTTCCAATGGCAGACATGTCACATATGGGTTGCCATTTTGATGGCTTTGAATGGTAATCTGACCCATAAAAACTGAAGCATAATATGCAAACTGATTTTTTTCTGGCCAGCCCTATTCTTGGTGCCATCTGTGTTGGGATGGAAATGAGCCTGCTCAAAACATGGTCTGCCTGTCGCAGATGGATTTAAAAGAATAGACTGATGTGAACAAGAAGAGCAGGAAGATTCTCCTGAGAGCAGGAAGTTTCACTTGAAAGCATATGCTGTCTGTTAAATCCTGTGGAACATTCATCAGACCTTTCCATAAATTCTTCACATAGATTAAGTAAATTAAACTTATTTTCTAAAAATCAGGAAAAAAACCCCTCAACTTCCAGACATTGCTGTCCCTCCCACCACTGCCTTCCGTTTCTGTCCTCGGAATACAGTGCAGGAAGTTGGTGGTATCTGGTCCTGTCAAGTATTTGCAGTGTATCCATTCCACAAAACCAATCACAGTAAATGATTTTAAATTTTGTAGATACATGTTTTTAACCTGCCATGTGTAATCTTGTTGAAATCATGGCATTCACAGCCCTGGGCTGCCATTTCTGAATTCCTGTCTTTGATAATTCACAAAAATCTGTGGTGCAGGTGAAGGTGAGCACCTATCTGCTGCTGATGCATCTCAGCTCAAAAATAAAGATATTTAAGCACCTAATTTTCACTGTAGTCAATGAGATCTCAGTTCTCTTCTACTCAACCTGAGAAAGTCTCTGATCTGAAGTTAGAGATCCAATGACCTTGTCTTGAGTTTAACCACAAGTGTCTTGGTATTATTTATAAGACATTGAAACGCATTAAATGATTTTCACTGGTTAGGAATATGGTCTACAGAAATCTCTGGTTTTTAAATCTCTTTAAATTGATTACATTGCTTGAAGGACCATTTGCTTTGCAGTAAGGAAGCATGTAAAAGAAGGCACTCGTTGATGAATTTCATGTTCATGACCCACTTGAACATCTCTCTCAAGTCTTCTTTAAGCCTTTTATTTCCAGGCTAAATAAACACCAATTTCAGCGATGTCTCATTTACTCCCTTTAATTACTGCTGTTGGGAGAAAGTTTCTGCCGATGCAAATGTGCTATTTTGTCATGTCACATCAAATTGCATCAGCCTTATATTTAGGAACAAAAAGAGGGGGAGGCTGATACAGGATGTGGCTACAAATGGAACCAAAGGGTTTTCTTAAACACAGGCTGAAAATAGAGAATTGAGGCAGTGATGCTTTTTCAAGCAAAAATCCATGAAAGGGAAAATCAAGTCTGTGACGACAGAAATGAAAAGCAAGGCTGGGGGTGTGAGAAGAGGGAGTTCTAGATGGAGATGTGGACAGGTGTCGGGGAAAAGCTGCCGAACTTCTCATTTGGGCAAACCCCCTTTGTGCTGTCAGGGTGGTGGGAAGCGGCTTTAATCTGTCCAGCCACATCCAGCAGCTCTGGTTCCTCGTGCTGACGGCGTCCCGGCCCCACTGCCCTTCCCTGCTGGGGATCTGCCCAGGAGGTCTCCAAGCTGAACTCATTGATTGCTTCCCAATTTCTCATTTTGCTTGAAAACTCTAGATTCTTATGTTGGACATAAATTCATTTATGGCAACATACACTGTTTCAGTTGATCTCTTTTAACAACTCTCAGCTCGCTAAACTAGAACTAAATAGGCACAGAGAAAATTTGCAATAGCTGTGCAAATAAATGTAGGAGACTTCAAACAATCCATCACACTAAATTTACTTTAAAATGTAGTGTCTCTTCCCAAATGATATTTTAGAGAGATTGTTCATGAGAAAGTCAGTTTGGTTCTTCAGCAAATGTTAGCAGCTTCCCAATGGAAAACACTTTTTGCCCCCTCACAACTGGGAAGAAAATGATCTATTGAAATCCAGTGCATAAATTATGCATGTAATTCATCTTGCTTTGAAATGATGAGTCTGATCAGAGCCTGATGGCAATTAGACCGTTCTGAAATATCAGCTGTTTGAGCATCATCAGAGCTCTTGGTGCAGATGCAATCTGTAGGCGTTAGCAGCACCTACTTATCAAATTAGAAAAATACAATTCATTTCTTACAACTCAGCGCTTGCATTCTCTCCTCAGAAATAATTGGTGATATTAGAGGTAATATTTTTATTCTTGTCACCAAGAATAATGAAAATACAGTAGAAGTTTAGAAGCTTGTGTATTTACAGCATTATGACAAATGGAAATCAAGTAGCATTTCAGACTGAAGGTAGGGAGGCAAAGGCACCCAGTACTTCAGGGGTAGATGTTACTCACTTCCAGAGACCTAAGACAATGACATCTCATTTTTTTCCTCCAATTACTTTTTTAGTACATGAGAAAATTTTAAAAATGTCTCAGTAAAATACGCGTATTTTCATAACAAAGAATGCATTTGTTATACTTTTTCAAAGCGAGTCACAGAAGTACTAAATTGGGAAGGAGAAGGATAGATGTTTGTTTTATAGTTGGGGTTGGTTTGTTTTGAACTGAGTAAGTCTGAAAATACTAGATAAAAACTGCAGATCAAATGAAAAGACTCAAGCATTCTCCAAATTGTTCGTCAAAAAACCACCCAACTGACAACACTGCAACAAGAAAATGTTCTTAATTAATGTCTTCAGTTAAAGGGAAAGCATTGTGGCTCTCTTAAATATATTATTAAATCTGTATTGTTTAGATAATAGGATGGGGAAAGACACTTGTGCTGAGTGCTGTGTCAAATTCGTCAGGGCATGTTTTAATTCTAGTTCACTTGCTGGATTTCACAGCTATTTGTCAGGGATTGGGGTAATTTGGAGAGCTGAGTGAAGCCAGATGACTGTAATGAACTCATTTTGTGTCTTTGACTCATTCTGGCAAAAAAAGATGCTATTTATGGGGTATTTTGTATTGTTAAGACTTCTGTTCCTCCTGTCTCTCAAACTTTCTCTGGGCCACTGTCTCTGTGCCATCACTAACAATTACATCAAATTAATTCAGCATAATTGATTTAATTATTGGCACTGGAGGTTAACAACATGACTTTAATTGAACCAAAGCTTTCGTCTCCCTTTTCCTGAGGTTTCACAAACTGTAAACAAATCTGAATCACGGCTGACACCTGAGGCAGCTCCATTTCCATCAAGTGCCTTTGCCAGTCAGAGCTGTCCTGCCACGTTCATTCACTCAGGTGGGTGTCGATAAATGTGCAAAGGCAAAGAATACTGTGGAATCTGTGTCAACATCCAAGTACGTTGGAAATATTGTAATCACTCCAGAGCCATTCAGTCAAGAGCAGAAAAGGAGAACAATCATTAATACAAATTCAGGTATGTAGAGGATATTGAACCAGGTTTAGATGCCATACTTCAAAAAGAATTAAGACATGGGTTCCAAAGATTCAGAGGTAGTTTTTTGGATTAGGGATGCTACTGTGAATTGCTGGGCGAGACACTATCAATAGCACGATTCCTTGTCTAAGGTGGTAGTTTGAGAATCGGAAGCTGCGGTTTCTATCCCCAGCTCTGCTATTGACTTGCTGTGTGACTTTGCACAAGCTGCTTGATTTTTCTGGAGCTCAGTTTCTTTCCTTTGTTTTCCCTATCAGAGACCCAAGAGGCTCAGGCGCTCTCTGCTTGCGCATCACCCATGGTCCAGGTGTGGTGCAGTGGCATGTCTGAACCGCTGCTGTGTCTGTATTGCAGCTATCTCTGTGCTGGGATGCTCACAACTCTGCCAAGGGTCAAAGCAAGCTTTTTCCTTTAGCGCCAAGGGCCAAAACCGAGAGGAGGGAAGTCGTGTTACTGAGATGAACATTCTAAATGTGTGCTTTCTATGCTCCATGACTTTGCTGTGGCAATGGGTGTCAAACGGTGTGCGCTACCCCCTCAGAGCGCCCCGCGGAGAATCCTGCCCTGGGAGCTCGGATCCTGCACTGCAGTGCTGCAGGTTTGGGGAGGCAGTGGAGCTGTGCTAGCCTGTTGGGATTGTTAGACGTATGATCTATCGGTATACTTTTGAAGCCTATTTAAAATTTTACAAAACTGTCTTCTCCCAGCACACAGCTTCTATTTTCCTTTTGGAAGCCTCTGTTAAATCAGAATAGGAGAGAAACAAGGACTGAGCTAATGTAGGCAACAACATATTTAGCCCAGTGCTCAAGCAATGTGTAGGCCTGCAATTTAAATACATTACACTAGCTAACATCTGCCATCACTATGTCAGCTGTAGTTTTAATTGCTTCCCTCTTTTAATTGGGTCAAATCATGAAGCACTGAAATCAATTAAGTGGCCCCTTTCTGGAGCCAGGTACTGATTTCTTGGATGATGGAGTTCCTTTAACGTTTCTCTTCTCATCTCAAAAGAATATCTTAACTTCCTACAAGAACAGTATCTTCTAATATGTAGAGGAGAGTGGTCCCTGAAGGAATCGAGGGGCTGGTGTAGCTCTTTGGCCATCCAAGGCAAGCAGAAGGTGCCGATCTCCTCTGGCTTTGTGAGGAGCTCTCTCTCGTGGCATCCCCTGCAGCCAGCGGAGCTTCCCAGGGTAAGGCTCCTTGCTCACAAACTACTTGCTGGACTGGGGACTCTTTCTTTGCAATAAGCTTGTTGCTAGCCAGACTTTTCCTTTGTTTTTCTTCTGAAACAAGTTCTCTTTGAGCGAGGCTAGGCCATGGAGAGTCACCCGAAAGTTCTCGGGGAAAACTTGAGATGTGGCTTTAAGACCTCAGAAATGTCCCTAAGATATGGCAGGTGTCTGCCCACATGATTAGCTGTTGGTATGGTAACAATCCCTGATTAGTGAACTGTACAAGTTAAAATCCCCCTTAAGAGGCTAAAGGCTCCTGGACGTAAATGTTCTGTAATACTGCTGCTTATCAGCAGCTCCCCCATGAGCAGGCGTGTCTTTGCTCAAGATGTGGTGGGACGAATTCATCCATGGTACAACTGCACCACAGAAACGGCTTGTGCCAGGGAACCTTCTGGCTCAGATTATTCCTCAGATTGAGGGCAAAGGATTGGAAGATGCTAAATTTCAGTAGGTGTGGTTTTGAAATAATGAAAGACAGCAAGTTGTTCTTGGTGCTGCGGTAATGGATAATGTAAACTGGGAAGGACGATTACAGGGCGCGCTGTAGATACCAGGGCACTGTACAAGTACCATTGTCATTAGTCTGGGGATTATGTGTGTCTCGTTAGGACTGGAAGTCACGGGATCACAGAATATTAGGGATTGGAAGGGACCTCGGAAGATCGTCCAGTCCATCCCCACAATGTGAAGTGATGGGCTGCAGTGGATCAGTAAAATGAGAGGTCATACTGGAAAGCCCTGTTAGACTGTTTTATTCCCTTGTAGGCTGGATATGAGGTTTGCACTAGAGGAATGTTAAGAGGTATCCATCCTATAATAAAATTTGTGTAGCTTATATTGTGCCCAATTGGAAAATTTTTCAAAGATTTGAAGATTCAAAAAGCATAGAAGGTGATAAAAGTCCAATCAGAAAGTTGTTACGCTAACCATCATAAAGTAGTAGGGAAAACCAAGATTGGTCAAGTGGAACTAAGCACTGGAACATTTCAAAATACAGTATTTATAAGAAAGGAAGGAATGAACAGGCCGTTCTGGTTTAAAGCTGATGGCACTAAGATATAACTTAATTCATATTCAGGTGTGATCTCAAAGGTAAATACTTACAGATTGGGCCACAGAGAACAAAATTCATGTTGACAGAAGTTGAACTGAGCAGTTTGCAGCCAGGAAGATAAATTCTGAAAGGCAGTCTCAAAAAAACTTTTCCTTAGGCAGAGTAGTCATTGTCAGCAGAAGAGAGTGAGTAGGGAAGTTTGAATTGCACCTAAACCAGGGAGATCCCTGTCACCCTATTGCTGCCTGAACCTGGCATTTAGTGGGCGTGCTCCGAAGAATATTACCCGAATTAGTCTGAGCATGCTTATTAATTATCCAGAACAGGGTAATCTGGCCTCTGTGGGCTGGGCAGCCTGTTCATCACTGGTGTTAAATTGCAAAAGTCTCAATGTTTTATTTGCTGCGTTTGATGTATTACGTTTCTCTGCTTTGTGATACCAAATGAGAGAGTAAGATAAAACATTTGCCCTGTGTGCAAAGCATCAGACAGAGAACAGAAATAGAAGCAAACAGAACAAGACTGACTCTTACTGTTCACGCAATTGGACTTTACAGATCATGTTTAGAAAGGACAAAACCACAACAATGACAGGCCACAGCTCGTCAGAAGTGATCACATCACAACAGCAGATCTTCATAAAAGCCCAGCACGCTGGAGGGGTGCGTCTGTTAGCAAGTGGCTGGAGCATTGTGCATGCTCACCCGCGGGATGGTGGGTCCGCGGGGGGTCTGGAGCCGATGTCACTCGTGTGGCTGCACCGGTGCTGGTTTGCCCGCGGCAGCAGAACCAGGGAGTGCGAGTCCCTCTGCTGTGACCTGCTGGGGAGTAAGGCAAGGACGTGCCGCTGGAGGAGCCAGGGAAGGCAGGGAGTTCACTGGAAGCAGGAGGGTCTGCCGCTCTGCTGCAGTAACTGTGAGTGCGTTTCGGAAGGTAGAGCCCGGAGTCATTGGCCTTTCCCGTATCTACCCGCTGAAACCGGGAAGGGAGGGCTGATGTCGCCAGATGCTGAGAGCAAAGAGTCAGAATCCTGAGCAGCAGCAATCTGTTGGGGTGTCCTCCTGGGCTGATGGCAAAACACGAACCACCATGTTTTGTGGTTAAAGAGGTTTCAAGAGGCTGCCAATTACATTCTTATTTTGGCAGTTTGATTATTACTTTCCTGTGCAGAAAATTTTACCATCTCATTTTGCACGAATACCACTTTTGGAAGCTGTATTTGTACTAATAAAAGCAGGTCTACTAAAGGCATGATGAGGCAGGTTACGGAACTCGACTATGAATTTTTGATAGTAATTTCACTAGTGATTTCTTTTTTCTCGCAGAGTCTGTTATTAGATTTACATTTCCAAGGAGGCCAAATAATTTTGGCACCTTAAATAAGATAACTATGTAAGATGTTCCAAGTGCGACACCAAATTCCCAAGATAACTAAAATCACACCTATGTTCAAAACAAAACCCCGTCCATTTCTCTGCAGTTTTATGAATACTTGTACTGCTGGGAGTATTCTGAAACATCTTCCAGCCCAGCGGGAAAAGGGCGTTTGTGGGGAGAGCTGTTGCAGGTCAGGACACGGGGGCCCCGTCAGCGGAGGCTGCTCGGTGCTGTGGTTCGGCCTCGGGGTTTTGCCGTGGCCGCGAGCTGCCCGGGCAGGGCGCAGCCTGGCTTAGTGTCCCTGCAGTGGCCAAACTGTGAGCGGAGCCCAGGCCTGCCCTGGTCCCTCCTTGCTAAGAATGGACGTAACACTGCTGTGCTGCTTTACTGGGATACTATAAAATCGATACCTTAAATATCATGAGGTTTGACTAGGATAGGGAATTGTAAATATCGAGTTAGACTTGTAAAGTTGTAATACCTTGAGGTCATGAGCAAACACATCTCCAGCCTGTATACTGGGGGGACGAGGGAGCCGACCTGTACACAGCAACAGCTCGGGTAACTCTTGCAGTCCTTTAATTAGCGCTTGCAGTCTCCAAAGCCCAGCTTTGGTGGCTGTTTAACTGGTCTGGAGGGACTGAGATTCTGCCTGTTGAACCATAGGGATTCACTTGAAAACCAGTGCAGTGGCAGAACAACCCGAATGTGAGAGCAGTGGTGTATCGGTATCGCCGTGGGGTCAGCTGTACACTGGGTCAATTGACAGGCTCGCTAATGCGGAGTGCAGGATTAATTGGCTTTGGTCAGCCTTTGCTTCACTATCTGAATGTCATTATCAGGAATGTAAACGATTATGCAATGCAGAGAAATGCCACAATAGTCTCAGTGTCTCCTTTTATACTTGTCTCTTCTTAAACAGGGCTTTATCTAAATGCAAATGTGATTTCAGCCTTCTGATTAGGACATTATACAGTCATCCATTCCAGAAAAGCACAATTAGTGGATTATTTTATTTCTGACTCAACAGTTCTTGGTTTAGATAACTTAAATATCATGCATAGCACAACAAACAAGCTATTAGAAAGATATTTACATTATTAGTCGGTATTATAGCCAGATTTTTGGAGGTCAGGGTTTTTTTCTAGGCCCAACAAAATGGCAGCATCTGTGGCATTCGTGGGGGGATGTTTTTAGAACAGAAGGCAGTAGTGCAGATTCTTACTATGCTTTATTATCCTTTTTGTACAAAGTAAGGGGCCAATTATCAGTAGTAACTGTGAAGGTTCTCCAGGTCGCGGTGTGTACAAGTGCAGAGCTGAGCCTTCCCTGTTCTCAGGGGCTGTTCCCTGCTGAGCCGGACTCGTACAGTGCCCATGTTGTAGTGGGGCAGGTCACAAGATTATTTCTCACTAAACAGCCATTTTACTAAAATAGTTTTCCGTGTGCTATGGTGTATATTTCCAGGGAAGTTGTCACTGGAAATGATATTGCAAGCACTGTGAAGTTACGTGCTCAGAAAAATACAGACCTTTGGTGATAAACTGCCCTGTGCAGCTTACCCACATCACACATTGTGTAGCACTTTTGCAGCTATGAATCTATGTCAGAACTCAGGGTATTTCTTTTCTATCAGTATGGGAGCCTCATACAGTGTATGTTTGATAACTACACCTGGTGAAAACTTCAGTCTTCAAATCTTTTAGTTCAGTATTTCTGGGAAGGTGAAGGATTTTTTTTTCTGAAATCCATCAGTGTAGATGTATTTGTCACATGATTTGGATTCAACAGCTCATTGTTTTCCTGTGAGAAGTTACTGCAGTGGAAAATTCCTAATTATCTATAGTGAAACAGAATTTTCAATTCCATTGATCAGTTTAATCCTTCCATGTTTCCGTGGCTCTAGTTTCTTGCTCTCTCCCATAGCTTAGTTTCTTCATGCTGAAACAAGCTGTCCTATGCATTCTCAACACATGAGGGGTATTTGCTTGTGTGACAGGAAATCTATTGCACCACTTAGGTTTAATTAGAGCACAATGACATATGATGAGTTTACACATCAAAGCCTAGAAACAACTCAACAAACTGGCTCTAGTCCCCAAATGTATTTTGAGATCTGTGTTGCACTTTGTTTCACTGTATTTAGTGGGAATATGTGAACTACAGGGTTGGGTTCTTAGGGTCAGTGCAACTATATCAGTTTTTACTCACTAAGGATCTGGTGTATAAAGTTAAGTTTAGTTTCAGATCAACTTAAATCCAACTGCATAGTTTGGGGTTCTCTACTGGATGATAAAAACAATATTCCCATAGGTTCTGTGACATGTTCTTCAAAGGTTTACGGCTATTAAGCCTATTGTATATCTTAGAATTAAATGAAGAATGCACATTGTCAGCTCACGAGACAGTGACCCTGCTGAGTTTCTGTATGACAGTTACCTGAAGTGTCACCAGAGCCTTTGTTAGGGCTTCCGTAACCCCATCCCTGCCGTGACTCACTGTGTGTCTGCAGGTCCTTTACACGCCAGCGTGACAGAACTGCAGCGGGTGCTGGGTGAGTCCCACCGAACTGGCCGGGCCACCGTCCCCCGCTCCCAGCCCACCTGCCTGGCTCCTCTGCCTCCTCACGGCTTGTCGCTGGGCGGCCTCGTAACTCCTTGTGGCAGAAACGCTGGCGTTAGGTAGCTATGGATGTATGTAAAGTACCTACCATGATAGAGCCTGAATCCTTAGCTGAAGAGCATGGGCACAAGTCCAGGACAGATAATGATGCTGATATTGCCAGGCTCTTTCTCACGCTCTTACTGTACACAAGAAGCTCTGCCCTCTTCTTTTACAATATGTTATTTTTGATAAAAGATACTTAGATTCAAAAAATCAATATAGTATAGATGTCACCCAGTTCTATTCCGAAATAGATTTGGCTGAAGGACTTTAATTACTTAAGAAAAGGGAAAAAATATTCCAAATGATGAGTAAGTATCATAACAGGTGCTAAAATAAAGCCATACACCTACTTCATTATTCAGTTACTTATTTATTATCTTTATTCTTGAAAGTAGTGATGTAAAAGTGCTTTTTTTCCCAAATGTTAATTTAGTTCTCCCCAGATGGTAACCATCTGTTAAATGACAAGTCATTTATGGTATTTGATTAGCACTTTATAGAGCTTGGATGGACTTATTGTTACAAAACGCAAGTATGGTTATGGAGGTAAAACTTATTAGATTTTTTTCTTTTCCTGTTACCAAACCCCACCCCTCCACAAAAAAAACCAAAAAAACAAAAAAAAAACCAAAAAAAACCCCACCACCCCAAAAAGCCAACTATCACGTTAAAGCATGACAATTAACAGGCCAGTTCATAAAATATTCTTGAGAGAGTGACAGTACTAGGAAATATTGTTGAATTCCAGCAGAGCATCCTCATTCTGCAGTGTCACCACGGGGATGGACCCCTGAGGATGCTCAGGGAGAGCACCGGGAACTTGAATGAATCTGAATCAGCGCTTATCAAGCAGAAAACTTTCTTGGCTGCGATACCGCGTTGGATAGTGATAGCAGCTTACACTGTGGGGCTCTTGTTAAACTAGAAAAAAATTAATATTGTGGTACACCTTAATATTACCATCAGAAAGTGATCTTCTGGCATGAACTGCACACTTTGGTATTTCAATACCTCAATCAGTGACAACTAAGCCCCATCTGTCCATAAACTGAGATGTGATTCATTTCATACCGTGTTTTCTTCTAAAGTTTCTTCAAGTTATGCTGCTGAACTTTGATTTGCTGGACCCGTTTTCATTGTTGTAAAATTACACTTTTATTTCTGTGGCTTTAATAAAATTCATTAGGTGTTTTGATTGTTTTTTGCTTTCCACAGCTACAAAGCTTGATGATGGCCCCGCTGCCGAATGCTGAGCTGGTTCGGAACTCTGTGCAGCTGTATCGGTACCTGCTGCGATGCTGCCAGCAGCTTCCCGAGGAGAACATCCGGCAGCATTACAGACACGCAGTCAGGCAGGTGAGAGCCAGGCTCCGCTCCTGTTGCTGGAATTCGCTGTTGTGGGGGTTTTTTCTTCTCCTGCTGTTTGGACTGTTTCTTCTGCAAGTTTGAAACACTAATGGCTTTGAAGGATTATACTGGAGTATGTGAGGGAGCATTTCTTTTTGTTTGCTTTGAATCTGAAGCCTGTTTGTCTTGGCTTTCATTTCTGATTCTTGTGTTAGACAAGAAAGTGAACAATACTTTCTTACTCAACTGAACACATATTTTATGGTGACTTACTGATTTTTTTGTCAGTCATTTATATACATATATATCTCCTGGCCCAACCCCCCCGCTAGGTGAATCTCATCTAATTGTTCATATGGAAAGAATTTCATGCCTTTGATCATACTGTTGTCCTGTGTCTTTCTAGTTTTACCAGACAATTTCAATTGTCCTGAATTGAAGTTTTCTGGTGGTTTTTGCTGATGATGGATGAAAGGAGTAAAATACTTCATATGAAATTATATTTGACAAGACTTGTTATGGAAATAGCGCAGCCAGGTGCTACAAAGTATGTTTCTACCTTTTCAGATCAGTGGTTTGCTTGCATCAAATATTTTCTTTGAGATTTAGAGGTCATCCTTGCTTTGACAACTGTTGCATTGAATTCCCCGGTCAGTGTGGCACTTTGAATGTTGCAGAGTTTCAAAGTTCATGCAGATGAAGACGATCCTGAGCGAATCCAGCAGATTATTAAGAGGGCCATTGAAGATGCTGACTGGGTCATGAATAAAGTAAGTGCATCAAATTGTCCGAGTTTTGCTCTGTCCCAATTCAGATCAAAGAACACACTGGAAAGCAAGTTAGGAACAGCAAACTGTTGTGTTGTCCTGGATGCTGAAGTGTCTGGGTGAAAGGGAACACCCGCTGGGGATTTATGACTGTGATAATTCTTGTTTAAAAATTCTTTGTTGATATAAACTTAAGTAGATTTTTCAGAACTGATGATGCCTTAAGTTGGTCTCTGTATAAATCTTTGTTTCCATGAAGAATTACATTAAAATTCAGCAGTGGTGTCTATTATAACTCTATTATGGAGGAAAAAACTATGCTATTTTGCAAGCCACAGTTTGCTGATATGCATCAGCTGCTCTCCTAACAGGAGCCTGTCCTCTCTTAGTCAGTTTATGTGAACTCCCAGAACAATTGTTTTTTCCTCAGATCTTGTCTGTGGCTATGCAGATCAGGGTTAGACAACGTGGTGGCAAAACTCTGATCATTGGTTTACTTGTGCTGTAGGTGTCACCAGCAGAGACACCTCTTAAGTCACAGCACTGACCGATACCACCCAAACTGGTTCTTAAAGCAAAGAATGAAGATTGTTTATCATCAGACTGCTGAGAGTCACCTGGGCTTCCTTGCATTGGAGTCTGCTTGGGGAGCATGTTAACATGGATTTCTCAGAGTATGAGGAAACAAGTCAAAAGTTCAGCTTGATCTAAATATCTGTGATTTAATTTACTAAATGACTGTTAAGTCCTTCTCTCTGCCAGCCTATGAAATCCACATGAGAATTATTACAGGAGCAGGCATAGATTAATCATAGATTATAAAATTATAGCAGTAGCCAAATCCCAGCAGTTACAGCCTAGTAAATAACTGTCTGTGCTTGAATCTGATTTTATTCTCCCTGCAATTATGAAAAGCCTCGTTCTGATTCTGCTACAGAGATTGTAGACTGCTTCACTGGAAAACTGGTAATTGAACTGTGTGAAACGAAGATCAGATTCACAGGGCCTGCCAAGAAACATTATTTTATACTGTAGAGGGAAAGCCTATCAAATTTCTATCTAACTTAAAGGAAACGGAGATAATTTTATGTAGATCATGAAGAGGGTTGTAAATCCTTGTCAGTATGAACTATCACGTTGTTATGTGCTGTTTCCCACAAGTAATTGTTTCTTTCTTTCTTTTTTTTTTTAGTATAAAAAACAGAAGTAGAAGCGGAATGATGGAGACAAGAATGTCTTTGGTAAACATCCATAGAGGACTTGCAGTCAAGCCCAGTACTATATTTTAGTTATTGCCTGGAGTTTTCTCCTAGATAACACAAATACAATAATTTATATCTCATTGGGATGTCATGAAGCTGAATTAATATTTCTGAAGCTACATGAGTCTGTAGATTAAAAGACACGGTCTAGGTTCAAAGTATTAGCTTGTATAATCACAAACTTTTAAGTTAAAGCCCAAACTTGTCTTAAGATTTGAGTAACACAGAGCTTCTCAGGAAGACTTACTGAGAATAAAAATGGAATGGAGTAGAAGTCATTAACAAATAAGTGGTGTCCTGTGTGTGGTTCATATCTGAATTACAGCATCTCATCTGAAAGAACTGAACTAGTATGAGCATGAAGGTCTGTCCTGGGAGCCTGCAAACCTGAGAAATGCTCCAAGGATCCGGGCAGGTTTCTCTTGACTTGCTGGGGGACTGGGATCCACTGTCAGGCCCAGATTGCCCGTGGCACAGCAGCGTGTGATAGAGGCGCTGCCCGAGCGTTCGGTGGCGGGGCTCTTTGTGTCCTGTTCTGAACGAGGGTGCTCAGGTCAGCCTCTGTCAGAACCGGAGGTACGTTTGCAGAGGTGTGACCCGGGCACGGCTCTGGTTTTCATCCAGCAGCAGACACAAACGCAGGGGCACTGAGTGCACAATGTACCCACAGGAACTTTAAACGCTTCTGAAACTTGAACCACAGTATTTTCCACTTGCCTGTCTGTGCTACGGGTGTATCTTCATTCTGCTCTCTAGGTTTGCACTTGAACTGATGGTTGTTTTGTCTTATTTAAATATAGGTGCCTGTCACCCTAATCTCTAAGCTCTCATGAAAACAGACACCATTTAGACAGGTTTTGTGCACTAATGGTATAATCACTGAAATGTGCAATGTTGTACAGATATAAAGGCCTTTGCAGCTTTTTGCAACGTATAATAAATGTCCTTTAAAAATGGAAGTCCATGTCCTTTTTAAAAAAAGTCTTTGCTCTAATAGATTTTTATCAGGGAAAACTCAATAGATATACTGGGTATCCTAAATAAAATGAATGTAGGGGTCAATATTTCCCATGTGCGAGCCGAGCTCCGCTCCTGGCTGCCGTGGCCGCCTGCAGGTGGCAGTGCCAGCCGCCCTGGGCCCAGTGCAGTGGCCTTGGAATTGCTGTAGGTTTTTAAGCCAATTCAAAAGAGTATCTGCAGCTAGGAAGGGTTTTAACCACCGGACATACATCAGAAATTCTTGCTTATGTTTACTGTCCTTTTAAATAAGTTTTTAAAATATGCTTATGTATCTTCTTTTTAAAATACGTTTATCTATCTTACATTTACTTTCCCTCAGAGTGTTTTATGGTAGTCCTGTTCATTCAACAGAGCCATACTACACTAAGTGCTGTAAAACATGTTGCAAAAGACCAAAGGCTTATAATCTAAACATGTCTGGAAGATAATAGCAATAGGCATAGAATCATTTTGGTTGGAAGAGACCCTTGAGACCCTTGAGTCCAACCAGAACCCAACTCTGGCACTACCCCATGTCCCTGGGAGCCTCGTCCGTGTGTCTGTTCCACCCTCCAGGGATGGTGACTCCCCACTGCCCTGGGCAGCCTGTTCCAGTGCCTGGCAGGACATCGCTTTAATTGTCACGCTTCGTGTCGTGTGAGATATCATATTTTGTTCAGTTAGTAAATAGGATGATCGCATGTATCTAAATCATTCTTATATGCCTGTTATTTAATTTATGGATAGTTCAAGAGGGACAGCCCCAAGGAGCTAGAAGGCGCGACTGTGGTATGTCTGCAGCTCTGAAAGTCTGAGGTGCCAGCTGAGCTATGGGAACATCAGACCTAAGGTATGGTAAATGTAACTGAGACGGTAGGACCAGGATATGTGAATTTTTAGTCTTTGGAACCTGGTAGCACATGCAGTTCTGAGTGGGGTGCAGTGGGGAACATGGTCGCTGAGGCAGGAGACACCATGACTAAATATTTTGACAGCAGTCATTCAGTGGTAGGGCATGATGAGATGTCAGAGTAACTTCTTTTTTATATACAAACATAATCTGGTTTTCAAAATAACAAACCTTTGAACAGAATGGCAACATAATGTGATTATAACTTTATTTACTCTGTTATGGAACAGCTAAATTTCTTGGTAGCAGGGAGACAATGCAAACAACTATTTAGTTCCTTGTAATCATGAAAGTAACCTCAATGTCTAAGACAGACTTGTTTATCTGATAACTGGCCTGGAGTCATTCAGCTGCATAGCTGAGGCCTTTATCTTTTCAAGATTTTATACAAATTCTGTTCTTCAGCAGCATAAGTGGAGGCAAAGGCGTTATATTAGCCCAGATGTAGATGAGAACCTGAACTCTGAAAGAGATTTAGGCAGAGCTTCAATACTTTCAACCAAAATTATTGTCCAGAAAACGTCTACTCAGAAGTTATTTAATCATGGAGTTGCCCTAATTTACTGCTCACTAGGCTGTTTGACTTGCGAGTTAATACAGTAAATTCAGTTCACTTCATCAGTACCCAGGGTCACCTTTGAGCAGCGCTCGGCCTTGCTGAGCCCGAGGAGCTGCTCTCTGTTCCGCCAGAGTGTTCGTTCGGTGTCAGTGCCGCTATGCCCGTGATCAGCTGCCAGTGGCTCTAACCGGGCCTGCTGCAGGGAAGACTTAGTCACAGGCCTAACTTTATTCCTGCTGCTCACAGGAGAACTCTTCGTTGGCTGGTCTCCTTCATGGTTCTCTGGTGGCAGTTGCAAAGAAAATATCGACACCAAATAGACTGGTGCGTTTGTGTTTCCAGAGTCAGTCATCCAGAATCTCTGAAAATCAAAATCTTGGGTGCGTGTTAAGTAATAGGGGGTAAAAGAGGCTAAGTTGTATACTGTAATTACTGTTGCAAGGTTTAAAAGAAAATAGTTTGCAGTGCTCATTGAACTGTTGACGCAAAACAAGGATAATATCAGTAAAAAGGAACAAGGCTACTCCCAGGTTTTAGTTTCTTTTTCTTGAAATGAGGAACCCATTTCTGTGCTTGTATATCATGCCAGTTCTGGTAAGTACTGGCCCGTTGCTGGATATGTGCAATAGTGGAATGATAAAGGGCCCATCAGGAGGCTGTTCCAAAGCCCTGGGTTTGGTTGGCCCCGCTGATAAGCACTCCTGTCCTGAGCATTCGTTACCACTCTCCGCATGGCTGGGATCACCTGGCCACTTGTTGTCCACGTGTTTACAGAAGTGTTATAGCTACAGTTTTGCGGCTACTTACTGTAAGACCTTGGGTCAATAACTTCTCTTAAGTTCTCCTCTACAATCAGAGGAGTTGAACACAATAAACTGTTCAAAGGTTGCATACAGACAACTCTACCAGTTAAACTAGAGAGAGGTTTTCACAGGAGGCTTGTTATGCAAGACAAATATTAGAAAAAGGAAAAGTCAGTTGGGAGACTTCTGTTCAATAGGTTAGGATCATGCTTTTAATTCTTGAAGTGTGGAGAAACAGATTATTTGAATTTTTTAATTTGTAGGTATCAGGTTTTGGTATGGAAAAAAATGTAAGTTTGTGGTTTATTTAAAATATAGGATAGTACTCTGTGCTTCACATAGCTAAAGAGATGTATAGATTTCTGATCACATTCTTATGTCAGAGGTGTTACTGATTTCAATTCACTATTGCCACTGCAAGTCATTTGAGCCCTGTGTGTACTGAATAGAATCCTAAATCAATAACTGGATATTCTTTAAATCATTATTTAGCACTAGCACTTTGTAAGCCTTTTTTCAGTCGTCTCGTTATGTCACAGGCATTGCTTTTTGTTTAGAAACACGTGAGCTTAAGAATTTGATGATAAACAAAAAACACCTTCTCTGGTGTTTGGCTCATTTTCAAATGTCACAAGGAAGCGATCTTTACTGCAATACTATAAAGAAAAAACTGTACACGCTATTTCTGAGAAACAAATAATAGTCACTGTGATCTTTTCTTAAGGGAAAATTTCTTATTTGTGGATAGCTTTGTGCTTTCATCTAAAGCTCTGATAAGACACAAACCAAACGGGCAGCACAGAGGCTGTGAGTCTTAGACATTCAATATAATATCCATTAATTATGAGAGTCCTTGACCTTCAACTGTAAGGAGTCTCAGAGCTTTATGCTCCACAGTGTAGTATCCCTCGGTGTCATCTAAGCCAGCGTGTGTTTATTTGAACCGTGTGAGCAGTCTCTTTGTCGAGAGCTGTGTCCTAAAGCAGGCGATGGCCCGCGGCGATGCCCGGTGCCGTCCTGCTGCCCGCTCGCCCCGTTCCTGTCCTGCCGGCTCCTGCTGTTCCAGGCGCTCTGGTTCTTCCTGAGCATGAGCCAGCTGGTGCATCTTTCAACTTTCGTATTATTTGACTAATTTATCTTCTACTTCTGTCAAGCCAGGTTTTATGAAATGGTGTTAACTGAAGTATCCACTAGTCATCAAGTACTCCTTTCAGCTTGTGATTAATCAGGGCAGACACATTAACTTAAAAAACCCCTGTTCTTTGAAGAATATTTTCTGTTTTCCTCATAATTGTGTTTGATATTTAAAATAGAATCATAGAATCGTTTCGGTTGGAAGAGACCCTCAGGATCATGGAGTTTTAAACGTTTCGAAGCAGCCAGAGGCACCAGTCCCTGCAGCTGAGCGGTCCCTGGCAGCGCGCACCACGGACTCGGTCCCGCACACTCGGGTAAGCCAGCGCAGCACCGAGAGGAGCTGCTGGACCTGCTGGTTACCTCTGAACTGTGGGGCCTGAAAAGTTAACTTCCCTGTTCTGGAACTGTCAACCTGGGTGCCTTTTGAAAACGACTCACTTGATTTTTTTGTTTGTTTTGTTTTCAGTCAGTAACTTCTGAGGCAGCTTTGTTTGGGTGCTTCACTACCTCATAAAATATTTCCTTTCACCTGCTGCCCCACAACATTCGATCGAGCTGACTTGTTACCTGTGTGCTTCCTTCTGCGGGGTTCAGCTCCATCTGTTTAAAAACCAGGGCACTTTATGTCCTTTTATTATTATAGCTCATTTTTTGCATAGTCTTTTGTATCCTTCTTGAAAAAAGTTCAGAAATGGTGTTTTGATTAATATTTCCTGCCATTTTACAGAATGGATTTGAGAAGATAGAAAACTGACACTAAGTTCTTGCAAGTGATAAGGTTGACTCGTTTAGTGTTGGGTAATACCACACAGGATCTGGGGTTTCCTCAGGCTTACTTTCATTTTCTCAGTAGTTCTTTCGTCCACAGAAAGTCAGCTGTATCTCAGATGGCATGGAACAAGGAAAACTGTTTCAAAACAAATATCAAACAGAAGTTACTATTCTGGAAAATATTAAATCATGATGGTGGTCACAGGCAACGAATGTGTCTGCTGGAGACACCTCCCTGAGACTCACCAACCCGAGGACTCATTTTTTTGTGCCTAAAAATAGAGTATTTTGTTTTCCACAATTGTGCAACTACCAGGGCTGCTTTCTCTTTTATTTTCTGGTTTTCCCTCCTCTTTTTAGAGGTCACAGAGCAGTGTGTTAAACTGCAGTTTACAGTACGGAACGCAGACACCTGCTGGGTCTCTGTCCCTTCTCTCCCTGCAGAGCTCTGTACAGCTCGTCCTCTCCTAGCTGGAGTATCTCATGGAGTAGGTTGCAGCTTCATGGCCAAGATTTTCAAAAGTAATTCTCAGATTGCCTTTTAGGTGCTTAACTTGGGAGATCTTAAAAATTATGCTTGGTGATAGTCTTACATATTTCACTACCAAGTCTGTTAGTTTCTAACTGATTAAATGCAGTGAAAAGTCATCCAGTGTGTATTATGAGATGGAGAACAAGTCCCTGCCCTCTATAACTTGTTCATTATCCTCAAACTAAATTGAACACAGGTGCAGGTTTTATAGCTAATGTAATAATACAAAGACTGTACACAATATGAGTCACATTTAGCATAAAAAGTAATTTGAATGAAATATATGTTTGGTTGAGAGAGAAATAGAACCATAAACTCTTTCATCTGACAAAGACACTTTGAAAGGAACAGATTGGGTACCAAACTGAACCTGTAATCAACTGATTTTATTGTACTATAAGTGTGTGGGATTTTTTTTATTTACTAGTTAGAAAGTGTTTTCAATTGTATAAGTATCTGAAAAAATCACAGATCATAATTATGTAACTTTGTTCTGTAGAACTTGATAACACTCTAAGAACCTCTGGGATTCATAGGGACTGTCTGTGAAAAGCTGGGAGACATCAGTCTTGCCTTTATGCACTGTCCAATTCTGTCTTGGTCCATAAGAACAAAGGAATTCTAGATAATTACTCGTCAGGATGTTTAGTCTTCATGGATTCTGAGCCAAAGCCACTGAAATCAAAGGGAAAGACTCCTGTGTACTTCAGTGCGCACTCGCCGCTTCACACCATTTTCACTACCTTGAATACTTAGAGAAAGGCACCGTGCTTAGTCCTGCTCACCAGAATTCCAAGTGAAATGGTTCTGTTGATGCAGTTTTACAAGCAGCCTCTGCAGTGCAGATGGGCCGCGTTCGAGGGGCGGGTCTGGTGGTGAGGATGTCTCGGCCTTCAGCAGGTCAGCCGGAGCCTGGAACAAAGGCATCGCTCTGGGTCTGCTGCTGAAGGAGGGCAAGGCAGAAAGCATTCTGTAGTCTCTCTGACCACTAATTAGTTGCTTTCATTTCCCATGCTCATATGCTCTTTTGGAAAAGTAACCATGAAAAGCCATGCTGCTGTCTTCTGTGCTGAAGAATTAAATTTCCTTTTTCTCCTTTTCAACTTCATCAATATTAAAACCTGCAGTCTATTTAAAAATTAGTTGATGGATTACAGATCATTAGTCTATACTGTGTTCATTTGTGTGTCAACACTGACCTGGAATACCTCCGATGAAAATGAGCGGTCATTCTCCATGCTGCATTCACTTCTGCTAATTAATCAGACTTGGGGTGGTGCGCTTTTTTGCAAAATGGTCATCGAACTGGCTAGGAGCTGATCTGAGAAAAGGAACTTATTACAAAAACCTACCAAAAGCAAGCACGAGCTATTGGTTCTTGGTTCTTTCTCCAGAGCTGTCAGACACCGCATGGGCAGAAGCTGTGGGTGTATCGTTACGCGCTTGAGAAGTCATCTTTCCGGCATTTTACCACATCAGGACATTGTTAACTGTGAGGATATAAGTCTTATCACTGGAAGTCATTTCACAACGCCGGTCATCTGCCTCTCATACATGCAGATTTGCTCTTCCATTGGAAAAAAAAAAAAAAAAGATTTCAAAAGCAAAAACATGGGAGGAAATCGGGATCAGGGATGTTATGTTGGATGAGCGTTTTGACACTTCATGGAAATGACAGAAATATTGATCCTCAAAAGCCCTACTAGGAAGATGAACATCATGTTCTTCTGGAGAATTCTCAGATTGTAATTACATCTTAGAAGCTGGTACATGAGAGAAGGAAATAACATAGTGGTTTTGAACTTGTGCTGGTCAGAGAGCTGTTGTGAGCTGCTCTAACCTTATGGACAGTGCTGTGGAGTTACAGAAAATTCCCCTTAATGTTCCCTTTTGCCAGGTCTCAGACGACTAAGCCAAAATTAATCATCACAAAAACAAGATGAGGCAAGAACATGCTTTTGAAGAAAAATCTTCCTATTTCTGTCACTGCACAGTGAAGTACAGAGTCTACATCAGCTCCTTTGCTGGGGTGGCTGTGGTCCAAATGCCCTTTACTGCAATAGTTAGATGAAGCATTTACTCTGAGAACCCATGGGCACAGGTTGAGAAGTCCAGACTGGGTACCAGAGACCCTTTTTCCCCATGACCCTTTTTCCAGCGCAGAGCAGGTTGCACAGATACACTGTGCAGTCTCCTTCGTGGAAGTTTTCAAGACCAGCTGGATTGAGCCCTGAGCAACCTGGTCTGCCGCCAGAGCCGCCCCTGCTTGGAGCAGGAGCTTGGACCAGCTGAGCTGCTGAGCTCCCTTCCAACCTGCCTATCCTACAGTCCTGTGCATGATATAGTTTCTTTACTGACTTTATTTCAGTCACAGGAGTTACGTGTGAGGATAGATTGTCAATTACTGAAAACTGAGGCGGTGCAGAGCTGGTCTGGGGCGTCTGTTTCCAGAATACAGGCTTATCTGTTGGCTTAAGTGATAGGGCAAATCTACAGACAGGGTGGTACAAAAGGTGGATCAGTAATGTGGTCAGCAGAATGAGACTGAGCATTTATGTGTGGGAAATGTTCATTTGGCTGTTTCCTTCTTGATCTACTCAGGCATTTAATCCCTTTTCTTGTCAAACAGATAAGCAGGCTGGGACAGTATTGACACAAATATTAGACAGCTTTTGAGAAAAGCTTCCTGCTGGTCATTTAGGAGAAATCAACTAGGGAGAGAATAATTCAAGAGACCTTGGTAGAAGAATGACTGGACAGAAAGAAAGACATGGTAAATATGCAGATCATGTAGCTCAGAATACTTCATTTTTGTTTGATGTGGACTGTTTAGTGTACCCATTTTAAGGTTTTTGGAGCAAATGACCAAGATGCCCAATGATTCTTTCTCAATGTTTTGCAGATCAACTGCTGCAAACATTATAAAGAGTTCAGCAGGAGGATGCCCTCAGTTTTGATAATGAGTTAATGTCTTGTGGATTCATTTTAGCATTCTTCAGCCAACCAACATCACACACTTTTTGTGGAAGGAAAATGAGTTGCAATTGCTTCATAAAGAAAGCACATGACTTAATGGCAATAAATTAGGAAGCAGTACACTTTCAGAAGACAACGTGGTTTATGAGTATGCTCCTATTTTCTCCTGGTCTTGTCTCCTTCAAATTCAGCTTCATGGTTGTCTCCCGGTGAGGAAATAGAGAACTCGATGCTGATCCATCCTTCTCTGGACATCACAAGTGGTCCCTGTTCCTCAGAGCCAGAGTTTCCAGGCTGGTATGCTGTCCTGCAGGGAATGCAAACCCTAGCTTTGGGAATGAGATTCAACCAGTGGCTGAACTTGTGCCTAGGACCGATTTCTGTTGACCCAGGTCAAAGAGATGCCAGTCGGTGTCTTTTCAGACCGTGCACAGCAGCACACAGTGTCACCGTGTCAGGAAGGCACTCAAATGTGGGGATAAGGAAAGCAGAGTGAGAGAAACTGAGAAGAATGAGAAACATAGTCACTGGGGCCAGCACAGGAGCACAACGAAAAGCTGAGTTGTACACATCTGAGGTTTTGTGGAGAAGCTGACAGGAGGATTAGGAGGCTTTAGCAGAGGAAACGGGCTTTCCAGCTGGGCAGAGCACCGGAGGTAAGGACCTCAGCACAGGCTCCAAAGGAAGGAGAGAAAGAAATCACTGTCAGCATTGTTATTGCCTGCACTCACAGGGACCCTACAGTCATCAAGGGAATGATAATGAAAAGATTATGCTGTGAGGGGGAAAAAATAAAAGGACTTTAAACCATGTTTTCCAATTATTTCCTGATGCAGTTAAGATCACTAATATTTTTTCTAGTGATTTAACTTCCTACTTCCTTAATCCAGGATGGAACACTGTTCCTTCTGTCTGCATCTAGGGCTGTCCTCAGTATATATTACCTGTTTTAGTATTAAGCAAAAATGTGATTTTCGTTATTTTTATATTATGCCTATGTGCTTCCAAAACAGAACACAGCAGAAATAGGCTGCAGTATCTGCAAACTTGGTAGACTTCCCAATAGACTTAATGACAACCTTTTTCAGAACTCATCAAACTCGGAAGAAAGAGTCTCTGTTTGTATCTCATGCGAAGTATGGACCGTATTTTGTAATTACACTAAGGCTGATGTGAACTTGTGAAACTAGTCATATAGGAGAAAGATGTAAAAGGTGAGAAACAAAATTCTGCAGTTCACTGTTATTTCTCAAGCAAAAAAAAACCCTTTTTGCACATGGTAATCTCAGCATCATCTTTTTTCACATTCAGCTGCGACAAGAGTGAGTTACAGGACCGGCAGTAACAGCGTTCTATACATTTTTCCTATCCGTGTGCCAGTTTTTCCTTATGCTCCAGCAGTGACACCTTCACGGGGCTCAGTGTGATGGAATTCTGTCAGTGTGGGGCACACAGCCCCGCGGCAGCTGCCCGCAGGACATCGCAGTCCATGCCCGGTGCCGTTTCGCTGTTGTGCTGTCTCTGCGGTGTCGGGTTGAGCATCCGCGGTGAGTCAGCGCGGCTCAGGCCTCGCTGCCGCTGCAGACGGCGTGCGCCCCGGCACGCACAGATGCGCTCAGCGCTCGGCTGGCTGCTTCGTCCCTTCTGCAGTTCCTCGTCGGTGGCTGTGATGTGCACAAATGGGAATTTTGGAAAGGGTGGCTGCCGAGGGGGTTTTGTTATGACTGCGTTTTGGAATCTGGCCTGACTCTTACAGCCAGCAGACAGGAAGGGATGGGTTTACCGGCACAGCACTGTTAATTTAACACTCTTCTTAACTTTCAGTTTCATCCTCGGATGTTCACATCACGAAATTTTCCGCTCTACCCTGGCATCATTTGGTGTGCAATCTTGCACTGCCTAGATCAGGAGATGGCAAATGAAACATTACACTTTTCATCCTAAACTGCTGGGTTTTAATGCCTTCAATCTGCAGAAACTTAGAAGAAGTCCAGGCAGTAGATTTGGGATCCTACTTGTATTTCCACATTTTAAAGTGCCTAGACCTGAATCTTTCAATTTGCTCTTGATTAAACGTTATCCCCACTATGAAGAACATTCCAAAATAATGAAGAAGCCAGTGAAGAAAGTGCTGCAGTTAATGGTAAATACATTAAAATCCTTAAAGCTACAGTAAACAATCAAAACACTAAACCAAAGAAATGGTTTTTTTGCCATCTTGCAAAGTTTGAGAGAATATTCAAACCAAATAAATATTCTTTGGGAAATGAAAAACCAAAGTAGTGTAAAAGAAGGTGATTAACAGTAGTCAATATCAGGAGATATTTGGGAACACCTTTTTAACAGTAGTTTTTAGTGTTATTAATTGTATCTTTCTTTGTCAGAAACTACCAGAAGCTTCCAATAAGGACAGTGAGTCTGTTGAAGTTCCAGAGCATAAAGGCAGGAAGAATTAGTGAGAAGCTCCATTGTTTCATTGAGTAAATATTGATTTTAAGACATACAGTGCCTGGGAGCTGGTTTCCATGGACCAGCTTTTTGTGTGTTTAAGCGTGGAATGTCATAAGGTAAGAAAGTGTCCTTAGAATTATTTTTGGTTTTTTGTTTTCACCTTCTAAATTAGATGTAGTATATTGACACAAACCCTCACCATTGTCATTATTAATCTATTTATTTACATCTGAGTTGAAAAAGTACAGAGAGGCTTTCTTGTGGTTCAGTGCCCCATCAAACCAGGCATTGCATACAGCACAAAGAGATGATACTTGTCTTAAAATAACTTTTAAAGTGTGTAATGCACACTGAAGTGTGGCCAGGGAAATGATGTCTCTTCTACAGGTAAGTTATAGTGAGCTGGAAACTGTGAATGAAGTCTCCTGGCTAGCAGAGAAAACAGCACTTCAGCCCAGAAGAGGAACAGAAAGTGATTGAATGTCCTTAATGGACCAAATGAGTTATTTGTACCACAAAGTGGTCACGTGTGAAAGAGCTAGTGAGCTTTTCACTGAAAAGCATGAGTCGCTTTCCATGATGTAAAAGCTCTTTTGTGATCTGGCTGCATTTTGACCGGTTATCTTACTGGGCTACCCACGGCTACCCAGCCGTGTTTTTGCTGCGATTCCTGCCCCTCATTCTGACTTGTTATTGTTTTCAGGTAGTTCAAAAAAAAAATCTTAATTACGGCTGATTTTGCTGCTTGGGCAGGGAGATGGACGAGGTGCTGTGTGGGGGTCCTTTCCAGTCCTTTTTTAATGATTACGTGTTACTGGTTCTTTAAGGACCAAATTTCCTGTTCAGCCAGTGAAGTTAATCAAAGGGGTAACGCAGGAAGCAGAGGATGTTTCCTCAGGAAAATGCAATGCATGAACAACAGAGCTGACAGTTTGTAAATGCAGATAGAGTATTTCATCCTTACCGCAGGAGGAACATGTGGAGCCTGAACAAATCTAACAGGCCGAGTGCTTATAGGTGCTTGAAATGCTGCATTTTGAATTTGTGACATCATATGCAATGTTTTCGAAAGATCATCACGGAGGCATCTCAGATAAGTAGAAAATAGTTAGAGAGAAAAAAATGCTAGTATTTTTCACAAAAAAATTTGTGAAAAGTTGGGACAATTGGGGTTACATGAAGTTAGGAAAATCAGCCCTTGTTATCACCAGCTTTGCCTCAGTGTAATGTTTCTTTGAAGACTCAAGGTGTCCTGATCTCAGAGGAGCCACCTTACAAACAGAGCTGGTTTTTAAAGCGTTTTTAAGAATACAACTTCTTGAGCTGATGCAGAATATTGCGGTCAATCAAAGAATATGGCTTGATTTGAATGAAATTGCAGAAAGCTTATTGTTGAGGCTATAGGCCATCACATTTTCAGAAACAAATCAGAATTTAACTCCAAATGACAGCGGGGTTGGGATGCCATTGAATAGGTCAAACATTCTGCTCTAAAAGGGCACCTCTTTCATCAAAGTTAATACAAGAAAAGCAACTAGTTCTTGAATTTTGCTATGGCAGAGGCAGACGTGGCTGTGCAAAAATAGGAAATGCGTATGGAATTGGTTGTCTGAGGGAGGAACTTTCCGAGCACTGTAGAATATTTGCAGGAGGAGTGAGCTTATTTAGTTAATCTCTAACTCCACCTAAGCAATGAATGATGCTCTCTTGTTTTTGTTATACAGAGGGTGTTTCAGTATCAATTTCGGTGAGTAAAAGAGCAGGCCCTGTTTGAAAAGCTGGAGTGATTAAGCAGTTTGCTGAATAGCTGTACCTCAGCCAATTCTTTAAACAATTCTTATGAGAAAAGAAATTTCTCCTGCTCTGGTCATTCCAAATCTAATTTTTCATATGCAATCCCAACATAGCCTTTCCTTGATTTCGGCAGTCTCCAAGCACAGGGAAATAAGGAGTCTGAATAGCAAAAGCTTAGAAACCATTGGACATAATTGAATTAACTTTAATTTCTGCTATGATATGTTCTTTCTTACAGTACTAGACATTACGATTCCCCGTGTTCTGTAGAAAAGAGAGGTCAGATTTAATAAGAAAGGTAAGGATGCAAACAGAATTTTTAAACCCTGAGGAAACAGCAAATGTGAAGAAGGGTGTAACATTGTTCTGTGAAGTTTCCTTTTAGTTCAGGCACTTTCGAGATATGTAGAGTTGCATTCACACTCAAGCAGTTATAACTGTCTATATCATTTGGGAAGTGCTGTCATGGATCAGAAGCAAGGTGGAAATTTGTGGCATGGCATTTGATCACACAACTCGCACATTATTTCTGCCTGCTAATTAGATGTCTAGAATATTTTAAACAAAAGGATGTCAAATAATAATTCCAGTGAGAGGAAGGGCATCACGTTTAAAAAAAACCTGGCCCAGGTGGCCAAAAAGGCCACCAGCGTCCTGGCTGGTACCAGCACCGGTGTGGCCAGCAGGCCCAGGGCAGCGACCGTCCTGTGCTGGGCTCTGGGGGGGCCAAACCGCGGATCCTGGGGGCGGTTCTGGGCCCCTCCGCTCAGGGCTCAAAATGGCGGCACCAGGATCACCTCAGGGCTCAAAATGGCGGCCAGAGGGGTGGCGGGATCACCTCACACCAAGAAAGGCCTTGAGGTGCTGGAGCGAGTTGAGAGAAGGGAACGGAGCTGGGGAAGGGGCTGGAGCACAAGGGTGATGGGAGCGGCTGAGGGAGCTGGGGGTTCAGCTGGAGAACAGGAGCTGAGGGGAGACCTTCTGATCTCTGACCTGCCTGAAAGGAGCTTGGAGCCGGGGGGGTCGGGCTCTGCTCCCCAGGAACAAGCGCCAGGGCGAGAGGAAGTTGCGGTGAGGAGATTTAGATTGGATATTAGGAAAAATGTCTTCATGGAAAAGGTCGTCGGGCATTGGAACAGGCTGCCAGGGAGGTGGTCGTCCCCTGTGGTGCTCAGGGACGTGGTTCCGTGCTGGACTTGACTGTGTTGGGTTAATGATTGGGCTTGATGATCTTAAAGGTCTTTTCTCACCTAAATGATTCTATGATTTTTAAATAGAGAAACTAAACACAGAAAGAGGAAAGTACCTTGACCAAGGTTGTCCGGTAAAACTGTGATAGATAGAGAATGTGTGTTTCCTTGTTTGTCTTGCAGCCTTATGCTTTATTTCTGTGGCTCTTTGATCAGCACCTGTAAATCTTTCTCGAGTAATCATTGTAACAATTTTGACCTTGTGTTAGTCAGCAAATGTAAGAACTGTTTTTAATTTGAAACCAGTTCTAAACGGTTGCCTTAGAAAGTTTTACCTGATCTAAGCAAATAGCTCGGGCAGAATCCCTTGGGAGGTGCTGGGGCGGCAGCTGCCGGGCAGCGCTGGTCCCGCGCGCCAGGCTGGGCGCCAGGGCGGCCTCTGCTCCGCGGGGGGAAACCACTTTGATAATATGTAAATGGCCACATTATCTAAAGTTGAAAATCAGCTCAGTAATCTCAGCTGGATCATCCAGCTTTCGTTCTGGCGTTCACACATACAGCACGGTGTGAATAGGTTATGCATCAGGGAGTTGCGGTTTGCTCCCAGTTTTTCTAGTACATTGGAAAAGCACAAAGAGACAAACCTCACAGGCAGCAACCGATAGAATAGGGAGCTCTGGAGTGGAAGAAATTCTAAAAATACTCTATTGAGAAAGATCCTTTTAATACTTGAGTAAAAATAAGGAAGTAATATATTTACATTAAACTTGAAACACCTGTCCTTAGTTATAATCGCCTGTTAAAATCCTTTACTGGTCCATATCCTAAAGCTCTGTGGTTCTGTAAAATTTCTCCTCAAGTCTCCTCAAGTCTCTTTTACAGCTGCTGGTTTAATATATAGGAGAATGGCCATCCAGGGATAAAACCTGCAAGAGTTGTCAGGATTTCATTTCTTTATTTATTTTAACATCACGTGCAAGGCTGCAGGAGCTCTTCAGCGTGATCCACTGTCCTTATCGCTGCGCAGGGGTAGGAATGAGGGTTGCAGCGCAGTGTGCAGGAAGCAGGGGATGCTCGTAACCTCAGGAACCGGCTGCAGCTCATCGGGTTGTGTAATGCCACAGCGCATCAGCCACGCATCAGCTACACGCCCTCTGGTTCTGAAAGAAATACCGACGGGTTGGGATTCCCCTTTGTCTGCGATCCATGGGTAGCCTTAATCTGCTGTTTTGCATACATGGTCTTGGAGTATAAAATGCTTTGGCCTCCCAGGAGGGATGCAGAGCGGGAGGGAGCGAAGGAAGACGCGGTGGCAGAGGAGCCCGGCTGGAGCAGGGGATCTGTGGAGAGCGGCGCTGGCTCCGGGCACCAGTCCCTGACTGCAGCTCCCAGCTGAATTCAATAGGTGTCAAACACAGGAGTAAAGCACAGGGGTCCGAGCTGTCCTGCTGCTCTGAAAACTTCGTCACCCTTTCTGCTGCCTTAAAGGTTTGTGCATTTAACAGGTAATATTGGAAATGTTATTCAAAGAACCCTGTTGTGGAGAACATGAAAAGCAAGCAAGTTCTTACTCTGAATGCCAGTGAATGGAAAATGTCCTTCTCTCTTCTCTTTTTTCTTTTCGTTATTTTTTATTCTAATTTTAATTTTTATTATTATTTTTCTTTTTCCTTTCCTTTTATTCTTTTTTGGTTTTTTCTTTTTCCTTTTTCTTTTTGTGTATTTTTTCTTTTTTTTTTTTTCTATTCTGTTTCTATTTCTCTTTCTTTCTGTCTATCCTTTCCTTCTCTTTTCCCCTTATGTTTTATACAGGCACACTGCAGCATTTTTTATTGCAGAGTAGTAATTTAGATTTGTTCCTGTTTTGTAACTGTAGAGAATGCTTATTACACACTATTTCTTTTACGTGGAGTAACAGGCAAGTTCTAACAGCTGACAGTTTCTGCACAGATAGTTGAATGGATTTCTTGCGTGATTTTCCAGCAGACAGCATCTTGGGAGCCCAGCAATATAAATTCTACTTTTACTGAAAAAGCAATATAAACCCCAAAATAATACATAATTTACATCAGGAATATGTGGCAATGTATATTTTCTTTATTTTCAAGGAAGCATCAGATGTTAGCAGACAATGTATGTTAAAATGAATAGCATCAAATTGTCCATTCTTACAGAAATGCTATATGTTACATCCCAATATGTGCTATGTATATATATCTTACAAAATACAGAATTCAGAATCTCAGAATTGCATTTGTTTCTGGCAGATGAATACATTGCCAAATGTTTTGGTTAGTTTACAGACCAATTTTTTTTTAATTACTGTGAGCATTTTTACATCCCTTTTCCTAGCTAACATATAGTGATGTGAAGCAACGGAACACTTAATAACACTTAACAAACTTGAAAAACACAGAACTTAAAAACTACCCAAACCAAACCCAATGTCAGGGCATGTATTTCATAGAAGTAAAGCATGCATGTGGTTTTCTTAGACACTGATATTGCCGGCTTATGCGCCTGGGGGACATGTGAAATTCTCTTGCCGGTATTTTAGAATAAGGCATGGCTGTGCCATTACACTGACAAAGAGAACTGTTCTTTTTAGTGTCACTGCTCTAACAGTCAAGCAATTTTTGTTTTCAAACAGGAAATTAATTAGATCAGATCAGTTAGTCTGGTGAGTTTCTGAGAAACTTTAAGGGGAGTTACCTTCTTAGTTAAAAACTGACCTTATTGTTTTGTTTTCCATCCTCAGAAGTGTTCCCACCTCACACACAACAAGATTTCAGTACTGTGAACTAAAGTCATAAATAAAGCATATACAAAATGATGTGCCCATGGCAGTTTGTATTCAAACCTCGTGCTGCTAAGAGCCAGTTCTCTGAAGAGCAGGATATCAACAATAACGTGGAGAAACACTGGAAGATCCACAGGTAAGATCTTTGTCTTTTAATGGTTTCGAAGTTTCTCTTTCATTTGAAATGGGAAGATATCAAGTGACCTGGGTTCTGGAGAAACCTGTGATGTGTTTCCAGAGCAATATCATAAACCAAAGAAGACTTGTCCCTGGCGGTCGCTGGGTGGTGTTGACTTGGAACGGTACATTTAAGCTTTTGTGTCTAAGTTGTACAATCATTGATGAAATAAATCACATAGTGTATTTGATGTGTTATAATGGTTTCATGTGTGCTAGGATTTAGGAGGCATGTGTGTGCTATAAAACTTAGCAAGTGATTATTAATGCTGCAATTAAGTTGGTAAAGTATTTCTGAGATACAATTTATGCAAGACTGCATAAAATAAATTGCACATGCATATTAACTTTCTCAGTTTTCAGGCTGTCACTTATTTCAGTTTTCTATTGCATAGCATTTCTTTCTCTGCCCATTACCTGCCCTTTTCTGTCATTGCTCTAAGTCGTTTATATCCAAATGTGAAGATACGTGGAGCTGACTGGTGGAAGTGGGTGATCACACGTGCTCTGCTGCCTAAAACACGTCATCCCCCTCTCCAAACCAGGGGCTTTGTTTGGAGTTTGTGCTCTGGATGCCTCTTGGGTGTTTTTGAACATCTTCTGAAACCTGATATCCAAATTAAAAAGTAGGAGTTCAGAAAGTAAGACAATGCAGAAAACAAAGGAAATTAATATAAAAGTATGTTATTTGCTTAATGGGCTGTAGACTGGGCCTAGCTGAGATTTTCACACATTTCCCTGAAGATTTCAAACTTTGTTCGATTCCTCTGAGTACGTTCTGGCCAGATCATAATTGTACAGTTGTCCTTTGTTTGGCCTCCAGCAACAACGCTCACCTTTACCTCTCCAGGCTGTATCTGTTGTTTTCCTTCCCACATAGTGACATGGAGAGGGTGATTGTAGCTGTGCTATTGACTCCCAGTCCACTCCAGCCCTTGCACTGGTGTGAATGGTTGGCTTGTTGACGCAGCACGTCTTTCAGAGACAGCTCTGAGCATCTCCCTGCTGATGCTGGAGGTAAAATTAACAAAAACTAACCGTGTTGCCTTATACTGAATTGTCTTTCTCTCTTTTAAAGCTTAGAAAATGATGATACCAAATTATGTGATGTGAGCAAGAAGCAGACAGAGATGCCACCCATCCCCAGCTCAGCGAAGGCCGGTAATGGGAGAGAGGTCTGTTTCCGGAGTTGTTGTTTGACACTAACCGTTCACGCAGGCTGTGCTTACTGCTCACAACTTCGCAAAGTGCTCATGTGAAGACTAACTGATGACGTGAGGTTAGAACTTCTGCACCATCTTTGTGTGAAAGATCTTTTCTGAACAACAAGAGGCTTTGGTAAGACTTAAGGAAAAGAGGTGTGGGATTGGAGTGACTGATTCCTTCATTCATCTTTGAAAACCCAGCCTCTGGTAACAAACATGGCCTTTCCCTAAAATTGTCTGGTTCACCGCTTTCCTGAGACTCTGTCTGCTATACTGAGAAACCTTATTGAAATTAAAAAGGTGTCTGCAGTGGCAGATACTGTTTGGTCATTGCGAAAATACTTTTTTTTTTTGCCATTTAATATCAAACTGTGCATTAACTCGATACTTTTTTACTTGAATAAGCACACATCAGATAAGATCACATTTATACCTAGTTTCTTGAATTTAATTTGTAGCATTTTAAGGGTCAAATAAAATTAAAAATTAAGCTTGAAGATATTTAGTAGGTCTCATGACAGTATTTTTATCTTTTCTCTGTCCAGAACCCCCCCCAAAATGGTATCAAAACTTCAAACCAAATTTCAAGATGTCCAATACACGTAAAAGTAAGAAACCTGGAAAATGGATCCAGCTTTCTCGATACACTACACCTGACAGCAAAGGAGGTAAATGTGGAAACCTGAACAGTGATTTTTCATACCTTTGAAAAGATACAGAGTGCAACATTGGGTTTTGACATGTTATTGTTTTTCAGGTTATCAACTGCCGGACCAAAGCCTGCCAAGGGGCACTCATGACCCCCAAGGGCCTGGTGAAAGGTTCTAGAGATGGGCCGGTTCCACCCACAGAGCTTTTGCCTCAGGCAATAGACTTTGTCAAGCAGTACTACAGCTCATTTAAAGAGTAAGCGACTTCACCTTCCATTTGGGTATAAACGTCCTCTACCTACCTGCCTGTCTGGGAGACTATAGGAGTGTTTAGTTTCTTCACAGTTATTGGTAACTATCCCAATACATAGCAGGCTTTCAGAAAATAGGTAAGGACTATTAGAAAAGGTAAATAAAACTATTATTGCACTTCATGTGCTCTATTCACCAATCCCAGGTCTCGGGAATACAGAAATGTAAAGTGCATTCCTCAGCCTCATCCCTTCTGAGTGTGTTAATTCTAGTATGTTCATAACAAGCAGCTTGGTTAGGACACTCTTACAGAAAGTGACCTTCTGTTTTCTTAACAGTGGGTGTTAATGGGATTAGCTCCTACTCAGCTCAGCCTTAGACGTGAATAACGTGGACAATGCTTTTTGTTTGTGCTGTTCCAAGTATCTTTGTGTTCTTTTGTTCTCTGTTTTGACTCTCAAGGCTTTAGCCAAAGATTGGAAGGCCAGGCTCTTGCTTCTCAACCTTGCTCTGTCCTATCAACATAAGCTTGCTGAGCATGCTGAGAGGGATGCTCTAGCTGCAGAAAAGAGGTTTGTGTTTTCGCAAAAATGGATGTGGTGCAGACACATCTTGTTGCAAGAAAAGCTGGAACAGCCTGCTGAGGTCCAAGAGTTTGCAGTGACAGTTTTCACATGATAAGCTTTCAAGTGACAATTCAATGTTTGCTCATCCCATTATAAAACATTATCAGGCTTTCAGAGGGACTCAGTCACATAATGCCTACTTCTTTAGACACTTTGAACTCTTCTACAAAGCTTTCTTCCATCTGAATCTTTCTGAAAGTCTGTCTTACACACAGGCTGTACTCACTTGCCAGTGCATTACATTTGCACAGCTCTGTGCTTCTGCTCATGGCTATTTGATCACATTGATTTACACTATCTTACATGCTTGCCCTTGATCTTTCATCTTGTTGAAAATGTGAAAACTCTCAGACAGTGCAGGCTATTTTCATTCTGTCTGTAAGCCAACAAAACAATTTTTGTCTGTGCTGTGATAAATATTTCCTAATGTTTTGACTTCGTTCTCTGTTATCAAACTAAAGAATTTTAGAGTTGGTTCCTCTGACAAAGGAACTGCTCAGCACTTCCTTTCAGGAACGAAAATCCTACTTACTTTGCTCAGAAGAGCTGTGTGTCTGTGAAAATAATAGAACTTTGCGAGGCCAATCACTATAATCCTACTTTTGGGCTGAAGCTAGCCTGTTCTCTACTTTTCATTTGCTTGCAATTTGACGGTTTTTTTCCAAACTAATCTAGAAAATCCAAAATGAAACTGAAAACTTGCACAGAAAAGCTTGTGATCAATCCGTGCATGTGTTGGGTGGTGAAAGGATGGTGTCACTACATAACTTTCTAGTATATTAGTTTCTTCACTAGACCAGTAAGCTCTGTCATGTGCACTCAATAAGGACAGTTCCTAAACTGTGACGCCAGGGAGAATTCTCCCGGGCAGTCCCCAGCAGAGTGCGATGTACTTGACTCATCCCTTTACCTAGAACACCCACTGCTTTTTGCTGAAACTCTGGGAGCCCAGGCTGCTGCAGTAGGTGACAGCTGTGCTCTGGGGACAGAAGCATGGGGCAGTAGAGGGGAGGTGGGCAGCAGATGACGGCGACTTTCAGCTGAAGCACGGTGAAATTGCTGACTTCATGATGTGATGGATGATTTCACAGAGTACTTTAGGTTGACTTGTTTCAAATTCAGAGAGCATAGATTTGTAACACGGATGGGTTTATCAGCATTTATCCGAACTTGCCATGACTCAGCCTACAGAGATGCTAATCCCCTCCCTGGAAATCTACCTGCATCCTGGCAGATAAAATCAGCAATGGGCGTAGAAGTCTTCTTGTGCAGGAGGATGCTCAAAAGATTCATGGCTTCAGCAATGCCTGTGCTCTTCTTGACCCAGAACATAAGGAGAATGTCTGCAATTTAAATCAGTTCTAAGTACTGAAATGCTCATTGTTTCTTTTCCTGGCTGTTTCCTGTTCAAAAGGCCAAAAATAGAAGAACACCTGGCCCGACTGGAAACAGTGACTAAGGAGATAGAAACAACAGGAACCTACCAGCTGACAAAGGACGAGCTGATCTTTGCTGCCAAGCAGGCCTGGAGGAACGCGCCCAGGTGCATTGGGAGGATCCAGTGGTCCAACCTGCAGGTAACCTCCGAGTCTCCATATTATGGGCCAAATACTCATCTACTGTAAATCAGAGGAACATCCTTTGGTAAACGATGCCAGTTGCTTCAACTGAGGACTCTTGCCTCCTGTACATAGCAGAAGATCTTTTTGTAGTTTCTCACTTCATAGTTGGATTAAAACACATGTAGGAGTGCTAGCATAGGAACCAACCGAGTTGTGGAACCAGGTGTATGTCTTGGTCCTTGGAGGATTGTTATGTGTGCAAATGACACATGTAAGAACAATCAGAATGAACCTTTCCTAGTGGAGCTACAATTAAATTGAGAAATACTGATTTTTCACTTTTTTCCTTCATCTTTCATTATCTGCATAAGAAAAACAATGATCTTACATTGCTGTTTCAAAATAGTTTTTTTTCTTTACATGTCTTTTGGAAACACACAGGTATTTGATGCACGTGATTGTAAAACAGCAAAGGAAATGTTTGAGCATCTCTGTCGTCATATTAAGTATGCCACAAACAATGGAAATATAAGGTAGGCCTCTTTTATTTCATTTGAATTTTAAACAACAAAAATCACTTCCAGATCTGGATTCAAAACTCTACCTAAGACCTAAAATAGTCCAAATATTTTGACAACTTACCTCTGCTCTTAATTCTCCTGCTACTAACTTTGATGGCTGATGTGGCAAAACCTCTCATTATTCCTGGGGAAAATAGATTATTTGAAGATTCAAGGAGGTGGGTGGAGAGGATGAATCATTTTATTTCTACTGATGTTTATTTTAGAACTATAAAATAATTGCTGTTGGCAACAATTTATGTCCTAATAACTGGAATGCGATTGATGTGCTGCTGTGGTGTAACGGGATTTGTCTCTCTGGGCAGATCAGCCATCACTGTCTTCCCCCAGAGAACTGATGGGAAACACGATTTCCGTGTTTGGAACAGCCAGCTCGTCCGATACGCTGGCTATCAAATGCCAGATGGGTCTGTTGTAGGAGACCCGGCCAGTGTGGAGTTCACACAGGTACAGTTCCCAGTACAGAATCAGAGCTGCTTTCCGTCTTTCTTTTATGTTTATGCAGAGTGGAAGGGAAGTGTGGCGGTAAGGAGTGAATGGGATGTTCTACCCACAGGTTCTAGGTGCAGGCTGAAGCAATAATTTCTTACTATCTTGCTATAAAATATTCCCTTCCATCACAGAACAGGGTGAGCTAATGCTCCCCTTAAGTCAGGGACACAATCAGTGCTTGAACAACGTGTCTTGGCATTGTTTGAATGGGAAAGATGATGTTTATCACTAAGAATTTACCTCAGCAAGTTTTAGAGGGTTAACATTCTTTTGTCTTCAAATCAAGGAGGAAAAAAACCTAAAAAATCCCCTGAAACCTACTTTCTTCACAGTTGTGCATTGAGCTTGGGTGGAAGCCGAAATATGGCCGCTTTGATGTAGTTCCACTTGTTCTTCAAGCAAATGGCCAAGACCCAGAAATATTTGAAATCCCTCCAGAAATTGTCCTTGAAGTGCCAATGGAACATCCAAAGTAAGCACACAAGACGTGGATAATTGCATTTTTGCCTCTGCCTCACCTTGGCAGGTTATTAGCCTGCGCCTGTGGCAGTCATTTGATGAGTTCTTTGTTAAGATAAAATTATGATAAATTGTCCTGAAAGATAAAATGGTAGTTAGAACAATGAAATGAGATTTAAATTAAGGAAGCCAAAAGCATTTTTGTTGGAAATACTTTTTTCCCAATCTGCATTTCAATTATATTCAGAATTTTTAAAATCCTCCTTTCTTATGCCAGTGTAATACGCATGTAAAATGTGGCTGCACTCATAACAAAACCTTTATTGCCTTTCTGTCTGTTTTTTCTTCATGTTTGCTTTGGGACTGGCCTGAAGATTGCAGAGCTCTGTAACACAGTTCTGCAATTTCTTTAGCAGGCGATTCCCAGTTATCGCATTGTAAACAAAAACTGCTATGATCTTTTGCAGTCCATGCTGCATGGGTTATTTCTCCCAGAGTTAATGCTCTTTATCTTCCTGGACTTTTCTGGTTATCACCTAAAGGAGGAAAGACACATAAGGTAATAAATCCAAACGCTTGTTTAACAGGTATGAATGGTTTAAGGAGCTGGATCTGAAGTGGTACGCGCTGCCTGCTGTTGCCAACATGCTTCTTGAGGTGGGAGGCCTGGAATTCACAGCGTGTCCCTTCAATGGCTGGTACATGGGTACAGAGATAGGAGTGCGAGACTTCTGCGACGTGCAGCGATACAACATCCTGAAGGTGACTGCTGCAGCAGAGCTGTGGGGCTGAGAAGGGAACGACCCTGGGGGGTGGAGCGTTTTGGAAAGAGACGCCGTCAATCTTCGCTGGGATGGTTGTGGTGTTTGTATCACACAGACACTTCAGCGCTAATCTGACACAATATCCTTGAATTCCTGCCAAGATTATGACTGCCAGACTGTATGGCTGTTTTTATGGTGTTCTGACAGTATCTGTTCCAAATACCTGCATAGAATGGGGAAGCCGCAACTGTAAAACAAGCAAACAAACAAACAAACTGTCCAAAGGGAATTCTCCTGCAATTTTACCCTGAATCCTGCTGATTCGGGACTTTTGCTCTCTGCCTGTACATTTCTGAGGTGTATTTTGGTCAGTCTGCTGTTGACAAGGCAGTGGAGTCCTGGTGGTTGGCTGCGGCTCTTGGTCACCTCACCAGTAAAAATTAATAAGGATGACTTATAACCAGATATGGCCACTTTTTAAACCATTTAGTCCCAGAGAGAACTACTCCCCACTTTACCAGATGAGAATAGCCTCAAGAACCAGAAGTCCCGAACTCAAGTTTACCTCTAATCCCGAATGTTTCTGCTGCCATCACTTTCCCCAGCACCAGACTGACTCTTCCCCCTTCCACAATACTTTTTGCTGCATATTAAGGTGATGAGATGGAGAAATCATGAGGTCTAAGTCCCACATAGTAAATTTACTTTTCTCTGTTTCACATGTAGGAGGTAGGAAGAAGAATGGGTCTGGAAACAAACAAACTTTCATCCTTATGGAAAGACCGAGCTGTTGTAGAGATAAATGTGGCTGTGCTTTATAGCTTCCAAGTAAGTTGAGTATGGTACCTGGAGAGACAGTGAATATTGTCTGTCCTTTTTTCCTTTCACTTTTAACAGCTTTATACAAACACAGTGCCAGTGGACCAGTGCAGATTATCACTGTGATTCCAGTAGGGTTGTTCAAGTCCACCTTGATCTGTATCTATCTTGCTGATAGTAATTATTTCCCAGCAGTATATAACGTCCTTGAAATATTAACTGAAGCAAAAGGGTTACTTTAACTACATCAGGAAGAGGAACAGAATGGTCTTTTTAATGTACATCTCTCTTTTTGCAATTATTTTAGAAACAGAACGTGACTATCATGGATCACCACTCAGCTGCCGAGTCCTTCATGAAATACATGCAGAACGAGTACCGTGCGCGGGGAGGCTGCCCGGCCGACTGGGTGTGGATCGTGCCTCCCATGTCAGGGAGCATCACTCCCGTGTTCCACCAGGAGATGCTCAACTATGTCCTCACTCCCTTCTATTACTACCAGGTACACATGATCCAAAAAAATGTGGTTCTAGTAGACAACTTCTTCAGTGCCGATGATAATGTGGGACCTGAAGAAGTCTGAATGAAAAGCCCTGGCCGATGAAAGGTCCCTGGAGAGATTCAGAGAGGGCAGGCACTGTCTGTGCTCCTGTGGAGGGCTCTGTTCGCACTGCTGAATTCAGCTGCACGTAAAATGTAATTTAATGCTACAGAGACTTATCCTGTGTTTGTACACAGTGGATTATGTATACAGATTCTGTTTTATCTGGCTCTTCCAAAGATGTGCAAATTGTGTATTTGTTATTTTACGTTTCTTACCTGAAGCTTAACTTTTGTTTTGTTTTTAAAAAGGTGGATGCATGGAAAACACATATCTGGCATGATGAGACCCGGAGGCCAAAGAAAAAAGAAATAAAGTTTAGCATCTTGGCAAAGTAAGTTGTTCAAATAAGAGTCTTCATGCTTTTGTCCAACTATTCTATTCTTGTGATGTTTCGGTTCCACTTTTTTTTTGAATAATTATTGCAGTAGGGACCACTTGAATTGTTTGAATTCTGTCTATAGGTAAATAATATTCACATCTAAGATTCTTATTCAGGGCTATCTATAGTGTATTGCTTCTGAACAATCTTCCAAGGAAAAACCGTGCTCAAGATCAGTTTTTTTCAGCTTGTTTGTGAATCAATCTGAATTACTGTGTAGCTATATTAAAAATAATGTGCTTATTTTTTCCCCAGGGCTGTCCTCTTCGCATCTTCACTCATGCGACAAACAATGGCAACCAGGCCCAAGGTGACTGTACTCTATGCAACAGAGACTGGGAAATCGGAAACACTGGCCCGCGACCTGTGCAGCCTGTTCAACCGCGCCTTCAGCACGAAGGTAGGGCAGGGTGAATCACCCACACTGAACGATCAGCAGGCACCCGACAACCACAGGCATAGCTAGTGCTGGTTCTTATGTCTGCTAGCAATTTCTCATGAACTTTATACCTTCCAGATTCTGTGCATGGATGAGTACAACATCAGTGACCTGGAAAAAGAAACCCTTCTCTTAGTGGTTACGAGCACTTTTGGAAATGGAGATTCTCCAAATAACGGCAAGGTAATATTCACCTCAGAAGTACAAATGAGGCTCAGCTCAAAGACTGAGACCAAAGACAAGCCTTTCATTTGTCCCATGTACTTGAGTAAGACACGCCACAGGGTCTCACTCTTGTCTTAAATCAGAATATTCTTCTAACCTTAAGTATTTTATGAATTTTTATACAGACCTTGAAGAACTCCTTGCTCAATCTGAAAGTGCTGAGAAAAAAAATTAGGTAAAAATATTTTATTGTATGGTTTGCATGTGATCAAGTCCATTTGCATTTCATTTAGCATAACATAGTCATCTTCTTTTTATCTCCTTCTGCAGATATGCTGTTTTTGGTTTGGGGTCCAGCATGTACCCGGAGTTCTGTGCCTTTGCTCATGACATTGACCAAAAACTGGCCCAGCTGGGAGCTGCTCAACTCACTGCCGTAGGGGAAGGAGATGAACTCAATGGGCAAGAAGAGGCCTTTCGCACATGGGCAGTCAGTGCCTTCAAGGTTAGCTCATATTTGAGTTCATTCATTTGTTTTATTTCAGTATTCACTAGCATCCCATAAAAATGGTGAAAATGAAGGAAAACAAACATGTGGATTTGTATCTGAATTTTGAACTCCTCTCTTCTACTGCTTGCCTAAGTTGAAGAGGGGATTGGGCCCCTTTTCTGTTATTTTTTAATATTCACATAAAGTTCAGTAAAACTTTTGGATAGTGGGATGCTGATTATGAACCAGGGTGGTAGCATCAGACATCAGAATTTTTTGAAGTACATCAGTTTCTTTAGTTATACAGCTATAGAAGTGAAGCCTTACTGACCCCCTATACCACCAGTGAACTCGACAGAATCGATAAACAATAGCTATCTGGGAACTTGGTGTCTCCCATTAGGATTATGACAATCCTAAGAATATTATTTTTACCATGAATAGCCTTATTTTTTATTTTTTTCTAGACTGCCTGTGACATTTTTAACATCCGTGGGAAAAACAGTATTCAGTTGCCTGAGATATACACTTCTCATGAAAGCTGGGATCCTAAGAATTACAGGATAGTGCATGACCCTCAAACCATGGACTTGACTAAAGGTATTTACCTCCCACCTCCTGCTGTCCATTTACTTCAGACAGGTGTGAACTGTAAAGGCTTTCTAAAAGTGCTATTGGTCCTGCTAGATGATAGAATTCATATAATGCAGTGGTCAGAGAAAAAAAGACATTGGTTTACACTGCATAAATCATTATCTTTTCCAGTGCAGTAACGTCAGAAGAGCAGAACATGCGTACTTTTTGACAAAAGCTGAGATGAGCTATTTTTGGTCTGGGAAGGCATGTGTATAGGACACATAACTGACTAAAAGCGTATCACATTCTAGAGCGAGCATGGTTCAGTTCTTTTCTGCATATTGTTTGAAGACATTTAAAAAAAATGGAATCACAAAATTGCCATGAGTCTTGTCCTCTTTTCTCAACAGCACTTGCAAACATTCACGCCAAGGATGTAATTCCCATGAAGCTGAAATTCAGACGGAATCTTCAAAGTTTAAAATCCAGGTACAAATACCTCATTCTTCGAATATTGCAATACTACATTTCACTAAAAGCTTAAACATCTGAAATGCTTGGTTATAAACATCTTCTCTGCACAGTTACTAAGAAATATATATGAATTTTGTGCCATTGTTAGTAGAATAAATTGTTATCACAAGCCCACAAGAACACGCACACTCTTAGCTCTGGCTTAGAGAGGAGCTAACTTCCCAGAAGAGTCTCTGGGAATGTAGGGAACTAAATAACTTCATGATATGACCCTTTGATACCTACTCAAAGTGGAGGGTCAGGTGGATGCTCCCTCTCCCTTGCTTGCTGTGCTACGTGCCAGGCAAATGTTTAACTTCTTTTGGAGGAAAAATTGCCCCTTAGCAGGAAAAAAAAAAAAGGAAGAGGTGTAGTGCAAGAAGCTGCTGCCTTCAGTTGTACCGCAGAGCAAGCTGAGACCAGACAGTACACAAAGAAGTACAAAAGGATGATCAGTGCTAACATCTGTCTTAGAAATAGCGTCTGTGAAGGGCTCTTCAGCGTCCTCTGGCACGTCTGTCCCAGCCCTGCTCTACATACAGTTTTCTTACGGGAATTCTTCACGGTTGATGATGTGAGCTACTGAGTCTCCAGCAGAGCTGCACTTCCTTTCATGGCCTGATCACAGGCACGTCCATTCTGCACTGGACAGATCAGGGAGCACTTCAGCACTTTATTTGTTTTGATACAAGTACTTCACATATCTGGACTCTAATTTGTTTAAGTCTCTGAGAAGCACTAAGCTGGTCTGATAGTTTGGTAATGAACACAAGTACACCCTTGCCAGCTGCCACTGCAGATTTATTCCTTGTCTGAGCAGTTCAAGGGAAATCCTGTTGACGTAATCAAGATCTGTCTGATCTCTTTTTTTCTTTCTCTAGTCGAGTTACCATTCTAGTGAAGCTTTCCTGTGAGGCTGGTCAGGAAGTGCGCTACCTGCCTGGAGAACATATCGGGATTTTCCCAGGCAACCAGCCGCAATTAGTCCGTGGCCTCATTGCACATGTGAAGGATGCCCCTCCAGCTGATCAGACTGTCAGACTTGAAACCTGCATGGCTGGTAAGTTGGTTCTCTTTAGACAAAATAACAGAGGATGTGACAGATTTCTCTTAAAATTCCTGAAAATTTTTATAGATTGAATTTGGCTCTATTGCCCTCTTTTAAGTTTCAGTAGGATTTTCTTGATGCTTTTAGTTGTTATTATAATTCTCAATTCTGCTTTTGCATACTCTGGCAAATCAGCGTTCATGGAGTTATCCTAGGTTGACAGTGTTTGTGATTCAGTTGTTAAATTGGCCATTGACCACAATTAAATTAATCAACAGAGTTTGCTTATTGTTGCTACATATCAGAGTCCTAAAATAGATTTATACATCATGACCATTTTTCCATCTTATTAGGAAAGATCTGCTAAACCATAGGATTCTGACACACAGAAAGATGATTTCCCCAAATGAAAGTCTTTTCATTTTAAAGCAGTGGTTTGTTATCATGCAATTCTCTGCATCAGATCCTCCCCTTACAAAAAGTTAGAAACCTCACGTCAACCTCTTTTCAGAAAGGCCCTGTGCTCCAGACCTGCTGCAGCCCAGTCTGAAGTCATATTTTGAAGGACACTGAGTTTTGCAAAGCTCTACAGCTGTCAAATGCCATGGGAATTGCCAAGTGTTCTTTTATTTCCCTCATTTCCAGGTGGCTACTGGACAAGTGACAGAAAGATTCCAGCCTGCACACTCTCCGAGGCTTTGACATACTTGCTAGATATCACTACTCCACCCTCCCAACAACTGCTAAAAAAACTCTCCCAGCTGGTAACAGCGGAAGGCGACAAACAGAGACTGGAAGTTTTGTGTCAGGTAGGTGTTACGGCTACATTTGTGTTAGAAGTGCTAGATACTGGACCATCCGATGCCCTTGACTGTGTAGCAGAAGCTTAAGAAATTTTTGTAGTGATGGTGCTTGATATTTATCCCTCTGTTCCATATTGTGCGTACTTGTAAAACCAAGCAGAGTGAGAGAAAGGGTGGTCTTGTGGCTCAGCTTGGGCGTGAGAGTCGAGAGATTCTTCAGATCTGGTGGTTCCTGTGTGGTTCTGGGTGGGTCACTGCCTGGTGCTCTCGCCCGCCTCGTGGTGGTTTCTGCCGACACGAGATTAGAAGACCTCAGTTTGTAGGTGGAGGGGTTGGAGGGGAGCTGGTAGATATTTTTGGCAGAAATTTGGTACCATGAGAGTAAGAGGGATGTTGCTTTCAGTGACTCACAGGGCTGGTGTTTGCTTCAGGAGGTATTGGGACCTGGGCCCATGCAGTTTTGTGGGTATCTCATAGCAAGGGGCTGAGGAACACAGTCTACTTCAGCTTGTACATCCTCATTGAGATAGCTGGTGTCTGAGACAATTGTAGCAGGTGTTCTGTACTTCTGTTTTCAAATATTAAACAACTCCTTAGGAAACCCTAGTATTAGTCTAGGCAAAGTTTTGCGACTTCTCTGCTGATTTTCCTGCATATTTAATTGAATGTAAAGCAGGAATCTTATTTATACATGACATTTCAAATATCCCTGCTCTCCTGAACTGATGACCTGGTAACATTGTGATGGTGGCCTTTGGCTTTTAGAGCACAGAAGAATACAATAAGTGGAAGTTTTACAACAGCCCGAACATCCTGGAGGTCCTGGAGGAGTTTCCCTCTGCCGAGGTCTCCACGGCTTTCCTACTGACCCAGCTGCCGCTCCTGAAACCCAGGTACTATTCTGTCAGCTCCTCCTGCGACATGACACCCGGAGAGATCCATCTGACCGTTGCGGTTGTATGCTACAGGACAAGGGGTAATGAATTGTTTTTCGTTTCTCTCTTGATTCGATGATATTTAGGCTGCATTGCGGGTCAGAAAAAAACTGTGTCTGCCACATGGCATGAAGAATATCTGTAATAAGAGTTTGTATTGTGATACATGCAGAATCGTGTACTGCAGTGCAGATGTTCATACTGTGTCAGGAGTTGCTAAAGTCCTGCATCGTCATTGGGGTATCCTTGTTTTATAAATCATTACTAGGTATACACTTACTTAAAAACATAATTTTAAGTATGAACTGTGTTTTTTAAAAAAACTGAGAGCTTTTGAATACTGACAGAGGTGTTTTCCTTTGATTAGATGGACAAGGGCCTTTGCACCATGGAGTCTGCAGCACATGGCTGAATACAATAGCTCTCAATGAAGTAGTTCCATGCTTTATACGCAGGTGAGTGTATGAGAGAGAAAAAGAGAAACAAATAAACACAAATAATGGTGGTTCTTAGTTCAGCCTCTTCAGTGTTTTTTCGTTGTTTGCTTATGATTTTCAAATGATTGGTGAGTGCAGGTTGGAATTTCTGAGTTTGAGAAGAGAGGAAGCTCTGTGTTTTCCAGAGATGAGATTCTTTATCATATCTTATGTTGAGTGAGATCATAACTCATTAGAAAATTCTGAATGAATTCTATTCATGTGGCACCATCCCCACTGTCAGCATATAGAGCAGGTAAAGCTAAGGAAACAAGAAGTGACTATCACCAAGTTAAGCCCCGTTAGTTTTCTCATTCAAGAAACTGACACTGAGGTATCAGTTGTAGACTAATGACCTAATTAACGTATTTTTGCATTTTAGTGCTAATGAATTCCAGCTCCCAGAGGAGCCAACCAAGCCATGCATTCTGATCGGCCCAGGAACAGGAATTGCTCCCTTCAGGAGTTTCTGGCTGCAGCGTCTGTGTGACATGGAGAAGAAAGGTACTTGTGGGGATGGGCACCTGGGGAGGTCACAGCCCTGGTCCTCCAAACTGAATCTGCGGCTGGAGGCACCAGAAACGTTGGCCAAGCAAACCTGTAGGGATTGATCAGCCCAAGACTGACTGAAGACAGCACTGAAACAGCTAATCCATCCCAGTCGAGACCTTTCTGGTGGTCTTTGGGGTGTTTGGTCACTTGGAGGGGGCAGCCTGTGTGTCCTTGTCCATCCTGTACGGTCAGTGCCTGCCCCAGGGCCCACACAGGGGCCACAAGATGGAGAGGAGACGCTTTAGCCTGCCCGTATCAGCCCCTTTGTGGAACCTGCTCCAGCAGGTGATTCCACAGAATTCCCTAAGGACTTGGGCAGGTTCAGTCCTACTGCAAGACCCTAAAATCACCAGCTGTCACACACAGACACACACACTCTCCTTCTCAGGGGTCTGGTGAGAAAGGCTAACTAGAAAATAGCTGTACAGACAGCTGTGTGACAACGGGGCCCTCTATGGGAAGAGGCATTGGAGATCATAGGCCTGACCAGGAGAGACAAAAAACTTCCCAATGTTGGTTTCAGGGATCAAAGGTGGTGACATGACGTTATTGTTTGGCTGCCGGCAGCCAGACATGGATCACATCTACAAAGAAGAAACGGAGGAAATGAAGAGGAAGGGAGTCCTGAAAGACATCTACACAGCTTACTCCAGACAGCCTGGCCAAGCTAAGGTAAGGCTGGCTCCTTTGTTGCTTAAGGGTTGGCTCCTTTCAGAATGGTCCCTCAAGTGAAGGTTTCAGCTGTTTAACAACGTTATTTGCTAGAAAAACCAGTAGCCCAAGTAGCATTTAAGAAAACTTGTCTAATGATCCTTTTTCTATTTATAAGGTCTATGTTCAAGATATTCTTCAAAGCAAGCTGGAGACCAAAGTGTACAACCTCGTGCATAAGGAGGAAGGGCACCTGTATGTCTGTGGAGACGTGCGCATGGCCAAGGATGTTGCTCAGACTTTGAAAGGGATGCTTGCCAAAAAACTGAACCTCAGTGAGCAGCAGGCAGAGGAGTATTTCTTCCAGCTAAAGGTACGCAGGGCACTCTTTCCTGTCAGCTGGAGTTCCAGGATGGGTTACAGGAGTTTTCAAAGTCACAATCAAGATCTTGTGGGCTGCCGTGAGCTGCTTCTCAGCAGAACACATGAGAAAAAAGCTTTAAGTCATCAGCTTAGTCCACCCACCGTGATTTAAAATGCGTAGTTTCTGTTTGGTTGGGATGTAAGAGAGACACATCATGTTCTTCTCTTACATCTATCATTTTTGCAGTGTCTCTCTTAGGGCTCTGGACATGAGCTCTGCACCGTGTCTGGAACATCAAGAGTTTGAGAGTTTATGGTGCCAGTGGAGGGGAGGGAGTTTAAGAAATGAGAGGGCCCATCACTGCCAGCACCGTGCCTGGGTGTGCTGGCTTTTGGGGCCCCTTTTGCTAGCAGACCTTGGCCTGCAGCGCGGGATCCACACAGGTCCCTTTGCTGACCAGAGCAAACGTCCACTGGCACAGAATGCCAAAGGCCTTTCAGTTACTGACCTGTCACACAAGGAGGAGCTAGCCGTTCTTAATTCATCTCTTGGGTCTCCTTTTGTTTTTTGCAGAGCCAGAAGCGATACCATGAAGATATATTTGGGGCTGTATTCCCACCTGAAGTCAAAAGAGGTGTAAGAGCTTTGCAATCCGCCAATCCAAGAACAAATCAACTTGCGTTTTAGACAATGCTTGCACATTTGTTGTTATTTTCAAAAAACAAGGGGTCAAATCCTCTTTCTTATACATGTTACATCATACACATGTATACGATTGTAGGATTTGACTTTTAAACCTCAGCCTTAATTACAAAAAATATTAAATTTAACTTTTGCTGCTATTTATTCTGAGACTTCTTTTAATAGATTAATAGTTAAGATGCAAATTATTTTTTAATACTGTTTCTGCTAGTATAAATCTACTATTTTTTGTAAATACAAAGAAAATTTAGAGTTTTTTACTATGTAAGCTAGAACTGAAATATTTTTGAAATGTACTGTTTATCTTTGAATTTATTTATATCAGATTTTTTTACTCTGCATATTATCTTCACTTTAAAGTGAGTAAATGGATGGTTGTGTCACTTGGAAATATACAGTCACGTGCCTTATTGAATCCAGAGCAACGTTTGCAAACAAGATAATAATATAATGGTCGTAAGTGGAAATACTTGCTGCATACACTTCAAATGTATGTATGTGTGGAGGCAGTAGGTTTGAATTCTGCTTTATGTGACTCGGGTACTCAAACCTGAATTGTTACAGAGCCTATGGAGTACAGTTCAGAAAATTCAAAAGCACTTTGTACATTTGAATTCTATGCTCTGATGTACTTGATTTGTTTCAATAAAAGATGCCTTTATACTGAGACAAACAAGTGGGTGTGGATTAAATATGTGAGGTTTGGTGGAGTGGGTTTAGGCTCCAACCACCACTCCTAAGTCAAGAGCCCTGCTCCAGGAGTCCCGAAATGTTCGTGCCAGGCAGGGGGAGTTTGCACCAGAGACTAAGATTGGTTTGCAAACAGCAAAAAATAAAATAATAAAATAGCAATGAGAGCAATATATTTTGCCCTGATTATATTTTAACTTGGGCTCTTTCTATGCTTTGTAGTTCTGTCAGAACTTTTAGTTCTTTCTCTAAAATTGCCAGGGCTATATGACCGTATTAAAAAAAGCTTACGGTGAGATTTTCTTGTCATCCCTTGTCTCCAGGAACTGGAGTCTGATGAAAGAGGAGTTGAGTCCCAAACGTGAACAGTGCCATGTATGTGCAGTGTGTTTCACGTGTGCCTCAAGACAGCCTTAGATAGAAGATCAAAGATACAGCACAGATGGAAGAGTGTGGACAGTGATGGCAGAACAGGAGCAATCAGACAACAGGTACAAAGACAGGGAGGACAGTCCTGATGGGCACCCAGTGTGTAACACCCCAAGCTTTAGTTCAGACTTGGTTTAACTGATGTTTTATCTTTTTGGCTTTTTGGAGTGGGATGGAAATGGAACAAGGTAATTGCACTTTCTATTAAGAAAGTTCTCAATAAGCCCAGGGCTCACTGAGTTCTGAGCTTTGAATGAGTCCAACAAAAGTAGGAAACACAAGAACTAAGTTCCGTACTTACCAGTGCCAATATGCTCCGTGCGCTTCTGGGAGGGTCGTCACTGCACAACCCGTTCTCTGCGCACGTGGCCAGGATGCTTTCTTTGTACCTTGGGTGTCTTTTCAAAGTAATCACTTTTAAGTAACATCTATAAACTTCAGCTCCTTCCTTGCGGGAAAGGAGGTTGTGGGTAGGACACAGGAGCATTATTGCCCAGCTGAGGTGCGTTAGGTGACTGCAGGGGCTCCAGCTGGGGCTGCTCAGGTGATGGGTGATGAGGGGCAGCTGAGCTGCACAGCCCAGGAGCTCTGCCACAGGGAGCCACAGCAAACTCAGGTAGGTGAGAGGCTTTATTTTTAAATTATTTTTTCATGGAAATGATGTAGTATAGTTGTGCAAAGAGGTTCTCCTCTCTGAAGGTGTTTTCGGAAATGCAGGGGGGTCTGGGTGAGGGGAGACCTACCTGTCCCAGGAACGCTGCTGGGCCTGGACAGGGGAATCTGCTCGTGTTAATTTGGCTACAGGTAGATGGAGGGGAAAAAGGTGAAACCACAATTGTGTAACACTTGCTTTATCCAGAGCGAATATTTATTCACTGAAAAGATTCCTACATATCCAGAGTTCTGTTAGCATAGAGTGCACTCTTTTTTCTTCTTTTTTTTTTTTTTTTGCTGGTTGCATAAACTAATACAGAAACTGTTGTTAATACTAACAATTTTTAATTAATTTAATAGCAATTCTGGAAGACACTCAGTTGATAGAAAATATAAAAAAAAATTTGTTACTGTACAAAGTTTACATCACATTTGAAAAGAAAACGTGTCCATTTTCACCATATTACAGACTCCATTTACATTCACTACTGACATGTGGCTTTTGTAGCAGCATCGTCCAGCCAGCGTCACACCAAGCGCTCTGCAGCGGCACGTGTGGCACAGACCGGGCGGCCGAACGGCGAGAGCTCCGCGCTGCTCGCGGCTCCTCCGGCCTCGGCCCATCCGCCTGCCCTGCGCCAGCCGATTAAAACAACAACCACCCAGAGACGGGAACGAGTCTCCTCTCTGACACGCCGGGTGCAGGAGGGTTTGCTTCCAAGAGCAATTTATGGCTGTTAAGCACAAAGCCAAAGTCAGGTTGAATTAGAATCCCAAATGTCACTGTTAAAGGCAGGTTTTGAAGCCCCTCGTGCCCCCAGCGGCGTTCCGCACGCTGGGAAGTGCCACATGAGGGACGGAGGTTCCAGGCGAGCGGCCCTGCCTCAGAGCTGGGAAAACTGGTGATCGCTTATTGTCTGGTTGGTTGGTTTTTTAAATTATTTTGTTTTAATCTGGCTGGCTGTCTAGTGCTGGCTGTCCTTCTCCTAGCCAGTCATTTGATTAGAAAAAAAATAGAAAATATATTGCTTTCCCAGCACAGTTCTTGCACATTTGCGCAGCAAGGAAACACTGTGTATTTGCAAGCTGGGTGACTGGTTCCACACTGGAAGCTTTGGGCATCCCGGCTTTCGGGACCTGTTTGTGCACACAGGCGCAGAATCAACGGTGAGGAGCAGCCCTGGGCTGCCCGGCCGGCTGCTCGAGCTGTGGCTGCGAAGCCACAACGCGTGTCCAGCGGCAGCTTCTGCAGTTCTGCAGGGCGAGACCCACCGGGAGGCCCATGGAGGGTTTGGCTGATGGGTTCGTAATGTTTTGGGTGCAAAGAAGCACATTTCTCCCCACTTTAGGTTTGTGTTGTTTGTGCTGTTGTTACTTAAACAGTATTTGCTGGGAAAACAACTTCTGCTGAAAACCGCTGACACAAAATTATTGAGAACAGTGGCAAGTCCTGAAGGAACCAAGTGGCGCAGGTTAAATACACAGTGTACGGGAGGGGCTTTATTTGCTCTGCAGAGGTGGAGGAGAGGAAGGTCACAACAGTACCGTGGTGCCACACCAGCTACTGCCAAACCCATTTGGTTCTTTGTATCTGAGACACATTTAAAAAGTCACTGTGTCAAAACACTTGTAGGAGAACAGAACTGAATGCACACAGCAGGAGCGAAGCGCTCTGCTCCACAGAACTCGGGGATTTTGTCAATCCTCTGTAACGTCAGCTAGCGATGCAGCCGTGAGCGCCCGTCCCTGTGCCCGACAGAGCTCAGAGCTCCTCCCATCACAGCCTGGGGATGCGGGGACAGCCAGAGGGGCTGGAACGTCCCAGTGCTGCTGGAGAAATGAAACGGGGCCACTTCCAAAGAGCCCTAATGAACTATCTCAGCAAAATGAAGTGTGTCTGTGTTGGCTTTTTCCCTTGTCTTGCCTCTCCTTGCAGCTCTGGAAATGTCTTTTCTTCTACAAGTGAGATGGTGGTTGGGGCAGGAAGAGTCAAATCTGGTGGGTCACCGTTTTATTTCCAGAAATGCTGCTTGTTTAAGGGACTAGAACTTGTGCCTAAAACTTCAGGAGAAGAATTGGGCCCCGTGTGCAGCACTGTAATAAGTCATGGGTTTATATTTTTAAAGGGCTGCAAGTCTTAGGCTTCCTGCAGGATTGTATGAGAACAGGCGGCTTTTACTGTGAGTTCTGTGTAGAAGAGTGCTTGAGTCTTTAATTGAGGCACAGCCTACGTGATCAGAAACTCTCCTGTCAGAAGCAGATTTGTACTCATGTAACTTAATTCAAGGTAACCCAGAGCTTGGAGCAACCTGCCAAAACAAACCCTAGAGCTCAGTGACTGGTTTGGGCAAATCACGATGCAATAGATGGATTTTTACCTTAATGAAAGGAAAATGCAATCTGGAGCTCCAGCCCTGGTACCAGAGGCATCGGCCGCTCTGAAACGAGCCAGTTCCACTTCTCGGGGCAAACAAATGCTGTGACGGCAGCAGGTACAGGGAGCTCCTGGTCACCACAGAAGCAGAAGGAGCTAGAATAGTTCTTTTTTCAGTGCTATTGGAGAATGGCTGTAGTTAAACTTGATTCACTGTTTATTATGTTTAAAAAAATATAGTTCACACAAAAGTATCATGTAAACATTCTTTAAATAACTGCTGGTGCTCAGGCAGAATTCAGAGCTTGCGAACACCACAGGCCTGTGAACTGACGGTCACGCGGGTCTGGGCTGTGGCTGCACCAGTTCCAGAGCCGGGGAGATGTCGGACGCTTTGTGTAGGTGAGCGGACAACTTATCACAAGAACGACACACCATGCTAGATCTTTTGATTACTCGGTTCCAGGATTCCCAAGCCAAACCTTTCAAAACGCAGGACAACTTTGCTACTGTTAATGCTGAAAAGAGTGAGAAGGGAGAGGAGAAGGGAGGGTGAAAAGAGTTACTTAGTTTTTCTCACAAAGCTACAGTCCTATAAAAGGAACTAAATTGGGTTGGATTCTGATCTCATACAACTTCAGATCACCCAGAAAAGAGGCTTAAGTAATTAAGCAGCAAACACTTGAGCTTATCTGTGGTAACCTCATCAATGGAAACATACAGCACTAATCTGATTGGCCTCAAGTTGGAGAAACAAGAGGTTTTCATAAGTATGTACAGTGAGCAGAAGCCCAACGCTTGTTTTCAACAGTCACTTGGTTTCCTGGAAGTCAAAGGGAAGGAAAAAATGACTTACAGAATTTTCTTTATAAGAGAAAGGGGTGTTTTGACAAGGTACATCAATTGATTAAAAAACAGCCCCCCAAGAAAACCAAACCCATTTGCTCCTCGTTATAGACTGTAGCAAGTGCATAAAGATGTTTTTTCCGTCACCCTTAAGCTGCTAGCATAGCTAGAAACTTTTTCACTTCAAAATGCCATCCCACACACGAGGCAGCCTGAGAGCGAGAGCCCTCGCAAAGACCAAGAATGAATGTGGGCGTTTGTCCTCACTGGAGGCAGCACAGACCTCCCTGCTGCCTGGTTCTCAGTTCTGCTCCATTCCTTTCCTCTCCCCTCCAAAACAAGATAGTTTTCAAAATCATGAACTGCTAAAGAATGAAAAAAGACCTTTTCTAAAAAGGCACGTTTGCTGTGGTACCTACAAGTCTGCAAAGCCCCTAGTCAGACATTTTGCTAAGTAGGAGACGTAAACAGAGGCAGATAATGACATTGAAAGCACTAGATGTGCAAGGGGAGCTGGAGGGCGTTCTTGCTCTCCTCCTCTTTTACCCAGCGCTGTGGGTACCCGCGGTTCTGGCCCCGCTGTGGCGCGAGGATGGGCAGCGGTGCCCAGCAGAGCCGGGACCGTCCTCGTCCCGCCGTGCTGGGAACGCGGGCCCGGTCCCGGCAGCCGCAACGCCGGGGCCAGCGCTGGGGCACCGGGCACAACCGCGGACTGCAGCCCCCAGCCTGCCCCGCTGCCCCGGGGACCTGCAGGACGCGCACCCGTCGCACCAGTTTCAAGAGAGCCCCAAACGTGGCAGGACACCCAGCACTCCCACCGGGTTAGTCAGAGCAACCGCGAGCCCCTTCCCTGGAGGAAGATACAGCCAGCCTCTGAGGCGATCGGGGGTGAAAGGTGGGCGGCCGCGTTGTTAGACAGTGACTTCTTGCAGACAGGAGTTGTTATTCAAGCTAAAAGCCCACACCAAGCGGAAAAAGGCGGAAAAGGAGATATCGGATAAAGTGTTGATTATGTCCGTGGGTTAATTTCGTGGTTTGTTTTTGCTTTTTAAAATGGAAGGTGATTGTCCAAGTTGCCGGTTAGGATACAACACATGGAAGCATGCAAGGTGGAGCCCGTTATTGCACCAGTAGCTACAACCTACAAAGAAATATGAGAGGGAAGGGAAAAAGACACCATGAGAGTTAGTTTTCAGTTATTTAAAGCAAGCCCTTGAGAACTACATATTGTAAAGCTTACACTAGAATCAAGGGTGGGGTTAGTGCGAGGTTTCTCAGACGGTTTGACCATGGGGTTGTGACCATGCCAGGGGTTCTGAAGCTGAGCAGGTCTGGCTGCAGAGCCCCCCCAGTGCCCCTGAACACAACACTTGGCAGAGGATGAATAAGCGACCTGCCTGCGCTTTCAGTTCCACCAGCGCTAATCCAGCTGTCAATGCTGATCATTAATACTAACATTAAAGTACTTCTCTCCTGTTCAATGCTTTGAGCAGAGAAAAAGTACCAATGTGTATGCAAATTGACAGGAGCCACTTGTGGGGGCAAAGGGGGTGTTGGTCCATCTACCCAGGGAAAAATAATTAGGGCAGCTACGACACATCGTTCTGCAGTTCCACAAACTGTTCAAGAATAGCTCCCTACGGAAACACTAATCCAAAATAATCCCTTGGCAAACTGCTCTGGAATGGAGCATTCTCAGAACTGCCTGCCCAGATGGGAAGTGGAACTTCCAGTTCCGTCAAGGACAGCGCGAGTGTGACCGTCTGCACGGGAACGCGCAGAGAGCCGGGCCGAGGGGTCTGCTCAGGCAGGCGGGGAAATGTCAAATCACTCATAAAGCTGCAGAAGTAACTACTGAAGGAGGGAGGTGAATCTGTTGTAAAGTAGGAAGTTAATGGGCTGAAGCATGCAAGTTTAATTGTGTAATTTCCTGGTGACTGGGAAAGCAGAGCAGCACACTGGTACGCTCCCATCAGAGGTTGGGCAGCTCCCAGGAAGGCAAAATAAAGCACAGAAATGACCAGTTAGCAAATTCTGAGTGGCACAAATGTTCTTAACAGCAGCAAATACTCACTCAGCAGACTTCCAGAAATGCCCCGGGTGGGAGAGCCGCCGGTTCAGTTTTGGCAGTTTTTCAAGCATATCCATGAGGACGGTGAAGCTGGGTCTCTCACTGCGATCGAACGACCAGCACGCTGACAGAATTTCCTGTGAAGGGTATTTGCGGCTCGTTATCTCCGCTTAGTTCACGGCTCAGCTGTGCACACCAAGCAAGTGACCGAGCACTGCGAGCTGTGCGAGCCCAGCCAGAGGTTCCACAGGCTCTTTGACATCCTTACAGCCACGCGCTATCCCGCGGGCCCGTGGATGTCCATTTCTGCACAAGCGCTATGGGCAGAGGCTTAGTGTCTAACCTGGTGTCCCATTGTACTCTGTTCTCTCTCCAGCCCTTTAGAGTTACTTAAAAGAAACCTCCTCTTTAGGCGGCTCCCTCTTTTCCTGATAAATAACTCTACGGAAGGATTCCTGCAGCTGAGGTACTTACATTGACTTCTTTCCCCAAACTGACAGTCGCAAGCACTTGTTTCACCCCTTCGCCGCTGCCGATCTGCCAGATGAGCGCCTCGGCGGGCTGGTTCTTGAAGGGCCATTCTCTTGCTTGGAGCTCATACCACACAGTCCTGCAACATCAACAGACAGGTCAAGCCTTTGCCTGCTCTTCAGAGAAAGACACAACCCCCACACTCTTCCAGCCTCAGATAAGCTCCGGAAGGTGCAGAGGGCTTGTGCAGCAAACCCCTCTCGCCCCCCACAGCTCCTGCCCGTGATTTTTGTAGTAGGTGAGAAAAACCCGTCCCAACTGGAATCCCGAGCCGGGGAGAATCAGCGACTCGCGGGGCTCAGGTCTGTAACCCATCCCCCTGGGCAAGAGCGTTCCTCTTACCCAAAGGCATAAATATCTGCAGCTTTGGAGAAAGGCAGCTTGTCCTCGTCCTTCCCCGGGGCCATCTCACGGACAATCTCAGGGGCCAGGTAGCACAACCAGTCATGGGGCAGCTTCAGTTCATTCTCCCTCCTGGGTTCAAAAGAAAGTGGTGCTGAAACGCGGCTGCTTCACCCAACAGGCAGCGTAGGGACTGTATCTGTGCTCAACCTGCTGCCTTGACTTTATTTACTCAAATGCGTTTGCTGACATTTCCTTTCTCATTTTCTTGCCATACTAAAAAATACATGTGTTAGCCCAATTCTCCAGCCCATTCTTGGGCTTAAAGTTTTGTTAGTTCTGAGTCTTACTCCATACATAACTTCCTACCAATGTGCTACGAGAACTGTAGAAAGAACTCTGCTAAAAAAAAAAAGGAAAAAAAAGAAAAAGTGCATATTCCAAAAATGTGTGTATGTACTAAAGCAATCGATACTGCTCACTTGTACTGTGTAATGCATCAAAATGTTCCTGTTTGATTATTAATCATTCTAGGAGTGGACCAAACACTGAAGCCTCCACTTACCTTCCTTCCTGAACCACACCCGAAATTCCAAATAATCCAAAGTCAGTGATCACAACCTTCCCGTTGTCATAGAAAACATTCTTGGCTTTCAGATCCTTATGTACAATCCCCTTTGCGTGAAGATACCCCATGCCCTGGGAAACAGACGCAGAGATGTAAATGGTTTTTTGTTGTTCACAAGCCCCTAACTCTGGGCATGCTTTGCCTTCTAATGCCCATTTAATCTCACTACTCCAGCATAAATAATTAATTGCAAGCGAGGATGCTGCGCGGGCTCTGGGCTGCCCAGGACGCGATGTCTCATTAACACCACACACCTTAATGATCTCCTGGGCTATCTGCCTGGTTTTGTTAATATCCAGGGATATCTTGGGGTCCCGTACAAACGAGTGGAGCGTCCTTCCTTTGCAGAAGCTACAGGAATGAAGAACAACAACCCTTAAAAGGTTTTTAAAATACAGGAGGAAAATCAAAATGTGACACTGGATGGTTTTTTATCATGTTGATAACCCCAGCCCGCTTCCACCGCTGGGAAGTTTTGCCGAAGTTTAAGGACCCAGTGCGTTTCCATCAGCGTGGGTGTTCACACGTGCAGCAGACCTGTTGTTCACGCACGCTCAGGGACCTGCAGCCAACGGGTCGTGTTTCTCCAGAGCCCAGTTGTTGTCACGCTGCCGACAGCTGAGCCCAGTTCCACCAGCGTCTGCTGCTGGTGCTACTGGTCACTTCAGCAGGAAACGCCACACTTTGGTTCATTGTCACTTGGCTGGATTGGAACCATCTGGTAGTAGATGACACAGGAACAGTCTGTTCCTATTTTTTTTCCTCCTGCTTTTTGAATTTTATTATTTAAGAATTCAAAAATAAAAAGAAAATTGCCAAAAAAAATATATGCTCCCTAAAAGGAGACAGCCCTAGAATCCAAAACTCTGGCAATGCAGACTGCAATCATGTCTGCCACCTCCTGACTACAGTGAGAGGTTTCTTTTTAGACATTAGAACTAAATATCATCTAAATGTTATATATAAATTTTAAAAAATCCTAAGATGCTCTATCCATACCTGGTGATGATCGCTAAGTGAGGCGGGTTCATGCACGCTCCCATGAAAAGGACCACGTTCTCGTGCCGGGTCTGTCTGTAGTTCATCACCTCCTTTTTGAAGAGCTTGAGGTGATCCTGGTTGTTGCCGTCGATCTCCAGCAGCCTGATGGCCACCTCCCCGTGCCACCTGCCCTTGTACACCTTCCCCCAGCGGCCCTGCCCGATGGGCTCCCCCAGCTCGATCTGCTCGAAGGGAATGTCCCACTCCTGCAGGTACACGCTGGTCTGGCTGGGTTTGCGATAAATCATCCCTTGCAAGTGTGGCCGTCTGTTTGGCAAATCTTCCACCTCATCCTCATCATCTTCAGGTTCTGATTTATTAGTCTCTGCTTCTTCCACCTGTTCACAAACAGAGAAGGGAAAAATGTGCCGAGGGTCCCAGCCGAGGGCCAGCAGCAGCGGCTGCTTTGGCGAGCGTCAGGGCTTGGGTGCGCACGTTGGCTGCAGCTCTTGTACCGTAAAGACGGCTGTGCCAACTGAGCAAGCCAGAAATGGGAAAAGTGTCCTCTTAACCTGATCGGAAAAAGTTAAGTGTTCTTACAAGTACTTCATTGTTTCAGCCCAGTTCCAGAAACCACGAATTTTCAGCTGAGGTTTTTGCAGTACAGAGTTCAGTGGAACTGAGGTGAGGCACAGTTGTCTACACCCCTAATTCCAAGGCCACGACTTTTTATTGCACTTTCAACACAACGTTTCTGACTGTACAGAACAGCAAAGCAGAAAACCTACCTCTGCTTCACAGTCAACTCCATCCATGTCTGGCTGCTGATCGGCACTAACAAGAGAAGAGAGGTTCACCGTGAAAATAACGTTTGCATATCCACATGTGCCGTTAGTGGAGTGTAAGGAACCAAACAGAGAACAGATCTTGATATCATTAGAGGAGATCAGAGAAAAACACAATCACTGCTCCACCTAACAGACAAGGACTTTCTAATCTTTGGCAACTGAGGGACGAAGGCGTTGAAGGGATCTTCAGTCATTAAGTATTCGGTATTGATCCGGCAGGGGAATGGCTGCATTATCACAACATGTTCCACAAGGGACACTCCTGTTCCTACCCCGAAACGCCTACAGCCAGGAGCCACCGCGAGAGCTGGCGACACCGGCCAAACGTGTGCCCTGCAGTTCGGATCCTTACAGAGATGTTTGCTGGCAGCTAAGTGTGTCACGCTCTTTTAATCGTAGAGCTCCGTAACTTCTGTTTCATCTATTCTTTCTGATCTGGGGAACGCACACATCACTGTAACTAGATATCAAAGGTGTTGACTTCTTACTGTCCCATTTAAAGTATCACATGCAGCTTTATCAAATCGGGATGACCAGTATCACCCTTGCTGACTGAGACGATCCCGGGAGCTCTCGTGACGTGGTGCTTTCGGACTGACCAGAAGGTTATCGGGTAAACGCTGTGCAAATAAAGCAATTTAAAGCTGTACTTACTTAGTGTCTGCAGCTGGTTCTGGAGGATGTGCTATTTGTGCAGGACTGGGAATTTCTAGGAAAGTAGAAACATTTATGATACACATTTTATGCTTCGATCTCTTATAGAGTGTAAGCTTTAAGACTGCAATAGTGATTATTTGCTTCTTACTCTGGAATTATAAAGTAAACTCAGCCACAGACTAGATGATTTTATACTTCTGTTCATTTAAAACTATGCTCATCATTCCTCGTACTTACTGTATTGACCCAGCCCAGTCTCCTTCCCGTTCACCTATTTCTCTGTCGTGTCTTTCAAGGTCAGTCCCTGTCACTGAACTGCTCACGTGCCTTCAGATTGCCTTGGACAACCAGAGATACTTAAATCCTCACAGAACCAGGATGTTTAAATTAATCTGTACTGCAGGTCGTGTATTCCAACTGCACCTAGCCTGTCCAGTGTCACCAGAGCACAGGAAATTCAGCTTGGGTTGCAAATCCTTCCAAAATTCAGAATAAATACTCTGTACCTGGCATCCTAGCTCAGCAGTTCTCACTCTGGAAAGCAGCTGACTATTCAAAGTTTCACCTTAGGAGGTAAATCCTGTCACTACCTCATCTTAGGAGAGAGAGGCCTGAATTATATACTGAGGCAAGAGAAAGTTTTAATTGTTTTAGATACTTTTTTTTAAGCAGAATTATTGTTCTTGGGCAGCATGCAAAAGTTTACAAACAAGTTACTTTTTGGCAGCAGCAGCTGGTTAGTAGATTTAAAACAATCACTCACCTGGGAAGATAAATTGTTGTCTATGCTGAATGTAGTAGGCAGCTTTTTTTTGTTTAAAAAAAGGACAGCAAAAAAATGACCAGGAGAAAAAACAAACAAACAAAAAACAAAACAGGTTAGAGGATGGTCAGGAAGTGCCCCATATGCATTCAATGAATTAGCCCCAACTCGCTGCTGGGAAACAGATTAGTAGATTATCAGCCTGGTGAGGGGTGGATTCCAGCACATGCACTTGGAAGCCTGCGGCAGGTGACACTGATCCCGACAGCTGCGGTCTGCTGGCAAAACGGCGCGTTCGGGCTTCAAGTGGTAGGAGCACACGTGGAGAGCCCGGGAGGCTGGCAGGCAGGCCCGGGGACAGGCTGCTGCCATGGGCTCATGTCTTCAGCCTTTCAGAGGTGCACCCAGAGAAGCTGAAGCTCATGAACCCTTTACAAATATTTTTTTTATTTCAGTGAATTTGAGCAGTACGTCCCGATACAAAGTAGTTGCAGTAGAATCCTTGTACTGGCCTGGCTCTGCTCCTGCTCTTTTTGAGCCGGCTCAAATAGCAGCTTTCACAGATCTAAAGCTGGATGCAAACCACAGCAATGCTGCAGGTCAGGTGCAGCAGCTGCTGAGCAGCGTGTGATTTCATTGCCAGACCAAAGGAATTACATTGATTCTCACTGTGTAAATCCTTGTCCTTGTCAGAGATCCTTGAGTCTGCCGACTTTCGTAAAGCTGCATGTTTGGGTCCTTAATCCGTGCAGTACGGAGGGTACGCCCTTCTCCACCATCCGTGCATGTCAATGGTTTAAAAATGAGTGTTGTTTGCTGGATGTCTTTTGGGAAGGACTGGTAAAGTAATGCAGCCCAGATCTATTTCCAGGTTTTGCTCTGGCAATCAACTTACTCGTGATTTAAAGCCACTGGTGACCCAACACAGCAGGCAGCATACATTTTACAACACCATGAGAAAAACGAGGAAAGAGATTATGTGGGGGGTTTTTTTTGTCCTTTTCAGAAAAGGAGAAAATAGAAAGATCATAAGATTTAGGAAAGGTGCCAGCACTCCTCAACAATCTGTCTCCTGCAAAGGTGTCTTGTCGATACCACTTACAAATTTTAAGAACAGACCATTTTCTTTGATTGGGTAACAAGATTTGCCTTCACACCTTGCTCGAAACCCACAAATACCTATAAAGTCTTTGCAACTACCTATAAAGTCTTTGTCACCTTTGCTGGCACAGAGGCCTTCCTGACCTTGGCGGAGGTCTGACAAGAGCTGCATTTACCTGGGAAGTTAAATCGCGCGTCCCTCTGGCCCATAGGAGACGGGTTTGGGGGGGGTGTTGCACTGGGAGGGTTGGAAGACTGGAAAGGTGCTGGAGAAGACGGTGTAGAGGAGGTTGTGGAAGAAGGATTACTGCTGGAGTCCAGGTGATTTATTGCTGGTGGATGCTCCTGCAAAGCAAGGCAAGTCACTTGTGAAAAAACAAGAAAAGGGAAGAATTCCCGTTGATGTTTACTGAGCAGCAGAGGAAGGAAAGCTGCCCCCAGCCGTCAGTGCAGGGTCCGAGTGAGCAGGCGGCTGGAGCTGTGCACAACCAACGTTCCACAAGGAGAAAATGGCCCACATCAAAGTCCCCTTGCGCAGTGAAAGCTCCCGACCAGCAAGATGCTGCTGCCGCCTCTGCTTGCGCAGCCCCTCTGTGACTCACAGGCACAGACACACTCCAGCCACCACGTACCTTTTTAGTTAGTGCTTTGGGAAGGGTTCCAAACTGGGGTTCTGTTGGTCTGTCCACTGGGTTATTGATATCAGAAGGGACAGACTCTGTTCTTCTTATTTTTGCTACTGAAAAAACAGGTTGAAGGGAGAAAAAAGCTTTAATCAGACTTTTTGTTCTTGTGACACCATCAATTACATTGAAATACCAAGAATTTGTAGAAAATTACTTACTGGGAAGGAAGGATATTCTACAAGCAGGTGCCTCTTTAGTACACTTGTTGTGACATTTTAATCTGAAAGAGAAACATTACATGTTAAATAGCAACTTGTTCTCTCCCAAAAAGAGGAAGCCTACCCTTAATTTGTCATTCTTATGCTAATCTCAGAGGGAGCTCTGAAGCTCCAGGCCCCAAAGCAGCAGTATTCATCTGAAGAATCCTACGATGTGTGTCATTAGGCTAATGAAAGCCATATACATATCTTAGCATCTGATTTATTCTTAGTGTCGCTGACTCCAGCGACAGTGAAGCACTAAAATCTCAGCGCTCTGAAATAACAACCCAGGCAGAGAAGGAAAAACTAAAAGCCTCGCTGTTATTCGGGTGTCCAGCTCCCACTACGAGATTCGCCCACGAGCAGGTGGGAAGCCTGTGGCAGGGAAATCACTGTGGTTCATCCATGTGCCAGCTCCATAAGTTATAAGCTGTGCCCACGTGTCCTTTGGCGCTTCAGAAGCTGGCTGGAAAAACGAAGCCGCTGCTAAGAGCGCATCGCATCGGGAGATGGGTGTTACTGGCAAACGTTAATGAATCAAATCCAAGTTCTTCTGAGAGAGATCATCGCTGTGCGCTCACCTGCAGTACTTACACTTCACCCCGAACATCATGCTTTTCTGACAGACTTGGCAAATCTGAGATAACCAGGACTTGGTAGAGAACCTAAGCAGAGACAAGAGGGGAAACGACGTGAACTGGTGTCTGAAGGAAACAGACCGAGCCCGTCCCGGAGCCGTCAGGGCTGCACGGCCCGCGGGGGCTGCCCCGCGCGTCCCCCGCGCGTCCCGCTCACCTGTGAGTGACGGCCAAGCCAAAGTCTCTTCGTACCGTTTGAGGGGATCCCTGGGAGAGCTCTGGGGAGAACAAAGGGATGGTTTAGGGGAGCGTTCCTCCCCGGCGCCGTACCGGTGCAGACAGGGCCAAAGCCATCGCTGCCAGGCAGCACTGCTGGCCGTGGCACTGCTGGTGGCACAGCTGGGACAGCTCTGCCTTCTGCTGGGACGCTACCACATCCTGCTCACTTATTTGTGTTCATATGGAAAAATCTATTTATCAATGCAAGACATGATTTGGTGGCAGGCTCATAATTCTCCCATCTTTCTGTTAAATCACTACGTTTTACATTTAGGGATTACAGAAGTCCGTCTGATTAGGTCTAGGCCATTCTTAAAGCAACGCGGAAAGTCAGACTTTACTCCCAATTGGTTTACCACAAATACTGTCACCCAGTTTTCATGCAGCGTCACTAGACTTCAGAACACTCCTTTACACTGAAAATTATCATCTCCATTTTATAGACAGGGCCAGCGTGACCCAGCAGAATAAAAAGATTCATGGGAGATCGTTTACCTAGCTGCTAAGGAGACCTAGATTTCAAAACCCCAGCCCAAATGCTCTCAAATACTAAGAATTTGGCGTATTTCCTGAATTAAATCTTCGGCCATATCGCAAATCTGGAGGCACAGCAGAGCTGGACACCGTCACCGCTCACAAAGAGCCCGTCTCTTTCCTTGACCCTAGATGGCACCAGACGCTTTTCTATCATTGTTCTGGGGAACTTGTAAAGGCGTCTGTGCTCTCCAAGTCTTGCACTAGGCTGGAATGACTAGTTGCTTTTCCCAGGAATATTGCTGGTCTAGCGGGGCCGTCCAAACGCAGAGTCACCTGAACTGATCAGAACACAACTGTTCAGACATCTGTCAGCATCGGTTACCATGGCTAAACCCTTCCTGACGGGCACTGACGAATGTAACAGCTTGGAATGGAATGAGACTCACAAGAGCCTACAGTATAGGCTTTAAAACAGACAAGGTGACTATCTGCATAGAAACACCAAACTTCTTCAACTCTGTTTAAATTTATTCTAATACCATTTTATTTTTTGCATAAATTCTATCACTCTCCACAGAGAAATGCTCAGATTTCTGCTTGCATTTTCATTTTACAATTTTCTTTCTATACTTTTTTCATTCCTGAAAGTCATTCCTGGGAATTTTGTTTTAAAGGGCATTACAGATATGTGTGGTGCTATAATGTCCTTATTTGGACTTTTATACTTTACAAAATGACGTCAGGTAGTTGACAAGGACACGTTCTTCTCTCTGAGCAACAAAACGAAGACAGCCCTGTAAAAATCTCTTACCGAACCTAGAGAGAAAGAAAAACCAAAATGTTGGTTTAGACATTCATATTCATGTGACAGGACAGTTGTAATAAATGTGTTTTAAAGCTCATGCTAGCAGCTAATATACATCTTCAGATAAAAACATAAAAAGATACCAGCCCCTTGAACTGTGAGGAACATTTGAGGACAGAAGAGAATTATAGTATATGGAATTGGCTGCTAGATGCTTGAGAAAAACTGGTTGGGGCCCTTTAATAGCAGCAGCCATCCCGACACCCCCAGCAGGTGCAATTTCAAAGAAATTCAAATACAGTTCAAGTAAAGTACACTATTAAGAACAGGTTTTCTAGTTATCTTAGAATGTCCCACCAATACAGATGCCAGATTACAGTGAAACCACGAGGAGGCAACAGGCTCCAGCTGTTTCAGAGTCAGAACCCGGGCACCGAACGCCCCTCGGGACCAACACAGCCCCCCTGGCCCTGGGGAAGGGGGAAGTGTCTTGCTTACTTTATTGGAGGAACTTCATCTATCCTGTTTCCCAGCTGTGATTCGTGGGACTTGCTCCTCGTGAGGGCTGGGAAGCTGGGGAGCAGCTGGAAAACCTTGCGGCAGGGGGGAGGAGGAGTCCGGGGGGGCTTCAGCTTGTGCCGCCGCTTGGCTTGAGGAGTGGAAGGGGGAGTGATGGTGATGCTGTGAGGAGTCCGTGGGGTTAACCTGCCGCTGTGTGCGGGGAACGCAAAAGGGTCCAGGAGGTTTTCTGCATAGACAGAAGGTCCGTGACTGGAGGCAGGAGAGTCTGCGGCTGGGGCCGTGGGCGTGGAGCCGGAGCGCGGCTGGGGGCTGCTGCCCCTGGGGGCGGGCACGGCAGCGGGGGGCCCCGGGGACACCGAGGCACAGGGCGGGTCTGTCGCGGTGGTCCAGCTGTTCTCTCGCCGAGCCTCAGCAAGATTCACCAGCACGTCGTCTTTTAACTCCCCTCCTGTTCACCAACAAAAAAGAAAGAGAAAAGCCAAGGTATATACCCGTACCACATCATGCTGCTTTAGGCTCTAGGGTGTTTATTTTCCCGGCGTTGCCCCTGGCCAAGGTATAAGCCTTATTTCTCCTGCCCTGACACCCGTCAGCTAAAGTAACCTTAAAAACGAGGACGGCAGTAACCACCCTCCTTTCCCATCTGTAGCTATGGTACCTCCAAAGCTAAAATCAGGTCCTGCGTTCTAAGATGGGCTTAACCTGATACTGGTTACAGAATATGCCCAAAGAAATTCTCGAGAGGTTTCTGCAGATCGTTTCACGGGGCAGGGTGGCGGACGGGGCTCGTTGCCGGCAGGCGGGACAGCCCGTACCTGGGTCGGTCGCCTTGCGCAGGCAGCTCAGCGCCCCGTTCAGCCGGGAGCACTCCTCGTCTCGGGCTCCGCATCGCTTCAGCGTTTCCTTCACCTTGGACTCATTCATTTCCAGTAAGGCATCTAAGGTTAGCTCCTCTGGTATTCTCTGCACAAAAACAGGATGATGCATCATTTTTAATACACAGATATAAATAAGAGTGTCACCTGGTGTACTGTAAATAGCGGCTCCGTCTCAGCGCCTGCTCTGACTCATGATTTACTCACTTTGGCCACGTCTCTCCGGGATCGCGGGGTCGGTAGCGACCCTGCGAGGGACCAGCCTTGTGCCCCATGTGTCTGTGTCACTGGGGTGTTCCACGGGATTTCGGTCGGGGTTGGAGGTGATTGAAATACTCTTCTCCCCTTGTGGAAATTTTTCACTTGATATTTTTGAAAAGTTACTAACAAAGGCTTAACTTTTTCACTAAAAATGGCAGTCAGAAACAAACCAGGCCTAAAATCTGAAAAAATGTCAGATAAAGATGTTTGGCTTTTCAGTAGGGAAATGAAAAGTAAAAACAGCAAGGAAAATTACTTATTTTGTTAAGCAAAACTAAATGTTTTGACAAGGAGATAGTGACCTCCTCCTCAAGCAATTTTCCCTTCATTAGGGAACCAGCCTTAACCATATCATGCTTGGAAAGATATTTGTGCAGAGCTCCTTGGATGTCTTAATACACCAAAGCCCCAGGTGACAAGGTTCAGATCAGGCACAAGAGATACAAGCGTGAAATGATCTGGTACTTCCTGGCACAGAACGGAGCGGGGTCGCCCCTCTCCTCCCCCATCCAAACGTTCCAGCGTCAGTCTGCAGCAATTGTGGTTAATAAACAAAACCAGGATATTTAGCCCAGATACCCAGGAATTTCCCTGAAAGTTTTGCCTAAACAAACCTCAGTGCTGCCTTGCTCTCACAATGAGCTCACAAATTGCACAATACGTGGCCTCTTTCCTGAAGTTTCAGCTCCTGGAATCATGCTGTATAAAAGGGTTTCAACTGCTATTTGAAGGGGAAACTCAAAAGTGTGTCTCACTGTTTGGAAACAAAAAGCTTGAAAGCCTCTAGAATCTTAAACCCCACTTGTGACTATCAATCAAATCTGAATGTTGCTGAATGTCCTTTAACCATCACATCTTCCTTAATCCACTCGTGCCTTTGAGATGCGATGTGGGACTTCTGACTGTGACAGCCAGAAACAGCCCCAGCCTGGGGGGCTGTGGGTGGTGACACAAAGAGCAAGCACGAGTTCCAACTTTTAGAAACTTGCATGCAGCAAAGAAAAAGAATCAATTAAGAAAGGGCAGAAGTCTAAGAAATGCATCCTGCATCTTGTCACATGCCCTGAACCGGATGAAACACAAACCACAGCTGACTCAAGGACAGGCCAAGAATTTAAATGATCAGCAAACACAAAGCAGGTCCATAACAGAGCCAAGTTCAATGAAGTTTGGGTGAATTTTCTTGTTCTGCTATAATTAATATCAGCAGAATAACAAAACCACAGCTACCCCACCCGACACTGGGTATTATTTTTCATTTTTCTGCACACCTGCACCACCAAGATGCGGGAGTAAGACTGCCCCAAAAGCTTGTTCTTGAATGATTCCACATGGATAAAATGCAGGAAGCACAAAGGTTCCAGTGGAAACGCAGTGTAAAATCTGCTCTCCTGGGACTCCTAACCTGATACTACACTCCAAAGGACAAAAAACCCCAGGGGTTCAGTTCATCTGAGCTGAAACTGGAATGGATTTCCACAACTGAAGTGTTCCAGCACAAGGCCAGGACAGGTTTGCTCCCACAGAACCCCAGCCCAGCTGGGCTGGTACACCGAGTATCGCCCGAGTTACACCAAGTCTGACTCCCAGTCATTCCCAGCACCCCCTGAATTCCTCCCCGCTCGCAGATGGGCAGCTCACAGAAGCAGCTCACAGAAGCATCTTTGTTCAGCGGTATCACAAGGGTGGCTCTGCCACCGGGACATCAGCCTCGCGGTGACACAACAGCTCTAAAAGGGACAGTGACCGGGGGGAAACAGCCGTGGGGCGAGTGACAGTGTAGGATGGAAGCGAGGTTCCTACCGTGTGCTCTGGAGCGTGGAAGGGGATGCTTCCCCACGAAGCACAAGGGAAAGCCAATGTCTCCTATAAAAACGCCTAGCCCATTTCACACTTTACACAGCCTTAGAGCACGGGGAATTACCGCGATGTCACTCTTGAACTACCCTGAAACGTTTCCTGCCCCCAACCCAGCTGACGTAGCCCCTGTTTTAAGCAGCAGCGTCATTCCAGATCCCAGTAGAAGCCACCAAGTCACGTTACCTGGTATCACCTCGCTTCCCCATCCTTTGCACCACGCAAACGTAACCAGTAACTTATTAGAGCTATTAGTAAGTCAATCAGTAAAGTGGCAGAGACCCAGATCTCCTCGGGAAGGCGCAGCTTTTCCACCCAGCCAGTTCCGCAGCGCTGGCGCTAACAGGCCGGCGCGGGCAGCCGAAAGCACAGCTGGGGACCTGGTGTCTCCGTGGAGCGATCCCGGCGGACAAGACCCGCTGACCCGCGGTGCTAACGCTCAGGGCAGCGAGCGGCACGGGGCGTCCAGGCTTGGCAGCAAACAACATTTGGGCTCCAGAAGTGCCGGTGAGCCACAGCGCTTCATGAAAGCAGGTGCGGCATCAGGTACCGAAAAAGGTTCTCCCTGCTCAGTTGAGAGATCACAGGAAAGTCAATAAAACAATCCCAATAAAATAGTTTTTAAACTCCCTAACACAGAGACTAGATAAAAAAGGAGATGAGTGTGGCCGGCCAGCCGGTGCCATCTCAAGCAGCCAGGATGCAGTCGGGTTCTCTTCTGTCCGTCCTCCTTTCCAAGGAGGGCAGGGGACAGCGGGTACCTGGGGCAGGTGACACCGCACCTTCCGCAAGAGCCTTGAACCTGCTCCATTAGTCCTCAGTCGAGTAAGAAAAGAGCTATTAGGCATTTGGACTGAAAAAACTTGGTCTATGCACTGAGCGTGTGCTTCACGTTCTATCGGTAAGGCAGAACTCTTTGAACTTACCCCAAATGAGCTCTCCTGGCTGTGCCAGTGCAGCCGAGGCTCAGCTCCCGACAGCGGCCCGGGCCTGCGCCTCAGCTCCAATCCACTCTTTTGCTCAATAGTTTAATTTTAGAAAGACAGAACAGCAAGTTGTAGGAAAGTATAAGTACAGAAAAGGAGATTATGTTTAAACAATCCCAGTGACCTTGAGCTGGGAGAGCTCAGACTTTCTGAACCTGCTGCCAGCCCCCATGACACACGACAAAAGAAATAAGCCTTAGAAGGGGGGTACGGAGGGGAAGTAAGAGGCTTTCTTTAAACAGCCACTCATGTGCTACACATATGTGCTGGCTTAATATAAAACTGGTCAACCTGATCCCTGCGAGATTGGCCTGATGTGGTTTATCTGTGTGTTAGCCCCTGCCAACGTGACAGTGATGAGGGTCACTGGTTCACGGCGGCTCTTACAGCGGGTTCCGCTGCTGCCGCTCGGCACGGCCCCTGCTCAGCGCCCGGCCCGGCGGGGGCTCCGGGCCAGCGCCTCCGCGGCCCCAGCGCTGAGGGGGCGGAAGGTCCAACAGACCCTTCTTTACCTGCCTCTTCGTGGGTGCTGTGGCCTAAAAACGACACAGCTTTTTAAAAAGTGCATCTTAAAAAAAATGCAGCCTAAAGGCTTGCATTAGGGCCAAGCTAAGAACCATCTCCCTGGGCACACCTTGCCTCGACTGCAGAAGGATATTCAGATACAATTCTAATAATAAAGTCAGATTAAAAAAAGAGCAGGAGAAAGAACGTGCCTTCAATCTTTCAGTACCTCAAAACTGCCACCAAAAGTCAAAAGCCTTACTGACCACACATTGCTCAACAGAAGTGATGCTAAAAAGCCCAAACCAGAAGTTATTCCTCTCTATTACAGATAAGAGGACTTTTCTACAAAGCCTTCCTGCTTATCAGCCATCCAGACTCTGCACTTCATGGGACATGTTTGAAAGAGAGAAGAGTAAACCACAGTGCATCCAAGAAGCCATCCAAAGGTTAGTCTCAATTAGTCAGGGTGAAGAGTTCACAATAATGTAAAAAGGTCTTTAATCTTGTCTGGTGTCCAACTTAAATCCCTGAAACATGACAAAAATGCTGGTATCTAACACAGTGGATGGGTTATTTTTGGTAAAGATTTCTCCCTGCAGATAAGCCTATGGAGCTAATGCTGCCGCCCTCTGCAAAATCAGCCTGACCTGCTCCTCAGCCCAGCGGGCACGGCCACTCTTCCCACAGCCCGGCACTTGTCAAGGCCCCAAATGCCTCCTCTTAAATCAACACATTCCCTCCCCAACCATCCTCCCGCAAAGCTGCAGATGCGAGAAAGCCCATTACATAAGGTGCTTAAATTCCCGCTGATAGCTCTAAGCAAAGCGCGTAAGGATGCTCTTAAGAACATCTTGTGCCTGCTAGTTGTTATTTTGCTCTGGTTTTCTGGCATCCAGTGAAGAACGTACTGAAAAATTGTCGTACGGTTAAATTTCTGGAGATTTTATGGGCATTCTGGAAAGCCTCTCACATGAAATGCCTCGCTTGCATTAAGCTGTGAGCACACGCAGTCTGTGGTTTCACACCTCAGCCGCCGTCCCTGTGTCCTGCAGGCCGGCAGGAGCGGGCACGGCGTTCGCTGCGGATCCCCGCGCAGGACGAGCCCCGTGCTGAGCTCGTGCCGTGACCCGCTCAGCAAACGCAGCTGCCAGGGGCACCTGGACCCCGGCACAGACAGGGAATATTTTCCAGGAGCTGTTGACTCTGGGGAGGGGCCTTCAGCTGGAACACAGCGATGGAGTTTAGGTCCAGGAAGCCTGCGGGACAGAGTTAATTTGCATACACACAATTAGCACATGTTCAGGATCTCTGCTATCTAGCAGTCCAGTCAGAGCCATGGAGATCCCCAGCAAAGGGCCAAAGTCCTCCGGGTCTGTTCCTGAAGATACGCTGACAGAAAAGATGAGGGGATACAGCTGCGGAAAGCCGATAGGCGTGGGCAGGTCTGCCTCTGCTGTGCCCCCAGCCAAAGTAAGGATGCACACACGTAAACCCGCACTCCTCCACCAGCAGGATCTGCTGCCAGCTGGATCCCCGTCCACGCGGTACAACCATCTGCCACGGGCTCGCAGGATCGACCCAACGCCAACGCCTCACCCTTTACAGATCTGCACAGACAGTCCCTCCTGCAGGCACAAGCCTCTCCTGCTCTGCTCCCCGTGTGCCCCGTGCTCCACCGCTTACAAGAAAGCAGGTCTTTGGCATAAATGCTAAATGGGGAACGAGGCAAGTTTCACAACCAAACAGGAGGTATTAAAACATATATATATATACACACATGAGGAGTCAGATACCTTCCTCAAATGGAACAGGTGTAAAGCAGACCCAGCCCCAGTCCTGCGTCACCTGCTCCCGCGGTCTCCGTGCTGGCAAAGCTCTGCCTGCAGCAGCAGCGCTGGGCAGCAGCCGATGGGCTCTAAAAACAGCTTTCCAGGCGTGATTGACTGGGGCCCCTGCTTCACGGGGAGCAGGGCTGGTTCAGACATGTTTCAGAAGATGATGACTATGTTCTTAAGTTACTTTTTAAGATGGTGACAAGTTATATGTGGGAACAAATATAATTATGTTTCTGGGAAGAACAACAGTAAAGGCAGAGAGGAATTTTTCCTGTGCTAAAGAAGATAAGCCAACAGAGATTTCAATCCATTTTTTCTGGTAGACATGACTCAAGTCCAGAACCCAGTAAGTATCAAGAGCCTTCTCCCACCAGCCCAAGAGCGGGGACAGTGCTCTGTTCACAGCACCTGTCCCTCCTTCTCCCCTCAGTTCCTGACTCCAGCTCTCAAGGCGGGCAGGACAATCCAGATCAGTGTATTTTTCTAGGTCCATGTTCAGAGCAACTTTTACCCACTGGAGACCACTACAGAGCTGAAATATATCTTGTGTCTCTATGGTTCCTTGTCCTACCTGTTGTAGGTCTCAGTTCAGGTATCTCTTTTCCTAGTTTCAGCCCACGATACTTAATCATTTATGCGTCATTTACAGTGTTAAACTACATGTACACAGTGCTAATCAATCTCTAGGATTCTGTGCCAGAAACAAGGACTCCAGCATTTCCTAGAAAAACACTTAAAAAGAAAGTTACAGAACAATACTAGCCCAGCTCCAAAGCAGAGCCTGCTCCACACTGGCCACCATTTGCTGTGATAAAAATCTGTCTGGCAACTGATTAGAGGAACAATAACAAAGAAACAGAAATAGCACAAGTTGGGGTGCGGGTTCAAACTTTCCTTACCCCTCAGAATTGTGTGTTACAGAGAGCAAACAGGATCCCAAACGCGAAGCTCAGGTTCAGCACCTACCTCCAGCTCCGCGAGGTCCACGCACAACAGCCCTTTCACGCTGCGCAGCACGACCGGCTGACTCTTATCGATGTTCACGGGAGCTTTAGCTGCTGCCCAATGCCATAAACAGTGCATTGTTATTACTATAATCTCTTCCAGAACTAAAGGATCTTACAAGCAGTCATTACTCTTGTTTTAAATATAGGTTTTCAAAGAAAGAAAGGATCCTGACAAGAAGACAGCAATTATAACAGGAAGAGCTTTCAAGCTTCACAATGTCTAGAGCAAGTCACTGAGTAAAAATAGCGTTCACTCTGGACTAGAGGAGTCAGCAGATATTTTAAATGAGAGCCGGTGCTCTATTTCTGACAGGAGAGCCTGGGAGCTTCTGTGCTTCCCTGCATGGCAGCTTTATTTGGGAGAGGGCTGGGGGGAGAGGGGAGGGGAAGAGAGAGAGAGAAAAAGAGCATTGTTCCTCTAACCCAGCTAAAAAACTGCTTGCAATTAGGCTGTTTTTCAAAGGTGTTATGTCACAGATTAGCAGAGTCTTGCAGTGCTCCCTCCAGCAACCCCAGAAATGCCCTGGGGGATCAGAGGGTTTCAAAGCAGCACAGCAGCAGGAGAGCCCTTCACGGGACCCGCTGCTCCCAACACTCCCCAGCTCTTCGCACCTTCTCCAACCGGCCTCAAAGTCCCCAGAAGAGAGGGCTACGTGCCCGCCATGAATACGCCATCACAATATTGCAGGGCTTCTTTTTCTGTGTAGCACTTTTTGGAAGCATTGAGAAGGAACCTCAGTATGGCTATTTCAGGTTTACAGTGAGCTAACAGTGTCTTAGAGATGGAAAGTCATTCCCCGGTTCATGTTGTCCGACAGCCACAGAACCAGCTGTGGGACTCCAGCGTCCCCGTTGTCACTGTCTGACCTACTCAGCCATCCCTTTAAAGGCTCCCGAACCGCCTCTCTCCCAGTCGTGTCACAGGCAGTGTGCACTACAGGAAAACCTTATATATTTCCTAACAACTAACCTATTAAAGCTCCTTCTGTCAGTGATTTCCATTTTGAAAGCATACGGCTGAATTGCGGTTCACATGCTGTATAAGATCTGAGCACCAGCAGGAATGATCCCATGATACCTGTAACATTTCTGAAAGACAACTCGTCACAGAGCACACGTCCCCTGCACTGTGCTGATGGCCGTGCCATGAACGCCATCAGTGGCTGCGTTGCTATTTTCTATGCAATGAAATAACAGGACACGCACACAAAAATATCACTGCAAGAACAGAGCAGTAGGTTTATTAGCCCAGCTATTTCCATTTCCCCAGATTACAGCCTGTTCCAACATGCCTACCGAAAAACAATTTTAATGACCCCGTCCTGTCCAGCTACTATAAATGCTGCAGAAGCTGCCTGCAGCTGCATGAAATAGGTGCAGAACTTTTAAAAAATATCCATACATTCAGAATCACAGAGAAATTTAAATGCTTTGTACACATATTTCTGTCCCAGAGAACAGAAGGAATATAGTTCATTACACTGGTCATTGCTTGGGAGAGGGTAGCAAGAGAGCATGGATGAAATAATCAACTGTCGGAATATGTTCTTACTGCCTCAGACCAAACCCGAACTTGTTCACCCCTGTAGTGACCACGTAAACCCCAGGGCAGCCTCAGCACGGGTGCTCCTGCATCAGCAGGATGTGGCAGATCTGCACCGTCCAGCTCCCTCCACCTCCTCCCTTCCCCCAGTTCTGCAGGCAGCAAAAAGGATTTTAAAAGAGCTACAAAGACATTCTTTTAGGCTCAGGCAATTCCAGTAACCTTAGAAACCAACAATAGTTGTGAGCCCAGCAGTTTGGCCGCAGCAACCGGCTGCTTTTCTGTTCCCACTGTCACTGCTGCACCTTTAGCTGCGCCACCCAAAACCTGCTGGGCTGGACGGTAATATCCAGCATCGCGTTCACAATAAATAGTAGTAAATAAAAGGAACAACTTGGTCCTCATTTCACCCGAATCTGCTCAGTTGCATCAGGACCAAGCTGGCATTACTTCCATGAAAATCTGCTGAATTTTTCACTTGGGCGGATTCCTGCTGAAGTCAAAGAAACTTTTTGCTTGTGTAAGGATCAAAGGAAACTGTATGAGAACACTGTAATCAGGCCTGCAGAGCCAAAAAGGGGAAAAAGAATGGAAAAAGCCTTTTCTGCTTTGTGTAGCCATCAGTGGACTGAGCTCTACTTACATTGCCATTAACGCCACACCGAATGGAACTGTCTCCCATAGAGAAGAGCACAGGGAAGCCACGCACAGTCCAGACCAAGGGAACAGCCTCCTGTCAGTGCCCTGCGGGCCCAGAGTTCCCAGTAGCCACCTGAACATGGCTGGGATTTCAGGCTCCTCTTCCAAAAACAAAAAAACACAAAAAAACCCCAACCAACCAAGAAAAAATTGTCAGAGAGAAGAGCTGGGGGCCATGGCTTATCTGGTCATTTTTATCCCAGCACAAGTGTCAGATTATTCTGTGCAGTAAAGAGGCTTGCAGTGATCTGCGTGTAAAGAATTAAACTGCAAAGATCAGAAGGAGCTGTGGTCTGCAAGTGTGAACAGCTGACACCGACCACCACAGCCCACCACAGCAGAGTTATTCATTCCATTCTTTGACACTGATGCAATGCGCTTTGGGATCGGTTTGAACCAGAGACGTCACTCGTGGGGGAAGGAGGAGGGTGTGTATAAAATGAAAAAACCTGCCGTGTTTCTAAGCAAAGACTCCCATCCAGTCAAAATCCAGATCAAAGTCCACCTGCCCATCACTGGCTGCAGGCTGCTTGGTCTTGTAGCCTGAGTGCTGTGTGAGGCTACGCAGCCGCAAGTCTGGGACAAACTCATAAACTCTGACCCCTTTTGCTAGTCTAAGTTTAGATGGACACAGTGCTATTGGCTATTTTTGGATCTTCCCTAATTTATAATTGTGGCGTGTATGCTTTTAGAAGTAAGAAAACTCTAGGCTGTAGCAACTCAACATTTCTGTCCATTTATTGGATATGTCAGTGCACAAAATTGTAACTTTTGGTCTTTTTTTGGCCAGCACTGGACACAGACTATAGTATGGCACGGTATTATTATTATCTAAAAGTAAGTGCTGAAGTTACGGTGTCGGGCAGGGGCTGTGTGGAGCGTTGTCCTCCCCTTACCTGCACAACTTCTTTCCTCACATTGACGATGTCCAGCCAGTCATGGAATCTCGGGTAGCTGTTGAGCTCTGCGGTCCTGTCGTTCAGGGGCACGCTCAGCTTGCACTGCCGCTGTCTGTGGATGTAGTCGATCAGCTTCACCTGGGGGGATCCACAAAGGACACCGTTAAGTTCCACGGGATCTGTTGTCATCTTCCTGGGCAATGTTTCTACAGAACCCAGCCCAAGGGGATGCTGCTCTGAGTGGGGTCTTTCGTGATATAAAAACGACACGCTGTTCCAGGCACTCAGGGAAACCCAGAGCGGGAAGCGGTTCCCCCACGCCAAGCACCTTCATTCCTCAGCATGTCAGCAGCAGACAGGACCCTGCAGGCCCTTCCCTGCAGGGCTCTGCTCCAAACTCAGACCAACTAAAGTTCTGTGCAGAGGCCGGTGATCATGGCAAAATACAAAAGGGCGTCCAAACCATTTGAGACAACAAATTACATTTAAAGGCACTGCACATGTACACGCAGCCTCATTCTGGATGCTGTGGGTATCGCTAGGCTAACCCACAGGACTCTCGGCCCTCTCATCCATTGCTCCTGTATGGTTATTATATTCTCTTAGAATATAGAACATCAGAGAGGCAGGAACAGCCAAAGTACCCAAAGACTCTGAGGCCTGTTATCCGATGGGCCTTTCTATTAGAAAAATCAACATTAAAACCAATCATCTTAAAAGAACAAAAATTCAGGCGGTTGGACTAGATGATCTTTGTACATCTTCTATTCTAAAGTTTTATTCCAAAGCTTTTATCACCAGACCATCTCATGCCGATGCACGCAGAAACCTTCACTTCAGACAAGAAAAATAAAACAACAAGAAAGAATACTATTTGTGCTGAGGGTTTTGTTTTATGAGCAATCTGACTCCTCGCAACTATCAGGTACAATAACAAGTTCGTCTCTGCCCACATACTTCTCAATTCAGACAGCAGGGCCATGGAGTTTGAGATTTATTGAAAAGTGGGTTAATACAAACAAAAGCGATTCAAACTCTTCATGCAACGAATACAGAAATAGGAAGTGGTGCTGCTCTTAGGAGAGGCGGTTGTTCAATAACAGGACTGCCGTGTCCTAGAAGGCTCAGCCTCCCTGTGCATTCACACTCTGACCACCCGGCTGACACCAGAGGAACCTTTTAACCATAACTTCCTAAAAGGCTTTGGAGTGCCAGACCTGAATGAAATTACTTTGGAAATCCCATCAATTGTTCTCAGTCTCAGTACCTCTTTTTATGAAAAGGGGATGGCAGAACTTCCTTCTTTCCACCCTTTGCCTGTTCCTCTGGTCAGCCCAAGCTGCAGAGCAGGGCGGGTTCTGCCGGAGCCGGCGATGGGCTCTGCAGAGCCCTGGGTGCCACCGCAGCCACGCTGCCCTCCGCCCTCTGCGCCGCTGCAGCCGGGTCAGCTCGCAGCGCCATCCACCAGCGGGACTGCGACTCCAAACGCCGCTCAGCTCGTTCTGCACCCGCGCTCCTCACCTCGGGGTGGCCAAGCTCCCCAGGAAAGCAGCAGGATTGTTTGCACAGCAATTGAAAGCGGTCCGGGCAGCCGGGACAGGCCTACGGGGAAAAGGGGCAGCTCGGCTCAGCCTGATTGTCGTCCGTTGTTTTAGTGTAGGACCTCCCATCAGGCCAGATTTATTTTCCTGGAAGAAGGAGGAGATACCAGCACACTCTGTAAAGCCAGGGCTCCACGCTCAGTTATATGTAGCACTAATTAGATGCAAATGCCTTAAAAGTAGCACATGACCCAGTATTAAAGCAGTGAGCTGCAGGCACTGACAGTGGCAAGAAAAAGTGTGGGAATCTGTTCTGAAAACCACGGTGGAAGGCAAGGTGGACTTAGCGTCTATTTATAAACTAAAAATCACAAGCAAAAGAAATTATACCAAAAATGTACGGCCCCACGTGATCCTGTTACAACGTGCAGTGTCACAAGGACAGCACGCTGTTCCTGGGGTACAGTCACTGCTCTCGTGTTCCCCACAGAACTCACGTTTCAACGTACCAGCAAAGCACCGCGCTCGGTGGGACCGAGGGGACCTTGGCTCGGGGAGCGACTCCGCTCCAGCTCTGAGCCTGAGTAACCGAACCACCTGTGTCCAGCCTGCCCACGGCTCTGCCTGCTTGGCTGCACACGCTCCCTGGAGCGCCCGCTGTCTTCAACTATTTTTGTACTGCTTAAAAAAACACGGGTTCAAATATTTTCACTCGACAAGCCCCATCCATAGCATAAACTCCTAAAAGGATACTGCTGGAAGGTACTCTCTGCAGCACCGATTTCAGCGTCAAATCTTTGTTCTTCATCGGGATATAACAAAAATGTAACTCTCAAAAACGGAAAAGCGGTCTGACAGCACAGATCTGAGTATCTTAGATTACCCAGTCTGGTTTTCCCATGATAACTCCTTCACATTGATTCTTCAAGTTCAAATTTGTTTTCCCCTAGTCCTATAAATAGTATATTTGCATTCTCTTCCCACCCTACATGCACCACGCTTCTCCCCTAGGATGAATTTCATTTTGTTATTTCCTGCCCAGTCTTCTAACTAAACTACATGGTTTGGCTTTAATAGCTGAGCTGTTGCAAAATCCTTTTCTGAGAATATAATAAAACTTCTGGGTTCAGTGACGCACATAAAAACCCACAAACAACATGCAGGTCTCCAACCACAAACTAGACGGAGAGATAAAGCCAACAGCAACCTATTCAGTGCCTGCTTGCCAAACGGCACATCCGACTCATGCAAATGGCGAAGCCGCGGCAGACACAGCGCTGCTCAACTCCTGGAACCCACCGAGACGGGAAAGAACAAGAGCAGGGATGGGACCGGGGCAGCACGGCCAGGACACCCGCACCGGACACCCGCACCGGACACCCGCACCGGACCACCTGCACCGGACCACCTGCACCGGACACCCGCACCGGACCACCTGCACCGGACCACCTGCACAGGACATCCACACCAGACACCCTCACCGGACACCCACACGGGACCACCCGCACAGGACACCCGCACAGGACACCCGCACACCACCTGCTCTGGGAACCGCACACCCAGCAAGGTAGGCCCCTGGATGCGCATTCATCTCCTCCTTACAGCACTTTTTAAATGAATATCCCTTTGCAGCATATGTGAGAATCAGTTTAGGAAAAAACTGTCCAGCTTGTACTTTTTTATTTATTTATACGAAGTAAACAGCATATCTCTTGAGATACAAGTCCTTCCCTATCCACGACCTCCAGCCAGCAGCTGGGAGTTCAAACGACTGTGAACAGAAACCAAACGCGCACAGTTCTCCAGCTGCACGTCGGCAGATGCGGCACAAGAAAGCAACGGCATCTGTGGAACCAGCTCATGGACATCAGGGTGCAAAATTCAGGAGTCCTTGGCAAGCAAGGAGACGTTACAAGCATGATTTGGAAGAATTCAGTACCCAAACTGCAGCCCAAATATTTCTGACCTCTGGTTAATTTATCAGAAATCACATTCTAACTTGTCAGAGAATGTTGTTAGTTATGGTCCCTAACCAAAGAAATTAAATTTCATGCATTTGGGGGTAAACTGTCTCTCAGCTTCTTGTCAATTATGTTTTATTCATGTTTAGAAAAGTGGCTTCTCACTCCAGAAGTCATTAACAGGCAAGCACCTTAAACCTATTGCAGTTTTTGCACTTGGCCAAAGCCCAATCAGTCAGAACTTAGTGCAACTGATCCAAATAAACTGATCCTTCCGAATATCAACAGTTTGAGACCAAGTTTGATTCAGCCCTACATTTCATAACCAAATGCCATGTTTTCACATTTTCACAAAACTTACAATGTTCTGCTCACTGATGCCTACAGCTTCTCTTGATGACTTGGAACGTACCCAAGGTTTAGAAGAGGTTTTTTTGCAATACTCAAAACAAACTATTGTCATTATCTAATCAACAAATCAAGTACATGTTCAAAAGTAAATAATATTTCTCCTGTCCCAGGAGATGAAATCTCACAGAGTCTGGCAGCATTTAAAAAGATGATAAATATGAGCTCACACCAATACTTCCAAGCCTACAACCACTTACTGCTTTGCAATTTAACAAGCCGGTGGCCGAACTTGTAAAAGGATCAGATCGATGTACAACCCAGCTCTTAGATGTGGCCAAGAGAAATGCAAATCATCCATCTTCCTTCAGACAGAAATTAATCAGGAAGGAACTGCTCTGTCAACCTCCTGCCCAGCCCAGAGCCGAGGCCGGGACGGCGCGGTGGGCTCCTCCTGCAGCCAGGTTCTGCATTGCCACCTCCTGAACCACGGGACAAACCTCCTGACCTCTGAGTTTGTCTGCAGGGACACTGGGGAAAGTGAGATGAGTCATTTTAAGGCATTCAATGAAAGTGGATTCACTTCACACCTTTAGCTGACTCTTATCTGTTTTCCCCAGTGCCATTATATAGACAAACCCTAAGCCAGACCAAGAAAAAGCCTTAAGCAACCTGAGCACTGAAGAGAACATAAAAAGTTCAGAATCTGACTTGTCAAATCTGCCTCTGAAGTCATGCTCTGCAACCATGTGAGAAACCGATAGAGATCTCAACAACCGCTCAGACACCAGCAGCAATGAGTGTACTTCAGGACACTTTCTTCAAAGTCATCTGAGCTAAAAAAGAAGAAAAAAGATGCAACTGAATTGATCGATGCAAAGGAAAGAAGAAAGGTGCAAGTGAGTTGATCCATGCAAAGGAAAGAAGTAGTGTTGCATTTTTATAGCAAGCTATTCTGTGTGTGAGGCTGCTCGCTCTGAGGGATGGGAGCTGAGAGCTGGGGAAGAGCCCGTGACCTGAAGGCGCTCAGCAGGGCCCCGAAATACAAAGAGCCAAAGAAATGCAGCAGGACAAAGTGCCCAGCCAGAGGAGACAAGAGTAAGGCCAAAGAATCATCACGCAGAAACAGTGCTGAGGTTTTCCTGGCCTGTCCTGCACAGAGCCAGGGGCAGCCGGATGAAGGATCACAAGACACAGCTCCTGTCTCGGCTCTGCCGGGATCTGCGGACACAGGACACGGCGCTGCACGCGTGCCGCGAGGCTCGCTGCCCCTCAGCCGTCCCGAGCAGTTCTGAGCCCAGGAACAGCCTGCAGCACCCTCCACCAACAACAGACACGCTGTCTGTGCTCCTGTACCACACGACCCTGCGCTGAGCTGCTCCTTCTCTGAACTCAGCTCAACAGCTGACCCACTGGACGCCCCGGCTGGCTGCACTGGTACCATCTGACCACAGCATCACTGGCAGCAGCTGAAGTCTCACGAAATCCTCATTCCCCTCTGTGTACAGAGCACTAGCTTGTCGCACTATAGGTATAAAGATGTCTTATAACGATGTGGACACTTCCCTTTCCAGTACACGGAAAATTAAACCAATGCCTGGTTTCGCCTGGTTTAAAACCAAATCTGCATGGTGAAATGGAGAGAGTGGGTCTGTACCCTTTTAACACGACATATGTTCATTTCACAGTGAAAACTCATCCAAACCTGTTCATGGAACGTTTTGTTCGACCACATAGAAAACCATCCTTCCCATCTGTGCTTTCATTAGGAACACTCAGATGGTGAAGGATTCAGCTGGAGTCTTATAATCTCACAAACTTCAGAGCTACCTTGAATCCAGCATGGAATTCAAACAACTCTTCTCAAGGCAAGCACAAGAGCAGCACAGGAGCAAAATGCACAATGCAAAATAAGACAAAAAGATGCAAAAAACATTTCATGGAATTATTTGTATCCTAAAAAATGAGGTCACTCAATTTCTCACCCATATGGTTTTGCCCTCAGAAACAACAGAGCTGAATCCACCAAAGGATGATATTTCAACATGTATCTTCTGCAGCCACATACGAGCAAGGCCAAACTAGCAGATTAAACATTACAAAGAAATATCTGGAAGCAGATTAATTCGTTTGAGGTGGTATCTGAGAACAGGAGCCCACATACATGTCGGACACTGACTTGCGATGTGTGGAATTCACATTGACTCTGGCCCAGCTGACTGGTTGAGTGAGCAGCACTCTGGCTGGAACGCCAGGCCTGGCTTCTAGCGCTGGCTCTGCCCAAACACGGCCAGAGCGCTCCCTGCCTCGGCTGTTTCCTACCCTGCTCTGCTTTGGTTATACAAGTGCAATCAAAGGCTCTGGGTACGTAGGCTGGGCCACAGGCACGGTCCCCTTTGAAAATGACAGCTTGAAAAATGGTGCCACTGCTTTGAATGCCATAAAAAAGAGGAAGAAAGATTAAAAATAATTTGCACAGAGTCAAGGAGCGGTTCTAAAAACAGGTCACAAAAGACCTTTCAGTCCTCTGATCTAACCACCAGATCATGACAGCAATGACCGTGATGGAGCTTCTGAAAAGCAGAGGAAATCAGCACGATGACAAGGATGGGAACAAGCACTCAGTGCCAGCTGCCACCACAGCACGGTGAGGCAGCTGTGCCAGCTGCCATCGGCAGAGGGTCAGTGCACCGAGTTCCCATGCCAGCCTCACCTGCAGCGGGCTCTGCACAGACACGGCTGCCAGCCTGCTGCTGCTGCTGCTGCACAGACACGCTGCTGCTGCTGCTGCTGCACAGACCTGCACAGACACGCTGCTGCTGCTGCTGCTGCACAGACCTGCACAGACACGCTGCTGCTGCTGCTGCTGCACAGACCTGCACAGACACGCTGCTGCTGCTGCACAGACCTGCACAGACACGCTGCTGCTGCTGCACAGACACGGCCGCCAGCCCACTGCTCCTGCAGGGCCTGGGTCTGGGCTGACTCATGGACTTTTGGGTTTGCTTATAAAGAAAAGGAAATAGTTTCTCAATGCATTGCTAAACAAACTGCAGAACAGGACCCTGCACAAGCCAGCAGAAAATTCTAGAGACAAGATATCCTCTGGGGGAAAAAAGCCTTAATAGAAATTAGTAAATAAAAGCACAGAGAGGCTGAGGGATAAGGCGAGATGGAACACCAGATGGATGGATTTTCCTTTGAACCTTCAGTCATGCCTGAGGATGACACAATAGCCACTGCCCAAACACTACAGTATGTTATTTCTGCTTTGTCAGATGATGCAGATAGCATCATTTCTGGGTCACTTGGAGGTCACATACCACCCTTTTTCCCTCCCCTCCTTTCTTTTTCATGATCCCAGCGACTAAGACCTGTAAACAGTCAGTTGAGGCCTCCCCAGCTAAGCGTAGGAATGGGAGGATGAAACTGCACACTCAAGTGGTTCCCTGAGCCTGACAACATGATTCTCTTCAAGGATTTCATCCCAGGGAGGCATCCGAGCCTAATGCAGCTGCAGGAACAGTCCTCTGCTTAAATATCAGAGATTTCGCACCCACTGCACACCAAAAATGAAAGCCCTCCCCCTTCCTTTCTAACCTGAGGACATGCAACTGCCAACAGAATGAGTGAGAGCTGTGCCAGCTGAGAACTGCACTCGCCATGTGCTGAGCACAACCCTGCTGCTGCCACATCCCATCTCCAGCCCAGCCTCCTCCCCGGCACCCAGCTCGCTTCTTGAGCTCTGCCACGCTTCATTAGGCTTCACTCCATCTCCATATGGAGCACAGGAACACCGATACTTTCTTCTGAAGGATATCATTACTCCAAACTGGCCTACAGACCTGTAAGGTTTCCCGTCCACTCACGACATTAGTGCATGTGCCATTTAGCAGGCTTACGGATTTAGTCTGCTATGAAGAGCTCTTCTGTCAGAGCGCAGCACACCTCCTGTTCTCACTCATTCAATTTGTTCCACGGGGTCCCCAGATCCTGTATCTGTTCACATGCGGCCAAATCTTAACCAGCTCACACTGAGTGACCATGTAGAAGAGCATCACCGCCAGTGTGGAACCTGGTCCTCAACAGCTACAGCTTCACAAAGCCTAGTTCAACAGCCTTGGCCCTCAACCAAGGTCTTTACCAAGAAGTTAACAAGTATCTGTCAGAAATGGAGTAGGCGGAGCTACTCATGCCTTTGCCAAGACAGCAAAAAGGATCTCCTGAGATCCCTTCCAGGGATTCTACACTGGCTGAGACACTGACCTGCATCGTAATGGCGCTGAAAGAAATCGGGAAGGCCTCAAGAAATCAGAGACTTCCATCTCCCTGCCCGGAGCAAAGATCAGCCCTGAATAAACCTTTCTTGAGAGTTAGGAAAGCCTGGGCTCAGCTCCCGCCTCTCCCTCCTCCGTCTTGCTCCCAAGCACAGCGCTGCAGGCCAGACGCCCCGCGGGCTCCAGCAGCCGGGCAGGAGCTTACACACCGTGACGGTTCCGCATCTTGTAGGCTTCAAGGCTCAGTCGCTAGTTTGTCAGAGCACACACCGTGCTACCCTGCTTGAGAGAGCTGGGGAAACGGGAGGAGTTCATGAGGTGTTCAGATCCTAATACAACACAGGCTTCTCAAAGTACTGCAGGTAAACAATTACCTGTCCAGTTATACAGAGGTGAATGCAGCCCAATCATAACACTAATACTATGCTTCTATAACTATTCAGTGTCGTGCCAAATCCATTGTATCTCTCCTCCCGTAAAGAAAACAACTACCCCACGTCCCCTGCCGGCTTTAGAATGACTGCAGCCAGAAAGCAGCAAGTGACAGAGATTACAAAAGCTTCATAATCTGGAGAGGAAACACCAGGTCATGTTTTGGGGATAAGAGTTGTGTTTCAACTCATGGATCTCTTTGTAAAATTCAAAACTTACAGTGCCCTTAAAGAGAATATCCTCCATCATTTTTATGATTGCACTGATCATTCTCACACATCTGCAAAAGAACCCTCAAGTACATTTGATTGTATGGTGGGGGAGGCGAGAATACGGAAACCAGCAACCTGTGCATGTGTAAACTTGCCGCACAAACAAAGAAGTAGATTACAGCAAAAACGTAAAGCCAGACACTTCCTTCAGCAAGGTCAGGAAGGGAATGACTAATTCTAGGTCCCCGTCATACTCTTGCACTTCCCTTTCCTCCCATCGCAAGCCTCCTCCTGCAGGTACGGAGCAGCCAGCTGTGCGCACGGCCGGGGCAGCACGCTGCCCGCTCCCGGCACCCGGGACAGGCGGAGGAACCGGGGCTTCTGAAGGGTCCAGGGGTTCTGGAGGGTCGGGGGGTCTGAAGGAACCAGCTCCTCTGACGGAGCAGTGCACTGCCCGGGATGCTGGCCCTAAGCCCAGAGGGGTTTTCATATTTCTCTTCCCCTTGCCTTCCCAAGCATCTCCCTTTCATCTCACACATTTCTATTTCTGGAGCCTCAATAAACCAAAATCCATTCAAGAACCTCCTGCCTCTTCCATTCCCTCAGGTGCTGGCTGAGTAATGAGGCAGATTGGCAGCTTGTTCTCTGCAGCAGTTGGACTTGTTAGCAGACCAAGGGAAGGAAACAAAACACAACAAACTCAAATCCTCTGCCTGTTTGACTCGATTATTTGAGCACTTCCAGAGCTGCACGTCCCCTCCTCAGACACACACACTTCCCCGGGCTGCTGCTGGGCTGGCTCTGGGGAAGCGCTTTATGCAGAAGTTTAAGTCTTTGTAGGGGCAAGTTGCAGGTCTCAGAGCTGAAGACATTCTGTCTCCACGCTCTGGGAAATCTTAGCTAAGGAATCTTATTCTGTGAAATGCTCCAAATTATCAGCTTTCCACCCGAAAGGATGGATCTATTTTGGCAAGGCCTGGGGTCGCATTTCTCCGCTCCCAGGCACTGTGTGAGAAAGCTGCCACGGCTCACCGCTCACATTTTGTTCTTCCAAAAATCTCTTTGAGGCTCTGTCTTACTGGCTAACATTTGCCTATAGCAACCACGTGGGGTTTCAGTCATTAGTTCAAGTACAAATGTAAGTGGAGTGGAGGAACTCAAATCCAGATTCCCACCTTACCAAAGAACATTTTTTTCTTTGTGACTCTGAGACTTTCATCTAAACTATGTCGTGCCTACTTAGAAAGTGGAGGAAAATAGAGCTGCTGACCTAGTAACAGTTGTATGAGGAAAAATACAGAGACTGATAAGCAGCAATTGGCCACCCAACAAACAGTACTTGTCCTAAAGTATCTCCTCTGATTATCCACTGGAGACGCAGCCGGGCAGGCGCTGGGCTGGGGGTTTGCGCTCCATCTCTGTCCAGACGGCTGCACCAGAGGAGGGACCGCTGGGCCACAGCCACCAGAAACCAGAGACAACCACGGCTGCTGATGAGAAAATAAAAAGCCATTGTAACAAGCCTGTGTGCTACTGGGTGATGGCAATACTCCCCTCCTAAGGAGCAGGGGAAACACAAAGGGATTCTATGTTGCATTTTTCTGCCTCTGAACTGACAGCTCCGAGTGCTGGATACAAACTCATTCCTTAAGCTTTGAGATCTTTCACTGCAGCCAACCAACTCTTTGTCATCATGCAAAGATCACTTGTGTTTTTTCAGACTCCTTTCGTTTACAGCCCTTCATCTTGATCTTTCCAAAAGGACACAACTAAGTCAGGCATTACTGAAAACACTGACTTCCCTGGGACGCTTTTGAAAACCAACACAGCACCTGCACAAGGCAGAGTCGAAATGGCACTGGTGCTCTACTCCGGCTCCTGCTGGCGCCATACAAACGCTGCAGGGGGCAACTCCTCCTCCTCTCTCCTCCGAGGAACAGGGCCAGGAACACAGAGAAGCCCACGAACGCTGGAGGGACCCAGCAGCGCTGTGACACCTTCTTACCCATCTCAGGCACACAGCACCCACACAGTCTTCCTAGTGGCTGGATCAGATGGTAGTTTGAAAACAGAGCAAATCAGCTCTTTCCAAAGCTCAGCTGTTCTGAGGATCTCCACAGACACAAAACTTGCATCGGCTCAGCCATCGCGTGACGAGTGATTCCCGAAGTACCAGCAGTATCCAGCTTCTAAATCCAAAATGTCTTAAACCAAAAAACTTTCTACCTCCATCCTTTCTCATAGTCTTATTTCTCTTTTGTGTTTTGGCACAGGGAATTTATAAATTCAACTAGATTGTTTACAGTATAAACCTGAAAGTGCTGCCGACTATTATTAGCTTTCCAGCTGCGACCCGATTCAAAAAATACTGACGTTATCTGAAACTAATTTCCCAGATTCACTGATTTCCCAGCTGACGGATTAGGTCCTGTTCGTGTTGTGTGTTGCCCTGGCAGTACAGTTGACATTAGAGCCTCGTGCTCAGGTTAGAAACGGGCATTTGGGAGCTCCGTACAAGCAGCCTGGCTGCCCCAGCTGGTCCTCAGCCTAAGGTTTGGTGTTCTGGAGTGCAGTTCTACAGCCTGCCTGCAAAAATCCCCGCACGCTGGATCTGGTCTCGGCAACCTTGCGGCTGCCAGTCACGTTCTCAGCTGGTAGGAGAAAGGGAGAGGAGTGAGCACAGTCACCCCAAAATAGGAAGCTACAGCATTGCTTACTACCTTGAGGACTCGCCTGCCCTTCCTCCTTTTCCATTACTCAGCAGACGTTCTTAAATCAGTTAGTCAGTTTTTAAATGCACCTGCCAAAACCGTATTTCACAGGACACGCATCCACCCGCGGAACTCAGCAAGGCAGCTCCTGCGTCCGCAGGGACCTTGCTGCGCTGACATCTGTAAGGGCAGCATTCCCAAAAATTCAATTACTGAGTTGCTTTTGAAGTCTGCTGCAGTAAAACAAGGCAAAACTACTGGTGTCGTGGGGTGGTTTTTTTGTTTCTTGCAGTGAAAATGGAGGAGGGAGATGGCTGACAAAACAACACGTTTAAAAAAAATAAATAAAATATGTCAACTGTAGGAAATTGCTTAACTGGAATGTGGCAATTTGCCACATTATCTGAAAGTGTCTTTTAAAACAGCAAAATAACTTTATTTTAACAAGCTGCTGTGGATTACATTTGGGGATTGTCAAAAAGAACAAAATACGCTGCAAGCCGCCCTGTTCAAAATGCTTTGAACCTATAAGGCAAGCTTCCCTATTTCAGATTTTAAGAGGAAAAAAGAAAAACCTTGGTATGTTCTGCCATGCAGTGGGGATCAGAGATTTCCAGTTTGCTCATGGATTGTCTGAGTTTATCTTTTCTCTAGGGCTGGGTATGTCATTAGTAAGTGCAAATCATACAGAGTTTGCTTTCCCAGTCAGCTCCTTCCTTCTCCAAATCCACACGTGTGCACCCCCAGCTCCCATGGACACCCCCCAGCTCATCTCCCCGTCCGTGCTCTCTGCAGCCCCTGGTGTTTCTGCTCACACACGGGCAGTCTCCCCAAACCAGCCCTCACGCAGCACGGTGAGTAAGCACATCTCACAATTAGGCTACAGCAAACGAACACAGATATTCCAGTTCTGCCTGAGGTATCCTGGGCTGAAGAGCTGCTTCCTCTCCCAAACACTCCCGATTTCCGGGTGTACAAGTACTCCCACTCCTGGTGTATTCACTCTGCTGTTTGCAGACAGCTCAAGATCCGTGAGATGTAACACAACCCGAGAAACCTACTTGTATGCAATTAAGAACAAGGGGGAACAGCATTCGGGGTAGCCAATCCCCCAAAACATGGGAGGGACTTTCCTGCAGTGGACTTCAAGTAGAAAATCCTCTCGGAAACCACAGGACCAGGAGTCAGTTGTTGTAATGAGAATGAAGGACTAGCTGAAGTAGTTCAGGTTTAATGTGAGATGTGGGGAGATGGTATGAAGCAGAAGAATGGTGTTGCAGAAAGGGTCTATTTATTGCCTTTTTCCTGGCTTTGCTTTGAAGCTACTGAGGTGAGCTATGTGCGTAAGTGAACTGTTGCACTCGGCCACAGAACTGCTGTTCAGACGCTGGGTTTCTTTGACTGTGTGTTGAATGAGGTTTTGTACTGGGTTAGTTCTCCTTCCTTCCTACTCCACTGCTGTCCTGCAGAGACACGAACAGAAAGAGTGAGGCAACAGGAAGAGCAGGAGCTGGCTCTATGGAGACAGAGCAGGATGTGACCTCTGTTCCCTAAATCAGGCAGAAATGGTCAGATCATGATATCCAGGCTGGTGTCTCCCTAAAGGAAAGACTATAGCAAGGACCAAAGTGAAGCTGTTAATCTTGGGTTAGAAACCGTGGATTTAATAACAGCAGTGGTGCTTTGTAGGATGAATTTAATTAACTGTAAAGAACTTAAATTAGTGACTATTCCGATGGACTCTTGCTAAACAAAGCTTAAACACTCCGGTACTTGATGGAGCCTCAACTCTGATTTTATGAAGTATTGGCGCAGCTCCTACCTGAGAGCATCCCGCTCCTGCCGCCGCGGTGCTCTGCTCACACGGGACAGTGTCTAAAACCTGCGTGACCTGTTTGTCCAGCTCACAGACAACCCTTCCCCTCGCAGGCTAGGCTGCCCTATAAACCTGGCCTTGGAATTTCACAGCCACTGTTTCCACGGGCCACCTGCCCCTGGTTCCCAGCACAGCATGCACATTACTGGCTGGAACAAGGCAAGGAGAGCAAATTACCATAAAGCAGTCTCATCTCCAAGCACAGATACTGTGCTGTACAAAGTGTCTCTTCAGCCTCAAATCTAAAAACCTGCTGTATTAGTATGCAGCAAAGTACAGCCGAGGGAGAACGTACTGCTAGTAACCAAGCACCCTTGCTAACTCAGCACTTCTGCGCTGGCTGTAGTTACAACCGGATTACTGTTGCTGGGACTGTACAAACACCAAAGATGGTACTCCAGTCCTAGAAGTTCAAATTTTGAGTGTAGTAATTGACCTAGTGCAGCCTCTTTAGTCTCTGCTCTAGAAGGCCACGCCAACAACTTCTGAACCTGCCTGTCTTCAAAGCCAGGACCTGGGGTGATCTTGTCTGTAGAGGATTTCTAGTGGTATCCTAGATAATAAGAAAATAAAGCAGTGCAGTTAGATGACTAGCTCGGTTAGTGGTAGCTAGGATGACTGAACTCCAGAGTAGCTACACCCACATACCATAAGGCTTGTGACGCAGCTGTAATTGCTCAGGCCATTGAAGTCAGAATAGCCACATCTGCCAGGGCTGAAGTCTGGCCCCACCGAGCAAGGCAATTCTGCATGTTTTATTCAGCTATGCCGTAGCTCAGGAGTTCAAACACATACTGAGGCAAAGCTAAGAACTGTACTTAACACATCTCTAGAGCCCAGAAAGGGCTGGTTTAGAGCTCAGTGCTTCTGGTGGGTCTCTCGTAGTGGAAGGGACCTTACTTGGTTTAGTACGGACGACTCTTGAACAAGCTCCTTGCAGTGGTTCAACTCCAGCTGGTTCTTCCTGTTTAGCTGAAACACTTGTGTATGAAGCTGAGTAAAACTGACCTACAGTTTGTTTATGCTTTCAAGAGTATATGCTCTGTGCTGGAAATTAGTACCTCTAACCAGACTGATTCTGTGCTACAATAATAACTGCAAATGAACTCTGGACCATCAGCTCCCAGCCACACTGGGTTACATCATGTTGCATAAATAATGGCGAAGTCTGGGGGAGGGGAACAGCCAGCGACAGGAGCAACCTGCCTTCTGCTGCAAAGGCAAATACTCTGCTGGCAGCTGCACAAACCTTCAGACCACTGACCTTATATATGAAACCAACAAACAGCAATGGGAGAAGAGAGGAAAAACCTTGTGGGTTACACAGCAGCTGAAAGGGACCAGGCTATAAAGCCAGCTACTAGATAGTTTCACCTGAGCTTGAACCTTGAGACCAGCAGATAACCTGTCAACCCAGATAAGCAATGCCAGGGCTCCATTTGCCTCACATCCATGCCATCTGGAACAGCCATTGCAACTGCATTTTTATTGCACTACGTCCTTTCTTATCTCGACTTCCATACTGTCCTGTCTCCCAAACACCAACTAACATCAGGACAACAAGCACTTTCTCTCAAAGGTGTCTGTCCAAGCGACTTGCCCAGAGCGCTCAGAACCCCTGGCCAGCAGCAATGCTCTCCCCAGCAGCTGGACTGCCTTCGGCTCCTTCAGCCGAGACTAGGACAGACTGGGACGGGCTCAGCTTTCACTTACTGACGGTAAAAACTCCCTTCTTGTCTGTAGTCATTCTGGAGAACAGTAAGGATAAAGAGGATGGGTCGAGCATGGGCAGTGTCCCTCTTATTGCAGGGGGGGAACTGTAGAGTACACAACTTCTCACCCCGATTGTTCACTCTGAGGAGCCTTTCAAAACATGCTGACACATCCAGTAAATCTACACAATAAGATTGTAAATTAGTCTTTTCCTTCACAAAAGGCTCATGACAAATGGCGATCTCCAATGAGATATAATGACCTGCTAAATTGTCTATTGGTCTCTTGGGGGGTTTCCAGGACCTTCCTCAACATCATTTCCTAAAGTCAAACATCTGCACTCAGCCACTGAAAGTCACTTTCCTACATGCTCTTCTTGATTCCTAACTATACTAATAGTGCATCATCAGCCTCAGAAAAAGCTTCGAGTAACTTAAGAGTAATTGCAATTTAAAGCATTCCTGTAATCATTTCAGTGGCAGTGATTTTAAAGCTAGGTGTGAACAATTGAAATCTTTATACGAACCGTGAATATTATTTAGGTCTTGGGTAGCAGTAGCTGCACGTTATGGATGCATGGCTGAGAGCATCATGCAAGAAATTTCTTTCCACATACATGACTCAAAAGGAAGAAACACAAATAAGAGCTGGTTCTGGACGCTCTAAGGGGCTGAAAGAGCCGGAACAGCAAAGCCGATACACACAGAGAGGAGCAAGGAAGAAGGCAACAGAGGAGGGTCAAGAGCAAGACACAGGCTTTGAATGGTGAAATAGCTCTGATGGTACGCTGTCACCGTCAAGGTGTTATGCCAATTTACTGCGGTATTGGCCCCGCATGTGACGAGAGAAAATTAAGTTAGAAGCCCTCGTCACATGGTCTTGTAATCTTGGCAACAGTTCTTTGCCCTTGTGCAGTGGTGTGGAGAAGCTTTAAGTTGCAACTTCTGATCTGAAAGCATCGGCCTTTTGAGTGCAGGACACTTTTTGTATAAATGATTCAAGTTTTTTGTAGGTTGGAGATGAGCAGTGGCAGAATAGCTAGAAATAGGACCGTGACAATCATTATATTCCCCTTTCTCTACCTCAACACTATGAATCCATCAAGTGAAGCAAGATACCGCCAAGAGCCTGCAAAACTCTTCCTTTAAATCCTAGACTAGAAGGAATTTGACGGAAGCATGAAAGACAAGCTCATCTTCAAAAGCACTTAGTAATTTTCCAATAATGAATGGAACCTGAGTCGCACCTACAGCCTGTACACTAAGCGCTAAAAACACACCCAAGCTTATGCTTATTGTAAATACCAAATAAGCATAATAAATGTCTGGAATAAGGTTTCCATAGGTGCCAGTTCTGTAACACTGATTATATATCTTCAAACTGCATTTACTTGAGAGGCTATGTAAACAACGGCCGGCGGATGGTGTGCTGTGCGCCCTGGGACCGGGCTGCGGGCAGGTTGGGGTCTGGGGCTTGCTCACAAACAACCGGAGCCGAACCGGAAAAAAGTTACGTTGCTGGAACAAGCATCCAACAAGGTGAAAGAAGAAAGGACATCTTAGAGCTGTTCAATTTTCACCACCTTAAAGGACAGGTGAAATAAGGCAGAGAAAGAATGTTTCTATATTCTAAAAATACCCAGTTTCTCAGTTCATTATCCTTTGCTATTGAGTGTTGTTTTTCACTACCTTGCCCATTCAAAAACCACTCACTTTACATCAGAGCAAGCCTGAAAAGGACAACAGCACTTCTGTTCGAATAGCTGGAGCTTCAAGTGAGGGTCAAGGCCACACTGTTTAAGGTATTCAACCTTGAAAGGCACTTAGAAAAGAAGTGAGCCAGCAGAGACTAGAGCTAAATTCAGCTCTTAGCCTAGTTTTTAAATTGCTTCAACTCCTTGTTTTCAGCACAAGTCACATTTGGTTTCTACTACTGTAAAAGAGAGTGGGCTCACATAACCCAGCATTCATCTCATGTCAGCTGGATAACCCCAAGGAACACAGAGGGGGCCCAAGTTAAAGCCAGCTGTACGTTTTGCTACAGACACGTCACTTACATGATACCTTTAGCAGAGCAAGTGTTCCATCAAGTGATACGGCTGTAAATAATTTACCGGCAACCCCATAACGCTTGATTAAAACCTACTGAAAGAAGATCTAATTAAATTGTCTCTGAAAGACCAGATAATGATATGACAACTGTGTAGAGGGCAGATGGCAAGTAGAAGCGCATCAGAACACGAGAAAATAATTGACAAAAAGGTACCTTTATGCGTACTGAGTTGTGGTGATCTCCACCTGTCTGATGCTGGCGGTTCTGGAGGTCACCCCTGCGTTCTGCCTTTGGGCACCTGCAGCGACAGCAAGAGCACTGGCTGTCCTCAGGAGTGGCACTGGGGCACCTGGACAGTACGCACCTGATCTCTTAGGCAACCAGGCTGGAAAGCGTTCACTGCATCATTCAGTCATGAGCAGCAGACACAGGTGAGGTCAGGAGCTGCGGGAGTCACAGAGATGGCTGTCTTTTTATAAAGGCTGTAGAGGACTGTTGGTAGCAATCGAGCCATTAGTGAGTCCAGTACTTGGTGGCCAATGCTATGAAACTTTGTGAAGCCATTAGTTTTAAAGCTGTGTATCTGCTGTATTGTGAAAGGTATGTCTTACGGATCAAAGAATAGTTGGAAAATACATTACAGGAACATAATAACTACCTTGCTGCAAATTATATGTGCTTTCAGATATAGGAACGCAGCTGACAGCAATGTTCTCCATGCTTTTCAGCCTTTGAGAAAGAAAAGAGTTCCATTTCTTACCTCAGCTAAGGACAGAAGACACATACATCAACATCAGGGAGTTAAGTATAAATCTACAGTAGCCCCAAAGTTCAAATGCACATCACCCAGTTCAAGGTTTTGCTTGGAAACCAAGAACTTACTGAAGAAAATACAGACCTTTGTACTCTGTACAATGAAGTACAGTTCACAAGAAGGGCATGAACCACGTGCATGGTGCTTCAACACTACTGTCTATTGCCAGTGAGGTCCACCCAAAAAATAAGGCATTTCTTCTCCATCAGCTGAAGGGCAGCCCAGGGTAGAATCAAGGCTCATCTCTTAAAGATGTGCCTCTCTTCTCATTCTCACATCTGAACGAGTCTCTCAGCTGCCATTAAAGAGGAGTGATGTTATAATCTTAATAAATAGAGACCGTAGCACGTTACAAACTGTAGCAGACTGCACTACTGCTATGTCACAACGCAGGCCCTAAGCCCTGTTCTACAAATAGATGAGACTCGGACAGCCAGGCAGCAGCAGACATGCTGTGCAGCTTCTGATGGGACAAGTTCCCTGGCCTAGAAGTCAGGCTTATTTCTGTCTGGGCTAAACTGATACACACCTCCAGGCTGGGTCCCTGTCACTGGGCACAATAGAACGGACCTGATTGTTTTGAGTAGCAGAACAGAGTTATGGTAAATGTAGAGATTGGGCTGAGTGCAGAAAGTTGAGCGGACACTGCTCCAATATAACCCTCAATACTTTTTAAAAAGTTAGCAATGGAGACACCCAGAAGAATAGGCCTTCTTAGAGAAAAAATTATCAAAATAATTTTTCCCAAAGAAATGCGCCTTTCTTACTGCTAAATTTCAAACTCCCTTACCCATCAGGGTGGCTCTCCAATCATCCCCACATCCTCTGCCCCAAAGTCCAAGGCCAGTGAAATCCCAGAGCCACAGCTACTTGCACTAAGGGGCAGAAGGCTCAGCATTCAGAACTCTAAAGAATTCCAGCAATGCAGAGACTTGCAGCGCTTGCCCATACCGCTCCCACAGCACACAGGCTTTGTCAGGAAAGCTGACAAAGACCACGCTGCTAACTCAGCCTGCAAAATACAGTTTGAATGTGGAGACTTCATTCTTTGCAGTATAAAGGGGCCATGCCTGGTATGGAAGAGACCTCACAGGAATATAGGAACACAGAAAAGGCTGAGCCAGCCTGTTTATGTAGAGGATCCACGAGGAGTGGAGAGGAGGGGCAGGATCAGACCATGCGTTTCCTCATGTGTTTCCCCTTCCCCTGCACCTCGGTTTTACAGCTGCAGGAAAGATCAAGCCAGAGCTGTACAGAATTGCTGAGTCAGGCTGTCGCTGTGAGGCTGAGAGAGGCTGCGGGCAGCGCCAGCCCAGGACAAACCCAGTCTAAGGCAGAGAGCCGAGCAGGACAAAGCCCAGTCCAAGGCAGAGAGCCGAGCAGGACAAAGCCCAGTCCAAGGCAGAGAGCTGAGCAGGACAAAGCCCAGTCTAAGGCAGAGAGCCGAGCAGGACAAAGCCCAGTCTAAGGCAGAGAGCCGAGCAGGACAAAGCCCAGTCTAAGGCAGAGAGCCGAGCAGGACAAAGCCCAGTCTAAGGCAGAGAGCTGAGCAGGACAAAAACCATCTTCCCCCAAAGTAGGATTGTATTTCCTACAAATGCAGTCTCAGCACAAATCCAGCCAGTGTTCCAGTGCAGTACGAATAGCCTGGGCTTACAGCAGCTCTTTTCTCCCTCCAAACCTGTTTCCACAGACCCCACTCCAGCCACTGTCCATGCCTGCGAATGGCCCAGGAATTCAGCGTGTGCCGAGAGGCGTCCCACAGGATTTTGCCTCATTATACCCACACAAAATGCTGCCAGTACAGCAGTGCTTAAATTAGGGCTGTAGCAGTCAGCCAGTGCTTCTATGAATATTATGCTTGACCCACAAAGCAAGACCAAACCAGTTTTACCACACATACTATGAACGGGGTTGACAAGCCCTTTGATATGGACTCCAGGGTTTCTCCCAGCTCAGCTGTGTGAGGAAATGCTAAGAGTCTTGGGTGTTTGTGCTCACCTCGGCTTACTTCACCACTATGACCTCGCTCCTCTTCCAGGGCGCGTACAGACAACCTTCCTGTTTCAAAGGGAAACAAACAAACAACCCAACTCAAACAAAATCAACAACAAACTTGAGTTTTCCAAAGGGAGCAGGTTGAAGGACGATGCAAATGGATCAGTCTCCCAATAACAATACCTGTGTATTTTAGTCAGTTGGCTTCTTAAGACAAGGGAGAACAGACAAGGGCATCGCTACCAGAATTCACTAAAATAAGAGGAAAAAAATTCTGCATCTGCTCAGCACATTCACTATGGGAGTCTGATACTGCTGGCTGGTGCTGGTCTCAGGCCCTCGGAACTGTGTCTATAGAAATTGTGGGAGAGTTAAGAGTCTTCATAAGAAATGCTTTACTTTCTGGAAAGTTTCAGTTTGGTCAGAAAAACAAAAGGCCCGTAAATGGAAATGTTCTGCTTGGCAGATGAAAAACAGTTTTTAAGAGGGAGATGTCTTAAAAAGTCAGGAAGCTTTAAGCAACAACAACATATTACTTCTGCTTATTTCAGTAGAGCTATGCAATCGTATCCTAGAGCAGGATTTACTCCTCTGGCTTACTCTAAAGGTAAAAAGAAGAAAACACTGCTCTGGAAGACTAAAATTGTTGCTAGAAAGTTCTCTGTGCTTTAAGGGCAGGTATGGACACAGGTGTGGAGAGGTTCTCCTGGAACTGTCAGCCAGCCCAAGGGGCACTGACGCTGTACTTCGACCCCTTTACCTCCCCATCGAACAGCTTTTAGTGGTGATGCCTGGTTCAGGTTCTCAATCTGCAACATATTAATTGTTTCTTCTTTCCAATTTATTCAGTAACGTTAATAACTAAAAATAAAACCTCACACTGGAATCTGCAAGCCTCAACAAGAGCCCCCACACACAGCAGCAATGAGCAGCTCAAGACTTCCTTTCTAAATTTAGATTGCTTCAAACAGAAGTGAAAGTTCTTTGATAAATCAACAACCCCATGTTCTAGAAGCACATAAGGAGAGTAGAACTGGGCAGGAAAGTGCTTTGCTTACGTGCAAAAGGCTCCTTAAGATCCGCAGGGGCTCAGACCCGAGGCGCCTGGCTCATTCTGAACCCTCTGCTCAATGCCCTGTTCCAGCAGTATCAGCTCAGCCCAGATCAGAGCCTGGACCTGCTGCACCTCAGGAAATTCCTCCCTGTCTGAAGTGGATCTCACAGCTTCTGCTATTAGAGCTCTTCCATTTGGGATAACTAATAATCATATCAGATGACAGTCCTGACCAAAGTATGATTCCTTATCCTACTGAGTAAGTGTTCTTCTGCTTCCCCAAGATGTACACAGTACAGATTAGATTTTTGTTCTAGGCAGAAAAGGAATGACAGAGACCTAGCCTCTGTTCGCTTTAGAATACATTCCTAAAAGAAAAGACAGCTACATTTTAACTTTAAAGGCAGCAAAAGCAAGACAGAAGCAGCGGGTCCAATGCGTGCAGAACCCTGAAGGCAGATGAGGGTGGCTGATCGGCATCAAGCTTCACTGCAACTGTTCGTGAGTTTTACCAGCAAATATCCAGGGAGGGTCTGCAGAGGATATTTGTAATTCCACTTACACTGACATTAGAAGAATCACTACTGTTTAACTACATCCTGGGCAGTCACTGCAAACACAGTGTAGCCCAGCGGTGAGTCTCAGCAGACTTGGAATTAGTCCTTTAAAACACAGAGCAGCAAGACAGATTCTGCCTACTGAAATTTAAAACTAGGACATCCTGGTCAGTGGCTTTTTTGCACTGTGGGGCCCGAGCATCCTTCATCTCTGTCTAAGGGGAGGGTTCAGAAGATGACACACTCACAGGACAAAATTCAAGACAAGGACAAGGAGTCATCAATCTTATTCTTAGCTAGAGAATGCCATGGGCCTGCAGCGGCGTTCAGCCCTCAACACGCTCCCTCCAACCACTTCCCCAAGGCTAACATGAAACTCCTTGTTTTCTCCTTTTAGGAAAAGCACTGGTAAAAAAAACCAAACCAAACCAAAACACACACACAAAAACCCAGGAAGCTTCTCTTTTTTTCCCCTCTCATTCATTAAAGCTTGGAAAGTGCATTTGAGCCCCAGCCATCTACGCACATGTTCTGCACGCACCATCTGTCTCACTCCCTTCCCCGAATCACTTCTGGCTGACCAAAAGTGTTGCTACTCAAGCTGCAAAGTTCACAGCCCATATTTAGGTGAGGAGAGTTCTTTTGAAAAGCTGGTTGCTTTTACCTGCCATTGTGGCTTTACTTGGTAGGAAACAAGTAAATTCAGGTATGTTGAATGATATCCTGAATAACACCTGAAAAGGCTCAGAGTCAAAGTGGGTAAATATTCTGGCTTTGAGTTCTGTTTTAGTCTTTTCCACACTAACACTAATATTTTTCTGCTATCGTGTGCTTTGTCCACTATGCCGAACATCACAATCCCTCTTCTAGGCTGAGGTTCACGTTGGGCTGCTTCACTGATTAGATCAACTCCGAACATGCAATTAACCTCAGAAATCGTATGCAGAGACTGAGGCTCATCTGGCACGACAGGCTGTGGGTTCCACTGGGTGTGTGTATGCGCACACGTACAGAGCTCCCAACTCCAGGCTCTGCTGAACTTCTTCATTGGAGTTTAATTGCTGGAAAGGGTCTTCAAGCTGACTCTGCATGAAGATGAGCAGGAATAATTCTGTTCTAACATAATCCAGTGACCACACAAGCAGTCTTAGGCAGACAAAGGCAGCACAAAGCCTTACTCTGATGCCTCCTTTCTTACTTTCCAATCAGTGCATCGGAGAATCCAACCCAAGGCGAGAGGTACATACAGACCGTGACAGAAAAGTGAAGAGAGTTCCTTGGATCTTCATCTTGATGATAACCTACTCATCAGAGCTTGTCCTGGAAACTCCAGGTAAGTTAAAACACTGCTGCTGACATTTGTGTCAACACTTACAGAAAATCAATGGCAGGAGATGAGCTAAAGTCCATTATGATGTGCAAATTTTGATCATATACAGAGAGACATTTTCACAAAGAAAATATGTCTGTCGACTTGATAATAATAAGTGGTTCTCTTTCCAAGTCAAACAGAATCTCTGTTGAAGCCTGTCTTATACAAACATGGGTACAAATATAAGAAACAAGAGAGTTCTACAAAAAAAGAAGACACCTTTAAGAAAAAAAGGTCTTGCATAAGACCTGCTGCAAAAGGAAGTCTTTTCAGCTGAACAAGGCTCATCAACATGTGGCTACAGGTTGCAGTTTGGCCTGAAAAATTCACTACCCCCACTACTTCCAGTTTACAAACACAGCGTCTCCCTTTTCTTATGCTTACCACACAACCAACTTCCAGTTTGCAAGTTTGGACGATTACAACGCCTCTTCCTCTCCTTTCATGCCTCCCCCCATTCTCAAAGCATTTGTTTCTGCTTAGAGCTTGCCTGGTAAGAGATAAGCCTTTTCTAGCCAAATTGCCAAATGAATCAAGATAATGCTAAAGCAAGTTCAAACATATTTAATCCACAGATATCACTCAGCCAATATGAAAGACTGATTGGTGGAGCAGTAGACTTACTTATTTAGACACAGCACAGCTGGAGTCAGGCTTTCTGCTCTGGTGGTATGTTTTCTGGAGGTGCTGAACAGAAGGCATTCCTGAGGAAAAAGTCAAAGCAATCTTTGCACACAGGGCCAAGAGTGTCTCTGTCACAGACACAGTCCAGCCAAGGAGCAAGGAGGACAGATTTTCTTAAAGAGCAGGCAGATCTCAGCAACGTGTGCTGCCGCCCCACCCTGACACTCCCACCATAACCAGTTTGGAGGCAGCTTCCACGCCAGAAGCACCGCAGTTAGCTCTTGTGATGTAAGAACCGAGCTAGAAAGAAAATACATCTGCAATCTAAACACACTCCAGGTCTCAGTTCAGCCTGGTCTTGCTTCATCTTTGCTGCAGTTAAAAGTGGCGGGGGAGAGGGTGTCCCACTGTGACTGGTAATTCCTGCAGCTTACCCAAGCAGCTATGCTGTTTCCAGCAGAAGACACTGAGAAACCACGGGGATGTTGGCTGCGGCCAGCACACGGACCGTGCTCTCCTCCTCCCCTCCAACAGCCCGGCTTGAGCCACCGTGTTACAAGTTCCATGTGCTTCCCTACAAATGTCAGGTCTAGTCCCATTATCAGCTTCCTGGCCAAAGAAATGAATCCAGCAAGATACTGCTTTTACGAAGATATACGGCTACAAATAATACGCTGCTAACTTTGCAAAACCAATTTAGGAGTCATGCAAGGGATTAGTGTAGGGACAGAGCTAAAGATAGACAGAGTTGTTTCTTTGCAAGGATGCTTGCAGCAACATTGGATGCTCACCACATGGCAACACAGGTTTTGCTCTCTTATGTATAGGTTAAAACTACCGTTATTTTCCATTTCAGTTTTGCAGTCAACTTGAGAAGTGAGTAAACCTGCTAGGACAGAACTGAAAGCAAGCCATATACCAAAGCGTTGGGTCAAAAGAAAAACACTCAAGCAGTTATTCGGCAGAACCTACAAAACTTTTTTAAAAAAACACAAGACCTTGTGGCATCAGAGAACCTGTTCTGCTAATAACCAAACTAACACAATCTACTTTCCACGACAGGGAAACTCCCGGCCCTTCTAAGAAGCGGCCTTCCCACATGTGAAACAGGGTCAGCTCACGTAACACGGCTACACTCAGCACATGATTTGCAAGCAATTCCCACAGCCTTCCTTTCCCCCTCTTCTCTCAGTATTACAGAAAGTTCTCCTGCACCATTTGAGCTACCACAAGTGCTTATCTTTACCTGTCAAGGTCCCGATTTGAAATCCTTATCTATCACGCGCTTTATTTTGAGAAGACCTCATACACAAGAGGAATGAGGAAGAACTTAAAACATTTCAGTAAATTGGGAGGGACATAAGCTTGTATTCCAATACCTTTAGTTTGGCTGATGTTCTTGACTTTGAAACACACATCATGAATCATGCGGTATACATGACAGCTGCCAAAGCTGTTAAAAGGCACAGAGGAAAGTGGTGCCAAAAGGACCAAGTTAGTATGTCTAGTGTAAAAAATAAAATAACAGAAACATTTAGATGAATTTGCACTGGTGTTTTAGGCTATTGACTCCATTCACATTACAACTACTTTCAGAGGTTGTGCTAACCGTGGGATTAGCAATAGCAATGAGCACGCAGTGCTGTGTGACCTGCGCTGCTGCAGAGCTCAGACAGCGTTCACCCCACGCATGGGCAGTGAGCGCCTGCGGTTCGCTAATACAGAGGACTGTCTTCAGTGAGATCTCCCTTCACCTGTTAAGTCCACGTTTTTGACACCAAAACTGGACATTTCAGAACTTTTCAGAGATGTAGCAGCTATGTGCAAACTGTATTATGGAAGCTTCCCTGCCTTTTCATCCCTTCCAGTTTGCTGCTTTTGTCTATCTCACGTTTTATAATTTCCTTGTGGCTTTGCCACACAGTTTACCAGTTATACTGATGCAGCTAAGCTTTCATAATTCTTTTGCCATGAAAAAGCTTCTGCATGAGAAGCAAAGACACATCTAGATTCAAATCCCAAGTACAGATGAGGCTTGCAGGCCCAGCAGCGATACCACTAGTAGCCACTGCCAGGATCCACGGAGCCATTTGGTGACTTGTCAAGGCCACCCAGAGCACCCCAGCAGGCACTGGTGTTGTCCAGCTCCTGGTGAAATGACTGAGCCCTGAGGAGCTGCCTGCAGTCTGCACAGAGCTGTGCACCACCGACAAACCAGCAGGAACACTGGCTCCGCAACACTGGAGCACCTGCCTCTACTGATGCGATCTGATAGGCAAACGCATATGACCACACGTGCATTTCTGACACATTATGCAAGGCACAGCAATTACAGTGTGCAATGCCACAGGCAAGGCCACCTGGTACTTGAGACAGCGCTGGAGCCCCCCACCCTCTGCTGCACCTCGGGAACGACAACATGGAGGAGAACACACAGACCCATCTCCTGCAGGCTGGTCAGACTAAGCCACTGCAGCCCGGCACAGTTCAGCACCAGCAAACCCGCTGCAGCCTGGCACCGTTCAGCACCAGCAAACCCGCTGCAGCCTGGCACAGTTCAGCACCAGACTAACCCACTGCAGCTGGCACAGTTCAGCACCAGGCAAACCCGCTGCAGCCTGGCACCGTTCAGCACCAGACTAACCCACTGCAGCCTGGCACAGTTCAGCACCAGGCAAACCCGCTGCAGCCTGGCACCGTTCAGCACCAGGCAAACCCGCTGCAGCCTGGCACCGTTCAGCACCAGACTAACCCACTGCAGCCTGGCACAGTTCAGCACAGGGCTCAGGCTCTGCCTGACAACATGTATTTTGGTGCAGGCAACTGAACAGAGCAAAGGGCACTGAGTCTACATCCATGCCCATCGCTTCACATGCTGGCACAGATCCACTACTTGGTTGAATTCCCAGAGAAATCATATACCGGACTGTGCATCAAAGAGAATTTTTTCAGCTAAGATTTTTTCTGATCATAAATTTTATTATCACAAGTGAATGTGGCACCCATCTCTTTAAGCAGATATATGTTTAAGAGGAATGCACGCACACACTCGACAACTATCTCTAGAAACAGCTTTTGTTGCTTTAAGAAAAACCCGAAGATAGTAGCAGGCCTTTATCCTTTGTGAATAAAGGTTTCCTTTTAGAACAGGTCCACCAGCAAAATACAGATGATCATTTTCCAAAATGATGCTGATTGACACTGCTTGAGCATTAAAAGGCTGTCAGTAGGGCTGCCAAAAGCCTATACAAATATTTTTTACAAAGAATAGCCTTTTGAATACTATTTGGAGATGGGAGGAGGAAAATTAGTGCTACGAATTTGAAAAAAAAAAAAAGAAGTAAAACACGCCACCAAACAAAACAAACCCCACAAAAAAAGGCAGAGGAAGAAAAAAGGAAGGATAGATTTCCAAGAGGTTGTGCCAAAGCTACCTACCACCTATTGTTTCACAAATTTTTTCCTGCATTTCTCATGTGATGGATTTTGCAGCGTAAATGTTTGCTACAGTTACAGTGTTGTAATGATCTTTCTTCCTAAAGGCCCAACGCTCTGGCCTCACAGCCTCGGGTATCAGACCAAAGGGCCATTAGCCCCTGCGTGAAACTTCTATCAGAGAAGGGGGATTGGGAGCTGGTTACTGTGCTTAGAGCAACGCTACCTGCGCACAAGGTAAAAGGAAACATTAAAGTATGCAAAGGTCAAATGAACTAAGCAAAAATAATTCTACATTCCCTTTCTAAATACTTATGCAGACTCGTGTACAGATTCAGCCCTTCTTCAAAAGCATCATGACAGCACGTGTTTTGTGCTCAAAGAGTTCCATGTAATCTTTCTAAACAGCAAAACACCTCTCCAACCTGGACCGCGATGCTGTTTGTCCAGCACACCAAGGGAGCGAAAAGGAGGATCAGATCAGATCAGCGAAACTGAGCCAGGAATAGAGAGACGGGCCCGGAGCGGAGGGCAGGAACCATCAGAAACACCACAGACCGGAGGGAAAGCCTGAGTCTATCCGGCCTGCCAGGACACGCCGTGCGGCGACCACGGTCTGCCCCTCTGGTCCCCACCTCGCAGCGCACCCACCCTGACAGTGACAGCAGCAGCCGGGCTCTGACACCCACAGGCCGCGGGGCGGGGGCGGCGGAGCGCGAGCGCCCGGGGCTGCCCGCCCGCCCGGGGCGCCCCCGGGACGCGGCACCGGGGCTTCCCCCGCACCTGCGCGCCCCCGCCCGCGCTCCGGGCGCGCCCGCCCCGCTCCGTGAGCACCGCGCTGCTGCCCGGCGGCCAGGGCGCGCCGGGGGCTGCCACAGCCAGCCCGGCCGGGGCCGGGGCCGAGCCCCGGCTGACAGGGCTGCGGTGGGGCCGGCGGCGCCTTCCCTCCTCCCCGCATCCCCGTCCGCCCGGCCCCTCCCACCACGGCCCGGGCGCCGGTGCTGAGGGGAACGGGCAGGCCCCGGCGGCCCCGGGGAGGGGCAGGCCCGGCCCCCCGCTGTGAGGAAGGGCGAGTGGGGCTCCCCTCCGGCCCCGCCGCGGCTGCCGAGCCCCGTACCTCCAGGGTGCGGATCTCCTGCTGCGTGAGGTCGTTGGACGCGGCGCACTTGGTGCGGAGCCCGCGCAGGTTGGAGAGCGAGATGTCGATGAGGTCCTGCAGCAGCCCGCACTGCTGCAGCGTGCTCCGCACGGCCGGCAAGCCCCGCGCCGCCCGCGGCCCCGCGCCGCCCGCCGCCTCGCCGCTCCGCTCCTTCCTCTCCAGCATGCCGGCGGCTCGCAGGGCAGCCGCTCTATCCATTCCTCGGCATCAGGGAGGCCGGGGCGGAGAGGCGGCGGCGGGGGAGCAGCAGGGAGCGACGGCGGGCAGCCGGCGGTTCGCCCCGCCTCTCCTCTCTGGGCAATTACCGCGCATTAACATGCACGGCGGCGGGGAGGCGGGGAGGAGGTGAGGCGGTGAGGCGGTGAGGCACCGCGGCCGCGGCCGGCCCGCGCAGGCGGCGGCTGCTCCGCGAGGGGGCGCGGCGGCCGCTCCTCCCCGCCGGCCCAGCGTCCCCACTGCCGCCCGAGCCTGCCTCAGTGTCCCCGCTGCCGCCCCAGCATCCCCACTGCCGCCTCAGTGTCCCCGCTGCCGCCCCAGCATCCCCACTGCCGCCCGAGCCTGCCTCAGCGTCCCCGCTGCCGCCTCAGCCTCCCCACTGCCGCCTCAGCGTCCCCGCTGCCGCCTCAGTGTCCCCACTGCCGCCCCAGCATCCCCACTGCCGCCCGAGCCTGCCTCAGTGTCCCCGCTGCCGCCTCAGCGTCCCCACTGCCGCCTCAGCGCCTCTCAGCCCTCCCGCAGGTATGTCGGAACTTGTAGCTCGCCCTAGAGCAGCCCCCGGCTCCGGTCCGCTGAAGGAAGAAGGGTCAGGGGCAGTGCTGGGCCTGGCCGGTCCCCGGCGGTGTGAGGGCGCGGCCGGCGGGTGCAGCCCCGCGCTGAGCGGGAGGGCTCCGGCCGAGCCCCTCGCGCGTCCTGGCGCTGGAAGGGCCACTGTGCGCAACGTGACACGACCAGAACCGTCTATGTGTCTGCAGACGCGTGGAAGTCCAGAGGTTAAAACCAGCATCAAAACGGTGTCACACGTGTTCAGCGCCCTTGGTGCTTTCCGGGTAGGGTGGCTGCTGCGGCCATGGCCCAGCCCGAGCCTTGGGGCGTGAGCTCACTCTGTGGCGTGAGCGGCTCTGGAGTTCACTGACACTGCCGATGTCTGTGCCACGACGCAGACACAAACCGCGGGACGGCTGTAAACAAGTCACTAAGGCCGTAGAAAGTTTTCCTAAAATAGCCTTTCCCAAATGTTCTATAAATCGATCAGGTACATGCTTTATTTGATGTAAGTGTTTGCTTAGTAAAGAATAACTGCAGGTCTAGTACATCTTTTTGTGAATATAAACACGTCAGTGCGCTGGTTGTGTGGGTTCACTCGTATACAGTATAAGGGAACTTTATTATGGCCTTGTGGAATGACCGTGGATTCAGCTTTCACAATGGAAACTCTAGGAAACTGGTACACGGAACTGCTTCGCAGGTGCGTTCGGTTGCAAATCCTGACTGATGGACTTGCACAGAACTGAGATGTCAGCGCCGGGATCGTGCATCTCCCAGTTATTAGAAGAATTAGGACTGTTCATCTGACATGAGGGATCCAGAAAGCAAATCTGCTTGCATCCTGCTGCCTCTTTAATTTGGACTAGATTGACACCAGATTTTAAAAGCTAAAATGACATCTGAGCCACATGTGGCAATACAGAAAAGAGTTTTATGCAAAAAAAAAAAAAAAGGTGGGGGGGGAACAACGTGAATATGGGACATGGGGCAGTGGCGCAGGGCAAGTCAGCTGCCACTGCACTGGTTTTCTCGTGGTTGGATGCGTACTGGTATCCACATTACTCTGTGTGCATTTGCATCAAGTAGTGTGGCATATGCTGTGTAGTAATTTTCTTAAGAATGTGGGTCAGGTTAAGTATTTTATTTCATTGCTATTATTCACATGCTGTAAATGTTATGTGCACTAAAGGCTTTGCTGGACCAGCGTTAATTAGTTTGCCATCTGATGAGTTCTGTGGTTTTGGGAAAGTAACTTATTTTGCTCATTACCTCCATGTTTCTGACCTTGTGAAAAAGTCCTTACCTACACCCTCTCAGGAGCACTGGAAGTTTTAGTTTGCAGAACTCTGACAGACTGACAACTCAAATACAGGTGACCATGGAACTGGGAAATACTATTATCAGGGATGTTATTCTTGTGGACGTTCTCTGTATTCCCATCTGAGAACATCCATTTGCTGATAGAGAAGGAACCGAGTGTATTGCATAAGAGAGCAAACTAGGAAAATTGTGGGCTGTACATCACAAGATACTTGGCATTCTCTAAAGTGTTTGTGTACCGCGTTGGGAGTGCCGGCCTCATTAACCGGCTACCGTAAGTGGGCAGCATTCCAGTCCCAGCGTACAAGACTGCCCCGCGGGCCTGCGGGGAGAAATGTGCTGACTGAGCACTTCGTACGTGCCATGCGTTCGTGTCCCTGCGCAGCACTGCTCGCTGGCTCGCGTGGTCGTGGGGCTGTCGCCTTCCCAGGAGAAATGGGGAATCTCCGAGTGCTCTTGTGTGGCAGCGGATTCCCCGCCCGTGCGCCGCTCTCGTTCTAGCTGGCTGCCTGGGCTCCAGCAGCAAGGCTGAAAGAAGAGGCCGAGCTGCACATGCCAGACCACAGGGGAACCATTGTCTCGTGCCAAGATGGACCCGGAGCTGTGTTAGCACAGGACTGCAACCTTGGGTGTCCCACAGAGTTGCCACTGCGTCATCCAGGGTGACCACTGAGCAGAGGTACTGAGATAGCAAGAGCAGACGTTTGTGAACGTGTCAGTGGGGAGGCAGTGTCACCTCTGTGATTTCATGGGGCAGTTTCACAGGGAGTGTATCCCTATTGCCAGCCCCACAAAACCAGCCGTGACAGAGCATCCACATATACTGTTCTTGTGATTGGACACAGATTCTATTTGACTGTCACACACATCTATGTTAGGGTCTTGATTTAATTCCTTAAACACGCTGTGTTTCAAATGAGGTCTGTATTGAGAATGTGTATTGCAGAATGCAGCTTAGAATGGAGGGGAAATTACTCCAACTTCATTAGCATTTATGCCTAGTGAGCAGCGTTTCCCAGTATCTTGCATCTTGTACAGACAATTTAAAATTCTACCGTGTTGCCCCTCTTGTGATTTTTCCACAGTTTTTGCCTTGAAAACAAAGATGCAGAAAAAAATGGAAGAAAAGCATGTCAATTGGCAACTACATTTGGGTTGCTGTTTTGCCACAAACTTTGTGTGTAATCTTGATACTTTAAGTTGTCTGGAATCACAGCTCTCTGTCTATAAGAAAAGGGGGATAAAACCACTTTGCTTTATCAGAGGTTTTGAAAAGACAAATACAGTGTCTAGACAATGCTAGAAGGACACTGAATGAGCCCTTTTGCCCTGAGATTCAGGGAAGTAATATTTTTCATGCCATAACATTAATTGATGCACTTGTTAGGACTTTTTCTTGACTGTACAGCGTGTGTGGAGTAGACATAAGAACTGTGTTCTGTAGAGGAAAACAACGACTTTTTTCTTGAATCGAGGGAACGACAAACACATTGTGTACTTCATTCCTATGTGAAGTGTACGGTGGCCTTTTTTGCATATTGAAAAACAACAATAGTTTTGAAAACAACACTAACATGGAATGCCTAAACTGGATCAGAGAAAACTTAAGTCCTTGTTTAAGCCACTCGCCTAAAAGCTGAAAGGGTTTCTCTTCCCCGCTGCCACCCTTATCTCTTGCTTACACAGACCACGTTCTCTGGGACAAGAATTCTCCTTTGCTAAGTACCACAATAAAGTCCTAACCTTGCTAATCACCTCTAGGAAGTCCTGCCCTATAGACCCTGCCAAGGGACTTCAGCTCAGTAACAGAAGCCCACTGGAGAAAAGCAAAGACGATTGGTTTTTTTACCTGAAGAAGGAAGAGCACTGATAAATTGCACATGCTGCTTTTATGACGAGCTTTATTACCTTTTTAGCTAGCTTGCCCCAATTTCATTCAGCTATCACAACACTGAATTTAGATGATGAGACTGAATTACTCTATTTGATGTGTTTCACACATAATAGAAACCTGTTTTAAGAAAATGCAGTGTTGGGATTTGAAGAGCTGAAATGTTAGGTGTTTCAGATAAAAGAGGCCTTTATTATGGATGATTTTCCTCTCAAAGGCTTCCTCCTACACAGCCAGTAAGAGTATTCCCTACCATTGCAGCACAGCACAACCATACACAGTACTTCTGGCATGCTTGTCTGCTCTCAAGTTGAGAAACTTCGGTCCTATTTTTAGACATGCTGCTGGATATTCTTTTTGCGATACAGAGAGAAAGTTGAGACGGTGAGATGGTGATCATGGGCCAAATCCTCACCATTTTCCTCTGCTTAAATATCTCCATTGCCTGCAACTGAGCCGAACCAGTATGTACCAGCTTAAGATCTGGCCTGCACCTTTAAGAAAAATTTTCGCGTAGGTCCACTTCTTCCACAGACCTTTTGCTGCCCAGCTGCCTGTTTGGTGAGCCTCATGCACAGATTACCTTGCGCAGGCAAAACACCCACTCCTTTCTGTCTGCTTGTTTTTTCCTTCTTTTGTATCACCTGTCACCAGAGAACCTGGGAATTTAACAGAACTCTTCCGCCAGTTAAAATGGCAAGGTCAAAACCAAGGGATGGAACAGCATATCCCCTAGTTCAACAGTAGCTATACCAATGAGACACAGATAGATACAAGAAACTGAACTGTATGCTGAGAATAACGGAGGAAGAGATTTGAAAAATAAACATGACTGATGCGCTTAAAAATAATTTTCTCTTGCTCCACAAATGGAGGACACAAGAAACTACCTGTGTAGCTACACTCAGTGTTTTCTGTCGACAGGTCAACGGGAAGGAACTTCGAAATGGGGCTGAAAGGAGGATCACTGGAGTGACGTGTTCATCTTGCAAGACCTCACCTCCTGGAGTCATGTGAGTGACCAAGAACTGCAGCTGTTACAGCAACCAAACACTTTCTAGCATTAAGAAAGCTTGAATATACAAATTCTAATAGTCTATAACACAAATAAAAAACTTAGCATTTATTTTTAGAAAAATCTCATGGGTTTGGCAGGCTTGCTTTAGCATTAGCTGTTTTGCAATAATGCTGCCTTTTCTCTGCTATTTATCACCAGTGTCTTCTGTTTAGACTATAAAATGTTTGGGGCAGGAAGCGTCTTTACTCTGCCTGTATGGCATGCCTGAATCTCAGCTAGAAACCTCTAAGCTCTGCTGTAATGTAAATACTAAATAATGACAGTCACAGAGGACTTAGCGTCCCCGCACTGGGAGGCCTGCCAGTCTGCGGGGTTGTTCTAGCAGCAGACATGCCAGCAGTGAAAAGTGACAAATTTTGTTGGCAAAAGATATTCATAGGTCCAACAAGGATAAGAAACACCCACCTCTAGAAACAGAGGCTTCTCCCTCTCCGCGGATAAACCACCTAAGGTTGACTCATGCTGGCATAATCCCCTTGTGCAATTTGTATATTTGCATTAGCTGTGTGTGAGGCAAAAAGGCAAATATTTGGTTAACAAAACAACACAGGGATAATAAAAAATAATTAGGCAGCTTTACCACTCAAAACACTGCAGCAGATGAGCTGCTGCTCTTCCCCTCAGAGAGGCATACCCATCCCTGCAAGCAGAGCTTCCTCGTGTTTGTTTTATCTGCAGCGAAATTACCAGTTTATTTGGTTAAATGTTCTAAGAGTAAAAATAATAAATAAGTAAATAAATAGTTAGATGAAGCCCGGTAACCCGCAGTCTGGCGAGGAAGGGGGTATGTACTGTGATGGCAAAAACAGGCTCATATTCCACAAGAGAGCTTTGTCAAGTGTATTGCATAAGGAGATTACAGCCCTGAGTCTGAAACAAGGCTGAAGGTTTTTGTTGTTTTGCTGCTACCTCTGTCATTAGCGTGCTGCTGAACTGCAGCACAACAGCCCCTCTTTCATCTGAGGAAAAAGGCTCAAGGTCCAGCATTACATTTTTCAGAGCTGTTACCCCACATGGCTATTAGCTTCATTCCCCAAAGCCCTTTCTTGTTGTTTTACATAAAGAGAAAGGAGTTGGACAGGTTAATCATATGTTCAGATTATACGCTGTGCTCTGGGATTTGTTTGATGTGACAGGCCTGTGGAAAGGACAAGTCCAGATTCTGCTGTGCATGCCCTTTGTAAGGCTTGTCCTGCACTCGGTGTTTTGACGACGTACTTACGTTGATTAGCAAAATGAGGAATAACTCCTCACACCCCTGTGTGCCGTACTTCTGTCAGCAAAACTCTGAGTCAATGCCAGTTTTGCTGGCAAAATGAAAAAAACCCAAACTTTTCCTGATGCAGCCCCTTTTGTGTATAGAAAGATTTCACGTCCAGTTCTCATACTGTTCTGTGGGAGGCTTCATTTCCAGTTCGGCAGCCCTTCTTCCACATCTGTACGTGCAATACCTCACAAGTGGGGTGGCCACATACGTTTCTCAAGCAGTTCATTATGTCTCTCATCACATACCTGGCGAGAAGGCGGTCCTGGGATCAGCAGGGCCTGCTGGGTTATCCACATCCCTCCCCATAGGAGGAGCAGGACCACAAAGACCGCTGGATCCAGCTGCCGCGTTCTTCACCAGCTTCACCTGCACGCCTGATGGAGCTGTGTCCTCCATGTGCATGGTGGGACCTGGGAGCAGCTGTTGCTGTCTTCCCCTTGGGAAGATGGCTCTCACAGCTTGCTAAAGTTGAGACACTCAAACAGCCTGGGCCAAATTATATTAGTAGAGGATCAGCCCAAACGCATCTGAGCGGCGTTGCCTGTTGAGTCCCTTCATGGAGGTGGAATTCAGCAAACAGCTGCCTGTGTGCTCTGGCGTTCCTCCTGGCCTCACAGCCTGCTCCTATAGAGTCCGGCTCCTGGAGACCACATCTATGAAAAGCCTGCAGATAGTCTAAAGAGAATTCGCAACATTGTTATGAATATTTAAAAACTCAAACCTGTCCCCTGCAAAAAACTGCCTCAGCTGTAAGTCATTACAGTGATGGTAATAGAAAGAACATTCTCTTCACCTATCAGTCATGCTGGCTCTTGAGTTGAGAATTAATCTGCAGAAGGAAAAACAAACACAGATCTTTTGTTCCTTCTGATTCAAAGTCCTTTGAAATCAGTGTCTTCCCCGTCTGTAAGTTTTGGATTAGATCCTCGTTCTGCCTTCCTTTCCTGTGTCCCTACAGTACCATGAAAATTCAGGCTGTTTCTCTTTACTTCCTTCCTCTTCATAAAATGTCTAATAATCAGCCATCTGGTGTCCAAGATGCCTTGAGTATTAGGGCATTTCCTTTATCCAGGGGAGACTTGTGAGAAGAAAGATAAATGTTTGTGACCCATCCCTGCTGTGTGCTGATTAGGGTCTGGCATTTTTTCATAGTTTACAATGATTACTCCAGCACTAAGTTGTTTGGTAGAAAAACATATTTAAAGGGAGAATCTTCGTTTCTGGTCTAGCAGATTTCATGACTTTACTTAACTGTTCTTAATTAGAATTCTATATAACAATATAATACTTTTAATGGATGTTAAAAACAGTGGGCTTTTGAGGAGGCAAAGGGTGATCTATAGAAAATACTGTGTATCCTAAACAACGGTAGCCTTTAGCCCTTCCTTTCATTCTGTGTGGCAGACTCGTAGCCAGAGCCCCAAAGCTGCGATACCAACCGTGTGCAGGGCTCTGTTCAAGTCAGTGCCAGTCCCTGAACAAGGGTTCTGTGCACCGTGCTGTACAAAACTGGGTCAGGTCTCAAGGTAGCCAGTGCGTTGAGGTTCAGGTTTAAGAGGAAAATATTGAAGGGCACAGAAAAACTGTGTCAGAGCATCCACTGGACCATTGCATTTTTTAAAACAAAGCCTGAAGGGAGAGGGCAAGTCAGACTAAAATGAAAACAGAAGCAGCAGAAAGAATCTGCCATCTTAGCTCTTAAGTAGAAGGCAAAGTAAAGAACCACCTCTTTTATTCTGTGATTACTTGTAGGCCGAATTCCTGACATAAAGGAGGTTTGTGTCCTGATTTGTGAACCCTTGGGAGTTGCAAATGTTTTGTTGCCTTGACTGTGGTAGCATGAAGATGTGCCAATTAGGTACTGTTCTGATTCCCAGAATGATACTCCCTTCCCATTGGGGTGTGGACAGTCTTTAGACATTTGTACCAGGAGTCTTCGCTCGATGGTATGTTTATAAATAGTGAACAATTTTGGTCGAACAGGAGTTGGTCAGGTGAAAGAGAATTAAGAAGAGACATCCTTAAAGTACCTTTAGGCTGTTTCTGTACACCTTTGTTCTCAGCAAACAAATATTTATAAGTATTTATAAGTTTTTTTTTTCTTTTGAAAGTCACCTTTAAGGGCATGTACGATCCAAATCCCTGCTTGAACTCTGCATACAGTTCAGACTCTGGATTATGGTAGCCATACCATATTTAAGCTATTTAGTACATCCACGAATTAACCAGCTAATAGCATATTGCAATACCTGCGATGTGTGGCATTGCTCTGATTTTAGAAAAATCTCCTTAGACAGAAAGTGCTGGAAAGCATGGCCTGTTTCACTGCCCTGTTTCTGCCAGTGACTGCTAGCACGGTAGCGTTCAGCTGCCCCAGGTCTGCACAAATGCACACTCTAATCTTGCTGATCATGTCTGGAGAGAGAACGGTCATGGCCAGTTCTTGTCAGCATTTCAACTCAGTCTCTTGGTTTTCTGCTAACTCTTCTTCCTCAGTTTCCATCACAATTATCGACTTTCTCAATAACACCATCTCTGGAAATGGTTTGCACCGGAAGCAAGATAAGCAAACATGAATGCTAGTAAGAACTGAGCCAAAGTTCTGAAAATTCTGGCTCTCACCCCGCAGCACCAAATAGGAAGCCCTTTGCATTCATGGCAAACAAATGTACAGGAAAGGACAAAGTAAATCCTTACCACTTTCCCTTGTATTTGAACTTAGTTTTTCCTGATCCAGCAGCTCACATGTTTCTTTACCTCTGCTCTCACTCTATTTTCTGAGCATACTAACAGAGGAGAGAGAAATCTCTCTGAAAGCAAAAACTTGTAAAAAAACATAGAAAATAGTTCTCTTAAGGAAATAAAGCTTTTCCCTGTTTCCCATGTGGTATGTCCTATGGGAGCTTGGAAGAAAGAGAACTTTCAGTCTCAGCTTGATCATCATGAAGAGGCAGTTGGAAAGCTGGATCTGCCTGTACTTGGGGATGACAACCAGTCTACACAGCCCTTTGCCTCTCTGGAATGCTGTTTCTCGTCATCCGCACCGATAACAAACCCCCAGTGTCAGGAAGTAATATTAACACATCCTCTTTGCAAAGCTATCTGAAAGAAACAGGGAGGAATTTGTTTCTGACTGCAGTAGAGTGACAGCAGTCCCACATCAGCTATCTGCATGCCTCTCCAGCTTCCTTCCTTGTTTTTATTCTCAACTCTTTTTATAGCAAATATATTTCCAAACACTCCACATGAGATTCTGAGTTGCCACATTTTGCAGGTTTCTGGTCACTTGCATTACACTAAAGTGGCGTATTTGCGGCAGCCCTTCTCACACACGGTTTACCAGAACGACTGGAGCGAGCCAAAGCTGAGCTGTAAGAGGCAAGTGGCAGAGTACAAGGAGTCAAGGAGCTCAGCTGGCTGGGCCGAAGAGCCGTGGATTGGCGTGGTGTCTCTCACATCTCAGGTGCTCACGTTTCCACCATTCGCTGCAGTTACTGTTTGTTGTTTGCTCGAATCAATCCTCCTCTTCCCTGCCAGTAAAATCATAGACATAGGGAAAGGAGATGTTGTCACAAAGCAGCATGTTGTGTTTCTTTCCCATGGGAAAGTCCTGTTCAATAAAAATTGAACATGGCTTTCAAAACCAACAGATTCATCTTGGTAAATGTGTCTCCTCTTCAAGCCAGAATACGTTTTTATGTCCTGAAGAACTAAGGGAAATATTATGAAACTTTATTTAGGCAGTGCAAAGAGCAAGCCCGTAACTGTCGCAGTTTATTTGGAGTATGTGTTTCCACTACTTTGGCTTCCAGTCAGTATAATCATGATTTCAGAAACCATTTCAAGGAAGGGCATGATGGCCCTGTGGTTGAGACATTGAGACTGGACCAGTCTGGTTCAGTTCCTGGCTCTTTCAGAAAGTATAGCCATGGGCAAATCAGCTCATCTGTCTGCCTCCCTCATGAAGCAGATGATGTTTCCTCTGTCTGACCTGTCTACTTAAACCATATAGAGCAAATAGGATTTAAAATTACAAGGATGAAAAGGATAGATGTGATCCACATCTGCGCTTGCCAGAGTCCTTTTCAAAAGGGCAGATTTTGCCCACTGTGATGGACATAATAAAAAATAATTCCATTGGTTTAGTGGAGATACTCCACTTATTCATTGAGCTAAAATAAGTCAGAACTTGTAATACTAGATCTAAATGTTTCGTGTTGTTTCTTTTTCTTTGATGGCACTGTGTCCATACCTATTTGAAACAGAATGTCTTCAACTCCCATCATCAATGAACCTTTTTTCCATTTCAACCTGCCAGCTCTGTAGTTCTGCACCACCGCTGAGATTTGCAAACTCCTCCAAATTCAAAAGCATGGTTCAGTAGTATTGCCTATCTTTTACTGAAACATGAAAGAAAATTGCTCCCCTCAAACCAATAGCACTATATTTTACCCTAAATGATTCACATCTTTAATAGGAAATCTGAAATATAAAACCAACAGGCATTCAAGTGTTTCCATGAACGGTAATCAGCATGTTGGACTTGCTAATAATTTTATGTAGGTGTTCAAGCTACGAAAGAACCCATATGGTCCTTTTCAGTTCTGTACTTCTGTTAAGAATGATATGTCTGTAGAATTTCAGCAGTTGCGAGCTGCCCTAAATGTCTTCCGAACGGCATGTGCTGTTCAGCTGTGCTGCGAGGCTCGGAATTACAGCCCAGCCATTGCTCCCTGTGCTTGCTCTGCATCCTGACCCCTCCATATCCTGCAAACTGCAAAAGTTCCACACTCAGAAAGGTTGTTACAGAAATTTGCCCAGCTCCGCTTATCAGCCTTGGCCCATCTGGAAAACAGGAGAACTGGAGCTGCACGTGTCATCCTGCCCACAGCTTTCCCCCCATGCTCCAGAGCTGCACAGCGGGAGAGCTGTTCAGAATATCAGAGCGGAGTGTCGCCTGCAGCTCTGTGCTGGGCAGATACAGCCATCTGCAAAGAATTCACATTTCAAGACATGCCGGTTCCAATGTATCTGAAAATCACCACTAGTCAGCAGGAACGGATGCAGTCTGCATTGCCGAGCGCTTGAGTGCACTCGTATAATTGCATAATTCAATGTTGTGAACTCCCTCTTCTCAGACAATGTGTTTTAGATATTGACTGCACAGAAGGTCAGCTTGTGCTAGAAAAACAAACAGTCTGCTTTGCTTAGTACAGCAGTATAGGGAGGGCTGGGAATAAGCCATGACAGGAGACATTTAGCCTTGTTAATTATTGTTACTGTGATGTGATCAAAGCATTTCAACCCAGCTTTTAGCAGTCCAGACTTAATGCGTGCCTTTTTTTCATACGATGATGTGTAGAGGGACTAATCAAGGTTGGCTTCTGATTTCATTAGTCATTACCCAGCCAGTTCCCAGTGTAGCCCGCGGTGCTCGGTGCGGGCGGCACAGGGTCGGGGTGGGCTGCGCCCAGCACACGGGGGGGGACACGGCCCTCTCGGGGACGGCAGCGTGGCATTGGAGGAGCGCAGCCCCGCTTGCCTCCTGCTTGCATGTGACATGTAGCTTTGGCCATATCTACAGGTAATCTTGTGATCTCCTTGTAAACTGGGGCTGATAAAACTTACCTAACTATCTCTTTCACAACTTTTTCGAAAAGGTTGATTATTTAATTAGGAGTAATTTATCATGGTGACTCCCATTTAGAGGAGCTTTTTAGAGACACTAAACTGGCTGCAGAGACAAGTGCTGTTCAGAGCTGGCAGGCCCCAGGAAGGAGCAGAAGGAAAGCTGGTTGTCCCTGAGGCTGTGGGTCGCTGGCAGAGCTGCAAGGGCACTGCCACTGTTTCAGCTGGTGGCCTGGGAAATGCTCTGTGTGAGGTGTGAAATTATGTCAGGAATGGTTGACCCTGAAAATCAGGATATAGACTGGGCCGGCTCATCCCCCACGTGTCTGTGGGCACTCCCTCCGGGTGATGAGCGGGGCCCATGATAGCAAAGCCCAGGAATGCAGTGAGGGAATCACGGGAGCAGGCTCTGAGCTGGCTGCCCAGAGGTGTGGATGCTCAGAACAGCTCCCTTCTGTTCCCAAGAGCTGCCAAAACTGAGATGAAAAGCGGCGTAGTGTGCTACAACTCCAACACAAGTTTTGTATGCACATAGAAACAATTGTTTGTAGGTCAGGTCTTCGTACCAGTTTTGTGATTTTAAATTATTTGGCAAAGGGGAAAAAACCAAGTGATTCATAGGAATCAGAACCCGCTGGATGAATCTTGTATTTCTGGCTAAAACTTTCTCTCCAGTTTGCTGTACTGTTCCATTCTTATAGCTGAAACTGTATCCCTTTTATCTTTGTCAGATCCTAGACTGCCTGATTATTTACTTCAGCACATAGAAGGCAAAGGACTCTCTTCCCATGTATTTTGCTGTAAGCTCACAGAACCTGTGTTTTCCAGGGCTGACACAGAATTGAATGCATTTTCATCATGGCAGGATCCTGGTCCCCGCAGCCTGTGTCACGGACACCTTTAGCAGAGAAGCATTCCCCGTTTCAGAAAGCGCCCGGCGGCCAGCCGGCTCTGCGGGAGCGCTGCGGAAACGCTGACGTGTTGCAGGGGTGCCAGCTCGCAAGTTCAGGCTGGGCGTCCCAAGGGCAATATGGATTCCACAACCACTTGTGGAAGCGGTTGTGATCTCGGTACTTTCCTCCACACACAGAACAATCTCATAGAGAACTTTCATATAAAGAGAGGGAGAAACAAAAAGCCACTGTCAAAAAGAGACAATAAAAGCCTCCAGGAGACTGTCATCTTATCTGCAGTTTGCACTCAAATAAGCCCAAATGGCTGCTTATCTGTAGCAACAATGGAGCTCTTACCGATTTAAAAGTGAAAAAAAAACAAAACAAAACAAAACAAAAATCAACCCTGAAAAGCTTATCAGGTTACTTAGATAAATATTCCGCAATGATGTCACAGAGAGAATAAATGATGAGGTCACATGGAAAATGCAGTCCTTTTCTGACACTGGGAATGGAGGGTCCTGTCTGCTAAACTCAGGTGAAAATGTGACGTATTGACATGTTTGGGATGTTCAGGGCTGGGACCGTAACTGTCTCCCACTTGGAGTTTGCAGTGAAAGGTTCAACAACTTTCACACAAAATAGGGCTATTTAAAGATGCTGGGATAAAAACGTATCAACACTTCTGTAAGAGGAGCTGAGAACAGGTGCTACCTGTCTATGGAGGCTGCTAAACACCAGACACTGATGTTGCAGATAAGAGCAGTACTTGTTTCCTGCTCCCTATGGGCTTCTTCCAGTGCCTCTTGCAGTCTTGAAAAGGCTCCCAATTGAGTTGTCTCTAAGCTGTTGCTCTTTCTGCCAAACTCAGACATGGTTCTTTAACCCGTTCTCCCTGTATTGTGTGAAGAGCATCCTCCAGTAAGCCAGGGAGAGATACAGACACACTGAATTTATCAGAAGCTAAAGAATATGGTCAGACTTCAAACTCTCAACTGTTTTATAGGGCTGTTTTCTGTTGCACCAAGCACTTAGTTCCCTGCTGGAGCGAGCACTTCTCAACCAGGAGGGAAACGAGTTAACTGTGATAAATTGTCAGAAAAATGACCATTTTGTGTACTGAGAAAGTTGTCATGGGTGGATTATTTTGCTTCCTGATGTGTTCAGATGCATAAGTAAGGAGAGGAGTCAGGACAATGTCCCACTTTCCCCAGGACTGTTGGATGTGTTCTGAAAAGCAGTGAGTATGAGCCCCTAGAGCCCCTCTACATCTCTGAATTTTATGAGAGCTTTTGTTCATTGCTGTGGCAAACGCAGGGACAGTAGGTGTGTCTGATCTCAGGTGGCTTACACGTCGTGTTAGTGTTGCTGTGGAGGTGACAGCTCATCTCCGCACACCTGGATTCTGCCTTCCGAGGCACGAAGGCCAGAGCTCACCCGCACGTGCTGAGGCTTCATCAGCTCTCTCCGAGATAAGCAACGTCCACGGCTTTTAGTGACATCCCCTGTGCCTTGATGTGACACAGCAGGGAGAAAACAGCTGCCCAATAATGTTGCACAATTCTGCATTTTCTCCCAGTCCGGGAAATTACTTAAGCAAGAACCTGAGGTGTTTGGGCCAATGTGTTTATTGCTACTGGTTTTGGCATGCAGCCGCTACCCAGATGAGCCAAGTCCCTCAGGGCTGTAAATCCCCTTCTTGCATCCCTCGCACGGCACCGTGGGCTCTCTCTGGTACCACAGGCTCTCTCTGGTACCACAGGCTCTCCAGCACAGTCGCAGAAATGCCAGATGGTCCTGAGCAGAAAAAGTGTTTCGTAACAGGATTCAGGGTGTCCCCGTAATGCTGCATCGATCCAACTGGAAACTGCAGCTTTGTCCCTTGCTCCCCTCACCGTCTCCCTTGCCCCCACCCGCAGCACAGAGCGGCCTTTGCTGTGGCTGCAGTGGGGTTTCTGCCGGCTGCCCTGGTGCCCCCCGCGGCCGGTGTCCCCTGCAGCCGGGGAGCTGCCTGGCTCAGCTGGGCTTCGCGGTGGCCCCGGGTGTGCAGGCAGAGCTGCGGACAGAGCTGCAGGGAACACTGCGGACAGAGCTACGGGCAGAGCTGCGGGCAGAGCTGCAGGGAACACTGCGGACAGAGCTACGGGCAGAGCTGCGGACAGAGCTGCAGGGAACACTGCAGACAGAGCTGTGGGCAGAGCTGCGGGCAGAGCTGCAGGGAACACTGCGGGCAGAGCTGCGGGGAGAGCTGCGGGCAGAGCTGCAGGGAACACTGCGGACAGAGCTACGGGCAGAGCTGCGGGCAGAGCTGCAGGCAGAGCTGTGGGCAGAGCTGCAGGGAACACTGCGGGCAGAGCTGCGGGCAGAGCTGCGTCCCGCGGGGTCGGTGCTCCTCAGCAGGAACTGCAGACAATCGCAGGAAATGAAAAAATGTAATCCTGCCGGGAGACAGCTGTTTTCATTAGATTAATTTAACACGCTGGTCTTCCGGCTGTCTGAGGCAGCGGCCTTCGAGAAATGAATCGTGCAGCCAGTACACACCACGCTAGAGAGTGACAGTGGATGTACTTCTTTCTTCCCCTTATATTCTGTGTTTTCTCTACCCCTGCCTGTGAGTTCCATAAAATACAACCTAGAGATCCCCCCTGTGCTTTAGCTGAGCCATGTGCAGGACAGATAAAGGATCTGCTTTCTTTAAACGTACAGAAATCAAGAGCAGCCCTCTTGCAACCTCTGGAGTAACAGCAGCACAGAAAAGCTGCAAGTTAGACCTCTTCTGCTGCCTGTCCTCTTGCCCCTTGTGTCCAGGCTTTCCCTCATCATGCCATGCATTTATCCGTGGTTTTGCCCCAGGAGCAATGTGTACTGTGGGGACTGCCTCCTTGCCGTCTGAGTCATTAGGGAATACGGTCAGGGACAGACCTAGAGTACGAAAATGCTTCTTGCCCCAAAACATTTACAATCTGTCTGTGTGTGTGTGTTTATAAAAATAGCAGAGGTGTGTATACTTCTTTATATATATATATATAAACCTCAGGAGCAAGATACTCTGGGGTTCTTCAGAAGGTGGAATAAATCAGCAATGCTCTTCAGAAACTCACTGCATAAATCATTGCCAAATCTCCCTTCTCCTCAGCACTGCTCAGCATCCCGTTCCTCTCGTGGGCACGATGAAATAAGACACATTCCAGGCGATTTGGATCAATCTGAACGGAACAGTGCCTACATGGTACCTACCCCTCCACCTACTCGGTGCACTCTACCGATAGCTGAGATGTAGAGATAACTGTCAGGGGCGGCCTCTGATCATCTCCACTACACAGTAACACTCTAAGAATTACTCACTCTCATGTCCTGGTGGAATATTTTTTCAGGTGGCTGCTTTACTGGTTTGAGTCTTATCACTGGAGTCCCATGCTGTAACGTGTTCTCTGTTGGAGAACTTTCATTTCAGATCTTTCCCTTCTTTGTTTCCTGTTGTTGAAGTTCTTATTTTTTTAAACGTAGCTATTCTAAAATCATTGCTGATGTCCTGCATAAGCAATATCCTACTTTCCTCAAAGGTACAGTCACCAGTAGAAGTTGACTTTGATGTTCTTGGCACAGCTTTGCCTTCAGCCCCTGATGTGTCAGTCTCAGCATCTCTGGTCAGGAAAAGGAGCTCCTGGTGGTGGCTGTTGCTTGAGCACAGGTGTTGTGCGAGACCAGAGGAAGGGGATGTTGGAGCCCTCAGGCCCAGCTCAGAGCTTTGAAGTCATCTCAGGCTGGCGGCCAGCTCTAAGCTCGCTCACGACTCGGTGGGTTTATCAGAATTCTATTTCTAGCAGACAGATGTGTCGTTCAGCAACCACAACAGACTTTTGTCTCGTGGACAGAGCCCTCTGTCACCTTCGGCACCCCTCCTTTCTTGGGGGAGTGAGGGATGTGGGGTACCCCTGCAGTGTAACACCCTTTCTGTGTGCGCGGTGGGGAATCCTGGTGTAAAGATCCCTCCTGAAGTGAGCTCTGAACACTTTCCTTGACTGGCTTCCTCTGCTGAGCAAAATGTTCCTACTGCTGTCAGAAGTGCGGAGACAATTCAAACGGTTCGTGCTGCCAGTGATGATCTCATGGGAGGTAAAAATAAATACAGAAACTAAGAGACCTGAAAATGAGGGGCGTTTGTGTGTGTGTGTGTGTGTTGAGGCAATTTCAGAAAGAGATTTGGCTCCCCGTGGAAGTCACTGGCTCAGCATAACTCTGGATTTAGCCCTGTGTATGCATTGAAAATTCCCTTCCCATTTCTTTGAACACAGATAAGGTCTAATCTTTTGCCACAACACCAAAAGTTGGCCACTGTGACCAGAAACACCGCTGAGCACCAACAGCAGTGAGGGAAGCAATGATGCCAGGTTCCTAGGGCTGGACTTCCCTGCGTGCTCAGCTGACCTTTTGGCACCTTTTAGCATCCCTGCCGTGACCAGCACCGCTCGGCTGAGAGCAAGCTCGGTGCTGGGAGACGAACCCAGCAGCCAACAGGAATTTCATTGCAAACTAAAACTTCAGGGCAGTTTTGCCATCCAAGAACACTGACTCTGCTTAGCCACGAGGAGATTTTGTGCCCTGTAATCCCACATTGAGCTGGATTACTTTTTTATTTAAAGAAACTGACCTCCAGCAGCAACGCCAGGTCTCTCTGGCCCAGCAAGTGAGTCCTGAGCGTAAGAAACGGAAGTTCTAACTAAAAAAAATACGGTGGTGACCAATATTTGGCCTCAATTAAAAGGCCAAGGAAAACAGGAGAGATTATCTTACGTAAATGTTAACATTTATTAGTAGATTAGGTATTTTAACAAGCCTTATTAATTCTGTATCTAAATTAATTAAGGGTTACCAAATAAACAGCACATTTGCTAAGAAATAAGGCATTGTTAAAATGCTGGGTTCTCATTTCTAGCATCCAGCCCGGTTTCTTTTGTTTTTAAAGAAGAATCCACACCTCTGTAATGTGAGGATAGTATTAACCCAAGACACAGGAAATCTGCGTTTACATCTCTGCCGTGACACAGAGCTCACGTGTGTCTTTGGGTACGTTCCCCAACCTCTGCCAAACGCGCTCCAGAGCGCCTCTGCGTCCCGATTCACGATGCAGAGCGAGGTGATGCTCAGGTGCCGTGTCAGTGAGGACACAATGGCCATACGACGTGCAGGGTAAAGAAAGGGTAAGAATATCAAAGGCACAGTAGGTGCTCAGGCCCCGTCTGCCCTGACTCACAGTGCGTGTCATGCAAGTCTCCCAAGGTCCCCTCCCTCTGTAAATGCCACTCTCATGCATTTTCCTAAACATTCTCCCATGCCCTTGCTAATTTTAGCCTCTATACTCCACTGAAAAGGTTTCTTGGGCACCCTCAGGCATTTCACTTGACTCTGTAAACTCAGGCAATGGTCACTTAAGTAAATTCATCTTTATAACAGAAACAAGTCCTAAAAGACCCACTGTTAAACTTCCAGTTTAGGCTTCTTCCTAGAAATAGTCCTTGAATCGCATGTGGGCTAGAGACATGATTTCATACCTGCTATTCCTGGAACTCCTTTCCTGACCATGAGCGCTACCCGGTTATAACCCTTCCGAAATGCGCTTCCTTAAGGAGACTTCTGAAAGATAAATGATGGGTGTGATGTTGAAAGCCTGAGGTTGCTTTGTCAACAAGGAAGAGGCTCTTTGTCCCCATGTGTGAGTGTGATATCCGTCGAGCAAGACACAGCGTTATTGATACGGGTATTCCAAGAGACTCTGCATTCCCAACATGCCTCTTTTACACTTACCTCCTCACACTGATGTGCAGCAGCAAGATGTTAAGACCACACAAAACAGGAAGATGGTTGCAGAGGTGTAAGTGGGATCAAGTTACCTGTGTCCGAAAGCCAGCTTTCCCACAGCTGCCTTGCTGGAAAAGGAACTGTTAACTTTATAGCAGTGAAAGACGTTGTTTGCAAGAGAAGGGTTGGGGATGCTGAGCTAAACAGAACAATAAGATTTTACAGCTGCAACAAAACCTCAATTCTTTAGCAAAATGTCATCTATGTGTGACAGAGGAACAAAGTCGTTATGAAGCTAGAATCTTATAAAGTGGTGACTGATGGCTTCATTGTGTTTGGGACAATTTCAGAGAGCAGTTCCTCAATACTTGCTGGAAGAGCAGTTTTTCCACTCTTCCTTAGGCCGGGAGCCAGGCTGCTCTTTCCCAGAAGTGATGAAAATAAGCAGCTTCAGCTGGAACTCTCCTGACACTTTCCGGCAAAAGGACTCTCCCAATACAGCCCCACTGAACAAAAGCATGATTGTTTGCAGGCCCATAAAAATACTGTTTGCAGATGTCAAGTGAGCAACTTTAAAAGAGGAAACCAGGTTTTGATAGATGCCAGTCTCTAGTCACCATCAGGCTGCCGTCACGCTCTGGTGATTCACGTACAAAGTAGATCAAGAAAGGCCTAGAAAGCTGTGCCAAATGCGGGATTTCCTTCCTCTCCCGGGGCCGCAGTTCACGTGTGGCCCAGATGACCTTTAGTCTTAGAAGGGGTGAGAGACTAAAGAGCTGACAGAGGTGTGTATTCAGGAAAAAAAGCATCGAAGTCTTACATGTATTTGGTTTTCATGCAGAGCTTATTTCCAAATGAAGCAGGGGAAACGAAGAAGTCAGAGCCTCGGCAGAACTCTTTCACACTGGGTGCTGTTGCTTACGGCGTACACGAGCAGCTCGCAACTTGACAAGAAACCAGGACGCTAATGGGACAGAAAATCCCACACAGCTCATTTTCTTTCTCTAAAGCTGACAAATCCTGCCTGCAACAGGATGCAAATGGCTGTCGTGATGCAGAGCGGAGCTGCTGCAGGAGTCTTCCCTCCAAATCCCCCTGCAAACACACCCTGGTTTTATGACCTGCCGAAGAGCTACTTTCTCCACTCTAACCCGAGTCTCTTCCTTTGTGCGTAAACATGGGGAGGTCACTGGTGAACCCCAGGGCCTCTCCCAGGAGCCTGCGAGCTGGGCAGGACAGGTGCTGGGGCAGGCGGTTGTGCGGCCGCTGCCCGGTCCCGCCAGCCCTGCACGGCCTCACGCCGCGGCCGGAGCCGGCGCCGGGGCCGAGCAGCCGCGGGCCCCACCGCGGCGTCCGTGCGCAGCGCTGCACCTTGGGCTGCGTGCCTCTTCTTTGCAAATGATTTCTGCGGTTATAGAGCCGGTGGCACCTTGAGGCCTGACAACACGGAGTTCGCTGTTTTTTCCAGAACTCCGAGCCCAGGGCAGGTACCTGGAAGGCAGCAGCTCCCTCGGTCGGTGGTTTCCAGCTCACAGCGGCGAGCAGTAGCGCGCGTGACCCAGCAGAGAGCAGTGCGCGCCCGGACCGGGCCCTGCTCTGCGCACGGCCGAGCTCTCACACATCGAGCCAACCTTCTTTACTGGATATTTTTTTGAAAGGGCTTTCTTCTCCTTCCTCCCCCATGCCTTTTTTTCCTGACGAGTACAGCAACAAGTCAAACCCATCCCGGCTTCTCAGGAGAAGCTGAACAGATCCCAGCTCGCTGGGGCACACGGGGTCAGGGCACAGGGCTGCCGGCCGCACTCGGCTCAGGTGCGGGGATCGGTATAAAATCCCGAGCCTATCTTTAAAGAGCACGTGGCCTTAGAAATAACATGAACCAGGTACCTTGTTACCTCTTGATTTTGGTACAGAAATTATTAGAGATCATATTCTCAAAATTTCTGTAGAAATATAACAAAATTTTGCTCCTCTTGCTTTGAGATGAGAATCAGCTCAGATAATTTTGCTCCAGAATTGAGCTTTTAAGAAAAAAAATAGACTAAAAAATCCTCAACACCACATTTCTCATGAATTGCTAGACAGAACTGATACTGAAAAGAGGAAACACATCCCATTGCACAAAACATCCCCGCAGCTGAATGTGGGGCTCTCTTGAGGGGAACGTGGGGTCTGGTGGTGGGCGAAGAGCTCCACAGGGAAAGGGTCATTGAAGAAGTTCTGTGTCCACACAGATGGGCGTCTTGAACTCATTTCTTTTGGAGTCTGTTGCCAAAAGAGCTCATGATCTGTCCTGCATACCGTTCTGGGGACAGCAGCGGTGTTGTTTCGATCAACCCTCCAGGTCTGATTGTGCCCATTAGCTGCAAAGAGACCCTTCCTGGCCAAGCACAGTTGTGTTCTGCTGCCGCCGGGAGCGCTGAGCCAGGGCAGGTCGTTTTCCGATATTTAGTGCCTCAAGCCTTTATCACCAGAGGGTCACATCAGAAGATGCACGCTTGTGTTGGCTGAGTGCCACCCGGGCAGCTCTTCACAAACACAAAACCTGGGAGGTCAGTCCACTTCCAGCTTCTCTAGTGTCTCTTGAGCCAGTGGACACAGTAAATCAACCTTGTGAAGCCCCGTGGTGTTTGTCCCTTCCCCGGGGACACCACAGGGACTCCCGCGCACAGGGTTCGGTGCCTGTGGCAGCACAAGCGCTGAGCTTTTCCCAGGCCCAGGAGGGAGCCCTGGGTGCTCAGCTGGGCAGCACCGTGTGTGGGTTACACCGTGTGTGGGTTACACCGTGCGTGGGTTACACCGTGTGTGGGCAGCACCGTGTGTGGGTTACACCATGCGTGGGTTACACCATGTGTGGGCAGCACCGTGTGTGGGTTACACCGTGCGTGGGTTACACCATGTGTGGGCAGCACCGTGTGTGGGTTACACCGTGTGTGGGCAGCACCGTGTGTGGGTTACACCATGCGTGGGTTACACCGTGTGTGGGTTACACCGTGTGTGGGTTACACCGTGCGTGGGTTACACCATGCGTGGGTTACACCGTGTGTGGGTTACACCGTGTGTGGGTTACACCGTGCGTGGGTTACACCGTGTGTGGGCAGCACCGTGTGTGGGTTACACCGTGCATGGGTTACACTGTGTGTGGGTTACACCGTGCGTGGGTTACACTGTGTGTGGGTTACACCGTGCGTGGGCAGCACCGTGTGTGGGTTACACCGTGTGTGGGTTACACCGTGTGTGGGTTACACCGTGCGTGGGTTACACCGTGTGTGGGTTACACCATGCGTGGGTTACACCGTGTGTGGGTTACACCATGTGTGGGCAGCACCGTGTGTGGGTTACACCGTGCGTGGGTTACACCGTGTGTGGGTTACACCGTGTGTGGGCAGCACCGTGTGTGGGTTACACCGTGTGTGGGTTACACCATGCGTGGGTTACACCGTGTGTGGCTTACACCGTGTGTGGGTTACACCATGCGTGGGTTACACCGTGTGTGGGTTACACCGTGTGTGGGTTACACCATGCGTGGGTTACACCGTGTGTGGGTTACACCGTGTGTGGGCAGCACCGTGTGTGGGTTACACCGTGTGTGGGTTACACCATGTGTGGGTTACACGGTGCGTGGGTTACACCGTGTGTGGGTTACACCGTGCGTGGGTTACACCGTGTGTGGGCAGCACCGTGCGTGGGTTACACCGTGTGTGGGCAGCACCGTGTGTGGGTTACACCGTGCGTGGGTTACACCGTGCGTGGGTTACACCGTGTGTAAGTTACACCGTGCGTGGGTTACACCGTGCGTGGGCAGCACCGTGTGTGGGTTACACCGTGCGTGGGTTACACCGTGTGTAAGTTACACCGTGCGTGGGTTACACTGTGTGTGGGTTACACCGTGCGTGGGCAGCACCGTGTGTGGGTTACACCGTGCGTGGGTTACACCGTGTGTGGGTTACACCGTGTGTGGGCAGCACCATGTGTGGGTTACACCGTGTGTGGGTTACACCGTGTGTGGGTTGCACCGTGTGTGGATTACACCGTGTGTGGGTTACACCGTGTGTAGGTTACACCGGACGGGGCGCTCAGCCCCACAGCAACCCACGGCACAGCGCAAACACCAGACCGCCCTTTCTTCATTGCAAGTCTTTCTTCGCCGTGAATGTGGCTCATTAGGATCTGGTCATTCATTGATCAGATTACTGTCGCGATGGACTCACTTTAGCTGGATTTTCACGCGGGATGTGTAAGGGCAGTGAGGAGAACGTTCTCTGGGCAGTAGATCAAACTCATCTACGATAGCGCTGAGATCAGAGATGGCATCAGCAATTTACGGGCCAGATATAGTGCTGATTTATAGCAACAACAGAAAAAATGTGCCGCCCACCTAATTCTTGTTTGTTCTCCTGAGTGTGCTAATTGTAGCTGCTTCACTTGATTAATAGGATTGAATGATGAGCGCCTGTGGAATCCGTATGAAGACAATCCCTTGGCGCGCTGGAGAGCTCCCTTTGTGCCGGGGGCTGCTGCCCTCGGGGGCGTCTCGCGGGTTCACAGACGTGCTGCTGAGCTCTGGAGGGATGCCGTGGTTTCTCAGCTGCCCCGTTCCTGGAGGATCCTGATTTCCGAAACGCCAATGGCCCAACACAAACCAGAACAGCTCTCTGGCCTAGGACAGCAGCAAGCAGGTATCTCAGTCTTGTGACACGCCACATCAGGAGCAAAGTTCTTCCTAAACTAAGCCTTCCCACTACTGTTATCTGCAATGGACCTTGGTGGTTTTTTTTTTTTCTTTCCCCTGATGCAATTAAGATGAAGCAATATTTCTTTTTTAAATCTTTCCTCTGGACGTGTTTCTTCTGCTGTGACCACAAGGAGCTAGTCAATAATTAATAGTGCCATCAAAACATACCCTAATGGCTCCTGTGCAGGTGCACAGGAAGATGTGGATTTACCTTGCCAATAGGGTATATATTTTTTCCATATAATTTCAATTTAGTTTTTCCATGCTCGTATTTATTCTGGTACAAGATGCTTTTTTGCAATTGATGTTATATCATTTGAAAGCAGATTCAGATAGTCTGCCCACAGAGGTGCTTCTCTTCTGGAGGACAAGGTAACAGAGAAGGAAACAGCATCAGTAAAATCTTAGCGCTTTAGTTATACTGGTGTAATTAAAAAGGAAACATGTTTCCACAGGTCATTGACCTGATGAGGTTTTTGGTTTGCCACGTGTACATAGCACAATGAGATTTCTGTGGCCTAATATAATTGAAACAATAACAAATAAGCCATAAAAAGCAGCAGGAAAAAAATTCCTTATTCTGATAGAACAGTAAATGACACCCTATATATACAATTTCCTTTTATAATTCACCTTTAAAGGATATGTTCTAGTCTAGCGGCTGAATTAGTATTTAGCTATCTATCTATCTCTTAAACTCTGACATTTATTGACAAAATAAAAAGAGACTCAAAGCTTCTGTTGACTTGCATGTCTAGTTCACCAATTAACCTTATCTGTAGTGAACTTCTGATCTGAGGAATAAAAATGCAGTCTTAGTCAGTGATGCTTTTAAATCGAATCATATCTGTCCGAGCAGCTATTTCTGCCCTTGTGCTTTCAGGAGATAAAGGGTGAATTCAAGGGTCAGACTAGCTGGCATGTCAAAACCACCGTTCTTCTGCAGAGTGTACAGGATTTGGAAAGATGCAACAAAGAACTCGGCCATCTGGAATAAAAGTGAGCATTCGGGATCTTCTAATCTCCTGTTAGAAATAAATAATATCTGCCCCAGAACTTCTGTCTGGAATTCAACTAGTTCTACAAGGCATAACCTTGCTGATAACTAATATTGTTAGAATGACTTCAACAAAGTTACTGATTACTTATCTGAAGTTTACACTGGCTTTCTTTTCACTCCAGTATATCAATAATGAAAGCCGTTCTGAAATAGCTTATTGCAGCTGGGTTTATGTGCTGCGTGGAGCGTGTTTATAAAACAAAATTATCCTTGTGCAGAAGCCAGCATCACACGTAAACCCCATTTGCCTTACTCAGGTGGTTCTAATCTGAAATAACCAATTGGATAAACAGTTTCTGCCTGAACCTTTACACATTTCCCATGGGATCTTACATAACCTCTGTCCTTCATGACAATATCGTAATATGTAAGGAAAACAGGTCACGGGACTCGTCCACCCTATTTCTAAGCTGTTCCAATGGAAGAGCTCATTCAGTATTAAAAAAATAAATGGCATGAAATTCTTTCGCCCCTCATTCCCTCGCCCCCTCACCCCAGGACGGTGGTGGATGGAGATAGCGGGAAGCTACGTAGGGCTGTATTTTCAAATTAAAATTGCTTAGCTCTCTGGTATTTACACCATGAGAATCCAACCTAATAATTGTAGTGGCTGCATGACAGAGACTCTGGCAGTTTAAGCGCAGACAGCAGGGCAGCACCTGGAAGGTGGGGCAGGGCCTTTCTTGTTAGCTCAGATTGCCTTTTTCTTTCCCCTCTGCCTTTATTTTCCTTCATCTTCTCCTTGACAGCTGTTACTTAAGAACACCTGAGAGGGAGTTCATATCAAGCCCAAGGTCTGTTTTCCTGAGGAAGCTCTTCTGCACCTTTAATCCTTCCTCCCAGGCTTCTTGGGGGGAAATCCCCCATTTTGTGTCCTATGTGAGTGCTGCTCCTCGGATGCTTCTGCTGACGGCGTGCTGGTCCAGCGGTTCCAGGCTGCCTGCCGCTGCTCCTCTGCCTGTAAGTCATTGCTGGGTTTCGTGTACTTCTGGAAATGTTCTTGTTGAAGTTGAAATAGCAGCTTCAGTCCTCGAAGTTTGTGCTGCTCAGGCATCTGGGGCTGTCAGAAAGTGCTGTTGTGAGCAAATGGAAGGGAGGCTAAATATGCACTGAGCAAAAATAAGTCTTTTACTATTAGATTCCTAGAAAGGCATTAGACATCACTCTGCAAAAACTGGTCATGACCCAAAGGCCCCAGAGTCTTGTGGTGCTACAAGGAACACCAGCAGCGCTAACGCGTTTGTCACGGTGCTTCCCAACCAGGTTTAATGTCCTCCCGGTGATTCTCAATTATTTATTTGTGTCTGTCTTCCTTTGCTTGATTCCTCTGCTTCTGTCAGGAAATTCTGCAAGCTGCTGCGTCATCCCTTTTTCCTGTTAATTGTCTTTGCTGCCTCCCCTGGTGTTTGCAATAGCGGGAGGACGCGAGCAGCGCGTCGGCGTTGCAGAGCCAGCTCTGCTCCCCCGGCCCCGCTCCGCCCGTGGTGTTGAGCGCAGGACCCGGAGCACGCTGCGGCACAGGATTGCGGAAGGGTTTGTAGACATTAATTACACTCAGCGCAGAAATACTCGTCACGCAGAATATGTTTCTAGGTGGCTGTGAACAGATCTAAACCCAGTTGTGCTCAGCCCAGCTGAACAGCACATCAACACAAAGGTGCTGCTTGGCTTGGTTTTTTCTTTATGTTTTAACTAGTTTTAACTAGGCCAGATGTACACTTTCTGTTTCCTTACAAGCTGGGTTTTAACTCCTGAGGATGTTCTGTCCTTTGTTCTGTAGTACTCCTTGGAAAGTAGAAAGCTGATTTATGGTGTTTGGAAACAGTGTTGAGGGAAATCTTCCTGGAAAGTCATCCTGGGTGTCTGGGCTGAGCTCCCTAGAGGAGATTGCTTGCTTGCTCTTGGCAGTTGTCTCTCTGCTTTTGTATACGTGTAAATAAAATAAGTTAAACTGAAAATAGACTGAAATACCACATTACTTCTTTTTCAGTGAAGCTGACGTGCAGGTTTTGCCCTCGACAACACTGTAGCGATACAGGCAGGGAGCAGCAGGGCTGTTTATAGTCGTTTCAGCCAAGGCCTGCTGGGCCGTACTCTGAATTCTTTCTGCCTTCTCACAGGTTTTTGTACTTCACCCGAGGAAAGGACAGGATCAGAAAACACACCTGCCAGTGAGACCAGATTGCTGAAGTAGAAAAAGTACCTTTGCAGTTCCAAGGCATTCTGAGCTCTTAAAATGCTAAAGGTGTGCCTGAGAATGAAATAATTTATTTCCTTGTATTTATTTTATATAGTGGTGAAGCTGGTGTAACGTAGGAAGGGATTTAGCATTGTCCACACAAAAAGTAAAAAGATGATCAAACAGGGTTGAGTGGAATGTCCCATTTTTGACAGTTGTGCATCTTCCTTCCCCACTAACTTCAGTCTGGGATTTGCCATGTGGCAAGTTCGTGTAAATGCAAAGGGAGTTAAAAAAGGCTGCAATGCCGTATGTCTAATCACCAGACACCTTTAACTGCCTGGACGTGTCTGGATTAGGCTGTGATGGTTCAGCATCTGGCCTTGGCCCCGCTGCAGCTCTGCTCACGCTGAGCAAAGGCTCTGTGCTTTGCGCCCATCCCGTGCCCGTCACCCACCGCACAGGGAGCTGGCGGTTCTGTGCTGCGGTTAATCTGTAACGAGCCACTGGCCCTGGGAGGAAAAGAACGTGGGCCTACTGTTTGCAAGTTGCAAAACCCGTACCTGCTTCATCCTCTGAGTTATGTAATACTTTATGACAAAGGGGCTTACAAACAGTGCTCTGGAAGATGGAGTGAAGAGCTGCGTTCAGTGTACACACTGTTACCGGCTGTGGCCACCAGAACTCCACACTGTACATCTCCTACACTCTGCCTGTGCGGGGAACACCCGCATCACGGAGGCTTTTGCCCTCTGTCCACCTAAAAGGTCTGAAGATCTTGCTGTAGCTCCCCGCAGTGAGTTTCCCCAAGACTCGTGTACTGTGGCCCGAACAGGACAACTACACCGAGTCCTGCAGCAGCAGAGTCGCACTAGAACTGCTGCATGCACATAGTGTTGATAAATCACCAGATGCAGTATCAGGAAGTTTTTATACAAGTTTTTAATAAAAAAAATTCAACAAAAAAAATATATAATCAGGCATTTTATGCAATGCATACATTCTTTATATCTGCAGGTACAGATAAATAACAGAAGGCAAAACCAAGTATTTTGCTTATCTTTGGCCATTAACCAATAATCACCCCCGAAGAGATATTATAGGGTTAAAGAATAATAAACCGAGTCTGTAAATTTCTCTCATTACAGACGAAGTATCAGGCAATAATACAGTAGTTAGATTTTTAGAAATGTAAGGAAATATTTCTTTAACACTGCCCAATACTGAAATTTCACCTGGTTTGCTGCTATGGAACTTGAGGCTTCCCTTAGCTGACCGTTCCTGGTTTGCATGAGATCCACTCCAGCCCTCACCTTAACCCGCTTCCCTTCAGCACACGTTGCTCCAAAACACCAAACTGAACCTCTTCATGAAATAAACTCGCAGGAATTCTCATCTGTGCATCAGTTTCCTGAACCCCAACCAACGTACATCCGTACAGAGCAGTTCAGCTTCCTTAAGTTAACACTTTTTCTAGCTCAGTGTCCCACAACAATAGCTATCCTTCCACTTTACAGCACAGACGCATCTGATGGCTCTACCAAAGCAATATATACATGATACACATTACAAATCATAAAAGCAATTTTTAAAGGTACACTGATAACATGTAGCAGCTTATGTCTATATATGTACATGTTTTCACAGTTATACTTTAGAAAATTGAGAACACCAGGAATACTTCTACTGTGTTTTCTATAAATATTAAAAATTTACCTGTTAGGCATTTTGACAAAATAGTATTTAGGTTATCACTTTAAATAGCTCTTGAAAACCTGTAGAGTTTTAAGCTTAAAAGGCTGTACAGTTTGAGGATTCTTGAAAGTGTTCAGCCAGTTTCAGCAGCTGGGCCACCTGCCAGTTTGTGTTGGGTTGGTTGGTTTTTAATTCAGATCTGGTAACAAAGGAACTCTACCACTTTGGATGGGATGGGCAAGTTCTTGACTTGGCTGGTGGGCATCACTCTTCGAATTGCCATGCGACACAGATGTTGGAGACTGGAAACTTGTCTTGGAGTTGCCCAAAAGAACACGCTGCCATCCTGTGTCCTGCACACAGAAAACACAAATCCCCATGAGAATGATCGCACCTGGCTGATGTCAGCTTAGCCCAGGTTCCCCCAGCCGCTGCCGGTGATGGGGAACGTGCTCTGAGCTGCCTGCTGCTCAGCCCTGCCTGGTCCAGGCTCTTCCTTCAGGCTACAGCAGCACAGTGAGGAACCTGCTGATTGTCTGTGCAGCGGGCTTGAGCAGCCCTGCCAGCTATGGAGTCAACACCCCGCACACAACTGCCCTTGCTTATCTAATGGTCTCTTTCCAACCCACATGTTAGTGGGTCTGTCTTTTATTTATTCTCGAAGATAAGAAATTGGTTTATCAGCTTCTTGATTTTCCTGCTATTCCAGGCATGTTTAAACAAACAGTACCAAAAGTAAACCCATCAAATTGCAAATCACAACTGAAGATTTTTAGAACACTTAGTCACTGTTTTCAACCTTTTGTGTTGCCTTAATATTTTAGGAAAACAAACCAACAAGCCGTATACTTGCCCTGCAGCTAGAACACTGCCATCAGTAGAAAAAGTACAGCAGAGCCCGTTGTTCAGAGGTGCAACTTGTACAGGATATTCTTCATCAATTCTCCAGAATCTTACCATTCTGAAAAGGGAAGAACAAAGTACTAAGTTATCAGAGTAGACAGTTCATTCTGCCTGGTATTTTCTCTGATGCTGCACAAGAAACTAGTCTGAAGCAGAGCTCAGGGAATTTTATAAAAACTTTAATATGCATACAAAGTGTTCCAGATTTGTCCTGAAATGCTATGACTTCATTCCTGATAGATACCCTGATCTGTACTTCAACCATTTAAGCTCTGCCAATCAAAATAAAAATTGCCTTCGAAAGCAGAAAGCAATAACCTGAACTCAAGATTTAGACAATCTCTCTCTTAAATATAATATGTGCCAGGAAATCCCAACAATGCTTGTCTTGATTAAAAAAACTAAAACCTTCCTGTGGATAGTTTAATACCCTTGGTGTCATCTTGAGAAAGCATTCTTCATATTCTTAAAACATAGCTCTTCAAAATGTGATTTGCAGCATTAGCAGAAGTTGAATAGGACATCACAGAATGCTTTTCTTTTTACTGTGGAGTCTACTGCTACACAAAAGACTAATCTGCATTAACAACGCCATTTCTGTTTTTCACTGGCGACAACCCTTCTTTTTCAGTTTTCAGCTGTTACACAAGTTATTCAGATAATCTACTCTGTACGGAACTAATTATTTCTACATTCAGAATGAACATGAACATATGCTAGACAACTCATCTACCTTTACCATTAGAAGTAATTTCTCAGCTAAAATTAAAAAGCTGAGTTGGTATTTAAAGCTCCTGTCCTATAGAAGAAGCAGAGGAGCCCAGCAAACCTTTGCTCATACTCACTTGTCGTCAGCCAGGCTGGCGATGTGCAGCCCATCGTGACTGAAAGACACGGACCTGACCCAGCGGTCGTTTGCACCTCCAGCAAAGATGGGAGTGGGAGGGGGGAACAGATGCCTGCAGACAGAGACACGGGTTGTTGGACATGCTGCTGGCAGCTACCGAGCGTTTCCTGCAGCCACCACTAGCACAGCTCAGCAAGAAAACATTCGCTGAGCACTGAACGATGCAATCAGGAGCAGCAATTGAACTACAGTAACTTTTTTGTAGTCCTGAACACTTCAGCTTTGTTGGAGATGCTTGAATTAGTACACATTAAAATAGCAGTGCTTTAAATGCTTTCTCAGATAGAAGAATAATCTCCACTGCTCTCCCGCTTTCCAGTTTTGACTGCTTTACTTACCCAAATTCCATAAGAATAACTCCAATATGCGGATCCCAGACATAGACTCGAGTATCATAAGATGCAGTAGCCAGTAAAGCTCCATCAGGAGAAAACTCACAAGCTACAACATCATTGTGATGTCCTTCAAGTTTCCGAATCATGGAGTATTTATCCATATCCCAAAGAAAAACCTGCAATTAAATTAGCTGATGTTATAGCTCTGCTCAGGGTGCAATGAAGCATTTACTTTTTTTTTTTTTTTTTTAAAGTATAGCTGCTAGTCTTATTTAGGATTATATTAAAATCAGGCATTATGAATTACTACAATTAAGAAATATGCTCAGTGTCATACTCAGATTAAAATCAATTTTTTTAAAAAATAATTAAAGCAGACATGCAAGTTCTAACTCGTTTGTTAAATGTTATTAACAAAATAAGCCAAAATATAAGATAAAGGCAACACAATTTAACCATGTAGCTTACTGAAGTTCATGTATTACAAAACTATTTTAATAAAATATGCAGAAATAAATAGGGTTAAAGTCTACAGTCGCCTCTTTTCAGTAACTACCAAAATTTTAAGAAATATACAGACAGAGAACGTAAGGTTAACATATTGTTACTCCAGTGGCATCCCTTTGAGTTTAAGATCACTTGTTTACAATTGGCTTGGATCACCAACGTCAGCCTAGGAAGAGAAACAGATACTGCAAGCAAAAAGAATTTTCACAGCCAAAAGTTATGTCTTTGGCAAAACAACAGGGAAGTCTAACCACATTATTAGAAATAATTTATGCATTTTAAATCAAGTAAACAGTAAAAGAGACATTAATATTACAATTTACCCAGCTAATTGCATATAGTATTATAAAAATTGCTAAAAGATTATAGTATTCTGGGATTTTACATGCATGTACATTATATATAATCAAAACAACGACTGTGCAGAATTACTTAATAGGTGCGATCCTTGTACTACAGCATAGTTTTATAGCAAATCTAAGTCTTCAGCATAAGGTATGTCCCTAAAAGAGCTCATTAGGGTCCTTGATTTTTTTTCCCCTGACTCTGTTTTACTGCACAGATTAAATACTGACATCTCGGATACATTTATGTGTTTGACCAAGGCAAACACAGCCTCGGTGTCTCACGTACATCCTAGAACTGAACCAGTTTACAAGTGGTTATAAACGTGTTGACCAGTTTCTCTAAGGAGACCCCCAACAGTCCATAAAACCGAACACTTAAGTTTTAGGAGTCAGTGCATTTCACTGCTGTGAAAATTATTTAAAAAAAAAAAAAAAAGAAAAAAAAAAAAGACAGAAAGAAAGCAGAAAGTGCAGAAAGTGGACATCAACCAGCACCTGCGTACGTACAGGACACCCTGCAGCCCAATGCAAGGGTACTCGGTCCTACGGCAAAGGTCGGCCCCAGCGCGGTAGCCGGAGATGCCACTCTCTGCCCAGCTAACACCACGGGGGTGCCAGCTTAACCTCAATCACACCAATATTGCTGCCACCACCTGGGACAGGGAAAGCAAGAAGCTTATGGAAAACACACAGCCTCAAGATATCAACGTACACATCTACATCTGCTCTAGTTACAGAAAAAGCAGAACCCAGACCTCAGCCGTTCTCTATCAAACCTGCACTGAAAATTTCAGGTACAAAATGCATTTGAACAGCCCCGGATCTAAAGCAGTGGCCAGTGATGGATTGTGCTTTTTACTCGGCATCACTGGGCCTCATTCAGCCACCTCCAGAGCCCAGGGACTGGACTGAATTCCCCTAATGCTTCAGTGTCAAGAAAAGCAGCTCATGGCATCCGTGCTTTACCTGCACTGCTTTCAGTTCTCTAGCAGGGCATGAGAATACGGATAAAACAAAACCAGTATGCTGTTCTTCGGTCTAGATCTCTTAGACACGAGTGCCATTTGTATTAGAAAACACGCAGAAACATTTTCGCTCAGTGGGAGATACCATGACTGGCTCAGACTTTGAAAAGTCCCTTTCAGTGAGCAGGAAATAGAAAGGATAAAATCAATAACAAATAGTTCTATGCATTAATCTAAGTAACTTTTAACACTGGAAACTTTAGACTTGTTTGGGTTTACGCTATGAACATGTGCAGATGTGTGGAACTATTTCTCAAAGAACGCTTACAGTTTCCTCAACTAAAAGCAGTGCAAGTTCCATTCATAAATCAGTGTCTCAATGCACCATTTGCTAGTTTAATTTCATGCACTTTTACATCATCATCAAACATTAGAAGTTCATGACACCGAGCACAAGCTTAGTGTTACTCAGATTTAAAATGATTATGCACACAATCCAGCAGATTTAATGAACAGAAACTCTGACACATACTGCTTTACTGGCTCCAACAGAACAGAGGACAGAAGAGTCTGGAGAGAACGCGCAACCATACACCCAGTTCTGATGTCCTCTCAACACCTTCATCATGTTTCCTAAAAAGAAAGACATTCCTTTAAGAATCGATGAAATATTTCAAGTTCAAATTGAAAAGCTTTTCCAAATTAGTTCTTCCTTTATAAAAGGCTATATGATTTTTCCAGACAACATCGTGCAGAGTCATTCTCCGCAGAATTAAAAATTCTGTCACGCAGCCACTAAACCGTACGTCCCTATCCAAAAATGTCACTTCATGTACTCTTTTTAACTTAACCTGGTACCAGCTTATACCTTCAGGGTACATATAGGTAGGGGATTTCAAGAGAGCATACAGAGCGACTAATAGAAGGGAATTCTTTTTTTAAGAGATCCTGACCTAACTGACCTTATAGCAATAAAAAAGGAGAGTAAGTGGCTATTTCTCCTCTGCACTACAGCAGATAAAATGCATACCGTCATCTTTCAGGTCCCACACGCGCAGTGTTTTGTCTCTGGACGCAGACACTAAAATCAAGCTGCCATCTGGGGCAAAGGTTAAATCTCTAACAACTTCGGTATGGTCCATTAGGTTAAGGAGGAGTTTTCCTGTGACATGAAAACACCACAATTTAAAATGAAGGACGGTACTTTTCTTCAGATCAAATGCTTTATGGATACAAATACAGCATAAAAAAATCACAGCACATAAAGCCAAATTTTCTTTGTAGAAATGCTCCCTACAATAAGAAGCACATGTATCCTTTTAGACTCTTCTGTATCAAGAGGCAGTTTCCTGAAAATCTAGTAAATCTGTACAGTAAAACCACATGCCTTAGAAATAAGGCAGGATTTGTCTCTTGATAGACATCTCTGTGCTGAGCTTAAATTGACATGGTAACGACACATTATTCAACAGTCATTAGTTGCACTTTTTGAAAGCCGAGTTCTCTCCCAGCCCAGCAGCTGTGCTGCCAGCTACACGGAGATCCCCTCATTCCAGACTCAGTCTCTTATCAGTTGACCAATTATTTACTTAAAAAACAAAACACAAAGGCCCTCATGAACACAATCCTTCCCCATACTCAAGAACAGTGAGCAACTTCATGTTTTTGAAGTTTCCTTTGTTTGAAAGTCTATTAAAACTACAGTCTAGTAGAAGATTTGAGAGTAAACAACCAATATACACAAAGCCAATTGCACACTTAACCATTTTGCAGCAACAAGGCTTCATCTTCCACCACTTAAATCTCAAAGCACGACCCGAGCCTGTTCCTTCCTCCAGCAGTATTTGAACGTTTCTAGTTGCAGGAGTTCATGCTCTTTCTTTAGATTATTTAGTTTGTATTTGAAGTTCAATTCCCAATCACAATTCTGTAAGCAATTTATTCAGTGTATTAATGATGTTCCCAGTGCATGAAGTGCCAGTGAGGTGCCAGTTCCTCTCCCAGCCCCTACCTGTGTACACATCCCAAATCTTGATGCGCCCGTTGTTCAGGCCCGTTGCGAGCAGCAGCTGGTCTTGCCCAAATTTGAAGCGGTGCCATTCTATATTGACACAGCGGCTCTGCTTCTCGGGCACCGACGACCCAAACGCCAGGCTCCACACAATGTCACCACAGTCTATTATATGTTCACAAGGCTTATTCTTCTGACCCCCGTCACTGTTCTGCCTTGGAAGTCTTGTACTGATAGAATTTGCAACATTCTTGGTGCCATGCAACAAGCTGAAAAACAAACAAACAATACTTAAGAACAGCATAAAGTATCTTGAAAAACAGACAGAACAAAAAGGTCTTTGAGATGTAATGACATCTGTGAGTTGCCCTAATGTACACTTGGGAGGCCCAAAATGATGCATTTTTACTTTCCAATTATAAACCCAGTTTTTTCTTATAACTTTCAAAAATTATTAGCACCTGGGAACCTTCTTATACAATAACACTAATACTTTTGTAGATGTTTTTACCACTGTAGAGAGCAATATATTAACCCACTGAGAAAAACACCATTTTTAAAGCATTTACAGAAATTACAACAATTTTTAGAGACTCTGCTAAATGACTTAGAAGTTCCCTGCAATTCACTTACACGTGCCAAGCAGAGGGAAGAGGTCCCGAGGCCAGCATGAAAACTCATTACCTCACCCCAGAAAGAGGAGGACGGAACATAAAAAGGAGGCGGGATTTGTTGGGGGGGGAAATGTAACCAGCTACAAGGATGCAACTACTGGTTACCAACTTCATCAAAATGCAACCTGCACGGGAAAACAAAATGCGTCTCTGGCACTTAACTTGCATTCTAATAAGAACGATAAGGAGAAAGGTTTGCCTAAATTCAATCCTAAAAGGTAAAACCAAATAGCTTTCTGACGGGAAATTTAAAAGTCCAGATCTGCCCCAGTCTTTGAATTTCCTTTTCATTCTAACTTCCCCGTATTTTAGAGCATCTGAACCAATTATTAAATCACTCTTCCATACCCTATGGGAGGCTGCAATACAGTTGTTTCACTGTCCACAGAAGAAGGAATAAAACAACAGCTGCTACTTTGAAAAATTAGATTTTTCCCAAAGACATCAAAGCCTAAAAAGCCGATACATGCATTTTAATGTGTTAAAAGTTATCTCCTATTTTGAAATCAGTAAGTTTTTCAGGTGAGTTAAAATGCGCGTGGTTTTCTCTTACAAGTTATTGAGGCACTGAGACCAGGGGACCAGCTTCACTATGCGATGCCCTTGAGACCAAGCAAAGTAAGATCCATCGGGAGCAAACGCCACAGTCCAGTTTTCACGTCCGCACTTCTTGTCAAAAGGAGAAGTTGGGGCTAAGAGCTCTCCTACAGTGCGGGACCGTGCTGGAGAGGAAACAGAGGAAATGCCATTTAAAAAACACAGCATCTTTGAAAATGTTACGAGAGAACCAGGCATTATGTTAATTATTTTGCTTTTATTTTGTGACATTTAAAGTAATTGGGGAAGGGGTCTTATTGTCACCATATAACTGATCAAAAGACTGAGGCTCAGCTACAAAAGATTTGAGCCACTAAACAGCTTAGGGTTAAAGTGTCCAGTTGGCATGTAAGTAATATAATATCTTGATATCAGAAGCAGAACTCAAATAAATTAAAAATGTACTGAAACTATATATTAAATTATTCTAACTATAGCTCTAGAGACAGCAGAACTATGCTCCAGCTTGAGCCAGTAATTTAAGAGTTTAGCAAATAAGACGTAGTAGGGTTGTTTTTTTTACTTTTAAAGAAAAATGTGAGAACACTTGACACCCAATGTCAGCCAAATGCTGTTTCACAGGGTTTTGCCCATTAATGGCAGCAGCCTCAGCCGCGGGCCTCCCCGGCCGGTGCAACGGGGCGGGGTGCCCGGCGGGTGCCCGGGGCTGCTCCGCGCACGAAGCCCCGCGCCGGGGGGCCGGGGGGCCGGGGGGGCCGGGGGGCACCGCGTCCTGCCCCGCGGCCCCGGCCGCTCCCGCCCCGCGGAACCCGCCCCGCTCCGGGCCGGCGGAGCCGAGCACCCACCCGCCCCCGCCGCCGGCCCGCTCCCCCGGCCGCGCCCGCCCCTCACCGATGAGCTTCTCGTTAACAGTCGGGGGAAAGCTGGCCATCGACGGGGCCGCCCTTCGGACCGGCTGGGAGCTGACACGGAGCACAGCGACCGCCGCGGGCCGGGCACGCAGGGACTGGCACAAGATGGCGGCGGCGCGGGGTGTAGCGGCGCCGGGGGGCGGGCGGGGCGCGCCCTCCTTCCCTCGCTCCTCCCGCGGCCGCCGCTCGCCGCGCTGCCCCCCAGCCCTGCCGCGCGCTCAGCCCTCGCGTGATGCTCGTCCGTTGGTCCGGGCGCGGGCCCGCGCGGCCCTGCCGCCTCCTCCGGCCGCCCGCACCGCCTGGGCCCGCCCGGCTCCGCGGAGCAGAGCGCCGCGCTATGTTCCTAGAGAAGGTCGAAGCACACGGTCTGATAAGAACACGGCCTTTGCTGTAAAATAAACTCTGGGTCATGCTTAAAAGGCGCCCCGTTATGTTGTGTCCAGGGGAAAAACGGTGTGACGTGGTGGCAAGGCTGGGCCGCGGTGCCATCCTGCGGGGTCTGCACTTAGGCCTGTTTCAGCAACATCTTCCAGTCCCGTCTGTACCAAAAGACGAGTCGCATTTTGACTGCGCTCAGGGGCTGAGTCTGTAGTGACCTGGCTCCCCAAGCATGGGGTTAGAAGTACAGAGAAGAACCACAGCGACTCCCCCAATACTGCGATTTTATAGCTGCTGGTGTGAGGATGTATTGACGAGGTTGTGTTGATAAACTGCAGAGACCTCAAATGGGATAAGAAACGTGCTTATGTTGCCTAGGTGCCCGGCCAGCAGCAGTTAACCTTCCTGCCGCAGCGAGTTAGATAGAGCTTGTCTCCATTACCTTTTAATCCAGGTTGTGACATCCTTGATGTCCGTTTGACCATGGGACTACAAGGCAACACGTAAACCAAAAGGTACGTGAAAGCTTACACGACTGTGCTGCGGAATGCGCAAAGGACACTGACGTGTGCGCTTGATTTCATCTTCCCTAACCAGGGGCTGGAAAACTCTTGGGAGTTTCCTGCTCTCTGATGTTTCTTTCTAAGCATGTATAGTTCAGCATCTAAATCCAACAGGCCAGGTTTATGATAAAGTTTTGAATTTATTGTTAAAGTTAATGGACTTGTCCATAAACAACTTGGAGAAAGAGACCCTTTGGCCACTTCATTCTCTGTGTGATTTTGTATTAACGTCTGTGTATTCCCCTATCTCCTCCTCTTCCTCTTTTTTTCTCCTTTTGCATATCTAAGTTCTGCCCCTCTTCTAGACTAGGTGACTCTGCCTTGCTCTCTCTTTGGACTTCAGAAGAGCACATAGCAGGATAATTAACTGCAGATAGTAACTATGATTTCATTCCAAAGCAGCGGCGTCGCTGGCAGGGGCGCTGGAATAGCTGTATGCGTTAGCCCTTCAGCTGCAGCAACATCCAGAAATTCCCCTTATGTAAGCAAGGCCAGTGAAGCATTTTTTAAACCATGTAGCGAGACAATGTCAAAGAAAAGAGTAGAAAGAAGTTTTGAATATCCTTGGTGGTCCAAACGCTAGCGCGGATTAATGCTGGTTTGTATAAACTCTCTTAGCGCATTGTAGCACTAATTTGGCACAGTCCTTTCGAGCAGCGCAGTCCTGTTCCTGCTCTATCGATCTCTGCTGCCTGCAGATGGAAAAGCCCTAAGCAGCTATCTTCACTTCATCCCTCAACAACTTCTTGTAACAAGGCAGATTTGTAGCCAGTGAATATTGTGAAATGCTGCTCTGGAGTTACTCATCAGTTGGGAATGTTTGAACCATCTCCTCGCTGAGATGACTCACTTTGCAAGATTCCTCCTGCGGGTCCGAGCCCCCCGTGCAGCCAGAATGTGGCTGGGTTCTGTTTGCTCACCTTGGGGGGCTGCTCTGCCCAGGGACAGATAGTGCGTTACGCGGATCTGTAGAAGTGTTACCGTGTTGCTGGCTTTCTTGCTAGTTATTTTTTTTTTAAGAAGCAAAGTATTTGGCAATTTATTATTCTTTAAGTCTGTATTTCTGTAAGTACTGCTCCAATAGTTGGTGTTTCTTGCTTAGTTTCCTTTCTGCTCGTAAATGTAACAGATTTGAGGGCCAGAAGAGATGATTAGCTCATTTAGTCTGGTCTTTGTATAACAAAGGAATATAATTTAATTTAATGCACCTTCAAACAGTGAAGATTTCCAGCAGTTACACTGTTGTTCAACCTTTACAACACTGGAGCCTTGAACCTCCCAGTCCATGTTTTGTGTGTTATGGACACAAAGGCAAATCATGATATGTAAATTCCCAGGGGTTTGCAAGCTTATTAGAAACTGTTTGGTGTCACAGGCTGTCCTGCAGACATTACCAGCACCTTCTCTTTTCACACCTGGCTGGAAGGGCTCTTGTCTCATGTCTGAAGCTGGAGTAGAAGAGCTGGAAAGCTGGGTTCTGCCTGCAGGCTGCCGATTCAACCGTTCTGCTCGGTAAAATGTATGCTTCTAAAAATCAGGCAAAACTTGAGGAGATAAAGGATCCACACTTGCCTTTCTTGGCTAAGTGAAGCACAGGGGCTGATTTTTCGGGTGGTTTTCCCTGTGTCCCCGGCTCGGTGGGGCTGTGCACCGGATGATTTTTGGGTGGTTTCCCTGTGTCCCTGGCTCGGCAGGGCTGTGCACCGGATGATTTTTGGGTGGTTTTCCCTGTGTCCCTGGCTCGGCAGGGCTGTGCACCGGATGATTTTTGGGTGGTTTCCCTGTGTCCCTGGCTCGGCAGGGCTGTGCACCGGATGATTTTTGGGTGGTTTCCCTGTGTCCCTGGCTCGGCAGGGCTGTGCACCGGATGATTTTCGGGTGGTTTCCCTGTGTCCCCGGCTCGGCAGGGCTGTGCACCGGGCGCAGGCTGCGTTCCGCGCAGTCACACGCTGCAGGGCCCGCGAGGCTGCGCCAGCGACTCAGGGCTGATTTATGTGTTTTCCATTATCTGCCTTCGTGGATGCAGCTGCCAAGTCTGCACAGCACTGTTCAGCTGGGAAGCTAATAAACTCAGTGCCATCTTTCTCCATCAAGACTTTACGCACTGCAATAAGCTTTCACAAATGAAAGGACGTTTGTTGTCTGCCTGTCTTGAAAATACTTTCCAAGATCCAAGTTACGGAGCTTTTCCCCAGGCTGCTGGAACACCAGGATCTCCTTATTTCACATTCTTGTATTCTGACATGGTGAATCTGGTTATACCCCTTGCATTTGTTTTTCCTTCTCTGATTTTTTTAACTGATTAATGATTGTACGTTTCTTAATCAGCTTTTTTGAAGTCTTTTTGGCTCAGTCAGTCATTAGACTGGACTAGGAAAGCCATCTGAAATTAGGGCGCATCCCAAATAAAGGACCGTGCTGCTTTTATAGAAATCGGTTTTGGTGCTGTTTTCTCTGTGTACCCCTTTGTAGTACTATCCGGGGGCTGTAAAATGAGCCCGGGTGTTTGCAGCATGCGGCTCGGGGCTCCTCGCGAGGCTCTCGGCAGCTGCTCACGGCGCTTCATCTCCACTGCTGTGGCTTCCGCCGTGGAGAGGCTGCTCGGGCCGTTTCTGAATCCTGGTACAGATTTTAGATCACAGTTTCTGCCCAAGTTCTGCCTGTTGTGCAGTTCCCCCCTCAGCTTGCACGAGACACCCCAACAAGGTTATTCTGTTCAGGGACCACCAAGGCTATCGGTTTCTGTTAGTTGTGGTTCTTTGGGTTGTACAGACCAACCTTGACGAGTTAGATCAGCACAGTAAGTGTGAAATACAAAGGAAAATACCAGAAAAGCCCATGGTGCTTTTTCAGGCCCACAAGTTATGTGCCCCCTCTTCACAGCACTCCTGACAAACGATAGGTGAGGGAAAAATGAAAGCCAGTCACACCAAGACCAAGGCAGCTGATCTGTGCAACAGCGCGTGCATCTTGGTGGTTTGGCTGTCGTTAAAAATTACGCTATTTATAGTCTACACTGTTAATAATTCACAAGCTCCTGTTTGTTTTGAGTAGCCTCCTTGGGACGGAGAAAGTTCAGCATTAGTCTGTGGTGGCAAAAGAGGTGAAAGGAAAGCACAGAATGGAAGAAAGAAAGAAGGAGAGAGAGGGCAAAGAGGATTGAAGAGGAAAAGGGACCACGGTGAAGAGAACAGTGAGCAGCAGAGAAGTTAGAGAAGAAAGTGCCATCAGCATCCCCAGACAGGTTAGCGGCCGTCACTGCCACTGCCGAGCGACTCGGGACTCCGCTGGGCCTTTCCTGCAGCAACCGTCGCCGCCCGGTGCTGTCCCGGTCCTCAGCAGGGAGCAGGGCTGGGGCCGCAGGGACCTGGGGCCGCAGTGACCTGGGGCCGCAGGGACCTGGGGCCGCGATGAGCTGGGGCCGCGATGAGCTGGGGCCGCAGGGACCTGGGGCCGCGATGAGCTGGGGCCGCGATGAGCTGGGGCTGTGCCGAGCTCACACGGGCCGTGAGGGGAAGGGGCCTGGTGCTCAGCATGTGTAGGCCTTAGCCGTAATCTTGCTTAAGAGGAAAAAATGTAAAGAAGGATGGATTACTGACCGGTAACAAAGGTCTGACTCAAGCAAAAAGATATTTTCAAAAGCACTGAGAGTTGTGTGTAGCTTGTTCACTGTTGCTTGCCATGAAAATTAGAATTAGTTTTCCGTAGATGGTCATAAATTGGCGGATGTCTGGTGTCTAAGGGTTAATGTGTAAAGGTCTGCTTAAAGAGCATGCTATGGAAAAGTTGCACAGATGGAATATCGGAGATAGGCTACAGTAATTTCTTCTCTGAATTCTTTTAGTCTCTTAGGGATTTTATAACTTTTGGACCACATCTTTGGGTATAATGAATAGAGCAGATGGCTTAGTGTGTGTGGTGAATTCAGCGCTTTTGTCATGAGTGGCTGCACTGGAATGAGGGAGACGGAGGTTGGGGTTCACTCCTTTTGGGTTCGAAGCCATTCTCTCTCTGTAAGCCAGCCAGGGTGTTGTAAGGGAGCTGCTTTCAGAAATGTTGCTGCTAAATTTACCCACTGAAGTTATAAGAGCTGTTATCTCAGATGGCTGAAGGTCTCGCTGAGCATTTTGAACTTGACCTGCCCCCAACAAGGACAGAAGTGGATCTGCATATCATGGAGAAAGCAGGTCCGCCTCTCTTGAGTTCACTGTATCCACACCGTAACAAATGTCAGAATAATCTCAGATATCACTGACCTCTGTCACACAGCTATTTCACTTCTTCTTTAAAAAATCCTTTCTAAAACATACTGATGTGATGTGTTCCTCTCCAGCCTCTGTTTTCTCTGAACGCAGCTGCCAATAACTTCAGTTTGCAGGAGCAGGATGGCATCCCCGGCAGCACTGGTATGGGATCCCCGGCAGCACTGGTATGGGATCCCCGGCAGGATTGGTACGGGATCCCCGGCAGGACTGGTGCGGGTTCCCCGGCAGGGCTGGTATGGGATCCCCGGCAGGATTGGTATGGGATCCCCGGCAGGACTGGTATGGGATCTCCGGCAGGGCTGGTATGGGATCTCCGGCAGGGCTGGTATGGGATCCCCGGCAGGACTGGTATGGGATCCCCGGCAGGAGTGGTATGGGACCCCCAGCAGGAGCAGCACTCGCTCTGCAGTGTTTCCGTGCGAGCTGAAGTGATTTTCTTCTCCATGGTGCAGTGAAAAGTGTTACTGAGCTGTTTTGTATTCCTTTGGCTTCAATTCCCTCACTCTGCTCTGTAATTACATCTGATTATTTACAATGGCGCAAGACACCAAGTCTCTCATTAAAACCAGGCTTGGAACCATTTTTCTAATTGGCTCATCCAAATCAGAGAGGATACAAGGCCCTGTGGCCGAAGCACAGGATGTGGAATCAGGAGAGCGAGCTTCTCTTCCTAACAATGTCTATAAATTCAATTTATAGAAAAGGAAATTGAGTTTAATAGGAAAAATGAAAGGCATGGCCTACCTACCTTCTGTAGAGCAGATCAATAAAATAATAACAGAAAAAGTCAGCGTGCTGGGGCATTCCAGGGCTGTGTGTGAGCGTCTGCCTGGAGACAGACGGGGCTGCATTCCTGCTGCGGCCAGGTTGGGAAACAGCAGGTTGCTGATAGATAAAGAGTGTTTGCTTACAGATCAGAGATGGTTCTGAGCTGGTGTGGAACTGAGCTTGAAAATATTTGGGTGGTTTGTGTCCAGGCCTGTTGCCACAGGGAACATGCAGAGGGCTACAGAAAAGGTGGAGAACCTGAGAGAGCAGAGGTTCTTTGAGGCTGGAGGTTGGACATGATAATTGCTTAAGATCTCTTCTTGTCCCCATTTTGAATGGGTTGTAAAAATGTTGGAAATAGGTAGAAGAGTTAGGGGAGAAAATGGGAACTTGCTTATTTGCAACACAGCCTTTTCTGTTCCAGTGAGGATGTGCCCGTGTGTGCCCAGAGCAGGAGCTGTCACCACAGCCAGCGCGGGAGCCTCCCCGGGACAACCTGTCCCATCCATGTCACCACAGCCAGCCCAGGAGCCTCCCCGGGACAACCTGTCCCATCCATGTCACCACAGCCAGCCCGGGAGCCTCCCCGGGACAACCTGTCCCATCCATGTCACCACAGCCAGCCCGGGAGCCTCCCCAAGACAACCCGTCCCATCCGTGTCACCACAGCCAGCGCGGGAGCCTCCCTGGGACAACCCGTCCCATCCGTGTCACCACAGCCAGCGCGGGAGCCTCCCCGGGACAACCTGTCCCATCCATGTCACCACAGCCAGCCCAGGAGCCTCCCCGGGACAACCTGTCCCATCCGTGTCACCACAGCCAGCCCGGGAGCCTCCCCGGGACAACCCGTCCCATCCGTGTCGCTGCAGGTTATTTGTGACCTTCCTTCCATGCCTGCCTTCTGAGGCCTGGCACCGAAATCCGGTTCTGTAATCCGAGTACTGAAGAGTGGCCGGACGGAATTACGTGCTCCATTATTCCAGCAGCCTCTGCGGCACAAGAATTAAAGCTCAGTGTTGCCACGAGTACCGAAAATACACGGGTTGGTACAAAATAACTACCTTGCGCAAGCAGTATGGTGGGCAGTGTGTACACAGGTATGACTTCACCTTTAATTACTGTCTATTTTGAACTGTTTATAAATGTTTCCCGAAAGAGACTGACAAGATTTCTAGTTATATCTCTCTTGAAGTCACAGATTGTACAGAAAATGTCTAGTAAATAAGTCTTGACGGTAGCAATAGGTTCCCCACGAAAGCAAAGCAGGATTTTAGGGGAGCATAACTTTTTGTCGGATGTCATTCTGGTGACGGGGGAATGAGATGTATGTGCTGAGACCTATAGACGGATTGATCAGCCGCAGAACAAAGGTAATTGCAGCTGCGCATTTTGCCTCCTCACAGCGTTCGCTCCTCTTGGGCTCTGCCAGTGCTCTGGTCACGGGAGTTTTAAAGGCTGCAGGTTACACAACTCTGGTGTGAGGGCGATAAACCACCACGTGGACACTTACTCATGCCCAATTTCTTTCTGTGCAGCTTCTAATCTTTAAACTGCAATTAGGATCTCTTCCATGCTAGTGTGATAAAGCCTTCTGTCTCACAAGACAGCTCAGTCAATGCCCTTTTGGTCTAGACTTGAAGGTTGTACTACCATGACTATGTCAAGAAAGGGTGTATTTTTTCTAATTAGATCAATGTGCCAGTGCAAGTTCTGATACAGATACAGCTACACGGCTGTAAAAGTGCACAGGACCGCATAATATTTTTGCTTTTCAGAACAGAAACAGAATTGTATAGCAGTGCAACTATTTATGTATATGGAAGGAAAAGATGAAGTCTTTGATTCTGCCGGTCTAACACAGCAAAATATTTTAAATGCAATTCCATTACGGGATTAAGGTGGGGGAAGCTCATGTGCTTCACAGGTGTAACCATGTCTTTTCCTTTCCTTCCTTACTGAACTGGGCAGTATTTCTCCCTCTTGCCTTCTCTGTCCTTTGTTTTGCAGCTGGCTTTTCCTCCGCACCACAAGCTCTGGAGCCAGCCTGGCGCTTCCCCTGCCCTGCGCAGCGCTGGGATCTTGCTGCCTGTTTCACAATCCCATTCAAACCGCCAGGAAGGCAGTGGTGGCTGGTGTTTCACTGCTCGTTTGTCACATGATGATATTTAGGAAATCTGTGGACCTGCAGCACTGCACGCCCATCATGAAAAAAGATTACAAAAATGCGAAATGGGTTAATGAGTGCCTGCAAAATAGGTTAATGAGTGCCCAGATCCTTAAAGGGTCAGGTTCAGGTGTAGAGCAACAATAGCTGCCAGTGGCCAGCAGTTTGATTCTCCAACATTTTCAGTGCCCATGTGGCCAGATAGTTTTAAAAAGTATTAAAAAAAGAAAGATTGGACCTATGTTTGGATAGCAGCTGAGAGTTCACCAAGAAAGTGCAAAAGTAAACACGGAGTTCTGTAAATCTGTAAATTGAGCAAATGCCCATTTATCTATCTATCTGACTGTCTGTCTATGTCAGTATCTATAAGCCAGGTAAAGGATGATTCTTAGGTCTAATTGATTTCGCTGGGGTTAAAATTTGCCTTCCTGTGTTTCTCCTTACAGCTTTTCAAACAGCAGTACTGTTATTTTCTGTCCCAGGTAAGCGTCATTCTCAGTGTTGAGCTCCATCCGCCCGCAGCTCTGAGCCCCGAGCTGAGGACTGCGCTGCTCGGCGCGATCGGGAAGCCGAGCAAACCGGCGCGTGTGGCACCCACGGGGCAGCGCCACGGACCAGCCAAACCGCTTCATGTCTAGTGCAAGTAAGCTCTTAAACATTTTGGTTTAGAAAAGCTGGTGTGGGCTTAAGCAGGAGTTCAAATGAAATAGGGCAGCATAAGCTAATAGTGTGACTCACGGGAAGGAAATAGAACAGCAGCTGGTAAAAACTGTGCAGTAACAAAGAGTCTTTATAGTAATAAATTCATACAGGCTAACATGAGGCTTACAAAAAGGTTGTTTAAGAGGCAAAAAACTAAATCCAGCCCTGAGATTCTCCCAGCTCTTAAAGACTTATCTTTCCTTCAGCCACCTTCCCTCTTCAGTCCCTCTTGTACACCTGGTAACTTAAGAAGAGAAAGGAGGAGAAAAGGGCGTCTTTGGTGAACGGGCCGTCCAGTGGCACCTCTGCCTGCTGCACAAGGATCTGTGTTTAAAGTAAGTTAAAATAACAGTACAGAAACACCAGCTGTGAAGTTCTGCAGATCTTCGCTAAGCGTGGATCCGTACCTGTAGAAGTGAACGCTGTGTTTCTGCTCCCAGCCGTTTGATCATCTCTGAGCTGAGTGGAGAGCGGGGTGAACTGTGGTGTCGGCAGGGCTTAGACCTGAACAAAAGCCAGACTCGATCGACGTGTTGATGTCACTGAATCCAAACCCCGGCCCGGAGACTGTGTGTTTATAATCTAAAATCAGCTGATCTGAGAAATAATTCCGCTGAAGGTAATGGAAATTACACAGGGTTTTATATAGTGTCAGAGGGAAAGAAGTATCAGGCCTGGTTTTTTGTTGTGCAAGCTAAGACTGGTTTTAATGTCACGGTTCGTCTGAGTGATGGGCATTCATGTGTGACAAACGAGTTAGGAAACAGAATTTCAGAGAGGAAGTGATAACCTTGAATTATCCTTTGGGGTAATGTGATCATCTAGGCTGAGCTGATTAGTCATCCAGAACAATTAAAATATTGCTTTATAATATTTAAGTAATTTAACCTCTGCAAATGACTGTAATATCTGGGAAAGGCATTGCTTGCTAGGGAAAGAAAAAAAGTAGATCAACAACATGATCTCATTCCTCTGAAGATTTTAGAACATAAACGCAGACACTGGGAGTGACTGTGATCAAACACACTTCAGCCAGCGCTCGACAAAGAGCCCGTTTGTACCTGCGAGGCAAACGGCAGACACCGACCGGCGTGTCTGATCCCTGCAGCGCGCGGCAGAGCCGCAGCTGCAGAAACACTCTGTTCCGTTCCGTTCCTTCGGAATATCTGAGCTTTAATGACATCTTGATAATGGACTATTTCTTTGTATCAGGTCAAGTGTCAGGGATTAAACTCCTGATGTTTTGCATCCAAATGAGATTTCTACTGGAACAGAAATAATTGCATTTAGAAATTGATTGTGTGAAACAATGTGCTACTATTGTAATTATCCTTTGCTGATTAGACTTTCCGGGATAAAAGTTCCAGTGTGAATATTTTGTATAAAATCTCTAATTTCTCTAAAGTATGATCCATCATTCGGTGATGACTATTAATCTAGTCAGATCATTTGCTTCGCTCTGCTCGTATTTAACAGATCCGATTGCAGTCCAGGAGGAACTGGGAAGCAGAGAATACAAAAGAGAATCCATGGCTTAATCTTTTAGAAAAAGCTTCTACACATTTTGAAATGTATCCAGCATGTGTCAGGTAAGTCAGCAAGATGGAAAGAATACAAAGAATACAAAACCACCACTCATTTATCGAACAGAAAGAAATACGGGCTGTTTTCCCCTCTGGTTATTAACGCTAAGAGTTCAAATTTGAGGGATTTTGGTGGCCTCTCCTGCCCTCTAATGGGCGAAGCTGCTGGAGCAGCATCCTCTGCCCGCCGGGGGGGCCCGGGGGCCACTGCACTGGGGGCTCTGCCCCCCAGACCGGGGGGCCCGGGGGTCACTGCGCTGGGGGCTCTGCCCCCCAGACCGGGGGGGCCCGGGGGTCACTGCGCTGGGGGCTCTGCCCCCCAGACCGGGGGGGCCCGGGGGTCACTGCGCTGGGGGCTCTGCCCCCCAGGCCGCCCCCTCCCTGCATTTAAATCCGGCCTAAGGGCTTGGGAGCCTGGAGATGTTCAGTGACCTCCCACCAAAAGCTCGGCAGATCCTTTCTTTCCTCCTATCCTTCCTCGTTTACCGAAGTTTGTTTGTTTAGCTTCACTTAAGTACAGTATGAAAATATTTTTACACTGATCCCAGATGTGGCACATTTCCTCCAGAATGCTGCCCCATCCATCAGAAGCTGAAACCAAACTGTACCTTACAGAGGAATGCCTCTGGACATCACGGAAGGTTTCCGGACCAAAGCCGATCAACAGAAATGGAAAAGTATCACTTAGCATATTGCAGCCACTGCTGGGGAGTTTGACGAATGCTGGTGAACACGAGCAGTTGTGGGTGCTGAGCGCAGCGAGCGGCCCCTGCTCCCGCTGGCTCCGGCTCAGACCCCGAGCGCCGGCAGAGCCCGGAGAACAGCCCCGGCCCGTCCTGCTCGCCAGAGCTCAGGGACCGCTTCCCGGTTCGAGGGGAGCGCTGGGGAGAGCAGCGGGCGTTTCTGACGCACGCCGCGCTGCGCCGGGCCTGGTCGGCCGAGCCTGCTGCGCAGAGGCGCGCGCGGTTCGCCACCCAGCTCAGCCGGGAGTTGGGTAATTAACCGCATGCAGCCGCGTATCCGGTAGTGTGAGTATGTACAACCAGTGCACTGCAAGTCTTTTCTAGAACTTAAGACAACATTTAGTTTTAAAAATCTTTCTGAAGCACATTCACGCTGCCCCTTGTAATGCACTCTAATGCAGAGGGATCAATAGCCTTTACACCACAGCGCGTTTATTGTGCACAGCAAATGAATAATACAAAATTCAGTGCACTTAACAGCCCAACATTAGACTTTGCAGTTTGTATAAATCAGAATGCTTTTTGCATTTCCTGAAAGGTACTACAAGTGGTATGGACAGAAACCTACTATTTATTCTTCAACCAATTAGTTGTTTTTTCTTAAATAAAATATTTGCAATTTATTTTCATGGTTTTATAAAACATGTGCCTCTTAAAATATTTGCTATGAACCAAGTTCCTGAATTTGTTGCTGGGATGAAATGGAATTGTTCATAGTGTAAATCCGAATTACAGGAATTTCAGTGTTTGTTATTTACAGGGAAGGAATATACACTGCAGAATAGATTTCATGTTGCTCTTGCTGGTAACAATAATATGTGTTGTGAGAACACTAGGGGTGCCCAGGCCAAGGCCCCTGCTGGGTGCAGTAACAAAGTCCATTTTCTTCTCCAGTTCTTCCCTGCGCATTTGTCAACTTTAAATCCTCTGTTCAGCTCTTTCCTCAGTTTGCATCTTTGCCAGAATTTTAACTTGGCTCTAGCATGAAAGGACACGGGTTTGTGCTTCTGGCCACCCGGAAAGAAAAAAAAATGAAAATTCCCCAAAGGAAACAGGGTGTTTGTTATGGCGGGTCCTGCTTCTGGGTCACAGGGAGCAAAGCGCTGGCGGGGACACTTTGTGTGTGATATGTTACATGTTTTCGGTTACTGCTGGATTTCTGCAGAGAAGCCTCCAGATGTAACAGAAGCCATTCAATTACCTAATTTATTAAGGAGTAACTTTTTTTTTAAAATTCAAAAGGTAAAACACAGCTCTACATTCCAGTCTGTGTGTGATACCGACACTGTAGACAACACATAACCTTACGGGTTACAACAGCTATCGCATAAATACAGTTTACACCGTTGCAGTGCTGCGCGGAACCCACGGGCAACGCCGCGCCCCGCCCCCCGCCCCCAGGCCCCGCCCCCTCAAGCTCCGCCCCGCGCCCCCCCAAGCCCCGCCCCCCAGCGAGCGGCCCTCGCACTGAGGCCCCGCCTCCCGCCACACCCCTGGCGGCGCAGGCGCAGACGCGGCGCAGGCGGGGCGGGGAGCGCAGGCGCTGCGGCCCCGCCCCGGCCGCGCAGGCGCGCTGCGGCCCCGCCCCCGGCCGCGCAGGCGCGGTGCGTCCCCGCCGCGGCCGCTGGTGTGTCGGCGCTCCCCCTGGCGCGGCGGCCGCGGCGCTGCTGCTCGGGCGGGCGGGGGCGGCCTGCGCTCCGCTTCCGGTGTGGTGTCATGGCGGGCCCTGCGCGCTGATGGCTGCGGGGAGCTGAGGGCCCCGAGCGCGCCAGGGATACGGAGACGCTCCCTCTCCCGGCGCCTCTCCTGCCGCCCGCCCTGCGGGGATCCGCCCCGCTCCCCGGCCGGGCAGGCGGGGGACATGGCGGCCCACAAGCCGGTGGAGTGGGTGCAGGCCGTGGTGAACCGCTTCGACGAGCAGGTAGCGGGGGCAGCCGGAGGTGGGGCCGGGGCCGGCGGCGGCGCGGGGCGGGCTGCGGGCGGGGGACGCTGCCTCCCGCCTCTGGCCGTGCCGGGGCCGCGTCGCCCGGCCCGGCGGGTCCGCTCAGCCCCGGCCGGCGGCGGCGGCTCCGCGGTGCCGGGCAGGCCGGGGTGGGGCCGGTGCTGCCCGCCGGTCCGCTGGCCCCTCCAGCCGCGCCGCTGCCGCCCCGCTGTCCCGTGGGAGCTGAGGGGCCGCCCGTGTGCCCGTCTGCTCAGGGGGACCAGTCTCTTCTGTGCAGGGCGTGGGGGCGATGTGCCTGGTTCCTCTTCACTCCTGCTCCCCCACCTCTTCCAGAAGTGTGTTTGCTTTTCCTAGACATTTCTGTGGAATTTACTTACTCACTTTACATCATCTTGTTCACCAGAAAGGAGGCGAAGCCTCAGGAATGAGCGCGAGGACTACGCGGAGCTGCTCAGTCCATTCTGCCCTGTTGCCCGTGACATAACGGTGGATGTCAGTGTGGAACCGCATCCGCATCACTGGGGGCGCGGTGCTGTGGGGTGAAGAGGGAGTTTTAGCCAGCGATGTTATAGTGATTGATATTTGCTTCCCTTTATAAAAGTAGTTTGGAGATGGGTTTTCTGAATGGAAGGAGGAGGGATTTGTCGGCCTTTGACTTTGTGTTTCACTGATCCATGTGCAGAAACTGCTTACTGGGGTTAGGTGGTGCGACTGTCTCGGCGGGGCCGAGCTCAGTGCTTGGAGTCTGTTCCGCTCCCAGGTGCGTTCCTGACGGGTGGGGCTGAGCGGGGTCTGGGCTGACGGGTCATTTCGGTGGTATCTGTCTCCTTTTGCTGTCCTGAGTACGGCCTTTGTGCCGCACAGGACACAGCTCTGAGACCCCGCTCAGTGTCAGGTCGATCAGAACATTAACCTGGTTCTGCAGATTGAGTTTTGTTCACCTGCCTTATAGTCGTATGTCCCTGTCAGTGACGCTTGGAAAAGATTGTGGCCTGGTCAAATAGAAATAAATTATTCCTTTTTACATTTATAGTAAAGCTGTTAGAAATGAAGTCTGTTTAAAAAAGGAAAATATAAAACTTTGTCTTTCACAATTAAAATGATGCAGATTTTTCCAATACATTTTAGGCGTATTTGCATAGTTAACTTATTCCCCCCCTTATCTTGAGTCACAGATCATTTTTTCCATAAGCTTAAGAAGCATGGTACTGATTATGCTCCCAATAATGCGAGAAAATGCTGCTCTGTGTAGTGGTGTTAAAAGGCCCTCGGCTTTGTCCTTTGCTTTGTTATGTATATTGTGGAACTGGGCTTGCCAACAGCTGTTAGGAGTTAAGAACTTCAGCTTTTTAAATAGAATTATTTTTCTATGCATTTTCTGGGATAATAACAGAGAGGTGTATGGGAGGAATCCTCTGCTGGTAGGAAGAAACCTGTTCTGATCGTGGGGATGCAAAAATATTGAAGTTGCAGGAATGATATACTTCAAATATGGTATTGACTGTTCTGGTCATAGTGTAGCTTGTGTGATAGGTGCTGTTTACAAAATTTTGAAGAGTTTATTGCGTATTTTTGTTTAACCAGTGCATTTTTTAATTTAATACTGTATCATCAAGTGAATGAAGCAGTAAAGCAAGGACGAGACATTAATTTCTACTTTTTTGTGAGAAGTTTTCTCTGTCAGTTATTAACTTCAGCTCGGGGGTCTCAGTTTTGTTTGTTTGCTTTTAATACGTCATGTCCTGGGCCTCGCCTGCTCTGCCGGTGATCGGCATGGTGGAGACAGGGCTGTTCTCGAACCCCTGAACTCCAGGTTCCTGTGGCACTGTCACCACTCGGTGCATTGTCCATCACTGGGGATGTTCATGTGCTTCTTGTAACTCTTTGCGTTTGTGTCATTAGTTGGGTGGTTATTAACTTATCTCCTCATTACATTATTTGAGCATCAAGTTCATACTTCCTAAAGAAATACTGAGTTTATGCAGGTTATTGTAGTGGTGCTGGTGCGTTTTGGAGTTTTCGCGCGCTCTGTCCCGAACGCAGGGCCTGTGGGTTCAGCGCTGAGGAGCCCTGCTGCTCGTGTCACGGTGCGCGGGAGGAGGAAAGGGAGCTCGTGTTTGCTGCGGGTTGTTTAGGTTTGGGGACTTTTCCCGTGGGAGAGAAGACAAGATTTTTCAAGGTTTCTTCCTTCCTTTATGGAAGAGGAAAATATAACAGTCTTTCACCGAAATTTATAGATGTAGACAGGCTTTTCATTCATTTGTGAAGTGCTTGAATTCATTTTAAGACAGATGAAACAACAAACGGGGGAGAATGCTGATCTGTATTGAAAACAAGCAAAATCGGTGTGAACCAGTCTGCTCTTGTCTGCTCTTGTTTATTGTTACAAATGCTGCTTTAACCAAAGTCTGCTTTTGTGTGCACAGTTCTGTGGGCCCGGAATGCCCGGCGAGCAGGGCTGTGTGGATCGTGCGGGTTCCCCCCGTGCACAGGACGTGTGCGCCGATCTCGGGCCGTGTCCAGCGCAGGTGGAGTCTCTTGGCTGAGTTCCTCTGTGCCACTAGTTATGATATTTTTCGAAACTTTCAGCGATCGGTGTAGAATCAGGCTGCAGTAGCCCTGGGAGGCTAGGCTCTCTTTTAGTAAAATGCTCTGTGGTTTGAGATGTAAGCAGGTCTTTGTAAAACAAAATTTTCTCTTTTTTTCCTATGGAAATATTCACTTACAAGTTTAGATACTGTATTTTCCTAGTATATTTAAATGCGTTCCAAGCTGAAATCTTGGGAAGGCCGATACAGTAGTGAAATAGTTGTAAGTATAGTCAGAAAAGCCTCACTTCCTAAACCATTTAAATCTAGTCCGTTTTAAAACTATCAGATATAATAAAAGGTATTAATCCTGTATAAACTTCTGGTGACTTAAGCGATTATGAAATGCTTTAAAGAAAGAAGCCCTTTATTATGTGGATTATGGTTTAGGCTCCCCATTTGCAGTTTGAGATGTGATTGTTCTCACTAAGAAACTGAAAGCCAGTAGGAATGTTCCATTCTAACTTTCATTAAAAGGCATTAAATTAAAGCACATATTCCCTCCTCCAGTTTATTCTTCCTCCAGCATTTGAAATCTGTACAGAATCCGAGACCTGAAGAAGCACTGGCTGCAAGTACCAGCTTTGTGTTTTCATTGCTGTTTTTCATCGTGGCTGGTTAAGAAATCACTGGCAGTAATAAGAGATTTTAAAGTATTTCCCGTGAGCTCTGCTGCCTACGTGGCCCAGGGCAATGGTACCTTTGCTGTCAGGTGGGGCTGGGCTGGGCAGAAGATGGAACTTTCTTTCACAGCTACTCTGTCTGAACTGAATTTCCCCAGGAGCTGAGCACCGACACAGCTTATCACTGCTCTTCAACAGCGAGTGCGCTATTTCATCTTTCTCTAACAGAAACCTGAAGCAGCTTTGATCTGATTTTTCTAAAACAGTGTGTATAATGTATTTCAAAATGAAGTGTTGTACTGCACACAGATGGTGTCCTAAAGAATAGATAAAGGAATGGCCCAGTACAGCAGATGTTACCTGAGTCCATTAATGAGCTGCTGAAAAGCATCCAGATGATTTGATGATCCTTATTTAACACAGCAGTTTGTGTTCACAGTGTGGGGAAATACACGTTTGTTCACAGTGCCAACTTTTGGGTAACTTTTTTTTTTTTTTTTTTTTTTGAGCAACCAGTATAAAATATTTTCAGAGTTCCGCGTTCTTCTGAAGGCTTAGTTGTGAGGTACTTTGACTAAATAAAGCCCCCTTAGAAGGTGATGCAGTGCGCTTATAGTTGGGAGGAAGATGCTGGTTGATTTGTAAAGAAATTTGTAAAGAAATGCGTCTGTGGTTGTGGCAGTGGCGGTGCTGAGGCGGGAGCGGTGCTGTGCGTATTTGTGTCTCTCCCCAGTGTGTCTGTGTGTTGCGGTCTGTTGAAGGAGTTCCAAGGGATTACATGAAAGGGAAGAGCGAGGTGAAGGATCGCACTAGGGAGCTTTTTCTAGGTGTTATGTTTGTTACTTTCTTCTGAATCTGAGGCCCAAGGCTCAGATCACTGAAAGCACTTACACTTGCTCTGTAACCTCTGAAAATAGGAATATTAAATACAATAAGAATATTAAATACAATCTTTTACTAAATTGAGGTGATTGAGCTTTGCGTTCATGAATTACAGGTGATAAAGAAAAATCCATGGCTTAATGTTAGCCTTTCTCAACAGATTGAGTGGAATATCTTACAGCCCTTCAAGCCCGTTAGTGTCGTTGGCTTCAAATCAAGGTCCGTGTACATTAGCAAAAGGTTGTACCTTATCGCATCAACCAGAGGATCCCTGAAACAGGTGCTAGTACCTCTTCTACAGACATCGCGAGCACCCGTTTTCTAATAATCTTTTTATTTTCTTTTTTTCTTGTAATATTTGGGTTGATGGATGTTTGTGGAGAAGTTCAATGGTCTCTTTTTGGTCACTCAGCACTGGCACTGCATTCCCCTAGGGGACGTATAGTGCTGCAGCGTGTCAGAGCGCCCAAGGGAAATAGCAGAGAAATTAAAAACCAAGGCAAAACAGCAGTGCTAATATTTCCCTTTTATGCAGTTTCTTATTTTAAATGGTAGGATAAAAAGCAATTTTACTTCTGGATGACCTTGTTGCAGTGGCTGTTGTGGCAGGAAGCTGCAGAAGTGTGTAATGTGATGTTTCTATAACATGGGAGCGTGCAGAACTAGATCTATGACACAGGGTCTTTGAGAGGTGCTTCTGAAGTGTTCGATCACCCAGTGGTATTGAGGTTTTCTGCTGTTGTCAGCATGGAGACTTGAAAATTCAAATAAAAAGTACTGGTAATGGTGAAAAATTGTAAAAATAACATCTAACAATGAAAACAAAGCTTGAATCATAAATGTTTTTTGTTCAGCTTTGTCCAGTTTAAAAATGAGCACATTGAAATGCATCACACTGATTTAAAGCGTTACAATCTGAACACTTGCAAGAGAATTACAAAATGAAGTGGAAATTACCTTGGTTGCCCTGTGGCTCTTGCTGCTGTAGGAGGTTGTGCAGGCGCGAAGCCTCAGCCCTTCCCGCGGAGGGACGGTCCCTGCGCTGCTGCCGGCACAGCGCGGGGTGCCCGCGGTGCCCAGGGCCCAGCCCGGGGTGTTCAGGGTCCCCAGGGCCCAGCCCGGGGTGTTCAGGGTCCCCAGGGCCCAGCCCGGGGTGCCCGGGGTCCCCAGGGCCCAGCCCGGGGTGTTCAGGGTCCCCAGGGTCCAGCCCGGGGTCCCCAGGGCCCAGCCCGGGGTGCCCGGGGTCCCCAGGGCCCAGCACAGGGCACTCCCCCGGACCTGCTGCCATCTCGCCTGGCACCTCAGGTGTTCTCGGAATGAGGAGGCAACCATTCTCTTAGGAAAAAACCAGCCGATTTCCACTGTGATCCTGCCTGTGGTACCAAAAGAACTGACACTTCGAAAGTCGCATAGACGAGGCTCTCAGGGTCATGGTTTAGTGCTAGATTTAGGTTATGGTTGGACTCTATGATCTTAAGGGTCTCTTCCAACCAAAATGATTCTGTGATTAAAACCCAAACCAGACCACAGTTTATATGGAGAGGAAATCACATTCGGGCATAAAAACTGGCTAGTGTATGGAAGAGGTCTGTTCCCCTCCAAATGCAAGATGTCACTCTTCAGCAGGCTGCATTTAATGATGCAGTCGAAACTCTTGGGAAAAAATGTTCCAAGTTTGGGGTTCTTGAACACAATTCATCTAGAATTTTAAATATGAGCCTTTAGGCTTCTCTCCCCAAAGACAGCGCTGTTCAATGGCTGGCAGATGTTCATGTGCTGACAGCAGCTGAAAGTGCCCCCAGCAAGGCCTGGCCTGGAGAGTCGCTCTTGGAGCATTCTGCAGCTGTAAAGCTGGCCGAAATTCCTTGGAATCCTTCTTTTAACCTAGCTGCAGTTTTTTAAGATACCCTCTCTAATGCAAAAATATTACATTATGGCATTTACTTTGAGCTTTCAGTGTCTTTCAGAATACATGTTTATCAAGAATCCTGGTCAAAATTGGTTAAAACTTGTAGTAGCAATTAAATTTGCTATAGCAGGTGAATTCTTAGGTCACGCTTTAAAATACAGATGACACACGAATTGTAAAAAGAGGTAATAATACTGTTTCATTTTGGTTTCTACATTTGTTTGCTTTTTAAAAATATGAATCCTCAGTAAAATGCGTGTTTTCTGAAGAATCGCTTCTCGCCGTGCTGCGTGGTGGCTCCTGAGGGGCCGACTGCAGGAGCGTGCGGGGTGCTGGGCAGCGGCCCGGCCTGACGCCGGACAGGTCTGGGGACAGCGTGAGACGGGCCTGAGGTGGCTGTGCGGGGGGACCGTGTGTGGGGGGACCCCCGAGTGAGCAGGGGCTCTCGCTGGCGGCTCCTCCTTGACTCGGCTCTGCCTGGTGGCCAGGCCTGTCCTGCGAAGGGGCAGAGGACACACGGAACCTCTGTTACCACCTTCCAGCTCACCGGCTTTGTCACCTACTGAGATTTTACCTCCCCTCCAGTTTCAAGATGCATTTTTTTTCTCGTGGGTATTAGCTTTGTGAAGATTTTTGGTATTTAACAAGGCAACTTTTGAAATAAAGAAACTTTTCTTCTCAAAATTCTGTCTTGCTCACGTTTTTCTGCTCCTTTTGACTGCTTTGACATTTGGTTTGTAGAAAATATATCGCAAAACAGAGGTTTAGTTTCAATTCAGAAAAAGGAACAGGTGAACCTCAGTATTTTGTTTTATAGATAATGAATAGAAAGATGAATGTAGAGAAAATGAAATAACATGTTTGTAGTTGTCTCTTGTAGAATGTTTTTCAAGGTTGTTCCTGGTGTCTCAACAGATTTTAATGCATGTTCAAAGCTGTAACTTTCAGTGTAAAAAAGCTGACAATGCATGTCTCTTTTTGCAGCTTCCAATAAAGGCCGGCCAGCAGAACACCCACACCAAAGTCAGTACGGAGCACAACAAGGAATGTCTCATAAACATTTCCAAGTACAAGTTTTCCCTGGTCATCAGTGGTCTCACTAATATCTTAAAAAATGTTAATAATATGGTAAGTTTTCTAATTTTGGATTGTTTGGTTATTTTTCAAAATGGCTGTCATTTATTTATATTATACAATCTGCAGACAGTCACTTGAAATTTAGTCAAATTGTTGCTTGCCTTTTACACCTAATTTTTTTCTTTTCATCCTCAACTTCCTCTGCGTGACTTCTACATGCGTTCCGTGTGTAGGCAGTAGTACCAATATATTTTTGGCTAAATATTTTCTGCTTTATTTTGCCGTCTTAGTCTTGCCGGTACTAGTCACTACCGTTGGCAGTCAAACTGGGTGCTAGCTTAAACACCCGGCGGAATTCTGCCTTCAGCCTCTAGCTGGAGCACGGCATCTTTTCGGAGGTCTCATGTGTTTCTTCCTGTGGTCTGTGCTAAATTTTGCAACACTCTAATAAACTCGTCGATATGGATTTGTTGTGACATCATTTCTCTTAAGATGTTGGCAATGAAATACATAATTGGAAAAGAGTCAGCAGTAATTGATACCAAAATAGTTTCTCAAATAGTACAAACTTCATTTCGGAATGAGATGCAGGTCTGATGCAGGTGAGGGGTTGCAGGGTACCCCAGTCTGTATTTGCGGTAACTGTTACATTTGGCGTTGCAGACTGGACAAAGATATTTCTTCAGCTATAAGGTTTTAATTCTTATTTTAGTCTAATTTTTGCTGGCTTTATTTCTAAACTCAAAATCAGAGCAGTAAAGGAGCCATTGTCTATTGTGCCACTTTGCTACATTACTGCAATGCATTACAAGACAAATTTCTGTGTCTCAGATGAATCCATATCCTTTCTACTTCTAGAGAATATTTGGAGAAACTGCTGAAAAGAATTTGTATCTATCTCAGCTGATTATCTTGGATACACTGGAAAAATGTCTGGCAGGGGTGAGTAGGCTTGTGTCAGCAATTGCTAGGTTGAAATCAAATGAGCTAAGAAAGTACAGGTCAAATGCTTGTGTGTGTTTTATTACTGGTACTAAAGTTAAAACTCAGCTGATTTAGAGCAAAATAGGATTAATGCCATTTAAAAAATACTGAAACTTCCTACAAATGTAAGTAGTTGATGTAATTGATAAATTAAGGATTTGTGGGGTGCTTTTTTCTTCCTTAAAATTAGTGATCTTTTTTCAGCTAAATAGATTCAAGCAAACTTTGAATTAGCCTTCCCACCATTTAACTCATTTGTGGAGTTATAAATAATGATTTTATTTTAATAATTTGTTAAAAAGCATTGCAGACAACTGTACTCAGATGTGTGTAAACTGGAGCGAGGGAAGGCACAAACCCAAACGAATAATTCGATGTGGTTATGAAGCTTTGTCAATTTTTATAAGCTTGCAATGCTTGTAGCATATTCTGCTCAGTATTTTTTGAATCATCATCAAAACATTTTCATCCCACCATTTAAACTGAAAAAGTAACGGGACAGTAAATCTTGTCAAAAGTAGCAGATAATTCAGTACTTCAGTGTTATGCTACTGATTTTTCTGCATACAGCACTGATTTTTTCTTTCAATTTCTTAAACCTTTCATTTGTTGAAGTAATTTTTCACGTACTTGCATGCACAGCAGAAACTTTGCTATTCTCGAGATGACTTTTGCAGGTGTTTCCTAGATTACCTTGGTGGCCGTGTCCCGAGTCCCCGGGGAGCCCAGGCGAGCTGAGCTGCAGCGCCGGCCCTGGGGACGTGACCGGTGCACACTCACTGCGCTCAGCTCCCTAATTGCAAAGCCAAACGCACTGGAGCAAAACTGGCCATAGTTTATTCCTTTCACAAGAAAGGATTCTTTTTAAAGCTGTCTTCCTGGATGAACAGCACGAAATCATTCAAGCTCTTTGCTATTTCCCTGCAATAGTTTTTGAAGGTTCTTTCTATATAAGGTAATGACCTTATTATGGTTTGATTTGTCAAGCAGCATATCTTATATGACAGTACTAAACAGTCTGAATAAATGTGGATTCTTCTAAATTCACAAAAGATCCAGGTCAATAGATTTTCCAGAATAATTTTCAGCTTTTACAGCCGAGTTAAATACCGCTTTTTGACGCTTGTTCTGTCTTTGGTGCAATAAGTCAAAAAAACATTTTTAACTTCAGAAATTAATTATTTTAAAATATTTATTTTATGCATCTTGTTTGAAACATTAGTGGTTTTTTTTCCTGATAGATGATGGTATTTGACCAGCCTAAAATTGTGCTGAATTCTTCTTGCTTTGTCAATTCAAATGAGAGCAAGTTGAGCCAGTGTATGTTCAATAAGAGCGAGCCAAAGTTCTATACAAAGAGCGTTGTGTTCTGTCGTATCTTCAGACGTATTTCTTGCTCGCTGTTCTTGCTCAACGTTTCGTCAAGTTCTCATGGCAACAGGACTCAGGTCAACTAAGTGGGAGTATCTTCAACTTCCCAATTCCCTGTGGTAAATTCATTGGTAGGATTTTAGAAAGCTTTAATTCTGACCCTTCTGTTAAAACTTGCTTTTAGTAGAGCTGAGTTTCACTTTGAATTCTTTTGTAAATAGTTTCCTTATGTCTCATACTGTGCAAACTGGCAAAAATTATATTTTTCTTTTGCAGGAAAGTTAAGCCATTTTTGACTGATGTAGAGCAATCCTAGTCAAGAGCAAGGGAGAAGCACCTCTTGTTTTGTTCATTTAAAAATTTAAAATATTAGCTGTCAAAATATAGTGGATAGAATACTACCCAAAAGAGAAGTATGGGTGGGTCTTTGCCCTGTGAGCTTCCATTCAAAGCTGAGATAGTTGATGCTCTACTACTAATACTTTACAAGATCAACAGGGTGCATTTGTCAAAACAGAAGTGCTTTTTACTTCAAAATCTGGTTTGATATCTTGCCTAATACTCGATGACATTGACCAACTTGGTGTCCTACATATTTTGGAGATTTAACTGGAAATGTCAGATAATTTGAGTGATACGGGTTATTGTTTGGTGTCGACTGCTTAGCTACAGTCAGTTGAGCCCGCAGGGAGAGTTCGAAGTTCAGGTCCTGGGCCTACTAGTGGCAGATGCTCCGTTCTTTCACCTCCAAACCTACAAAATGGGATTTCATGAAATCCCAAATGTTTATTTTTAGCAACCAAAGGATACCATGCGCCTGGACGAGACCATGCTGGTGAAACAGCTGCTGCCAGAGATCTGCCACTTCATCCACACGTACCGCGAGGGGAACCAGCACGCGGCGGAGCTGCGCAATTCTGCCTCCGGGGTTCTGTTTTCTCTGAGCTGCAATAACTTCAACGCCGTGTTCAGCCGCATTTCCACCAGGTTGGTGTTTTTCAGTAGCCTGACTTAGTGTATTAGAAGCCTAAAATTATTTCATAATTTAAAATTTTAAGTATTTTAGGAAACTTTTATAGAACCTTTAATAACTTCTGTTTCAAGAACATAGACTTGGCAGCTAGTGTGGAGGATGTGGTTTTACTCAGTAGGTTGATTATATTTTCTTGCTTATGGAAATGGAAACAATTTCTTTTGCTCCTTTTTTAGGAAGCATTTTTCAGTTGAAATTTTTGACAGTCTTTGAATCTAGTGCACGGATCTACATTTGTTTGCATGTCTGTAGCATGGTTTAGTTTGCAAACTCCAAAGCTCTTCGTACCGTCCACTTGAGCTGGAACACGGAGCTTCTTCCCTAACCTGTTTTCCCCCTCAAGATGGCCCGTACATAAACAGTTAAGGATTTGCGGGGTCGTTGCTGCTCTCCGCAGGGGTCAGCCTGCCGACAGTTAGCGGGGCTGATCTCCTGACCTGCCCTTCCTGTTTAGGCATATTTCTGGGCCTTGTGCAGAAGCTGGGGGAGTTTTGGCACGAAAAGCACAGCAGTGGGGACCTTCCCATTCCCAGCGAGGGCTGTTAAGTTTCCCTGGCGTTGAAGAAATGAAGAACTGCTTTTGTGTGTAGTACTAGAAATCGCATTCCATGTCTAAAACACATCTGTGCTTTGGAACAAGACATGGCAACCTTTAGCTTGTGTGAACACATGATTTAGTTATTAGTGGCTTAGCATCCGATGAGATGTTTAGTATATCATCTAATACAAAAGTGTGAAAAGACGCCGTTGTGTTTAAACTGGTGTGATTAAACTTTAGGCCAGAAAACCATGGACCTTCTTTAGCTCACAGAGTGGCTGTAGCTCAGCCCAGCGATATTAAGCAGTCACTGCTTTGCCCAGGAGAGATTACCTGGAGCAAGACTTGCTGTTAAGGAGCAGCAGTCTAAAGGTGCCATGATCCCATTAATTTAAAATTTTGTTGAAAAGGTACAAGGTTATTGCTGCAGTATGGTAGATAAGAGGAGGATTTAGGCAAATCTTGGGCATACACAGGGTATCACCAGGTGGCGTTGGTATCTTGTAAGACTCATCACTGGTATTTCTAGATCCATTTTCAGTACGAGGATGGAATAAGACTATAATATTAACTCTTAGTCATGCAAGATCTGTCTTCATTTCTAAACCTGGAAAAGTTTATCTGAGGAGATCATGTTATATGAGGAAATCATATAATATTCCCATGCTCTTCAAATGTATATCATCATGGGAATGTGCTCGTACCTGTCTGACACCATCCCCTTGAGCAGTTAGTTTACTTTGCGTATTTTTAGATTACAGGAACTGACTGTTTGTTCAGAAGATAATGCTGATGTTCATGATATTGAACTTTTACAGTACATCAGTGTGGATTGTTCAAAACTAAAACGACTCTTGCAAGGTATGATTTGAGCCTGTGTTTTGAAATATTTTCATCTGAATGTGGCTAGTTAGAGATGACACAATGGCCTTGATACCTGTATCTTTTTATTGCAGTGTTTTACTCCACTTAGTCGTATATTTACCAAAATATTAAAAATACTTAAGTAGCATAGAGACATGGGTTTAAAAATTGTTTTGCACTTCAAATGCATTTTGTAATCTGTGTTGCTTTTTAGAACCAAATTTCTTTTCTAAATGCAGAAATTATTTACCTTTACAGAGACTGTATTCAAGTTTAAAGCCCTTAAGAAAGTAGCTCAGTTAGCTGTTATCAACAGTCTTGAAAAGGTAAGTATTTTAATATTTATCTTCTGTGTCATTGCTTATTTGCAGACTTTCTCTAATTTAGGAATAGTTGCAATTCAGTACTTTACTGTAAAATGTATGTTGGTGCATCCCTTTGCATATGTTTTGCAAGAAACATCAGTGATTAAGAGTAAAATCTGTGTTCATTTAAATACATAATTCAGAAAAAATGTTTTTTAAGCTCTGGAATGTAAAGATGTTTTGCATTATCTGCAGGCATTTTGGAACTGGGTGGAAAACTATCCCGATGAATTCACAAAGCTGTACCAAACACCACAGACCGATATGGCTGGTAAGGCATAACAAATGACAGTGTTTTCAATAGTTGGCTTCTCAGACATCCCCACACTCACTTGCAGTTTGTGTCCTCTTTGCTTCTTGTGCAGCCGGCAAATAGGAAACAATTTCTGTCAACCTTGGTCGGGGCAGGCGAGGATATGTTGCTCTCTCACCTTTTAAAGAGATTCATTTTGAGGTTCCCAGCACGAAGAAATCAAACCCAAAAGTTGGAGACTCTTTAAATACATGTTTTTCATCTTGATACAGGAAAAAACTTAGAGAACGTCACCTGTACTTGTCTCTAGTCAAAAAGAGGCAAATTTATCTTTTCACTTAAACCATGTCTTTCACTGGCTTGAGACCATTCTGTCCCCAGTAGCATGCCAGTAATGTGGAAACCAGAACTTTTCTTCGGTGTAGGTGGAGCTCTGTCCCTCTGCTATTTTATACTGTTCTCTACCTTCTGAAAATTAAAATGGTATTGAACTTGGGGCTATATTTTATGCAGATTGTGCAGAGAAGTTGTTTGACTTAGTGGATGGCTTTGCTGAAAGCACAAAACGTAAAGCAGCAGTTTGGCCGCTGCAAATCATACTCCTGGTCCTGTGTCCAGAGATCATCCAAGATATAGCAAAGGATGTAGTAGAGGAAACTAAAATGAACAAGGTAAGAAAAGAAAAGTATCTGAATTTTGTTTCTGATTTCTAGAAGATGCTTATTTTTTCTTATTCTGTATTTCAGGTATATTTTATTTTGTCTGGGCCTAAAAAGCATATCACAATTCCATATGTACAATGTATGCACCTTTTTTAAGTTCTCACCTAATATATGTTCTTTCACTGTCAGTAATGTCCCCAACAATGTTATTTCAGGCTTTTCCGTCTCCTGGGAGGTTTATTCCCAGTGCTGTTATTCCCCTGCCGCCACCAGCAGCGAACTTCACGTTGCTGCACCTGACATGTGCTGTGCCCTTCTGGGCGCTGCCCTGGCTCTGTCTGTTCCATACCTGCAGTACCTGCCGCACATTTTGAATTTGATGTGGCTGCAAACATGATGATTAACAGTAAATAGCCATCTGTCTTTGTGCCATTCTGATTGCCCAAGATTGTTCACAATTATTGTCTTTAAACTTAAACATAACGTCTCTCCAGAATGCCGTATCAAGCTGGTGTTGGCGATCCTAATATCCTTGATTTCCAATCTTAAAATGCTGTGGTGTTTTTAATACTTAAGAATCTAAACTCCCTGACCACAGATTACCAGTGGTTATAACTATTCCTGGTTTGAATTCTGCAGAAACTGTTCCTGGACAATCTCAGGAAAGCCCTTGCAGGCCACGGTGGGAGCAGACAGCTGACTGAGAGTGCTGCTATCGCTTGTGTTAAACTCTGCAAAGCATCTACCTACATCAACTGGGAAGATAATTCTGTCATTTTCCTACTAGTGCAGTCCATGGTAGTAGATCTCAAGGTAAAAATGTCTGTTTCCTAATTGCAGTGAAGAAATTTGAATTCTAAAGTGCTGAAATAAACTTTTAATTTCTCCTTAGTTGAATACCATAGTGTTTTTCAATGGAAGGTTTTGTATTGAAAGTAGACAAGAATGATCTTGGTAGCTGATTGATATATTTATTTTTTTAAATATATAGAATTTGCTGTTTAATCCGAGCAAACCTTTTTCAAGAGGCAATCAAAACGCAGACGTAGACCTTATGATTGACTGCTTAGTTTCCTGCTTCCGCATAAACCCTCATAATAACCAACACTTTAAGGTGAGAACACTACTTACTGGTAAGTCATGCTCCACTTCCTGTTGATGACCTGTCAATTACAAAAGATATGCTGACAGCAGCTGGAAGCTCATAAGTTCAACTATAAATATCCCTTAGTAATAAATACCTGCATGTTTTTATAAATCTTTTCTTAGCTGATTAAACTTTCTCTTGTTTAGATTTGGCAGCTTTGTCTTTTTAATAGAAAGGCTCCTGTATGTTTTTCAGTGCGATAAAAGAGATGGCAAAGACAAAGATGTTCCTAAGTGGCTTTCATGTGGTTTTTTTTATTGTAGATTTGCTTGGCACAGAATTCTCCATCAACGTTTCATTACGTACTGGTAAATTCGCTCCACCGAATAATCACAAATGTAAGTTCTGAAAGCGTTCGATCAGCCCAGCAATCTGTGGCTCCTGTTCGGGTCGATATCCGCTCACTAAACGTGTGTGTGTGTTCTCGGCAGTCGGCGCTGGACTGGTGGCCGCGGATCGACGCCGTGTACTGCCACGCCATGGAGCTGCGCAGCATGTTCAGCGAGACACTGCACAAAGCCATCCAGGGCTGCGGGGCGCACCCCGCCATCCGCATGACCCCGGTGAGCCTGCCCGGGGCCTCTGAGGCACAAACCGCCTGCCTGTCCCCTGTCTCTGTCCCCTCTTTCCTTAATTCTTAAGGAAACTTCAAAGATAAAGTGATAAAGTAGAAGGCTATGTGACTACGCTTGAGTGAATTTTATATACTTTAGAACTATTTCATGAATTATAGATTATAAAAGCAATACACTTTGTAAGATGTTTTATTATAACTACTATGTAGACTACCCTATTGACACTGACTGTGGTTTTTTTTTCCTTCCATCAGAGTCTTACATTCAAGGAGAAAATGACAAGCCTTAAATTTAAAGAAAAACCGACTGATTTGGAAACCAGAAGTTACAAGTTCTTGCTGTTATCCTTGGTAAAACTGATCCACGCTGATCCAAAGCTTTTGCTGTGTGTAAGTACATCATACTATTCATTCAGAGTAAAATTTACTTTCGAAGCTACTAAATGAATAAAAATGAAAAACATAAACCTGGCATCTGGAATACTTCCGTCCTCATTCTTTTCTCTGGTTATAATGCCTCTGTGCTTTCAAAGAAAAAGACAAAACCAAAAGAAACTGCAAGAAATTTTGCAGAACCAGAGCAGCATAATGAAAAGGAGTGTAAAGCTCTGACTCTGAAAGAGGGGGGGAAGGGGAGAGAGGGGAACAGAACAAGAAGAAAATTGAAATAAGGGCAGGAGGGTGAAATTAGTCATCGTTTCAATGAGTAGAAAGACAGATGCGGTCTTAGATCTTCCAGATCTGTTTATTGTTTATTTTAAAAATATTTCAGTCCTGTCAAAGATATATGCAAGGGGTATCATAGCTTAAAAATATCAGGCACTCTCTTAAAGGTCCAGAAATCCACCTAGTTTAATTACAGGGATGCCGCTGTAGCGGTCAGTAACATGGTCAGTCATTAAAAATTGTGCAACTTAAACTTGCTTTCCTTTTGCTGTTTAGAACCCGAGGAAGCAAGGGCCTGAGACCCAGGGGAGCACGGCGGAGTTGATCACGGGCCTGGTGCAGCTGGTCCCGCAGTCCAGCATGCCGGACATAGCCCAGGAGGCCATGGAGGTGAGGGAGCGTTTTCTGCGGGCTCCCGGGGCGTTTCTGGGCACTGAGGAGCCGGGAAGGAGTTCTGCGGTTCAGCGTTTGGGCCCTCCTGAGCTTTTTCGGAATGTCTGCCACACCGAAAGTTTTACAGGAGAGGCCTATAAGAACAATTTTAAAAGCTTGACTGAAGAAACTAACAAATCACCGCAGTTACTTCCGATTTTTAGCCTTTCAATGCAAAGTTGCTGATTCTGTGACTTTGCCAGTTCCATTGTAACATTTGTGTGTTTTTACTATGGTGGGTCTCCAGAGCCCTTCATATCCATCATGTACTCTATAAATTTCTGCCTTTGAGTGAAACTCGACTTTGTTTTGAATTTAGGCCTTGCTAGTTCTTCACCAGTTAGACAGCATTGACTTGTGGAATCCTGATGCACCTATAGAAACATTCTGGGAAATTAGGTATGTAAGTTAACTTTTGTAAATTAGAGAAATAGCTGGTTTGATTTGTATTCTCTCTTGAAATAGCTGTGAATGTTTTGGGAAAGCTATGCAACATTGGCTGAAATCTGCAGTCAAAATTTCTAGTAGTAGAATGAGTTTGTGGTCTGTTCAGGCTGGGGAAAAACCCATTAAAATTGAGGCTGATTTGGACCCTTTGGCAGTTTTAACAGAGAGTGCAAGGCCGGAGGGGATGTGAAGAAGGAACATCCCTAGACTTGTTCCTTCCAGAGCAGAGCTGAGACGTCGTCAGAATGTGTAGCTGACTCGTACCACCCCGTCTGTGTGGGGGACAAACGAGGGCTCCGAATCACCAGCCTGGGCTGCCGGCAGGTCCCCAAACTGCCGACCAGTCCCCAAACTGCTTCAGCTCCTCCAGGGACCCAAAACGGCCGGCTGGGCGGTGGGACGGGGCCGAGGGAGCTTGTCACTTGAAGTGCACACCTATGTTATGTCTGTTACACATTTGAAAACATGATGCTAGCATATTTGTAGGATATTCATGCTAATTGCCTTTTTCTATGTAAAATGTAGTAATATCTTTGATATTTTTATTACTAAAAGCTAATGCTGAATTTCATTTTGCTGCAGTTCACAAATGCTTTTTTATATCTGCAAGAAGCTCACGAGTCATCAGATGCTCAGCAGTACAGAAATCCTCAAGTGGCTGCGAGAGATTCTCATCTGTAGGAATAAATTTCTTCTAAAAAACAAAGTAAGTAAATTTTAACATCTGTATGGTAGGATCATTCATATGAATTGCTCTCTGTTTTGTCACTGCCTTTATTTACCAGGTTATTTTTATGACTAGAAGAGATTTAATAGCTACACCTACACTTTCTGTTTTCTGATTTCCTCTCTGCTGAGGGGTGGTGTTTTGTGAGGCACCCTTGATTACAATTGTTAACCAAAGTCAGCTGTAGGATTTTTTTTTTTTTTTTACTTGAGCTACACAGACGTGCTGAGAGCACCAGTGGGAAAAGTACTGCGTAGATGTCAGAGAGCTTTTCACTCTCCTGAAATCTTACCCTTTTTAAAAAACAAGTTGATTTATTATTGCCTCTCTTTCTAGCAATCAGACAGGAGTTCCTGCCACTTCCTCTTCCTTTATGATGTCTCTGGAGGTGGAACTAGTCAAATTTCTCTTGACCATGAAGAGATGATGCGCTGTGCTCCGGGAGCCACCCTCAGGAAGGGGAAAGGGAATTCTTCCATGGTAAGTAATAGATGATAATAATCCGTTTTAACACTTAGGGAGAAGAACCTGTGTGCAAGCAGAAATTACTTCGACAGTAATTTTTAAAATTAAAATTAATTATTTCTGAGGAGGAGAAGACATCCGTGTCTTACATAATGTATCTAATATGCTGGGTAATAATGGTGTATCAGACTTTAAAAAGTCACATCTTTTTCCGGTTAAAATATTGGTGAATCTTTTTTTCTTAGGGTTGCACATAGCATCCTTACACATTAGTCTATTGTTAATAAATCAGAAATCTCACTTTTTAAAGCATTACATGCAGTTTGAATGTACTGTGAAGGATCATAAGATCAAGCATTTTAGTAAGATATACCCTGGGACAGACAAGTTACTTAAGCCTGGTTTTACTAATAGTTCTAGCTGCAGGAAAAAAATGAAGAGGATATTTAGAACATCTTTTATGAGCCAAAACTTTCTTTTGTTTTTTAATATACACTTTTCCAGTCTTTTCCTCAGTACTTGGTTATCCTTACGAAAGGAGCAGGTTCTCAGCTGTTGTTAGTGCAACAGCAGATGAAAGCTCTGATCTTGTTTAGGATTACTTATTCCTACTAGAATAAAAGCAGTTTTAAAGAACAGTTTGGATAATGCTGAACTTTAATAAAGCTGTCGCATTCATTATCAATATTACCAAATTGGGAATGTTGTGTTTCCCAAGGAAAGTACAGCAGCGTGCAGCGGAACTCCGATTTGTCGCCAAGCCCAAACAAAGTTGGAAGTCGCCTTGTACATGTTTCTGTGGAGCCCGGATATTGAGGCGGTCCTTGTTGCCATGTCCTGTTTCCGTCACCTCTGTGAGGAAGCAGATATCAGGTGTGGAGTAGATGAAGTCTCAGTGCATAATTTTTTGCCAAACTACAACACTTTCATGGAGTTTGCATCTGTTAGCAATATGATGTCTACAGGTAAGAATCATCAATCTGAAAAATACCTTTCTATGTGTATAATAAGACTATTATTTGTGTTTGAATTCTTCGAACAGGTTGAGGTTCTTGATTTGATTGCTACTCCTGCTTTCACTGAAATATCTTAACCATTGGAATTGTTAGGAAGAGTTGGGAATTTGGGTGACTGAGTTCAGGAGGATTTTAAAGTGTAACAAGAATCTTTTTCTAAACACTTGAAGGGATATGTTCCTCTGTTAGCTTAATAATTACATTCAAAGATCTCATATTTGATGTAGGTGGGTTTTCAAAAGACTTGGTTACTGTTCTGTGCTCCTTTTTAGGCAGAGCGGCTCTGCAGAAAAGAGTGATGGCGTTGTTGAGACGCATTGAACATCCAACTGCAGGCAACACAGAGGTGAACTTTCTTCTCATTTATATACTCTTTGCTTGTGTATTTTTTTGAAAATAGAAAATACTGTTGCTACAAGTAGTTTTGAAGTTAAATCTTGATATATCTTATTTTAGGCCTGGGAGGATACACATGCAAAATGGGAGCAAGCTACAAAACTAATCCTTAACTATCCAAAGACCAAAATGGAAGATGGGCAGGTGACTATGAATTTTTCCATGGGTTCAACCCTTAGAAATTAAAAATATTTAAGCCTATTTATTTTAAGGAATTGAATTTTAATATAGGAAGTGAGTTTTGTAGGCAGACTTAAGTTTCGTGAAAGTATTCCAGAAAAATCATGGTGATCAGTTGTCCACTCTGCTTACGAAGAGACCAGAAGTAATTGGTCTTGAATTGCTGTGAGGGAGGTGGAGGCTGAACTTAAAAGTTAAAAACAGATTGAAAAAAAGAATAGTGAAAACTCTGGAATACTACTAGAGAAATTGTGAAATCCCTTTCACTGGAAGTTTTCGAAGCAGCTGCTGGCTATCGTGATTTAAATACGCTGCATCCTGGTGCAGAGCAGGGACTTGTCTCGGCAACCCCTGTTAGTCCCTTTTAGCCTTGCTTTTCAGCCTCTCTCAAAACAGCACCTCTGTATAGATTTCTGTTTGTACTGTCACAATGAACTATAATAGGAAAATTCTCGAGACTGGCATTGTAAACAGCAGGACACGTTATGGAATAATTGAAGGTTCTCATCTCATTAATTGTATTCAGTTGGAGAGATTTCATCGTCAACCATTCTTTGTCAGGTCGCCGAGAGTCTTCACAAGACGATCGTGAAGAGGCGGATGTCGCACGTGAGTGGCGGAGGTTCCATCGACCTGTCGGACACGGACTCTCTGCAGGAGTGGATCAACATGACGGGGTTCCTGTGCGCGCTGGGCGGGGTGTGCCTGCAGCACCGCAGCACCGCGGGGCTGGCCACATACAGCCCCCCCATGGGCCCTGTCAGCGAGCGCAAGGGCTCCATGATCTCCATGGTGTCCACCGAGGGCAACGCCGAGACGCCGGTCAGCAAGTTCATCGACCGGCTGTTGACTCTGATGGTGTGTAACCACGAGAAAGTGGGACTTCAGATACGGACCAATATCAAAGATCTGGTGGGTTTGGAGCTGAGCCCAGCGCTTTACCCAATGCTGTTTAACAAACTGAAGAACACCATCAGCAAGTTCTTTGATTCTCAAGGACAGGTAACATGTCGATGTATTCCTTCGCGTCTTAAAAAAAAGTCAGTCTTGTCTTTCATAGGGGTAATTGAAATTGATACTTGTTTGTGTTACGTACAAAAAGCCTGCAAGCATTGTGATTGTATTTCACAGCATGTATTAATAATTATTGTATTTGTGATTCCAGGCTGTATTTAACATCAAGTAACTGAAAATATTCTTGAATTCTTAGTGAACTCTGAGTACAGAATCTGGGAGAATGTTCTCAGAATCATGGCTGGTAGTATTGACATATTTAATCTTGACATATGTTGGAATTCTTTTGGCTAGGTGATAACTGGAAAAATGCTTTTCCGTTAGATTTTTGAAATGCTGCAGTATATTTGATGAATGTTCTTTTTTGGTTTTGTGTGTAAAGAATTAAGACATGCAATTTTCTTCCCGTAGGTTTTGTTAACTGAGACCAACACACAATTTGTAGAGCAAACCATTGCTATAATGAAGAATTTGCTTGACAATCATACAGAAGGGAGCTCTGAACATCTGGGACAAGCTAGTATTGAGACAATGATGCTAAACCTGGTTAGGTACGAAATCCTGTTGACCTTCCTGCACAAAGTCATATGGTTGAGAAGTGAGGTAGAGCATTCCAGTTTACATCTTTTCTAGTTGCGTCCACGGAGAAGCAGCAGCTGATTTTCTGATCTTCTTCCTTACATTCTCACAACTTCAGTAATCATGGAGATCATTTATACTGTAGCGTAACGTACGCTGGTGGAGGATGACTTTGTTATTTTTAAAGAACTAACCATTCCATAGCTTGGCCCTGTTCTTGTAAGCATTCCTGGTTTCTCTTCTATGCAATAGTGTTAGTGGTTAAAAACCAGTGAAGGGCAGATTTCTGTTCGGTCTTATACTAACAGAAAACTTTTTGGCCAGAAGAAATCTGGTACTGAAAAAAAAGAAAAGGTGGCACAAAGGCTTGGTTAACCCGTCAGCAAGGCTGCTAGTCAGCCGGGGGGCGGGTTCCGTGGGCTGACAAGATTCATCAGATGTGTGGCCTTGTCCTGTGTAGTATTTAATTAATCTTTTTGCCTTTTTCTTCAGGTATGTGCGTGTGCTTGGAAATTTGGTACATGCAATTCAAATAAAAACCAAGCTCTGTCAGTTAGTAGAAGTAATGATGGAAAGGAGAGATGATCTTTCATTTTGCCAAGAAATGAAATTTCGGTGAGTGTTGCATTGTGTAACTTCTAGGGTAGGTTAATGTGAACAAGTGTAATTTTGTTTGGTTATGTGTTTAAAAAAATAAACCCCAAACTGTCTCACACCAGTATTCCTGGTGTAGGGATAATACGCCTGTCTTTATCTTCAGACTAATTTAGAGCCTGGTGCTGCATTAAAATTTTATTTTGCTTGTGGGGATACTATACACATGTAAAAATGTTGGGTGTGATACAGACAGGGGGGCATTACTTGGTATCATAAAATTCGTTCACTTCTTAAACTGAAATTGTAATAATTAAGAATGATGCCAACAGCAGTGAGTGTGTTTGTGGGAAGGGCTATTTAAAAACAAAAAACAACTCCCAGAACAACAGCCAACCAACCAGAAACATCAGCAAAAACCCAACCAAACAAAACCCCCTAAAGCTAAAGCAATGTCTCTATATGTAACAGGAACAAAATGGTGGAATATTTGACAGACTGGGTTATGGGAACATCTAATCAAGCAACAGATGAGGATGTGAAATGCTTGACAAGGTAAGAAAGAATATTCTTGAGCTGTTTCTGCAGGTTTGGTGAGCAACAACAGAGTTATATTTAACGCATAGTCTCAACTAACATGGCTCTTGAGGTGCTGGTTTGTTTTTTTTTTTTCCTCTATTGAGTTTAATTCTTAATACCTTTTCTGATTTAGCATTAGGATTGAACATTTTGTTTGCTAGAGCTATATCTTCACATGATGCATTCTGAAGAATAAAGTCATCAAGCATCATAGTGTTGAATTTATACTTAACTCTGTCAGTGGGTTTTTTTGTGACAGATTTGGTTTGCAGGTGTCCTCAGGAAATCTATTGGTTGAACCTATGCCACCAAATGTAATAGCTGTTTTCCTGATGGACAGAACTTTACTAGAATTATTTTAAGAAAAAAAAATCTTTTCACCTGCAGTTAGATATGTAAGGAAAAGGGATTTGATATTAGATGGGAAAGTTATCGAGGGGAAGGAGATACTAATTCTGCTGAGCTGAGTCAGAGCTGCTTGAAATTTTCTTTTTCAGAGATTTGGACCAGGCAAGTATGGAAGCAGTGGTCTCGCTTCTTGCTGGGCTTCCGCTACAGCCTGAAGAAGGAGATGGCGTTGAGTTGATGGAAGCGAAATCTCAATTATTTCTGAAGTAAATAGTGGCTTCTAACTATTTTTCTATACAATGACTTTAAGATGCACCGTATGACTTTTACAAACTATGATTGGTTTGAGAAAACTTGCACACAAATTTCAGGACTGCCTTCTGGTTGTTACAGCACAATTGAAAATTTGGACTATGCTACAAGAAATATTACTTGGGGCAGTTATGAGATTTTTTGGGGAGGTTTATTTTGTATTCGCTACTGTATGCAAATCTTTTCAGACGGTTTCACTTACCCAAGTCTGTCTTTTTCGTTAGATATTTCACACTGTTTATGAACCTTCTCAATGACTGTAGTGAAGTTGAAGATGAAAGTGCACAAACGGGCGGCAGGAAACGTGGGATGTCTCGACGACTCGCTTCGCTGCGGCACTGCACCGTCCTCGCCATGTCCAACTTACTCAATGCGAACGTGGACAGTGGGCTTATGCACTCAATAGGTAAAGTACTTAGAGATTAAGGTGCAGAAATGAATACATAACAAAGACATTAGTATTTAACTTATTTTTACAGCTTCCTTAGTAGTTCTGGGTTTTTTTAATCAGGCTTGGGCTATCATAAAGACCTCCAAACAAGAGCTACGTTTATGGAAGTGCTCACCAAAATCCTGCAGCAGGGAACAGAGTTTGATACGTTGGCAGAAACAGTGCTGGCGGATCGGTTTGAGAGACTGGTGGAGCTGGTGACCATGATGGGTGACCAGGGGGAGCTCCCCATTGCCATGGCGTTAGCCAATGTGGTGCCTTGTTCTCAGTGGGTGAGTTGATTCATGCCTTTTATTTCCTACATTATTTCAAAATATTAAGACTTGCAATAAAAACCAGTGCAGACGTTAAGAATGTAACAGCAGTCTGCTAAAGAGAGATCACACCTACCGCTCATGATAACTGGCCTTTCTCTGTGTATTCTTGAAAAGTGTACTGAGTCTAATTGTCACAGAGCTTGATTATAAACTGCACTTTTACAGACATTTTTTAGTTAACATCTAGGAATAATTTTGGGTATAGTTATTGCCATAAATGCATGTGTTTGGCCTGGTTATTTATTACAGACTGTGTGTAGTTGTAATGCAGACAAACAACTGTATTTGCTTCTCTGGATTTTAGCGAGATGAATTGGGCTTTGTCATACAGCAGAATAACTGCTGATCTATCTAGACTAACCATTATGGATTTGTGTGACTGGGTATCGTGGGGCAGATTTGTAGACAAAGAATAGCACAGGAAAGATTTAAAGAGAGATTGTATATGCTTAATTCGGTATTTACATGCAAGACTCCACAGCAAATTTAAAGCATTAGTACAAACTGCTTGGTATTTTTTTTAATAGTTCTTTACTTGCTTTAGGTCACTGCTAGTCAGATTAACATTTCATTGCTTCTTTCAAGGATGAGCTTGCTCGTGTCCTGGTCACACTCTTTGATTCCCGGCACTTGCTCTACCAGCTACTCTGGAATATGTTTTCGAAGGAAGTGGAACTGGCGGATTCTATGCAGACACTCTTCCGAGGAAACAGCTTAGCCAGTAAAATAATGACTTTCTGTTTTAAGGTATCTTATCTACTCTTCCTCTCTGCTACAAGTCACTTCAATAACAGAAAAAGTTTAATATAAAAATACAAAACTACCAGTCTATGGAGTTAAGCCCTTGAGTATTTGAATTAGTTGAAAATAATCCAGAGATGCCTTTGAGTCTCGGTGTAAGTTAGTCTCAGCTCTCACGTCTGTTAAGTTTAGGGAGTTTTGCTTTTAATGTTTCCATGTTTGAAGTAAGTCTTGTAGATCTCTTATGCTCGAGCCCAACTAAAAAGTACAAATCCTTCTGGAATAAAGCTTTCGCCAAGTCTTCATGGCTCAACCAGTTTGGCTTCAGCTTGCAATTGGTGCTCTTGAATGTTTCCAAGGCAATAAACGGGTCATGTTGCCTTGTCTGTATGTTCTGTGTTGTTAAAGAAGAAAACCTGTCGCAGTAACAAAAATGTTTGCAAGTTTTGTAGATCTCAACAAAGATTACTAGTTATTTAGTAAGCGTAACTTAGTTGGTACAAAGAGCTTAACATTTGTAGAAGTTTTAGTTACCTTGAAGTCCTTTCCTTTTCCTTCAGTCATAGCAGAGGTCTTTAAACTGACTAGTTGAGTTATATGAGTGATTCTGTGGCTGACACCTGCTTGAAAACTCTTTCTGATGGTCTTTTTGTAACAGGAGATTTGAAGATGGGAGGCAAAGTCTGAGGTCTCATTTGTGCTTCCATTTCAGTTTAAAAAGTTGTGTACAGAGATGAAGCGTTGAGTGAGCATGCTGTAAGAAAGAATCTCCTTCGATTATCGTGATTATTAAAGTGACCTGTAGTTTTCTCTAAATTGGAAATGAATTTAAATACTCGTAGAAATTGATCAGAGTTACGTTTCAGAAATGATACTGTAATATAGAAACACCAGTGTTACAGAAATCTGGCTTATGTCAAAAGAAGTCAAGTGTTTTCAGGCTCTTTTAACACTTAGAGAATTTTGGAGCGTTCCTGTGAGCTGCTGTGTTAATCTTGCCACCTATTCTGATTTTCTTTCTACACAGGTATATGGTGCTACGTATCTGCAGAAGCTTTTGGAACCTTTATTAAGGACTGTGATCACATCCTCTGAATGGCAGCATGTTAGCTTTGAGGTGGATCCAACAAGGTTTGAGATTCAAGGGGGGGAAGCAAATGAATTTATTTGTAAACATGACTCCCAGTGTTTGTAAATGTAATAGGATTCCTTTTTCCTTGTTGCAAATATTTTTCTCATACTTTCATACTTTTCCACTCCTCCGTTTGTCAGACCCGTTAATTGTATCTGCAATCCTTATATGCAGGGAGGATTGTCCAGCACAGCAAGATGAGTTTTGCTGCATGTCCTCTAAGCCCTGAGAGAGTAAGGAAGGTAGAGAGCTCTTGCAGGACCTCTTTCCTACTTGCTACTTCATACTTCTGTGTAGGCCGCTAATGTGGGGATTGCCAGCAGTGCCAGAAAGCATCTGCTTTAGGTCATTGATTAATCACAGAAGCGAAATGGAACGCGTGCATGTTGTGTGTAATTTTTTTGCTTCGGTTCCTCTTGCGTCCCTTCAAGACTTGGATTTAGTAGCTGTTGTTCTGTTGCTTTCAATTATCTCTAACTCTTAGAAAAAATTTAAGTATTTGTCCTTTAAGTAGCTTACCAAAAGATAGGCCTTCTTTTTAATAGTTTAACTCTGAAATACCAGTGTCTACCTCAAAAATTCCTTTCAGAGAAACTATCAAACTGATAATGCAGTTATCAGTTGGAATTACGTATGCGTGTGTTTGTATGGAATGGTGTGAGAGAACCCCACTTATAGCTGTCTAACTGAGATTTAAATGACCTCGTATTTGTAACTTATAGGGTTTAAAATACTGATGGAAACTTTTATGTAAAAGATCATAAGTATTTCCATAAGATTTCTATTTACCCTGGGAAATAAGGTTACTACCGAACATGTAAGTACAGTTGGTATCATTTATTTGATTGCTGGTCATACATGTGTGGGTCTGTTTCAGGCTGGAGGCTACAGAAAGCCTTGAAGAGAACCAGCGGAGTCTCTTGCAAATGACAGAAAAATTTTTTCATGCAATCATTAATTCTTCTTCGGAGTTCCCACCACAGCTTCGCAGTGTGTGCCATTGTTTATACCAGGTATGCCTGCAGCGGTTGCCTGCCCCGACACTTTGGGCTTGGTTTTTATAGTTCTCCAAGTCTGGAGCTTGGTCCAGTAGTGGATGCATAGTGGGCATTTCTTAAAAACTTTGTTCGGACCTTTGTTAAATAACAGGAATCTAAACATAGGGACTGAATGGTGTTTTAAGACTTGGGCTGGCAATCGGGAGGTGACTAAACATTTTTTTAAGGAGCTGAATCACAGCTAGAAACTCAGACCTAATAAAGCAGCAATAATCTCTGCTTTACAACTCTATGGGAGACTAAGGAGAGAGGTGATGGTTGTACGTGCTTTTATCAGTTTATCCCTCTATAGGGAAGGCAGCAAAAGTGGGAGGTGGGGGAATCGCTGCTGGCTTGAGAGAAAGCAAAACTGTGTTGAGTATAGAAACAGTGCGCTTGTCTACTTTTTATACAGGATCAATTCCATCAGAAATAAAGTTAGTTAATTCTCTAGAAGTCTCACAGGTCATGTGTTTGATAAACATTAACTTTGTGAATAGAATAGCTGCTGGTGCAGTTACTGGCTCAGGATAGTTGTTCTCTGCGTAAAAATAGAGGCAATTTCTTCAAGAGCATTTCTCTCTGAAGTAAATTTTTCCAAAAATTGCCTGTGAAATGTATTATTCAGGTCAGTGCTCCAGGAATATTATTTAGTTGTCCAATACAGGTGAATACAATCTTATACTTTCTGCCTTTGACAGAAAAGCAGGTTATGAAGAGCGTAAGATGCTCCTAAGAAAACAACTGTATGGTCGTCAGTGGAACACAGTAGTTACAAGCCCTAGATTTTAGAAACTGTGTATTGAAGCTGAGTATAATGGAAGGAAAGAGATGTAAGAATGCTGTTGGCTGTATTTGGTGTGAGACCTGTGCACGGCCGAGCGCTCGAGCTGGCGTCTCCAGTAAGTGCTCTGGAAGAGCTATTGGCTTTTCGGCTGCGGCGTAGAAATCTCAGGTCTCCAGTAAAGCAAGAAAAATAGATTTTCTGAGCTGTGTGCACTAATTATGAGTAGTAAAGAATTCCATGTAGTGTAGCCTAGTCCTGTTATTACAGTGAATGCTGTATGGATAACGGTGGCTGTGAGCGGGGGCCGAGCGAGGCCTGCGGGCCGCGTGCTCCGGCCGGCACCGGCCGCTCGTCTCGCCTGGTTCTGCAGCCAGCAGGCCTCCGGCAGCGCCGCGAGCAGCCGTGGCGCTGGCCGCCTGTGGTGGGTCGGGTTTTAATGCGAAATGAGGAGGTCAGGCTGGTTTTCCTCAAGTTCAAATGGTCATGGTCTTGCAAAGGTTGACTGGGGGTGTATTTAAGTGTCATTGAAAATGATTCTCTGCAAACCACTTTTAATTCCTACAAGAGATGGAATTACTAAATGTACTCCCCAGTGGGCATTGCCAGAGATCCCTCTGTGGAAGCATATGAAGTCTGTTGGCTTTGCTCTTGGCTTTACATTTTTTAGTAACAAGGACAGTTTGTTCCTGAAAGAGATGATTTACTGGCATATATGCGAGTGGGATTAACTGATGCTCAGCTTCAACATTTACTACTTTACTGTTTCTAGTAACACATATATTTGTGTGCAAATGTTTGTTCATCACAAATAGTGTAATAACTCATTCTATACTTTCAAATTCCAGAGAGTTTTGAAGAGTCTGGCCTTTATCTGAAAGAAAGTACAATTAAAATCTGAATTTCGGGGGGATGTTAACCCTTTTTTATCATAAGAACCAAATAGGTGATTTTTATAAGGTAACTTCATGTTTTATAAGGTGAATGTGTTCCATCCCAAACAATGGTGCCACTGAGACTGAATTCTGCAGTGGCTTTTTATGCTTAAAGTTCTAAAGCAGATGTGTGTGCAAAAAGTACTCATGAGGTGTGCTGCTCTGGAAATGATTTGTAGCCAAGTTTCATCACTGTAGCAACGTTACAGAAACGGCGTATTTAGTTGGATATTGGGGTCTAGGCTGGCTGGCGTTTCTGTTGCCAGAACAGAGCACAGAACACAAATGAAGTGTTTTCATCCCGAACCGTCCTTCGGTGACGGGTTCATCCTTGCTCATTTTCAGGTAATGTATTTTCAGGAGTGTTATGGAGTCACAGACAAACCTGATCAAAGTAACTCATGCGAAGACATTGTGCTACCTCATGAAAAACATACAGACATCCATGTTTTTTCTTAATGAAGAGGTGGAAATTTGACTTGCTTTAAATGCAATCTCCCGATGAGTAGAGTGTGTGTGTGACTGCTTCCAAAGAGATTACGTCAAGTCAGGAATTGGGCAGTTGGTTAAATATTAATAGGTCCTGCACAAACTTGAACTATTTAAATGTAGCTTGGTTAGCAGAATAGCTTTTACTGACTTGGGGGGGATGTCGGTGTGGTTTGGGTTTTGTTTTTCTTTTCCCCTGTCCCAGCCTGCAGTTGTAGGCGCTCTGCTCCCGTTGCAGTCTGCGATGCTGTAGGCTGAGCGGAGCTGCTGGTGCAGCTGCTCCCGAGCAGCTCCCATTGCCAGCCCTCCCCGACAGTGCCAGGTGTTTTCGGGTTCTCGGTGCTGCTCGTTTGCTGTTACGGCCAATCTGAAGGATGTGGGATTGAGCTCCAAGGCCAAAATTCACCTCGCACAGGGAGCCGGGCACGCGGCTACTGTGCTGTAGCTTTGCCCAAATCCTGCTGAGTAGTGTGAGAGGATGGGACGCTTCGTGGTGGGTCCTTTTGCGTTTACATGAAATGCAGAAATAAGCACAATCAAGTCAATATCTTGATTGGAAATCCAGAATAAATTCCTGGAGACCTGCTAGATTTTTTCTTCCTTTTTCCGCAGACTGTTCTATGGCAGCGTTTAGCTATCAAAGTAGTAACAGTGATGGTTCCCAGCTCTAACTAAATTGGACACACAGAGAAACATTGGGAAGATTTAAAACTCTAAATTTATTTTTAAAGTCTTATGTATTTCAAAGGTATAACACTTGACTATTTTTACTAACAAAATTATTTAGGAATGGTGAAATACATTTGAAAGCTGAATATACCACTTAAAGCCCAATATTGTATGTCATGAGCACATTAATGTGGTTTGACTTTTAATCTAGCCAGAAATAGTAGAAATGATTGAAATGCAACATTTGCTTGTTTTGTATTTAGTGCTTTGTAAATAAGGTGTAATAGAACTGTGGAATAAAAACTCCATCATCAGTCTTTAGTTTATATATTTCATTTTCTGTTGGTTATGTTTGTTACATTTTACTGTGTAATTTATGTACAAGTCAACATTGGTTTTTTGTTGCTGTATGTAGTTGGTGCTGTGACTTGTTTGTGCTCATCTCTGTTCTGTAGGCAACTTGCCACTCTCTACTGAATAAAGCTACCGTAAAAGAAAAAAAGGAAAACAAAAAATCAGTAAGTTTGGAGACCTTTTTATTAGCCATTTCTTTCAAAGCACAACAGAAATCTTTTGCTGTTTGTTCAAAACATCTTCACTTCAGTCTATTTGACCTCACTGTAAAATCATTCTACTAATTCTGGCACAAAATAGCTTTCATTTCAATTAACACTGGAATTAAGTTATATTTAAAATATTCTCTGTGTGCCTATTTGAGTAAACAAAAGACATTTTTAACCTTACTGCTTAGTGTTTAATACTCTGATTCTTCTACCCTTGCCACCATCTTCAAATTTAAAAAATGCGGAACAAAAATGTTTTCTTTGATTTTGGGGCAAATCTGAGTCTGTTTCGTTTTTAACACTCTGGCAGATAACTTGACTTCAGCTTGCATCCTGGGAGAAGAGTAATTAATATATGTGGGTACTGAAATGAACAGTGGCTTATATGGCTTGTTCCTGATATATTTTCTTTTGTTTGCCTTTGACTAAGCAATAAAGTTTAGTACTTGTATATATCTCCTGAGAAAAGCAGGTTTCTTGTTTCCCGTAACTGGCTGTGTTGGAGACTTGGGGTGTGTAGGTTGTGATAGTGGTGTCATTGGCAGTGGGGACTGATCCTTTGCTTTGGCAGTGACCTCAAAATAGAAAGTGTGAATAAAACAGAGGCAGAATGGAAACTTACACTTTTATTAAGTACTCCCTTATTTTTTACTGTAATCATGTTTTTTGCTGTAATCAAAATCTGTGTGCAAACTAGTATTTTACAAGACAATATTATCAGTAATTGCATCACAAGGTAACTGAGTGAAGTTGCTACTGAACCAGTGATTCTTGATATATTATCTGTGTACTAAAGGCTTTGTCTGTTTCAAGCAGCATGATTGGAGATTGAACTAATTATGTTTTCAATTACTTTAGTAAAATGAGGTTTGTTTGGTTTCAATTTATTTTAAACAATATAACTTTAAATACAAAGCTTGCTAATTTTATTCTGTGGAAAGGTAGAATTCGACTTGTTTTGCTTAACTCTTCTTACTCATAATCAAATATACATACAGATAGTAAATCTTTACAGAACCACATGTAGCATATTTAAGAACTTCATTTTTGTCAGGGAGCTTTAACTTTTCGTAGTCAAATGAAAGATATCTAGAGAATAGACTGTCCTCTTAGGAATACAGAGTGGTTTTCCTAAAAAGAAGGGAGACTTATTTTTTCTCACGACATTTTAGAATTATTTTTTTAGATAGCAGAGAACAACATTTTCAATCGGTAGTTGCAGCAGATCTCGCTGGGTGATTCTGGGCGGTGTGTGTGGGCAGAGCTGCACTGGCCACTCCGCTCCGGCTCATTTGGACTTTCTCCCTTTGGCAAATCTGTTGAGATGCGATGGTTCTGAAGAGTATTTCTTCAAGTATCTCCTTCCCACAAATTTGAAATTACTCGTCAAACTTTACAGCATAAGTCTTATTGCTGGAGAGGCTCTTGTGTTCGGTAGTGAAATTACGAGTACACAAATGAGAGACCCACTCGTTTCGAAAGAACGGTCTGTGTTTGGGGAAGGCCGCGCGCACCGGGCACACGCGGCGTCTGTCTGCTCCGCACTCAGGGCAGCGGCCCGGAGTTAGTGCTCGCTAACTCCCAGATGTGCTCTCGTGTCTTTGTGCATGAGTTACTCTGGCAGTGTCAGCTGGCAGGAGCAGGGGGTGCCCGGGGGAGCAGGAGCACAGGGGGTGCCCGGGGGAGCAGGAGCAGGGGGTGCCCGGGGGAGCAGGAGCACAGGGGGTGTCTGGCAGGAGCAGGGGGGTGTCTGGCAGGAGCAGGGGGTGTCCAGCAGAGCAGGAGCAGGGGGGTGTCCAGCAGAGCAGGAGGTGTCCAGCAGAGCAGGAGCAGGGGGGTGTCCAGCAGAGCAGGAGGTGTCCAGCAGAGCAGGAGCAGGGGGGGTGTCCGGCAGCCTTGGCCCTGGCTGGCAGTTGCTGGCTGCCTCTCAAGCGTCTTGAGCTTGGCATGGAAAGGATGTTTAACGTTGGCTTGCCATGCAAGGCTTTGCTCAGCTTGCTTTCCCTTGCCTTTAATGCAAAAATATTCTTTATAATTCTCAACCTTGTAGGTTGTTAGTCAGCGGTTTCCTCAGAACAGCATCGGAGCGGTTGGAAGCGCCATGTTCCTGCGGTTCATCAATCCTGCCATCGTCTCCCCGTACGAGGCGGGGATTTTAGATAAAAAGCCTCCGCCGAGAATTGAAAGGGGACTGAAACTGATGTCAAAGGTGAATCACTAAATACTTTTATTTGCCCATATTGTATGTTCTACCTGATTCAGTTCTGTTCTTTGACTTGTATGAGAAAATTTAGTTGAACTTTTGTATTTTTTTGTAGCAACCATCACATAACACTTAATAAATAGTGGGTTTGAAAGACAATTTATTTTCCTGGCCTAAACTCAAATAAAGTTTGTAAATACATGAAGTCATTTTCTAGTGTTTAGAAGTATGTGAAGGGAAATATTTTGAAAGTGAAGGTATTTTGAATTAGTTAGCTTGTTGGCCTTTTTTTGTCTTGACATTTCACAAGAAGTTAACATGAATGTTTCTGGTAGTGAAATTACACTGACTACCGTAACAATACATTAAATCTTTGTGTGTCTTCACCATCTTTTTATCATTTAGATACTTCAGAGTATTGCCAACCATGTCCTCTTTACAAAAGAAGAACATATGCGGCCTTTCAATGATTTTGTAAAAAGCAATTTTGACGCAGCACGAAGGTAGGTCCTGTGGAAACCCCCCGGGGTCGGTGTCGTGTGTGCAGATGGAGCGGAGAACCTTCTCAGCCGTCCCCTTCACACCACGTCTGCTCGGCACATTTCCCTTGCACGCTGATGGTTGTTTTGGTTTTGAACTCCAGGTTTTTCCTGGATATTGCATCCGACTGCCCCGCTAGCGACACAGTCAATCACAGCCTGTCTTTCATCAGCGACGGCAACGTCCTGGCTTTGCACCGCTTGCTGTGGAACAACCAGGAGAAGATCGGCCAGTACCTTTCCAGCAACAGGTACGGCTGCAGAAGTGTCATCGAGAAGGGAGTTAGTTGCTGATGGGAAATGAATATTTGGAAATACTTTCAGATGCTTTTGTTATTATTACTGGTAAGAATACCTCGGCTTAAAAGCCTTATGTTTGGCAACTTTTGTCTTATTGACAAGCCATTATTGAGAACATGCCCAACATCTTTGCTGCCAGGCTGTTGTCCAAGTGGACAGTTGCCTTATCTCTTGTAAGAAATGTTCTATGTGTAACAAACATTTTCCTTATTTCATCGTCGAACTTTTTTTTTAATTTTAAAAAAGAAAACCCAGCCTGTTCAAGGTAAGGAATCGTACTGGGAAAAAAAATAGGAATTGCTGAGTAAAGAAGGACTTTAAAGTGATGTGCTGTTCCTAGGGACCACAAGGCTGTTGGAAGACGACCTTTCGACAAGATGGCCACTCTGCTTGCCTACCTGGGCCCTCCGGAGCACAAACCCGTGGCAGATACCCACTGGTCCAGCTTAAATCTCACTAGTTCCAAATTTGAGGAGTTCATGACAAGGTAATGAGGTTGCCGTGGAGGGGACACATTGTGGTTTCTAGACTGTGGCATGTAAGGGAATATAGGTAGTTATTAAGACTCCAGCTTTCCTTTTGAAGGGGAGTTTAAAAAGCTGGGTCTGCATATACTCTTCAGGTTTTCGAGTAGATTTTAATTCCAAAAATTAAATTGAGAACCAGAGATGGCAGTAATGTTTGATTTAACAAAGGTTCAGGATTGGGTGAACTTAATACTTTCATTTAAAGATGCAAATAAAGAGGGTTTGGGATTTTTTTTTTTTTGAGATGTTGATGTCTATGTCCTGCTTTTTAGGCATCAGGTGCATGAAAAAGAGGAATTCAAAGCACTGAAAACATTAAATATTTTCTACCAAGCTGGGACATCAAAAGCTGGCAATCCTGTTTTCTACTACATTGCTCGACGGTAAGGAATCTTTCACCTGTCTGAAATAAACGCGTAAAGATATATAAGAAAGGGACACCAACATTGTAACAAACAAGACTCAGAAAATAGTTCATTTGTCAAGTTTTGGTGACAGTATTTTTTAATTGAGTTGTTTCCTAAGTCAGAACTGTAATAGTTTTTCCACCCAGGAGTATGTGATTTTAACCAGATTTTATTAATTTTTCACTGTCTTAAGTAAACTACATCTATATCACATTACCGCTAACCCTTTATCAGCGATTTTGGCATCTTCATTTTTTGAAGTATAAAATAAGCTAAAACACGGGATAAAATTTCTCAAAATGGTCCCAGTATCCCATTTTAAAGAGTAATACGAGTATTTAGAAGTCTCACACGTAGTCAAGACCATGATGTCGCTTCAGTTTCATCATTATATTCTAAGTGACAATTATACAATGTTTTTCAAAATGATTGGGATCTGTTGAAATATCACTAAAGCAATACGAAGAGCAGATGTTGACGTGTGGACTTTGCAAGAGACTCTGTTTTACCAGTAAGGCAAAACTTTGAAAGTTTTAAGTCTTTCCTACTGTGGAAAGTAGTAATTCATAGCAATGAGTAGCATGCTACAGTATTGAAGAATTTGGCAAGAATACCCTAAGATCAATATTAGTTTATAGTCAAATAAGCCACAATTCTCTCTCTTAAAAATAAATAACTAAACAAAATAGGAATTTTCTTTATATTCATGTTTGCAGTCGTAAAGCTGAAAACTGGATATTTTGATCTGGTTATTGAGTAACCACACTATAAGATCCATGGAGTTCAGTGTGTTCAGACCAGTTTCCATAGTAATTGTGTTCATCACTGAGAACCATTCTTGGTCTTTTTAAGAAAAGGAAATTCATGGTCATAGTGCTCGCGAGCAGGTGCAGTCACAGCCCGGCTGTGAGGACCAGATGAGGCTGTTGCACTTTGTGCTGGTGTCACCATGTGGTGTGGCCGCTGCTTTGGCCACTGCTTTGGCCACTGCCGGCACAGTAGTGAGTGTCCTGATTTTTTTTTTTTTCTTTTTTTTTTTCTTTTTTTGTAGTTTGAGATCTTGTTGCTAGGGCATTGTTGAGTCATTCTACTGATATATCTGGATCAGTTGGTATTCTTCTTGTGCTGTGAAATTGAATCCCCTCTGTCATTTTTCTCCACGTTTTGTTTCCTGGGCAACAACCCGACTTCTGAAGCCGCTGCTCTTCTGGTTTTGATCCCTACACTGTTACTAAAATAAAAATATTGATCTTGAAGTACTGCCATTGAGTTTTAAAGCTGATATCCCAAATAATTAATAGGAATACAAACCTTGAATTATTGCTCCAGACCGCAGCTATGCCTGCAGCAATTCTAACCTTTCAAAAGCAAGCAGATTTCTACTGCAAGGTGTGCCAGACCTTTTGGGGATATTTAGAGTATTGGCCTGAAATGCTAAATAGTTGTTTTGGAAAAAATAATTTATCCGAGGGTGGATTATTTTATATTTATCATGGACCGAATGACCCTCATGTTTAAACCAACCCAGACCAATGCTGCCGTGTTCACGTCCATGCCTATCCGTTTTATTTCAATTTCAGCGCACTGTTGCCAAGCAACAAGTGCACGACTCCCACATTTCCCTGCCTACTCCTCACTCCCTTATCAACTCATTTCTTTCCAGAAAAATACACGGAAAGCTGGATTTCAGGCTGCTCTGTTGACCGCAGTGTGAGCGAGCAGCCTCTCGTCCCTGCCCAGCGGGGGCTGGATGGGAGCGCAGCCCGGCGCTGGCCGGGGCCGCCGCGCTCAGACCCTTCTGCCTTGGGGTTTTTTTAATTCTTTTCTTTGGTGGTTTCCTGGTTTCCCAGTCCTGTACGTGTATTTGGAAAACTCCACGACCCCATTTCCACTTCCAGGCTTTCATGAGAATGCTTAAGTCTCCGAAGTCCGGGTAGCAAGTCGTTCAGTATGGGGACTTAGAATCTTCCCCCAGCAAATTCTGGGAAACAGTATTTTTCGTGGGATTGCTGTTCACCGAATACTCTCATTACAGGTGAAACGTTCTCAGAGCATTTAAAGTTGATTCCACGTAGGTTTTTTTGCATCCAGTAGAATTTGGCATCCTGTATTGAATTCTTCAGCAAAGACGCCTGTAGTAGTCTGTGCAATTTCCTCAGCTCAGGGCGGTTGCATCACAGCACCTTGGTTTGTGATCCCCGTCCTACGTTGTGAGCGAAGCTGCTTTAAACTGTGTGGGATGAAACCATCTGAGTGGGAGGGTCCTAGGAAACGCCTCGTTCTGAACACGAGGAGGTTGATGCTGTCAATACTTAGCAAATGCTTTGACTGTCCAAAGAGAGTGGCAGGCAGGGCCGGTTTTAATACATGGAGAATATTTTTTTGAGAGGAAGAAAGAACTGCCTTTGCCTAGTGGAGAGAGATATGCCAGAGGGGTTTGCAAGTTTTAAAGGGTAGGAAGGGGAAGGGAAGACCCTATGTTACTGTTATCAGCTTATTAATAAATGATATTAAGGATACATCAGTATCAAAAGAATATAATTTGATTTAATAATAAATTTCCCCTGTAAGGCATGAAGATTGAGCCAAATGCCTGTTTGAAATAGGTTTGTATAATAAAATATTATCTGATCAGTGATATTACTATGCTTACTTGAAAAGAAGCACTGCCACCAATTCAGTTCAATACAAACATAACTTTATTTTTACTTAAATGCCAATGAAATAACTGTACAAATTCGTTGTGCAACATTTACTGTTAGAAATTAAAACAAATGTCCGGTTATAGAAATCCTGTTCACAGTTGGGAAGTTGTGATTTCTCTGGTACCAGTGGCGTGGATGCTCTGCAGCCCTCACTGAACTTGGACTCCGGTCTCAGCAGCAGGTTTGCTGGGTTTGCAGCACCTTCGTGCTACAATAACTAGAAATTAAATGGCCTGAAATGAGTGGAAAATATTCTATAAAGATTTGTAATATTAAGTGAATAATACTTTTCAATTAACTTGTTCTTCAGTTTTCATTTCATGCTGTTTGCAAAACTTCATCTGTAGTATATCAAGTACCTTTGCCACATAATTTCGTTATTTTCCTAGAGTGGACAGAACCATGCGTGCAACTATTGCTACTGGCTGATGGTGCAGATGCCAAGGAGAATTGCATTCATGCTCTTCCCTATAAAGCACAGATTTGGGCATGTTCAATGCCATGGACTGAATTCATTCTTTTTAAGTCACAAGATTCAAGGATTGTTCCAATGACAGCTTGACAACTAATTGCTTAATTGATCTTTTACATAACTTGTCTTAGAAATTGGCTGGTATTTCATTTTACTGATCAAACAGTAGTATTTTGATACATTCTGGCTGATGTGCGATATTCTTTTAAGCATAATATATTAACACTTCAAATTTTTGGATGTCACTTGAAGTAAAGGAATTCCGTTTCATTAAATTGTGTAGATAACTCCCTGTTATTGGAGCATGTCATGGCATTGAACATCTTATGTTTTCCTCTGCTTTTATCTTTTTTTTTTTTTTTTTTTTTTTTTGTTAATATGGAGAGTGAGAAGTAACTTGCCCATGGTCTCTAAGTCAAGACAGAGCACAAAGAGCTGTCGCCACCTCTTTTCCTGTGCCGAATTTGCACCCTGTTGCCTCTCAGGTTACACCCTCCTAGCAGACATCATGGCATTGTCATATTTAATTCCTAAATTCAAACCTCTTGTTCTTCGTATTTAAAATATCCTAATACATAAGAAGCAAACATAGATACACATGCTAGCGATTTTTCTCAGGAATAACTTCTGATTAGTGAAACAGCTAGGTTTAGTTCCTTTATTTTTTCCCCTCCCTTTTGCATGTCATCATAACTTACAAAGAATCTGTGCTGCTATGTTACAAGAATTGCTCACTGGCAAGTCAAGCAAGACAATGCAGATATGATACAGGCCTTCTATTTTTTTCCAGTTGTTTAATGACAAAATCATACATAAAATCAGTACTTAAAATGCTGATGCTTTATTCTGTGCGAGTAAAATTAAAAATTCAAATACAAAATAAGCACATTTTAAAAACCAAAATCATAGGTTAGTTTTACTCAATTAAGACATTAGAATAAGTAGCAGCTTAGTATCAAGACATTAGTGTGCACTTCTTTAAGAACTGTTGTTGTCTTTAGATCAGTGTCTGAACTTTGAATTTCTTGTATTTTGATTCATTATTTGACCTGGATGTCTCAGCTCCAGCTATGTATCACTGAATAAACTCAGTAACTTTCACAGGATACAAGCCCTTAGCCAATACACATTGCTACTGCGTTGAGCATCACAACATAAACCAAATAGATCTCACAGGTACTTGCTTCGGAGGGCACGCGGGTGTTGGAAATACTTGTCGTGGATTCCTCTTTCCTTAAGGTAGCAGTTGTGCTTCGAGGCACCTGGGAGTAGTTTGTGGGCATTCCGCTGGTGATGCTCAGAGTCATGGGGGTGGTGGCCGGTGCTGTGGAACGCGCCAGGCTGGCGTTGGCGTCGCCGGGGCCTCTGAAGTGGATGGTGTGCGTGGCTGCTGCCTCCTGAGAACCCACCTCCCTGCTCGGGCCTTCTGGGTAGAGCAGCAGCGCTCGGTCGGTGCTCGCGAGCAGCACGGTTTGGCTGAAGGTCGCCAAGGTAGAAGCTTCCTTAGCTTTGAATTGTTTATGCATTTTTGTCAGTTTGCTCGGTTCGGTTGCCACTGGAGAAGCAGCTCTGTCTGCTGCCTTCATCCCTTTGATGATGGGGCCGGACTCGGTGGCTGCGGGAGCTGCGGACGCTGGCGTGGCCTCCACCCAGAGCACGTCGTGGGCGGCACAGGGAGCCCCGACCACGTCGGCAGCTGTGCCCTGCACCCATTTCAGCAAGTACAGGATATTTTGTGCGTCCCTGCAGGCCCAAGGGTTGTTATACAGCGTTATGACCTGCAGCTGGAAGAGCTGGTCAAAAGCTTTGTCGGGAATGTATGTGAACTTGTTGTTGTGCAGGTAGAGGCTTGTAAGGTGGTGCAGTCTCAGCAGCGTTCCTGGAAGTATCTGGGACAAGAAGTTATTGGATAGATCCACCGTCTCGATGTTGTAGGGCATGTTGGTTGGAACTGTCCAAAGTTTGTTGCTGCTGAGATTGAGAAACTTGAGACTGCTCAGCGTGTTGTTGATCAGAACAGCTCTTTCCACCATATTCCTGGAAACATCCAGCACTCTGAGATTCCACTGGTAAGCTGTATCGAGTTTCTGAAGAACTTTAATGTTGTTGTTTATGGCATATAATTCCCATAAGGACTTGGGCAGATGAGCAGGAACATTCTTGAGCCAATTATTTGAAATATCAAGGGTCCTCAAATTGGTGAATCTCGTTAGCTGATGATCGAGATCTACAAACTGGTTAAAGGACAGATTTAGATATGTAATGTTGTCTTGAAGTCCATGTGGCAGTATAGTTAAGTTTCTGCCTGAACAGTCCACATTCCTGTCGTTTCCTGAGCATGTACAGATAGAAGGACAGACACCCAGAGCAGTGGGTATGAAAAACACAAGGACCAGCAGACAGGTAGACATATTCAATATCTGGTATTCCATTGCTGCCTGGAAATAAATAGATCAGAATGACGTCCTTTAAATCCATGCAATATATTTTATGTCTTTGTAAGGGTTGTCTTTGCAATGACCACTTGCAGGAGAAATTAAGTAAAAATATCAATAAACCCCTTTGTGGCACGGTCCTTTTTAGAATTGTTCAAGAGAGACTTTACAAAGCATCCCTTCAGAGACTGTCATGTTGTCTGGCAGAATGAGACTTGTTTTTTCATCTCCCTTTCCCCCTCCAGCTCAAATGAGGGCTTTCTTCCGAAAATGCAAGTCTCTTCCAAATGTTATACAATGTCTGCTTTTTGTTTTTAGTGTTTTCAAGCCTATATTATGTTTGGAATAATGTGGTCTTTTATACAGGATGAAAAAATGGCTGTCAACTGGATCTGCTTTACAAATCTCTGCAGCAATGTAGCAGTCCCCCCCCCCACATGCATGCTATTTGCTTAAGTAGAATCGGTTCAAATACATCTTAAATTGTTAAGAATTTAGTCTGAAACCCAAATTCCATGGCCATGCTAACATGCACAGTATTATTTTTCCTCGTTATAGTGTTAATTACATTCTCAAAGCTGGTAACACATGTTTGAAAGCTGAATTAATGTTAGTAAGAAATCTCTGATACTGCAGCAAATTTCTGGTGCAAGCATCTGTCATCAACTAATAATTTAGTTCTTATTTCTGTCTCTAATTTTATAGTAGGTTTTTGTGGTGAAAAACAAACCCCACAAACTTACCGTAGTCTCTCCTGCAGTATCAGCACCTCATTTCTGTGCAAGATTGAAGCGTAGAGGTCGTCTGGTCCTGGAGAGTAGCTCCAGTTGCTGGCGGAGCCTGCGCTCGCTCTTGAGCTGCATCGTCTGCTGCTCGCCGGGCTCTGCAACCACCTGATCTGCTCGGCTCTGCCCGCACGGGGACTGCAGAGCCCGGCGCTGCCGACGGCCGCTCATTGCCAGGCGAGCGCAGGCAACCAAATAGTTGGGTTTTTAGGATGTGAATCACTTCGCTTCTCTGTATCTGCATTTTATGCTCTGTTAATGCATCAAAACATAAGGTGCCAGCTAGCCTGCAGAAACAGCACCGAGTGCCGGTTCTGTCGGCTGTTCGAGCTCGAGCTTTGATTCCATTTAAATGTTCCTGTTTAAAAAGTCACGTTGTGTTCTTGTCTAGCTTCGATTAACCTCTCCTCCTGTAATAAAGGTTAATGTTAATTTAGGATTCCTACCTTTAACTTTTTAAAGCTACACTGCCAGAATATATTTTCATAAATTTAAAATACTCAGTTTTCTACTCCTCAGATAAGGCTATCACTATATTGTTAGGTATGGTATAGCTCAGCTTTTAGGATTTTACAGATTCCTACAGGAAATCTATATCTGAATTTCTCCAAGCAATATGGTAACAGTGGATATAGTTTATAATGCTGTTAATTTTAACACAGTGTAATGCAACAAGCCTTAAAAAAATCTCTGCGTAACCAGAATGCTATTCTTCAGGCATACACGATCATACAGCTTATATAAAAATTGGAAAAAATCTTTTGCTATGTCCCTTGTATGCACAGCAGCCTAGAATCACATTTGCATAACTTATGGCTTTAATTTTTAGTGGTGATTTAAAGATTTTTAAAGTTTATTGTTATAATATGTGCAAACATGTGCTCTGTGCAACATCCTCAAGTATATTCCCTCCCCAAGCAACCTCAAGGCTACAAACTCGGAACTACGAACTCTTTGCATTTTGCAGAGATGCCATGGAAGGCCAGCTTCAGCATATAGCAGCTGCTTCCTATAGATCTAAACCTTCAATACTGGTTAAAAAAAATAATTGACCTCTGAGACCAGCCTCCTACTTCCCACCAAGAATTTGCCTGTCAAACACAGGGCTGAAGGCAGGACGCTGAGCTGCGCTTGTTCGCAGGGCTCGAAAAGGATCGTCTAAAACACTTAGACGCCTTGAGTTAAAAGGAACCTGGCATCCACAAACTGTTAAATTATTTTTTTATTTTAAACCTTATATTGATAATATTGGGTGCATTCTGAAAGTACTGCTTCAGAGGAAGAACTTAGTGAAAGTGCACAACTAATTTCACTAATTATTTGCCTGGATGTACTGCAAACTGTTTCTATTTTATCTGTAAAAATCGAAAGCGTTTAGGTAAAAGAAAGCCTTTTGTACTCGAAGCGTTTGGAGCCATTTCCGCTCCTTAGTGACCGCTGTATTGACTGTTTGCTTGCACCGTTCTCTGCGTTACCAAGCAAAGTGTGAAGTGACTGGAGGTTTTGTACCAGCAAACTTTTTGGCAGTATTTGATCTAAAGGAAATGTCCCAGCTGTTAGTAAAGACACCTGTGGTCTGTCGGGGGTGTGTCTCGGGTACCCGTAATCGTTGGTACCAAGTTGTGTCCGGTCGCCTGTAGCAAATGGGCCTGTGTACAAAGGACGATACGTGTGCGCGTTGCGGCGTTTAGACTTGGGTTTGAATTCAGAGCTTTGCATCTGAGCAAATACTCCATTGTGCTTTAAGTGACCAAAACATCTTTGAATTAGAAAGCTTTATTAAAATGAACTTGACTTCATTGCATTCACTTGTACAGCCCAGCAGAACGGTGTGCGAAGCTCTGAGCCTCTGCAGCTGTGCTGGTGTCTCTGCAGGGGCCAGTGTGCACGTCCTGGCGCACAGCGGCGTGTGCGCTCTGTTTGCTGTGGTCTCCAAAAGCCGGGTCACTGGTTACAGGTGACTGGTCAGCACAACCCAGATTGGATTTTGAAATGATTTGTTTCAGGCAGAAGCAGGTTGTTCCCTTTTGTGAAAGCTCAAGTTACGAAACACCGGGGAAACGCCCGTGCTGTGGTCTCGCTGTTCTTGCCTGCATCAGCTTCTCCTTTTTTTAGTTATTTGAAGAACAGTTCATTTAAGAAAAAAGTGAAGTATGCAGTTTTGCCGTCTACAAAGGGTGTTGTGGCTGCGGCAGCTGGGGCGGTGGTTCGTGCATCTCTTGACTCGGTGACTCGGGTGGCGGGGGCAGCGGTTCCTCCGGTCCTGAGTGACGCTCCTGGCCCTCGCTGGGCTCAGGACCGTGGTCCTCAGTGGGGTCCCTGAGCCAGTCTGGTGGAGGTGGCAGGTCCAGGGGCTCGGGGGGAGCCGCGGCGGGAGCGCAGGAGCCGGGTGCCCTGGCTGGGGGCTCTGAGCAGGGAGGCGGGCCGGCGGCGGGCTGGGGAGCGCTGGCTCCGGGGCAGCCGGCCCCGCTCTCCTTGCTGCTCCCGCAGCCGGGGGGTTTCTCTGAAGCAGTGGGATCCTGCTGTAGGTTTGTCTCTTGTTTCAATTTCCAAGGCAACATAAATAAAACCGATGAACGCTTGGTAGCCTGCTCAGGGTCCAGGAAGACGTCTGGTGTGTCTCCGTCTGCAAACGGAGAACGCCCTGCCCAGTTGGAATCAACTGGAACTGGCCTCTTGCAGCATTTCCACAGAACAATTATAGAAATGCTTATTAGCATACTGGTCAAAATGATGCCAATGATGAGAGCTGCCACCCAGCTGCTGTCGCTGGGCTCTGGGGACGCCTCGGGGAACGGAGCTGCTGCCGTGACCGTCAGCGCCGCGCCGGGGCTGGGTAAAATCAGTCCTGTTTCTTGCCGTGGATACAGAGGAGCTTTGTCCTCTCTTGGACTCCTGGTGCTGGTGTAAGCATTTCTTTCATTCATGGAAACCTGTAGAGGTATGACCGTTGAAAGAGATTTCCAGATTTCTCCGTAGAAGAGAACCAGGATGACTTGGTTGTTGGCCATTTTCCTGCAGCCTCTCTAGATATGTCCTGTCCTGTAGCAGGGATGAAATGCAACGTATGAACTTCAAAACTGCTTTTGTTGTACAGTTACACTCGACTGACTCCAGACAATTTATGTTAATACTATAATAGCGAAAATAACGTTAGACTCAATGTTTGAAATTCCGTGTCTGTTCCCATTCCATGATCAGCAGGTTTGTCACCAACTTTACAAACAACAGGCAGATTTTCAACACTATTGATCATTCTAATTAAGTGACTCTGAAGAGAATGTCTTGCTTATTATGACCTTTTTTATCAGAAAAAAGCATCAGCAGAGAAGTCCAAGTAGTGTTTCAAAATAACAACTTGTATCAATCACGTAAATAGATGTGGACCGGGAACAAAATATCAAACACTCCCAGCAGTATTGACAAACAGGATTGTCACCAGTAAAGAAAATTGGCTTGTTTTGATAGAAATAAGCCGAGACCTAAGTAAAAGTCCTTTCCGTTTCTCTTAAACTCTTATTTCCTGTTATTGCCTCTCTTCAACAGTTAAGGGTAAAAATTATTCAATTTAATTTTTTTCTGCTCCTCTTTTCAAAATATAGTCCAATAATACTTAGATATAGAGTTCATGATAGTTCATCATAACAATGTCAAACGTGTTTGAAACCCCAATACTTTTAAGATACAGACATTCAACAAGAGCTTTGAATACCCTCTGAAGTCAAGACATACACAATTTCAAATCAAATAGTACAAATATAGAGCCTTTCCATCTGGAAGCTGGTTCTTACCTGCACATTTATGTTCTACCCAGCCAGCATGTGTTCTTGGCGTGCAGCCCCGGGCAGACAAGCCGTGCTGGGGTGGCAGCTGCAAACGGCTCGTTCCGTGGGGCAGGAGGAGGTTCCACACCCGGCTGCAGGAAGTGGCAGTGAGATCGGAGTGACTTATCGCACAGCCTTGTGCTCTGGGAGCAAAATTCTCAGCTCTGCTTTTATAAAACCCAAATCTTTAAATGTTTGTGGCTTTTGTCCGGTATGTGTGCATTACATAGAAATTCGTAAATACTTGTTTGCCTCTTTGTTGGAAATAGTTATAGTTGATTCTGTGTCAGTCAAAACTTATGCAAGTTGGGACTGGGTTTGAATCTCGCTGAGAATTCCGTAGCAAACCAACCCTGCTGTCATGAGTATTGGTGGGGACGCATCGTCCGGTTCACTGCAGGGGGTCACAGAAAGCTGTCTGATCACAGGGTGCTGGCTTGCTTACACATCTTCATTTCTGTAGTTAACGTTAAAAGGCAGATTAGTGCAGATTTTGCCCTTCTCCTGCCCCTGCTCTCCATGTTACCGTTGTCTGGCCAGCGCTGGTCCTCGCTGCCATCGTTGGCGGGGGCTGTGCTCTCCGAGCAGCTCTTTTCCCACTGTCCGTCCTTGTCCACACCATTAGTGTAGCCCAAACTACTTTCTTTGGTCTTCTTGAGCATTTTTCCTAGAAAGGCTGCCTGGCAGAAGGAAACCCTGCCACCTTCCCAGCTCTGAGCAGTTTGACACCAGGTTGGATTCTCGCGTTTGCTCTCTCAGATTCTTTTTTAGCACTTGCACCGCCTGTGCTGTTGCCTCATGTGCTCGTGGTCGTTTTGGGGAAGGAAAAGGCAACTGCAATGCAGCATCCCCAGCCCTGCCCTTTGCTGTCTGTGTCACCGGCGTGAGATGTGCTCAGTTCATCTCCCCTAAATACCAGGTTGCCGTGACCAATCTGTCACAGTTCGCCCTTATTCTTCTCCTGGCCTTTCTCCTCATGTTTTAAAATGCCTGACATAATCCCTTGCCCTCCCGTTCTACTTCTGTGCTGTGTTGCACCTCCTGCCTTTGAGCTCTAAGGTCCGAGTATGTGGTTCACGGCAGATTCATTGGAATTTGCCCCGTAGGTCGTTTTGGTTTGTGTTTGGTTTTTTCTCCATCTCCAATGAACTTAGTTTCTAAAGACTCCCAGTTCTGGGCTAAGCTCGCAAGCTCCTTCCAGCTCTGTCTTCCTGCTACACAACCCACCTTTGACACAGGCAGTTGCATTTTCCTGAGGTCGTGCGCTCTCTTGGCTGCCTTGAACGCCGTCCTCTCCTTGCTTTGCTGTCGCTGCTTTGCCTGCCCTTCCAGGGCAGTTTGCGGGTGATGGACTGGAAGGCGAATTGAGGATTCGGTCTTATGTCCTGATCCTTTCCAACTCCTACAGCCATGTCGTGTGCCACGGGTGTTTGCTGCAGGTGCACGGCATGTTCTGAGCTTTGCCGCTGGGCAGGTTTAACACTTGTAACCTTGGGGCGACAGATCTTCCTTAACCCCAAGTAGCTTGTGGAAAACTTCTCGTGTTTCCTTAAAATAACACAGCTCTGCTGTGGCGGGACCAGATACAGACATCTCCCCAGAAATATGGGAAAAAACAGGTCTCTAGGAGAATAAAAAACCTGAAAGTCGTGGGTTTTGAAGACATTTTGGGCATGTTCTTATTGGTTGTATTAGGACAGAGTGGAGTGTGCTTCCATGTGGATGTTTCCGTGATGCAAGAAATCACAGCTGGTGTCAGAGAAGACCGTTACTGACCTTCAGCAGGTGTTACAATGTGATATTCCATAATGCCTTGTGTAAGACTTTCATAATATTTTGACTTAGAGAAATAGTATCACATAAATCATTTAAAAACTGACGTTGCTAGTTTATTGGGGTATAACAAATTGAAACAGTTCTTATATTCTAACATATAATACAAACTTCATCTATTCATACACAAAGGTGAAACACAATAAATATGATTCAAATCTCAATCTGGTTCAAAAGCAATTAAGCTGGTTTAAGAAGTTCGTGGTGGAAGAACCTGAAAGGGCATTTTGAGAGAGACAAGTTCCTGATTCTGCTACTGCATCCGAGTTGTGGCTGAGTGCTGGTTTTCTCACAACAGCACCCTGGGCAGGTCTGGGTGGCACCTTCTGGGACATCTGTGGGACCAACAGGCCTTTCCTTTTTTTCCTGCTAATGATCTTTGAGAACGGGCAAACCTCCGTCCTTTTGTCTTATCCCGTTCAGCTCCTGCCACCGCGATTTCAGGTTAAAGGAGTAAAACCAGTCTTGACACTATTTATAAAAAGCTATTTGACACAATCTTATTCCCTTGTAGATATGCAAGTTCCTACAGCGTTCCACTGTCATAAAAGGAAAAACCCTCAGATCTGAATTTAGTTTTCCTATGTTAACATTTGTATTGCTACTTGAAAACTTAAGTTTTTTGCCTCATGTTGATGTCAAAAAGGCAAAGGTGGGGTTTTACCCATGTATGAGTTAAATCTCAACTACAAAATTGGTTAAAATGGGTTTGTGTGACTTTGGTTCTTTGTTTTTCTGTTCATTATCTGTTTCTTTAGTGAGTTTCTCAGAAGTTTCGTCTTCAATTTTCCTTTGGATTGCAGCATCTCTCCCCGCTATTAACTCCTGCATCACCAGCTCGGTTCCAGTCGTCTCCCTCGGCATCCGCTGCCACGTTCCTGCTGTAGTTGGCCATAAGCTGTTCGTGGCCAGAATATCCCCATTGCTCCTGGGCCTGCGTTTTCCTTGCACAATTTTTTTGAGATGCAACATTTTGTTCGCTATTACAACTGTCGCCAGAAGTAAGAAGGTGCAGATGAGCACAAGTGCTGCTATTACAATGAAGCAAATGAGTATAAGAGACTTATTGTCTTCGCATGTTTCTTTTGTGAGGGTCCCCTGGGGCTCAGTGGAGCCCCGAGGTCCCGCGGCGGCCGTGGCCGGGGAAGGGGTGGGGGTCCGGGCCGCTGGGGAGGGCGAGGGCTGCAGGACACTTGTCTGCGCTTCCAAAGTGCTCGTGCTGCTGTTGAAGTTGATGCTTAGAGGAGAATTTGTATTGGCTGCTGTTGTGTTCTGGCTTCCGCTTAGATTTTGGCTGAGAGGATTCCAGGTTTCGTGTATAGCGCTCGGATAATCGGTGTAGTTTGCACTTGTGGGCAAACACAGAGAGAAGATTATCATGGCAGGGAAGGCGAAGTGTGGTTCACTGGGTCTCTTTGTCTTCATCTTCCTATTTAGTCACCTGCAAAAACACAAATCAGGGTGTGTGTTTAGCAAATGCTCATTCGTAGAGGTTTGAATCTGATTTCTCAGGGAATGGTAGGCGGAAGCCTTTCTGATGAAAAAAATACGTAACTTGACCTCATTTTTAGTGGATGTAGGAGGAGGAGTTCAAGTACTTGGGATTCTGAAAGAAGAGGTTGTCTCAAACTTCTGACAGTTTGAGGTTTATAGAGAATGTATGAAGATTAAAGAAGAACATGGAGCAAAGAGAAGAAGGAAAGTGTTTCCTCTCAGTGACGCAGGCTCTGGTGGTTCCTCCTCTTTGAAGCTGCCCATGCTACAGCTTGAAGTTCATCACTTCTGCTTTTACACAGAGAAACCAGAAACCCATGTAAAGTTTACAAATTACTACTTTGTACTTTCCTGTATTCCCCTGACTGTGGAAAGGTGACCATGCTTGTAAAGGTGATCAAGTGCAAAGCTTTAATCTGAAATGCTCCTGTAAGTGACAGCAGTAACTTATTTTAATTGTTTATATTTCTTAGCACGGCTCTCTGCACTATTTCAGAAACGCCCAGGAAAGTCTTTGTTCGCTATTTTTTCTGATTTGTGATACAAAAGGTTATTTATCACAAATGTGCTGCTCACACATTTTTCTCACAAACGTGCTACAGATTGTGACACTCTCTTTAAAACACCGGAGAGAATTACGCAAATGATATTACCATTGGTATGTTCTGTTTCACATGTGTGTATTCAAATTTTAGCTGTTGTATGTGTCTGGAGGGCAGGACACTGATCTTTAGTCAGTCTGAGAGCATCAGCTCCCAATGCTGGTGAGAGCGGGCCCAGCGGTGGGGCCCGGCCCGGCCCGGCCCGGCCCTGCTGCCTCGACACCTCGCGGTTCTTGTCCCAGCCCGTGTCCCACTTTCACCTGGCACTGGTAACAGACAAAATGTTCCCTTTGGGTGCTACAGACTACATGCGGTTCAAATGTAAGTTCTGTAGAGAATGACCCAAAGTAACAGTGCTATTTTTATAAATACATATGTTCTTGAAGCTATTACCCAGACAATGTTTACTTTTATTGTAGTCGAAAGTTAGCACGCCCACCAAAGAACTGAATATATTCACTCCCGAAAATGAGAGGGGTGAACTTGCCTTTCTGGCAGAACCCAAAGGGCTTTTCTCCAGGAGAAGAGAAGGGGCGATGTGCCTGGGATGTGATCGGGACAGACCGCAGGTCGCTCCTTAGGTGACAAAGGAGCAGTAAAAGACATATGTATCTTTTACTTTGCAGTACACCTAAAGTTAGACTCCATTCTGAGATTAGTCCTTCTTGTTAAGTTTGAACCAGAAACCGCCTCAGTAGCCACAGCTCAGGCAGAGATTTAGCTTTATATGGTAAAGGTTGCCTGGAGGATGCCTTGTCGTGTACTTTAGAAAGGAAAAAAGCAAAACCAGCAAAGCCTTTTTTCGGAAGCAGCATTTCACATGAAGTGTCTGCATGACGTGCAGGGCTGAGCCGTGTTTGCCGGCACAGATCCAGCCCGCCGCGCACCGTTAGTGCCGAGAGCTCCCGGTCTGCCGCCTCCCTCCACAAACACGGCGAGTCCAGTGGTAATCGGAGTGTTCTAGACCAGATGTGCTTTTCTTAAAAATAAACAAACCGATGTTGTTGCGGGCTTTGCTAAAAATCAGGAGAGCAAAGGAACTGGTCAAAGAGCTGGGCTTTTTCTTTTTAGTTGGAGCCTTTGTGCCCAGGGATTGATGAGGTCTGGTATCGGTACTCAGCAGGATCAACAGAGCTCAGCTGCGCCTGTCCCCCTTAATTCTTTGGAGTCTGACTATGAATAACATTTAATATTACTAAAAAGTTATATCGGCTTCCTTAATGCAGTTGGAGATAGTATTTTTACAGATTACTATTTTTGAGTTACTTGAACCTCTTCAAAAGTGCTTCTGCATATAATTTTCTACAAAATCTAAGAAACTTTGAAGTGGAACTTAGAATAGGAGAAGGAAAATGTGTACTTACCTTGCCGAGATGTAGTCAAAAGAAAATTGGTGTTTCAGATATTTAGTCCTTTAAAATTTCTTCGTGCATATATTTGCTCTTAGGATTCAAACGACCATTAACGTGAACATAGATTTAGACAATGCTGGTATTTTTTAAGTAAATCTGTAACCGAAATTATACGTCGTTCACTCTAAGTGGAGAACTCAAACCACAGAGATGACACACTTCCTTTTGGTAACAACTGCACCATGACACGTTAGAGGGGGAAAAACACCGACTTGCCCAAATTAGCTCTCCGAACAACAGGAAGTAACACAGGGAAAGAAAAAAAAGTATCTTTGGCAGACAGATGTCTCCGCTCCTGACGCTGATCTCCTCAGTTGTCCTGCGCTCAGGTGGTGCACCCCAAACCTCGTCGAGCAGTGTCCCCTTGCACCCAGAGGACACACGTTCATCAGCTCTTGCCAGAGCCCCTTGCTTTGCCTTGGAAGAGCTGAGTTAATGCCAGCTCGAAACAGCAACAGGTATTGAAAATACCTTCGATGTTCACCAGCTACTGTTGAGTTTGATTTATTGTTAAGTCTTCCTGGTAGATTTTTGTTTGCTGTGCTCATTCTGGAGACTTGGTTTAGGCAGATCTGCTGTCCAGTCTCATAAAGTTCAGAGAAGGATTAAATGAGAACAAAAGGTTCTTAATATTTGTGTATTATCTGAATGTTTTTCTAGAAAGAGCTTTTTTGTGGACCGATCCTCTGTACCACTCAGAGGACTGACCATTCTTAGAAACGCTCAGAGTATGCTGCAGCACATAGCAAATGGAGCGTGAGACCCTTTGAAAAAGTAGCTATGTGGATACTTAGTCTTAATTCTGGCTTCTGGAATAAATGTGTAATAATACACCACTCAGATGTTTGTAACCTGGATCTAAAAAGCAAACCCCACCATGTGTGTCCGGTTTTCTTACAGATTCAAGACTGGTCAGATCAACGGAGACCTGTTGATATACCATGTGCTGCTGACTCTGAAGCCATACTATGCAAAGCCATACGAAATCGTGGTGGACCTCACACACGCTGGCCCCAGTAATCGCTTTAAAACAGACTTTCTTTCTAAATGGTTTGTAGTTTTTCCAGGCTTTGCTTATGAAAATGTCTCGGCAGTTTTTATTTATAACTGTAACTCTTGGGTCAGAGAATACACCAAATACCATGAAAGGCTCTTGACAGGTTTGAAAGGAAGCAAAAGGCTTATTTTCATAGACTCTCCAGGGAAACTGGCAGAGCACATCGAACACGACCAGCAGAAGCTCCCAGCAGCGACCTTGGCTTTGGAGGAGGACTTGAAAGTGTTTCACAATGCTCTCAAACTGGCTCATAAAGACACCAAAGTTTCTATCAAAGTAAGTCCTTCTAATGCTGTTCCTAGTGACTTGTTACATTTTCATAAGGATTTGAATATGATTTTATTGTCTTTTAATTCTCATCTCCTGTCTTGAGGAGAAATCGCAACTTGCTAGTGTGCCTCTTCAGGAAGAATAACATTTCCTACATTTATCTTTATGAAATCAAAAGTGTCAGACTTTTCTCTTTGTATGGTTAACAAAAGGTGCTGAACCTTTTTTCTGTTCTCTTTCTAAGGTTGGGTCGACAGCTGTGCAGGTGACGTCAGCAGAACGAACAAGAGTCCTGGGACAAACAGTGTTTTTAAATGATATATACTACGCCTCTGAAATTGAGGAAATCTGCCTCGTTGATGAGAACCAGTTTACCTTGACCATCGCCAACCAAGGCACGCCGCTCACCTTCATGCACCAGGAGTGCGAAGCCATTGTTCGGTCCATCATCCACATCCGGACGCGGTGGGAGCTGTCACAGCCGGACTCCATCCCCCAGCACACCAAAATCCGGCCCAAGGACGTCCCCGGGACGCTGCTCAACATCGCGCTGCTCAACCTGGGCAGCTCAGACCCCAGCCTGCGGTACAGATCCTTTAAATTAATGTCAGCTGCGGTCAAAAGCGCAAATTCTTTCCGAGGTTTTCTTAGTGTTAGCAAATCTCTCGTGAATAAAACATTTTTTCTTTCACTATGATTCCACAAATGTTCTTTTTAGTATAAAGAAAGATTGGGTTTTCTATAGATGAGGAAAGGCATACATACCGTTGGGGTAACAAGGCATACAGGAAGCCTAATTTCTCTTTTAAAAGGAGAAATGCTTATGCTTAGCAATAGCTGTTTATTAGGTACATCTGATTTTCACGGTGCTAACATTCTTGTTTAATAACGTGGGAGCTGTGCCCCTTGGAGCCGATCTCTCCCAGCAGCGCAGGTGCACATGGAAATACTTAGAATTCCCTGGAACTGGAGGCATTTCTGAGAAGTCCAGTCCAATGTCCTTCAAATGTACTCTTTAGGCTCATCAGAAATTGTGTAAAGCAGGTGGAGGAGTCATTTCTTTCATTTCTTCAAGGCAAATGTTGTTGTCTCTGAACGTTAACTGGCGCAGGGGAAACATTCAGGATTTAAATGTAATCTCTTATATAGCAGCATTGATTTGATGTTTAAAATGTCAGTACTACCGCTGGGATGCCTTGATGTAATGCATATATTTTAAAATGTACAAGAAAAGTATTACAAGTCACATTGTTTGCTTTGTTACAGGTCTGCTGCCTATAATCTTCTATGTGCCTTAACCTGTACCTTTAATTTAAAGATTGAGGGCCAGTTGCTGGAAACTTCAGGTCTCTGTATTCCTGCCAACAACACCCTATTTATTGTATCTATTAGTAAGACTCTTGCAGCTAACGAACCGCACCTTACCTTGGAGTTCTTGGAAGAGTGTATTTCGGGATTCAGCAAATCTAGTAAGTAGCACTGGTATTCCTAATGCTAACCGTGAATTTGACGAGATTAAAGTTGATCGCTGTCTAGCTTAGTCAATTCAGCTTCCTCATGTTGCTAAGTCATGATAAATTTAAGTTGCAAATGCTTCTTAGAGCTGTTGTAGCGGTTTTCAAGATTATCCATTTATATCTGTTTCTTAGTAATCAAGTTGTGTAACACTCTGAACCAGCAGTGTCACAGACTGGAATGGCATCTGGTGGAGCAAACATGGTACTTTGCACGTGCCCTTTTCTTTCTCCTGAAGTAGATTTAAAAAAAAAAAAAAAAGGCAACTCCCTTTTAAGCTTTGAATTTAATGTTAAAACAAGTTTTACTAGACCTCTTATTTGTTCAGAGGATTAAGTTCCTTCAGGAGATCACAATACAAATCGTTTGTTTGATATCACACTTCACACAAATCTCTATGAGGCTGTGACTAATTCACCACAAATACGGAATATTGCAGAACAAAAAACTTGAGGTCCGTGCCAGTGAAGGTTTGAACTCCAGAATGTACATACACAGAAGAGTTACAGGGTTCTTTGGTCAGATTGATTATATCTCTCAACTGTAAATGTGGTTCTGTTGCACTGCTTTTGTCAGCCTGTTTTTCCAGGTGTAACACAGCTCTGACTTTACTGTTGGAAGCTATTTAGAATGCATTCTCAAGATTAAACGGAAGTTATCTTTGGTAGTCCTGCCTAGTACCCAGTACCCGAGCGTACAGCTGGTTGTGTCGCAGCTCGTGATAAGATCCGCAACCGTCCCCGTCTCCCGGGAGGTCCCGCAGCGCTCCTGCTGTCCCTGTTAGAACCTGGCTCTTTTGCAGCTTGGCTGTTTGCCCAGGGTCACTTGCCCAGCTCTGGCAGTAATTCTTTTAGACAATAAAACCGAAAGGAAAAGTACTCACAAATAATTATTTACGTATAACTAGAGAGCAGTGCTGGTTCCATGTTACAAAGTGAATTTTCTTTCAGGTATTGAACTGAAACACCTGTGTCTGGAGTACATGACCCCCTGGCTGTCCAACCTGGTCCGGTTCTGTAAGCACAACGACGATGCCAAGCGCCAGCGAGTCACCGCTATTCTCGATAAGCTTATAACAATGACAATAAATGAAAAACAGATGTATCCTTCCATTCAGGCTAAGATATGGGGAAGTCTTGGACAGGTACCAATCCTGCATAATTTATTGCAGTTTGGTTATAAGCAGATTATAGAGTTTTTAACCACTTAAATGTTAATGCAGAGCAATAAAATGGATCTTGCCGTGACCTAAGTGCATTAGCTGTATGGAGAGTGGTGTGCAAGTTCTTCTGAAGTTTCCATTCTCTAAAATACTCCATAAAATCATTAATGAACTCTGGCTTTTAGGAACTGTGCTCCTGGTAGCCATGTTCACGCATGGCTGGTGCTCTAAGCAAACACTTCGACAGATGAGATCTCGCTTATTTTCTTGGATGTGTGTTTTTTCCTCCACTTCAAATCCAGTTTCTTCTTATTAGGTTCAGAACTTTATGAACACTTTAAAATGGAAAATAAAAAAATATAATACAAACTAAATTGTAGTTTCTCCACAGTTCTGAAGCACTTAGATCTGGAGTAAAACCTGATGGAATTCAGCTTTACACTTCTAAAGTTTACATTAGGCTTTTTTCCAGACAGATGAGAGCACTAAAACTGATGCTTCCATTTATGGTAGTTACGCATCTCCAACTAAAAAAATGAATGATTGCTTATTTAAAAGGTGGTTTACTGTGAAAAATGAAGTTGATCTGACTGATAAAACCCCCTTTTTTGTGTTCCACAGATAACAGATCTCCTGGATGTGGTGCTGGACAGTTTCATCAAAACGAGCGCCACAGGGGGCTTGGGATCCATCAAGGCGGAGGTGATGGCAGACACAGCTGTAGCACTTGCTTCTGGAAATGTCAAATTGGTTTCCAGCAAAGTGAGTTCCCTCTTTGCCTTAATTGCCTTTTGCTTAATAATTTCAATTTATATAATGATATGGCACCGAGATGCTTTCTGGTAACTCGGTACAGGCAATAATGCAAAAAACATGATAAAATAGGTTCCAAGCAACAGAATAATTGTAATGTTAAATTGTAATGGTTTTTCTGAATTGTTGAGCTCTGCTCTTCAGCTCAGTGACACAAAATGGTTGCTCTGGTCTCAGGTGATCGGAAGGATGTGTAAAATCATCGACAAGACTTGTCTGTCTCCAACGCCGACGCTGGAGCAGCACCTGATGTGGGACGACATCGCGATCCTGGCGCGGTACATGCTCATGCTCTCCTTCAACAACTCCCTGGACGTGGCAGCTCATCTCCCCTACCTCTTCCATGTCGTGACTCTGCTGGTGGCCACGGGTCCCCTTTCTCTTCGAGCTTCCACTCACGGTCTCGTCATCAACATCATCCATTCTCTTTGCACTTGTTCACAGCTTCACTTTAGTGGTAAGGTGGTTTTGAGATTTTCAATGACACTGATTGCTCCTTAGTTTGTCTAATCAATATTTGGGTTGTCTTTCTCTCTTTAAACTGTTCTGAGAGTTCAAAAATACCATGTTGTAGTTCAGCTTGTATGCAAATCAGGATGAGAATATGATCTACAACAAATGAGTGTGGAATTAAAAATTACTATCAGGTTTAGAGCAGGTGCATAATGTAAATTGTTTGTGTAACGGGTTCTAGAAAAAGAGAAGAAAGTACCAGTAAGTTCCTGTAATGCAGAGAAAGGAGAAAATACGTCGGTGCTAAAATTGGCTGATGTGCATCTTTTGAATGGTTGCAAGATATAGTAACAAAAATATCAATTACATAAGGGAATTGCGAAACTGTACTGTTGAAACAGGTATTTTTCATACTGCTGTATTTTAGCAGTCCTAAAAATAATTGGTATTAGCGAATATGTATCTGTCACTTCTTACCATAGAAGTACCATATAAACCCAGGCTAGATTTTGTGCAGAAAAAAAATCAAAAGTTTATGTAATCTTGTCCTTATTTTTTTAAGGATCTGAAAGCTCATGTTACATCTATATATATTGACAGCGTGTGAATACACACACACGTATGTATGAAGAAAAGCTTTGCTTTGACGCACAGCAAGGCAAGCCTTCCTGTTCAAACAAGGAATGTGAAGTACGCTGAAATTACATGAACGTTCCGAATTGTAAAAATATTCCATGTTAGTAGCAGGGCTGTCATTTCCTCTGCTTTGAGTGGCTTTCTTCATGTTAGTGCCAGGGCCAAAGCCGGGCTGATTGCAGTCTGAAGTGACAGTGCTGCTGGTATTTCAGAGCAGGAACTTGCCGGGTTCCATTTTCTGAACCACTGTGAGGATGGATCTTGCAGAACCACACCTTCAAATGAGTTTCTCTCGCCCTGTTTTTAGAGTCCACCTTCCTAGCGATGGTTCAACAGTCTGTACAACAGGCTGTGAGTTTTGGGGCACTCTCTGGGAAAAGCAGCGAAAAAAAGGTGTTGGAATGTGCCAAGTGACACATAAGATGATTATCTACTTCTGTATTTGTGGGAGGGTGAGCCTAAGAGCATTGAAAATACAGATTGGATTTCGGTGGTTTGTATTTAATATGTAAACATTTTTCAACAGAGGAGACCAAGCAAGTTTTAAGGCTGAGCTTGACTGAGTTCTCTCTGCCCAAATTTTATTTGCTGTTTGGAATCAGCAAAGTGAAATCAGCCGCAGTCATAGCGTTCCGCTCCAGCTATCGCGACAGGTCCTTCTCCCCGGGCTCCTATGAAAGGGAGACTTTTGCACTGACTTCGCTGGAAACCGTTACAGAGGCGTTGTTGGAGATCATGGAGGTATGTGGTTCAAAACAGAAGAAATTATCCGTAAGGGAAATGGCACGGCTTGTACGTCGTACAGGCAAGCAGTGCAGTGAGATGGATCTCCCATCATGTGCTATAATTAATAGTGACGCAGCTGACTTCTGAGAACTAAACTGCCTGTATGTTCTGAATTTTTAAAAGCCTTTTTTTAATGTAACGTGTATTCAAACAATATAATTCTTTTTAGGCTTGTATGAGGGATATTCCAACGTGCAAGTGGCTGGACCAGTGGACTGAACTAGCTCAAAAGTATGTTGTAGATTTCAAAACATAACCCCTGCCTGCCTGGGTGGTACACTTAGAATTCTCAGCTTCTCAATATATACAGCATGTTTATTGTATATTGTTTAATATACTCTGTTTCTTTACAGGTTTGCATTCCAATATAACCCATCCCTGCAGCCAAGAGCACTTGTTGTCTTTGGCTGTATAAGTAAACGTGTGTCTCATGGACAAATAAAACAAATTATCCGAATTCTTAGCAAGGTAATATTTTCTAACGACAGTTCCATTCCATAGCAAGTAAACAGTGTGCAAAATATGTTTCCCTTAAGCATTCGGAGTTTTATGGACATAAACTTTAACTGAACAGCATCTGAATTGTAAAAGAGCTCTTCTCTAATTCTTGCACCCTGTCCTGCGCCCTTACGTTTTTAACCACCCATTGAGCAATTGCCTTCAGCAGTTCCTATATCACTTCTTTCTAGATCTCCATTTGTAAAAGTCCTTGGGAATTGGTTTAGAATGAGCTCAAGCTTTGTAAAATAATTGAGAGCAACAATTATTGTTTAGAGCTTCGATCTACTTTTTACAAAGTAAAATATTGTTATGGTTGTATCTTTAATTACTTTTTTTTTTCCTACAAAAAGGGACTTGAGAGCTGTTTAAAAGGCCCTGATAATTACAACAGCCAAGTTCTAATAGAAGCTACAGTTATAGCCCTCACCAAGCTGCAGCCTCTTCTTAACAAGGTAAACGACTGGATTTTTAGAGTAAACAGAGAACCTAGTTCATAAATGAAAATTATAATTATGGGTACAGTCTCGAAAATAAAAGTAAGTGTTGTGGTACATGAAGTTCACACTTGGCTGCTGTGACTCAGGCCGAAGTGCTGTAGACGGGAGGTGGGTCAGGCGTGGTGTGTGGGGCTGCGGGGCTGCCGCCGAGCGGCCTGTCCTGCCGGGCAAACCGGCCGCGCCGCGCGGCACGGGCTGGGCCAGCTGCAGCTGGGTCCCTTTTCAACGTGTCCTCTCAAACTCAGAACGAAAGGCACATTTCTGGTCAGTCTGCTGTAGGGCAACATGCATTTGTGAGCAAGGGAAGGAATATGAGAGGAGGAGTGGCTCGGGGGGGTGGGGGGCAAAAAAAAAGGCTTGAAATTAATTTACTTTGTACTATGCACCTGTTAAGTGCATTAAGAGCACAGGTTCACATGAACATCATTTTTGTTGGGATGGGCATGGTTGAGGGTTGAGGCCAGAACGTGCTGCAAGGCCAGTGGAGCACAGACAGCCCCGCCGTCCTGTCTGTGTCACCGGCGGAGCCGGCGCTTCAGCCCTGGCCCGAGCCGGCGCTTCAGGCCTGGCGGAGCCGGCGGTTTAGCCCTGCTCTGTGCTCCACAGGACTCCCCGCTGCACAGGGCCCTGTTCTGGGTGGCCATGGCCGTGCTGCAGCTCGATGAGGTGAACTTGTACTCGGCGGGCACCGCGCTGCTGGAGCAGAACCTGCACACCCTGGACAGCCTGAGAGTCTTCAACGACAAGGTGAGCAAACCCTCAGAAAATTACTGGTTCGTCACTTTAAAAAAGAAAAGCTTGAGATATGATGAGTAACTTTCAATGAGGCACTCATGTATTTTCTTTTTTCCGGGTCAGAGCCCAGAAGAGGTGTTCATGGAGATCAGGAGACCACTCGAATGGCACTGCAAGCAGATGGATCATTTTGTTGGGCTGAATTTCAACTCCAACTTTAACTTCGCACTAGTGGGACACCTGCTGAAAGGTAAGAATACAGATTGCGGTTCATTTTAGATACAGAAATAAAAACAAGTCCAAGGACAAAGGGGAAGAAATGGGTGGTGGATTTTAAGTCACTTGGATTACAGAATAGATACAGAATTCAATGTTCTTTGGCCAAAGCACTTTGCCAGGTTTCCCATATCCGTGTCCTGTGATGTCTGTAGCGCTGATGCTGTAAATTCTGAGCTGTCCCAGGCCGTGTGGCTCCGTCTGCTGCAGCGCTTCGCTGCTTCCCCCAGGAATGCTGCCTCTCTATGCTTGCCTGTGTTCAGGCTCGCTGTTTCTTTTAGAAGATCGATTTGTGAGATAGTAGGTATATCTACAGACATTTGAAATCATATGATTTTGTGGGAAGGGACAGAAAAAAATAGTCTTGAACATGCAGTTTCTGTTAGCATTGTGCTTCCTTGCTGTTTACATGAAGTTTCCTGAGAACATGCTGAAAAATATTCATAAATATTTGAAAAATATTAATGCTACATAAATATGCACTATAATACAATATTTGGTTTCTTAACCTCATTTCTTAGGGTACAGGCATCCTTCTCCCACCACTGTAGCAAGAACAGTAAGGATTTTACACACACTACTGGCTCTGGTTAACAAACACAGGAACTGTGACAAGTTTGAGGTGAACACCCAGAGCGTGGCTTACCTGGCAGGTAACGTGGAACAAACCTTTGTTAAATCTGTGCTAACGGGAAAGGAATGGATTCCCATGGGAATTATGATGGGTTTAGATTGACACAGTTGTACTAACATAAGGGAAACTTGTAACTGGGGATGGACAACAGCCAGCTGGGCTGGGGACATGGATTACAGCTCGTCGTGCACTGAAGGCTGCCCAGGCAGCTTGGAAAATACTGCAGGGAGGCTGAACGTTCCTTAGAACGTTCCGATTTCTAGTGGTCTAAAACCAGAAATTGTGACCATGTGAGGGCAAATGTTTAAATTGTGTAATTCTAACTGGATGGGGAATATAATTCTTCAATGACCTACTTTTAATCTGTACATCTCAGAAAGGTGTAATTACATCTCAATGGTCATCTTTATACTAAGTAAAAAATGAAATGGATAGAATTTTGCTTACATTCTTCAATGTATTCCTACTGTGGAAAACTTACGTTAGCTTTCTTTGAATTTTTAGCTTTGCTGACAGTATCTGAGGAAGTTCGAAGTCGCTGCAGCCTAAAACATAGGAAGTCTCTCTTGTTGACAGACGTTTCAATGGAAAATGTTCCTATGGATACATATCCCATACATCACAGTGACACTAGCTATAGGTTGGTTGTCTGACTTTTAGATAAGTCATCCAAAGTTCAATGTCTATTTACTGTAGTAAGTTATCCAAAGGTAACCTGTGGTACATTGAAAACTGAACCCTGTTTCATAAAGTGAAGTTAAAGCTCTCTTGTTAGTTCCAGACCAATATGCTGCTGATACTGAGATATCATGACCCAGAGTCACAGAGAAATCTGGGTACCAAATTCCTATAGGTTTAACGTTGAGATCCGTAAAGCCATTTCAGAGTTTAGCTGCTCTGAGGTTCTTAACCTCTTTGCTAACCTCTTTCTACAAGACCTAATTTCACCTCCGTTTTCGTTCATATTTTAGAAGAAAGCTTAGTTTGTGCTTTTAAGAGCTTCAAGGCACGTACTAAGCAATCACTTGATCCGTGTCATCGGAAAATCTTGACACCTTATAGCCTGTGCATAAGCAGCCCCAAAGATAAGCTAAGAAATCAACCCAGAAGTGCCATGGGGAGCCAGTTTCTGAACTCAGAATCTCCTTTTAGCATCCAGTATTATTAAATATCTTAACATCTTGCCTCATAGGCTGATTTGTTTGTGTTCTTTTCATTGCTTTACTTTTGATCACTACATTCATATCAGATTGTTAGTTATCTCTGTCTCAGACATTTTTGCAAGCAAAGTGATTGCTGCTTCTTAATATGTATTTTTGGGAGATTAACCTGCTAGGAAAGATGGTTTTACTAAAGGATAGTATGGCTAGGTGAAAAGTATATGCCTAAATGTGCACAGTTTTAAAGATTTTTCTTAATTTAATTTCTCTGCACTTTCAGGACACTAAAGGAAAACCAACCCTGGTCATCCCCAAAGGGGTCAGACAGACACCTGGCTGCCAGTTACCCGACCGTGGGACAGATAAGCCCTCGAACACGGAAATCCATGAGTTTGGATATGGGGCAGCCTTCCCAAGCAAACACTAAAAAGCTTCTAGGTTATTAAAAAACTAATTTCCTAATTTGTCTACAGAATGCCTCAGGAAGTGTTACTGGAGAAAAAGTACTTGTATTTGTTCTGACTTTAAGTGCTGATTCCTGATTCAGGGGAATATATGCAGTTTGTACAAAATACAAATTGGAGAACACTGTACAGTTAACTTGGTTCTTGATCACGAAGCGGGGGAAGCAGAAGTGACACACAAAATGTGCGTGCTGAAGTGGAGAAAAAAATAGTGGGGGGGAAGAAGAAGATATTCCAGATACTAAAGTCGTAGTGCCAGTTTTCTGCCACCAGCCTGAATATCTGAGCTTAGCAACTGCATTGACTGCTCTGTCTTATGCTGGAAGAGATGGTCCCAAAACATTTCATGTGTTTTGGAAGCAATCTGATTTTTACTCATGGCTTCTCAGTGCATTGTGTTTACAAGCAAAGTCTTGATATCAGAGAAACAAGATGAGTTCCTCTGCATAACGTCGGGTTCCCCTTTTACGCTGGACGGTGCATGTGGAAGATGAGGGGCATCTCTTTCATTACGATCCTGTTCCTGCTTCCTTTTCAGTAATCACATTCTGGCATGTTAATTGGCTGTGATGTGTTGACCAGGAACCATAGCATGCCCACAGCTTTCATATCTGAATAACTCACATGCTCTGCTCATGTGTATCGTGAAGCATTTTGGAAACTGTGATGGAGAGCGGCATGGTGTGATCGTATTTTCTCTGCCATCCCTGAAAATGGTGAAAATGTCCCCAGATTCCTATCAATATGTTGTAGATAGGAGAACAGCTTGGCCAGAAAATCAGAAATAGTTAGAATATGGATTTAGGTTTAATGTTTTTAATTGCATGATAAATTGTTTTTAGGTACAAGGAAAAGTTTTGACCATTTGATATCGGACACAAAGGCTCCTAAAAGGCAAGACATGGAATCTGGAATCACAACGCCTCCCAAAATGAGGAGAGTAGCCGAAAATGATTATGAAATGGGTGAGAAACAGGACTAACATTTTAAGGATAATACTAGTTATAATTACTTTGTATATATATATACAAAGGATTATTTCTAAATTCAATGTTTATTTGTCTAGGTTACTACAAGGTAAGGGACAAACATCTTTCTTAGCAGTGGTTTCTGCACTACAGTCTTCCATGTCACCGGCAACTGAGGGTTGAATTGGAGTTGCTCAGTTTGCAGATGCAGAATAAGGGGCAGCTGTAAAGTCCTGCATACCGGGTGAAATGAAATCCCAATTTGGCTTTGGAGGAGTTCGTACGCCCTAGCTGCAGATTCCTGCAGGAGATGGGCCGTGACCTGGTGCCTCGAATGCCTCTCTTCATCTTCCCACTCTGCTTCCTCCGCCCCACCCCAATTGCAATGCAAGACCAGGGCTCTGTGGGACCCAGGACCTGCCACCCTGGGCCTGTGTTGGACTCCAGGAAATTGGGGTGATCGTTCGCCATCGATAACGTCCCGTGTAGTGGTCCAGCCCTGCCAGGAGTGCAGCGGAGCTGTTGCTTTTACACTGTATGAAAAGGCTGGTGACCTCTGGAGTTTGCAGATGACTGAGTTCGTGGTGCAAGAGCTAATTCTATTTTGGTTTGGGCTTATTTTGCTTTGGATGAGTTGCTCTCTTTTTGTCTGGCAGAAACCCAGAGAATATCACCGCAGCAACACCCCCATCTTCGAAAAGTTTCTGTCTCGGAGTCAAATGTCCTCCTGGATGAAGAAGTTCTGACTGATCCAAAAATCCAAGCCCTGCTGCTCACCGTTCTTGTAAGCTTACTTTCTCTGTATTGTCTGCTATTTTCTGGTATTTTTTATCTTCCGAAGCAGCATACATGTTCCTTGCAGTGTTTCTGAATTCACACAGATCAGAGTCACTGTGATATGCAAGTCTCTTCTTTTGTCGCCGTTCTTCAAACTTTCTAGGAACCACTTACAGAAATGTATTTAAATGCTCTTTGAGAGCAAATACTGAATTTCCATTCTTCTGTATTGTTTTGTAGAACATGTCCAACAATTGTCCTTTATCCTGGCAGATTTTTATCACAAACTAATGTTATATAATAAAGGGATATGAATATATGATACTTTAAAATTTAAGAAGTGAAACTTGTTGGAATCCCAGCATAATTGAGTTTAAAAATTATTAACTAGTAAATAGGTACAGTGTGATAGTGCTTTCTTCAGATGTACCAATACATTTGCCATTCCTGATAATTCAGAAACTCAGTTGCCACTTTTGTCAAAAACTGACTAGCTACGTTTTTTGCCAAAATAGAAGCTATTACCTGCTGGTTTTATTGTTTCCCACATGCACATAAAATAACTTGATTCCGTGGCCACAGAGGACATAAATTAATCTTCCGTAGTGCTGCTTTCTGCTATTCAGAAATCTTCAAACCTTAAACTCCAAGAGCAGCAGAGCCTGTGAGTGCTGCAGTGAAATGAGAACCCGCTGACGAGCTTGTTCCCTCCGCAGGCCACGCTGGTGAAGTACACCACGGACGAGTTCGACCAGCGCATCCTCTACGAGTACCTGGCAGAGGCCAGCGTCGTCTTCCCAAAGGTCTTTCCTGTTGTGTAAGTACCTACAGCTCTGCTGGTGACGACTCTGAACTTGGCCCTTCCTTCCAGAGGGCGCTGGACCAGGACAACTGGAAAGTGCTTTAGTGGGCTGGATTGTTAGTACAGTTTTTTGGGAGTGCTACTCATCACAAGAGTCCTCACTGAACATATACAGAATTGGTTTGGACTTCTCAGATCACTGAGGTTTTGAAAATCCCACTTCAACTGCTGTTTGCTAAAGTCGGTTGGGAACTGCAGATGTATTTAATGACAAAAAATAAGCCACTTCTCTTTTCTTCAGGCATAATTTATTGGATTCCAAGATCAATACCCTTCTGTCACTGTGCCAGGATCCAAATTTGTTGAATCCAATTCACGGGATTGTTCAGAGTGTTGTCTACCATGAAGAGTCTCCACCCCAATACCAGACTTCTTACCTACAGAGTAAATATTTTTCCATTTTTTAAAAAAACGCTGTATTTTAAGTTATATTTACTACTGAAGATGTTTCAGAATTATTGCAACCCTAGTAGAATAGTCAGTCTTGTGTGGAATCTCTCCAACTTCATAGATCCTGGTAAAAATAGAGGGTTCGCATATTAAAAACCCTACTGACATGAACACTAAAATGTCTTGCTGCAGTTGTGCACCAGATATTGAAAGTATTACACCATGTGAGTAAAAAGAACTTGAAAGTCAATATTCTGTTTCCACTAACCAATTTAAAGAAGTAGAAACTGTGAATGATGATGATAAATGATGAGTTTTAAGTTAACCTTGTAAGTTGGGAGTTGGTTTAATTATTGGTAAATTCCATAGAGTAACGTTTGGGTTTGAGTGCCCAAGCTCACTGTCTTGTCACACTTGGACACGCAAATCCTGAATATTTTTTTATGGTCCTTAATCAAAAACTTTCCGGGAAGATCCGTAAGAAACGGATGACAGTTGATAAAACCTTTAATGTTGGCATGATTTTTAAAAAGAGATGTGTATTCACACGCTAAATTTACCTTTTAAAATACCATCAAGAATTTCTTTCATGACAGTTCTGAAATTTTGAGGTTTTTACAACTTATGTATTTCGTTACAAACCAAAATGCCTTAATGTTATCTTGTACATGGTTTGGACAATGTTTAGTGTTGCATCTCCAAACCCAAAGGTTCCTTTCCCTGCCGCAGCAGATCCAGCGATGTACCGCGTGTGCTTCCCGTGGTCGCTGGCGGTTCACACTGTGCCTTGGTGCTAACATCCACTTGTTGTTGTAGGTTTTGGATTTAATGGGTTATGGAGGTTTGCTGGCCCATTTTCCAAGGTAAGACCAGTACGTTATAGATAATTTCATGAGTGTTTTGCCTTCATTTTCTGTATAAGGCACATTGGTGCTCCAGGAAGGATGCAGATAAATGACAAGTCGTAGAATCGATATGACCGAGTCAGCAATATAGGGCTCGCTTTTGTAGCTAGAACAGTTTTTGAGCCTGTGTGAGAGGTTTTGACAGACACAGTGAGGTCAAACGATGGCGGGTGGGCAGGAGCAGCCGGGTGTGGAAATGCACGTTTTTCCTGCTGCTGTTCGGGATCCGTGAGTGAGCGTTGGGTTTGGTACGAGCACCTTGCAGCGTCAGGGATTAAATTGATGAGAGTCATCATTCCATAAGGATAGATTTGATGTTACAACAGAACAAATGACTGGAGCCCTGGCCATCTGTGGTGCCGAGGCCGGGACGAGCGGAGCAGCGTTTGGCGCTGGGCTGCGCGGGGGGCGGGGGCTTCACCCGCGCACAGAACGGCTCCTCTTTCCTGACCCTGGGCTGCCACGTGCTGCTGAAATTACACCTACAAGCGGTCTGTGTGTGCCTTTCGATTAATCTGGAAAAGAGCACAAATCAGTTTGTACAGATGCTCACATCAAATGCTTTTTAGAATTTACAGGCAAAAGCAGCATGGTATTAGAGTGAGTTCTGGAGCAAAGCTCGTAGTGAGAGAGAAGTAGAAAGAAAATAACCTTTATTTTTTTCTCCTCACCCACAGCAAACACAAATCCCAGACTATGCTGAGCTCATAGTGAAGTTTCTGGATGCCTTGATCGACACGTATTTGCCTGGAATTGATGAGGAAGCCAGTGAGGAGTCTCTCCTGACGCCCACGTCTCCGTACCCGCCGGCCGTGCAGAGCCAGCTCAGCATCACCGCCAACCTCAACCTCTCCAACTCCATGACCTCGCTCGCAACGTCCCAGCACTCCCCAGGTCAGGAGCTGCTCTGGCACTACACAGGGAAGGGAAGTGTGTGGAATTTACTGGGTTTGTAGCCAAACTCAGCTTCGTTGTCTCTTCGAACGTGTTTATGCGTCAAACATCGTTGCGTTCTCGAGTCAAGTGAATATTACACTGTTTACTAAGCTCTTACACTGGTATTTCAGAGGTCGGATTTGTCCAGCACAAAACCTGTCTCCAAGTCCTTACAAATGAAGGGAATAGCATTGAGTGCATCAGAGCAAACAGCAGCTGCATCTTAATCTGAACATGTGCAGCAGTGGAGCCTTGGAAATTAATAAATATATAATCACGATATTTTGCAAGGAGAATAATACCTGTGTGGGCACTTACTGGGAAAAACAATCCAGAGCTGTGCTGTGAGGAGTGTCTGGGCTGGCTCAGTGCCGACCGACGACACGATTTAAGGCTGGGGCTCGTGCAGGCGGCGTCATACGGAGGTCGTGCTCTCCCTTGAAGAAAAATCAGTATTTGTGTAGATACGTATGCAATACGGGTCAGGTCAGACTGTTCTGTTGCCAGAAATATGTTGATGATAAAATGTAGGCAGTCAAGAAAGAAACAGTCATCAAAGGCAGTAAATGGATAAAAACACTAAATTCCTGCTGGCTTGAGAAGAGGGGAATTACAGGGAGATACAGAGGTTAAATTTAACAGCACAGGTTTTCAGGGTGAAAAATTAAAAAACAATCAGCCTTTGTTGGCGTTTCCAGCTAGTCAGAAACAGCCTGCAGTGATTACTACTGTATGAAAGCCTGTGCTTACTGCTGAAGTGGCATTTTCGCATCATCTCTTCCTATTTATGAGTGTTGTGCCTGTTTCCTTAAGCAGTCTCTCTTCATTCTCGCCATGTGAACAGAGCCGTGGGGTTTGATCAGCGATCTCCAGCTTGCTCAGGCTGTGGACCAGGTCACAACATGGGCCTTTTCATTTTGCTCCTTCGTCCCATGTTTATTGCATTGCTCCACTTTAATGAACATACCATTTCCCTAGTTTAAACTGTTCCGTTGACCAGTGCAACTTTGCATGAAAGATGCTTTGTTTGTCGAGCTGGTTAGTTGTATGAAAAGTGTGCTGGATGTCCCGGCGCTTTGTGCAGCTCCGTTGCTGCAGACCCCAACGGAGCGTTCTCGTTTCTGCACTGGACGGGGGCGATGGCATCGGCCTCGCTGCGCGGGTCGCCCCGCAGAGACGGGAGGAGCGAGGCAGCGGTGGGAGACCCAGAGCCTGCCAGGAGAAATACAAATCATTGGGGAAAAATTAGAGACTACGAAGGTTGGGCCACAGGATTTATTGAAACAGCAGCTGTGGGACTGAAAAGGGATGCAGCTCTGTCATCCGCTTACTCTGATTTGAGAGCTACTGAACACCGAAATCAAGTATTTGGCAGCACTGAGTGAGTTCATCACATTGAGTTAAAGAAACAGTTTCAGACATGTGAGTTTTTATTTCGCTTACAAATACATGAAAAATTCTTTTCTTGCATCTGGAAGCAACTAGGCGAGATCATTGTTACGAATGTGTTGTCTGTCATCATCTCTGCTCCTTTCCCCTCCCCCTTGTCATGGACATTATTCACTTATGTTTTCTCTTTCATTCTGTGTCTGTGAAGCTTCTCTGCCTTGCTCTAAATCTGCAGTTTTCATGCAGCTCTCTCATCAAGGTACACTCTCTTTCATCATATTTGCACGAAATCCTGCTTGATCTGCTTTAGGGTTGGGCTTGTGGCATGAGAGGTGGCTTTACTGATCCTTCTGACGTGGGAATGGCTGCAGTGTAAGTGCTAAACTGTTGCTTTTCTTGTGTGATGCTGATAATAGCTGGTGATGGAGCAGACAAAGAAAAAGTCACGTGCTTAAGAATAAGATCAATTTGGTAACAGAGAAGTGGCTGCTTGGTACGTGAAATACTCTGCTGCAGGTATTAAGCTAAAACGAAGAACTATTTGATGTGAGTTCTTTAGGTTCACTGGAAGTCAGTTTAACTTCGGTTACACACCACCAGAAATCAGGCACGAGTTCTTTGTGCTAAATTGCAGCAGACAGGAGCTCAAAATGGGGGCTCAACACATCTGGGTTCTGCTTCTACACGGAGAAATAAGCAGCAGCTGCCAAAGGTTTTCGTCGGGCCGTTGGGTGGTCGCTGCTCTCCTGGCAGCCGGTGTTTGAGGGACTCGCCGCGGGCGGCCGCTGCCGCTGGAGCTGAACTGGCCTGCGCGTGTGAAATGGGGGGCGAATTCTTCATTCCTGCTGATGCCAGTGAGAATCAGCTGCTTATAGGAATGAGACATAACTATGGGAGATGTCATTTATAGTAATAGAATTTTGTTCTAACCTTTTTATTCACTGTCAGAGATCCCAGTGTTTGCTGCTGCTTGTACTTTAGTCTCTCACATAAAAGCACCTTCCTGCTCTTCATGCCAGTGCTGCACAGGTACTGCTGGTGGTGAGAGTGTTGCTAAACACACGTCAAACACACGCATTTTGTTGCAGAAATAACGGGGCAGCTACACTGAGATATTGCTGCAGGAATGATTAACTCATAGCAGCATCAGCATAAAAGTAATAATTGATTGGAAGCATGTCTGCATTAAACAGAAGTCTCAGCTTTTGCATCTTCAAGTTACGGGCTGTGTCCAAAGCTGTTGAACACCAGCTCGGCACCCAAGGCTTTCCTGTTCTGTCAGCATGAAGTTCAATAAGCTGCTCATTTTTGAGGTTTGTTTGATGTACTTCTTTTGGTGAGAGTTACCTAGTGCTGCAGAGAACATCCAGAGCTTCTCAGTGCAGTCTCTGCGCTGGGCTCTAAAGCCCGTCTGGTTTCCGCACCGTCTGCCCCGTGAGCCGCCTCCTGCCTGTGCTGGAGCTGAACTTACGCAGCAGCAGTTCTTGTGAGGGTTTCCAGCCTCGCCTGTTCTCTGGCTGTCTCCTGTTGATACCCTGCTTAGAAAACTCTTTCTTTAGTTCTCCTTGTTATTGTTGATTCCTTTTTTTTTTTTTTTTTTTTTACTCTCAGTTTGCCAGGGTTTAAATCATTGTAGTTGGTGTCTACACTTTGACACTTAACTCTCAAAGTGAACACGGGCATCGCTTCCATTTCTGCTGTGCACAATAAGCCAGCCGAGCCTTCCGTTGCTCCTGGCAATGAGACAGTCCTCCAGACATTGATTTGTATGATACGTACTTTTACCAATCTTTATTCGTGAGCTGAGATGCAGTATTGGGGGGAATTTAGGTACCTGCATACACAGCAATCTTCTCTGGTAGCAAGAATCAGCCTCTGCCATTGCAGCAGAAATGTGCGTGTTCCAAAACGAACCTTCCACCCTGTGCTGTTCCCCCAGTTAATGGCAGTCATTGATTTTTGGCCGGAGGAAGCGCCCAGGTTTGACAGTCTGTCAGTTCTTCCTCCTAGAGAATGCAAAACCCAGAAGACTTTAGTCAAATGCTTCCATTTGCTCAGTCTTCTCAAAGCTGGAGCGGGAAGAGGCTTTGTGGCCTGGAAGACTTCGATGTGGTGCTTTCGGTGGGTGCGGGTAGCGGCGCGAGCGCGTTGTGACGGGGGAGCCCGTCCCCTGCCGCGCTGAGCTGGGAGGCGCTGAGCGGCGTCTGCAGAAAACGCCGTTGTGCACGTGCCGGGCTGCGGGCCGGCCAGAGCGGTGGGTTAACGCAGCCCGTGTGTCTCCCCAGGGATCGACAAGGAGAACGTGGAGCTCTCGCCCACCGCTGGACACGCCAACAGCGGGAGGATGCGCCACGGCTCCGCGAGCCAAGTGCAGAAGCAGCGAAGTGCTGGCAGTTTCAAGCGACACAGCATCAAAAAGATCGTGTGACTATTTCTATTTTTTTTTTTTTTGTTTTGAAACTGACTGACACACACAGGCCTCCCGTGAAGGGCCCTCCGCCGGTTGTGATGCTGCACTTAATTTTTAAAGTTCCCATCATGTCAGCCGTGTTGCCAGATGATCAACTCTTGAAACATTGCTTGAATTTTAATGCCTTCAGTTCTTTTATTCTGTTTTCGATTTAAGCCAGTGTTTCAGAACCACGTGTACAGATCCCGGCGGCCCCTGTAGCCGCAGGAGCTGTGGAGCTCCCAGCGCTGCAGAACCGGCTCGTGTCCACACACAAAAGCCATTTCCCATAGACAGCGCTACTTGCTTCTGTTCCCTGCCTTGTTTGTGTCTTCTCTAAAGGAAAGCGCTCGTCCTTCCTCCGTTTGCACACTTTGCAAGGTAGTGGCTTTATGAGCCAGGGGAAGTTACTTAATCCTGGTTTTAATTCAAACCTGTAACACTTTTAGCTGTGGACTTTTTTTTACCATACTTAAACTTATGATAGCCACAGTACAATAAGCTTAAGCAGAAGTGGTGGATTAGATTTTATTTCTGGTAATTAGCAATAAATTTGAGAAGACGAAGAGGCTGCACGAGTCCCTTTCATTGCCCAGACCCCATAGCTTCACGTGCTTGGACTCTATATGGACCAGACTGGATAAACTGGCTTTTTTCCAAAGCTGTAGTTTAACTGCACTAAGAAAGGTTGTATAGCGGGAAGAAAATCACCGAGAACTGACCATTATGCTGTCATTGTAGCAGTGTTGAAAATTTACTGCTCTCTTCCATTTAGCATAGACTTGAGTTTTGCCCTTCCCCTCAACACGCAGCTTTGAGGAACTCCTGGCAGAACAACCGCTGGGGTCTGGAAGGAAAACGGATAAACTTCCAGCACTGGGAGCCGGTGTTGGGCAAAGCTGCTTTTGTGCTGCCCATGCAGTGATGTAGAAACAGTAACGTTTGCTTAAGGTACATGAACTTAAAAATAACTGACGCTGTGTCAAACCCAGGTTACGTCTGAATGTTTGCAGTGCAGTTCCTGGCGTCAGCACAGACGGCCCGCGGGACTTCGGGGGGTTTGAGTTTGTGGAGGTCGCTACTCGGGGGTTACACAAACTGAAGTTGCTGTCCCTGTGCAGAGGCTGCAGCGACGGCCACGGCCCGGCCATGGCGGCCGCCCAAGAGGCGCAGACCCTCCTGTGTCGCACATTAACCATTGGGAAGTGGCAGTCAAGGAAAAAAAAAGTATATCCACTACCTAAAATAAAGTCCTCTAGTGCAATTTTGTTAGTGGCTTTCAGTAAATCAAACTCCACAGCTAAATTATTAGAGAATGGTACAATTAAGTGTTCAGACTTTATTGATATAGCACATAATTCACATGTATCCACACAGTAACAATGTAACATTTATGTAAATAAAAATACCTTTATTGTATTGATTCATAAAATAACAATTTCTTTAATTTGTTTACAGTCCTGGAAAAACTATGAACACAAACTTAATATGCAAATAGTTTGCCAAAACAAGAGGAAAACTTAGAGTTAGCAGTCTTGAAAAAAATACGTTGGAAAATACGCAGACTTGTGCAATTCACCGCATGTTTTAATTGCTGGCAGCACACGAGCTGCAGTAGAGCTGCGGTTCCCAAGCGGCCCGAGCTGTGCGGGAGGCCGGAGCTGCCGAGTCCAACGCTGCTCAGCTCCGCGGGTCATCTGAACGGCCGACGCAGCATCGCTGCGCTCTGCACCCGCTGACGCTGAATCGAGCGAATTCCAGCCCTTTCCGTTCTGCTGAAGACAACGAATTGTAGAAGCCTGAAGATTTGTAGGTCAGAGGAAAAAAGAGTCTCTTGTAAAGGTAATTTGCTGTTAGAAAAATCCAGCTTTCTGTTGCTTCTCCTACGAGCAGATTTTCTTTAAACAGAAATATGATTCCAGATGAACTACTGAGTCAGTTTTGTTTGGACTGGGTGCATTTGAGAGTAACTCTTTCAAGATTTTGCATTGCCTATATTAAAAAAGTGTCCCTAAAGTAGAATTAATGCATTTTTTGAAATACATGTTATGGGAAATCAAATGGACAGTGATTCAAATTACTTTTTATCTGGGAACTAGAACTACTCCAGGCTCTCAGTCCCAGCTGAAAAAAACTGCTATCTTCATAAAGTAAGTCAAGAAAATGTAATTTATTCTATTTCCTGGAAGGAGGGGGAGTTGTTTAATGTTTTCAGGGTGTGGTTCAGTGAGAGGACGTGAACGTTCTTAGAGCAGGGGTGTCAAACACGCTGGGTAGCGGGGGCTGAATTTGGCTGTAATTACAGTTGATGGCCAAGGTTTAATCTGGGACCCGTGTGCCCCAATCCACAGGAAGGTCTCTCCAGCCCCAGCAGCTGGGAAGCTCGTGCTTGGAGCAAGGGGGGAACACGACCTTTCTTTAACAATTAAACTTCTGTTGGTAATTAGTTGTTCAGTGCCTTACTGTCACTTCCAGCACTCAGCCAACTCCCTCTACCAGCCATCGCTGTTATTTTGCCTTTTCCTTTCTCCCCTCCTCTGTTCTCTCCTGTTCTGACGTCCCCCCTGCTCCGTCGGTTCTCGGGGTCCCTGCTCCGTCGGTTCTGGGGGTCCCAGCCTCCCCTCGCCGGTCGCTGCTGGTGCCGCTGTGGGACGAGCCCTGAGCTCACGGTGGAGCCAGATCCCGGGGTCCCGGCCGCGCCGCCGCTGCGCCGAGGGCTCGGGGTGCCTGGAAATGAAACCCGGATTCCAAACAAACCTGACTTTAACATGCGGACCATGTACCTCCTTCGTGGGGACGGTGCGTTTGACACCCCTCTTTCAGAACACGTTCTCCATTGCACACTAACTACAGTGAAGTACTGTAAAGATGATTAACATTTTGTTTGTGTTTGTATTTTCCCTGACTTAAAGATAATTCAGTAGTATTTGAATAGTGCATAACCTGTTAATTATGCCAATGTTTCTGCTTTAATGTGCATGAAGTTTCCAGGAACAGGGAACATTTCAAATCCGTACTGTGGGCTGAGCACCTGGGACCGTTCCAGGGCTGCTCCTGACTGGGGTGTAGGTTTTAGGGCTTTTTCTGTTTCATTCTAAGGGTAATTTTTTTTTTTTTTTTTTCAAATGTAATGAAGCACGTCTTATTGTTATGCAACAAACTTACCACAAAGTCACTTTTAGTGTTGGTCCCACCATTTTTTTTAATGCAGTATATTCACCTGTAAATAGTTTTTGTGTAAAATTTGACAGAAAAGTATATTTACTACACTGTAAATACATGTGACAATATATTGTATTATTTTGCTTTTTTGTAAAGCAGTTAGTTGCTGTATATGTATAACATACAAATTTGATTATTCTAGTGTTAGTAACTGTTAACTACTACTACTCCTTCCTGCTGTTGTGTTACGTCATTTAAAAAAAGAGCTGTGTACTATAAACTTACACTGTGTATGATATCTTACTCTTTCCATTTGGGCCTCAACTTTGAAAATGTTTCCTTGATCCACAATCCTGTTCATATTGTAAGCAAGTGCGTGACAGCCGGCAAGAGCCCCGCTGATCCAACCGCAGTCAGTACTGTAGGTAAAAATAGTAGAAACCCGGGTTCAGATAATTGTTGTTCACCCCTTCTTCCCCTCATGTATGTACTTTCCCTTTTTTTTTTTTTTTGAAGTAAAATGTAAATTCAACCTGCTTCCAGTTGTTTGAAGGTCATTCGCTGTGCTGCGGGACGCAGTCGGCGTGTTCCGAGCTCTGGTTCTGGCGCCGCGGGGACGTGGGCGGGTTCCCGGGGCCGGTCCCTGACACCCGTTTGGGGGACGGCAGAACCAGGTTGGAGGCCAGGGGCTCGGTGTGTCTGTCCAGAGTGGTGCTTCTGCCTGTGTGATCGGCACAGCTCTAAATAACGGCAAAACCCATTGTCTGTGGATAACAGAGGACAAAATTCAGACAAGAGTAAAGTCCATTGTCATGAATTTCATGTCACTTCAATAAGATTACCATAATTGAATAAGAATATTTTTTTAATGTAAATTTGATATTTTAATAAAACAGCTGCTTGGTCTTTAAAGAACAGTTCAATTTAATTTGTCTATTTCAGCTTTTCTAGCTTAGAAGCTTCAAGTTTCAACTGTCAGGCAACTTTTATGACAATGAATCAAATCTATTTTTCTTTTAGGGGAATATATTACTTTCCTATTAAAAATGTATAAGTACTTATATTCTGGCTCTGTGAATCATAAAAGCATGCAAAAACACATTAAAGCGTGACTGCATTGACTTCTGACACCTTGTATTGTTCCTGCCCACTAAACACAACGCTGGGCCTGCTCTGTGCGGACAGCCAGCCGGACTGTGGACAGCCAGACGGACAGAGCAGGTCCCTCCCTGCAGGGACTGCAGGAACAGGGGAGCCGCAGGCCCTGAATTGTTCAATTTTAGGAGCACATTTTCTTTCCCTTAGAGGAAATGTTGATGAACCCTAAATCACAAGCAGCAGCACTGACCAGAGCGGGGAGTCCTCCAGGGGATGGTTCCTGAACAACACAGACGGCATTGCTGCTGCTGTTCCTCCTTGGACAGTTGAGCTTCCCTGCTACTCCGGATCACAAAACAGGCGGTCGCCACAGTGAGGGAATGAAAGGAGAAAGAATTTCATGTTGGTTATGTCTTTATGCAAAAACTATAGTTAGGGAAAAAATTGCACCCTTGTAGCAAGCAGTTCTGTCTTAAAAAACAGCTTCAAAAATCCCTGCCCAGCTGATGCTGCTGAAACATTTTACAAAAGAAAAAAACAAGCCAAGTAAAAATTCAGAACTTTCTTGATGCAGGGGTATAAATTCTGTTCTAGAGTTAAGCAGGGCAAAACTGTGCAAGGAGGAAGAGCAAGGAAGTTGTTCACAGGCAGTAATACTGACCCGTAATGTTGGTGGCCGATTCCTAAATCTTAAGCTGTCTCTCTGACTGGCATAAACATTTCCAAATACCTCTGACTTGGAATAACAAGTCTTCACAATATTCATAGCTTAGATAACCCAGAAGTTTCGTACTAAGCTTGTAACTCCCTTAATTGTAGACTTTTCTTAAGCACATGGAAAAACCACAAAGGAACATGCACAAACATTAAAAGCCCTTTCCCAAGACTGGTGGGTGCTGCCACGAGGGGAAACCACAGCGCGGATTGTGTGCTGAATCCGGTGCCTCTGAATGCTTCTGCCACTGTCAAATGCTTTTTATTTTTCTACCCTCCCCTTACACCCATCCGTCCAGGAAAGGCGGACAGAAAACACTCGAACCTAAATAGATACAATGCAACTTGTCACTGTCACAGGACTAAAATCTAAAGCCAGCCTCTTGTAGCTTTGAAGAGCGGTACCGACCATTCCGTTTCGAGGCAACAATGGTCCTTTCCCACTACTGAAGTTCATGATTTATTGGTGTGAATCCTCTGTATCTTGGAACATTAGGTTCTTCAGTTGACTGCTGCTATGTTTAACAAGCTCTGAGATGAAAATAAATCCCAGGGTTGTGTGGGTGGAGAGCACAGAATAACATCTCCCGTGATGTGACTTGTTAAAACAAATACAGGTTTGTTTTTCAAAGCAGTGAAAAAAAAAAGGTCTGACAACTGCTTCTTTAGGGATGTTCAAATGATAGTGCTATAAATAGTGATGAGTAACTATTTGTTGAAGAAAATCCCACTGAACTATTACATTGGGGTTTTTTGTTGGTTTGTTTGTTTTCTCACACCGTCCTTCAGAAAAACTAGAAATGTCTGCTGCGCTGCTTCCAGCCCCAGTTAGCGCACCTGCAGAACGAGGCCTGCCCAGGGGATCGGGTGCTCAACAGGACACGTTGCAGAAACTGAGGAACTGGTCGGCCAGATCTCCACGGCATGCAAAGTCACGGGTAAAGGAAACAGCCGGGTCCAGAACAGGGACAGGCCTGACTGGGCAGGAGTTTTCCAAGCTCAGCTTATCAACTCTACTTATGCTTAAGGTCTAAGATGCTAGGCGGGGGTTAGCTGGTGCCTCTGTCTCACCTGTTCTGGGCTCCACTCCCTCTGCCCTTACCTGCTTTCCAGGAAGCTCCTCCACTCGCTGGCTGCGCTCCCCGGCTCCTTGCAGCACCAGCCATGGCTTTTTCCCGCTTTCTTGGTGATTCTCTTTCCCTTTACTACCATCCCTGCCCCCCCTGGGGCTCACTGCCAGCCAGCCTGATGCTTCTGAGCGGCCTGGAGGGCATTTAGTGCAGCATCAGGCAAGCACAGGAGGATTTCAGCTCTCGCCGTGGTTGCACATGCAAAGAGGGTGCAACGAAAAGCTCTGCATAGTGTGGAGAGTCCAGCTGCCTGTGAACAGGCACAACTGAACATGGGCCAGAGACGGCGCACAACAGCAGCTCTGAGCCAAAGCACAGGCTGGTTTAGAGCAATGCAACGTACAAAGGCTCAGAGGCTCCACAACACAAATACCAGTGAGGCCACTGGCGTGGCTGAGGCAGCACAACAAAACAGAGCAAGGAATTTCTGCATTTGCCCAAAACACTTCGGATCTAAGTGTCCATGCAGTAGGGATCAAAGAGCAAAGGCTGCCTCTGTGCTGCTGAATCTCGCTGTGTGATGAGTTACTCACGTGAAGAGATGCTCACAGGAAGGGGAGAGGAGGCCACCACCAGCTCTGTGTGCTCTGTTCTTCCAAAGCTGCGCTGGATCTTGTTCTCCAGGGCTGATTCTCCCCTGCTCTCCCTCCAGCCAGGCCCAGCCCTGTTTTCACTCCTGGTCTCACACAGTTCCTGAAAGAGGGAACAATGACAGCTACTCCCTCCCTCAGCGGCAGTGCCAGCACCGCTGCGCCGCAGCGGCCTCGGCTCTGCCTGCTCAGGACAGGAGGGCTGGGCCGTGGCGCTGGCAGCACCGCCGCGGTCAGCACACTGCGCAGCCCTGGCTGCCGGCAAAGGCAGCAGCGGTGAGCAGTCACGGACAGATGGAACCGGCTCGCGCTGAGCGCACCGACCTGCTGCGGCACTGGGAGGACTGGATCAAACGCCCTGCAAAGCAATTCAGCCAGTGCATCTTTTTGGCCTTTAATCTTTCAGTTCTGTTTGAGATGTTAATGGATGTACCTGTAATTTACAACAAAGAAGAATAAATTGGCCTCAAGGATGCTGACATACCTTACCTGTTATTTCTTAGTTTCAGTAATCCTTTTACTTTGTATGGTGCCAATTTTTCTTGCCAGGAACATTTGTTTGCTTTTTAAATCATCGTGAAAATTGAACTGCTCTAAACAAAAAGATTGAGGCAAATTGGGAACTTTTCACAGGAAAATACCGACACAAATACGTAATTTAGGAAGGACAATCTTGCTCAGACATGATCTGTGATCTAAGTTACTCATTTACACTCTCTAATGTACTAACTGCTTGCTGCATACTTGTGTAAATAAACAACTGAGCAGGTTTAACTCCCGCCAGCCTGGTTAGTTAGGTCAATAAACCTCCCTGGTGTCCTGCTGTTAAGGTGTTTACAACAGATTTCCTGCAGCATTACAGAGCGTAGAACACACCGTTTACGGCCAGGCAAGCTCACAGGAACAGAAAAGCCTCTGCAGAATAAGAGACTTGGTTACTGGAAAAGGAAGGAGGCTAATTTGGGAGTAATCTATTACGTCTAGATGAAAAGGAAGACCAGGCTTTCCCGGGTACGCTCTGCTGTTCCCTGCTACCTTCTAAATCCGTGCTACTGCAGCTACGCAGTAACCCTGCCCGAACAGATTCATTTCTCATTCTGTTCAGCCTTGGCAGACAGCAGCTCCACTCCTGCATTGCTGTAGCTACTAGCTAATAGGTTTGCTGGGTAGTATTTTGTCATCAGCTAAGCATTTGCCTAAAACTTTGTATAAAGCAGATTCACCTGTTGACTTGTTCGAACAGCACAGGGCAAGCTTGCAGTGTGTGCTGTGTTAGGAGACAAGAGCTTCGGCTCCGGGGCTGGGTCTGAAGGTCCCCGCAAGGAACAGGGCTGAGCGGCTGCAGCACATGCGGGTGCTCTCATGGAGCCTCTCAGAACTGCGACGGGAAAGAGGCGCCGAGAGCCGCTGCTGGCGCCCTGCAGAGGTGAATCAGCCGCCCCAGGGCTGCCGCACGAGTGGGAAACTGTCACCGCAGCTCCCGGGCTGCGGGCACGGGCTGTGGCCTGGCGGGGCCTGGGCCATCCCGCCCGGGATGCGGGCGCGCAGAGCCGGCCCTGCCGCCGCCGCCACCGGGCCTGACCGGGCCTCGGCGGCACCGCTGCGCTCCTCTCGCCGCCCGCAGAGCGGGGACCCCTCCGCACCGAATCCCCGCGAGTACCGAGAGAGAGAGAGGGCGGGGGACACCGCGCCGGGCGGGGAGACACCGCGCCGGCCCCTCCCCGGTTCCGCTCCCGGTTCCGGTTCCGCTCCCCGCGGGCAGCGCGCGTGCGCAGCGCGGTCTCGCGGCGCTCTCGCGAGAGGGGCGTGGCGGGGGGCGTGGCGGCGCGCGCCGCTGCATGTCCCAGCCGGGCGGCCCGGCCGGGCTGCACGTGCGCTCGGCGGCGGCGGCGGGACCGGCCCGGCCGTCAGTGCCGCAGGTACCGCCGCTACCGCCGCGGGGGCTCGGCCGGGCCGTGGGGAGCGCCGCGGCCCGCTGGCCCGGGCTGTCAGCCGGCCGGCTCCCCTCGGCGCCGCGGGGCTGCGGCTCCCGCGAGCGGGGCGGGGGGCGCCGGTCGCGTTGTCCTCCGGGCGGGCTGCCGCTCGTTAGGCCGCAGCGGGAGCGGCCCCGCACGGCCGGGCTGCGCGCAGGGTCAGCGGCGCCGCGCTCGGGCCCGCACGGCCGGAGGTGACCGCGGCGGGGCCGCGCTGCGGGCGGGGGGCGCGGGGCTCGGGCTCCCGGGCTCCGGCGGGCTCTGCCCGGGCTGCGCCGGCGAGCGCGGGGGCGCGGGGGCTCGCTCGGAGAAATGAGCGGCAGTTCCGAGTCTTTCCACGTTTCATGTGTTTACTGCGTGCTGCCCACTCGGCGGTAGCGAAGTCGCTGGGCGCACTCATGGGAGAGGCCGCCGTGCGGGCCGAAGGGGTTGTGCGAGTTGGTGTTAGGCGTGAGTCACTCCCGCTGCGAACCACGCTGGAAGTGAAAGGCAGGGACGGCCGAAGTGTTGCAGACTTGCTAGTGAAGGTTAAGGATGTCTTGTGTTGTCTCTTGTATGTCTGGTATGGCAAGGCTTGCTTATTTTATGCTAATAGTTGATAAAAACTGTTATTAGTAAACTTTTCATATATTGCACTGACTTCTATTTGTTTGCAAGCCAGGGTGGAATATAGTCAGGAGCAAAGGAATTACATTATTGCTACTGAGGAAGTAATGTTTCAGTAGTCTTGCTCTCCTGGAAGAATCCTTGTTGTTTGGTGCCCTTTTTTTTTTTCCCCCTCTTTTCTTTTTTCTTCTTCTTTCCCCTCCTTGAAACAAGTAAGATGTAAGTTATTCCTATTCCAGAACTGGGCAATTTGATCTGTGTCTGGCTAAGTTCTTTATCGCAGTCTAGTAAGTTATACCGTGAAGCAGGGAACACAAAATGAATAGGCATCTCAGGAAAGGCATACTTTTCATGAAAACTATCTGTCATAGTAGGAAACAGCAACAAAAGCTGCGTTTGACCATAGTCTGTCTGTTAAGGAAAAGTAAGGTGCTGCAGAATGGAAGTAATTGTGACTTTCTGTGTTTCCAGGGCCTTGTGGCTGTGCTAGCACCTGTGAGTGTTATCTGAGCCTCTGTGGACTTTGTCTCAGGTGAAAGGAAATGGCTGTTGCTGGGGAAAGTAGTAGCAGGAGACGGTAACTTTGCTTTTCTTCTGTTTGCTTTGTGCCTGTGAATGATCTACTGAGTTCCAGCCGTGCTGTGTGCAGTACAGCCCAGGCAGGACGCGCGGTGTGAGGGAGGCTCGGCTTTGTCTGGGGAGCGCAGGGACCAGAGCTGTCGGAGCAGCTGAGCTGAGCCTGCTCCTCTGCCGGGGTCACGGTCTGACCCACTTCGAGCCACTTAACCTCTTCATTCTTTAAGGAGCTTCCTGTGCAAAGGGTGAGATGCTGTGCGGGCATCCCCCGAGCTGCTGTACCTGTCATCTTGTCCTCTCCACATACCTGGGAGTCTGAAAAGGGGTAGTACAGCTTTATGGTATGTATCTTGGTGGCAAGGTTTAGTTTTTGACTGATTCACTTGTTTGTCTGTGCCGTCTAGTGCACTGAAGGAAATGACAACCTTTTAGTAGGGATTTAGGTGAATCTCACTGTGATTCTAACAATGTCTTGTACGAGGGGGCTACAGGCTGTTTGCTGTCAGACACGCAATGGGTGATGATGTTGGGGTGAAGGGTCTGCGTGGATGGTGCTGCAGGGACCTGGTTGTTGTGTGTCCTGGTAACTGCTGCTTGCTTAGGTGAGGTCTCCTAGCCACGTGAGTTTACACACCCATCCTAGGAACCAGATTCCTTCTTGAAGATCTCTGGAGATGCTTTGAGATACTAATACTGAAAATCATCAACTGCCTGGAAAGCCGTGGCTTTAACCTAGACACTGCAGAATGCCTGAAACTGGGCACCGGGAATTCCCCTCAGCACCCGGGGTGTGGGATGGAGGCACCTGCAGTTCAGATCCACCACGGGACGTGGGTTCCCGCTTCCTGCAGATCCCCTTGGGAATTAAATGTGACAGAGTTTGAGGGTGGCAGCCGGAGCTGTTCAGAGCCGGCTTTGCTAGGCTGAGACTCTTGTGTTCATTTTGAACACCTTGCAGGCTGACTTCGGGGTGCTTGAGAGCAAGGGTACTTTTGCTGTAGTAGAATTATCTGAAGAGCATAATGCTTTGACAGCAACATACTCCACTTATCTATGGCGCTCATCTTTCATGTGCACTTAACTGATGTAAAAAAAATATTTAAGGTATTTCTAGCATCCAGGGAGTCTGTAATAAAATCAGGGCTGGTATCCTAGGGGCCCTTAGCAACATCTAGAAGTAATTAAAACATTAATTACTTTTAGTTGTTTGGTGTTTCAGATCTAATGACTAGCCTTTTTAAAATTCTGATTTTTTAGCTACCGTGCATCTGTGGAACTCTTATTGGAAATGGCTGGTTACATTTCATGAAGTGATGATTAACTTTGGGTAGTCACTTTCAGATACTTGGAAGAAGCCCCTTTATTCAGCAGGTGCTTAATATTTCCTGGAAATTAAGGCCGAGTTTGCTTCTCATGGGGATTGCTGAAGGTGACATGTTTGTGTGTCACTCACTGCTTTTGCAAATGATCTATCTTCAGCTGGTTTACTGGGGTTTTATTGTCCCCTACACGGATTCTGTTTAACTTTGCTGCTCCTGCATTTTGTATCCTGGCTGGAAGCTGAGTCTGAATTTCTGGACCCTGTACATTACTACTAGCAGAGTTTATTGTTTCATAAAAGATGATTTTTAAATCATTCTTCAGCAAACAAATCACTGCTTGTAGACCTGAAGAAGTCCTGATTGCCTTTGACCTCTGCTGCCACCTGGCCATGAGGATGAGAAAATTACCATGTGCTGTAGCTGGTTTTGACTCCCCGTGTATAAATAGCAGCAGTTCCTGGCAAAAGCTCATGATCTGCATGTGCTTCTTGTATCGGGGCATTAGCTTTGCATAGGGATGAACCTGCGAGCTGAAAACTCGAAGTCTCTGGAACAAGGGTTGCAGTATGTATCCCCAAAAATCTTAGGGCTGCGACTCTGCAGTTTCCCCTTCCTTAAAGAGGAGCCTTTTTTGTTATGAGCTTGGACTTGTTTTCCATTTCTTGTTGATATGCAGAGTTAGGGAGAATTTGTTGGTGCTCAGGCATGCAGGAAAGACATCTGCACATCTCTTCCCTGAAATGTTTCAAGTTGAATGGAGTATAATGTGCTGTTTGCCTTGTGTTTCCTCCAACTTGATGTGACTGTAGGAAGGTCACTTAATCTGTGCCTTGGCTTTACTTTTTTAAAAAAGGACCGCCGAAGCTGAGGAGAGGAGGCTGCCTGCGATCTTTGGGAAGGCTCTGTGTGAGAACAGCCCCAGCAGGGTTTGGGCGAGGGCTGGTAGGTGCTGCTGAAATGCAGATCAAAGCGGAGTGTGTCCCTCTGATTAGGTCTCAAGCTTGTTGTGTAACTTCTCAAAGCAAGCTTGCTAATGCACCCCAGTTATCTTCCTGCTCAGTCAGTCTAAATGACTCTTAGTGAAACCTTTGTTCCTTCCTGCTGTAGATGAATATGAAGTGCCTTTTTTCACAAATGTTTGATATCCTTCCTCTCTGTGTGCTCTTCTGGCTTATTCTCAGCAAGCTAAGCCTGGGGCACAAGGCTTGCAACTGAACACCTCCACTTCTTGCTTTTCTGTTGAAGTCTAGTGCAGCGTTTGTTTTGAGAAGCTGGTTATCAGGGTCTGGGCTCTGTGCACAGCGAAGCTCCCAGGAGCCGGTGTTGCTCTCCAGATACCTGTTTGGTCTCAGGGCTGCCTCTCTTCTCACTGTCCTACAGCCTATCAGTGTGTTGTGATGTAAACCTCACCATTCTGTCTCCTTGAAAGTTCGAGTCTTGTTTTTTGTCTTGTGCGCAGAGAATATTGGAAGCCTTTGGTTAGTTTAGTCTCTGCTCCTGGATGTTATGCATGCCTGTTTTGTGTAAAGTGATAAAGATGCCAGGCATTTGAATTAGCTGGTTGCTTTTGAATTTTAATTTTCAAGCTGCATCGGTAGTGGACACTACACTGCTGCCCATAGCAGGGGCTGCATTAGCTTTACTGCTGTAGAAGCAAACACAGAATGGTAGGTATTGCTTTGCCTGTACTGCGGAGGACTGATTCTCTTCAGTCCTCTATGAAAAATGTTTATAAAAGAGTTGAATCTGGACTGGTAGGTGTGACAAAGAGAAAAGAAACTGTTCAGAGAGAATGGCAGCAACTGCTGTCTTAGCCTGCTGGCTGCGAGGTGGTGTTTGTTCCCTGGTCAGGGATACCCGTGCACACAGTGCGTTAGTCTGAGTCACAGAACTTTCGCTGCAGTTTAAAGCCAGGCGATAACAGAAAGGTCGTGTGGCCCCTGGCTTATGTGTTAAACTCTTTTGGCTAGCTTGGAGAAGCAGAGCATTTGGTCTGGCTCTGTTTCTGGAGCGGACTCCAAAACTGGCAAACAAACAAAACCACCAAAAAAAACCCCAATGCAAACAAAACAAAAAACCTCCACCAAATTAAATTTTGAGGAATAGCCAAGAAAGATAAAGGTAGTGTAGGTAAAGTCGCGCAGGAGCGATTTCTGAAGTTTGCTCTGTATCTGACACAGCTTTGTGGAAAAGCGATGAAAAATGGATCTGACCTTCCTCTGTAACACAGGATTCCCAGGGAGACACCAGCTTGGTTGAGGAAACTATAAATAATGAAATGATTGGAGCAGTAAGGTAATAGGATATAAACTGCAGTAAGGAGCTTGATAATCTGATAGGGTTAATGTTAATTAAAGAGGGTAACCTGTGGCTCATGGCATAGCAGGAGGGATCAGCTGAGGACCTTGCATTAATCCAGGAGGCAGTGCAGGTGGTCCGTGTTTGCAAAGATGTGAGCTGCGTGGTGATTTCCAAAACATCTGGTTTGTTTGGGGTTTTTTTGTTTGGTTTGTTTGTTTGTTTTTAAACCAGAAACACCTACGTCTTGGCTAGGCTGATACTTCTGTTGTAAACCTCTGCTTTTGAGTGTGTAAATAGAAACCGTTCGGGGTCCTGCTTTGGCCGGGGAGTGATGCTGCTGGAGCTGTGGAGCAGTGCGGGGCCGCTGTTTGGCTCCTGAGTGGGAGAAAAGACCCAGAAACAGCAACTGCGAAGTGAAATATTAATAAAGCCTGGGCCATCAGTGTAGCCACTTCAGCTGCAAAGCGGGGAGTGGGCTGTTGTGGGCACATCGGTGAAGCTGGTTGCACTGAAAGCAGTTTTTGTCATAGAGATAAGAGACAGCCTGGTGTTGGTGGTGTTTCTTGTTCCAGAGCCCTAGTTTAGCTCTACAACCAGCTTTCTCAGCCTTTTACTTATGTCATAATTTATCCCTCTGCAAATGGGACTGTTGGTTCTTAGATATTTTTAGTTTGTGGAGTGCTGTCAGTAGTAGTTTTCATTCCCAGAGGAGACTTCCATGAGCTCTGTAGCCCATGTTAACTGGGCTGTGCGAAGGTGGCATTACTTAGGGATGTCTCTTGCTGCTCTTGTCTTTCAGTACAAGTGTTAGATGCAGAAATTGCTGCAGAACATTTACCTTTAATTATTTAAGTATAGAGAAACTTACCTGTTCATTTCTTTTTAAAGTTCCATCCAGTTTGCAATGATGCTTGCCTGGCTCCTGCCTGGCTCTGGACGTTTGTAGGTCCTGAGTCATGTTTTCTGAGCTCTCGCCTCGGGCGATGCTTGTTTTGATGGTTTTACACCAGCCTGGCTGTGGAGAAGAGCTGGGAAAGGCTGCCAAGCCCTGGCATTGACACCCCGACGATCAGGAGCGTGCGATGCGGGGGCTGGCAGCGCGGTGACACCGCGGCCACTGTGACCTCGCGGGTCCCCGCTGCAAGGGCAGCTTGTGCCGCTAACCTGTGCGGGTAAAAAAAGAAAAATCTCTTTGGTCTTCAGTTTGAACCACGTTCCAGAGACGCTTTTGAACTGAACCGGGGAGAGGCAGATGGTCCTTCGTTGGGGACTGTCTGCCTCCTTTGTCATTTTATGAAAAACAACGAAGCTGCACTTAGACAATGCAGTGCCACGTGCCAGTTCAGCTTTCTATGAAAATATGCCTTATGCCAAGGGTAGGTCAAGTCAGTCTTTCTATGACTGTTTCTGTGCAGTGAGTTCTCTTATTTTAATCTTAATGGTAGAGTCTCCAGTTCTTTAGGTTTTTGTCAACTCCTGTTCTTATGCTTCCTATAAGGCAGAGCATGTGCTACTGGTTATTTTTAGCATGGAAAATTTCAAGAGCCCACGTGGTCCTATTTAGCTTTAACCATGCCAGCCTTGTCCAGTTCTCTTTCACCCAGATAGTATTTATTTCCCGAGTGCTGTATCGCTAACTATAGGGTTTGTAGGGAGGCGTTCTGGCCTTGCTGTTGAAGCCGCATTTGCAATTAACTTCCAGCTTGTTTGCTCTGTGATCCTTTAGTGCAGCCTTTAATTCCAGCCTTGCTTTCCACTGCTCTCGGGGTCTGAAGTGTAAGCTCTGGGGTGCTGGGGCCAGAGGGCAGCGGAGGGACGGGCTGCAGCTCGGGCTCGTCCCCGCTGGGCACGGGCGCTCGGTCACTTGGCAGTTGTCCTTGTCTCTCTTCCTGTAGAGGCTTGAAGCGGCTTGTCCCCGGAGCAGACCTGCCCTGAAAATCCAGAGCGAGTGTTTGCTGAACTCTCCTCTCGAACCCTGAGAATGAATTATCTGGCTTCTCTTGGAACCTTGTGCTGCAAACATTTCTAACCTTATAAGGACGAGTATACAGAAGGGTTGTTTGTCCTGGCTGCAGAAACAATGTGTTTTAAAACTGCTCTGGGACCCTAATGTGAACAAGTAGAATAATTTGACTGTCCTTGGTTTGTTTTTTTTTTTTTTTTTAAGGTAGGCAAGTGTGTGTGTGTGTTCATTCTTGTCCTCATCTCCCCGATCTTTACCAGGAGTTTTCCATAAATCAAGTCAGGACACAGATTTGGAGAGCTGACTGGCCCCTACTCTCCCCTTGGCATCTCAATCCCATCCTGACCTGCTGGGGGGGTTATTTAGTGAGTTGGAAAAGTCTGGTGTCCTCGCCGCAGCTCTCTGGCCGTGCCTTGCTGTGAGGTGTGACATTTAGACCGGATTCCTGTCGTGCCAGCGCGGTGGCAGCAGCCGGTGACCCGTACAGTGTGAGCTCAGCTCTGGTTTTGCCGCGCTGCGCGGGGGCCTGTGTGCCGAGAAACGGCACCGGGGTGTCCGGCACTTCCCGCCCGTTCTGGCTTTTGCAAACTGATCCTCCCCGGCCCGAAGCCCCCGAGCTGCTGCGTGTCCCCGCTGGCTGCTCCCGGCGGGCTGGCTCCCTCCGCTCTGGCGGCGTTTACCGCCATGTGATTTGACAAGTTGCCATTTTCTGTTCTGCTGCTGGCAGGAAAATCCCAGGCTTTCTCCCTCCCGTGCGTTTAAATGATCTCATGGCCCCTGCGGTCCTGAACTGGCTGTCAAATTGGCAGTGGAGAGAGGGTTTTGCCGTTCTTAAACGTGTTGGAAAATGCGTTTGGGCTTTAGGAGCAATCCCGTGGAGGGGAAGAAAGAGAAATATCTGCTGCATCTCTCAGCCGTTCGGTTGAGCGGGTTGAAAATCGGCTGTCTTCTAGGCATCACGTAAAAAGCGACATTGTGACCAGCAAATCAAACTCAGGCCGCCGAAGTCTTCCCCCCGTGTTTATGTAAGGAGACGCTTGTCATTGGCTGTCCCCAGCGCAGTGCTTTAGGACGTCTGCTGGCATCTTGTGCAGAGCCGCTGCCTTTCATCCCCTTCTAGGTGATGGGAGGATGTGGAATTCCCATTGAACACAATCACGCAGCTCTTGCTAAAACTAGTCAAATTAAAACCATGAAATTAAGTAAACTTCACAAGGAGCAGTCAGCTAATCCACCAGTCCCCACTGGTCTTAAATATCACAGAAGGGTGGAGATCTTTATCTGAAATGATATTAATGTTTAAAATGACTCTTAGAATGGTTTTGTCTGCCAGGCTTCGGGAAGGGCTGTCCCTCTGGGCGGCGGCGCGCTCCTGTCTGCCTGCGCTGCAGAGCCGCGTGGGGCTGTTGTGTGTACGGCTGGTGCAACTTGATAGGAAATTGGATAATAATAGGGCTGTCTGAATCAGGAGAACTTGCTGGGAATGGACTTATGTGAGCTACTTCAATTTGAGTTTGTGGTACGCCTGTGAGGCAGCTTGTAGGGTGGTTCAGCATTAATTACCACAACTTCAGCGGCCAGCAGATGAGCGCTTGCAGCGGCTCACAATGTGCCGTTGTGCTGTAGAGCATAAATGTGAACCTTTTGTCTTAGTAGTGCACAGACTTCACCCTTTCCGTTTACAGAGTTCCAGACATCCAAATTATTGCATAGATTTTTTTTTTTTTTTTTTAATTCCAAATCTCAGATGTTGCTGTTAACCAAGAGCTCATCCTCAGCAGTGAGCTCTGCTACTTGGCTGTATAAAGCCAGCTGGGAGTAACTTGGAGTTAGAAGACATCAGACATGAACGTGCAGTGAACACAGACGCAAGTTTCTCATGCAGAACAACTTAAATACCTCATTTGCGATATGCTGGAGATGTTACTGGATTTCTTAAATCCTGTCTGCAGCTGACCTTTGATTTGAGATCGAGCAATAAATTGCCTGCTCCCTGGTTTTGCTGTTCATTTATTTACTCGCCTCAGTCATTAGGGCTCTGTAAACGCAGCAAGGCTGGCGGGCGAGCCAGCTGGGGCGGAACTGCGTCTGCTCCTGCGGGCGGGGAGGAGGTGGGAAACCCAGGGTTAACTTATCGGAGGCTTGGATGCTCGGTTTGAGCCTGGGGGAGGCATGTTGTGTCCCTCAGCTAGAATGTAATCGGCTCCTCGTGAAAATCAAGGCCCCGAAGGAGAGCTGTGTTTGGAAGCCGTGGTCGGGACACCTGTTCTGATAACAAAAGGGGTTTCCGGTTGAGACAGACTAAGCGCACTTGACAGACTGACTTGACTGTCTTCTCTTGTCTAAGAGATGTTATGCTTCTCAAGAGGAACTAGATAATGCTCTTTTCCAGAGGGTGGTTCCCATTTTCAGGGCTTTGCTATCTCATGAAAACAATCTTTATTTTTGTTGCCCGTTGGCAAACGTATTGAGGCCTGTTTGGAGAAACATCCGTCGTGTGTAAGCCTTGTCAGACACATGGTGGTTTGCTTTCGTTCCTGCTCAGTGAAAACATCAACTGCTTTGGGGACCGTTTAGCTTTGTGCTGCAGCCGCGGACTCGCCGTAAGGCAAAGGCGGTTCAGCGCTGCCGTGTACCGCGGCGAGGCCCGGCCCGGGGCGGCGCGGCCGGGGCGAGTCCGGGTGGTGTCTGGGCAGGGGAGGGCTCACGCGCCTTCTGGAGTAAGAGACAGCGTTCAGCTCTAGGCAGTCAGAGAGCAGCAGCTGCCAATGGAGTCGATTTAGGTGTAGGACAAACCTTGGAGCTGGGTTCCTAAGGAGTACTGTCTCTATCCAGGCTGCTTTTCTAGACAAATATGCTGTTATAAAGGTGTTATAGCCTATTTCCCATCCTCACCACCGCAAAATCTTTTAGAGGCATTTCTGGGTATTAGGAAACACTTGCTTCATCAGGCTGTAGTTGCTCTTTGTTTAGGAATTCTTGCGCTGTGTCCATAAAAGCGGAGTAGCTGTGTGTTGCTGTCTGGCTCCTGCTGAACTGCGGAGCTGTCGCGTCCCGCGCTCCAGCTCCTTGCAGCGCTGCGGATGAGAGCGTTTGCAGAGCCCTTCACCTTCAGCCAGTTGTCTCTGTTCTAGGCAGGTGTGCGTTGGCAGCCTGTGAAACTCTTGGGAATGCGATGCTGCCTTTGAAGCAGGGAACTGGGGCGACCCGCGGTGTGTCGGGTCTGCGTTGGAGTGCTCGTGGTACAGCTGTGGCGTGAACCCAGCCCATCTGGAGCAGTGCTGTATGCTGTCCTCGTGTGCGGCACCCGCCTGCAAACGGGAGGCAGGAGAAAGAAGGTGAAATTGTCTGAAGTGTAAAGGTGAGGTGAGGTGAAGTTGATGAGTATAACAGCGAGGAGTGTCCAGGTATCCCTGGTGTTAGGTAAAGATCTTGTTCTGTGGTCGGCTGGTAGAGCAGCGATGTGAATTTAGAGAGTGGCTGGAAAACAAGCCTGTTCACGCTAATAGAAACACCTCAAGGCATTCATGAAACTTTAGCCTTCCTGTAACCTTCCCTGTGACTATTTTAACATGGTTTCTGTTTCTCTTTCTAGATATAGTTGCTGAGGCTCTGTAAAATGGCTTTACGGTTCCGCAGTGTCATCCCATATGCCATACCTGGACTGCTGGCACTTCTTGGCTACTGGTGGATCTATTCCCGAAGAAAAAAGCATGCGAGCTATCACAACAAGCAAGCAATAGTGATTGAAGAAGAGCAGCAGGAAGAAGTGCCAGTGAAAGATTCATCACCCAAAACAGAAGCATGTGTTCTTCGAAGACTGCCTCTCTCATCAGAAGAGGAATGCCCAGAGAATAAAACCTCAACCTCCCTGCTGCCAGCGAGGTCGATGACGCCCTCTCTTCTGTGTCAAGCTCACGAGAGGCTAGATCTCTCACGGGACCTTCCAGACCCGTCCGTAACGACGCTTCAGCCCAGCGCCATTGAAGACGACAGTGAAAAACTAGAAACGATAGGATCTCAAGATGAAAGCGGTGTCCCTGCTTGTGTTTGTGTCCCTCCGAGCTCCAAGAGCACCGCGTGTCACGGCAGCGCTGCAGTGAGCCTTAGGCGGGACTCAGGCTGTCGTGCAAACCAAGATCAGTGGCCGTCAGCATCAGTGACGCTGACACACAAGTCTCTGGGAATCACGGAGGAGATCAGCAAAGCAGAGCAGTCAGATGATTCTTCATTTAAGCCCCCTAAGGAAAGCCACATGCCAGAAATTGTGCTGTCGGATACTGGCTCTGTGACAGCGCTTTGCTTGGGATTGGAGAAGGAAGCCCATACCCCACAAGCCTTTCTGAGTAATGAAGTTGTATCAAGTCACAAGGATTCTGCAGCGAGTGTGTTACCGGCTAGTTTGGAGTCTGCCTGCTTGGAGCAGTCCAGGGAAGAAGAGATGTCTGAGGCAATTGCCAGGACTGTACCCGTGTGTCAGGAGGAGGGCACACAGCCAAAAGGAGATGAGTTGGAAAGAGAGAAGATTGGAAGAGTGAGTTTGGACAAGGAAGAAGTTGAGAAAATTGAGCAGGTAGCAATACAGATAATTTCCAAGGTCATTTTGGCAGCAACTGAGGAAGTGCTGTCTGGTGCTGCAGGTGATGTGTCCGCTCGGATCTGCCAAGCCGCTGCCAGCCGAGTTGAGAGACCTTTGGGCATGGCAAGTGCTGTTTCCTCTGATCAGATGCTTGCGGAGAAACCTACGGGAGCAGATGAGAACGTTGCTGTGGTACTGACATCCACACAGAGGGAGGAACAGGATCAGAGTGTGACGGGTTCCGGCTGTTTAACACACGGCTGTTTGTCCAGCCCTGTTCAGGGAGACACAAAAGACTGTCAGATGAAGAAGAGCGTGTGCAGCGAGGACGTGCTGTCTGGTGCTGCAGGTGACGTGTCTGCTCGGACCTGCCAAGCCGCTGCCAGCCGAGTCGAGGGACCTCTGGAGACAAGAAGTGCTGTTTGCTCCGGTCGGGTCCTTGCAGAGGCAGTTGCGGGAATGGCTGTGAACATTGCCGCAAAGAGCGATGCCGCGGTCCTGACATCTCCGCAGATGGAGGAACGGGATGGGAGCGTGACAGATTCCAGCTGCTTAAGATGCGGCTGTTTATCTGACCATGTTCAGGGATGCACAGGAGGCTGTCGGATGAAGAACAGCGTGTGCAGCGAGGACATGCTGTCTGGTGCTGCAGGTGACGTGTCCGCTCGGACCTGCCAAGCCGCTGCCAGCCGAGTCGAGGGACCTCTGGAGACAGCAAGTGCTGTTTCCTCTGATCAGATGCTTGTGGAGAAAGCTATGGGAGCAGATGAGAACGTTGCTGCGGTACTGACATCCACACAGAGGGAGGAACAGGATCAGAGTGTGACAGATTCCGGCTGTTTAACACACGGCTGTTTGTCCAGCCCTGTTCAGGGAGACACAAAAGACTGTCAGATGAAGAAGAGCGTGTGCAGCGAGTCCCAAGCAGTCAACAGGACTCCTGTGGAAAACCATGGAGGGTCACTGGGAAAGTCGCCTTTGGTTATGGAGGACTCTGGGTACAGCACACACACATCTGATGGTGGGACAGGTGTGGAGGACCCGTTGCAGAACACAATGCTGCTTGCTGCATCAGGCCAGCATTCGGACTCACTGAGCATATCTGCAATCCAAGATATGTTTGCTGAGCAGAGCTCAGTACCAAGTGAAAATCCTCCTCCTCTGAAGCTACCTGAGGACAACACAGTGCCATACAGCAATGGGATACTGAACGAGGATGGGCCAGACCCGGGTCATGAGTGTAGCAGAGCAGCAGGGATGGACGGAGATCACTCAGGAGGTAAGGGATTTGAGAATCCTCCTGCAAACACGTGGTGAAAAAGCGTTTTTATCTGCTGTAACCCTTCTGCTTCAGAACGTGTTCGCATAAATCCTCTTCATGTTTAACTTCCCCAGTAGATGAATATTTAGCCCTCACGTGCAGGTGGGCATGTGTTTCCTCTCAGGATTTGCATCTCCATAGGACCCAGTGGTAGCTGGGTGATCTTCAGGGTGTCCTGCAGAGGGGTGACCAGGCTGATCCCTTACAGCACAAAGCCGATTGTCTGAAGCTCAGCTTGTGCTTGAGCAGCCCAGTGCAATGGCTGTGTCTGGTGCAGGCCGGGCTGGTTTGAGACCTGCTAAAACCCAACACCGGTGCTTTCTGCTTCAGTTCAGGCCCCATGAGTAAGCACTGGGTTCTGATCTGTGTTTATGGGCTGCTGCTGAAAGGAAGCCGTAAGGCAGGTTTCTGAGGTGCTGCTGGATGAACCAGGGAAGTGCTCTGATGGATTGCGATAAAATCGGTTGGTTGCAAGACCAATTACCCTGAAGCCTTTTTGCTTGGAAGGGTAGGGGCATGCCAAGGAATCCCAACAGGGAGCAATGTTCCTGGAGTTCCACCATCTGTCTCTATGTTGCTTTTGCCTTCTAGATCCTGGATGGCGTGTGCCTGGCAGAGCGCGGAGCTGTCTGAGCAAACGTTAACCCCTGTGACCTTGGGGATGGATGTTAAAATCCTTTATGGGACCCTGTGGTGCCAACAGCCCTTAATGACACGATGTCTTTTGTAATTGCTACGAAGCAGTTGGAACGCTGCTTGTTGCAAGACATGGGGATGAGTTTGCCAACAATTAAGGATTAAACCCACAAAACATTTTCACTTGTGAGAGTAACCGTAGGAAGAAAACGTTTTTGCCTTGTTGTGAATGCTGGTGTGACGGAAGGTACAAGAGTGTGTTGTGGAGCCCGGGGCTGACAAGGGCTGAAAGCTCTTTGCTGAGACAGGGTATGGAGACGGATGTAGCCGGTAAAGCTGATCGTGTGGCTGTGTTGGATAAGCGGTGCTCTCGCTGACCTTCACACCCAGGCTGAGGCTGAAACCCTCGGCCTTGCCTCGGAAGCCTGGAGCAGACAGCTGCTCTGCTGGACTTTCTAGACATCCATCCTGTGCTACTAGTTAAGACGTGGCAAATGCGAAGCAGCTGTTGGGTGTGTTTTTCCTCTTTGGTCTTGCACTGGATGGTCTGAATACTTGCAAGTGAGGATCTTCATGCTTCTGCTTGTTAGTTTGGAGGAAGGATCAACCTCGTGTTACGTTGACTGTACCTGCGATCTGACCAGGAGGAAGCTGTTTGAGTTTGTCCCCTTCCTGCGTAGAAATGTTCTTGCTATCAGCTTTGGGAGCCAAACATGGCTCAGCACTGGAACGTTGTTTCTTCAGGCGTATGGCAGGTTTGGTCAAGAGGCAATCAGTCCCCTGCCCCAGCGGGCACAGTGGCACTGTCACTGCAGAGCACCCGGCTGCAGCGGCAGCTCGGTGGTGACATCGGCATCGCTCTCGTTCAGCTGGGAGCTTGGACTTGTAGTGTCTTGTCCCTGCTGCGGTGTAAGGTGTCACTGCGCTCGAAGGACTCCTGCTGAACTCGGGCCCCCTTCCGTTGCATTCCCAGAGACGTGCGGGTTTTTCTTCAGGAGTAAGAGGAAACTTGCAGTAGGCTACGTGTGACGGGGCTTTACCCTTTCTGAAATGCTGGAGAATCTGGTACAGGAGTATCCCGACTGAATGCATAGGAAGAGCTCAATATAACCTCGCTATGAAATGATGTATTTTCATGGCCTTGCGTCTGGTAGCTGGGTTGTCTGAATGCTGACACGTGTGTATGTCTTGTAGGTTTGGATGTGAATGACATGGATTTTGTGGACAGTGGCTGTGCCATGAGGAAGACGGTGACTCACCAGAACTCTAAGCTCAGAGGAGAATCCAGCAAGTCTGACTACGTTATCTGGGAAATAGAGGTCCCAAAGGTAACCAGCCGCTGGCTGCTCACACCTCCTGCCACCCTCTGGTTCTTCCAGCCTGGTACTGGCTCGGTGCCATCCCAGGGAGATGAACAGCAAGTGAACGGGGATTTGAGCACTTTGCTGCCGTTAGGACTCACAGGAGTGACGAGCCAGTACACAGCTGTGAACAACAGGCGTGCCAGGGCTACACCCAGGGCAATGGTGCTTGTTGGACTCATTGTTCCCCATCTTCCACCCCAATCTGTTAGTCTGATGCTTCGAAAGCGTTCAGAAGGCTTTGAGGGTACACAGTTATTAAGAGTAGGTGAGGATTTTTTTTTTTCTTTCCCCTACCTAGCAGGGTTATGTTGCAACTGCCTGTCCAAGCCCTTCCTCACAAGCTGAATGCTCATCAGAGCTGTTCTGCTGTGTCTCTGTCTTTACAGTGAGCTTTCTTTTGGGTTCAGACCAGCTGAACTCTGCACTGATCCAGCATTGCCTTATATTTATCCTGCCTGGCCTTGTGCTACAGGAGCTGGGGATGTGGGTGAAATTAGCCCGAGAAAAGTGTTGTTTGATCTACTTTTCCTGACTGTTGCTTTCTTGTCCCTTTCTTAAAGGAATTAGTTGGCCGCTTGATCGGCAAACAAGGAAGATACATGACCTTCTTGAGGCAAGCGTCTGGTGCCAAAATTTATGTCTCAACACTACCTTACTTCCGTGACTCCCAAGTCTGTCACATCGAAGGTAAGTGGAATGTATTTATTCATGGTCTAATATGTAGCTTGGGGGCCTTAATTAGACGGGCAAGGAACTTAAACAGATTTAGTGGCTTTGTGGGTCCAGTGCTTTACGAAACTTCTCTGCTCAATGCCGTTACAGTAGATGTATACAGCAAGTCGCCTGTGCCTTGGCATGTGAACCCTCTGTTCTAGCGGTCAGAATGCATTTGAACATCTGCTGCTGCTGTAGTTTAACCCACACCTTTTGCAGGATCACTTCGGGCTTGAAGGAGAACCCATGGGATGTGTGTCAGCAAATGCAGTCTTGACTCTGAAGGATGTTAGATTAATTGTGGCTGAAAAATATCTGCCAGTGAATTGGGTTGATACTGGAGGCTAAAGCTGCTGAAACTGGGGCCTTGACAGTCTGAGTGGCTCGTGTTGGTCCAATATCAGGTTACGTGCCCAATCTATTAAAACTTAAATCGTTGATGTAGCACAGAAGGCTTCTGGTAGCTCCGTTCCTTCACGTGGTGGGGATGAGGATGTCCTCAGCATATCTGTGCTACAGGATTTCTGTATTTCTTGCGGGATTTCTGTCTTCCAGGCTCCTCGCAACAAGTAGAAAAAGTACTGAGCCTGATTGGCAAGAAGTTCAAAGAGCTGTGTCTCACCAACATCTACGCTATACCCCCACCTACACCACTGACGCTTCATTCCCTCCTAATGACCGCCTGGGTAAGTCCCAGCTCGCTGGCGATGCTGGTGTTGGGTGGAAGGCTGTTGGTCGCTGCCATCGCAGTGCGTTATGTCCACGTGGCTGGTTCACTTTATTAAAGAATGAAGCAAAAAAGGCATTAAGTGCCTCAGCCTTTTCCTCGTCTTCTGTTGCTGTGTTTCTCCCTGCATCCAGTCGAGGATGGAGAACACTGCTTGCGTTCCTGACCCCTTGACCGGTCGTCCCGAGGCCCTGAAGTCTCTCTTGGTCGCCCTCGGGCTGTAGCAGTCTTTCACCAGGCTGGTTAGTCTCACAGAGTTGCACATCTGACCTGTAGGCATTTGCCTACAGACTGAATGTTTGCCAGAGGAAAGAACGCTTCAGTCTCGAGCTGAGTTGATTATCCGCTCCCTCTGCTTAAGGGCCGCTTGCTGTGAGGTCAAAATACCACATTGATCCATTACCATTATTGGTATTGTCCCTAAATCCCGAAGCTGGTCCTCTCAAAATGTTCTACCTCCTATGGTCTTTAATTACACTTAAAGGAGGTTATCATGTCGGTGTTTCCCAGAAGAGTTTTCAGGCTCCTTTTGCTGGATGGATACTTGAAAACATTTCTCTGTTTACATTGGGCAACTAGAATCTATAAAGTACCTGTGCACATAACTGTCTCTGTAGATGTGAAGACAATCTTTATTCTGGAGAAGTGAGTTTATGCTGGGAAATTAAAGGCATTTTAGATGTATTCTGAGCACAGTAATGCGGAGAAGCTGCCCAACACAATGGCTCTCTAGCAGCCAGGGCAAATTACTTTGAAAATGGGGCCTCTGTGACAAATCTTGGACAATCCCTGTGAAGATTACCTCGATGTTTAAAACCCCGTGGGCAGGGAATCCTTGCGAGTTGTGCTGTAGTGATAGTGCAGCATGACTTGACCTGTATAATTTCTGACTCTGCTCCCTGATCTCTCTCGGGTAAATAAGTCTTACAGCTGCTCTGAGCTGATAGTTGTCTTGTGTACAAGGTGGGCCCCACCCCAGCTCTGATTTCCTTTGCAGCAGCTTGCAGTAACAGCGAGTAGCTTTCTGCTCCTGATCCAAAGCAGCCTTTGGAAATGAAATAGCAGGCTGCTGGGGCTTTTCCACCCAGGGCTGTAAGCGTCAGGAGGTGCTGCTGGAACAGGGAGTTGCTGCAAATGAAGCTCGTGTTGCAATGAACACTAACGAGAATTCCTTTCCTCTGCGTGGCAGCTGTTCCTCCCAGATGGAGTCACTGTAGAGGTGGTCGTGGCAAACCAGGTTGATGCAGGGCACATGTTTCTGCAGCAGCACACACACCCCACGTTCCATGTCCTGCGTAGCCTGGACCAGCAGATGTACGCCTGCTATTCCCAGCCTGAAATTCCAACCCTGCCAACTCCAGTAGAAGGCAAGTAACTTGGTTGCTCACACACTCTTCAGTTAAGAAGCTTCTTCCAGGGTCGTGCAAAAGCCTGATGCCCCTGACTTGGGCCTGGTCTGTTGGGGGTGTGGGTGCTGGTGAAAGATGGAAGCAGCATGAGAAATGCTGTTGGTTCTCAGTAGATAACTGCGCAGCACCACTAAAGCCTGAAGTGCTGATTTCTGGAAATCCATTTACACTGAGCCTTTCTCAGCTGTGCTCTTATGTTTCGCAGTTGGTATTATCTGTGCGGCGCCAGGCCTGGATGGGGCATGGTTACGGGCTCAAGTTATCAGCTACTTCGAAGAGACCGGGGAAGTAGAGCTCAGATACGTGGACTATGGAGGATATGACAAAGTGAAGGTCGACACACTCAGACAAATCAGGTCTCTAGCTGCTCTTCCATGGCCTGAGGCCATATCTGGCTTGAATCTTCGTCACAGGCATCTGTATTGTTTGAATTGCTTATGTGTTTTACCACAGCTGAAGCAGGAAATGGTAGGAAGGTTTGTCAGGACGGTGGGTGCAGATTCCTTGCGAGCACAGCAAGCTCTCGTAAGGCTTTTTTGAAGGGGAGGGGAGAGGAAATTGTGATTTCTGCCACTTCAGTGTGGAAGCTGAGCAATAGGATACCTTCAGAAGGCCCCAAAGTGTAGTTCATTGGTGAGCTGGGAATAAGACTCAGATTCTCTATGCACCAGCCCCACCGGCTGGGAGGGCCATACTGGTAAGGATTCTCTTACACGAGCCCGTTAAATACTTGATAGTGCCCCAGAGGTGGGAGAAAAGCATTACAGCCTCCAGTATGGACGTGGCTTTTCTTGGAGCCCAGTCCAACTTGGTGTACTAATCACTGCTTAAATTGCTGGGAGAATAGTCTTTTTTTTTTAATGTCATCAATTTTAAACCAAATTCTTGTTAGAGCAGTTGATTAATCAATGTCACCTTTAAGAATACAGGAGTAACTTTAAAGCCATGTTCTTGTTCTGATTGATTCTCTTCTCTTTCAGGTCTGATTTTTTATCACTACCTTTCCAAGGAGCAGAAGTTTTACTTGACAACGTGGTGCCGCTTCCAGGTAATGCAGCTCTGGAGCCGTGCAGCTGGCGCTGCTCCTGCAGGCATCAATGTGTGCCAGCCGTGTACGGGCGACGATTCTGTCTAAACCTTCGTACTCCTATTGCAAGTGCAGCCTCTGGTGTGCCTAGAGCAAGGATTGGAACAATTGTATTTTATTCTTCTAAATGTGCTGGCATGGCATAACCTGTCAGACTCCAGGGGAAAGATGATAAATGTCCAGGCTTTTTCCAGTGTGGAGGAGAGAATGAATTACTCGTCTGAACAGCCACTTGGCAGGACTGGCAGGGTGTAGGTGAAGTAGCTGTAACTAATCTGCCTCCTGTTGTAGAGTAGTTGTAAATGCAAACTTAGTTTTTAATCTACCAGACAAATATCTGGCATTTTCGTACTAAAATGACTGCATATAGTTCTGTGTTCAAAAGACTGCCCCCCAAGCACTGGGAAAATGTCACTCAAACCAGAAAGTATTTCTCGACAGTGCTTTTTTCTTTTCTAGTAGTGTCAGAGCTGCAGGCTGTGTTGGTGTGGGTGCAGAGGGGTGGCTGGAGGGCTCGGGGCGGGTGTCACCGCTGGCTTTGGTGGCTGCAGGACTCCAGGAGGTGCTGGCCCTGCTGTGGATGGATGGTCAGGTCTGAGCTGCTTCTAGCAGAAGTTCTGCTTGTTCCTTGAGGTAATCGACCTCCTGCAGTGTTTGTGGGGCTGTAAGGAGTTTGCTTGCTGCTGGAGATGGTCTCAGGGTGGAGAGCACAATAGAGAAACTTTATTTTGCAGCAATTTGGTAGGAAATAAGCAGCTTTCCCCCATACTGAAAGCACTTAGTCTACAGCGCAGATTGTATTGCCAAGGACACAAAGGTTTCCTGCTGCGTTGGTGTGGAGCTGGCAGCAGTCCCCAGGGAGGCTGTGCAGGCCAGCAGATCTGAGCGGGTCGGGTGCAGCCTGCGGTGCAAATGCTTTTGAGTTCCCATTTACAGCATTGCACCCTGTGCAGGGTCGGTGAAGTCCTGAGGGCCCTGAGCTTAGTTTAAGGATCAAAATAGTAATGGCAGTTCCAAGGTACTGCGCAAGTATGCTTTTCTGTCTTTAAAGCCTCCTAATTCATCAGCCCCTTGTGTCCACGTTGGCTTAGCTAGTGGCTTTAGGAAGCACTTCATCCTCCAGCAGCACAGCAGGTGAAACAGCTTGTGATCTCCAGCTTAATGGACTGGGTTCAGCAAGTGCCTGCAGCAGCAGTAGGTGAGGATTCTCTGGCCTGACTGGTGCAGGAGGTCAGACAAGATTAGCTTAATAGTTCCTTCTGGCCTTTGAGGCCTGTGAATATCTCATTTGTTTTCTCCTGTTCTTTTCTTTCCTAAGACGAGGATCACTTTTCATCCGAAGCTGACGCTGCTGTTAGGGAGATGACCAGAGGTGCAGTCCTGGTGGCGCAGGTACACGAGAGCTGTCTGCAAAAGCCTTGTTGCCAATTCAAGTGCTGCCTTTGTCCTCTCTGCATGCTGTGTGTGTTAAAATCAAAACCAAAGCCATAGCCTGTAAACCTGGCTGCTGGTCAGGGTTCTCACTGGGAAATCTTGGTGCTGAGAACCTCCTTGTGTAGCATCAGGACTGGGAAGGGCTGGGAATTCCCTTTTCCAAAACGCTTCTCGTAGCGGCTGTAGCTGTCCATGTGTGTTTAATTGGGATGAGTGGGATGCTGAAAGCGTGTGTGCTCATCTCGCAGCTTGCTTTGGTTTAATGTCGTGCTCAAATGCATCGTTAATCTTGCAAGGGTGTGGATCTGAGGGACTGGAGCAAACCTGCCCGCGGTGTCCCAGCTGCCCGGTGGCAGGAGCTGCATTTCCTCTACCCTACACGCGAGGTTAAGTGTTGAGTACCTGATGTGCAGTGAAGGGCGCTCGCCTTGCACCCTCCATGACTCGGACCAGAATTACTACTGATGGTTTTTCTGTGTTTCCAGGTCACAAATTATGACAGTGCAACGGGTCTGCCGCTGATACAGCTGTGGAACTTGACGGGAGATGAGGTGTGTGTGTTGATATACCTATTTTTTCAAAGCTGTTAAAGTTTATGATTATGCAGGCTCTTTATTGTTGATTAGGAACTTGATGTTTCTTGCTAGTGGTTTCACCTTTCTCCTTTTTCACCTCTCTCTAGATGGTGTCAGTAAACAGAACTCTGGTGGAAAGAGGATTTGCTCAGTGGCTTGACTACTAGCGATGTCCCAGATGCCTTGACAACTCTTTCTGCAGAGAAAAAAGAAGAAATGTTGTTTTGCACTGTTACAATTTGGTTTGGCAACCTCTCTAAGAAGACCTGTTTACCCCTGCGTACGGAGTTCTGTGGTCGTCTGAACCTCGTTTTGCGCAGCTGTTACCATTTCCCTGGGAACACGTACCCCATCGCGGTGAAAGGCGGGGTGTTCGAAGCCATAATGACAGATACTGTAGCTTTAAAGCAAAAAATCCTCCCTGGCCTCTACTCAAAAGTTGAATGGGAAAAACCTGAAAACCTTGGGGCTTCCCTGAACCTGGCGAATGTCCCGAAATGTTAACGGTGGTTGTGTTTATGTTCAGGATGTACAATGCCCCACGAACTTAGCGTCTGCTTTTCCTAAGCGTTACAATGGCTGTCCTTTTTTTAACAGGCTCTGCATATGAAATTAATGAATGTTATTAAGGAATTTAATGTTCAGTTATGGATTTTTCTATATTGTGCCACTAACCTGCACAAACAACATTCATCTTGTCTTCCTTACGCCAGGAGGCAGACAAATTGCATTCGTTGCACTTATTGTGGCACACGTCTCGCTGCAGTTATGGGGTTTAGGCTTGATATGCTTAAGGAAGAAAACTGCTCTGTGCAGATGCTTGAAGTGCAGGATATATTACCACTACAATTTTTGCTCTGAAATGTCATGTATTTAAAGAAAAGAACTGATTGCCAAGCCCAATTGTAGTTTATATTTTTCTAGCTGTGCAAGTCTGTAAATATATATTAAAAAAAATATTGTAATATTTTGTACAAGAAAAACACTGGAAACAAAGGGAACTTTACAGAAACTTTTTCACACCAAAATGTCCTATGTAGGTAGAAGTGGTTTGGAGTGCATTAGGGTAGCTGACATATTTGGAGCATTGGAATGCTGGGAGTGTTTCAGCTCTGCTGTATACAGGAGTAGCATTCCTACAGATTGCTGTCTGGTTTGAATTGTGATCACTGCATTCTTTGCTATGTTGCTGTACAGATTTGTTTAAAAAAAAGAAAGAAAGTAACAACTTGGCATTAATATTGCAGTGGTGTTCTCTCAGTTTTTTTTGCTCCTTTTTAGATTTCTATCACATATTTAAAATTTTGCTCAAGTAATTTAAGCTGACTTAATACTCTTAAACATATGCCCTCTAATGTATATCATTTTAGATATGTATTGAGCTGGGATTTATTGCTGGCAGAGAAGACAGTTGCCAGGACAATGTTGCTGTAGTCAGTCCTCGGAGGTTTTTTCCGGTGGATGATGTGGGTGTCCTCGCATCCCCTGAGCTGACATGTCAGTGCATCACCCGTTTGGATAGTTGCCTACAAAAGTATTTGGTCCAATCCCTTCTGATATGGTTTGGTTATATCCTTTTTCTGAGTTCTCTCTTATTCGGTGCTTATGACTTAACGTTCATGTTTGCAGTAACATCCAATGAAAACTAAATTGGGTAACTCAGTTAAATCTATAAAACATATCCTCTTGGAATGTTTCTTTCCATTTCAATTAAAGCTCGAATTTTAAGCTGTCTTAATCAAAGTGTGCTGACTAAGAGCCTTCATTTCCTGACCTCTTGCGCTGCAGGGCTGGGAAGGGAGCTCGGGATGAGCAGCTGAGAGGGTCCTGGTGGCTTTTCAACAGCTGCAGAGGGGTCAAGCTTCACATCTCCTGGGGTTCCTTTCATTTCCAGCTGAAAACTGGGGTTATTTGTATTATTAATTACTTATTAGAAAGCTTTAGTCTGAGCACGGGTACTGAAGGATGTTGAAACTGTTAGGTATTTGTGGAATTGATTTACTCTGGTGTCAGGATGTCGCTTTTGTCACGCTTGTGTGTTGAGAAGTGGAACTTGGGAGTCTGGTTTTATTGTGCAGGCTATAAAATCTCCTCTTTAAAATGTTGATGGGTTTCTCGTTCAAGCCAAGCGGTGCGATGATGTGGGTTGGTGTCGCAGGGAACAGATTGTCCTTCCCCTGGTGCTGGAGCGCCTGGAACTGGGAAAGCGTTTGTGCGGTGGGGTGTTCACCGTGTTCATGCTCCCTGCGTGGGCTGCACTGAACAAAGGGTTCGGCTCCAAGTTCTGCCTTTGTGGTCTGTAGATGTGTGCACACCGCGGTTCAGGCTTCCAGATATTGGCCTTCCCAATCTCGAGGATTCAAACCAATGCCTTGGCTTCCTTGCACAATATACACACAACCTGTAGATGCTCTGGGCTACAGCTCGGTGCTGCTTAGGCAAGTGATGGGTGAGTATGGTCCTGTCTGAACCCCTCTCCACCTCTCACCGGTGCTCTTCTGACTCATCTTTTACAGACTTTTTTCTGTGAAGCTGGTCCCAGTGCTGGAGTCTTTGTGAGCAGCTGAACTGGAGCTGTTGTCACTGCAGGACGTAGGAGCAGGGTGGCTGTGGTCCAGGAGGCTTTCTTACCGATGTCAAAGCAGAAGAGGTAGAACATAGTTCAGACTGACAGTCCCGAGGTGGTTGCACCATCTCCAGGGGATGCAGATGCTGCACTTTGAGTGTTTGCAAGCAAACGGGTCTCCCTCGGTCTGCTCTCGTATCCCAGAGATCTTCCAAGGTGCGGTGTGTGGTCAGCGGATCCAAACACGTACGTGTTAGTTGGGAAATGGTGGGTGGTTTTCTTTAAGAGTTTAGAGTAGCCCTGGACTACTGCGTTCAGGGGGATGAATGTGTTAGTTCTCGTTTGTGACAAGGGTTAACTCCTCCTGCTGTTGGTGTTTTCCCTGGTTTGTGGCTGTGTCCACCCTGGGAATCTGCAGCGGCCGGGGGCAGCTCTCCCAGTGCCTGCTCTGTGTCCCTGGTTTTCCTCTGGCTCTGCAGAATGACACCCTGTTTCCTATTTGTGTTGTAAGCTGCCTAATTTTTTTAGCTGCAGTAAATACAACATTGTAGGGTAAGATTAACCAAACTAAGGAGGTGCTGGTGAGTAACAACTAGGCATCTCTTCTTTCTTTAAAATAAAAAGTCTCAGCCTGTATTAGATACATTAATAGCTTCAGTAGTACTCCAGAGGTGTGGGCTTTTTTATTTTTTGTGTCTGTTATGGACAAGGATGAATGGCTTTGCTGAGATGGGGGAGGTGAATATTGGGCTGCTTAGAAAAGGGCAGGTCAAAGAACAGGGGAGGCTGGAACCAGTTAGTTGTATTTGCACCTTCCTTTCTGAGCTGCAGTGCTGAGCATCGTGCCCTGTCAGACCTCGGGAGCGGAGCTGGGCTGGGTTCTGGGGGTCGCACCCCTCATCGCCCCAGCCGCACAGCGGCTGCGTAATTCTTGGCTGCAAACCCGAGGTCGAGCACACGTGCGTCTGTGCTAAGCAATCCCACGGGGTTAGTTTGACTAGAGCCATTCAAAGGGGCTTTTCCCTTTCGAAAAGTGGTAATTTTATTACGGGCAAAATGAATGAGGTCTCTGGAGACGCCTAATTTATCACTTCCTCCTGGAGAGCTTCCCGCCAGCCACGAGGCGCGATCCCGAGTTCCCTGCGCAGGAAGCCCAGACCCCCTCTTGGGCTCCCCGGTCCGGGGTGGGGATGGGGGACGCTCCCGGGTGGGGATGGGGGATGCTCCCCAGCTTGGGGTGGGGATGGGGGACGCTCCCGGGGTGGGGATGGGGGATGCTCCCCAGCTCGGGGTGGGGATGGGGGATGCTCCCGGGGTGGGGATGGGGGATGCTCCCCAGCTCGGGGTGGGGATGGGGGATGCTCCCGGGGTGGGGATGGGGGATGCTCCCCAGCTCGGGGTGGGGATGGGGGATGCTCCCGGGGTGGGGATGGGGGATGCTCCCCAGCTCGGGGTGGGGATGGGGGATGCTCCCGGGGTGGGGATGGGGGATGCTCCCCAGCTCGGGGTGGGGATGGGGGATGCTCCCGGGGTGGGGATGGGGGATGCTCCCCAGCTTGGGGTGGGGATGGGGGACGCTCCCGGGGTGGGGATGGGGGATGCTCCCCAGCTCGGGGTGGGGATGGGGGGCGCTCCCCGGCCCGGGGTCCGCGCTCCACAGCCCCTGCCCCGGGCAGCTGAGCCCAAGCTTGTCCCTGGGTGACGGCGCCTTCCTGGCAAACCCTCCGGAGCCCCAGGGCCGGTCCTTGGGCAAAGCCCACGATGGTTTTTCCTGTGGCTCGTAGCCTGAAAGGCTCTTCAGTGAGGGAGCCGGGAGGAGCCCGGAGGGTGTGTTTGGAGCGGCGGAGGAGAATGGTGCCCTTGTCCGGCACTGGCACTCGAGCTGCCGACACGAGGAGCGGTTCAGCTCTCACCTCGCTCAGCCACGTCTGCAGCCGGTCCTGGCACCCTGGGACCCTGGTGGAAACTTCACTGGCCATGGGTTTTTTCTAAAGATTAAAAAAAAAAAAAAAAAAAAAATCAGGTGAGAACTTTATTCTTTCTTTCGTTCTATTGTGTCACCGAATCTGTCAGGTCCCCTCAGTGCTGTCCCTGGGAAGCCTGTGTGTCAGAGGCTGCTGAGTGAGAATTAAAGAACATGTGGCTTGCATTTAGTTTATTGTCTCAGGGGCTCTGTTTTGGCTTCAGCCACCTCTGCTTCCTCTGCCCTTCCTTCCCGGCCCCCTTCAAAAGAAAAACCAGCAACACTGCAAAGTGAGAGGAAAAAATTCTGGCTGTATTGGGCAACCGCGGGAATGGTGGCACCTGGGGGAGGGTGTCAGCCGTTTTGTGAGCGGTTCTTGTACGACTGTCACTGCAGCCCCTCAGAGCCAGGCCTGCCCGGCCTCTACCCGCCCTGGCACTGCGGGTAGTTTGGGTGGGAGGGACAGAAGATGGATCCACTCTGGAGCAGTTCTGCCCCAACACGCTCCCAGTTTCCAGCCACAAGCAATGCCGGGACTTCTGAGCCAAAAGCTGCACACAGCATTGCCCTTAATAGGCACACATAAACTGTCTCTGGTGAATTTGTGTAATGGCATTTTGAGTCCATTTGTCCTTCTGACCTTCACAACATCCTGTGGCGATATGTCCCACAACTTAATTACACGTGAGTGAAAAAAGTGCTTCCTGTTTGCTTTTTAAATTGCCTGAAAGCATCCCTGGGTAATCCATCCTCCTGGTACCACGGAAAGGTGAGTAACGGCCCTTGCTTTGCCTTGTCTATACTGCCGGGCAGTCTACAGGCTTCTTTGCCGTAACCTGTCTCCATTCCAGGCTGAAGCGTCCAAGGCGTATTTGCCTTCTTACACGGGAACGGGTGGGTGCCGCGCGCCCCCCGCCACCCGGGGCTGGCCCTTCTCTAGCCCCGTAGCGCCCTTGCGAGGTGTGCGCCGCAGCTTTCCTCCTCCTGCCGAATCGAGAGCATAGAAGAGCTGCTGCAGATTCCCAGGTACGTGGTTTCGTGCCTGAACCCGGGGCTGGGTGTTTGTGACGGCATTCTCATCCTCGCAGGAGGCGGCGCTGGGAGCTGCTGTGACTGCACCGAGGTGTCAGCCTTCCCGAGACGGGACCTGGGATCAAAGGGACTTGCTGGTTTGTGCGGTTGATGTCCCAGCTTCAAAACCCCGTCTGCTGCGTGTGTGATGTTCTTCTTTTATACCTGAACCCTGCAGTCTGGATTCAAGAATGCTGATGAGATGTTTCATGCTCTTTCAAGTGAGGTGCCCTCATTTCTGGAAAACAGCACTTACAAAGTGATTTGTAGATCTGGGGTTTGCTCCTGTGTGTTGTCTGGGTGGAGTGTGTGTGTCTCTCCGAGTGCACCTGAACTGCGGTTCTGGCCCCCTCAAGAAGTGCTCTTTGGTTTGTAGCTGCAGACAGCAACACAAGTGTCTCGTGGTTCTATCCTGTCCCCTCCTAAGCTCTCCTGTCCCCAGCGTGGAGGGGACACTGGGAGGGACAGTGGGGAGCCCAGCCCTTCCTCAGGAGACGCGTCTTCTCCATGGGAGGATTATTTCGTCAGAGCAGGAAAGAAGCATTTGGCTGCCTTGCCAAGGCCATAGCCCTGATTCTTCTGCTGCGTTTCTGGGTGTTGAAGCACAAGCTCTGTGCGAGCGGCGCCGCGCTGCGCCGCTGGGGACACACCGGGCGTCCCACGCGGTCCGTGCGCAGCGTGGAGCTCTGCGCGCCCCGGCTGAGGAAAGAGTCAGAGCGGAGAAAAGTTGGTCTGGGCGCTTTTTTTTTTTTTTCCCCCTCTATTTTGTACCTGTCCTGTCCCCTTTACGCACCCCCAGGTGCTGCTCCTTCCACCTTTGCTGCTGATTTCAGGCATGAAAACGGGGGCTGCTGAGCTCCCAAGCAAACAGATGGGTGAAGCGCGTCCCCGGTGCCTGCGTCCCGCTATGTCCCCGGTGCCTGCGTCCCGCTATGTCCCCGGCAGGGCGCGGAGCAGCAGATGGCACTCGAGCATAAGCTGAGCCTTGTGCTGCCGACAGCAAGCCTGAGTTGTTTTTGCCTGATTAGTGCAAGAGAAGCATCCAGGCTCTCAGTCCTTGAAGGAAGACGTATATGTGAGCCATAAGATGTCTATAGGCCCTTGATCTACATGCTTTGCATGCTCCTCTCTGCTCGCAGGTGCCGATTGTATCTCTGCTTGTGCGGATTTGTCTTTACACAGTGTCTGGACTTGAGATGATAACGGAAAAGCATTACTTTTCACTTGCAGAGACTGACCCCTGATTTGCTGGGATGTTTTTCTCAGCGACTGTGGCGAGCTTTCCGCACAGAGCTACCCCTGCGCACAGAAGCAAGATTACTTTTTTCAAATCAGGTTTTTTTTTTTTCCCCCTAGCCAAAATGAAGTGAGCTCACTGTGCTCACACTGAAAAATGGACTTGTAGACGTGGATACTGAAAAACTTTTGTGTTTGGAAGTAGATCTCGGCACCCAATAAGAGCAGCGCGATCCCGGGGCTGTGTCCGTCTGTCCAGACGGACCCGACTCCGCCGCTCGCTCGGGTTTTGCCCCTGGGCTGGGTCTGCCCAGGAACCAGACAAGCACTCACCCCCTTGTCTGCTGAACATCTTCAGGCCGTGCGTGCCTGCACCCCTTATTGAAAATGGGGAGAAAAAAATGATTTCTGAGCCCCCAGCTCTACTGTGTGTGAGACCCACATAAATACATGGGTTTTGTTACAGCCTGACCTCTCGGGCTCTGCACTGAGGAGGTGCCCTGTTGCTTCCGCTTGTCTGACCCTGGGTAATAGAAGAGCTAAATGCTTATTACCTTTTTGTAGCCTTTTCCAGTTGCCAACCAGACATGTCTGGTTTGGGGTTTTGTTTTGTTTCTTTGTTGCTGTGACTATGCAGGATGCTCCATCTTGCTGTAATTACGGTTCCATCATTGTCTTGCCATGAAAACATCTGCTGTCTCCCTGCGATCTCCACCTCTCCTATTTCTTTTGAGAATTTCGTGGATCACAATGACCTTCTATTTTCCATAACATCTCGTGCATCTCGGTGTACACAGCTGTTTCTCCTGTGTTCTCCTGTCTCTCCATCTACCTCTTTTTTTTTTCCTATTGGCATCTCCGATGCATTCATCTGTTTATCAAATCAATACCTCACTTGCCATCTCCTCTGCGTTACAACTGCTGTAAACACAGCACCTTTGCACTCGCCGCCTGGGCTGGCTTCTCCTCGGAGCACGATTTGTCTGCCAGCTCGTGTCTAAAGTCTTTGTTCTTCGCATCGAACGTTTTAGAGTTAATTTTCTCAGCCTTTTAATGTTGATTGTGTTGCACTCTGTGTCTGCCTGGGTCTGAGGCCTGGGGGTGCAGCGATGAGCCGCGGGACGGACGGGGATGTTGTTGCCGTTCAAGGTGAAGTTGCTGCTGGTGACAAACTGCAGCGAAGTGGGAGCGTGGGGAGCACGGGAGCCGTGGGGGGACAGGGAGCGCTGGGAAACGCGGGCTCGGGCACTGGTTCTGCCTGACCTTGTTTAGAGAGCGCAGGGCCCATGACTATGATGAACAGAGATACTTCAGTTTTTATTCCCTTCTGGCACCTTTTATTACTAGGACTTTACTGGGATGACTATCCTCTTAAAAATATTAATAAAAAAAATCAGTCCTGTATCTGCTGCAGATGGACTAATAAAACTCTGGAGTATGGCAGGACCTTAAATCTCTTTGCTTTGTTCCCCATCGGGAAGATGTTCATCCCAGTTCTTGGTGTCTCACCCTCGCTGTGCCCCCCCCCAGGACCCCCCATCCCGCTGTGCCCCCCCCCCCCAGGACCCCCCATCCCGCTGTGCCCCCCCCCCCCAGGACCCCCCATCCCGCTGTGCCCCCCCCAGGACCCCCCATCCCGCTGTGCCCCACCCCCCCCAGGACCCCCCATCCCGCTGTGCCCCCCCCCAGGACCCCCCATCCCGCTGTGCCCCCCCCAGGACTCCCCATCCCGCTGTGCCCCCCCCAGGACCCCCCATCCTGCTCTTCCCCCCCCAGGACCCCCCATCCCGCAGCCGAGATCCAAAACAGGCACTCAGGTGTTGGGCCAAGTGTTCTTCTGGAATGGGCCAAAGCAGAGCAAAACAAATGGAAATCGGACAGGGAATCAATCTTATAGGAAATAATCTCCGTGACTTAATGTACTCCAATGACTTTGAAGTAATTGGCTGTTTCCTGTGCGTATTTGAGCTAAACAGTGTTTTCCCTGTTTCCTTTTGTATCCTTGTGATCTTTCAGAGACCTGATTGTCCACTTTTCCCTCCCCCTTTACCTCTTGGGTTCCCCCTTCCCCAAATTTCTCCTGGAGTTTGTATTTTTCCCCCAACAATGTCTTTGAAGAATCACAAATGTGTAATATGTGTCCCAACGCTTGTATTTTAATAGCGTGAAGCAAACCACATCAGCACAGGCAATTTCACATTCAACACGTTATTGCTATTTAAAGCGCAGAGGTATAAAAATGATTGGCAATCCAGCTCTCCCAGAAATCGCAGGCTGCTGCTGCTGCCAGATTGTGATTTTTTAATACTGGCTGCTTGGTGCAGTCGTTCCCTCACCTTTGACTTGCAGATTTCCCAACGTCGAAATAGCAAAATCATTTTTGGTTGTAACAGGCACATTGCTTGCTGCTGAAAAGAAGTAATTATCATTAAATATATCCATGTGTATATTATATATACCCAGCCGCATCTGTGCAGACAGCACTGAGTGCCTGGGCAGTTTTTCCAGCTGAGCAACCTTTTGCATTTCCTCAGCTTTGCAAATAGGTTTTACCTGAGCTCTGGGTTTCGGGGGTGACGGGCGGGTGAGCGGTTGTTCTGTCTCCGTGATCGTTATGGAAGAGGGGCAGCAAGCGGGCTTTGTGCTGGAGATGCTGGTACATGAGGGATGTGGGTCTTGTTTCCTCAGGGCTGTAACGGAGATTTCTTGTGGAGCCCAAAGGCGTTAGTCATCTTGGTGCTGTTTAAATAAACAGGGTGCTCTGGGTTAACGTACAGTGTGATTAAAGATTCAACCTTTATGAATTCCTATTTAAGGCAACCTTACACTGGGTACATTTAAGTATGAAGTAACAGAACAATAGTCATTCTTATGTGAAAATAAGACTTTGTCTTTACTGGAAATAATGGCCCTGGATTTTTTTTTTTTTTTTAATATATATATTTGCCCAGCGGTGCGGCGCAGGAACGGCAGCGCTTCCGTCCCCTTCCCACTGCAGCAGGGTCAAACCTCCGCTCTGCACCGGGCAGCTCTGCCCGGAATGGTGCTGCCCGCGCCTGGGGACCATCCCGGGTCCCTGCGGAGGGGGGGTCCCTGCGGGGGGGGGGGTCCCTGCGGAAGGGGGGGTCCCTGCGGAAGGGGGGGTCCCTGCAGAGGGGGGGTCCCTGCGGAGGGGGGGTCCCTGCGGAAGGGGGTCCCTGCGGAGGGGGTCCCCGCTCCCAGCAGCACTTTGCTCACGGCAGCCGCGCTCGCTGCTCGGCGGGGCCGTCTGCCACCGGCAGAGCTGGAACAGAGCTGCTCATTGAGCACGGTGACATTGAACAGCGGCCTCTCGCTTTTCTAAAAATACCTTTTCCCTCTTATTCGCCACGAGCAGCAGAGGAGCCAGCGGGCTGAATCCGCTGGCTCCGGGGGGTTTACTCACCCTGCCCATGGCCCTCGTGTCCCCCCACGCCTCGTGTCCCCCCACGCCTCGTGTCCCCCCACGCCTCGTGTCCCCCCACGCCTCGTGTGCCCCCACACCTCGTGTCCCCCCACACCTCGTGTCCCCCCACACCTCGTGTGCCCCCACACCTCGTGTCCCCCCGCGCCGTCCCCGCTCGCTGAGGCCGTTCCCGACCCGGTTCTTGGTGCTGGGACAGCCCGTGGCTCCCACAGCCCTCGCCCCCAGTTGCATGTTTGGGGCTGGGTGAGCTGCTCCCCAGCTGCTGCCGGCTCCGGTGCCTCTGCACACCGCGGTGCCTGTTGCTGCCTGAGTGCTGGTTCTGCTGGTCTCGTTAAACTGATTAATTGTTGTAGTGAGCAGAGCTGGTGCGTGTGCCCGGACCCACCGGTGCTGGTGGGGCGGGGGGGCGTGTTTTGGCCTATCCTGGAGAAATCATGGTGTCCCACAAGGATGCAGGCGGTGCAGAAAGCTGCCGTGGAGGCGAGGGCAGGGAGCTGGTGGTGGCACTTTGTCACCATATTTACACTTGTGCTGCCCCAATGCGAAACATTTGGCTCTCCTCCACTTGCGGAAGGGATTAGCTACTTCATAACATCCAGACAAGATAATCTCTCCAGTTTTGCCTGGGAGAAGTCTCTGACAAAGCACAGCAAAGCTACAATAATGCCAGATGAAACAGTAATTGAGTTTGCCTTCTTATTAGTTTCTCGGCTAAGTTTGTGCTGGTTTTAATTTTATTTTTTTGTTGTTGATACGGAACAACTCAATATTGTCCCCATATTGATTTGAACCAGCCATCTTATATTTATGGTAAATGGTACCATAGAGAAACCATACGGTAACAGCTGGGTACTCAAAAGGAAATAAATCTGAGTTTCAAAATCAACAGTGCAAGTTTCCAAAAGTTTTTGGAAATCATAAATTAAAATGTACCGGCTGCCCTGAACACGTTCTTGCTGGCGGAGGCTGGGGCGGCGCGAGGCCAACGGGATGTGACGAGCCATGCATCACTGCGGCAACGCTGCTCTGGTGATGCGCTGCACTAATACATCACGGGAGCGACAGAGCTTTGATGATGTACGGCTCCAGAACGGCCGCGGTCAGGAAGAACAAGTCCAGGAGACTCTGTCCACCCCAGCGAAGTATTGCCCAAATTTTCCAAGTTTTTTTATTTTCCTTGAAAGAGCATCCTGATAAGAAACAGCACGAAGAGCAGCTGCTGAGGATCCTGGTGGGCCCCCAGGCGCGGTTCCCAAACGATGCAGAGATTTTGACACGGAAAGGTGAAGCTGAAACTTTCCCAAGCGCCAGTGAAGCAAATGTCACCTTCTGGAGAGTCACCGCGCGTCCCGCCTGAGCCTCCTGCAGCCGCCAGCGCCGGGGGCTGGCGGGACGGGGGCCCGGCCGCCCCACCGCTCCCGCAGAACCCCGCAGGAGTGGCGCGCACAGCAGGTGTTTGCCAGGGCCGCGCTGTCCCACCAATATTTTAAGGAAAACATAAAAGGCTGCTGTCAATCTTGGCCTCCGAGCAAAACATGTCGTCCTTGCTTCCTTTCTCTGCTCGCTAAGTAATAGCCACATATACTTTTAAAGGGATTGTCCTTTGGATTATTTTTATTTGTCATCTAGTATCAAAGCTGTAAAGGTCACATTCTTCAAGTTCTTCCCTTAGAGCTTCAAAGGCTATACATTTGCTTTAAACAGAAAGAAAAGAAAAAACCAGACATTTTAGAAAACCACTTCCTACCCAGGGACTCAAAGTTCTAAATATCGCCACCAAAGCTTGATGCTCCAAGCTCAGCTTAGGAGCAGCTCGATTTTGCTTGTCTGTAATCGGTTCCTAAGCGTATCTGGAGTCTGAAAACCAGGTTTGCTGTGTTGTCAGCTGTGGCTTGAACAGGCTTTTACACACAGTTAAGTGTGAATATTAAGCTGCCGCGTGGCAGGTGGATGATGCAGGAAGAGAAATGAAGGACCCAAAAATCTGGATCTGGCTCAGAAGGGCCAAGGGGAGCATCATTATAGATCTTGTCACCTGAAATCTCTTTTGCATCTTACTTTCCTGAGGAAGCCTGTTCAAATTATTTGCATAGCTTGATCTTAACATCGATGAAAACTCCAGTTGAACTTTGGCCAAGAAGCGTCAGATATGCTTAATTATGTTTATACCCAAACTATTGCTGTAGATCTTCACTTCCTCAAAAGTGATTTTGCTCTGCTCTTTAATTTCATAGAACAATATGAAAGGCATGAATCTTCATGAAACTACTCTCCCAACGCAGCAGAGCCTCCGCAGCGTTTGCAGCCTTTGCCTTTCATCACGAGAAGTCCCGCGGGAGGTTCAAGGCAGGATCCTTGCCATTGCGGCTCAGCAATCACAAAAAGCCAAATAAATAAAGCAGGAAGTTGGCAGAGCCCTGATTCAGCAAAGGTACAAGCACAAGTTCAGCATTAACCGCTGCTTAAGATGATTTGGAACAACAGAGTTAATCTCACGGCTGCCCAGAAGTCAGACCGGGAGTCCAGGGCCTTGACGGTCGGCACATCGGTGTTTTAAATCTAAGGGGAGAGGATGCGTAAAGGTGAGGAACTTCTTAAACATGGGAGAAGAACGGTCCCTGGTGGAAGGTGGTTTGCGGTTGGGATGTGCGATGGGTGGATCGCTCCGTGCCGCGGGACGCGGCTCCCGCCAGCCCAGCGCAGCAGCAAACGCCAGCTCCGTCTCTCCTGCGTGCTTATCTGATCTGCACCTCCCTAATGATGCGGTTAGAATTAAATTATCGTGTTTTAATGTAGTTACAGCTACATTTACCAGGCACATTTCTTCCTGACGTACAATGCTGGAATTTAAGATACGGCCAGAGGCTGCGTGTGACTTCTTGTCTCCCGGGCTTGTTGCAGCTTCCCACGTGCGCGCCAGGCCCTGCCGGAGGCAACGTCTGCCGCCGGAAGGGCAGCGGCTGGTGTCAGAGGTAAATCCGGGATGGGCGACCGGGGAGCCTTGGTGACAGCCGCTGCGGTGGCCCTCGTCTGGGCGAGGGGACGCGGCGGGACGCGGCCACCACGGTGGCCCTCCTCTGGGCGAGGGGACGCGGCGGGACGTGGCCACCACGGTGGCCCTCTCGGCGAGGGGACGCGGCAGGACGTGGCCACCACGGTGGCCCTCTGGGCGAGGGGACGCGGCGGGACGTTGCCACCACGGTGGCCCTCTGGGCGAGGGGACGCGGCGGGACGTTGCCACCACGGTGGCCCTCCTCTGGGCGAGGGGACGCGGCGGGACGCGGCCACCACGGTGGCCCTCCTCTGGGCGAGGGGACGCGGCGGGACGCGGCCACCACGGTGGCCCTCCTCTGGGCGAGGGGACGCGGCGGGACGTGTCTTCCTCGTGCTCCCAACAGCCAAGCAAATCTGAAAAACTCTTTGTTCTCACCATAGGGTCAGCCACCGAGTGCAGACACTTTGGGACGTGACCGTGCAGCAGAGAGGATCTGCAGAGCAATTAACCCCACGGGATGAATGGCTCCCTTTACCTTCTCCTTGTGCCTCATCACACGTGGTCCCCCATCCCTGAGCCTCCCCGGGTCGTGTGGCGTGTCCAGATCTTGTAACGGGGTCCCCCAGATTGTCCCTATCGGTGGGATGAACTCACATAATTGCGAGGATCCCCACCATCTACAGAGAGGCGGTTTTGCTTATCAAGGGTGTTTTCAGCAATTTTGATCTGCTTGTTGGAAATTTATAGTGATGATGCCCTCTAGGGAGTGACTTGTTTTTCCTACCCCCGATTCAGCTTCAGACGCGTGAATTTTAAGTGCATATGCATATATAACAGTGTGTCTGTATTTATACAGATACTGTCAGTGCACATTTTGCAGTAATTCTCCTTGGATGCTCTTGCTTTCTCCTGCCGTCAATTTTTTTGAATGACATGGAACCGATAATGAATGTGGTTTCAGTACGGAATGATTGGGCTGGCTCATCTCATTCCACCTCTCCTGCTTTTGAGCAGGAATGTGAGGACTTGCTGTGTCTATTTTAGATTCCATCATGAAAGGAATAATTGAGATTGAGATTCTTAGTCACTCAATGCAGAAGGTCAGGGAATTAATGCTGTGTTACCTCCAGACCATTCATTTACTGTGCCTCCTCTTTTTTTTCCCTTAACTGTCTGTAGGGGAAAACAAATGTGCCACAGAGAAGGTAACGCATCTTCAATGCTGCGCGCATTCCCAGCCTCTGATAATACACACTGTTTATCTTTATTTTGGGGATGTTCCAGGGTAGTTTTATCATCATAATTGATTAGTGGCGACAAGGAAAAAAAAATCCAGGAGTAACAGGAAGAAATTATTCCAGTGAATCCATTGACTCGGTTGTAGCATTGATCTACTTCTGGGAATTATTTATAGGAGAAGATTCATAGTTAATAATATTAGTTTGGACTTCTGGAACAGTTTATCAGATGATCTAAAAGGCCTTTGGTAACAGTCAGGTAGAAGAATAAGGCGGATAGCCTCATTTTGGGAGAGGGAAGGAAATGGGATTCCTGGTGTAACTCCGACCACAAGTATTTGTGGCTCACAAAGCGCATCTGCCCGCGGTGCGACACGGCGCAGGCAGCCAGGGCTAGCGCAGGCTGCACACAAATGGGTGGCTGGATTTCCAGCTGCTGTCAACTGGCCCAGTTAAGGAAAGGTCCTTGAAAACATCTGCACTAAAGCCCTCCTTAAGCTGCAGTAAAGGTGTCTGCGAGACGGACACCTGAGCCAGATCGCACAGGGAGGGCTGCACGGGGACAAAACAAACCCTTTTCTTCCCCTGCCTCTCCTCCCAGTCTTGTTTTCGTTTTTAACTTAATTGATCTGTATCCTGCAACCCTACCCGCAGGAGAAATGACACATCTGAAAAAGCAGGAGGATTTGTTTAAAGTGGTCTGGTTGAGTTTTTCAGTGTGTATATATATAGAATTGCCTGGAAGTAGTAAATAGAATTAAACACTGTAGTTCTGAAGAGGAAAATTCTCAGGGCTGTGTGTTGATTTCAAAGCTGATTGGAAACAAAGCAGACTTTGAAATCTTTCCTCACAGAGCTCCCCCCTCACCCCCCTGTTATCATCTAAAAGATGGGCTGATAATATTTGGGGTTTGTTCTTCTTTTGAAACAGCTGAAAAACGCTGTTTTCTCAATTAAGATGAAAATCCCAATGTTTTTAATAAGATCGGTGTAATGTCTTCATTAGAAAGATGCTGAAATAACTTGATGCAGATCTGGAACTTCCACCAGGAAATATTCTGTGTCTGCCCAAAAAGTCTAGAGCCACCTCTGCACAAGGTGTGAACCCGTATTGCTGCCCTAAAATTCCTGGTTCTGGGATCACCTGTTTCAGTTTAGGGACTGTCCGCTGTGTTTTTAAATGATTCCTGTACGCACAGCCCATCTCCAGTGGCTTTAGTTAGTTTTTCAGTGGCAAGCTGCTGGTGAAGGGGCCGCGCTGGCGCTCGGGGACCTGCAAATCCTGCGGCCGGGCAGCGCTCGGCTGCTGGGGTTTGTGGGTTTTTCCCGTGTGATTCAGCAGCTGGTAACAAATAGAGGGACTGGCAACCTGGGCAGACGCGGAGAGATCACCACTGGGAAATGCAGGTGGATTTTAAAGGATGGACAGCCTAAAATAAAATAAAAAATAGCTAACCCATTAAGTCTGCACTCTGCTGAAATTTTGCCTACGACTATCACAACGAAGCTGCTGGGTGCTGTGAACTTGGACACCTGTCATTTCTTACAAATCAGGGGGGGTAGAAACCCTTCTCCCAGCTCTTTGGAGATGTGGCCTGTGTCTGGCCAACCCTCCCCGACCGGTCCGAACCCAGAGCCCGAGGCCGTCGCTCCCTTCCTCCGGGGCAGGGCTGGGAGGGCTGAGCTGACACCGGCTAACGCCAAAGGCAGAGACGCATCGAGAAGACCAATTGTTTGCAATGACATATTCTGCATTTTAAATGATCTTTGATTTCCTGGCAGCTCCCCGGTGTACGGCCGCTCTGTTACGCTGGCTAAATGATGCTTGTCAGGTGAAGCCACATCTGGGCAGCAGGCAGGCCAGTCCGCAACATGCTGCTAGTCATCGGGGACTTCCCAAACCCACCGGCCGATCAATCTCAGGAACTTACTAAGTGATAGATGGAATATAATATAGGTCATTATTTCTTCCCCACGCATGAAAATGAATTATTCAGTAAAGATTTAGACTCTTTTTATTATGACACTGAATTTATAGAGCATACAAAACATAAATGCAGATTTCTCCGGCAGCAGACGGATGAAGTCCCTCTCCAGGCCGCGGGAGCTGGACGCAGCCACCCAGCACCGCTGCCCGAGATGGCCAAGGGGCCGGGGCCGCGACTGCAACGGGGCGACCCAGGCCCACCCCTGGCCCAGCTTCCTCACCTGCCGTGGCGTTTTCAAGAGCCCCTCGCTGGTTTAGGAGCCCAAGATGTATTTATTTCAGAAATCAGGCTCTCAGGACCCATGCACCGTCAATGAGAGCTGGAGTCACACGTTACTTAGGCCTTAGAGATGTTTATCTTAACAAACTCAGCATCCCAATCTCTGATGCGTGAAGCAGAGCTGCCATGTGTCCAAAGGAAGCCAGGAAGGCTAAAACCTGTTAATGAGTAGGTGCTACATGAGTCCGTGGACAGATGTGCCCTTCTTGAGTTCTGTCTACAGTCTGGGTTGGTTTGTAGCAATAGCAGTAACTTTCCTTGTTCTCAGAATAAATTCTCCAACTTTTAATGGTGCAGCTGGGGAGAACGTTGCACCGACCAGCAGTTACAGATGTCAGCTTCGCAGTTCATTAGCTGCCGCCGAAAGTCTGCCGGGAGTTCAGAGTCTTAGCGGGAGTGTTAGAGCTCAGAGAGGAGCAGAGCAAGGGCCAGGGCTGCAGAATCCGCGGTCTGGAGAGAAGGCTGAGGATTGGGGCCGAAACAGCACCTTTGGAGACAGGCGCTGGGTGGTTTGGGGACAGAAACACGGCAGTGCTGACCCCTCTGAGCCTTTCCTCTCCGTCGGCATCCAGGGCAGCAAACGGAGTGTCCACGTCCTCTGTACTGGGACCAGACCGCAGGGAAACGTGGACGCAGCCAAACATTGCACGAACTGTACTCGCTCCCTGGGCCAAATTCTGCCCTAGGCAATATTAGAATGATTTGCTCCTCAGAAAGCTGTGGGGTAATTACTTGTCACGGGTGTGTGCAGACTGGGATGTCAGTGGAGGTGGCAGGTAGGGTAACTGGGCTGACTGGTTTTTGTTGGTGTGCAAGAGCCATCCAAGGGCCATTGCCAGAACATCCGTAAGGGTCTGGGGGGTTCCAGCCTGATGTACATATTTAACTGCTCAGGTTTGCAAACCTCACCGAGGGCAAAAACAAACACAGCAATGGAAGGCAGGCTGAAAAGAAGCTGAATTTGTAAATCTCAGTAGCGTGTGCAAGAGAAATCGCAAAAATGACTGAATAGATTGAAATAGATTGAAACTGGTCACCTGCCTGCACCCAGCCGCGGCTCTGGGAAAGGCAGAAAAGAGAAAGTACCGATAAAGTCCTTAAAGAGCCATTTGACCTGTAATGTTCACTGAAGTAAGGTATAACAGCGGAGATTTCATTTTAATATATAGAAATCAAAATTTTTTTCTTGAGCTGTAATCAGCTGCACTGAAGTTCCCTCTGTCCATCAGTAAAATCAGTCTTGTGCTTGTTCATTCTGCAACCCCTTTAAAATTCTGCACCACGGTCAGAGAGATTAAAGGGGTAATATAACCCCAGGAACCACACTCCTGACAAGTAATTTCCCAGTGATTATTACAAGAAACAGCTAAGATCTAAAGGAGGCTCAGGGCGGGGAGAAAAAACCCTGTTCTTTAATCCCCCCCATCCGTTGACTTTGCAGGCTGGAGCTGCCGGGTGCGCGCGTCCCTGCCCGTGGGTGCAGCCCCTGAGCAGAGCACAGACCCCGCGGGCGCTGCCACGCTGCGGGACCAGGATCCAGCACTTGATGACAAAAAAAACCAGTAAAGGGCATTTTACCAGGTTTTGCAGTGGGCTGCATCAAAACATGGTGATTGTTTCTCTGGTAGGCCTGATCTACCAGACCTGTGTGCATCCTCAAATTTACGCCTCCTTCATTAGTCACTGCGGGAAAGTACGTTTACACACTGCCCCCCGCCAACACAAAAAAGAAAAAAGAAAAAAAAAAAAATCCCCGAGCTTGAAATAGTTGGTGACCCCAAAGTAGCTCTTGCAGGCACGGCTGAGCTGGGAGGGCTTCAGTCAGGAGACACTCGGTCTGGGGTGAGCTGGGGCGCTCAAAATCGGTGGATGTTTCTGAAAATGTAGGGCAACGCGGCTCGGTCCCATTGGGCAGGTGGCCCACGCTCCCGCTCAGCGCTTAATTTAGGTGAAACTGATTGCTTTCACCTTGTGTAATGACGACAGGAGCTGGCAGCCCCATCGCCGCTTCCGTCTGACGCTGCAAAGTGCGGCTCAAACACCAAGTGCACAATGTGGGGCTGAGGGTAAACGCTGTGACCCGCACTGGGCAGTGCCTGTCAGCGCTGCTGGAACCCAGGGATGCGGGGGCAGCGGGATCCGGAATTCCGGGGATGCGGGGGCAGCGGGATGCAGGAGTCGGGGGATGCGGGGGCAGCGGGATGCAGGAGTCGGGGGATGCGGGGGCAGCGGGATGCAGGAGTCGGGGGATGCGGGGGCAGCGGGATGCCAGAGCTCCGGGGCAGCAGGGGCAGCCACTGAGCAGCCCTACAAAGCTGTAGGTCAAACCCCGGGGGCTGGCAGGGTGTGGGCTGTGCACAGTGCCCAGGAGAAGGGCAGAGGGGTGCTGGGGCGCAGGCTGGCTGACGGGACAAAGCACACCTCGCAGTAGCGCCCCGATTTTTCACTAGTCCCTAAAACTTTAAGTTTCCTTTGCCGGACAGCCACCTTCCCGCCCCTGACACTGTGCACCGGGCTCAGCCTGGCTGTGCCGAGGGGGACGCGGCGCAGGAGTGACGGCGGGAAACCCCCCGTCCCGCGCCGCCACCGCGAGAGGCGGCCCCGCGCCTCGGGGCTCTGCTGGGCCGCGGCGGGCCGGCCCGCGGACACGCGGGGACGCCCCGAGCAGCCCCCGCGGGGCGCGGCGGTGCCGGGCCGGGTCGGTGCCGGGTCGGGTCGGTGCCGGTGTTCGGTGTTCGGTGCCGGGTCGGGTCGGGTCGGTGCCGGTGTTCGGTGCCGGTGTTCGGTGTTCGGTGCCGGGTCGGGTCGGGTCGGTGCCGGTGTTCGGTGCCGGGTCGGGTCGGTGCCGGTGTCCGGTGTCCGGTGCCGGGTCGGGTCGGGTCGGGTCGGTGCCGGTGTTCGGTGTTCGGTGCCGGGTCGGTTCGGTGCCGGTGTTCGGTGCCCGGTCGGGTCGGTGCCGGTGTTCGGTGCCGGTGTTCGGTGTTCGGTGCCGGTTCCGGGTCGGTGCCGGTGTTCGGTGCCGGGTCGGTTCGGTGCCGGTGTTCGGTGTTCGGTGCCGGTTCCGGGTCGGTGCCGGTGTCCGGTGTTCGGTGCCGGGTCGGTTCGGTGCCGGTGTTCGGTGTTCGGTGCCGGGTCGGCTCGGTGCCGGTTCCGGGTCGGTGTTCGGTGTCCGGTGCCCGGCGCTGCCCGCCCGGTGGCGCGCGCGCGCGGCGGTGACGTCGCCACAGGGCCACGCGACGGCGGCCCCGCCCCGCGGGGGAGGGGGAGGGGGGGCGCGGGATGGAGGGAGGAGAGGCGAGCGGAGGATGGTGGCGGGGGGAGGAGGGACGGCGCGGCGCTGAGCTAAGCCGATCCCACGTGTGACGGATCTGGCTGCTTCCCCAGCGCCTCTCCAGTGAGATCCTCCGGTAGCGGAGGGAGGAGGAGGAGGGGGGAAGGGAAAGGGGAAAAAGCAACCGGAGCGGACAGAGCCGGAGCCGGAGCCGGAGCCGGGCCGGGGGGGGCGGGCCGGGCGGGGGGGGGTCCTCAAGGGCTCTCGCTCGGCGCGGATCGCTGCGGGCTCCGCGCGGCCATGGAGGCGGACGGCAGCCAGGCTACCTCGGGGAGCCCCGGCGAGGCGCAGCACGACCCCGGGTAAGTCGGCGGGGCGAGGAGCGGGGCCGGCCGGCCGCTCCCCCCGCGCTCCCCGCCGCTCCGCTCCGCGCCTCTCCGCGCCGCCGGGAGCTGCCCCGTCAAAATGGCCGATCCCGCACCGGCGTTCAACTCCGCTCTCTTCTCTCCCCCCAGCAAGATGTTCATCGGCGGCCTCAGCTGGCAAACCTCACCAGGTACGGACCGCCGCCCCCCCGCCCCCTCCCCACGCGTCCCGCCCCGCGTGGGCCGCGTCCCGCCGCGCCGGGGCCTGCCCGCGCCCCCCTCCCCTCCTCTGCCTCTCTGCTTCTCTCTCTCTCCGCAGACAGCCTTAGAGACTATTTTAGCAAATTCGGAGAAATTAGAGAGTGTATGGTCATGCGGGACCCCACCACCAAGCGCTCCAGGTAAAACCGCCGCCCACCCCGGGCTGACAAACTTCGCGAGTTGCCGCCGGGGCGGGTGGGACCCCCGGCCCCGCGCCCCGGCCCCATCCCGCCCCGCGCGCGGCCCGTGGGGCTCCCCGGGAGGCTTCTCCGCATCCCGCCAGCCGGGAGGAGGAAACAAAGCGGCCGGCGGAGGCGGAGAGGGGCAGGGGCGGCCGGGTCGGGCTGTCCGCCCCCCCTCCCTGGGAACCGGAGGATTTGGGCAAGGGGAGGGGGGAGGAAACTGCCATTTATTTTTACGACTTCTCTCCTTGTCTCTAGTTCTCATCGTTCCCCCCCTCCCCTCTCCCCATCCCCTCGCTCTTTGTCTCTCGCAGAGGCTTCGGCTTCGTTACGTTCGCGGATCCGGCGAGTGTAGACAAAGTCCTGGCTCAGCCGCACCACGAGCTGGACTCCAAGACGGTAGGTCCTGCGTGGGGCTGCCCTGGCTGCGTGGGGCTGCCCTGGCTGCGCGGGGCTGCCCTCGTTCCACTGCACTGGCGACAGGCGACCCGACGGGGCCCGCGGCTCTGCCCTCGCCCCGCGCTCGGCCGCCGCTTCGGCTGGATTTTTGCGGGGCGATGTCAAGCTGTCATTGAGCCGGGACTTTGCATGGTTGGATTTTTTCCTTTTTTTTTTTTTTTTTTTTTTCCTAGAGTCTGTCTTTAACGTATAAAAAGCAGTAACTTTCATTTTTTAAATCCGAATTTACCCTCACCGACTGATGGCTCCTCCCCCAGCCTTATATTTTATTGAGCGGTGACATTGAAAAAATTACAGAGTAAAATCCAACTTTTTTTGGTGCTCCGCTGCAGAATGCTTTCTGCAGGGAACTTTCTTCTGCTTTTGATTGATTATTTGTTTGTTGGTGTGCGTGTTTCAAGGTGGGAGTGACTTACTGTCAAACCGTAAAAGCTGCTTCTAGTGTCATTTCTCAAAGTCATTTTTGGAGAGATCCCCCTCGCCTGTGATGTCAGGGCCCTTATGAAACGTACGCATTGATTTTTGGAAAGCTGTGCGAGAGCTCGAAAGAAGATGTGGTAGGAGAGCCCAGGTCCCAATTCGTTGTTGTTTCTCCAGAGCTTTTTGCTATGCTCAGTCTCCAGTGGGTAACATAGGGAAAAACGCTCTTGAGATTCAGCTGATCTATTTTTTTTTTTTTTTTTTAGTAAATGTTATATTTGTTTTTTAAAAAAAGACAAACCGAAACACGTGAGTTTGGCCCTGGCCCGGTTGCTGCATTTTCAGTGTCGGGTCAGACAAAAGGGATCCAGCAAGTGTAGCTTTAGGCCCTGGTTTTTTTTCCTCCCGGGATCAAGGCCATGCAGAAGGATGAAGTTTTCCTGCCTCCTACTTTGTTGCGATTTTCAGCCCGGGCAGCCCTGGGAGGGTGGGGAAGGACACTGCTAGAGGTCATTTGTGCGGGTCGGGCTGAGGGGTCGTGTTTTGGGAAGAGAAGGATGGTGTTGGTTTAACCGCCTGGCAGAGCTGCTGCTGCATGTACCGAATGTGTTCCTTGCTGGAACTGTCTTTTATAGTATGTGTTCTGGGTCTTAAAGGTTTTATTTTAATACGGGCATGGTGTTAGGAGGAATCCTGTCGCGGTGCTGGAACATCTTGTGTGTGCCTGTGTGTATGATATTATAGTTAAATGAAGAATAGAAGAAGCAGGGAGCAAACATGAGTGCATGTTGTTTTTTTAAAATGTAATTTATATGAAAACAAAAAGCCCAAATCTCTCATAGAAGCAGGTGGAATCTGGTGTTTTAATTCGACCTACAAATTCTGCTGGGCTTGTCTGAACACAGCCCATGCTTTCACATGCCTTAATAATTTGATTTTAGGTTTAATCAGATACGGTAAGATAACTGATTCGACTGTGCTCCTCAGATTAAACTCACCAGACTTTTCATGTACAGCTATATTCTATATGTGTTTTTAAAGATAAATTTAGATAAGAAGAACAAAGGCAAACAGTATCTTGAATGAGGGTTTAAAAAAATAAATCATGGGAGGACACCCTGTCATATTTCTGACTATAATTAGGTCCTCCCCCAGCTTTCCTCTTGTATCACAGTCTAGTCCCCGCAATGTATTAATTTGCTCTTCTCTGGGGGAGGGGTGGACAGATCGACCAGGACAAATTTGCCTCAGTTTTGATTGTGTGATAATGATTGAATCAATCTAAATAAGAAGTCGACCTTAAAATCAGGAGCGCAGCTTAAAAGTAAACCACCAAACTAGGCAGGTTCCCTGTCAGCCGTGTGTTTGTAGCCGTGTTGTGATGTTGTGGAGTATAACACAGCATTTGACTCTGTTTCAACGTCCAGCGCAGGAGGCAGATCGGTTGGGTATTGGCATGGAAACGTCGCTCTTGTTTACAGTTACGTTAAAAGCTTTGTTTAGGTAATGGCCATTCATATCAGAAATAGTATTAGAGTCATTTCCTAGAGGACTTGTAGATACAGTAAGTAGAATTGTACCTAACTAACTAATTTTTTTTTGGTAGAAGTTTTTTTTTTTTTTTTTTTTTTTAATTTTGGTCGGTGTTTAAATAGTTGACAGGGTCATGCAAAAGGTATGGATTTGCCGTGTTGATTGCTCGTGTTCAGCGTCAGACGCTGATGGTGTTTATCCAAAAGGTTTTGCGAAGGAAAATTCAGTTATTTAAGAAGGGCTGTCGCTGTGGTGCAAAGAACTCCATGCTCTTTGAACTGACCTTCAAAAATGAATGTGTTGCTTTAGAGTTTAATGGCTCTTGCAACTTTTTCCCAGTGGGACTTTGCAGTGATGGCTGACTGGTGTTCTTTGGTGAGAAAACTTGGGCTTTTGGAGCAAATGCAGAAATGTGCACATTTGCCTCCACCTTTGGGTATCGCTGTGGAAAATCCGTACCTGTTGTATTTCCCCAGTAGACAAATGCCTAGTCAGTGCTGCATATCTTTGTAGATAATGTTAATCTCTATGAAAAGGTTAGCTTTCTAGATAAAGAATTTTACTGTTTATGCTTTTTGAACAATAAAGTGGCATGTAATCGCTCATTTCTCAGGTATGTCCTAAAAAAGAAACTACATTTGGATCTGATGTAAACCAGTTTGTCAGCTGCACGTGAAATGTTTGTGCTATTTCCAGTTTGGACAAATTGAGTAAATGTGCTTTTTAGGAGAGGCCCGTGGTTATTTATCAGGGAATATTTATCAACAAAGGAATAACAATGCCCAATGAAAACATCTCCTTTTCCTAATCAGGGTTAGCTTGAGGGGGAAGAAACCCAGCAAAAACCAAACCCAAGCTATTAAAGAAAGCCTCTAGTAAACTATTAAGGCAAACCTCTACTTCTAAATATGCCTTAGCACTATGAGGATTAGTTTCATCTGTTTGTTACACTGAAAGCAGTCACAAGTTGCACAGTTAAGGTAGAATTTAGTCTTTTGAAAATAATTTTTCAGACTCTTTATATAGAATATGTCTGCATGGAGATGCTGCTAAAAACCAGAGGTGAAATCAGCAGCAAGTGGGCATTTTATTGCAATCATTTAAAAAGATGACAGTTAAAGATGGGCAGTTATTTAAAAAGTATGATTTTTATTTACATCCAGACATGCATCTGCAGGGGTGTCTTTTTGGTTTTAAGTAATTTTTGAATGGTAGAGAAGAGTCTCTTTTTTAAAGATGACCGATACAGAAGTTGTTTTTAAAATTGCAGATTTAGCGTTTTGGAATTGCGGAGTGGACACGCTTTCTAATTTATGCAGCGCAATGGGAGTCAATGCTGCATCTTAAAGCAAGGGAGCAGGGGGTAAAACAAAGATAGTTTTTTCTTTTTTTTATTTTTCTTTGTGGTGGCGTGCTTCATTCCAGAATGCTTTAGGTAACTCTTTCAGGGAAAATCTTCTTAAGAACCTGGTTTCTGCTGGTTTAAATGCCCATATTTTTCGTTTGTGCCTTGCTCTTCTCTCTTCCCACCCTTCCTAATAGTGCCCCTTCATAGCCCGTCATTGCTCACAGATCTCTTGAGGGTGAGCAAACCAGATCAGTTTGGCACAGTGTTATGAAGGATAATCTTGTAGTCCTTCTAATGTTTTAATAACTGAAATGTGATTCATTTGACTTTGTGTTTTGCATTTCTTTTTTGTGTGGTGTTGCTCGTCAGTTGACAAAACAAAGCAGAAGCAGCAAAGCAAAGTAACCCCAGACCCAAGGGCGGGCAGGTGCGGGTGTTGGTGAGGAAAGTTGCTGCCCGGCTGCGCGAGCCCAGCAGGTCACGTTCGGTGTGCGGTTCTGGTTCTAGAGCAGCACCCAGAGACTGATCCGGAGCTCCCGAGCGGCAGAGGCTGTTGCCAGAGGATGATGTGGGAGGTGCATGCAGGAGATGTTTGGTTCCTCTCCTCACTCCCCCTGCCAAAAAACCCCAGACAAACCCAGGCTGTGGTGCATCAGTTCCAGAGTAGTTCTACATGACCCGATGTGCTGAATTATAAGCCTGAGAAATGAGGGATTAATAATTCAATGAATAAAAAAAAAATATAAATTGACAACAAAAGCTATCTTGTTGATTTCCCCTTTCTTTTTCCCCAGATTGACCCTAAAGTTGCATTTCCCCGACGAGCACAGCCTAAGGTAAGTAGGAGGATCGATAATAGGATTTTAGGCACACAGAGAATCATTGTTGCCAGGCAGTTCAGGTTTCAAACAGGGAATTGGCAATGAAAGCTTTTAAAGCCGGAGTGCATGGCGTCTTAAGGGTATCAGCGTATGGCTGTGAAACGGCAGGAGAGCTGCTTTGTGCGATATTACGTGTCTCCGGTTTAACTGTCTCCTTGCAGAGTCCTGGGCTGCAAAGCAGAGACTTCTTTAGTTCGGGGGAGAGATTGTTGCTGCATTACTTGCGTTCGTTATGCTATTTTACGCAATGTGTTTTGCATGGTGTTTATGAAGAGCGTTTGGATTAAGTGCAGACTTCAGGCTTGTTTTGAGCTGAGCTTTCAGTTCTGTGGTTGTGATGGATGGGAATATATCTCTGCCTTCATTGTTTGCAAATTTTCTTTTGTATAACTTCAGAGATGTGTTTGGACACTAATAAGCGTTGGATAGCAAGTTTGTGATGGAGCTCTGGACTCTTCAGGCCACGGGGTATTCTTTTGCAAGAAGAGTGGAACAATGAGCTCTAAGTGTGACGGGAGCAGGCTGGCGGGAGCGGCGCCCTGGTCCTCGCGGGCTGTGCCGCCGCCGTCCACCTGCACGCACACTGGGCCATGTGCAGAGCGACCGGCTGCAGGCTGGGTCTACGTACCCCTGGGGGCCATTTCTTCTGGAGGGGCTGCTCCTGGAATACAAGTGGTTGTTGCTCTTTAGGCTGAGCCTAACAAATCCAGCAGATGAGTTTCAAATCCAAACGTGCAGTCAGTTGTATTTGAATTTTGAAAAGCAGAGGCTGGAAGAAAACTTGTAATTTACTTTTTTTCTTTATTTGCTTTTGAGAGTCTGTTGGAAGACTTTGATTTAGCTGGTGTGTGCCACCTGTGTACACTCTGATCATGTTGAGTTGCTTTGGTATTCTGTTAAAAAATGGAAAGACAAGGCTGCAAAGTTGTGGGTGCAAATCAATAAGGAAGAGCCTACCTGAACAAATTCTGCCTAACGGTTTTATTGCATATAGCTCCTCGTGGAAGCAAGCAGTTTAATAGCGTGTGGAACCATAATGTTAAATATTATACAAATCATGCATCTAGGAAAAATGTGTAATTTAAAAACCCTAGGTGTGTAGCAGGAGAGATGCTAGTGATTTCTCTGAAAGTAAAAAAGAAATGAAAGAAAACAAATCCCAACAGCCTACTTGCAGAATTTTAAACCAAACTACTGTAGTCAAATATTTAGACGTTCTTTTCTTCATAGGACATATCTAATAACTAATTAGTGAATAATGGCGAGCCTGGCTTGCTTCTGTGCTAAGCAAAGAGTTTATAGTTTGTAGGGTTTGTGGCTTCTGGATTATGTTATTGGATTAATGCTGTCTTTAAGATATAATTTAAAGCTACCAGAATTTTGAAGGGTTTCATAACTAAAATATGAAGATGATCTTGCACTGTGACTGATGTTCTTTCTCCCTTTCCAATACCTTTTAAAGGCTTATTTACATTTTAAACTGTCTTCAATTACCAGTGTTATTTGTAAAAGTTTATAATGCTTACAACAGAGCTGTTAAGCTGTCCCATATGACTTTTCTAAAACAATTAAAAAAAACAGGGCATGTCTTATGCCAAGGATATTAGTGAGTTAAATTTTCGTGTTAAAGAATGCAAAATCAGGTCATTTTTACAAAGGAGGTTTTGTTTTTCTCCACAGGGGTTTATTTTGAGTGGTTTTTTTGTTTGTTTTTGGTAAGAGATGTCTTTCAAGTGGGGGGCAGATTGTGGAACATAGGCTGGATTCCGCTCTTAGCAGGACCTCGCTCTCTGGAGAGGTCAGCGGGGTCTGTTTCTGCTTTTTACACACTTGTCCTTTCTAAAGTGTTGGGATTTCTACAGGGCACTTGAAAAAAATCTCAAGGTTGAAAACAGCCGTTATCAGGAAGTTGCAGAAAATCAGATGCAATAAAGAACAGATTTTACATCAATTATGACATATTATTCTGGACAGCATTTCATAATCTGAATTTTTCATTTTCTGTTTTTTAACTAGATACTGAATTAAGGTTTTGGACTTCAGTTGTTCATTTATCCCAGTCGAATAGCGAACATTCAGTGTTAAAATGTGACAGTATTTTACTCTAATTAACTAGCTATTGCGTGGGTCTGGGGAGATTAATGGCAATTAATGAAATGTCGCTGTCTCTAGGTTTGAGAGGAGATTTATTTTTTTCTTTTTCCTCGGTAGTCTTCCTGGTACATTTAGCAAAATGCAGACTGGGCTTTTTCCAGCGGTCTCCCTGGCTCTCCCCCAGCAGGGGCTGGGTGCTGGGCTGGGGCACCTTCCCTCTGTCTGTCCCTCCGTCCCTCCCTCTCTCTGTCTGTCCCTCCCTCTCTCTGTCCCTCCCTCGGGCCCCCTTGGAGCCTCCTGGGCAGGATTCAGCCACCGCTGGTTCTGGCGCCGCCGTCGCCTCCTCTCCCAGGTCTCACGCTCGCTGTGGTCCGTGGGGATGCTCGCTGTGGTCCGTGGGGCCGCGCACGATCATCTGTGCTCATTCCTTCCCCCTTCTGGTTCCCTTTAATTGGTTGGTCTCCTTTCAAACCGTAGCCCAGTAACGTGCTTTCTTTTGGGCTTTTCTAACTGCATCTCTGTGATTTGACACCTCTCTGGTGATGCAAATTGGTTACTGAGCAGGAAGTGGCAGGTTGCGGGAGCAGAATGTTCCTCCCTGGTTTTCTCAGAGTGACCTTCGGTGATTGTCTCCAGTGGATTATGCTGTGATGTGTAGTCCCGCTCTCCTTGGGAAGCCCGGGATGAGTGGAAACCATTGTTTTAGGAAATGTGCTGCGGGTGTTTAACTTGTTGAGGTTCTGGTATGTGGCTAACGGTGAGATGAAAAGGATCCACGTATGCTTTGTCGTGGCTGCTGTTCCTTGATAAAAATCTTCCTTGCTTCCAAGTGCTGGAAGGCGCTCTGTAACAGTTCATAATTTATAACTGCTGACTTAAAAATCCTTAAAAAGCAGCAGTGATTGCAGGGGTAGTAGTTTTGTACCCCCTTCTGCATACCGAAGACTACGGTAATTTGACTTTTTAATATAGGTAGCCTGTCAGTTCTGACATTACCTGCTATATTAGGTTGGAGAAGCCTTATCAAATTTAGCATGTTCATTAGATATTTTCAGATGTAAGCAATTTCCATTCTCATCCCTTGCCTTTGGGATTTATTTAAAAAACAAGACAAACCTGAAGAGCAAAAGGACAGCAGACTCAGTCCATGAAGAAGCACCTTGGCCACAAAAACACCTTTGTGTGACTTACTGGTGTAGACATTTGCAGGCTTTGTCATGCAAAGCCACGTATGAAACAGGCAGAGAAAACTTCAGTCCACGTTTTACAGTTGGTGAGGCTGCCCGCCGAGGTGTATTTTGTGCTCGGGTTCCTCCAGGATGGGACTGAGGTTCCTGTTCTTCCCAGCACCTACTGCAGGAGCATCGCACACAAGGTTGGGAGTTGCTCCAGTAAGTCAACTCATTGGAACTACTTGCAGTAGTGTTCAGTGGCATTTGTTCACGTTGAGTATGTGCCCCCCTGACTGTAGTCTGTGTCCTGAAATAAAAAGGGCAAAGCGAGTCCTGCCTCAGGCTCCTGGAGCCGGTCCCGCTGCGCTGTGTGTCCCACGGCCTGGCTGCCCAGGACCCAGAGCAGAGCTGCTGCTGGTCGAGATTGCATGTGTGATTTGGGATCTAATCGACGTGGGCTGGATACGGTATTCTGGCGACCATTTGGTCACAAAATAGCAGAAGGGCTTTATTCGGTGAGGAAGGCCTTTGGTCTGATAGCCAGATGGTGATGCTGAATACTGATGTTTTCATTAAATGTGTTTTAGTTTAACAGGGGGCCGTGCAGAACCGGTAACTGGTTCTGGCATCCCCGGCTCCAGTGAGTGTATCACAAGCTGTGTGTACCTGGGCCGGGGATGCTGAGAGGTGCAGTTGTGCACATCTGTTCTGCTTCCTTGGCAAACCCAGCGCGTCGGCTGCTCTCCTTTCATTGAGTGGCTGCGGGTCGAGCCCACGTGAAGCTGGCCGTTCCGGAGCGGCAAATGGAGGGCATGCCCTTTTGGAATAACACCTAGGCTAACCTGGGAGATTTTTTTTTAAAGCTAACGAGTGGATTTGGATGTCTGATTCCAATTAAGTTAACTGTGGGTGGGGTGTCTGTGTCCCTTGGCTGCCTGATAAGCCTGAGCCAGAGTAGCAGAGAGAGATTTTATTCCAAAGCAAATGATGTACCTTTAAAACCAAGAGTTCTTTTATTTGTTTCCCCCCCTGCCTCTGCCTGTAAACTCCTACAGGTTAGTCCCACTACTTCCCATCTTATTTTAAGTACTGAGTAGGCTTTGAAGTCTTTTTCAAAAGAATGTGAGGTGAACACATCAGCAGAACTCAGGATTCTTCCTTTCCTCCCACCCTTCCTTCCCCACCAGGCTGTGAAGAGCAGCAAGGTCAGGCCTTTTCCCTATTTTTTTTTCTCTTTTTTTACAAATTCCCCTGCAGGTCTGAATGGAGTAAGAGAGGAAGTATTTCCTGTGTGTGGCATTGGGCATAGATGTGAACCTTACTAATATCACTGTACCATCTGCAGACAGGGAATGAAGTCCTTGCCGGACGGTCTGAGGGATTTCTTGGTGTGGTTGATGGCCAGTGGTTGGGTATCTGCTCAGCCAGCCTTGGTGCCGATCCCTCGTCCGGGCCAAGCTGCTCCTAGAATTTGTCTCCCCCTGACACTGGATGGTCACACAGAAAAGCTGATGAGTCTGAGTCTTGGCTAATGAACCCAGGTCTTATCAGGTAGAGGATCAGGGGTTTGAAACCCATTATTCCTGGGATCAGGTTCTTGCTCAGTTCCATCTGTTTGAGGCAGAGCGTGGTCTCTGTTCTGGGACGCTGGCAGCCCAAGCAAAAAGTGGCTGTGCAAGGTGTTCTCTGGAGCGCTGTGAGCTCTGTCAGAAGCAAGAGCTGAGCTGGATTTTTGTAATTTTTGTTGTTTTTGGAGATGTAAACATTTAGTTCTTCTCCCCAACCATGCAGGTAGAGTGCTTATGTTGTCCTTAATCCCCACAGGCTGCCTTCTACTCGGGTAAGATGTATTTCCATTATCATTGCCTGAGGATGTCTTTCATGTTAAGAATAGTCCTAATGTACTTTCCTTCCCTTTGACTTACTGCTAACTAAAATTAAAATTGGACATCATCTAACTTGGGATTTTTTTTTTGTTTAAGGGGATCCTACATTCCCCGTGCTTTTCTGTATTGTTGGATTATTTTTAATGGCGTCTACCAGGTAACTGTTCTGCAGGGAGGGCGGTCGGGGGGAGCAGCACAGTGACACCCTGTGTGTTCCTCGCTGCAAAGTGCTGAGCCTTCATCAGCCCGGGGGTGGGTCTGCTAACCACTGATCTAAAACCATCACATTCGTTGGTTTGTCACTGCCAGTGACAGGCCAGTTAATGCTAATGGATTCTTTTTTTAGCCTGTTGATAGTCTAATAAATAAGCAAATAAATGAATAAAAAAGACTCTGGTGATAGTCTCATAAATGATGTGAAATCCAAAGCGTCGAGGGAACTTGTAACTGATTTTTAGAAGAGAGCTATTGAAACAGGGTAACAGGGTGTGGGTAGATCAAGGTGTTTGTTATGCCGAGCAGGAAAAAGAACAACTCTTCTATTTCATTAAGCCAAACACAGATGTCTTTGCTGTTCCTAATAGTTATTTGACTTTTCAATTGCGTTTTCATGTTCTCTTTAAACACATTTTGGGTCATGCTATAAAGGGAGGAGAAGCTGTAAATAGAGCCAGTCATCTTAGGTAAAAATGGCTTGTTTCAGGAAATGGTTTGTCTGCAGGGCCCAGATCTTCTCTGTCCCAATTGTGTGAAAGCACTTAAGCATATACTTAAGTTGGCATAAGCATGTGGGTGAGTGCTTTGCTGTATCAGGATGGACTAAAAGCACATTATTAAATGCTTTGTTGAACTGTGGAGATTGTAGCAGAAAAAGTTTAAAAGATTACTTTCTGTATTGGGCAGTATTTTGTATATGGTCCCATCACTTCTCCTTCAGAGACAGCCAGTTTCATCTCTCATTTTTCCCCCTTCCACCAGAGGATCTCACTCACAAGGAAATATTAATCTGCTGTTTCCTCAAAAAAGTGATTGAAAGGTCAGCGTAGCGTCAGACTTTAAAAAAAAAAAAAAAATTAATTGTCTAAGCTTGATTTAGTCTCTAGCCCTGCAATCACACATTCTATTTGCCTTAGTCACTGGAATAATTCTGTAAACTATGTGCATAGTGTTCAACGTGGCTTAGGTTTCTAAAATATTATTGCTGCAGAAATTGTGGTTTGCTGAGTAATTTGAAAGTTAATGTGAATCTCTGTAGTCAGATCAGCATGCGGTATTAATAAGTTACTTCTAAACTTTGGCATTTCATTGCTCTCCTGTTGAAAATATTTCCTTTATTTTTTGAGTGCCGAGAAAATCTGAAGACTCTTAGCAAGTTCTTCTCCCTTACTCAGTCATTCTTGGTGCTGGGACATCTGCCGCTGGCTGTGCTGCTGTGACCGATTAGGCTTCAATTAAGTATCAAGATTGTGCTTTGGGAACTTTATAATATAAAGAGGGACCCAACCCTGCTAAGACTTATGCAGTTCAACACATGAGGAATAGTTCAGAGACCTCAGCAAGCACAGTTCAGTGTAGACGAGGCTTCTTAATGTGTTGGTGAAGTGTATGTGGCAAGAAGGGTGAAGGAAAAGTATTGACAGCAGCAGAAAGTGTCGTTCCCCCTGGCCTTCCCTCCCCCCAGCAAAGACTGCATTTGTTTCCCATTGACTCTGATGTACAATAGGGAAGGGGTTTCAAGCTGACTGAAGGGGCAAAGGTCCAAGAAAACTACTGCAGCAAGAACTGATGCAGAGTGACAGTAATGAGGTGGCCTGGCAGGTGGGAGGGAAAATGCTGGGCTGGGGGAAAGAAACTCGTAGCTGGTGCATTAAGTAGTTCCCAGGGTCTGAAGTTGTTAAGTCCCGTTGGTTTTGTTTTCCTCTGTATGTGCCATACAACTGTGAGAGGTGGCTGGAGCAAGGCTGAGCATTTGTCCCAAGTAGATCCTTCTGGAGTGAGAGGTATCGCTCAAGTCGGAGTTTGGTTTATGGGAAAAGCTTGTCAGCTGCAAACCCTCAGCACTGGCAGCAGGTTTGCTGTTTGCTGTACTGCTGAAAAAAGGTGGTGCTGAGGGGGACATTGCTGGTGCTTACTGAAGGAGTGAAACTTCTGTCTAGTTTTCCATTTGGCTGTGTTATCAATAATTTATGTTTGGAGCTACGTCAGTGCTAGTCCCTGCTCTGAGCCCGAGCTGTGCAGAGTCTGATACATACACCGAGCATTTATCCTTTTGCCAAAGGTTTGCAAAGTGTTGTAAATGAGTATAAAGATGTTCATTTACTGGTGAAATCTGCCTACTTCTGGTGTTGTGTTTGGCAGACCTACAAAGCCTATACCAGTGCTCTGTGCTCAGTGAATTGTGGAACGGAACAGAAAACATTGAAAATAAATCGGAAGTTAACGCTAAGTTGTGAAATAGGATAGGAATTTCCTGAGGACACGGGTATCACCTCACCTTTTGGTGTGGGGCTGCTATGGCCGTCCTGTTGGATGGTGGCCGTGTCAGGCTGTTGCTCTGCCGTGTCCTGAGGATCCCTGGCAGATCTCTCCTGTGAGAACTATGGCAAAAGACGTTGGCTTCTTGTGGCTGGGGCTCCGTATCCTCAAAAAGACTCCAGTATGAGGCATTTGGGGTTTTTTTGGTTGATGTATTTGTACTAGACAGCTCACCTTCCTCCCCAGTTGCTTTCTATAGCTCAACTTTATAACTCCAGGCCTGGATGGGTGGCCTGCTGAATATGCAGTGTACCTAACTTTTGAACTCTGCCCTGGTCAAATATTACTTGGTGAAAAACGCCCTTGTAAAACCTGCTGTGCCAGTGTCCCAGGACCACTGTTAGCTGGGTTTGGCCTCAGGAATCACGGCATCACCATCAGTGAGAGTTTGGTCTGTCTTGGTGCAGCGTGTGGGAGCCCCAGTGAGGCCCTGACGAGCCTGATGCCGCTGTTGAGGAGCAGCAAGGGTTGGGGGGAGAAACGGCAGCAGGGGGTTACCCAAAGTATCTCGGCATGGCAGAGGCCACCGCCGTTTCCTGACGCCCAGGTTCGCTGCCACGCGGTAAACGGCCACAGTGTCTGACGGAGACGCCGGCAGCGTCCCCGGGCCTTGGGAAGGAAGCGCGTGAGGTGAAGCAGCACCGAATGCTGCCAGCTCTTTATGTGACTTGTCTTTGAGGGGTCAAACGGAGGTTGGTTTTGGTTTTGTTTTTTTTTTAACGACTTTTGACTGGAAAATTTCTACGGGAGGCCCTGACAGGAGTGCCAGTGCTGTGGTGCGTGGCGGAGGCCGTAACTGCTCCGTCCCGAGGTTCCTGCTGCGCACCGGGGTTTCCGAACGGCGGGGAGGGGGAAGCGAGATAAGGACACGAGGCCACAGCACGTGGGAGGTAGTTTGTGGTGTGAGTTATAGCTAGTGCCACTCGCATGGCGGTTACAAATGCTCGTGTGCTGGGAGGCAAGAGGCTGGCGGTGGATGTAAGTGGGCTCGGCAGCGCAGGGTTGGTCTTGTGCCCTCAGTAAGGAGAGGAGGAAGGATGCGGAGCGGCCGGTGTCCTGGGGTCCCTCTGTCTCCACATTTGCGCTGGCTCCTCTCTTCCCGCAGAGCTGGGTGCTCAGCCATGCCAGACACTGCTCCATGCCGTGGTCCAGCTCCTGGAAGCTGCCTTTCCCCTTTGTGCCGCAGGACCCGACCCATTTCTCTCTGTGCCCGTCGTTCCTCCCTGCTGGAGCTCGGAGGGCTGGCCGTGGTGGTCCCTCCATCTCACGGCGACGAGCGGTGTGTCCTGACGTGCTTCCACTGCGGAGCCCAGCGCTGGAGACGGGCTGCACCATCACCGCGTGCCCCGTTCCCTCTGCCCGCCGAGCCGGGATGTCCTGCCCTGGCATCCTGGGAGGGGGTGGATGGTGCTGAAAAGCACCTGGACGGAGTCTCCTGCCACAGCACCTCGGTGCTTTAAATCCCTGACTCACCTAATCCCATGAACTGTGATCAAAGCAGCAGGTTATGCATGCAATGTGCCTGGCAATTTATGTATGAAGAGGGAGTTGTGATCATCCTGTGTGATTTTTATTATTTTTTCCTCATCTGGTCACATCCTCTATGTCATTAATCTTCCAGATCAAATAAAATGATAGTTGAAAGTCCTCCATAGTTATGATTCCCCCGAAGTTTTGTGAGCATGGCTTTGATTTTATTGTAGTTATTAGAAGTCAGTTTAGATTTCTCGACTTCTGTTGTGTAGGTATCTCCAGCGGATATTTTAGTAGAGGTATTTCTCTCAGTCAGATATGCAATAGGAAAAGAACATAATATAGAATAGGAAAAAAAATTAAAGCAATTTAGTTACTAGTCCAAAGACTTTAATGCTAAAGAGCCATGAAGAAACTTTATTGGAACTATAATTGCAGACATAAGCAGTGATTATCTGCCTTCATGCTTTTATAGTCCTCATCACTGTCATCTGAACACATGAAGCTGATGAGAGTGTGTGCAGAACGTTATTCAGGTGAATGCTATGTAATCCTGATCTCTTGCAATAGGAGGAAAGTAAAATAAAGTGTCAATTCATTTGAAAATGATGGTGAAAGAAAAAGGTGAGGGAGAACAAGTATCCTTGCAGAAAACATAACCTTATTTCATGCAGCTTGCAACTGAAGGAATGCAGTTGACAGGGTAAGCATCTTATATGGATGTGGTCAAAATAAATTTTCCTGTTTCTTGATGTTCTTAGAGGTCTTCAGCAGGTGCAGCCCTTTATTTCCTTGAAATGTTCTGAATTTCGTCCAGCAGAGAGAGGGACAACAGCACCTGTTTGTCCTGCGTTCCTGAGAACTGGAGATGGCTGGATCAAGGCAGACAAATGGGAGCTGCCAGGCGCTTCTCGAGGTGGAACAGAGATCAGAGAGCAAGTCCTGAATTGCTTGGCCTGATTACTGGTTCTGCATATGCTGGTGAAAATGTGCTCTGGGCTGTAGAGAGGCAGAGGAGGAAGAGGTAATTTGCTGGTTGCACGCAAGATTTTTTTCCTGCCGTTTGTCAGATCTGAAATTCTTGGTATTAAGTCCCTGGTAGTTTTTGTGAACTCGCTGGGCGCTTCAGAGGACTGTCTCTGTGATGGCGCTGCTCTGCACACTGGGAGCTTGCGCTGCTGGTACAACCAAGTGACTGAATCTAACGAGGCATTTCTGAACTGTCATCTGGTGCCCATTTTGTAAAGAGCCTTTTATGTCTCCACTGCCCTAAGAAATGTGAGAGACCTTCTGCTGCTTGACAGCCAGAGCGGTAGAAGGAGCAGTATATGCAGAGCTCTGGCATTTTGCATCAGGGTTAGTAATCCCAGGATAGGTGCAGATTTAGATGGTTCGAGTTTACTTAAGCTAGGCCAGTGTTTGTAGGATCTACTTCCTGCCTTTTCTGTCCCTTGGTCTCTCTGTTCCTCTTTTCAGGCAGGTGTGTTCATGGCCTGAAGGCAATTTCTCAATCTTGTTACGTTGATTGCAGTCACCTGCTCAGGGTTAGGTGGGCAGTCAGCAGAACAAAGGAGGTCAGAGCCAGAAGTCCTGCGATCTCCTAACAAACAGTACGTGAATATTCTAGGGCTGAGTTTTGTGCATGATTTTTGGGTTGGGGAGGCATTTCTTGGACAGGAAACTGGTTATACTCTTTTCCCTTTATTTTCCCCTGAAACTTTGAAGCAAAAAGACAGCTGTTTTGAAGGACGAGAATAGATGCAGAGGAATCCAAAACTTCTAAATCTGTTTTTATTTGCTCTAGCACTGAATTGGGACTGGGTAATGAAACACAACTGTATGTTTTTGGTGGACTTTTCTGAATTTTTTAGTGATGACTGTCTTTGCTTTCATTGCAGTTAGCAGGAGTTAACCACTGACTCCTCTTAGAGCAGGTCACAGCAAAGCTCCTAAATTACTTAATACATTCAAGGCCATTTTAAAAACAAAACCAGAAAACTACTAGTAAAGTGCTTAGATACACAAAGAAGTAGGCAGTGCAGTTTTTGGTGACGCATGCCTGCCTGTCTTCTATTTGAAATGAAAATGAGATAGTGATGTTTTGAAAGTTTCTCGTCTTCATAGTGAGCTGCCAGTGAAAAACTGGTTCTGGGAAAGGTTTTATTCAAAATGTAGTTGAAAGTCTGTGGGACATACGTTTCTGGAGACATCAGCATCCTGCTTTCACGCATGCTGAAATGACTTAAACTAGTTTAAATCTGAGCTTTATTGTTATCATATGGAGATGAGGTAAGTGATTGTCATCACCCTTGTTTTATGGATGTGGAAACAGAAGTGCTGCTCGTGTGTTGTGCAATATTTGAAGCGGTGGGAATGGCTGGTGCCTCGGAAGAGGGTGATTCCAAACCCGCTGCGGTGCTGGTGCTGCCCCTGCCGTGCTCCGTGTTCCCAGGTGTTGGTGGGGATTGAGGAATTGACATCCCAGCTGTGCCACGGTCACTGCTGGGTGGGTAACTCTGCGTTTTCAGTCCCCACAAGGTGATGGAGCTGTGTGAAGATTGCCTTGGTGTTGCATCATTGGAGACGGGTGTGAGCCAGTCGTGAAAACCCTCTGTAAAAGGCTTTTGTAGCTAATACTGGCTTATTGGAAACAGTTGTTTGGAATAAGCCTGGTTTCTCTGGGTGTTTGAAGCATCTTAAGAATGATGGTAGCGATGCTCCAAGTCTGAGGGGGGCACAAGCACATGGGGGGTAGGCTGTGAAGTGTGTAAGATGGAGGGATGAGCGCCCAGAACAGACTGAGTGCAGCACTGACGCCTGACTGATGCTTCAAAAACCTGCCGTGTGGGGCAAGAAAAGGAAGGAACGCCTACAGAACTGCTCCCTGCCAGGGTCAGAGGGATTTCTAGGGGAGGATCTGTGCGTTTGTGGATCCATAGCAGCCCAACGCAGTGCTGGGACCCAGCGCTCTGCACAAAGCTGTGCCGGTGAGCGCGGTGCTGAGGGTTTGCTGTCTGTGCGGCTGGAGCCGGCGGGTCAGCGCTCCGGGCTCGCTCTGGGCGGCTCTTGACCTCTGTGTTTGCTTCCATCGCTGTGAAACGCTGCTCTGACGGCCACCGCTGCTGCCGGAGCTCAGAACACCCTGCGTGCGCCACCGTCCTGCCCTTCCGCCCGCAGAGGCCTTGCCCGCGCGGCTGCGGAGGAGGAGGAATTGCAGCCCGGGCTCTGGGTGCAGAGCCGAGCGCCCCGCAGGCCCTGCCGTCCTCCCTGGCGGCGGCGGCTCCTCTGCCAGCCACGCTGGAGCTCTAATTCACGTGCTGTGGGACCCGCTGGCAGGCAGCACCGTAGAAATGAGGAGTATCATTGTGTTTTATTGTGGCTTCTGAGAACGCAGCGTGTTTGTGCTCGGGGGAGCCCCAGGGGCCGTGTTTTCCAGCCATTCCTCAGCCCGGCCTTCCCGGAGCGGGAGCTGGTCCTGCCCGTTAGGAGTGAGAGACGGGCCTGACTGATTCCTGCTCCCTGCTGCATAATAAATCTGATTCTAAAATTAGTGTTGGTCTCCCTAGGCCATAATTCTTGCTGAGATTACAGAGAATTGTGTGTGCAGAGAGGAATTGTGGTTGCGTGTGTCTGTTTGTTTTTTATAACCTTGAGTGCCCAATTTCCAGGTTTTTTACTTAACCCCCCCATCTTTTTCCCGATTTCCTCTCTTTTGGGAAGCGCTTCGCCTTTCTGTGTATTTTGGCTATTTAAGCCTCTGTCACTGCAGGCAGATGAGTTCCTTGGGAGCTCTTCTGAAGGTTTTGTAATTGAGTCTTTTACCACGGCGACAGGATATTATTAACCTTCAGTAAAGCAATTTATTTCATACTCCTTTGTGGGGATAAGCCTTTTTTCCCCCAGGAAAATATGTATGCGGAAAGAGTTTTACATACAGGGTAGCTGGACTTGCAGCAGTGATTATGATTAAAAAAAAAAATTTTACATGAAAAATAGGTAGTTCTGTTTGTGTCAGTTTTAAAGAAACCTTTGGTCCTGAACGACTCCCACCCCTGCCCTAGTGTTTTATTTTAAAGAACATACTTTCTGCCTATCAGTGGCTTTGAAAGGAAGGTTGTATTTCCTTTCTGAGCTCTATAGGTATTTAGCCCCTGTGAGCACTGAAACATTTTGTTTTCATCTTTTGAGATGGCCTTAAAAATGAAGGGAGAGCTGGAGAGAGGAGCTCCTTGCGGGGTCTCCCTCTTGGCTTGGCCTTTGCCCTGAAATCAAACGCAGCCGAGTCCCGAAGTCATTAAAGATCGGATAGCTCAGAGAACAGCCGTTTCCAGCCACCAGGTGGGAATGCTGGAGAAGTGGCTGGCCTGGCCGAATAACTTGGGTTCTCTATTGAGCGCGGTGACGAAGGCTCCGGTCTGGGATTTGGGTCTGGGCCAGGCTGTTGTGTCGCTTCATCTCCCTGCACCTAATTTTTCATTTGTAAAAGAGGATGAGAATATTTCTTTTTACATCTCAAGTTAGGCTTTGCTTTTTACTTCGGTAGACTGTTAAACTTTAAAAAAATAATTAGCAATGTGTTTGTCCTGGTTTGTGTCTTGAAAGCTCTGCACTGTCACAGAGTCTGCTTTCGAAGGAGCTCCCCATACCTTGTTCTTTCAGCAATTACATTAGCTAAAGAGGTGGTATTATTGCCACATTACACAAGAGAGCTTGGATGGGAGTTACAGCGCTTTGTCCAGAGCTTTACGTTTGTTAACACACTTGGATCTCTTGGCGCCGTTTGTGCGTTTAATTGCAGACTCATCCGTTTTTCTCTGCTGCGCCTCTTTCGCACGCTGAACTGCTTCTGTCCCTCTACCGGAACGGGCATCCTGGAGAAAGGGTGTGTGAGGCTCCTGGTGCCTTGGTCAGGGCTGTCCTCCAGAACCACCGTCTCCCAAGCTCGTCTCCTGCCTTCTACGACTTTCTGATTCTTTCCGGATGTATTCCAGTATTTTTATGCAAACTTTCTAGCGCCTTTTCAGCGGTTCCATCCCTTTACCATTACCTGGGCTCAAAGCACTGTCTTGTGGTGGTGCACGCAGGTTTGCAGAACGGACTGGCCCCTTCCTTTGGGGTTGTGGGTGTCTCTGTGTTTTGTTGACAGCAGTGAACTGAGATTTTTAAAACCAAAGATAAATGCCATGGCCTGGCTTTTCCACTGCATCCTTCCCGCGCCATCAGCTCAGCGTGTTGCTGCAGGCGCGGCGTGATGCTGGAGCTGTGGGGAGCAACGGGGCTGCTCCAGAACCCGCTCTGGTCCCTGGCCTGTGCTCGGCCCCGCCGCAAAGGGCACTTTCCTGGGTGGTCCTTCAACCTCTTCTAAAATTCCAGAGGTGTGTTACGTGCAACAGAAATTTCTTGTTATTGAAAGACTTTCTGGCCCCTCCACGTGCTGGTTTTGTAGAACTTTGTGGCTGGTAGATTTATTCTTATGTCTTCAACCAGAGATCTTTCTGTTTTAAAAATGCTTAGAGTACCTTTTTTCCCCCTTTTTACTATAACTGTTGTTGTAAGTGAGGCCCGCAATCTGAAAAAAAAAAAAATTCTGTAAAGATTCCCCACCAGAGATTTAATTAAAATATTGTGAAAGGCAGTCATTGAAAACGAGAAACCCTTTGAGTGAAAGGCACCCTGATTTCCCTCTGCAGAGCTTTTTGTCACCATAGAGATGAAAAGAGCAGCTCAAAATTGCACTTTCCCCTTGCCGTTGCTAGCGGGGGGACAGGCTGCAGGTAGCAGCTGTGCTAAACCAGCGGGGCCGGGCTGGGAGACTGGGAGGCTTGGCCGGGGCTGCGGCTTTAACTCTTTGCAGGGCCCGAGCGCTGGACTCAGGGTTTCCTTCCCCGGTGGACGCGTTTCTTCTTAGTTTATTACTCTGTTTTAATTTCCTGTACTTCAGGGCTGGAATTTATCTGGGCTGGCGAAGGGAAGGAACGAAGGCGCCCGTCCTTTTGTCTCCGCAAGAGCAGAACTAAGCAAGTTTTCTGCGCAGCGTGGCCTGTGGGGCTGCACCGCTCTGGAAATCGCTGCGTTGTTCTTGAGGTGTTTATGCAGAAAGCTGGTTAAGTAACGGCTGTTGAAATCTGACTCGGCCTTTTTAATTTTATCACGTTGTATAAATTAAAAGTTCTCTTGCTGTTCTGCAGCAAGGTTCAAGCCTGTCTGATTCTTACTTAAAATATCTAAGTGTTGGGGCTTTTTTGCTTGTTTTTATTTTAAAACGAATTAAGGTCTTTTCTTGTAGTAACCCCTCTGGAAATGTTGGGACTAGTAAACCAAAAATACACATTGGAAGTGATAAAACTGGTCAGATACAGTTTCAAAGACAGTCACACAAATTGGAGGGTACATGACACTGGGCAGTGTTATGCTTTTAATCATCTTAAAAACAAATTTTTCTCCCTAATTGTATTAAAAGAGATTGAAGAGCAGTCTCAAGTGGATTCTTGGCACAAACATCTCAGACAAATGAAAGGAAAATGTATATTCAAGCTGTCTGCTGTTGTATATTTTACACCATACCTGTCTTTGTGCCTGATCTCAAATGGATGTAATGGTTTAATTTTAAGCTGTTTGAGCGAGACCTGTTGTGTTTAAACTTCCAGATAGAAAATGAACATAACCCGCGTAATGGCATTATTAATAGGGAGAATTACTATATTGTAATTTGCAAATTAATGGTTTAACTCTGAGATTAAATATACAGCTGTGTTCTTGTGTAATGTTACAAGACAAAATTAGATCAAGTGTCTAAAAGCAGAAGGGCCTCATCCAAAAGCAGCGGGTGTCTCCCCGGGGATGCACAAGGCTTCGCGTTGGGCCCTTCCACTCGCAGCGAGGGCGCGGACCTGCAACCCCAGCAGAGTTCCTTCGGTGTGCATGTGCCGTTAGCATCCAGCCACCCGAGATACCCACGTATTCGGAGCAAAAGAATAAAATGCCCTGTTTCCATGGTGGTGGCGACTAGGGCCAACTGTCTGGTGGTTGGGTTCAGCTTCTGCCTGGCAGGCTGGTCTGAGCGGTGCCGTTGCGCATACGGATTTGAGTCCTTGCAAAATTGGATATTAATTTTTAAACGAGACAGTATTTGGGAGCTGGGCTCGCCTCTGATGCAGTTTGCCCTTGTGCTTTCCTTGACTGTTGCTAATAAGAAGTGCTGGCCTAAATCAGTGTCTTGAAGAATCATCGATTCGCTAATTGCAGATAATCAAGTCCCTGCTCACGCTGAGACCACTTTTGTTTTCTGCTGTTCCGCCAGGGTTCGGGCAGTGTCTTCCAGCCTTTGACGTAACCAATAAAGTGGGTTTTGAGCTCTCATTTTGCTAATTCTTGGAGGTGACAAAGTTATGGGTATTCAGGCTTGATAAACAAGGAGCTGTTACACCGCCGACCTTTCATGCCGAAACGAGATGCGAAGGTCAAGGCTTTGCCATTTTTTCGGGAGGAAGGAGGGTGCTTGGGGAGCTGTGTGGCACAGACTGCCACAGCACTCACCTCAAGTTATTGCAGTTCTAAGCAGTTGTCTGGCTGCGCCAGCCTGCGGAAATTATTCTGAACACATGCGGTAGTTTCTTCTTATTTTATTTCATTTTTCTTTAAGATGTGCTTCTTTCCACTTCTGGGTTCAGTTAGGGAGGGCGTTTTCTGTGTGCTGTGGATTTTCAGATTATGTTTAACGTGAAGCAGGGGCTGATGTGAATGTCCGTGTCCTGCAGTCGCTCAGCCGAGGTGAGGACAGGAGAGGAGAGGCAGCTGCTCGGCCTGGCTGGTTTGCACGGATGCTCTGCCCTGCACATCCAGTTCAGCAAACTGCCCTGCACGAGTCCTCGCGGTATCCCCTGGTCTCACCGAAGGACGTGGAAAAAGGGGCAAGAGCTGTGATAATGGCCGCAAGCCTTTCTAATGACTTCATGTAGAACAGCAGTTGATCCCAGACCATGAAAAACCAAGAAGAAATAAGAGCCTTTCTGAGGAAGACCCCGTTGGCCAGTGGGCATGCCTTCTTTTTGTAGGTGTTGCTCTTCTGGGTCAAGGAGAGCAGGGCAAATCCTCTTAAACTCCCCTTGCTTTGCTTTGCAGGTGGAGAAGCTGAGCGTATTGCCTTGGCTGAAGCATTTTGCAAAAATGCTGAGGGTTTTTCACGTTGTCGACCTGGGTGGGAGCTGGTGCTGTGTGCAGGGAAGCGCCTGCCTCAGAGCTGGAGGAGCAGCTTTGCTTTTTCCAGCGCTTGCTGCAGGGATTTCCAAGCAGGGTACAGTGTTTAAATGGCAGAGCAGAACCAACCTCGGCCCTGCACGCGTCCTCTTTGCTCGCTACTTTAGCCGCGTGCGAGCAGATCTTGCGGTGGAGAAGGGAATGACGTGGTGTGTGTTCGTGGGGCACAAGGTGCGGGCAGGTGTGCGAGTCCCGGCCGCGCAGGGTCACTGAGCCCTGGTCCCAGCCCGGCTGCGCTGGAGCCGTTGTCGTTCATGCTGCCCCTTTAATGCCAGCCCAGAGGAACAGATGATCTCCGGGCAGCTTAGGTTACATCATCTCTTTGGGGTTTAATGTCAGGCCTCCCTGAGCCCCGTCCAGTGCCAGCTTCCAATCTGGCTCGCAGTACTCCTGAATGTCCTTTTAATTTTTATTAATAGTTGTATTACTGTAGTGTGCTCCCTCCCGGCTCAGTGTGGTATGCGCGAGTTCATTCCTCCGCTCCCCGAGCTCTCTGCCGGCCGAGCTTCCTGCTCCTCCGCCCGCCCGCAGCTCCGCACATGGGTTTGCTTTGCCAGTTCCAGAGGCGTTTTTGAAAACAACGCTGTGGGGAGGGAAGCGGGAGGGCCGAGCGGGGCTGGAGCTGGTGTGCCGAGCGCGCTGTGCTCCCTCGCCAAGGAGCTCCCGTGGCTGCGGGCGAGCGGAGCCCGGTTAGTGGGGAGCGCTTGGTGGGGACGTGATGGAGCCAAGACAGGAGACACCGCAGCTGGCTGGAGTCCTGCTCCTGGCAACCACTGATCTATCAGCTGGACTCAATTTGTTTGAATTTCAGCTTGTTCACTTCTAAAAGGGCTGTTCTGTTTCTCTATCGAGTTTTTAATTTTTGTCAATGAAGTTCAGGCTCTTTGCTGTTTTTCTTGAATCACTTGACTCAATAAAGACCATCAATTCTGTGGAGACAGCGCAGCAGTGGGTTTGGATGCTGAAGGGCTGTGTGATTCAGCATGCCGGTGCTTTTGCCCTCATCCCGAACTCCAGAAGTAGGTGCCTTTACAGTTATTCTCTGCTCTGGCTAGGATTGTCACGAATTTCTTGTATGTGTCCTGATGGCATTTTCCTGAAAGCCCTGTCACCATCAGCCATTATTTTTATTTAAAAGAATAACATAATTTTAAAAAAAAATGCATACATATATAAATACATTTGCAGAGCGAAGGAGGAACTGAGATGTTATTTCAGATCTAAGTCCAGGAATGAAATAGAAGCCACAAAATATCTGTGTTTAGCGTGCACTTGTGATTTAGGAGCAACCTCAAGCACTCAAAATACTTTTGCATTCACTGAGACAGCTTCTCTTACATTAGCTGTTGCATAACATTCTCGTGTCAGTTAAAGCAGTTGAAAAATATTGCAGGGAAAGTATTTAATGCATTGTGAGCATCAGTGCATTGTAGCAGCTGTTTAAAAGAATAGCAATAAACCCACGAAGAGCAGAGAGCAGAACGCAGAGGCTGCTTTCTGCAAGCTCGTCGGTAGCACGCTGAACCGCGAGGGTTTGGAGCTCTTGGTGGCTCTTGATCTCCTGGGTCCCTGATTTCTCGTTGCTGCTGTAAGCGACGGCTGAGCCAGGAGGCCGGCGGGAGCGAGGTGAGGGGCGCGAGGGCAGGACGCAGCTGGGCAGATCCTGCGCAGACACAAGCAGGTACTGCCCTTGCCCTCTGGTGCGCCAGCAGCTGTTCTTCCTAAACTCTGTCAGTAAATTGTGATGCAAAACTGATAACGCCGTCGTGATCTTGGCCATGAGTCTCATTGTGCAAAATCCAGTAGTGTGTCTGTATGTCTAAAAAACTGAAATATATCACAAAGTGCTGGTAATACAGTCAGCTGCTGCTATTTGCCAACAGGGTGGATTGCAGCCTGTGATCTCTAGGTGAGCAAGTCTCTGAATTGTATTCAGAGATGATATATGGCATAGCTGGAGTACTACAACATTGTTTCCCTGCATAACATGAAGGAATGAAGGAGCAAGAATCCAGGATCTGGGACTATTGTTTTATTTTGTTTGGTTGGTGTTTGGTTTTTTTTTTTATTTAAAATTTATGGGCTTAACATTTTGGGCTGTGTCATTTTACTAGTAGATACATGCAAATAGAAGTCAAGACCGAGATGTGTGGGGAACATTAATTTTATTTTATATATAAATATATGTATGAACACACACACACATAATGGATGCCATAATCTCTTACACATGCATGTTTGTTCAAGCGTACAAGAAATGTGATTGACACCACTGAAAAAGGGAGATGGGAAAGCAAAATGAGTTATAGCTTTTGGTCCCCAAACTGCCATTTCTTACTGTATCCTGGAAAAGCCTTCGTACTAATGATGCTGAGCAATAAATAACACAGGGAAGATTAATAGCTGCCTATGGTAGCAAATTATAGTTGATTTATTGCACATAATATATACAGGTGCAGCTAATTTAATTAAACACAAGACCTTTCTAGTGCTGCAAAGACATCCCTCTCGAAGAGCAGGCAGCCCTGTGGTGCTGTAATAAGGCTTTAAGTGCAATAAGCAGCATTACAGGCAGAGCTCTAGTTGGTCTGATCAGCCTCTCATGTGTTTGGGGGAGGGAGTATTTTTCCATAAGTATTAATGCCACTTTAAGTCAACTTATGCCGTAACAAAGTCCAATTTAATATATTGATGCAAGTTATCCCATCTCTGCGTTGTGGGGGAGCAGCAGGTTCCGCGCAGCAGCAGCCGCAGCCGGTTGTGTCCTGGCGGCGCCGCGGGTGCTGAGCTGGTGTGGGATGTCACCCTGGGGACGTGAGCAAACAAACAACCCGGCAGAGCTCCCTGGAGCCTCCGCCGCTCCCGGGCTGGCTTCTGTTCAGCCTCTGCCACGACTGGGAAGGGGGCTGCGGTAGGAGAAACTCTTGTAGAAGAGCCTGTACACATGCAGGCAATGCTCTGCGTTCCATTGGCTGCATGTTTGCCTTTGGTTTTTAAATCTCCTTCTGCTCCTTCTTTCGAGTTAAAAAAGTAAAAAAATTGCAGTGGGTATCTGTGCGTGCATAAAAATACAACTTTAGCCTGGCTTTAAGCTGTTCCCTGTGCTCCCTGCTGCTGTAATTCCCACCTGAGCAGGGGCTGGGGAGCTTGCCCTGCAACGCAGCCTTTCCCCGCTCATCATGATGCAGAGTTGAATACTTTTCCCTGCATGTAATGGGGAAGATGCTCTATGATACTTTGCCACCATTACTTGATTATTTGTGAAAGCGTAGAAGGCTCAAGTAGCTGATTGATTAATTTTTCTCTAAGTTTTTCTTCCCTCAGTTGCCTTCATTTGGAATCTGTAATCAGTGAAGGAAAATGTATTAGGAGTAGATGGGTATGCATATGAATGCTAAATTTTTTCTAAATCAGGCGTTGGTGTGGGCACAGGTACGTGGTGCCTGCTGTGCTGAACAGATCTGGCAGCCCGTGCTGCAGACAGACCAGTGACTTTGGGCTCTTCTCTTCTTTTCTCTTGCTGAAGCGGCGGCTGCTCCGGCTCCTCGGGGAGCACGAGGAGCGTCCACGAGCACGGCTGGAGGGGGACGCGCAGAGCTCGGTATCTCCTCACACAAATCAAACATCTGCCTGACCTTTCCATCCCGCGCCGCGGGGAAGGAGTCCAGCGGCTCTCTGTCATAAATCCTTCCAGTCTGCTTGCTTTGGTCCAGCGCTTGAGACAGTCACAGCTGGGGCTTCCGCTTTGAGGTGTAAAGGCAGGTGTTTGTGTCGGAGCTGCTGGGGGAGGTTGGGAGGTGCAGGGGACCCCCGGTGGGCCCTGGCCCAGGGGACAGCAGTGGCCCCGCTTGCTGGGCTCGCAGGACATTCCCTAGGTCCTGGAGCTCTCGTGGTGTTTGCATAGTGCTTGCATGGGGAGAGAGGTGGAAATGCAAATAGATTTTTTTATTTTAGAAGGCTAGAAATCATGTATTTTCATGTAGTTGTCAAAACTTGAGCATCAGCTGATGGCAAATACCAAGTCCAATGGCTTGGCTGTATGAAAGCAACTGCTTTGGTGGTTCATGTGGTGGCTCCATCAGAAAGAAAATTTCTGATTTCTTTTTTTTTCTAATTCTTTTTCTGTGTAGTTGTGCTTTTCTGTGTGCTTTCTGGATAAGGGTCTCCATGCCTCAGTTTCTTGTCTGTTTAATGGATAGAGTAACAATTATCTCGCTTCTCAACGATTTTGTTGTGAAGTGCTTTTGAGAAATCTGGGCTGAAATGTCACAGTTGATAAGGCTGCTTGAGAGCTTCCATGAACACTACTTTTTAAGCAAATTATGTTTGATGATAAAATATTGTAAAATGTATTGGTTCCCTCTGTCTCTTACTCTTGTCTATGCTCACTTTTTGTGTTAGGATGTGGAAGTGAGCTGAGAAATTGGAGCCAAACTGGAGCCTTTTTTGACTTTTTGAAACCTGTACACAGTTACCTTTATGGTTTGGGCAGGGGAGAATTGTTTGAAAATCTCCCTGAGAGTGAAAATACTAACTTGATATTTTGATTTCCCATGGAAAAATTAACACTGTGTTCTGTCTAGGTCCAGTGTTTGCCCTTCTGTGCTGTACTGATTCTTGTAGTTCTGATGACGCTCCCTCAGCTGGTGCTTCAGGAAACGTGTTTGTCTCGGAGCGTGTCTGGTGACTCAGATACGTGTCTCCGTAGCATCTGGTGAGCTAATTGTCATTAGCAACGTGCCCCGTGCCCGCCTGTCTGCGGAGCAGCGTGAGGTGCTGCAGGATGGGCTGCACGGAGGGATGAGGCTCAGAGAAGGCGTTAGCGAGGACCCGGCGCTTGGCTGGTGTCCTCTCAGGTCCCCCCACTGCCTCCCCGACCAGCAGAAACAACAAGTTGGTGCTTGGTGGACGTCGTTGATCTAATGTTTTTAAATGGCCTTCAGGGCCTGACTATGCAGGGTAATTGCAGTAAGGGTCTGAAGGGAAGCAGCTCGGTGTGGATGAAATCTTGTAAGAGTTGTTTTAATGTGCGCTGCTCCTCTTGCGGGTTTGGACTGCAGTGGAACGTTTGGGTGTGAGCAGCTGCACGTGCACGGTGTCTCTTACTGGGTCCCACTGGTTTTTGCTGAAAGCTGCTGGTTTTGTATAAGCCTGTCAGGCCCATGCAGACGCGCTGCACGCTGGCGAACGCTCCCCGCCGAGCGGCCCCGCTCCCTCGCACACCCGCTTGCGAGGCTCCAAGGGAAGAGTTAATTGCTGAAGTGGCTGGAATGGGTGTCCTGCCTGCGCTTGGACGTCGCTGGCCACTGCCACCATGTTCTAATTATGTAATGCTTCTATTCTTGATGTTGTGGGTGGGTGTGTTGTAAGTCAATACCTCGCTTTAGAGTTCAGAGTCAGAGATTCATTGGAACCAGATACAACTTGGCATTATCTCCAGAGCTTTGTGCATTTTCATTTCCAAACAGAGTTGGATGAAATCTCCCACAATGAAGCCCATTCTTTCCTCTTGGTTCGTGTAAGAGTTCTGCTTTCCTGTGCTTTAACCACAAGGTGGGCAGTACATTAGTTTTAAAATGATCTTTTTCCCCAAGCCCAGACACTCTCTGTCAATGCCTGTTCGTAGGAAGGCTCTAGACACTTTTTTTGCTATCTGTCTTTAGTGCTGTAACTCTTGCTTCCCAGTTCACATAATCACAGGCTTTTCCTTCATTCTCGTTGTTCATCAAACTTGACTGCCTGTTTAATGCCTTTTTTTTTTTTTCCCCTGACATGGTGATTTTTGTCATTGCTTCCATAACAGCAATTTGTTGCCTTTGGCTTCATAATAAATTGGAGAAATTAATAGTGCATGATTGAGAGCATATGCTTTAAAATAAGTTGAACTAGAAATAGATATTTTTTGTTACTATTAAAAATATCTTTTTGTCAGTCCTTTTGTTTTGTGCAAAGGGCACATTCTGCTTTAACAATTTTATCGTACGTGTGCTATTATAATTTACATAAATGAATTTTAAATACAGTTATAAGCTGTGGGAAGATGTTATTGTCTCTGCACAATGAATGTGGAGATTTATGCTGTGCATACATCTTGTGTGAGATTAACATTTGTTCCCTTGTCGCTGTTGGATAGTGTCGTGATGGAGTCTTGAAATCTTTACTTAGGTACTTCTCAGGCTTATTTAAAATAGCATTTGAATTCTTCTTCTTTCAGTCCATTCATTTCATGTAAATTTGCCTTTTGGATATTTGACTCAATTTTGATGACATTGACAGAATAACAAAACTTAGAAGCGAGATGGGAGCTGCTGCTAACGCCAAATATCAAACAATTCCCAGTTTTGCCAGGGTTTGTGTCTGCAGAAGGCAAGTGCTTGGGCGGTTCAGTGAAGTGGGTCCAACCATGTGCTCCAGCTTCTGTTGCTTTGATGGGCTGAGACCTCCGTCCCGGACGTTGCTGCTGTGTCTGTCTGCCCGTTGTCCAAAGCCATCAGTGACAGAAGTCGGTTCAGCTCCTGCCAGCGTTCTTGCAGGCTCGGCTCTGCCGCCGGGGCCCTGGATCCGCAGCGGGTTCCCCAGGGTGGGCTGGACAGCGCTGGGGTGGGTGGAACCGGGGCGGAAGCCCCAGGCCAGCACCCACCTCCTCTCTGCATCCCAGGGGAGGTGATGGCAGGGATGCGAACGCAATTGCAGCACTTTGGAATGAGGATCCCCTCTTTTCCCTCCCTTTCCAGTTCTTGCTTTTCCTCCAAGGGAAATACAACCTGCAGAATGGCTGTTTGCAAATTCTTTTTCAAGATGATGTGATGATGAAGTGGCAGTAGTGAAGCATACCGTGAAATAGAGCACTTCTTTTTGCGGAAGATCTGGGTTTGGGCTGGATTGGCACGCACACCAGAATGAGTAAGAGAACCTTTCCAAACCCGCCTGGCGAGGAGAGCGAACTGGAGCGGGGCTGATGCTGCCGTGCCAAACGCAGCTCCGGTGAATGCTCCTGCGGGGCAGCTGGCGTGCGCGTCGGGAGCAGAGCCGCTCTTTGACTGGGGGCTGGTGATTATTCTGTTGCAGTGGTTGAATTTCTTTCAACCGTAGTGGTGTTTTGAGTTCTGGGGACAATCACCAGCTCTTTTAGATGTCTCTTTATTTCCACAGCTTAAAAATGGCCATTTGGGGCCGATCCACCTGAATAAAGTGGCTTTCTTACAACGCTGAATCCTGACTATCAAGAATCAGATTTTGATGCTTCCCTGTCAGGTCAGGGCCTGTTGCTGGGAGCTGGGCTGTGTGCGCAGGTACACAGAGGGCTGCGAAGGTGCAGGCAGAGCGAAGGATCGATTATTATTCTTAATTTATCATCTGCACAAGCTTCCGTCTGGATTATTTAAAGCAGACTTTGTTGGACCACTATTCAATTAATCTCAGTTTGTGTGTGTAGGAGGAACGGCTGTTGAGCTGCCGTGGGCAGCGCTGTGTCCCCTGCGCGGTGCAGGCGCGGTGGCCGTGCCGGCGGTGGGTGGACACGGGGTGTCGGGGTCCTGGGCGCCATTCGTGGGGGCGCGGGGGCTCTCGCGGTGCTGCTGGGGCCCCTCCTGCTCTGCCACTGTGCAGGTGGGACACGGGAGCGGGGTGACTGTCCCGCGGCTGCCGAGGGAGGGATCCCGAGTGCTGCTCAAACGTCCTCCTCCTCCGGCCCACCATGGGGGTGGCCTCGGCTGCCAAAACCAGTGGCGGGGGTGCTTTTTAACGTCGCAGCCCTTTGTTTCCTGCCAGCTGGAGCCTTTTTCTCATTACGATGGAGAGCAATATACTTACCATAAATGTTTCTTCTTAAAATGAAAATTAAAATGAGAAAACCAAGGAAGCGTGGGGTTGTGCCAGAGGGCTCCACAGAGTTGGCTGGCAGCTGGCCCCGGGACAGTCACCCCCGCCGGGAGCCGAGAGTTGGGGGGTGTCCGGAGCCCGGGGTGTCCGGAGCCCGGGGTGTCCTGTGCGGGTTTGGGCAGCCGCTGCAGGGGTGGCGTGGGGACGCTGGCGGGGCTGCGGGCACTCAGTGCGCTGTGAGGTTTTGTTTTTTGGGGGGTGTGCAGCAGGGACAGGCAGTGATCGATGCTCTGCTCCTCGCAACCTGGGTTTTCTTTGCAAGCTGCAGAGGGAAGCGCTGCCGGTTCTGCTCAGCGAGGGAGCACAGTTACACAGAGCCGTGATTTTAGTTTTTTCAACTGATTTGGAGGGATAGGGGCCAAGAGAGGAAGACTACAGTTGAAAAAGGGAGAAAAGTATAAAAATAATCCACATATTTTTTGTTCTCACTGTTTTTCTGTTTACAAAGGAGTTTGTTAAAGGTCTGAGTAGTGACTATCTGCAAAGTGAAATTCTTTTAGGGAGTCTTGGAAATAGTAGAGGTTGGTCTCAGTGGAGTAGTATGTTTTGCTGTAGGTAGGTGTGTGGTGTTTGTTTTTAATATATCTTTGTTGGACCAGTTCTGCTTTTAAAAACGTATGGGAAAGTTTCAACGAGGTTTGTGTTTTGTTGTGTTACCCAGTTGCTCCAGTGAGAGTTTCACATGCTTTCGGCTCGTACTCTGGCTCTCTTTCCACTCCTGTTCCCCGTGTTGCCTTCCATGTCTGAGCAAGGCTGGAGTTTTACTTTCTGGGCTTTGGACTGCTATTAGCCATTGTGGGAAGGGCATGATAACATTTAACGTTAGGTAAAAACAGATGCTGTGTGTTTTTCCACGGCAACATGCTCACCTGGGGGTGATGTTGACCTCTCTAAGGAGTCGCTTGGAGGGTTTGGTGAATGAATCTCTGGGGAGATGTCCCACCAGGCAGCGCTGGTCGGGTCCTTCTGCTGGCCCTGTAGCCTCTCTGAAGTCAATAATGGATTGGCGATGTGGGAGTGGATTTGTTTGAACTCCAGCTGGCTGTTACCATTTCAGAGGTTGGTGCTCCTGCTGCAGAATGTCTGGTCAAGTTTTATCTAGAGAAGCCATTTGCTAATTGAGGACTGTGAAGGAAGGCAGCTTTGACGCGACGTTGCGAGGCCAAAGTTGCAGCCATTTACATATGACAGTGTTGATTAAGCTGCTGAAGAAAAAGTGCCCTGGAACACAGGGATGTTGGTACATTGCTGGTCCCTGCCCCACCTTCCTCTACTCATTACAAAAGCATGAGGAAAAAAGCCATAAAGCTTCTGACTTTATCTGATGAGCCAACGCGTGCGCCTGCCTTGCTGGGGAGGCTGGAAGGTCAGAGCTGCAGTGCTTGCTGGGCTGGACGCTGCGTGCAGGGATGCCGTGAGCACCAGAATCATCGCAGGGGGAGCATTAAAAGATGGTAAGTGCACATTTAGCATCTTGAATTTCCAAAGCAGCATGTGGTAATTTGATCCTCTATTGGGAAACATCACTACCTGTTCCACAGCCGTAGGAAACGGAGGCACGGAAGCTGACAGAAGGTGACAGAGCTTGACATCGGTGCCGGAACCGTCTTTAAATGGATGCCTGGTCTTGAAACCCAAGTTGTGTTAGCTCGGCTTCATCGTGATTACTGACTTGAGCTAATCAAAGCTATGGCAGGTTTACTGAAAACTATGCAGGGGTGTCCCGTTTTCTTTTCAGATCCGTAACTGAATATGACAGCAGGAAAATACTTTGAAGTTCAAGAATAGTCCAGTTGAAATCCCAGACCTGCTCTCTGCTCAGAGCGGGGCAGGCTGGACGTTCCTGCTGCGGGAGCCTGAGACCGGCGCTGTGACCGAGCTCGAACCAACCACCTTCTCTCCCTCCCTGTCACGCATAAGTTCATCTTCTATAATATTATTTGCTAAAAATCCAACACGAAGCTGAAACATACTAATCCACAGCAGAAAACAGGACGAGTTTGTTGCAGAAATGGATCAATGGGCTTTGTGTAGGTACATAACATGAAACTCGAGTTGCCTTCTTTTGAACCAGTGAATTTTTGGTCAGAGCTGAAGGCAAAAAAAGTGAGGGGTGGATGATTTGGATGACTTAACCATGCTACTGAAACATGCTGTAGCCCTCTTCCCATGGTCTCCTCTCGGGAACGGCACACTTTCCCAACACCCAGTGGTTTTCTTCTCTTTTTCCATGTTCCTTTTCATGCTTTCGTTGGGTCAGAAGACACTGTGAAATGAGCCGTGGAAACAAGTGCTGAGTGCCCTGGTTGGAAGGAAGTTTTCTCTCGTTTATTTGTACTGCAGCAGTGGTGAGGAGCTGCTGTCACGGACTCAGCGAGAACACACACAAGATGAGAGGTGGTCTCCTTTTCCAGAGGCCTTTCATTTTACTGACAGGATGGGGGTAGATTGGCATCCCTAGTTTGACCGTACTTTCTTGGCCGCTCGATAGCTGAGGGAATGGCTGAGCCTTGAAGTCGACGCAGAAATGTTGTTTTGCAGAGCGTTTTGTCTTTGGTGTGTTGGAAGGTTCCAGCTGGTGTTTCTGGCCGGCCTCTCCCATCCCTTGGGAGAAAACATGAGCTCATTCTGCCTCCATCTGCAAGGGCGCTGAGCGGGGTAGAAGGCAGCGGTTATTTTAAGCTTCTACTGACCAAAGCAGGATTTTAGACAATAAAAAATACTTGTGCCCATTACCTTCAGTTGTCCAGATTCAAGATTTTATATCATCTGTATGCAAGTTCCCATGCAAGAGGAAAAAGTTGGACATGGAAGTGTGCTTGTGCGATTCCGTATTTTTAGTCGGTGTTTTGGAATCCCTGGGAAAACCTGGCTGTGCTGAGCACGTGAGGTGATAAATACAGCGGATTGACGCGCTTTGGGGTGTGCTGGAACTTCTGCTGGTGAAGGAAACCCATGGGGCGCTCTGCCGCTCCCGCTGGCTGCTGGAGTGGTTCGTGTGTATTAATAGTCACATCTTTTCACTTTTGAGCTTTCCTGCATGCTGCGCCCCAGATTCTGGGGCTTTCCAACTGCTTTGTAAAGGAGACTCGACTGTCAAAGATGAGCTTAAACAAGAAGCTCAGCCTGCCGTGCTGGGTGTCTGATCGTGCTCAGCTCCCGCCTTTGCACGAGCTGGTTCTTGTCGTGTCTCTCGGCCCCGTCCTGTCCCTGGTTCTCTCCCCGCTGGTTCCCAGCTCCGGAGCAGGAATCGGCGCTGGGCGCTGCACAACAGGGGGAGAACAGCAGCCATGACGACAGTGTCCTTAAATGCCTTTTGACCTGCATGCAACTCAAATTCCACTTACGCCAAAGGAAAACGTTGTAGGCAATTTAATCCGTAATGTGGGAAAATGGCAGGGAGTTTTTAAAATATTGCAGTAAAGAGCCACTGGTTCCAGATGAATGGAGCTGTTGGGATTGAGAGAAGTTGTGAGAGAAGATTCATATCTTCTTTGTTTGGTTGGGTTTTGTTTGGTTTGGGGTTTGTTTAGGTCACCTGCTGATGTCGTTGCAGGTCTTGTTGATCTTGGAGTGGAAGTTAAGGATAGAGAAGGGAATGTTTGCAATTAGCTACTTACATGATAAACATATATATCATAGTGACTGATCTATCTATCATAATACAATTTCCATCACTTTGATATATTTGGGTGGTATTGGGTGGGAGGAAGCTTTCTTTCCCTGAAAAATGAATGTGGAGCTCATGTTAATGTTGTTTTCTGTCCGTCCAGTCTCCTCCCCAACAGACTTTAAAGTTCGTGGGACACAGTAGGTTTAATGCCATCACTGTTGTCCCTTTGCATCTTGCAGCATTGCTTGCAGCTGCCATCCTACAGATAAAAACGTGCTTCCCGAGACAGCAGAGCTACTGTTGGAAAACACAATGCATTCCCTGCTCCAGGCCTGAGAATTCCCCTGTCCCTGGGGGTGAGGTCCAAGGACCCTTTGGGTACTCAGCGAGGTGCTGGTTGTGGAGATGGGGCCCGTTCTTGCGTTTGTGTTGTGTTCCCAATGCGCCTGAATAATTTGCATGGGAGTCGTGTCTCGGGAAGAGCAAGTGCTGCCAGGGTCGCTAAAAGCGGCGGGCGGATGTTTTCAGGTGGCTGTGATTTTGGAAGCTCAACCTGTATAATCTCAAGTGTTTAGAAAGTTCAGAGACTCTGTTCCGTAACAGTCTGAACCCAAAGAGTCGGTTCATGTTTGGAGCCAGAAAAACAACCTTAAAAAGGCAGCAGGTCCCCGAGCTGTGCCGGGCGGTGCAGGAGGGTGACCCTGCAGAGGGGGGGCTGCGCCGTGCTCCGATCTGCTGGTTTCTGTCTGTGATGTTACGCAAATAACTTCTCTTCTGCTTGCTGTTTTTTGTGGCTTTTTCCTTGTTTAAGAATGGATGTTTGAACTAAATGTTTACTGAAATCCTGGTTCGCTGGGAGATCTGAATCTTTGCCAAGATGCAAACCCGGGTGACCTTGTGCCGTGGAGCCGGCGGCAGAGCCGGCCGGGCTGTGCTGAGCGCCCTCGGAGCCCGGGGAGCACCAGCTTTTGCAGGGTGTTCTTCACATGCAAGCTGTGCAGTCCAAAAGGGGAGAGGTTTGCTTCCTGGATCGGGAGGGGAATATTGTTAAACACATTGCAGCGTAAAGGCCGTCTCTTGTTAATGACATTTGAAGGGAAGTTCTCACTGGAAGGAATCTCTTGAGCTTCTTTAAATGAAATGTGAGGAGCAACTTCAGTGCTTTCTTTAGATAGGATAGATGGTGAAAATAGAAGAGCTTGGTGGCAGGGCCAGAGAGGACTTATTTAAGTGCACAGAGTCTGGTCAGCGCGCGGTCGTGCTGCTCTTGCTCCAGCTTTGCACGGCACCGGAGAACACGGCTGCTGCGCCCGCGTTGCCCGAGGGGCAGCAGGTCCAGCCAGCGGGACGTGGAAGAGACTCAAGCAAGGCTTCCTGCCCGCCCCATCGAAGTCATATTTTCTATCGTGAAAACTTGGGTGATGTTTCTTTCCTGTTGAATTTATAACTGATGTCTCCATGTGCAGTGGTCTCCTCTTCCATAGATGAGCCTTTGATCATTGGTTTTGCTTTGGAGCAAAGTGTCTCCGTTGGAGCGGGAGGGACACTGGCACGAAGAACTGATCGATACTGACTAGCTTTTTGTTTTAAACATTTCTAGTTTCAAAGATTAAATATTGTACTAGACTTTATGATTTGAGGTCATTTTAACCTCCTAACTCTGGGCTAAGGCAGCTCATCTGCCTCTCATTTTTCAGCCTTTGTTACATGTATATTTGAGGCCATATGTGGAATAGTAAAAGCCTGGAGCTCTCCTATGGTAGCAGTTAAAAAGGGAGGGAGCAATGTAAGTGCCACGGGCTGTTTGACAGCTAATACTCCCCCAGCTTCTGATCTGAATTCAAAGTAGGTTTACGCCATTTGCCTTCCGTCTTATTTTGCTGCATTAGTGGTTAACCTCAGCATGACACTCCCATATTATTATTATTTTCTTTCAGGAAAATTACCCAAAGAAAATTAAGTTCAAGTTGTATCAGGCAGATTTTTTTTTTTAAAGCCCATGAGGGGAATTCCTTCTGAACGGGGCGCTTGTGGGGAAGGCAGAGAGGCTTACGCCTTATTTAAAAGAGAAGTAAATCAGATCTGTTGCTTCAGCAGACAACCGTGTCTGGAAAAGGGTGGTGGTGGAAGAGCCTGGTATTTGCCCTCCTTTTCCTCTTGCGCATCTTCTGATGGCTTTAGCCAGAGGAAGTGAAGAATATTAATTCTGGTGCCACTGAAGTGTGAGGTTAAGATATGAGATACTGGCCACCGAGAGTTCCCTGGCACTTCAAACTCAGGCCTTCTTTCATTTTACTTTTTCAATAGAATAGTCTGCCTGAATGTTTTTTGAAGGGGCCTTTTCCCGGTGGGGCTGGTGTTGTGCGTGTGGTGCTGGTGTTTGTGCCCTGTGTGTTCTCCGGCTGGTTTGTAGCAGCGGGGCAGCTGCTGCGTGATGCGTCCAGCCCGACCCGCGATGCTGCGCCGGGGAGCAGGGCTTTGTATCCCTACACGTTTCCGTTGCTCTTCAGCTGGACTCTGGTTTCAGCAGCCAGGTTTCCATGTCCTGAATTGGTTTTGGTGACAGGAAACGCTTACTAGAAAAAGGGATTTGCCGTGCGTTTCTCTTCCCCTAAAGGAACATTGTTAAGAATTGCAAGGGAAGATTAAACACTTAGTCTTGCTCTCCTAATCTGAATTGTTCTGTGAGAGTTTAATTTTAAGGAGTACGCTCCTGAACCAAATTTGCTATTCCCCATTGGCAGTTGGTTTTGAAAGCGTATCTATAACATACGCACAGGATGGTGAGGAGGAGTCATTTTAACCTCTGCCAAGAGGAAAACACAACAGTTGGGAGAGGCACAATGCAACGATAAATATTTTATTGACATGTTCCAAACATATTGGATGTAAATTTACACACTATCTGAGATTTGTTAAGTTTCCTTGTGAATTTTTATGTTCCTGTAAATCCTGGTTCATCAAACATGGGAGCCAGTCCTTCTGCAGCGAGGAAAGCCGTGTTGGCCGCGGGGGTGATGGGGACCCCGGGCACCCCCAGCGTCCCACCCTCGGCACCCTTGGGAGGGTCTGGATGTGCCAGACTTGGCTTGGGTCCTCTCCAAAATGCGGGAGAGGTGGAACCCACGTTTGCATGGGTGGCTGGAGCTGCGGCTTTCCGCCCGCAGGGGAGCGGCATGTCGCTGCTGCTGTCTGCAGCTGCTCGGAACGCGGCTGGTGTGTGTGTTTGTGGGCTCGTTCCTTCCAGAGACTTTCCAGGAGTCAAATCCTCCGTTCAAATCCAAGGGCAAGAAAACAGCTTTTTAAAAATAAACAAAATAGGCTTATCTGCTTTAGTGAATCTCCCTTCCGGAGCCTCAAAATAACTGAGGCGTTGCTAAATGTTTTTGAAAGATGCCTCTTTAGAAATGAAGAGCTTGGGCATGTGATGAATAAATTACTGGCAGCAAAGGAGGTGCCTTGAACCCCGTGCTGAGCGCCACCCGTCCCGCGGTGTTCGTGTGCGTGCTCCTCGTGCTGCTGTGGGGCTGGTTTAACTGGCCCAGCCCCACCTTGCAGATACCGAATCCACAGACTCCTGTCTCATCACCTCCAGAGAGCGCGACGTGAAGGACTGAGACTTCACTAAGGCTTTCCAGAGAGCGCTTACAGGCTGGCACACCTGGTCTGGTTAAAATTGAGATGCTGATTTGTTAAACGTAGATTTTCCAAATGTTTACTGAATTGCCACAGGAGGTAGGCAGGAAATCTGTATAAACGTGTCTCTTATCCTTCATTTAGTAGCATGTCATGCATTAGAGGTACTAGTGGGAACCCATTGTGTTGCATGTGGTTTACTCTGGAGGTTTTTGAGACAGTGTTGTGTAGATGTCCCCTTTGGAGGCTGTTCTTTGGAGCTGCTGACACTGACAGAAATACCGTCAGTCCTACACCATCGTCTCTTTACCTGCCGCCTTTAGTTCCTTTTTTTGTCACTGGCTCTCGTTAGATGGGCTGTTGATTAGACGTTAGTGATCACAGTCTGCAGCTCTGCCTTCTGGAAGGAGGATAAAACAATTAAACTTGCCAATAGCCATAGGAGCTGTTGCTTGTGGGGAACAGAAGCACAAGGCAGCTCTTCTTCTTTTCCCTACAAGCTGGATTAGCAAAGCCGTGCATCACACAGCGTCTGCCCCTCCGTACCCACCTGGGATCTCCTGCAGGCCCGCAGAGGATGGGAGTTCATGTGCCGGCACCTTGCAACGGGGTGCACAGCGAGATCTGTAGCTCGCCAAAGAAAATGACTTAGAAAATTCTGTTGAGGAGGATAAAGGGAAAGCTCAAAAGGAGTCAACCTTTTGTCATCCCCTAACAAGCCAAAACGCTCTTCTCAAATGTTAGTTATGGAAATATCCCTTTTACAGGAAGAAGTCTGGTCCTCCCAGCATTGTGTGTCTAATGTGTGCTTGACCCGAGCGCAGGGAGTCTTCATACGCACAGGGGGGTTTTTCCTGTATCTGCTTTTATCTTGCCTGAGCTCCCCTGGCCCGAGCCTGTCGAGTGGGATGTGCAGATGTGATGGGACCTGAAGGCGGTTGCAAGATTAGCTGAGCAATGCTCTTTTTTTCTATTTGGCTATTTTAATCTTGGTTAAACCTCTTAGTCAGAGGGTGATTTCCATTTCATCTTGAGTTACATTGAGCTCCATGCCTCATTTCAAGCTATAGCTTGCCTCCTAAAACTTCTGATGTAACCCCTATTACTGCATTCCCCCGATGGCTGCGAGGAGCCCTACCTGCTCCTGGGTGTATAAATATTTTCTATTCTTTGCCTTCATTTGTCAGACATTTGAGTTTGGTATGAGCATGAATGGAAAAGTTTGTTCTTGTTTCAGGGGGAAGGCAACAAATGTTTATCTGAATGATCAAAGCAGAATTTATGGGGAAATACAATGGAAACTATTCGTGCCTGTTTAGAAGCCGATGTACAGGGGTAAGCCAAGAGGAACAGAAATAGGTGTACTCGGTTCACTTTTTCTTCGTAAGTCAGATTTATCCTGGGCCTTTCCTGGTCCCGAACTTTTTCTTTGTATGTGTCTAATATTTCCTATGGATTTGTGATGTGCAACAAAGGGCTGTGAAAAGCAATGGCCCTACTTTTTGTGAAGTGCTTCAGGTGACATTTTTATTCTAAATTATTGTATCGTCTGGTGTTATTTTCTCACTCTTCCCGCTCCGCCTTACCTGCCATGGCCATTTGCCGGCATGTGCCCCGGGGTCGGTGGGAGCTGGACCTGGTGTTCTGGCTGGCCGTGCCGGTGCCGTTGCAGCTTAATGAGCCTGAGCTCGTGTTCTCCGGCTCTCGTTTTGTGTGTGTCCCAAGTGTGCTCTTCCGGGCTGAGGACGGCGCGCCTGGCCCGCTCCGCCACGCCGTCGTCATGACAGCCAGGTTGCTTATCTTCTTACGTGAGCCCTAATGAGATGTGACAGGCTGACGAGCTCGGCAGCGGCTGCTGGCAGGGAGCTGGCTCTGGAGAGGCAGGGGTTCAAGTACGTGCATTACATGGCTTTGGCAAATGTATTTCAGCGCTTTAAAATCTTACAGCCAATCTAACGGACCTGACGCGGAGGCACGCTTGATATGAAGTTGTAGCAAGTCTGCTGGTGCAGCAAGCCCGGAACTAACCGTGATCGTCCCCAGGAGATCAGCTGTGAACTGGGTTTTCCTCCTGGCGTTGCAGCGGGGCAGTGGGAGGTGGCTGCTGAGGTGGGTCCGTGCAGCCTGTAGCCCTTCCCAGGCCAGGCCTGTTGAAGGACTGTGATCTGCAGGGGTGATGGGGGCAGGCCCGGGTGGCCTCATTCCTCGGCTCGGGCAGTCCGGGCCTCTCCTGCAGAGGACAGCAATGCCTCTTGATTTCTTGATTGAACTTGATTATCCCTGAGGAAAACCGAGTGTGTGTAAGGCTCATTTGCTGACAAAAACAGTGAAGTCTTACTGCAGTTTGTTTTACTGTGCATTAGAATCCCTAAAGTTGAGCCAGCTTTCTTCTCTCCGGTGGCTTGCTTGCCTCTGGGGCTAGAGGTGGGGAAAATACATGGTGGTGTCTCCTGTTTGGTGCTTTCATTGTCTTCTAATGACAGCTGTAACAGGTGTGTCGGGGCGGCATCGCCTGTGGGTGTAGAAGGAGGCTGAGGATTTGTAGAGGCAAGACCTGCCGTGTTTGCAGCTCCTGGTTCTGCCCAGCCCGTGTCAGAGCGGCGGGTGCAGCAGGACCCTCCGCGGCCCTCACCGTCTCTTGGGTCCAGCGTCGTCCAGCGTTGCCCGGCGTTGCCCGGCAGTCCCGCGGAGCCGCAGGTCGGCCTGCAGCCTCTCCGCGTGCCGGACCGCACCAGCCCCTTCCCTCCCACACTGCCCGTTTCGAGCAGCAGCGTCCAATTATGGCCTGGAGACGCTGCAAGAGCTTCACAGAAGGGTCATTATTTTGTCACCTAGGTGACAGTTTGTTACCCTGCCAGTTGTCTGGAGTGCAGCAAGCCACTCCGCATACAGCTGACATGGATTAGACATGTTTTAGTGAACAAAGTGGGGAGCTGTATCCTTAGTCCTTGTCTCTCAGAGAAATCAGTTTCCAACTGTTGCATCTGTGATGAGGCTGCTTTGGTGAATTTTGCAGCAGTTGTCTGCTTTGCCTCTTTTATGCCCAAAAAGGTGGCATGAGAATGGTTGTCTCGATTGAGGAGTGCTTTTAGAAACATGAATCTTAAGATAGGAAGGTGCCGTTCCTGTTCCTCAGGGAGGTAAACTGAGACATGCACTGGGGCTTGTGCAGAGCTGCCAGAGGCCATCCAGGGATCGCCTCAGACTGAAAACAGGCTTCTGTGTTTATATTAACATATATTTATAATAGCTCCCTTTAAGAGGGTTCTCCAGACTGTCTGTCCACTGTGGATTTATACTGCAGGTCATGGCTCTTTTCTGGAGATGCCAAGCGTAGGTTCAGTTTTTGAATTCTTTAAATTAGATTTTTATGATGCACCTGGGTAACTAATGCTGAAGTTCCTTCTTTGCTGATAGCCAAGTATTAAACGACCATCTCTTGCTACAGGGGGAAAAAGCTACATCTCCTCTGTGCGCCTCTTGCTCTTCTTCAGGGCTGGATTATGTGTGTAGCATTAAAGTCGTGTTGCACGTAACATCCCGTTAAGCATTTAACAACTCCTGTTGCCACAGGTCGCACTTTGAAGGAATCCGCTGCTGTCTCCTCGCAGGAGGATTGAGGTTAATTTAAAACTCTCTTCCTTCCATTTTAAGCATGGGCTTAGGCAAGGCTAAGACTTGGTGTCGTGTCCTTCCCAAGCAGCCTGGTTTGTGCCGGCGTTCGGTGTCCTGGCGCGGGCAGAGCTCCCGGTGAACCAGAGCACGGGCTGCCGGGACTCGCCAGCCGATTTAGTTAGCGGCCTGCCCTCCACCTCTGGTTTGCGAACAAAGGTGCTTTCAGCTTGGGCAGCGCGCTGTAATACTCACAAGTCATTTAAAGCAGCGTAGGCAGTTAAAGATTAATTTTGCATGCAGTGACCTCTTTATTTTTAACTGCTTTGCCTCCTGCATCTTTAGAAATAACAAACAAATGCTCCGAACATGCCAACCTGCTTTGGAAGACAATGATTCCATTGTGGCTGCAAACATGACGTACATTACATAAATATTGGTGCTTACATTCCTGCTGATTCTTTGTCCTTGGATGCTGAGTCTTCCCGCCCCGCCAGTCGTGTTTCGTAAGAGCTTGGGAGGAAACACAGTCACCAATTTAAGGCAGTGATGTTACTGATTGGTCAAGATTGCTTTTCTCTCTTGGTCTGCTTAGCAAGGTGGATATTTTCTTATTAATGGGATCGGACTGGTTTATCTGTTAGTTCAGTTCAGCAGACCGCAGCTGTCGTGGCACTTTGTGCATTTGTCTTGAGCTTTTAGATGTCTTTATGTTGGTTATTGCAGGATGTAAAAGAGCTTTACACACACAGTTCGAGCCTTGTGTCGTCTCTGGAAGAAAAGTAACAGAGTCTTATCTTTCCGAAGGCAGGGGGAGGTGGAGGAGTGATGCACAGAGAAGAATTGTCCTTGTAACACGCTTGCGAGCTGTGCGGCGTTGTCCCGTCCCCGCGTGTTGCGCCACACGCGGACAGCGATGCCAGCATTGCCGTCCAGCTCCGGCGATGGGGCATCGCGTGAAGGAGCTGCAGCTCCCAGGTCCCAGACCCCGCTGGTGGCTGGTGCTGGAGGTCGTTTTAATTTCCCGAAGACTCCAGGATGCTCCAGCGGAGCTCGGAGTTGTTCTCTGCTTGTTTCTGTAGCCGGACCACACTTCCTTGCAGAGAATGAAATCTACATCTCTACGTGATCTAACAGTTGTTTCCTAAAATACGGACAAAATCAAAGAATGAAGAATGTGTGTTGTTCAGAGCAGCTTGAGAAGCTGAAATATTGACTGAAGTAGTTGAGGGGTTTTTATGGGTTTTTCTAGATTCTTTAATGAATTAAATTAATCTTTGCTAGCAAAGCCTTTTAAGTTAAGTCACAGTAATTGTGTGTATGTGCTCCTGTAATTGTAAGGTCACTACCCAGATACAGGCACCAGAGAGGATAATTTTTGGTGCAGTATCTCACTCCTCAAATCAAAGATGTTTTATAAAACGGAGATGCATCTGTGAGAGAGCAGCGAAGTGTAACCTGCGCGCAGAAACTCAGGCTGGGAGGGATGCCCGATAGACTCGTTTAACCTTTGAATGCCTCTTGGCTCAGCGGCCCCTGGATACTGCTACTTCATGGAAAAAGTTCTAAATATAGTACTCGTTTGATGTTGAAGAATAACTTTAGAGGGTGGGTGCTGGAGTTTCCAGCTCCTTGCAGGCTGTCAGCAGTGCAGGAGCTGTATACTATACATGAGACCATTAGTGAGTATTTGGTCCAGTAATGCTGCGGAGCACTGACACAATTGACTTGTTATTTGTAAATATTCTGTTGAAAGTCTGTTTGCCATAAAAAGCTCCCGTAGGTGAAACCTGGGGCTCATTTCTGCCCTTCAGAGATGTTGCCTTTTCTTTGCCTTTTGGCCTGGTGTCCATCAGCTGCCAGGCGGGACCTCACTGTCCGTACGTCTGCTTGTAGAGCTGAAGGCATTTGCAAGGTGAATGGAATGGGCAGGAAACGGTTGGGGGAAAGGGATCAACAAGATCATCTTTCCCTAGAAAAGGGTGAAATCCAGGGAAACGTGAAGAAACTTGCCTGAGGTCACTCAGGAGTTCTGAAACTTTTCGTTTTTCAGAATCCGTTCCTTTAAGCAGGCTGTCATCCTTCAAAACGCTCTTGGTTTTAACCACCCAGGGAGCGAATCTGCTCCCTTTGTTCTCTGTTCTCCAGAGGTTTTCCTTGGAAGACCCTGCCATCTTGGACAATTTCCCTGGATAATGCTTCATTGCCGTTTCATTTCACTAACTTTCACTTGAAAATCAGATGCTTCCCTGTCTTTTCTTTTTACTTCCTTACACAGCTTTTCCCTGTTGCTCATTAAATTGTGCAGCTGTGTGTTATTTAACATCATAAAGCATTTGGAGATAGCATTCATATAAAAGGATACAAAATGAATGTGCATTGTAATTCCAGTCTTGAGATAGCAAACTTCTATGTGGAGTTGTGACTTAACTTTTATGGCTTTATAAAAGCTTTTACTTTTTTTGTTTAGTGCTTTTCTGGTTCTTAATGATTTGTGTGTAGGTAAATATGTTTCTAATGCAGTTATTAGATAATCGGTGTAATTATGTACATTAATACAGGTATGAAGTTGTATTGAAAATGTCAATTATTTCTCTTTCCGCGAGTTCAGCAGTGGGCAACGTGCCGACCCGGATTTCCCCCCGCTGGCACAATTCCACGTGGATGCCCTGACCTGTGGTCAGAGGGTTCCTGCTCTGCTGGGAGCCAATGCAAATAAACCCACGCACCAAACCTGCGTCCTCCGGTGTGCGAGTGCCGGGGACCAACCTCCAAGCTCGGCGAGGGAGGAGGTGGCAAAGCTTTGGTTTTCAGTTATTTGGTAACGAGAATCTAGCAGGAGTTTGGCACCACACATTGGAAGCAGCCACGCCAGCTCTTGGATATTGTGTTGGGTGTTTGTAACTCATCATTGAAATGTAGCCGGCTTTCCCCTCTGCTTGCTGCTTTCTTTTTTAAAGCAGGTTGCTTAGAATTTGTGTCCAGGTTGTCTCTTCTGAGGCATGGAGGTCACGTATTCCCTGTCCAGGAACACGCAGCCTTGATGGGTGTCAGTCACCAACGAAGCCAGGGATGATACAGTCAGCTCTGCCTAGATCTGATTTTCTGGATGTTTTGTTTGTGTGTGTGGTTTGTTGTTGTACGGGCTTGTTTGTTTGTTTTTAAATTCAAATAATCATTTTGGGGCCTAATTGCCATTGTCTCTTTCCATATTCTGGATCTGTGTCAAGGAGTTTGCTGGTAGCTCTGCAGAGCCCTTTCTGCGAGGGATGCGCTCGTGTGATGAGCCTGGGGAGCAGGAGATGGGGACGCTGACGTGGGGCTGAGCTCCCCTGCTGCTGGGGAGCAGGAGATGGGGACGCTGACATGGGGCTGAGCTCCCCCGCTGCTGGGGAGCAGGAGATGGGGACGCTGACGTGGGGCTGAGCTCCCCTGCTGCTGGGGAGCAGGAGATGGGGACACTGACGTGGGGCTGAGCTCCCCCGCTGCTGGGGAGCAGGAGATGGGGACGCTGACGTGGGGCTGAGCTCCCCCGCTGCTGGGGAGCAGGAGATGGGGACGCTGACGTGGGGCTGAGCTCCCCCGCTGCTGGGGAGCAGGAGATGGGGACGCTGACACGGGGCTGAGCTCCCCCGCTGCTGCAGAGCCGCAGCCTCGCTCCGGGCAGGGACCAAACCCGCGGGTGACAGGGGAACTTGGCCATTTTGATTGTTTGTAGGTGTGCATGTACAAGCTTGCACACATTTTGTGGGGCAGTGGAAGCGGTTGATGGAGAAGCGCATCCCGTGGGGCGCGGGCACAGCACTCTGCTCCTCTGGCACCGCTCTCGAGCGTCGCCTTGCTTGTGTTCCCTTCAGAGCTGGTTTGCGGATCTGTTCCCGATGGTGGAAACGTCTGTAGCTGTGGTGTGTGGGATGGCTCGCTTGACTTTGCTGGGTGCATGTGAAAGCTGTGTTGTCAGTTGTATATAGGATAAGGGATTAGAACAAGCTGAGGCTGGTCTAATAGTGTACTAAACCATGACTCTAACAGCAATTAATGCAAAGGAATGAACATTTTACAGTGCCCTGCAGTTATCCTTAGTTCTCAGTGGTAAACTCAAATAAGCCTCGTATCTACATACTCACCAGACTAACTGCCGTTTTTATTACATTAGATGGTTTATTGCTCATTTTTTCTTCCGTTTTCAGGCTTCTCTCAGGCTACTCTCCTTCCTCTTTCACAGTGACCCCCAAAGAAGAATATTCTAGTTAGTGCGGCTGGTGTCTGACACAGTTGGGTTCTGGTACCTGTACATGGTACGTGCAACTCAGCATTTGGCCATATTACCCTGCTGCCAGGGTTGGAGTAGGTAAGAGAGCCTGTTCCCTTGGGGGAAATAAAGAGAAAAGGTTGGTTTGCAAGGAGTTCACTGGCTCAGAGGTGTTCAGCGGATGCCCCGCTTTAAGCACAGGACAGTCCTGTTAACTTGAAGCTGCTTGTGCGCTCGGCCAGGTCTTCATCTCACCATGTCCCGAGTCGTTTCTCAATGAGGAGGTTGTCCCCCTTGATATACTGTCAAAGCAATCTGTTTAGAGCAGCACGCTGTGCTCTGTTCAGAAAGATAGGGTAGCTCTGTAATATCACTACATACGTGTTCAGATTTGGACTGGCATGATGATTTTCAGTAAGAAACTGGCTTGCTTTGTTACTTGTAAGATGTAAAAGCAGTAATGCCAGTTTAGTTTCTTTCCCATTTCAAAGGTGCTAGTTCTACCCCGTTGCTCTCCCGTGCTTTGTCTCGGACTCCTTAACTTGCAGTGAGTTTGGGGTACAAACCGTACAGAGAACCGCAGGCTGGGGAGCTCGTTCTGGGTGCAGCGGCCACGGAAGATGCGAGCAGAGCTGTTGGTGCTTCCCAAGTCGAGGTTTCTGCGTCTTGCCCCTGAGCTTTACCACTTGTTTGTGTAGAAAGGAGGAGACAGGAGAGAGCCTGAGCTCCAGCAGCTCGCGGTGCGTGTGTGTACTGGTGTATGAGGAACATCTGTGTGCGCACTGCAAGAAATGCACTCTGCAGGCAAGAGGAAGGACGTGTAATGTAAGAAAACACTGTTACTTAATAGGTTTTTTGCTTGGGAACTATAGTTGACACATGCTGTAATACTTCTCACTCGTGTGATACAGTAGCAGCATGACACTTCAGATTTATTACTTTGGGTTTCTCTTTAAAGAAATCCTGAATCCGGAATCAGAAGAATGCTTTTTTCTCTTAAGCTGCAGAAGGGAAAAAAATTCAAAATGACATAAATCAAAAATATATTAAAGGCCAACAAAACAGATGAAAACTTTTTTGGAAGATTGTCTGTAATGTTTGGCAGAAGAGACTAATGTGCTGTGGTTTTTGGCTGAATTTATAAATGTGAAATACTCTAGGGTCCTTCTCCTTGAAATGAGCTATTTTTATGTATTTTATCAACCTCTCTATAAAAACAACACCAGAGGTGATGTGTGTGTATATAATGTATGTATTAGCATGTGTATAATTTATAATTATATATATGCTACATTCTATAAATTCAATTACAATTTTATACAGAAAATTCAGTTACAAAATAATTTTTGTAGTGCAAACACACATTAGAGATCTTCATCTTAGCCAAAAAAATCTGTGTCCTCTTGACTGCGGGGCTGGCAGTGCCTAATTTTCCTTGTGGATTCATTTCTCTCTGATACACGCGCACATCTGTGGGTACCCTTGATGACAAGTGCGTTACCGTGTGTGCTTTCCCAGCACCCCGCACCATGGCGTGCTGAAGGTGCCCCGGGGCCGGCGCGCTGGTCGGGGCGCCGGGGCTGCCGTGTCTGGCAGCGGGTGGGACTCGCGGGACACGGTGCAGCAGAACGCGCTGCCTCGGTGTGTGCTTGCTTGCTCCTCAGCAAACTTCATGACGTGGTTCTTCCCCTTTTAATGCGTTTTTAAGTTCAGTTGTGTGGTTACGTTCTGTGCAACCAAGTCACACCACAAAGGACACAGTGTGGGATGATGAGTTGAAGCCGCCGCTTCCTCCTGCAATGCTTCGGCCTCCAGCCTCTGGTTTTGAGGATGTTTCTGACGTTCTAAGTGGGGACCGTCACCCGCGAGACTGCTCGTGCTGTTTACTTTTAACCTAGGGAGGTTGTTTCGAACTGAAAGTTTCTGTAGCCCTTCCTCCTGGGCTGGGGCTCTGGTACGGTCGCTGCCCATGGCACAGGCTGCACTCCGCGTTGTACAGAATGGGTCCCTTTTCCCTTTTTCTCCCCACACGGAGCCTGGAGCTGTGCAGGGGCAGAGGTGCGAGCCCTCAGCCCCGCTCCCCCGGCGCTGCCTGGCACAGCTTGTGCTCCCAAACTCAGCTGCAGACTTCGGGCTCGGGTCATCTTAGAGATCTGCACATTTCTGTTTGAAAAAATGCATCTTTCCATATAGAAATGCTTGTGTGTCCGTAACAGTTCCTAAATTGTTATTGACACAACCTAAAGTGTGCTGGAGCCAAGGCCGTGGTTGTCCCCTCAGTGTGACCCAGGAGTTCCCTTCTCGGGGCTCTCGCTGCAGCATCTTCCGTGATGCTCCAACTCGTATGGAGCAACACATCGTAAATCTGGATTGCAGCTCTTTGCGTTTATTTTCCTTTCTGCTCTTTCCCTAGGTGTAGCAATGCTCATAATGCTTCCGAGTTTTGCTGTTTGCAGTGGGACGTTACAACTAAAAGCTACATGTAAACAGCTTTGTTGGCTACTTTTACTTTCCTTGCTTATATTATACACCTTAAATGTGCTATTTCTTTTGGCATAATGGCAAAATCGCTGCTTATGGGAACTGCCATAGATAATACAAAAAGCTCTTTGAAAAGAGCTTTATCAGAGTACAAAGTACTTGGAATTGAAAGCCCCTAGAGGGTTGCTTTATTTTCCCCCTTCATTCAAACTTGTAGTGGTGCAGGATCGAGATACATCATGCCCTATTTTCGGCTGATTTGCATGTTAGAGAGAACGGAGTAATTGGTGTTTAACCAGAACAAAAGAGGATCTGTTTGCTAAAAGAAAAAGAATTCTTGAAGTAGACCCTAATACATATACTGCCTTTGTCTCTTCTCTCATTAAGAATTGAATAGGATGGCCTAGTAATTAGAATGTGGAAGGCATTGCTTTGGTGTTGATGCTTTTTGAGCTAATTGGTTTGAAAATTATATTTGATGTAGCTCTAAGGGATGTTGGCACAACACCTTCCTGGGACATGGACATCCCGTACTCCCATTTAACTGAAGAGACAGGCACAGGAGGCAGGGATGTGTCTTTTGGAGTTTTTTATTTATTAAAGCCATATTTACCTTCCCAGTTGAATACACAGGATGCATTGCTGCATGTAGATAATTCTTCTCTTGCTGGTATGAAAACCTTGAAATGACATTGGAAAGAGATTCACCCATCTTTTCCCAAAGAAGTGCTTAGTCCAGACCTTGGTAAAGCAGAGATTTGAGCTAAAATGGGTTTGGATTTCTGGATTCTTCCCTTGCATTTTGTAATGGGATCGCTTGAATCTGAAGACTTTGAAACTTCAGGACCATTTTTGGATCTCTCGAATTGCTGAGGGCCTCCTTGCTTTGGCCAGGCCCACTGAAGGCCTTTGGGCTTGTGTCCCGGGTGTGCGCGGTGGGTTTGCGGTGGGTGGAGGTACCAGGAGATTCGGCAGAGGAAGATGCGTTTGCTAGGCCGAGAGAGGAGCTTAACAGTAAAGATTTAGCTGTACAGAATTCAAGTGGTTCGTTTGATAATGCTGTTGTTTTGTGGGACAAGCGGAAGTCTCAGGCCTGTTGTTAGTTCTCTGCAGAGCCCTATGTGATCATCTTAATAAAGTACTGCAGTGTGGTGGTGTTACTTTATGAGGATGAAGTGAACTTCTAAAATGTCCCCCAAGGATTCAGTGATAAAAAGAACACTTATTTTAAAATTACTTGAAAGTTCTGGGGAGTATGTATTTAGCAGTGTATTTGTTATTTAAATGGATTCTGTCTTGCAATGAACAAAAGTTTGCTTTTCTTTACTTTTCAAGTATGTTTTTTCTCCCTTTTTGTGGTGGGTAGGTGTGTTACTTTTCTTGGATGTTTTTGTTTGGTTACTTACAAGTTCATGTCAAGTAAATATTGAAGTTGTCATCTTGCTTTAAGATTGGTTTATGCGTTTATTGTATAATGCTACAACTTCAGTGCCCTTTAGTGTCTTAAGGCTTTATCTTTTAGATACCGTAGGTGTCTTGATGTCTTGCTGTCTTATCTTTAGACGTCAGTAGGTGACACTACACTGTGTTGCAAAGAAATACCAGGTTAGGACTGATGGCCTGTGTCGCAGTGAGGGCCGTTGCGAAGTGCTGCTCAGAGCAGTATCTTACTGGTGTCCCTGGGAGCTCCGCTGCCCAGCGCGTCCGTCTGTCTGCGCAGGGGGGGTCTGGGTGGGAGGCGGGTCGCGCGCCGTCGGTCTGGGGTCCCCAACGCAGACACGGGTGCTGCCTGCACAGCACCGCGGCACCGGCCCCGCTGCGCAGGGAGGGTCCCTCCCGGCCCCCGCGTCCCTTGGTGCCCGCTGGGTCTCGTTCCCCCTGGCCCGTCAGACTGCGGTGCAGACGGGGGGTCTGCGTCCCTTGGTGCCCGCTGGGTCTCATTCCCCCTGGCCCGTCAGACTGCGGTGCAGACGGGGGGTCTGCGTCCCTTGGTGCCCGCTGGGTCTCGTTCCCCCTGGCCCGTCAGACTGCGGTGCAGACGGGGGGTCTCGTTCCCCCTGGCCCGTGGTGCCGATGGGGGGTCTGGGGCCGGTTCTGCGCTGGGTGCGGGCACTGGCAGTCCAGGCGTTTGCCCCCTGTTCAGCCTTCAGCACTGCCCCAGACAAGACAATGTTTAATGTAGTTGGGTTGTACGTAAGCGCTCTGTATTTTGCATTTCTGGCACCTGGGTGGCTCGGTGTGTTTGGGTGGCAGTGCCGTCCCTTGGTGGCTGCGCTCTGGACGTCCCCAGCGCCACCAAACCAGCTCGGGGACAGGGACACCAGCAACACTGTGAGTGCCCCTGGGCCGAGGCTTCTCATCGATAGCGTCTCTGTAAGAGGGAGGGCGGAGGAGAAACGTGGAAGACCAGACATAGATTGGAGGCCACAATGATGATGTTTTCTAAACTAAACTTCAGCACTTTTTTTTCTCCTTATTTAAAAGTGGGCCTAAAAGACAGAAGGTTTGAAAGGGGTTAAATAAACTAAAAAACCCCACAGTGTATTTCCGTTCAGAGTTAAAACAAGATGATGTGGATTCACTCAAAATGAAATTTTTCTTTTTTTTTTCTTTTTTTTTCTTTTAAGTTTTGCCAACAATCTGAAAACATGTTTGTTTAATCATAGATTTATCCTCCTGGTTTTTTGGTTCTGGTTTGTTTTCAGTTTAGCCAGCAAGTTGAAGAATGAAAGCGTTGTGCCCGCGCTGCTCCTGGTGAGGGTTGCTCCGGGAGCTGTGCGAATCTCCCCCTTTTACACTTTATTTGCAACTATCAGAATTTGTTCGCTGATAAATACCTTGGAAATTATAAATTAACCATATGGAACTACTTCAGTTTAAGTAACTTGTATGTTCTGATGATAGCTAATCCCCTTAATGTGTGTTTTTAATGAGCAGTTTGTTTTCACCCGAGGTCATTAATACTCTAAAAATGGCTGTTAACTGCACCAAAGACATTTTTTTTTTCCCAAGGAGGAATGCTGCTGTGCACCATATTTAATAGTCTAATATGTTTTATTTCTGCCTTACCATCGGGTTCTGCTGGCTTTTTTAATGGCCGTGTTGGAAAAACTCTGTTGGTTTGCCGTGTGCCCGGGCGGCTCCTGCAGCCAGCTGGCGCGAGCGCTGCGGGTCGGGGCTGCGATGCTCCCAATCATAAAGTCATTAGCAATATTAAAACTTCGCACAACGGGCTGTGGTAATTCTCCTGCCTCCTTCTGCTTAATTTCTGTGCTAATTTATTGCTCCTCTGTATTCCTACTTCTGTCACCTAAATGCAAATGCACTGGCAGCCTGCTTTATGGATAACACTTAAAAAATAATGGTGCAGTAATGAATGGTGAATTGCAGTGGAGATCCTGCTGAAGTGCTTGCAATATCCGCGTGAATTTCAAATGAATTAATTGCAGTTAATACTATTGTATTTAAAACCTGTCAGAAGCCGTAACGATGATTAGGGTGTAAGTGTAAAATGTTATCTCAGAGCAGCATCAACACGTTTTAAAATAGCAATATATGGTGTTAAAGTGTGTCTGACCTGATGGCCACCATCATCACCAGCCTTTGTGCTGAGCCAGCCTGGAACAGATGCATCGCAGGTATCTAATGGAGAAAAAGAGGGGCTGTAAACCGTTCCTGTTTTCCCTGCTGAGAAGCCAACAGGTTCTTTACCCGGTGAAGGAGGGTTTGATCTGGGAGGGCTTTGGGTCCCCTTGTCTCTGGTGCTGGGATTGCAGACGCTGCTGCTCAACCGCATCCGTCACCGGTGGGTGGCTCCAGCGCCAGCCAGACGATGGTGGCAACCGACTGCGTGTGGCGTGAAAGAAGCATTTCTTTAATATTTACTTCCAGTCCTTCAGAACAAATCGATGCTATGGCAAATAGATTTATTATTCAGTAATTAATACCCTAAAGCAAAAATGTCCCAGTGTTGCGCCTTTCATCCGAGTCCTTGTTGGTGATGCCTTGAACATCTACAGCAGGTCCGTGAATTTTCCCCTTGGGAACAAACGCGTCTTTGGAGAAGTGAATGGGGTGGTTGGTACCTGGGAGAGCCGGTCGGTACCTGGGAGAGCCGAGAGGCTCCCACATCCTCACACCTGCCCTAGAGAAACAGGCACCCAACTGCTTCAGTTTAACCACTTGCATTTCTATTTTAGTTCTTAGTGTCTGGCTTTGAAGAGCGCTACACCTGCAGTTTGTCTCCTGGTGGGGGAAAGCACAGAATATAATCTTAACAGATTAAGACAGCTGCATTTTGTTTGTCTCAAGCGCAAGTTCTGCTTGACGATTTGTAGATACAGTTTCCATCTGACGCAAAGGCAGGGACTAATTCTGGCACGTGTGGGACTGATAAGATTTCAGGCCGGATCTCTTTCCTTTTTTGAAAGGAAGAAGAAAAATCCCTTGATGTGTTACATAGTTCAGTAATCAGTTTCCAGGTTCTTTAATTAGATCTGTGCTTTAGCTGATTTAGCTGCATGTCTCAGTACGCAAATGATTTATAAAGGGAAAAAAAAGTCTGTGTTAATGTGCAGTGAGCGATACTCTGTGCTGAAGTCACTTTGCACTGTTTGCATTAGATATGCTACAGTATTCAGTCTTTCCTTTAACAAGGAATTTGGCTTCATTTTTAAAAAGCAGTGATAGAGCTTTACAGTTGTATTGTTAAAAGCTTTTTATTGATGTAGATTTGTATGTATGTTTACATTTATATGTAAATGTAATTATTTAGTGAAGATTAGCAGTCAATTGAGGCCCTATCTTTTAATTTTCTGTGTTAGTATTCATTTATAAATTCATTTCTGTGTAGGTCAAAAATTTAAAGTCTTCGTTATTCACCATTTCCTTGGGCAGCCCTTCTGCTGCAAATTGATCCGATTTCTTTCAAAAGCAGCAGGGTTCATCACAGTCTCTCCTGTTCTTAGTCTGTCCCTACATGGTACTTTCATAGCCACTTCCAGATGAAGAAATCTGGGCTGTGGAACCTATTGAAACCATAGATAACTCTCCGATTAATCAATTAACTGGTAGCGGAGACGTTTGGAATTACAGGAGCGCGTCCGAGCTGCGAACACCCACGCGCTGTGTGTGGTTCTGGGGTCTGGCCGGCGTCTGCTGCAGTTTGCTGGGGGTGTCTGAGCCGTCCTGCGCCGCTGGTGTCCGAGCGCTGCGCATGCTGCTCCAGGAGCCATCGCAACAGCTCTGCTTCCTCTGCTCTCCCTTCGCCGTAGTTAGAACAGAATGTGGGGCCTGAGGGTATCCTGGCTCCCCCTCGTAATTGCATCATTCCCACTATTAACTACAGAGAGCAGGTTTTTTTTTTTTTTTTTTTTTAATAAAAGCTTCCTCATGCGCGTTCCTGAGCGGTGTTTTAGGTTGCAGCTACTCGAACTGGAATGCATCCAGATGCCGAGGCCTTACGTTTCCTCCGTGTCCCCCGGCTCCCCCGCGGGTAGTTTGCGCTGCGGCGCTGCCCGGCCGCGCCGCGCTGGTGCAGGGAGCCGGGGCCGCGCGGCTCGTTCCCGTGTGCTGCTGGCGCTCGCCGCCTGCAACGGGGATGCTTTGCTTCCTTCAGGCAACCAAACCAGGATGTTTTAGTTGTGATATCCTGTTGGTTTCAGGTGAGAGGTAACTCAGAGCTTGCTCTGCTTGATTTACAGCTGGGATCTTGGTTTGAGGTTTGGTGGTAAAGATCTGAGGCTCCTGGAGAGTGTGATCAGAAAATGGTGAGCTGAAGGGTATTACTTTAGGGTTGTTGCAAAAACTTAGGAAAATAAGCTTTGCGGTTCGCTGACTGAAAATAATAATGGAAGAAACGCTACAGGGCACTGTTGAGTAGCAGCATGACGTGTCATTTGATGTTTCGGCCTTTAGCAAACACGGCGTCTCCAGAAGCCGCTGCATGGCAGCCGGTGCCTGCGCCAGCTCACGGGTTCGATCAGAGCCCAGGGCTTTGGTTTGTTGGAAATCTGCACGTTCCCAGATATCAGATTATGCTGATTAGTGCTCTACGTTTTCTAACAAAACCAAGACTGGAGGGGGAAAGATATTGGGAGGGAGATTAATAAATTCCAGTCTGCTCTTTCCCAGCTACTAGCTGGCAGACAGGGGAGTCCTGTCGCAACTTCGAGGATTTATTGTCATTTTTGTAGTAGAGCTGCATTGACGTGACTGCATCTTGTTGTGGGCCAGTGTGCAGAAAACCCGCAGGCAAGCAGGGAACCCAGCGCGGCGGTGTCCAGGCAGTACCAGTGTAAAACTTTTTTGCTTTGCGCTAGTTCTGCACCTGCTGGAATGGGGTTTCTGCTCTAACATGGTTGTGTTAGATGCAAATAATTCTGAAGCCTGCCCTGGAGAAGTGTTTCCTGGTACTTCTTGAATTTGAGCTTTCCTCTCCAGAGCTGCTGGGATATCCCGGTTGCTGTTCTCCTCATGTGTTGGAGCTGCAGTGTGGCTTAATGACAGAGAAGAACCTCGTGCTGGAACAAAGCAAAACTCTTAACAGTCCCCGAGTGGCTGTGGGTGCTGCCCACAGCGCCCTTCCCCAGCGCCCTCGCTGCTGCCTGGCTGTGTTCTAACTTGGGCAAATACGCTGTTTGTGTTTCGAAACACTCTTAGTTTGTGCTGCTAGGAAGTGGACATAAAAATAAAATGAGACTGCAAAGAGATGTCAGATTAAATTTTGCGTGTGCGGCGAGGGCTGCAGACGGTGGCGGCACAGAGATGCTCCCCTCCCTGAGAGCTCTGCAACAGTTCCCTTACCAAAACGCTTGGTGTGATGATTATTATTACTAGTGAAAAGTTGCAGACAGGTGCTACCCGGGGCTGACCTCTGCTCACAACCCAGGGAGTGAGTTTCCTTCCCGCACACCGTGTTGCACGTGCAGGTTCACCGAAGGCTCCGCAGCTTTTGCAGTCAAACCCATCGTGTGAATTACCCGAACCCAGCAGCCTGGGTCAGGAGGGTGCTCCTGATGGGCCGAACGTGTGCTTGATAACTGGATTGAGCTTCCCAGCTCATCTTAGGGCTCCAGTTGTGCAGGTGCTGTGGGCTGTGGTGGGTCTGGGTGTGCGGAGATGCGGCCCCGGGCAGGCGCAGCGCAGAGCGTGGGCGGGAGCAGCACGGCGCTCATCATCGCCGTGTTGGGCTCGACAAAGCGGGTGCAGCGCTGGCTGGGTGGAAGTACAGGGTCCTCACAGCAGCAAAAAGGTTTCTGCGTGCTCTGACTCATGAGGCTGATTTTAAAGAAAAAGGGCGTTTTTTAAAAAACTATTTTTCTTCCATTTTTTCCCTCCTTTGATGAAAACGCTTGAAACACCTTTTTAACTCTACATTTTAAATGCTTTCTTATAGCCATGAAAATATACGCTTGTGTGGTTTTCAGGTCTTTTTAATTTTTAAAAGCCCTCCTTATTGCTGCTTCATAAGGAGAAATTTTTAGATTATGGGGAGAAGCAAATGTGACATTCTGTTCCATGTTAAAAGTTAATGTAGGGCAGAACCGAAGACCAAGAAAAGTGTCTTTTCTTCTCCTGTACCTCCTTGTAAGTGTAATTGCGGGAGGTGACTGCCCAGGACACGCTGCTGACACAACCGCAGAACATGCCCAACCGGAGCAGAACTTGCCGTGTTCAAGGGCTGGAAGGCAGACCTGGGATTTGAGAGGCGAAACTCGTGCCGGTGTCACGTCTTGGCCATGAGCTGGTTTGTGTGCTCATTTCTTGAAGGAATGCTTTGGTCTTGTACTGACTTTGGGGATAGCAGACTATTAAAAATAGCGGATTAATTCAGATTGTGGTTGTGGAAATGAGATGTTTCCCTAGAACAGCTCTTGTCACTGCTGGGGTTGATAAAAGCCTTTGATGCCACGAAGCTGGAGAGAAGAGTAGGTTTGTGTGAATATATATAGAGGTTGTAGAGATCCAGGGTGGTCTCAGTCTCGTAGAAGAGAAAATATATCTTTGCCGTGATCCTCGTGGTTCCCGTCCGCCCCCACTCACGTTCACTGGAGTTCGTTTGCAGCCCCTGGGCGGGGGGCGTTGGGCATCCTGCATCCCTCGGGGCCGGCTCAGCACCTCCCGAGCTGGGTGCTCTTAATCAGAGGTAGGGACTTAATTATGCAATTGTAATTCTCTATAAAATGCATCATAAAACCTATCATGCCTTATATTGGCTTGAAAGAGTTATTCCAGCCTCTCCGCTTGTAGAATACACGCTTTAGGAAACTGCCTAACTTTGTGTTTTTCTTGGAGGAGTGCTAGTCAGCCCCACAGGTTGCTAATAAATATTTCATAACCTTCTATGAAAGGTTATTAGAATAACTTAAATATGGAAATGCCTGGCTGTCCCTGGCCCGAGCACAGCCCAGCAGCAGGCCTGGGCTCGCTTCGTGGCCTCTCTGGGCGTGCTGTTAGAATCCCCGAAATCGTAGACCTGACATAAACACTGACTTTTTCTTACCGACTTTGAAGTTCTTCTGCCATTAAATCTGATTTTTGTTTTAATAGGTAAAATTTATTTTTGTACTTTCAAAACACTTACAGTGAAAGGTTTAAAAATATCTAGTATGCATTAATTTAGCATGAACTCTTTCATCAGGGTTGAGGAAACACTTTTTTCATTTTGAGGCAGAGGAGTGGGAGGAGAACCCGTGTTGCCTCCTGCCTCAATTCTTGTGTTTTATCCCTCCCGTTGATACAACAAATAAGAAATTAGGAGGGAAGAGAGGCTGACACAGCAGTCAGCCGGGAGAATGGGCGAGCATTCGCAGGTTTTCAGGTATCTGCCGGCTTTCAGGGCTCTTCGTTCTGCTAATTTGACATTATTGAAGTTCTGTTTCCCAAACTGTGCTGTGGGTTAAAGAGAGAATGACAGCTTGATCTTTATTTGTCTGTGCAATATTTATGTATGTAAATTACTAGTATGTTTGCCTTTATCTCAAGATATAAATACAAGATATGTACACAAATATAATGAGGCGGCACAGGAAGCTCGTTTTGTTTAAGCAAAACGCAGCACATTAAGCCGTCATGCCCTGACACTCGTTTCATAGTGGAAAACAAAAAGAGAAGCGTCTGGCTTTTGTTGGGAGACATGAAAGTTGCTGCTGCTTTACATAGTGGGTATTATGGCTTTAGCACGCTAGATCATTGGGGGCTTTATTATTTTTTTTTTCTCTTTTGGTGAAGACTGAAAAAAGACAAAGACTAAAAATGAAAAAAAAAATATTTTTTGATGTAACTGTGGAAACATGGTTAGTTCTACCACAGCAGGTGGCTAAGGGACTCAATCGGCAGAAACCAGCAGTGCTTTCAGTGCAATCAAAGTTAAGTGCAGAAATTTAATTAAATGGTAGCAAGGCTGGCAGAAACTTTGTAAAGCAGCAGTGCATTGTCAAATTCAACAATTATTTCAAAGAACACAATCCACAGATGGCGTCTAATTGATAAATTAAGGTTCTGGTGCCTGATTCCGCTTACATTTAAAGGTTGTCTTTTCTTAAACAAAACCTTAAAATTTTAAGGCTGCATCGCTGTTCTGAAAACATAACAAGCTGGGCTGTGTTTTTGGATTGGGAAGTGCACGCTTTGGTATGAAACGGGGAGGCCGGTGTGGGTTTTCTGGCGGGGTGTGTTGGTGAGGCCCCGAGCGGGAATCCCAGCGGTTCGGGGGCAGCTCCTCCACGTCCCCCCTGCGCTGGGGCAGGCGGGCAAGTCACCTCTCTTGGCTCTTCAAAGCTTTCCAGCCTGCCTGTCTGCACCTTAGAGCTTCTGTCGACTTTGGCCCTCGTTATCAGCAAACACAAATCCTTCGGAGCTCCATACCCTCCCTCGCAAGCACGAGGCTGGTCATCCCGGGGGAACGACGTCTTGTGGCCCCTGGCACTCGCACACGTTGCATATCTTTTTTTAGAGGGTTCTGGGCTAGTTTTGCGTTTGCCCCCTTGCTTGGGTGCTGTGAGGGTTCCGCACCACGTCGTGAGCGCATCTCCCGGGTCCTGCCGGAGACGTTCCGGGTGCCTGGAGAGTTCAGGAAAACAAACAGACCCCGTTCTCCCTCTTTTGAAACTGAAGATATATCGGGGATGTTTCGTCTGTGTGTGTTTTTGATTTCCGTGTGTAAATACAGTTCACTCTCTGAGGTTTAGCACAGCACTTCAGAGGAGGGGGCAGAAAAGATCGAATCCAGCTCTTCAAACACACTTTGCGTGTTGTCCTTTGACGCTGGAGAGGGCCCTTCGCTGAGCTAGTGGCACTTTCCCTCTCGCAGTAAGTGTTCTGAACAAGGACGGGAGTTGAGATGGAAAGGGCATCAGACTACATAATAGATATGTGTAGTGTATGTGTATACGCAGACGTGTATATACAGTATTCCTCCATCTCTTGAGAAAAAAAGAAAATTTTTGACCTTCCAGATTTTTACCTTTTTCTTTATTTAGGCAATTTGAGAGGGTGGATGCAAGAGGGAAATGACCATTTCGTTATACATGTTGTAAACCCAGGGTGCAGCTTCCCTAATGGCTCTTCCGAGTGTGTTATGTGTCCTTTCCGGCATTGCCCTTCTGCCGGCAAACTCTCCATTAGCCAGATTCTACGTGATAGAGCTGAATCTGTTCTGAGTGATGCAGCTGAATCAGTGCTCGTTATTTTTGGTTACTAATAGCGGTATACTTGAATGCAGTGACTCGACTGCTCCCTTCCCCCTTCCTGCCCTCCTGTGCCTAAATATATCGGAGCAGTCGCTCAGCACAGTGTCGGTGCTGGGCCTGTCACACTGAGTTAGCTGGGGACGGCTTGGGTTTTGGGGGCTTGAGAATGTATTCAAATAGCGGCATCATAATTTGACTTGCAAATAAGTACAGTCTGGTAATGGGGCCCTTGGACAGAAAGAATGATGCAGCACTTTAGACAAATATATGTCTCCTTCCCATGAAGCAGATTAGAAATAATACAATACATGCTGATGTTTATGGCTGCACGCTTAGTGAACAGAGACGTTTTTGAATTTTCATTAATGGTGGATTTTGCAGTGTTTAATGGAACAAAGAAAAAACACCAATGGAAATTAAAGAAATGCTAATGCCTTCCTAGGAAACTTAGAAAACATTTGGTTTAGAGGCAAATCTGCTCTGGTCGTCATTTTCTCTCCTAGTTTTTTTCCCCTTATCTAGGTTGGTTGGCTGATTGGTTGTTTTAGAGCAACACTTAAGTGAACACATTATCTTTGTTGCTGCTCCTTCCCAAAGTGGAGGCACTGGCCTTTGCTGGTGACGGCACAGCTATTTCCACAGCAACCAGGCAGGATGTCACAAATTCGGAAGTGTGATTTTACATGCAGAACAGCAGCAGGAGCAGATGGATATTGGAAACAAAATCCCCGCCCCCTCCCTTCGCCTCCTTACCCTTCTTCTGAGAGAAATAAAAGCACTTCTCACAGCGTCTCCTCTCTGCAGATCTTCAGCATAACTCCCCTGGATTGTTGGTGCTGTGGGCTGTGGAGCAGCGTGGGCCCCGTGACAGTGCCGGGACGGGGCGCAAAGACACGCACTGCCGCGGTCTGGCCTGGGGACTGGTGCAGAGGAAATGAGCTCGCTTGGGAACCTCCGCTCACATTTAGCCTGGAAGTTGTTTCGTTAGCTTTGGTAGTGGCCTAATGCTATTAATCCTGAACCTGACGAAGCGAACGAGCCAAGCCTCACCTGAGGTATTTAGGCATATTTGGTTGCCGTCTTGCATTAGAAGTTTATCGTAACACCCACCCACCATGTGGGCAAAAGCCTCAGGAACATATGCTCAGTCTGTTTTCTCAAAAAAGATTATATTGGAAACAGACACAGAAAGGGTTTTGCATTTAATAAAATCTGAGGTCAGGCCCTCTGGTTTGGAAAACGGGGAACTGGTTCAGTGTCCCGGTTGGGGTGCAGGAGAAAACCCAGCAAGTCGTTCCCTGTGCTCCCTGTTGCAGCCTGGCAGACGCGGCCGAAGCCGGGTGCTCGTCTCGGGGTTGCACGGCGCAGGACGTGAGGAGCTGACTTTGCCAAGGTGAAGGCTCCCGTGCTGGTGAGCACTGGTGAGCTGTGGAAAAGGGTCGCGGCGCTGCCGGTGTCACTCGGGGTGTCCCTTCCTGCGGCCTGGCGAGGGGCCGGCCCGGTGCCGGAGCGAGGGCCGAGCGCGGGGCTGCCCGGCCGTGCCGTCGCCGATCCGCGAGCGCCGGTCCTTTGTCACGGCCACCTGGGACCTGGCCTTTCCTCCTGTCACAGTAACCGTGTCACTACTTTATGAGCCTGATTCACAGAATCACAGAATGTTAGGGATTGGAAGGGACCTCGAAAGGTCATCTAGTCCAATCCTCCCGCCGGAGCAGGAACACCCAGGTGAGGTTACACAGGAGGCGTCCAGGCGGGTTTTGAATGTCTCCAGAGAAGGAGAATCCACAACCTCCCTGGGCAGCCTGTTCCAGTGTTCCGTCACCCTCACTGAGAAGAAGTTTCTTCTCACATTTAAGTGGAACCTCTTGTGTTCCAGCTTGAACCCATTACCCCTTGTCTTACTGTTGGTTGTCACCGAGAAGAGCCTGGCTCCATCCGCGTGACACCCACCCTTTATATATTTATAAACATTGATGAGGTCACCCCTCAGTCTCCTCTTCTCCAAGCTAAAGAGCCCCAGCTCCTCAGCCTTTCCTCGTAAGGGAGATGCTCCACTCCCTTCAGCATCTTCGTGGCTGCGCTGGACTCTCTCCAGCAGTTCCCTGTCCTGCTGGAACTGAGGGGCCCAGAACTGGACACAATATTCCAGATGAGGTCTCACCAGGGCAGAGTAGAGGGGAAGGAGAACCCCTCTCGACCTATGGTGATTGACCTCGTGGTGCTGTAATACATGACATCGGGTCTCAGCCAGCACGCCAGACCCTTGCCGGTGTGAAAGGGACGCGCTTCTGTGGGCTCAGCGCCGAGGAGAACCCCGGGAACCTCGGTGATCTGCTGCCCGAGCTGGTTCTTGTTCCTGCAAAGCTGTGGGCAGGCTCTTCCATCGGGCTTTCACCTACTAGGGAACATTTAGTGCTTGTGTGTGTTAGAGCCCCTTGAACACCGCTACGAGGGCACCGCCGCGGAGAGTCCTGAGCGCAGAGCCCGGCGTGAACCCGGCCCGGGGCTCCAGGCTGGGCTGGGAGCTGCAGACTCTGCTCTGGGGGCCGAGCCACTCGAAATGACGCCCGCGGTTCAAGTTTCGAAGGAGTTGGGTGTCCAACTTGCGCTGACTTGAATTTCAGTAGGAGCTGGGTGTCTATTTTTGTCTTGTTAGCGGTAGGGTTGCAGACCAAGATCCTTTTTGTGTTTTTATTTTGTTATTTGATTTTGAAAACATCAGCTGCGATCCTCTATCCTGTTATTGGTACGGATCACATGAAATTTTAATTAGCTTGGGTGAAGGGAAGTTTTGGTAATTGATTTAATATACAAGTGCCCCTCTGCTTGCTTTGGCTTATGTGCTGGAAAGATGGTATTACAAATTTTCTATTACAAGGGAGATTAAAATGCATTTTTAGGATTTTCTTGAAATCAAAAAGTGAAGTGCCTCTAAACTAGTCAAATGAACGGTACTATTGATATTTCACTAGAAAATATTTTTATTATGATTAGCTTAATGGAACCAGTCATAGGTGGTGGAACTGATGAAGTCGGAGGTGACTCAACAAATCCAGGTGCCCTTTGGTTCAGCTGGTTGCCAAGCACAATCCTCTTGCCATGAAAGTTCCAGCATGTGTTTTATTAGAGAGGGGCATGAAGGGTTTTGATCGGAGTCCGTGGAGGGAGCGTCCCGTTAGTGAACCGCAGCTGCCGTTCACGTCACGGCCGCTCCGAGAGCGGGAGCCCGGCTCTCTGCGTGCTTAACCTCGGTGTTAATCATCCTCTTCCTGTTTTCTTTCTTCAAAACGTTACGGGATTTTCTTTTACTGTTACTTTCCCACAAAATTTATTGTAAAGGTTGTCATTTTTTTTCATGGAAAAAAAGGAAAACATCACACACCAAAAAACCTCAAGCCCAGAGGGCTTTGCCAGAAAGAGATTTGACCTGCTCTGCTCCGTATCTTTCTGTAAAGGGCCATTAATGAAGGTTCTTGTGCTCCAGGGCGCGCAGCAGTTCCCTTTGGGCCGGGAATGCTGCGTGGGGCGCTGGCTGCGGTGCAGCCCGGCCCAGGGCGGTGTCGGGAGGACTCCGCTCGGGGCAGCGGTGCCGCGCTCAGGGGCCGCTGGCTTCAATCAGGGCCCGTCAGAGAAAGTTTCTATTTTAGGAAATTATCTTTTGCTTCTGTCCTCCCCTCTCCTGGTCCATCTCGTATTCATCTGCAGTCCCACTCCTTTAACTGTCATTTCAGTCTTCCTCCCAGTTAATTGACTTGGGAGATCATGCTAATTTGTCTCGATTGGGGCTGCCACCTTTGCTTTCTCCTCATCTAGCATGCACGGATTCTCTCTTCACCTCTCTCCTCTGTTCCTGAAAGGCTGGGGGCAGATTCCTTGTACTTCAGAGAGAAAAGCCCAGGCCCGTGAGGGCAGTTCCTGCAACAAGTGGTTGTGTCCCCGCGGACCGACTGTGTCCTGAGGGCCAGGTCTGACTTCTCAGTGCAGACATTGCTGTCAGCAACAGGACTTGTTCTGTTTACCTATTCAGAGCTTTTTGTCTTTCCTTCTACCCTTGTCCCTCAGGCACTTAATTTCTGTTTTTCTTGTCTGCATTATTTCCTTTTGTGCTGCTTTAAAAAAAACCCAATGAAATATTAAAAAACCCCTCTTCTTACCTCTTCAGGTAACTTCATAAGAAATAACAGCAACACTGATATTAATACCTGCTCTATCTGGGATAGGCCGTTAGTGCTAGAAATGATCCCTATTCTCCCCCTGTATTTTACAGATGAGCACTGAAAAGCGTCTTTATTCAGTTTGACTGTTGCTATTATGTGGCGAGGCATTCAATAAAAGTTGTGATTTATGAGATGTGTGTGGCCGTTGTTGTTTTTTGCTCTGTCATCTATCAGGGAGAGAAAAGCCAGGCCTGATAATTCTTGGCACATAGCTTTTTCAGTTAAGAATGTCAGCTGTCAGGCTGTCAAAAGAAGTTATTTCTCTGGGTTTTTTTTAAATAAGCAGAGATCCTGCTTCTTACTGTGCTGCGTTGATAAGGGAGCGCTTTCTGTGCTGCTGAAAAAGTGTGTCCCATGGTAAGGCCCTTAGTGTGTGCCCACTTAAACTTCCAGTGCTTTGTGTTTTCAATGTGTGACAGCACTTGATTGCTTAATATAAAAATGCATTCAGTTTCTTTCTTGCAGCTTTTATGTGGGTTTTTTATTCCTTTCTCTCTTACTGAATGGAATGCCTTTTTTTTCCCTTCTCTGTGACTAGGTATTTTAAAGGTGCTCTTTTGCAAAATATGTGCACATTAGATAATCTGGTGTTGCATAAAAACTCTTTCATATTTTGGGGGCTTCATGCGTGCATAAAGTAGACCTAATTGAAGACAGAGGCTGTTTGTCACAAATGTGAATATAAGGATGGGGACAGAGGGGAAGAATTATGTTAAACGCCAGGGTGACGGCGTTTTTTTCCTTATTAGTTATTTGCAGAAATGTATCAAAAAGTCATTTTGATGCAGTGTACAATAGCATCACAAACTTGTGCTTTGCATCCTAAGTGCCTGGTTAGAGCACAGTTAGAAGCTGAAATCGTTCCTCGATTAGTCCCTGGAGTCCTATATCAGTCTTTAACTCTCAGCGTGTGGTCTGTGATTTAACAATGGATGAAGGATTGCTGAACTCGAGCTGAATGTATAACCTGAAATTTTCAAACCTTCAACCCCTTTGCTTTCTCCTCTCCCGTTCTTCCCGGAGAAGATCCATCAAGCCCTCACCACAGTGTATTTGGCTTCAGGGCAGAACTTTGGAGCTGGGAAGACTGGCAGACTGCGGTTCATAAAAATGGGTAGCAAATCGCTGTCGAAAAGAGGCAAGAAAGGTGTCTGGCTGCCGTACAGCTCTTGAGTGTTGCGTTGGGGCTGTAAGTTCTCGTGGAGGACGGGAGGGAATTGGTCGTGACTTTATTCTCAGCTTGCTGTGGGTGGTGCAGCTGGGATGGCCTCCTTATTTTGATGGTGGTAGCCCTCATGTGAAAGGAAAACATTTCCCATGTGTTAATTCGGTCTGGACAGCTCATTTATATACTGTAAATCACTTTAAAATCGTGGTGGTGTTGCTGTTGTGATTTGCAGGGGGTTCATTCCAGCCGGTCTCGCCGGTGATGTGTGTGGAGCGAGAGCCGGGTCGGGCAGGCTCGGCGCTGGGGGCGTTGTCGACACGTCCGCATTGTCTGCACGCACGGCCGAGAAGGAGCAGGGAGGCTGTGTGAGCTCGGTGCGGTCTGCTGGCTCTCTGCCTCTTCTGGAGCCTCTGCTTCATGTCCCACATTTCCTTTCTCCAAATCCTCACTTTGCACAGGGAGCTGTGATGGAACCGTCCTGAGCATCAATCGTGCCGTGGTTGTGACCTGGGTAGCAGCACCGAGCTTGGCAGCGTGGGCGGCTGAGGGTCACCAAGCTCGGGTGACGTGCCTGGAGTTGGGCCGGGCTTAGTTCTCTCTTCCTTCTGCAGGCGCCCCGAGCTGCTGTGGGCGGTGGATGTGCCGCAGGCACAGGCCCAGTGCTGCCCAGTCCCGGTGCTGGCACAGCCCCACGGGCAGCTGAGAAATGAAAGGTGGCTTGTTCTGGTGGACAAAAGTCAGTCTCAACCTACCAAGGTCTTGCTTAGAGATGGTCTCATTAGCGTCTGGGTGCTGAGTCACACTGTGTGTTCTGCCATTCAAATGCCAATGTATAAACACATCCGTTTTCGCAGAATCTCTTGCCAAGTACTCGAGTTTACAACGTTAACAGCTTTAAATAAATTCTTCCTGGAGATAACTGATTTATTAGGCTCCTGCCCTTCTGAAGGCAAAGCTAGTGACAATTAACAAACAAAGCAGCATGAGGCAGTTATCATTCTGGGTAATAAATCTCTCAGTGTTGGTTACCACTTGCTAATGGGCTCTGAAAGTAAAACTGCCCGTCATTCCGAGCGAGCCGGCAGCGGCAGGTAGTGTGCGCGGCGCCGCCGGTCTCCGTGTGCGCGGCGCCGCCGGTCTCCGTGTGCGCGGCCGCCGGTCTCCGTGTGCGCGGCGCCGCCGGTCTCCATGTGCGCAGCCGCCGGTCTCCATGTGCGTGGCCGCCGGTCTCTGTGTGCATGGCCGCCGGTCTCCGTGTGCGCACCCAGGTGTGGGGTGGGGGTGATGTGGGTCCGTGCAGCCCCGTGGCCATGCCGGGCCCGCGGTGCCGGCTGTGCCGCGGTGCCGGGGATTCCACCGCGTGCCCGTGCCTGATCTCGCAGGGCACGCGGGTGTGCAAACCTGCGATCTGCTCGGGTTGGGGATGGCAGTCGGAGGGCAGTGAAGAAGTGCGTTAGTTAGTCAGTTTGGGGTTCAATGTGCTGTGAGCAAATGAGCCATTTGGATTCTGCTGCTGTTGTACAACAGTGGCCGCGTGAAGTTCGAGGCAGATCAAGCGATCCCTCATTTTTCTTTGGTTTTCCTTGGCTGGAGTTGGATCTTGTTTGCTCCTGAAAAGGGACAACTCTTTGCGTGTAGTCCTTCCTCTCAGCCTGGCATCCTCCTCTGGCTCTCGTCTCGCTGGTACAAGGCTGAGAAACAAGCCCTCCAAGTTTTGGTCGGTAGTTATTGTTGTTCCCCAACGGCATCTTTGTTCGGATAAACAATTGGTCCAAGACCTGTTAGCGTGGTTTCCAGCATCAGGGAGATATTTCTTGCTGGGTTTGTAAAAATGATCTAAATGGATCCGACATCCTGGCTATAAAACATCTGTAACATTACACATTTAGTTATGTTACTAGAGACTTGAGTTCATTTTGATGGGTAGTATTTTATCTGCTACTTTTCCCCTTCTGAAAGCAAAGCTTTCTGCAGAGGAGGATTTATAGAAATATATTTCCAGCACAAAAAAAGTCATGCACATTAAGATGTTGGAGTAAAGGAGAAATAATGTCTTTTTTTGGAGACCTTGGCTGATTTATCTCTGGCTTGGTAGTTTGGTATGACCTTCCAAGCTAGGAATAATATTTTTTTATTCTTCCTTTAATAACAATAATGTCAGTAACAATGCCTTGCACTATTCCAGCATCTTCAAATCAGACTTTCAGCGGGTTAGACATTTAATGAGTGAAGCCTCACGGGCTCCATTGAGCTGTGGGGATGTATTTTTGTTCTTCTTTTCGTGGAAATCAAGGCACATAGCACTCGATGGTGCAACGTACTCAACCTAATGAGGCTTCTCCAAATGCTGCGAGTTAAATGCATGTTAAACGCCGAGCCGCGCAGTCTCCAGCAGGGTTTCTCCCCAGACTCTTTGATATGTCAGCCCTGTGGAGACTCAGCTGGTTTGCCCCGTGGTCAGTGGGTGAGTGAACGTCACACAGGGACACGAGCTCTGGGGGCTGCGAGGGGCCGCCTGCCTTCGGAACAAGTGCCCATGTTTTCTCGTCTTGCCTCCACTCTTCCTTCTGGGTGCCGCTCCTCAGGGGCCCTATTTATTCCTAGTCAAGGGTTATTTGCTCTGCTTTAGAGCGACAACTCCGTGGCTTTCTCAATGGCTGGTGGGTTCCGTCTCTGCTCCGAGCGCTGCCGTTCATGCCACGCACCAACCGCTGCGCTGGGGGACAGGATCCAAGAAAACGTGGCGTTTCTTAAAATCGTGAAAGTATTTCAAGAGCAGTAGTAAGCAAATCTGGACATTTTGCAAGATTTCAGTGGTCTCGCATCAGAGGAAAAGATCCCCCAGTGAAAATGCAAGCAGCATGTTGCAGAGACGTCGGCTTGACTCAGCAGATGAAGTAAAACTGCTCATCAGTAACTGATTGCCATGTGCGTCTAGATTATGTAGATGAAATTAATCAAGGCTAAGGGTTAAAGTTTTCCATTTGTTCTTTTCAGAGAAATCATCTGGAGTATGTTGGGAGGGAGGTAAATTGCTTTACACGTTTCCTTTGCTGTGAATTTTTCTTGTTTTAGCAGAATGTTATCTAGAATCTTAACAGAGAGCTCTCATCACTGATTTGACAGGGTTATAATGAAAAATTAGTTGATACTAGCTTAGAAGTATTTAAGTTATGTCTGCTTTCTGCACTGCAGAGGCTATAAACTTTTTCTCGGAGTGACCTCGGTGTTCGGATCCGAACGAATTTTGTAAACTCCTACAGAGTGTGCGCTTTTCTTAGTCTCCAAATCGGACTGCACTGTTGGATTTTGTTGAAGTGTGCTAAACCTCCAGATACATTCCTTCCTTCTCCTTCTTGTAAAAAAAAGAGGACTGGTGATGTTTTGGGAAGCTGCTGAGCCCGGTTTCCCACCTGGACCCACTTTAGCCCCCCGGTTCACCCGTGGGGCCTCACTGCACGTCGACCTTGACCGTGCCCTTGGGGCCGGGTCCTCGCACGCTCTGAGTCCTGCTGGAGGACACAAGCTTGCTGGTTGTGGTTTGGATTTGGCACATGATGTTTCCAGAAGACAGTATAACACTAACGGAGGAATTGATGAACGTTGTAATGGCCGCTTAATGCTGTGTTCCCATCAAATATTGCTGCCATGGCTTTAAATGGGAGGTCCCCGGGCAGAATGCCATGGCTCTCTGTCTCTCTCTGTACAATGTCAAGTTTTGTCAGTAGCCTGTAGATTTAGGAGCAGAGTCTTAATTGCTTCCCACTGGGACCTTTGTCCCCGCATTACATGGGCATTGCAAAAATCCCGCCCCGGTACATAGCCGTGTTGGGCAGCGATCTCCGTTTGTGGTCCTGAGATGTGTTCCTTTAAAAAATAATCATCTTCATTTAAACAATGCAGTTTTTAAGCACTGCTGAACAGTAATCAGGCATGTTAGATGAGTTGTCTGTGCTCAGTGAATATTTAGGGTTACCTTCCTTACCATACTGCACATGAGAAGCCAAAGCAACCGGGGGGATTTAAATAGCTTTTTCTCTCTGCTCCCTTCTCCCTGCCTCTGTGCTTTGCTTCTGTAACGCATCAGAGAGTTAATGAGCACAGGAGAAGGGAGCAGCCCTAAGGGATGTGATAGAACTGGTTCTAGCCAGGCTGGGGGGCTGTGATCTATTCCTGTTCTCCAGAGGGTGTGAAGTCTGGCTCTGGTGAATTTTACTGTATCTTTAGATATGAAGCTTGAAGCCAGATCTTGCTCAAAAAAGTGCTGAGCTCTCACAGCTGGGGCTAATTTTCAGGAGCTTGGATCTCCCATGGAGGGAGCCCTTCGTGGTGGGGCACGTACCCGCGGTTCTGTGCCCAGAGAGCAGGGGGTGGTTTGCGGGGAGCCGGCGGGGCGGGTGCCCCTGCCCGGACAGCAAAACCTCGGGCGATGGGCTGACCCTGCGAGTGAGCCGGGGCTGCTCCTGCGGGAGCGGAGACGGGAGACGGGAGATGGGCCATGGGCAGGGGGGCTCTGCTGGACCCGGGCCACGCTTGCTTGTGGAACGCCAAGGATGGCTTTGGCAATTGCTGCCAGTTCCATCTGTCATGTAAAAATCACTTTGTGTGTTCTGCCTCCTGCTGATAGCGTAGTCATCGAGGGAGGAAAAGAAAACAGCAGCCAAAACCTGACCCTCCCAAAGTTAACAGCGAAACCAAAGACAGCCAAAAACTCCCAGTGTAGCAGGGACTAAGTTAACAGTTTCATTTACGAGTGGGTTGGGAGAATACAATCCATCTGTATTTTCCACAGAAATCAAGGGAACCGATTTACCCCGCTGGGAATCTGTGCTGCTTGTTTGGATTAAAGAGCCCTTTCATTGCTGCAGACCTGCCTGTGGCTCCAGTGGGTGCTCGCAGGATGACATGAGCTTACGCAGGGGTCAGGCACAAGGTATTTGCACCGTCTAAGTCTTGCTGAAATCCTGTTTTGAATACCTAAGCATGTTGTACGTGGCACACGAAGCCATGCTGCCTTTGCACAGGATTGAGTTCCTCTTGCTGCTGTGGGGCTGGAGAGTCTCGTATTTACCAGGCGATGGTACCAGCAAAAAAGGTCCCTTGTTTGTCAAGCGCCCAGTGTCGCTGGGGAAGGGGATGGTTCCTGGTGTTCAGTGAATGGAGACGGGCTGGCAGCTCTCAGGAAACGCTCCCTTCTCAGCGTGGGCTTTGCATCGTGTTTCACTTCGGTTCTTAATAGCATTTTGGAACTTGCTATGAGGATCCCGGAGGCAAAAAAAAAAACCTGGAGAATTGTTGCTTATGGTTTGTGCTCTGCCAAAGAAGCCTAGCAATTTAGTTAACAAGATCACTTCCCCCATTACATGAGTTATTGTTGTTTTTAATTAGAGGTAATGCTGTAGTTTGAATGTACAACACAATGGGGTATAAAATGCAGTTCAGCATATATACCAAAGATGATTTTTCCAATTATAAACCTATTTAGGAGGTGGATACATTAGAAATGATGAAATGTCAAACTGCAGATGAGGTGAGCAGGCCGGAATACGCACGCACCCACGCAGGCACGCTGTCGGACGACACAGAGGAGAGCGCTCTGGAAAACAGTTCTCTGTGCATAATTAGTTTAATCTGAAATTAATGCTAATTTCAGCAATTTACGATGTAGATTCACTATTAGTACTCCAGTTGGCTCGCACGGTATGGAGGAGTTGAGGATGCGAAGCCTCGGTGGGTTCCGCAGAGGGGGGTGCGTGTGCTGAGCCGCTGCCCCCCGGAGAGCCGCTGCTCCCCGGCCGGGTTGTCCTGTTCCCAGCAAAGCTGTGCTGGCGTGCGGAGCATCCCGGCGCTCCCGCCCGCTGCCATCTGCGCTTGCCCAGCTCAGTTCTGACTGCACCCGCACCGTTAGGTAACCTGGTTTCGAAGCACACGGATTTAATTTGCAACAAGACCTGGCCGCGACACGCTGGGTGTCCTGTCGGTGCTGGCTGCGGGTGAGCGCTCGTCCTGCCCAGCCTCGTCGCCTCCCGAGCCGGGAGCTCTGCACTGGAATGGCAGGGAGAACAGCAAAACGGGCTGTAGCTCCTGTGTTAGACGCAGACTGGGCTTGGCTTGTCTGAAAAGCTTGAGACCTTGAAATTCTGGGAATTCTGCAAAATATTTCATCAGCTTGAAACCACCTGTATTTGTTCTTAATAGTTATGATAATAAGAAAGTTTCGGGGTGGGGAGCCCACCAGGAAAGCTAAGCACAGAGCTGCTACGTGAGTAGGCAGAGGTGTTAATGGACACTGAACCGGAGGCTCCGACTTTGCAAAACTGCAGTTCCTGCATTTTACCCGAGTCACTTGGTTTTAGCCCACATAGTGCATTGATGTGTTTGAGTGGGACTAGACTTTTATTTCCAGCTACTGAATCTTCAGCCTGTTGCTTAGAGAAGATTTACCTGATATGTCCCAAACTGATTTAATTACAACCTTAACCTTACAAAAAATGGCACAAAAGCAGCAGACTTGCCTTGCTTGAGCAGGGTGGTTTTTTCCTGCTTCTGCACCACCTGAAGTGTTTGCTCGGTTCCAGAACACAAAGGCGAATGTATTTGTCAAAAGCCAAGCCAATAAAGAGACCGTAACCTTGAATGACTCTTTGCAGTAGTAGTCACATGTGTTTTGATTAACTGCAACACTGGCACGATATACAAACAAAGCAATTCTGCAGGTACTTACAATTAACGGACTTTATGACCAGCCTTAGATCTAACCGTCCCATCAATTCCTTCTGCAGCGAGACAGACACCTTCAGTATACAAAAGCTCCAAAAGCATTTAATATCTGAATTTTGCAGAGCCCTGCAGTAGCGAAGGATAGATGTATTATACTGCAAATTTAAACCAAAGCCATGAAGCTGGAGGTATTGTGGTTTCTGAGTGACCTTGACCTCTTGGAGTCATTCATAAAACATGGAGTTGTGATTGATTCACACAAATCACTTCATATTGGGCTTTTTGTTATAATAAAAAAAAAAAATTATGGTGGGTGTTTTTGTCAGCTCTGGAGAGCGGCGCCCCGGGCAGGCTGTTCCGCTGCCCCGCAGGGCGGTCTCCTCCCGCGCCATCGCTCCCCGAGCAATCAGAGGTTTGGGGGCTTGCTAGTTCACATCAGTTTTCTCAGAACTCGTGTGTGAATGTGCCTGGTCCTGGCAATTTGATGTGCTTTAAGATCTTTTTCACTTGTGGTTCAATGGCTGATACACACAGAGGGTTACCCTGGTATAGTAGAACCCCTGAGTTAGTGAGTACTTTTTTTTTTTAATGTCTTGTGAACGTTCCATCCCGTTTGGCTGACGCGTTTGCAGACCTTTGACTGTCCGCTCTCGGCTGGCAGACTGTGCCGAGCGGGGCCGCAGCGTTACGTGGTTTTCACCCTGCTCGGGTCTTGCCTGGTAACTCGTCTGCTTGGCTCACAAGAGGATTTGCAGGTTAGAGCAGGAGCTGGAGGGTTTGTTTCCAGCTGGTCCGTGTCCCACCGCAGTTATCTAATAACTGAAAATCGGCGAGGCCGTACCAGCACAGACAAGTCAGCCGGTACAGCACCTTGCCTGGTGTTTGTGTTTGAGAAAGACATGGCTGTTCCCAGCACAAACAGCACATTTCTCGTCGGCTGGGGCTCTCCTGGGGCAGCTGCGGCAGCCGGTGATGCCCCGTGGTGAGCGGCGGCCTCATCCCCGCGCGGGGACAGGCCCGTGTCAAACCTGCACCGTGGCTCCTGGGCTGCCGGTGGCCTTTGGGCTGGGGCCAGGGGGCCAGGGGGCTGCGGCCACGGGGCCAGGGGGCTGGGGCCAGGGGGCCAGGGGGCCAGGGGGCTGCGGCCACGGGGGCCAGGGGGCTGGGACCACGGGGCCAGGGGGCTGCGGCCACGCCGGTGCCGCGGGGCTGGGAGGATCCGCGTCGGCCGCGCCGGAGGAGCCGCTGGGCCCGTGCGGGGCTGAGGGGAGAACCGGGTTGGAACCGTCTCCTCAGGAACACGTGGATTGTGAGAGCAGACTTAATTTTGTGCTTTGCTTTTGTACCGAAGAGCTGATTTCTGAAGCCGTTTCCCAGCTCGCAACACATCTCTAGGCATTAAAATGTTGTGAATTTGCTTGTCATTACCAATATTTGCCTTGACTGAAGCTATTGAAACAAAGTAGTCTCCTTTTTCCCCCCCCGCTTAACATTCAATCTCGCTTCTGAAAGAAGTAGCTCTCTTTTTATTTCTTTCTTGGTCAAATATAAAAATGATGATAATTTCAAATACTGCTTTAGAATAATTGCTTTCCTCCCTCTTTTGTATGACAACAGAAGCTTGGCCTCATCTTAAATCAGATCCTGGCAGGCGGAGGGCTCTTGACAGCCCTGCAAAATCCTTTAGTTACAAGTCGGCTTTAGCCAATTCTTTATTTGTAAATGACAATTTTCTACAGAAAAATATATGCTTGGGCTTCAATTTTGGAGTCCTAGATTGCAGCCAGGAAAAAATAATTGAATTTTTACACTGTGATTTTTTTTTTTTTTCCTCTCTCTTTCCTTCCTAACTTAAAAAAAAATAAATAAAGTGAGGCTCTGTGAAGCATGGTTAGCGGCTGATTGAGGGACATATCTACCCTGGTTGATTCGAATGGCAGTGGAGATGCGAGTGGAGTTTGGTTTGTTCTGTGCTGGGGGCACGCGGGGCTACTCGGAGCGTTGTGTTCGCTCCGCCCGCCACGGCCGGCGGCTCCCCGGGCACCCCGGCGGGCTGCGGGCTCTGCGGACGGGCTGTCTCTGTGGGGAGGCCCGTGTCACCGGGGGGGGCTGCTGGGGGGCCCGATCCACCCCGGGGCCGGTGACACCGTGAGCAGCTGGAGTCTGGCATCGGGACCTCTCGCTGTCTCTCGTCATTTGATTGTTTTTAAAGTGACTCTGCAAGTGCCTTTTAAACGGACCCATGGAAACTTCGTAATACGTCGCTCCAATTAGATGTAATTACCTTTTGTCTGGCAAAGAGCATGCACTCCGTCTTTGGGGAGAAAAGAGGGGAAGGTGGCACTTCTTTTTGAGGCAGTAGCTGTGAGGATATGACACCCGGACTCCATTTTCACTTATATTTGCATTGAGAAACACAATAAAAATCATTTATTAAAAAAAAATATCCAGGGGCTAGAGTTGTTATTGACTGCCTTTACTCAGCCGTTTCTCAAATAAAACCAAAACAAGACAAAGGAAAAAAAGAAGTATCTAATCAAATAGAATCTGAATTGCTTTTGTAAAGAAATATTCTCATTAACTGGGTTAGGGATGGCATCTGAAGAATATTTCTTTTTTCCACATATTGTTTGAAGTAATCTGGTTAAACCGTATGCTTGTCTTGTAATTTCTTACAGATGGTCACGAGAACAAAGAAAATATTTGTAGGTGGATTATCGGCTAATACAGTAGTGGAAGACGTAAAGCAATACTTTGAACAGTTTGGCAAGGTAAGTTCCTGCCCAAGTGAGCAGTACATATTTTGAATTCTTTTTTTTTTTCTCCCTTTATTTTTAAAGTGTGTTTTGAAAAACAAAAGTGCAATGAGGCCCATGCTCAGAGGAGCACCACATTGTTTGCCTTTCAGTGTAATTTCTCAAAGCTTCTGGAATTCCTTTTGCTTGTTGCATGTATATGTGTACGCTATTGCCAACACTGTTTACCTTCATTAAAGAAAAAATAACCATCGGGAGGTGAATTCGTGTATGTTCAGGAAGAATTTGACCCTTAGCTGAATGATTACACAGTTGTCTGCTCCGTAATATCAGCCTTCTGTTTACCGGTGGCCAAAGGAGCAGAGAGATGTATTTCAGAGAGCTCATTAAGTTGTGAAAATGCCTGAAGGAACCACATGAATAGCAAGAATAATACGGAAGTCACTAGGATATCCATTTAATTTCTTGTTAAAAAATCTTTATGCAAGATCCTGTGGAAACATATGTAGAATCCTGCCGTTTTTTTAAAAAAGTTTATGCAAGGAAGGAAACCCGAACCTTGCCAGAACAGTCTTTCCAGTGAGGGAACAGCTCAGACCCCCCAGTCCAGGCTCTGTGGAGCTGGAGCTTGATGCCACCAACGTCCGTGGAGCTTCAGAAATCCCCGAGGTCCGTGGTGCTTGGCCAGGAGCCCCGCGAGGTGCCAGGATGGCAGGGTCTGCTCCGAGAGCAGCCGCTGGTGCCGCCTTCCCTCCGCCCCGCGGGCTCCGCGCAGCCCCAGCCTCTCTTCTGGAATGCATCTGCTCACGGTTTAAATGCAGGATTGCATTGGGGACGCAGCAGGCTGTCCCAAAGGAAAGCAGCTCCTGTTCCTTGTAGTTAGCTTGTTTCTTTTATCTGCCTTGAAAAGCCTTGGCCAGGCAATATTTTGTTGAGGGCCGAGGAGGGGAGTTTATAAATGGTTCCTGTGCTGGATTGATAGGTTGTTTTGCAAACTGTTCATTTTATTTTCAATAATAATCTTTGATTCCGGCAGGATGTTTACAGCCTGCTGAGCCTTTTATTAAAGGATTACATGAGCTTTTGGATGTTTCTTCTGTAGTTACTTCTAATTGCAGAACTCCTCTAACCTGTATTTTTGAAGTTAATAATAGTTTCAATATAAGTATTTTGCATATTGTCTGGATGCTGTCTTAATATAGTCTTTTTAATTTCACCATCTGGTAGTTTCATGCTTGTAATTTTACAGTCCCCGAGAATGCAGATGACCAGGCTGCGTTTTTCAGTAGTGACTGGCGATTCGGGACGATTCGGTTCTGCTTCTGCGCTCTGCCTTTCTTGAGACGGCTTAAAAGAGGTCTGGCTTCCCAAAGGCCTTAGTTTTGGAAAATCACATATTTTTTTCAAGTGTCTTAATTTGAAGGCTGAAAGATGAAGGCACTGGGAATAATGGCAGGAGTGGGGCTGGAAGCTGGGAGGCGTTCCCTGCGGCGGAGCTGGGATGTCCTGCCCTTGCAGCTCGGCTCCTGCAGGACTCGCTCGCATCCCTGTTTGACGCTTCCCTGTTCTAGCCCGTGAGAAGGAGGTGAGTTTGGAGCCGGTGGTGTTCTGGAGGAGAGGCTTCCCGGCTGTGGCACCACGCCTCGGCCTTGCACGCAGGCATCCCGCTTCTCTCTGCTGCACTTCGCTGTCTGTCAGCTGACACGCTTTGGTTTGTGGGGTGTTTTGAGGCGGTTCTCCCCAGGGCTCTGGTTGTAAGAAGATGCAGAGCTCCTTAATGACCCTAGGAAATGGGGACTTGTGGTGCAGCTAAATTACAAGACTCGTTAACACACCACAGCGGGTGGGATGCTGCATTCGGATTCGGCTCTGTGGGACCTTCTCCTCCTCCATTCCGCTTCCCCACCTGCCCTTGACTCGCTCCGATTGCAAGTTCAGCGTGACTGGTGGCACCTCTGTGCACTGCTTGGCACACCGGCCCCGCTCTCCACTCAAACCGCTGCCATGCGAACAACGCATCATGATCCATTCGCAAGGTTTGCATTTGCTTAGTGTTTTCTTGAAATAAAGAAAATTGCATTACATAATGAACGTGTAGAGGAGCCGCCCGTATTTGATAAGAGCATCTCAGGTGACTTGCTCTTTGAAATGCTGAGCTTATTTATTGGTGTGGAAAGAATTGCTTACCTACTGCTGCGATTCTTGAAATCCTGTTTGTACTTGCTGCAGAGAAGAGCTTTGCAACCGGGGAGGGTTGTTTTGGTAACTGGAAGTAGCTCTCAAAATACACGACGTGGCTGGAACAGCTACCGGCTCTGGGGCCAAGCTGACTCGCTCGTTTAACGGGAGTTGGCAGGAAAGGGCCTAAAGTGTTGAATTTGAAACTGCAGCTTTTGGAAAAGTAAATGCCGGAACCTTTTACTCCAATAAAAAGAAAATTGCTTTAATAAACCGTCTTCCCTGACTTCACCAGTGAAAATGCCTGCCTGTTAGAGCACCAAAATACGTGGTAATGATAACTCCTGAGACTTTGATTGTGAAATTTCTGATAGCGGTGATTTTTTCTTTCTGTAAAGACGGGATCTGTAAGAGTCCCAGCTTTCATTTTGCAAAGACGGGCACCTCTTGTTGCTGTAAGGTGCCAGGAAGATGGGGAAAAATCACCTGAGTAAAACCAAGAGGCTTGACAGAAGGAGCACGAGGGGTGTAACGAGCATCTGCTGATTGCTGAGTGCGCAGAGCTGGCGATGCTCAACCCGCACCCCTGTGGTTATCGTGGGGCTCCCAGAGAGGTGTGTCATGTCCCAGATGAGGACATGCTGGAGCATTTAAGGCTTCAGGTATCATTTTAAAAAGGAAAAAAAAAAAGCGACAGTGTCTTAAAGCCCGACCTGGAGGACCGTGACCAGCAGCAGAAAGCCCCAAGCGCTGACGAATTGCAGTTCTCTCGGGACATGCATGTTCTGCAGCTTTTAAGCTGCAAGCAGCTGATGATAAGGACTTCTTAGGGTTCGTTTTTTACTAGGTAATGCTCCCTTTATGGAGCTCCTGCGAAAGTAGTGTAGTCCTTATTTTGTAACTTGCAATTATACTTCACATGGTGAACTGTGTAATTAGTTTGGAAGACTTATGCCTAGTCATTGGTTTATCCTAATCGGCTTTGGCTTTTCCCAACAACAAAGTGAGCTTATTTTCCTAAGCTGAAACAACTCTGCTCCCTTTGTTCCTCTCTTTTATTGTCTCATTCCTTTCATTCTGTTTTACTGCCAAAGTTTTGTTTCATTAGGCCTACAAGTCATTTCCAATCCAGTGGGCTGCTACAATGAGGCCTTTATAACTCAGCTGCCCTGGTTCCCATGTCCCTCCTGGGCTGGAGCCAGGCCTGGCTGTTTGACGTGCGATTTTAACCCTTTCTGTGCGATTTTAACCCTTCCCACTTTGCCTCGGGGCTGCTTTGGTGCTGTGGGTGCAGGGAGATGAGCTGACGAGCGCCAAACGGTTGCGTGCGGTCGTTAATCGGTACATTAATGTGGTTGGGCTCCAGGTATGCCTTCTGACCCGATTATCAAAACAGAATTCTGAGTAAAAATCTTCTTACTGAAAATACCATAATTAGTCTTGTTGGGAACAGTCCTCTGAATGAAAAGGCTCCTGTGTCCTTCCTGCCCCGTTTCCAGCACAAGGGAGCAGGTCCTGTTAAAGGCACATCTCAGCTGTCGTGAGCTATCAGATCAGCTCATTTATAACTGTTCTTGTAGAAAAATACATGTTTTCTTGCGTGGGAGAGAATACATTTAAATGTATACTTTTTTGAAAAAGAATGGTGATTTTTAGAGGAGATTTGTGAAATAGTTTAGTGGACAAACAATATTTTCATATATTGTTATTCCAAACTGCTAGAACAGCAGTGCCAGTGTTGGTGGCCCCAGTTGTTTTACTTCTTTTAAAGTTTTGAAGCGGGAGTGTTGGTTCTGCATTTGGGTTTGGTTTGGTGTTTTGTTTCTTTCACAGCAATCTAAAATGGCTTTTTTAGGGAAGGGGCTGTGGCATTTGCTTTTTATTTCAAATTTTCAGATGAAATTGGAACAGACCGGCGCGCATTAATTTTGCTTTCTGTTCTGGCTTGCCACGCGGTCCCTCAGACAAATCGCAGGCATGTTTCAGCTCTGCTTGGAATACGTTGTTTCCTCAAGAATGGCTTTCAAGATCTGGAAATTTTGAAACAAGACAGGATTTCTGAATTACCTCTCTGGATCCAAAACGTTTTGTACAGTCACTTGTTATTTCCTGTGAGATGCAAAACAGACCAGTGGAAGAGTAATATCCAGTTTCTGATGATGGTTTGGGGTTTTTTTTTCTGTGCAACAGCTGAGCTTTTGAAAGATTGTAATTTTCTCCTCTCCTTGTGTAGCTGTGGTGCATTTTCTAGTGGCAGTTCAGTGAGAGGAGAGCAGCTCCTCAGAGCCCGTCTGGGCAGCGCCGCCGGGCCGTGGGGCTGGCTCGCCGGGCAAGTAGAGCTGAAAGCAGCAAAACCTCAGAAAGAGAATTTCCTTCTTTGGTTGCACAGTGTCATACATTGCAACGCAGGCAGCCGTGCAAATCATGACCAGTTTAACCTTTGAAAAAAATCCTCTTTTGTGAGCAATAGACAAAAAGTCCGTCGGCGTTGTGTGCGCAGCTGTGCCGGGCAGGGGGAGGAGGTGTGATCCAGGCCGAGGATTTCAGCCTCGTCGGGTGCTTTACGTAACTTGCTTCCTACACGCTTTCTGACAGCTCTGAAAACATAAATCAAGAAAAGACGAGAGAAAACTCCTCCTTGTTTGGCAGGGCTGGCTGGGTGAGGACGAGTTAACTGCCCTTGCAGAATTAAGCACTCCAGTGGTTTACTTTTCCCTGAGACCTGAGTGTGGCCTCTGAAGAGGTTATTACAATAGCGATGTTAGCATGAGAAAAGGTGGTTTTCTTGCCATGGGTTCATTTGCGGGGGATTTGGAAGTCTGCGCAGAGCTGGTGCTAAGGCCAGAGCCAGGAGGTACAAGGAATTGTGCTTGTATGAAAGTGAAAGCTTAGTTAATTTAGACTTGGCATACAGTTTGAATGGTATTGTTGCATCTGTGGGACATTGATACGTAGATTTAACAGTCAATAGGATACATGGATGGTCTATTCTTAAAGTATTTGCTCTGCAGAAAAGTCATTTTTTGATTTTACGAGTTGTTAGCCTTTCACATTTTTCAGCAGTGTATTTCCAGATTCAATATTTGTGAATTGGTTAAATTTGATGAAATGAAGGGACAGATTTAGACTCTTATTTACATTCTAGTCTGTACTAGCTGGGGTTCCTGAACATGTGTAACGTGCAGTAAAATAGGGAATGCGTTGGCATTTTTGGTATTATAACTGCTGCCAACCTCACTGTTCCCGTCCAAGGCGATTCTGAGCTCTCAACTTGGCGTTAAATAGCTTTTAGCTCATTATGTTCTTTCTTCTGTCTGAGTTACCTGCATGTATCTTGGGAGAAGTTACTCGATTTGAATCATTGCACCTCCTCAAAACAGAATGAGCAATAGGCAAATATGTCATTATTTGCAGATCGTGGTGAGTTTGGGACAATGCAGACCCCGGGCTGTGGGCGCTGCTCCGCGACGGCAGCACCCAACACCGTTCGGCCTGGTGCCGCCGCTGCCCTTGCTGCTGCTTTCAACCGCCAGTATTTCTGGATTTCCTTATTTGAACGTTATGTCTGTGATACTCCAAAGGATAATGAGTATTCCTTTAAATTTTCGCTGTGGCATGTGACAGAGGGATCTGGGATATAGTGGTCTCTCATGGCCTAAAGCACTTTTTACTATTTCTTCTCCCTCCCACACACGCTCTTTTTTTTTTTTTTTTTAAACAAACTGAGAAACCCGATCATTGCTTAAAAAGAAGTCAGTGTTTTCATTCTGTCAGTGAAAAGCTGTACACAGGAAGTCCGTTTTTAGGTGGTCTGTAATAGACACACGCTTTGTGGAAGTGGTTTTGTTATAAATTAGATGGTGGTTTCTACCTAGATTTTATGAAAAGGGGAAATGTTAAGGCAGGATTTGTGGGCAAGAAGGCTCTATCAGGACTCGGCAGAAGTTTGAAGTACAGTTTTATTCCCTTTTCTACTCCGGTTGATGAAATGGCAAGGAAGCTTTGGCGCCGTAACCCCGGTGAGATCAGGTACTTGTGGTGGGAGCCGGGGCCCCGAGCATCTGTCTCCTGTTTCCCCCCGTGCCACCCACTTGCTGCCGACTCTGGGCAGGCCGCTTTATCTCGCCTCGCATTTCCCTGCCTTTCTTACTGAGGGGGCTCTGAAGGGCATGGGAGACGTAAAAACGCCAACGCTCACGTCGCAGCCTCCAGTGCTGGAGAAACCACCCGCGGCAGCACCAGTGGTGCCGGCAGCACCGGAGCTGGTCCAGGTGTCCCCAGCCACAGCTCGAGCATCCCTTGTTTGAAATGTATTTAACACGACTCTGCTATATCTTTCTCTTTTGGCTGGTGCCCTGTGTTCTCTCTCATACACCTTAGTGAGAGCAGCGGAGCAGTGTTGATCCTGAGCTTGACAACCATGGGCGACCCAGCAGCGTATCAAGAGCCCAAATGAAATCGGTCATTAGTCAGGGCTGTGTCTGGGGACAAAACAGTTGGAGGAAAAGTATCCCTGAGGAACTTCGTAGAAATCGTTCCAAATGTGGGAAAAAAGCACACATGAGAGGAAGGAGGTGTGGTAACGCCTGTTCACGTGGGAATGAGTGGCCGTAGTGGGTCCCTCGTACCCGTTCAGCTGGCGGAGCAGAGGGCTTGGTGCTGGCGAGCGATTTTGTTTGTGTGCTTGTTCTTTTCTATTTATTTCTGTGATTTTCCGTTAGGGTGCCAAAAATCAACAAGGTGATTTTCAGTCAGTTCTCGAGGTGGAATGATGGAGCTTTGTTCACATGCACAGTATTGAGGTACAACCAGTTTAATTAAACATGCTGATTCTGCAGAGCTAGAATGTGAAGTTGATTTGACATCCATCTCACACGTGTATATCTCTGTTAGGGGAACTTAGTATTTTAATTTCTGGGGAAAAACAAAGCTGTGCATCCATTGTTAGAAGGCGAGTGGCAGCCGAGCAGGGCGGGTTGGTGAACGTCGGTGCCATCGATGACCGTCTGGTACCCGGTACCGGGGGCAGAGGTGTGTACTTGTATTTATAAATACAGCTTCAGAAATGGGGACAAGGGCAAAGTAGCTCAAATGAAGAGCCAATTAAGATAATCTAAGAAGAACTGAGGATTAACTGCTGCTTAATCTGAAGGACACCTAAAATTCATGTGGCCAGTTTAGATCAAACAAACGTTGGCTCATTTGTGAGGGGTTTGGGGTGAACAGGGGTTAACAGTGTTTTCAACTTACTGTCCAGGGCAAAATGTGGTTGAGTAGTGATCTGAGCTCTGACGGGTCCTGCTGGCAGAACACATCCCAGCACGTACCTCTGTGCTATCGTGTCATCACTGTGGAAGTTTGAAAAAGGAAGAGTATTGGACATATCGTAAAGAAATGATTGCTGATATAAAAGGAGTTCCCATTTTTCAGTTTTTCTTTTCACAGCAAGTTGAAAACACTAGCAAGTCTGTCAGAGAAGCAGCTGCTATGTGTTTTCTTTTTTTAAAATGAGTTGCAGGGCCCATCGTGCCCTTTTCTGCTGCTCCTGATCCTGAGAGAGGCTGGTCTGAAAGGAACCGCCAAGGGACGCTCGGGTGCCACCGGCCGGTGGTGGAAGTGAGGTGACACTCGCAGCCCTGTTCCCGACAGGCTGGGAAATCTGAGCAGACACGAGCGTGTGCAGGGTTGTGCTGGCGTTACACGGTGTTGCGGGTGCAGCCCGAAGGTGCGGGGCTGTCGGCGGGTCCTGGGCTGTGTTGCAGAAGGGGGTGCAGCGGGACCCCACTGCAGCCATGCCGCGTTTCGGGGGACGTCGCTGAGCGAGCGGTGGCTTTTCGGGAGAAGGTCCCTCTGTTCACTCTATTACTCTGATGAGCAGTTTAGCGAGTTCAGACTGGTGCCGTGTTAATTGTCAGGACTGGGAGGGTGGGAGCAGATTTCACCGGGGGCGATGGAAGAGATCCAATGCATTTCCACTCTGCTTCCCTGCTTGGCAAACCAGCACTTACTGTCACTTTGCATAAATAGGTTTATTTCGGAGGGTCAGCCGTCACCACTCCCACCCTCCCCTGAAGGATAGGAGGGCGACGAGCATTTAATTTCCCCAACAGCAGGTGCTTGTCATCCATCTGAAGATAGCTGCCAACATCTGGTGCAATTGCCGCAGCACACGCAGTAACAAGGCGCCTGCAGTTCAAACGCAGAGAGAGCATTGCCTCTTTAATGATAACAAGCTGTTGGCTTCCCCTCCGAGATGAATTCATCTCACAGATGTTTGTCTAGTTTTGGCAATCTTATCACTATAGCTTTGGTGATTATGCTCAACTGGAGACTATTACTATAAAAGAAGTTTGAACTGGTTCCATTTTCGCATTATTTATTTATTTATCCATTTATTTCTTTGCTTTCTGGATATAATTTGTATCAACAACTGTACTGTTGGTCCCATTACCCAAGTACCCTTACGGGTTTTTATTGCATCTGCTGAACAGTAGCTCGCTACTTGACATTCACCACTGGCGAGTGTTTTTCAGCCACGCTGACATTTTTAACATTCCCCATCAACAGCTTTGTGGTTTGAACCCTCTAGTTAACACTACATTTTCTGGGATTACTTGGCGCTCGCTCCGTTCTCTCTAACAACTGCAATATACTGATTATTTCTGCAAAGCGTGCGTTGCCAAGAATATTCCGGATCCCTCCTGTTGGGCAGTAGCACTCTGGTGACCTTGGCAGGGGTTGGTGTGACAGCGTACGACCATCTTCATTGGTACATCTTAAACGCTTCCAGCCTCAGCGTGATCGTATGAGACATGGAGACCTGCAGGCTGGAGACTTCAGTGCTTGTTTGCTCTTGTTTGGTTTTCTAACATGCCTTTTTTCCCGTTGTTTTGTTTTTAAGGACACATTTTCTCCCGAGCATGTGGAATTTAATTCTGGTAAATAGCACTTATTTTTGGAAACATGCTTGTGAATAGGTGACTCATGCCTGAATGAAGATGTGTCACTGTTGGTGGGGACACCATGTATATAATTTCTTCATCTATAAATAGATGTCAGTCCAAGTCTTGGCGACACGGGGATGCTTTGCTGCAGAGTGGCTTCTGAGGAGAGCGGTTAGAGCACCAGTCGCTCCTGCTGGAGCAATAATTTCTGCTGATGCTGAAGGAATAGACATCAATAGCTTTGTAAAATACCGCGAGTGCTTTAATTGGCACAATGGAGATGGGAATTCAGAGACGTTCCTGTTCCGCTGTCGTGGGGTATGTTCGTTTTGTTTCTCTCCACTGAAGAGGTGGAGAAACTGAGCTGGGGAGTTCAGGCTCTTGCTGAAGGCCAAGGGTGTCACCTGCAGCAGCCCCGAATTCAGAAACTCGCCTTCGCGCATTTAGTGCACGCACTAATTTTTGCTTCTCAGGGAGGTTTTAAGCTAAATGTTCAGGATTAGGGATCACTTTGGTTCCCAAATACTGGCAGTGACAGTTCCCTCTTGCCGTCGCTGATGCTAAACTGGTTACATGTTGTTGACGTTTGCTCGACACCACTTACCCACCAACACAGCACATATGGTTTAATGTCTGTCTTTTTTTCTGCTACTGCTGCTGTAGTTACAGTATTATTAAAAATCCATTAAATTTTAATGTACATCATAAAGTATGTGCTCCTGTGAATGTTAGCACAGATAATTATTTCTGATGAATAAACCAAAAGGACAAGTATGTAAGAAGTTCATCCTGCAGCTTTCAATTTTCATTATATACATCTCCTGCAGGGCCAATCGTTGTGATGTTGCAGCCGCTTATTGCTGTGGCCTGGCTCCCCAGAGATGGATGATGACAATGCAAACTTGAACTAGCAGAAGTGTCAATGTTTTAGTGGGCACATTTGTAGATAAAGGGTTTACCAGGGGAGATAACCCTCTGGAAGGCAGAGGATGTGAAGAGCCCGGCAACACAGCAGCAACTTTCTCCGAGTTTTTGTTCACTGTCTATGTGCTTTGTGGAATCTTGGAAAGTAACCCAATTATTTCTCATTAAAGTAACCCAGAAATCCAGCAACAAGCAGGGTGTCATTGCTAAAACAGCACCAGGAAGCCAGGCAAGCTCTTCGTGGTTTCCAGGGCCTGAAGTAGGCGAGGGAATCATTAAAAATAATGCATTACAGTGTCCATTACAGTTTTATGCAGTATATTATGGTCCATAGGGGCCTCACCTAGTTTTCCATATATGATACATACATAATGGTTACAGCTTCTCATTAACTTTCCCGTGACACTGAATATACTTCTCTTTAACACCCCCTTCAGGCTTCACGTTCTATACCGAGCGTTTCCTAATAAGCAGGAACTTAAATATTTATCACACTTGCGTCCTGTCCCCACTGGGTTGAAGAAGCTGTTGGTCTCTCTCCTGCCTAATTTCCTATTCCTGAATGCTCTGGCCACAGCCCAGCTCTCCTCCTGCTGAGAGGACGTTCCTAGAGCTCTCCTGCTTCGAGTTCACCCCAATAGTTCTTGTGTTTAAGAGCACGTCTGCACCCAGAGCATTGGCCCTGGGGTAGCACACAAACTCTTGCAGACCTCGGTCTTAGCAGTGGCACGTAGCCCTCAGCTTGGCCTCCTTGTTTGGGACAGCTGCTCCAAGAAGTCCTGGAGATCCCACCAGCTCCTTTGTACCGATGGTTTCTTTGCACTTGGGTGTTACTGCTGCAGCTGCTCAGGACTTGGTGGATCCTCCGTGGTGACTTGGTCACTTTTTCCTGTGGAAAAACGTCTTTCAGGGCTTTGCACTGCTGACGGTGAGAGCGTTAGCTGAGTTTAGACAGGTTAGTACTGAGGAAAGATGATGTTTTGAGCTGGTCTGATCTGCCAGATGAGTCCAGGAGGAGCGAGGAGAAGGACGGAGCTATGGCTGTGCTACAACCTCGCTTTAAGAACTCGGCTCTGCGGACGCGGCACTGATTTGCCGCATTATTCGGGTCTCATTCGGGTCCCCGTCTGAACCCCGGGGCTGCCGGCGTGGCTCTGCTGCCGCCGCCGGAGCCGCGGGCGCGTGCAGCACCTTGCCGTGACCTTCGGCGCAGCCACAGCGCCGCTTCCCTACCAAACCGGGACTAATACGTTCACCTTCGCGCAGCTCAGTCTAGCTGGCTTTGTTCCTTCGTCCTCATCCTCCCTGTGAAGGATTTTGTTTGCTTTTCCTGCAGTGGAAGGGGCCCTGTTACATAGTCTTCTTTTAAAAATAAACGTCTAAAAAGAAAAACAAAAGAGAAGGAACAAAAATCAGATGTTGTCTGATAATACAGAGCAGATACTGATCTTGAGTGCAAGGCAACTTGAGCCAGAGGTTTGTTTAAGTGTAACACAAATTCTACCATTTTTGGACACTGTGAAACACTCCTCCTCTCCCTCCTGCACTTCAGAAAAACAGTCAAAAAAGAGAACTGCGGTAAAATTCTAGAAGTAACATCTACGTTTGTCACAGCCCGGGAAGAAATCCCTTCCTTTGCTTACGGTGCTGCTGAAATATTAAATGCAGAACAAATCATCCGGTTTAAAAGGAACATCAGCTTGCGGAGAGAGCGATAGTGTGTGATGCTCTCGGTGGTTTGTAAGGGAAACGTGGCTCCGCTGCAGCCAAATCCTCTGGGCAGAAGCGTCTGTAGTAACTGGGGTGTGCAAGTGGGGAAAGTTTGGGTCTTGAACCCTTCCCTGCGCTCTGGGGAGCTCAGGTGAAACGGGGAAAGGAGCTTCGCTGTTCTGCATCATCTGTGGCTGATTGGGAGGGTATTTGGAAAATGTTAACTGCTCTTGGGACTTTCTCAAACAGACTGTTTAAAGTAGTTACTTTTCCCAGATGGTAAATATAGAAGACATCCTCAGCAGCCTGCTAGTAATAATAATACTTACATGGCACTTTATGTTTTCAAAGTGCTGTTCAAGTAGCTGATGTGTCTTGTCTTTTGCAGCAAGGTGTAGTTAAACTTGAAGGATATTGGCCTGAATTTATAGCAGTTTATCAGCCACGTCTGAGAGTGAATTTACTTTTCTGCTGTTTCGTACTATGGAGAGTAAACTGATTTCTCCTGTGTGTCTTGACATTGAATCCAGTCTTTCATCTTGGTAGTGAAGAAGATGATTTTTAAGCAGAATGGAGAAGAGAGATGTCTTTCTGCCTATTACACTTCAAAAAGATGAGCACAGCTTTACAGAAAAAGGATGTTCTTTTTCAGCCTATGTAGTATATTAAATCAACTTAGACCTCGGTAAAAGGAGCGTGCTTTTTTCCTGTGGAACGACCTGGCTGGCTTTTAGCCACACGCCATCTCGGGCTGTGCCTCGCGTGCTCGGGTGCAGCCAGCAGCACGTTGCAGTGTTTGGTGTTTCCTTCTCGTTGGGGTGAAACTCCCCTTGTTCTGCCCGTCGCATTTCTGGAGCCGTGGGACACTTCATTGCATTAAACCTGGGCGCTGTTGGCCAAACCGTTTTCTGCGTTTCCGCGGTTTGGGCCAGGGCTGGGCAGCCCTCGGTGGTTTCTGGAGGCCGCAGGGCAGAGGCGCTTGCTGTGGCTGACGGCCTGGCGGTGGTGGGGGGCCGTCGGTGGGGGGACGGGCTGGACCAGGAGGAGGTTCCCTCGGCCCCGAGGAGCCTGGACCTTCGCGCTGTGCCCTGGTTGTCTGTCCCAGCCGCTGCGACTCTGCCGTGCATCCCTTACGTTCTCTCACCAAGGGTTTGCTTTTCTTTGAAGGTTATTTCTGAAGCGCGTGAGTTGCAGGCAGAGGGAAGAGGTTTGCACACCTGCCTGCAATTAAGTAGTTTGTTTTTGTGCTCCTTAATCTCCTATGACAGTCGCAAGGACAGTGTGTAATGCAGAATTGTCGTTGAGCCAAGAGCGGCGTGCTCGGGAGCGAATCTCTGCACGCCCAGCCCTGCTCCCCGTGCTCGCTGTGTCCCGTCCTGCCCCTCGCACGGGTCCCAGCCCCGGGGGTCCCAGCCCCGGGGGTCCCAGCCCGTGGGCAGGAGATGGAGCTGGGGACACGGGCTGGGCGACGGGGTTGGGGCGGGAGGAGGAGGATGAGAGGGGCCGGGCAGAGAGAACAGAGTTCCTAGAAAGAGACCTTGCAAGGAATGCGCAGATGACATGAAAAAGTAATTAAAAGGAAAGCCCTAATGGGACGTTAGGGGGAGATGCAGCTGGAACTTGAATAAGCAGATGTAAAGAGGGAATTAAGTTTGTAAGCTTTCCTCTAAGGAAACGGCTTCTGTTGATGTAAATCAGCATGGAGTCCGTTGCTGAAGAGCTCCAGATCGCGAGGCTGGTTCGGTTTACGTTTGCTAGTCCTGAACTTTGGAAACACGCAGGGAAGGAGGATGTGGTGTTTGCAGAGGTGACGTGAAGGACACTTGATTCCGAAGCAAAGGATCTTGGCTTCAAAAATGAGGCGAAAACTGCTGGTGATGTAGTTTGCCTGGGGCAAATTGGTAGTTTGCTATAAGTAATATTAATTTAAGTGTATAATGCTTTAAATTATCTGGATAATTTAATCTGTGTGATTTTAAAGAAACAATTTATCAGCTCTGATCTTGAATAAAAATAAAATAAAACAAATGAGACAAAACCCTACAATTAATATTAGCACTTCTCTCTTACTCTGGAGAGTAATATACATTTATTTTTAGCTGTGCAGAATTTGCATGTGTGTTTCCAGATGTATTCTTAGACTTTGTACTGCTTAAAATTCAGCTCCCACAATATGTAGATCCGAATTTTCCTTTCTGTAGCATTTTGTCTCTGCCACTGTGGATATCTTTTTTTTTTCGCTTTCTTTTTTCCTCGCAGCAGAGGTGGTGGAGGGGGAGTGGTGATTACGGCCGCCGGTGGGTCTCTGAGCTTCCTCTGAACTTTACTCCCCCTGCGAGGAGCGACCTATTTCGCTGCGGCCCTTTGATGCAGTTGGGGAGGTCGGGCGAGGTCAGAGCTCCGGCCGTGCCAGGAATCCCACAGATGCAGGAAACGAGGAACTGCTGGAGGATGCGGCTTGAACAGGCAGTTATTTCAGTATGTTCCTTCTCTGTGCATTTGTTCTCTTCCTAAATTCCTGACACAGGGAGGGTCGGATCCTCCGCAGATCCCCATTTATGCAGATTCACACAAATCGTGACCCCAGCTCCTCCGGGTCCGTCTCCTTCCCTGCAGCTTGTTCTCTGAAGAAGGGGCTGCGCAGGCGCGTTAAATCCTCCGGCCTCTTTAATTTCTCCGATTGCCGTGTGAAAGAAAGGGAAGGAGGAAGAATGTTTCTCTCAGCTTGGATGTCCTGAAGTAAAATCCCAGCTGAGCAGCTTAAAATAGCTGGTCAGCTGGTGGTGAGGCTGGAACCAGCCCGGAGAGGATGGCGTCTGTCCCCCGAGCACTGCCCAGAGGTGAGGACCAGCGCTGGTGGGGGCACAGGCTGCAGCGGGGCTGGGGGCTGCCCGAGTGCCGGTGCGGCTGGATTGCTCCAGTGCTCTCGCTTGTGCTGGGAATCCATAATTCACTGATTGTGGACATGGCGGGTCTAGGACGTGGACGTGCCGACGCTGTGGAGGTGCCGCTGCCCCAGCCGCTCTGCCTCTTCTTTGGTCTGCCGCAGGCATCTCTGGCTGTGAAGCTACTTTTAATGGTACATCTGATACCTGATCCAGCTTAAAAAGGGGGAAGAAGAGAAAAAAAAAAAAAAGATGATTTCTAAGATACCAGCGCAATGACCAAGTGTGTATTTTACCTCCTGTAGCTTTCCTCCCCGCGCCGCCCCCCTCGGAGGCCGCGCTGGGTCCAATGGCCGCGCTGCTTCTCCTCAGATGCAGCACAAAACAGATTTTTCTAGTGGCTGAATTTAATCACTTAGATGCAGAACACTGATAGACTGAATCAATTTAATTCCTATTGCTCATGACTGGGAGGGGAGAGAGGGAAGGAGGAAGGTCATAACAATTTAGCAAACAACAACTTGGCTTAAAAATGTAACCAGTAGGTCAGTCTTTGGGGTTTTTTTTTTTTCCCCTCAACCTGCCCAGACCGAGAAATACGGCAACCTTAGGAAGTGGGAAACAGCGCGCTGTGCAGGGTGGGGAGAGGTCACTGACGGTGTGCGAGGTCTGAAACGCTGGGCTTGTGCAGAGCTGCAGGATCAGCTCCCGTCACGTCATTAAGTTGATGCTGCCCCGTTTTTCTTTTTGAGGGAGCTGCGGAAAAGACGTCATCGTTGGGCTGTAAATGTCTGAAATGGCGTGTAGGACGTGAGCATCTCGATGTTGCGTGTGTTTGCCTTGGAGCATCTCTCTGCCGAGCTGCCGGGCTCTCGCTTAGTGCCAGATCTCCTCGGGAGACTTCAGTTACCTGCTGCGGCACAGCCCCGCTCAAAGAATAGAAGGATTTAATTGGAAATGGAGCAGTCTGTGAGTTTTCTTTCAAAATAAGGCCCTGCTTTTCCTAGCGTCTGTTGGAATTATAGCATACCTGTTCCTTACAGAGCCTAAAGTGGAGAGTTTGTTGGCCACACTCTTGTGGTGCCTTTTCCAGGGGGGTGTCTCTGTGGATCACGGGTCGCGCGGGTGCCCGTCCAGCCCCTGGGGTGCAGCCTTTTCTGTGCCTGGTGCTTTTGGACACGATTGCAATTTCAGTGATCCCAGGAGATGACACTCCTGTGAAGCAGAGGTCCCTGGGGCTCACCCGGGTAAGCTGGTGATGTTGCATTTGTCTTTTCCAAGCAGCCAGGGCCTCCCGAGGTGCCGTCCAGCCGGAGCGGGCCCAGCGGCACAGCGCTCCATCGCTCGCTGCCATCGCGGGGCTGGCGGCAGACACAGCCCTGGTTCTTCGGCAAGACACACAGCAGTGGTGACGTGGTGAGAGCAAACTTGGCCAGCTTGACAGCAAACTTGGTAGCCTGCCACAGCCATCGGCCCATATGCACCGTGGTAAATAAAAGCTGTAGTTGAATTTCTTTCAAGTTTTACATATTTTCCGTTACAATATGGAATGGAGGGGGGAATCCCTCTTATGAGTAGTTCTGCTAAAAAATAAATCTGAAGCTCTCTTTTGTGAAGTGGGTGTGCAGCAGGGCAGGGACGCTGTTGCGGAGGAGGGAGCCCGTGCTGGCTGCAGCGGCCCTGCCGAACCTGCAGGAACGGGCCCGGCGCTGCCCTGGGCCGGGCTTTGCCAGGGTGGCACTGGGTGGAAAGCCCGCGGCTGAGTGGAGCTGCGCAAGGACACGGTTACCGAAGGCAAAGCAACTCGATGTCCAGGCAGTGAACGCAGAGGCGTTTGCTGGCCGGGTCTGCGCTGGTCCTGGAACCACGTGCGCGGCTGAGCAAGGACGTGACCTGCAGCAATGACAGCGGGAGCAGGAGGGGGAAGTTTGACTGTGCTAAGTGATGGTCAACTTAAAAATAGACCAGTCTATTTATAGCATTGGCAGCACGCTGCTGCCACCCCGGCGAGCCGTATGGCCTATCTGTAATTGCACCTTATGTGTAGATATATATATATACACACACATTTGTGGGCAAAGGCTGGGCCTGGGGGACGATGCGTGTGCTTCAACACCCTCGGGTGCTGCAGGGGGTCAGCAGTCTGGCGGGACGGGTGCCGGAGCGGCGGGCGCTGGGGCGTTTCCCCATCGCTGCTGTTCCCCGAGCTGCGGGCAGCGTTGGGGCGTGCGGGTGCTGCAGGGCCAGCGCTACCTCTAGTGCCAGCAGTTTGGGCGGCTTTTTCCTTTATGCCGTGTTGTGAAAGGCCCAGCTCGTGCGTGGGTGGCCTCGTGCTCCGTTGCTGCCGGCTCGGAAGGAGGTGTCGTGTAAACACCCCTTTAATTGCCACACGTCGGTCGCAGGCGAGTCTTCCAGCTTATAGACGGAGGCAACACCAGAGGCCAGCGTTGGTTCTGTCTCCGTCCAATGGCCTCGGGGAGGAAGGGGAGAAGGGCAATTTATCAAGAAAAGCCAGCACCCATGAGAATAAAGGTGTTTTTAGGAGGGACTGAAATAGAGAGGATGATTTGCTGTTGCAAAGCAGACAGGACAGGAGATGGTGAACAGAGAGGGCAAAAGGAAAATCTCCTGTATCCTGTTGCTTTTGTGGGACTGGTGCAGTCACAGAATACAGAACTGTTTGCAAAGCAGTAGCTTTCCAGCAAATGTTGACTCTCTGCCTAAACATATTTTTACCTAGAGGACCTTTTACCTAAATTAGACATGAAGTTTTAGGATCATTTTGTGTGGGAGCTTTTTGCACTTGAAATGAAACCAACTGGTTGTCTTCCAAAGAGCATATTGAGGGGAGATTAATGTCTTTCCATACACAATTCATATAAGGGCAATTGTGGGTTCTTTTGGTTGTGTTTTATTTTTGTTTAATGGAAGAGTGATTTTATATTAATGTTTCAACTTCAGACTGCCAATTCAGGTTTGAAAGTCGGAGCTGCTGTTTCGCTCGCTAGTATAAACTTAAGGGTAGAATTTCTGCTTTAGTTTTCAATCTCTTGAGCTTTTGTCATTTTTTTATTACAACCTTATGTGTTATTTAAGCACTTTTTTATTTAATCAGTTATTCTTTTAAGTGGGCTTAATTGTATAAAGATTATCATGCATAAGAGACGTCTATAATTAGAAGGGGGGATTGGTGCTATTAGACAGTGTTTTAGTGAAGAAAATTATAGTGTTCATAAACTGTTTGGAGAATGGAGGCAGCATATATTAATGTTCAACAAGTGGCGTGTGATCGTGCACGGGACTGACTCCTGCTCAGCCTCTGCTCCCGGCGCCGCGGGGACAGTCCCGGCTCGTTTATTGCCGGGGAGCCCTCAGTGTCACACTAGGTTGAGGCCATTGAATGAGGTATTAACGGCAGGTGCGACATGATGCCGAATGCTCCGAGCTCTGCTCATCAGCACAAAGCTTCCAGCGCTCCTGCTCTTGCTCCATTTTTGACATGGGCTAAAAGATGCACGCTCTGGTTTGGGGTTCTCCTGAACGGTTACAGCAGACAAAATCACTTTGTACTTTAGAAGCCTGTGCAGAGATGTGGCGTTGGCTGCTCCGCTGCCTCATGCTCTGCTGTGCGGGTGGCTGGAGGGGACTTGTCCCCAGGAGGGTGGCCGTGCCCTCGGGACAGGCCGGCTGACTTCCAGCTCGAAGGATTCGGTGTTGGATGAACACAAAGTGGTTTAAAGCCTCCCGGGCTTGTTCCAGGCTGGGTGCCGGGGCAGCTCTCCCAAACAGAAAATGTCACCGCTGGTCTTTTGTGACGAGTGTCCTCCTGTTAACAGTGAGCATGTGCGAAAGTACACATGGACGCACAAAGTTATTGTGATATTCCGTATGCAGGTAGGTAATTTATCGGGAACAATGACTCTGCAGACCATTTGTGAGCTGGAGCGAGCAGATGATGGTGTGCGCTGTGGCTTGGCAGCTCGCCGGCACTCCGGGTGTTATTAGAATTTCTCCTCCCTCCATCTCCTCCCCGTCCCCATTGAAATGACGTGACACCGGGGGACCATTGATTTCTGCTCTCCATGATGTTAATGAAAAATTCCTTGTTGGCTCCTAGTTCTCTAAATCCTTTGAGGCAGCTGCAGCGGTTCAGATACTTGAGGAGCAAACATGCCAGCCTGGGTGATGTACGACTTTGTGAACTTTCTGGGGACAAAGGGGTAAGCGTGTGTTGGCCGTAAAACCGAGAGAGGCTCTTATCCATGTAATCATTGCATTTTCTGTAGCCAGTTTGCTGAACTTTGGTAACTCAGTACACGGTTTCCATCTCAGCATATGAGTTTTATCATGTGTCTTAATGCTTAATAATTTTAAGTTTAGATCCAGCCAAATAAGAGCCGTGAGTCTTGATGATGCTAAATAAAGCCTTCTCATATGTTTCCTAGGACTCAAATGCAGTTCTCGTTTTCTTCTCTGCTGTGTATCTCTTTGCCAAGTTAAAGGCATCAGTTTTGAGAGGAGGGATATATTATTTTAGATCACCTTGTAGTGCTCTGTTGGCACATTATATGTTCCTGGACAGCATGGTGGTGGCACCCTCTCCATTTATGCAGTGCAGTGTACAGATGGCAACTCATTAAAACTTTAGTGATAATCACCCTTCCTATGGAATTACCACTTAAATCTGGTTAGTAGAGGAGGCGGAGCCGTGTCACAGAAACACGCTGCTTCTGGGTGATTTAAAAGCACATGGGATTGAGTGGTTTATGTGCGCCCCTTGTCAGGAGTCCTCAGAGCAGATTGCCAGAATTGTTGAGCAGTTAGAGTTTAATGGAGGTGCAGGAGCTTTTGCTTTTGATCCCTTTGACAGTTAAGCTGTCGTCTTCAAGTGCATTTAAAAAAAAGTCTTTTAAATACAGCACTTTTTTTTGCAGAATAAATGGAGGCAAGAACAAGTGTGTGAGGCAGCTGGTAAGGAGCTTTTTGGTCATTTCAAGGTTGGGAAGCGTTCTTTGGGGAGTAATGCATCACTGGTTGATGGCCTCAAAGCAGAAAAGGTACTTGCTTGTTTGTCCTCACTTGTGCAGATGGCCGGAGGATGGTCCCAAGGGCTGGCGGAGAGCTTGGCACTGCCTGGGAGGTACAAAAGGTATTTGGATTCAAGTCTCGGTACTTACAGATTTTCTTTGGGACTTTGAGCAAATCACTTAATTCTTCTCTACCTCTGTTTCCCATCTGTAAAATCTGGTTGAAGTGCCACTGCCTTTGTTCCAGCAAAGTACTGGAGGTGCATGCATTAGAGATTATGAAGTATTTAGGTACGAGTGGGACTGAATATTAACTATGGGTAGACAGAGCCTTGCGATGTATTTTGAGACTGAGGCAGCGAGTGTAAGTGGTGAAGCCCCGGTTCCCAGAGGCGAGTAGTGACGTCTCCTCTTCCGGGCCCCGGTACAGAGGGTACTGAGCAGTGTCTTGAATGTACAAACAGATTTCAGCCTAGAGGTGTCTGAAAAGCTCCCCAAATAAATTGCTTTTGTTAAAAACGTCACTGCTTTCTTGTAAAATATTGTTTGGGGCTTGCAGGCCCGGAGCGGGCACTCAGAGTCCCAGGAAACGGCGTCCTAGGCCTCTTTCTGAAGAGAGCTTTTCTTTGTGCCACCTGAGCATTCTTTGTTATTTGCATATTTGACTGCTGAGGAGGGGTTTTTCACCTCGTGCTGAACTGCCGTGAGTGGGTAAAGGGTTGAGCGATGCTTTCCGGCTGTTCTTTGCTCTCCTCTTTTCTGACACGCGCGGTACCTTCAGCAGTGACTCTGCTGCGCGGGGCCGGGTGAGCTGGACGCCCGTGCACAGCGGATCCCGTTACAGCACCTGAGCGCTTTGGTCCAGCTTGGAGCAGACCAGCAAATTATCCCTTACAGTAGCCTAAATGATCTGGCAAAAGCAGGTGCGTGAAGGGCAAGGACCTTTTTCCCCGTTGAGGGAGCGGTGCTGGCGTGTCCCGGTGTCCCGCGTGCTCTGCAGCGCTGTGTCCCTGCGTTTCACGGGAGGGCAGCCAGCGGCTGGACGGGCTGCGCTGCCTGCAGGTTTGCTGGCGTGCGCGGGGGGAGCCACCAGCCAAAATTCGGCTCCTGTTTGCTCTGAGTCACATCTGTCTGGTCTTCCCAAAGCCAACAGCAAGGCTGCCCTGGTTTTGGTGCCGCAGAGCCGGGGGCTGCGTTTGGCCCCGCTCCTGGCGCTGGCTGCTGGGTCAGACCGCGCCTGGCGGCAGCGCCAGCCAGCAGCCTCAGTTCTGCGTGCCAGGTAAGGGCCGGGTGCTCGGGAGAAAAAAGAATAAATGTTTTGAGTGGTATCCTGCCTTCAATCAATTTTTATGTAGGGAAACCATGATGCAGGGTGGGACACAGAACGATCTCTTAAATGTGAACTTTCCTCCTCATTATAGCTGTATTTTAAATTATAATTGTCTATTTAGCGTACGTAAATTAATTCCTGATTCTGTCCTTGCATCTAGCAGCCTGATTGCGGCTCAATCTCCGCCCTGTGCTCCTGTCACTCAGCCGCTTGCTGCAGACGGGATTTAAGTGCCTTTAGGTGCTTTTTGCTTATCTTGTGGCTTGCATTTTGCCTCATTCGTCAGCAGTCAGAGCTTCGCAGCAGCCTGAGCCCTTTCCCTGACAGCGCTACGTGACCGAGGGGCAGCAGAGGTGACCAGGCCAGCACAGTCCCTCGGGTGCCGCTGCGGGAACGCACGCAGGGCTGGAGAGGAGCTCTGGCCCGTGGGACGGGGAGGGCCTGCTCCGTGCTCCCCTCGCTGCTCTGGGACCAGCCTCCCTTCACTTGGGGTTTAAACCTCAGCCTGCCTGCTTTGCGTTTTACAGCTTCATTTTCAGAAAGAGACTTTGTGGTTTTTTTATTTTCTCTCTCATCTCCTCTTTAGCAGCCCGTTGAGCTGCGGGTGACACTGAGTACGTGTTTATGGGTAACTGGAGGCTGCAGCGGTTTCTGGCCTCTCGGGCAGCACTGCTGAACGTGTGTCCCTCTGTCCCTCTGCAAAGTGCACCCCTGAACGTGTGTCCCTGTGTCCCTCTGCACAAGAGTTCCTGTGTCGGGGCACCCGAGCTGGGATGAGAAGCTGCACACAGGTAGTTTGGTGTCTGTCCAAGGCTTTTCTCCAGCCCCTGGGGTTGCGCCGAGGGGTGGCTGGAGATCTGAGTTCGCAGTTTGCCCACAGCACACCCTGGGGGCAGCTTTGCCGTGTGCTGCCGGCTCCACTCCTCACCCGCGCTGCTTTGCGTGTGTGGTCTCAGTGTCTCTGAGAGAAATTCCTCCCTCCTGCAACTGCAATCCATCGGCTCAACCTGTGCAGAAGCAGCAACATCGATCCACTCGGTTGGTTCCTGGAAAATGGTTGATGTTTCCAGACCGGTGACCATCCGGTGGTGATGAAGGCTGCGGAAGAGGAGGAGTGTTCCCAGCAGCAGCTCAGTGGCCAGGGAAGGAGAGGAATCTCTGTAAGAAGTCAACGAACGGGTCGTTGATCCAGGTGACAGCTTGTGTTTTGTTTTAGGGGAATGGCAGGAGATGGAGATTTCAGCAGATGCAGAGTTGCACCCAAAGGAGCCATGGGCTGAGCAGACAGGGAGTAACTGAGGCCTTTTTGCTGCACCTGCTTAGAAAAAAGGGATTATAACGGAGGAGAAAGTGGCCAAGAGTGATCAGAAGGGTTTCTGCAGGACATCTGCAATTTCTCATAACTGTGGGAGATAAAGAAAAGTAGCCAACATTTTTTTTTAGAAGTGCTTGAAAATAACTGACCAATTCTGCTTCACCTTAGCTCCCCTCTGCCCCCCACCCAACCTTGCTCGTCTGTTCAGCACCCGAACATTTAAGTGCACGTCAGATCTGTGAGTTCTGGAAGGACCCCAGGGCCGCGAGCAGCGCTGGTGTGTGTGCTCAGGTGTGAGCTGGGGTTCAAACAGCTGTGCTGAGGATGTGGTGCGGACCTGACGGGCTTGCAGGAGGATCCGAACCCCCAGCCCGGGAGCTGGGGGCACCTTGAAGACACGTGTACCCTCCCCACGGCTGTTGGGAGAAACCCAGGCAAAACAGAGGAACGCAGGCTTTCTTCTTCCATCTTGTGTATTTGTATGCAGGACAGTGATGAGTAGAAGAATCCACCCTCCTGGAAGGATATAATCTTTTAAACAAGGCACATTTGAAAAAGTACAATAAAATTTGCCTATATTTGTTCCAGTATAAACACACATGCTGATGAGCGGCAGATGTGGAGGCTGTGGAGCTGCAGCAACGCGCACGTGTGCAGCGAGGGCAGCGCCATGAGCCGAGCTGCTGCCGCCGCGCATGCTGCAAGCACTTAGTTCTGCTTTATTACCCACCCCCCAAAAAAAAAAAGAGAACAGAACATCTGCTAATGCATAGCTTAAAAAAAACAAAGCTACAAAGGAGAACCCACTCGCTTCACTGCAGCTGAACTCGGTGAGAGGTTCAGGAAAGGGCCCCGAGCTGCGGTCGGGCTCTGAGAGCGCCCGTGGTCACACTGGTGTGTGTTTGCGATGCTGCGCGTTTGGGTTTATGTGCAGTTATAAACGGTATGTAATAATAGCAAATGCGTATTAATTTTTAATAGAAATCTGTAACAGCTCGTGACGCTGCAATATGGTGTCTCTGTTGACAATTGCTATTTTTGGTGGAAACAACCCCCAGGGCCCCTGCAGTGCTGCTGTGTGTCAGCGAACGCTGCTGCCTGCGCGAGAGGAACGTGTCCGCAGCATCTCTTCGATCGCAACAGCAGTTCGCAGGGAGTTCTTTGGGTTTTGCTGGGTCACCTGCACAGGCCTGGCTTTTATTTTTGCCCTGATGCGATGGAGCGACGCTGCCCCGGTGCCGGAGCGAAGCCCACGGCCGCCCTGCGTGTGGCGGGTTCGGATGTGGGCGCCGCTGGCTCCTGTCCTGCCCAGCGAGGGGGGACGGGGCTGGCACGGCACTGCTGGGCTCTTCCTGGGCAAGGGGAAGTTTGCAAGTGCCCCATATGCCTGTAGCCGTGGCTGTCATTTATTAGACTATCAAGAGGGCTTGTTTTCCCAAATAACCCTCTGAATTATTCTATGTAATTAACTCATGAACTTATTTAAAATTATAACGGGTTTGGGAGGAGAGCAGCCGTTGCAGAGCTCGGTAAGGCGATAGGATTGCATCGCTTTTCCCCGCTGATCGCAAGGTCGTCTCCAACAACTGTTCAGGCGTAATTAGCCAACTCAGGCTTCATGGTTTCAACAATTGAAAAATTACAGGGGTCAATGACTCAGTCTCTTAAATTTTAATAAGTACATAAAAACAAAGTGCTGAGTTATTAAAAATTAATCCTGCTAAGCGGTTGTTTAGGCTTTTTTGGTGATGCGAAGCCTGCGCGTGTCCGTGTGTCCACCGGGGCTGGAGGAGTGCGGGTGGTTATCTCGCTGGCCTGCACTGCTCCCCAGCAACGCTTTAATGGGAATGTTAAGTTTGATTATTAATTTAATCAAGGTCATATTTTGTTTGTGCAGAAGCAGGATGAACTGTGGCCCTCAGTAATCCTTTCTCTCCTCGCGGGCTCAGCCTTTGTAATTCCTCTAAGCTGCTCATAGGAGCAGAGTTGGGGTATTCACACAGTCAAGTGGATATTGTGCAAGTGTCGATTATAGCGTGCGGCTCTGTCTCTTCCCGAGTACAGAGATGTTCTGTTAACATGGAAGGTAAATCTGTCAGCATTACATTATAAGCCTAATTTTTTTTTTTCTACCCTTTGAGGCTTTAGATCCTGGTTACAAAACTTGGTTTGGAGCTTAAAGCACGGCGAGTGTGCTTTCTTCTCTCTGTGCATTCTTCAGTAAGCATTCAGCCGTGGTGTTTATACAGGGACAAATTTGGGAACTCCTGGCTGCTCTGATTTTACAGCTTTGTGCGTGTGTGCTGTTCTGTGAAGCCCTGAGAACTCGCTGCAGAAGGCGGTGAACCCCTTCCCTGACCCACCTGGCATTGTTTTTGGAGGCAATTAAATAGGAACGGTATGCAAAGCAGGGAGGATAGGTTGAGCCTGCGGGTGGGTTTTGGAATGAGACGTTTATTTCCTTAAGTTGTATGCAGGAATTCATAAAGGAATCCAGTAAGAATATTTGCTTTTATTTAAACATAAAAGTATTGTGAAGATGCATGCTGTCAGGTTGCCCCAGGGATAGCTGGAGAAGTCAAGAGGTGCATTAGACAAATAATCTGAATTTTCAGATAGCTGGAGATAGGATATTAGAATTTTTTCCTCCATCCTGTGCACAGGCCTTTGAGTTAGCCAAGGTCATTGCTGACCAGCTCTTTTTTAATATAGCAATTCTTAAACTTTCTTAACAGCCCCAGTGAAAACTCTGGGGGCCCGTTGGCCACACTCCCCCCGGAGGAGCTGGGGGGTGTCCCCTGGAGCTGAGGTTCACGGTCCTGCTCTGCTCCCTCCCAGCCTGACCCGGAGCCGCGAACGGCTGAAATTCAGCCTTCGGCTGCTCGATAAATAAAATAAGATGTATGACCCACCAGCATCGTGGTGCCTCCAGTGCAAGGAACCTCCAGAGAAGAACCCTCCTACTTTTGGGTGGTACAGGGTGACAGTGGGGGCAAGAGGTAGGTGCCTTTCCAGGCCCCCAAGAAACTGTGTGGTGGTTTGGTTTGGTTTGTTTTCCCCCAACCCTTTGGTAAGGCCAAGGGGGCAGGAGAGCGCGGGATGCAGCGGGGTGACCGCGTCCCTCCGGAGCGGCGCTGGGGGCGTCACCTCCTCCCTCAGCCCCCAGCTGCCTCTCAGGGTCTCCCCTCCTGTAAGCAGCGACGTGAAAGAATAGCAAGAGCCTTATTAAGATGTTTTTAGATAACGTTTGCTCAGCTGCGAGCCGGCAGAAGATTTTTCAGAGTCTATTAGGCAGTGCTATTGAATCGTAAGGTTGATTTGAAAAATTGGCACCTAATGGTTTACAACTGGAATAAATTTCCGGAAATTGGGCCGCAGAGAGAAACTTCTGTGTGTGCGTGTGTGCTGGGGAGCCCGCGCCCGGCCGGGGGCCGCTGCTCGCATCCATCACCGCCCGCGATTTTTCCCTTCTAATTAGGGACCGCGAGGGGTTCGGATCAGCTTCTATTCATTTCTCTGTTTTGACAAAGCTGTTTGATGGGGAGAGGATGGCTGGGGGGAGACTCTCCTCCTGGCTGGAGTCTCTTTCTCCCCTTCCCTCCTCCTGCCGCGTTTTGTAAAGGCCAAAGCCTGAGAAGTCCTGAAAAATTAATGGGGCCTCAATAGGTGCTTTGCGTCCGCCGCTCCCCCCTCTCCCGCACCCACCACGGGTCACTGCTGAAAAGTTTGCAGCATAATAGCAGCACAGCAGCTGCTCTTTTGTATGTAAATATGACCTAAAGCGGTGCAGGGAGCCCCTGGGCCGCTGCCTCCCCGGCAGCGTGGCCGAGATCCCGCAAATGTCACCGGCAGCTGTGTCCCCATCCCGCGCTGTGGGTGCCACCATCTCCTCCAGCACCCACAGTAATCACCGTGCTGCTCAATAATTCACAGAGGAGCTGGGGGCAGGGGAAAGGTCTCTGCCTTCGGAAAATATAGAGTCTCTCGTTTTAACGTTTGAAATATTCAGAAGCATCCTAGAGGGCTCTGAACTCATAAGCGTCTGCCTTTTTTCCGTTATGGAGAAGTCCTGTGTGGTTTTCATTACTGTTATTATTACGCTGTTTCCAGTTAGCAGGTGCTTGTTGTCCAGCCCGGCTGTGAAATGAAGGATGCTGAAAAGGCTTCACGGTAAGTCAGAGCCCAGCGCAAGTCGTCCTGTTCCGTCTCCCAAGGTTTGTGACGGCACCTCTGCCACCAGAACAGGGACGTTTGCTTCCCTGTCCAGGCGTGGTGCTTGCTTGAGAGTTAAATCTCTCCTCTTTTCCTTGAAAACTTAAAAAGTTTTCAGTTTGCTGTAATAATTGCCTACTTCGTCCAAAAAGAGCCCAAACAACAGAAGGCTGAGCCTGAGTGCTAAGCTGGGTTTATCACCTTGGGCCGGTCCTGCGTGGGCCCTGGTCCTGCTGGGCTGCCCAGCCCTGGGCCTCGGGGATCAGCAGGGAAGGGCAAGGGCCCTTCTTCCTTTTTCCCTAAGCAGGTTGGGGTTATTTTTATTCCCTTTGTTAAAACACCACCCTCTCAAAGGAAAAAAACCCCATCAAAATAAAGTGAGAAGTCTTCTCAATTTGGCAGTGTGTAAAGGCTTTTTAAAGCTAAACAAGAAAACCAATTATTTTTCTAACTGCTTTACTTCTTCAAATCTTTCACTGTAATGGAGATTTAGAATCCATCACTGTTTAGCTATTATTTCTGTGTAAACAGAGTCATGCCCTATTGCACCAAGCAAACAGTCAATTTTTTCCATTATACTTAGCTGCAAATAACAAGGGTACCGAACAGATGACCCGTTTTGGAGCATATTTTTCTGTGTGCCCGTGTCCCCTCTGAGGGCCAGGAGGGTCAGGGCATCGCTCGGCCCTCGGCCTCCTCCTCCTCCTCGGGGTCCGGCTCCTGCGGGCTTTCCCCGCTGGCCGGGGAGCAGCCGGGGCTGGGGAAGGTCGTTTTTCATTCTCGTGATAGTTGGCTACGTCTGACTTCTATTTAAATGCAGGAGACTCTTGTAGGCGATGTGTGCGTTGTGTGAAAGTGTAGCACGCAAATATGTAGCCAGCAGCTGTTTTTTAAAATTAAACAGACACTTGAGGTTAAAAATCCACAAGTTCAACGTTCGCTTCCTTCTGTGCTATTAAGTTTGGACTCCATCCAAAAACTCGATAATTTTATTTTATGTCAGTGAGCCTGTTTGTTTACATTTTGCATTTCATTCACATTTCACTGTTAGATTTTGCTCTCCACCAGGAAGCAGCGTTGGCATTGAAGGGAGGTCCAAATCTAGAAGCTTTATTTAGTGATTTTTTTTTTTTAATGCATTTTAATGAAAACATTCTTTCTGACAACTAGAAGAGTAGTTTAGCCTGGCAGACGAGTGGGGTGATGCCTGTTGCTGGGGCACAGGGTTGAGCACCGCGCAGCGCGTTGTTGGACTGAGGAGCAGCGTCAAGAACCAAGGGAACTGAGATTAATGGATTCAACCTGGAGGCTGAAATTAAGTTTCAAACTATGAGTAAGTAAAAGGGATAACATGTACTGTTGCTTAAGACAGTGAAGGACTGTGAGATACAGGATGTTCCTTCCCAATGACTTTCACACTTACATTTCATTCCTCTTTCATAGTGTTTGACTTACATAACTAAGAGAGGACTTCTTAAAATTTCCCTCCTTTAAAAAATATTTTTTATATAGCCTGTTTCCAATCGAGGCTTTTATTTGAGAAACAAATGCTTCTGGTTAGCTTCTGTATGGAACACGTCCAGCTTTAAACCATTGCCGTGAGCAAAGTTCATTGACAGCCAAGAAAAGTAAAAGCAAACATTCCCTGAGATGGGGCACTTTTGTCTGTGGGCCAGTGGAAATTACTTTGTTTAAAGGAAGCTGATATTTCCATATTTGTGTATATGTATGCAATAGGTGTGTGTATACGTGCACACAGGACACCCACAGCAGGCGGGGGCCCGGCAGGGACCCGCGGGTGGTTGGGGCAGCGCGGCTTTGGGGAGCGGGGTTCGCGGGGCGGGGGCGGCGCTGGCCCGGTCCCACCAGGTGGGACCGCGCGGCTCGGGGAAGAGGATTTTGTTGGGTTTTGGCGATGTGGGCTGGTGGTTGGTTGGTTGGTTTGCTTTTTCAACTGTCTTAGCTCAAGGGATCACAGATCAAACTGCAATCTCATGGGTAGCTGTGTCCTTCTCATGCAAGCCCGTTTTCCTCCTCTTCCTCCTCCCTTTGGGCTCCTGTTTCCCTTTCACGCTCCTCCCTGGGCATCACCGGGCAGTTCTGCAGCCTCTGCTCTTCTAACAGCATCTTGGGCCAGAGACGGGGGAAGAGCTGAAGTTTTGGCCTTATTTTATCTGCCAGATGTTGTTTTCTGCCCTTCCTGGTCTTGCCCAGAGGCAGGTGCTCCAGGGAAGAGACCAGCGCAGCTGTCCCCTGCAGCTCCGTGCCAGCCCCGGGGACGGGCTGGTCCTGGGGCAGGACCGGGTGTCCGAGGGGTGAGCAGAGCCAGGGGAAGGTGGAGGAGAATCTCCTCTGCTTTGTGAACTGCAGATGTGCCGAAAGCCCGCGCTGGACAGCTTGTCTCTGCTGCTTCTCTTCTCCCTTTAATTCCAGAACAACACATTGAGGGGGTTGATTTGGTTTTGTTCTTGCTTTTGTTTTTCTGAAGCCGCGAACGTGTTTTAGACAAGCATAATGAAATGATTTTAAAAAATAAAAGGAGTGGAAATATAACCTCATATAAAGCGGCAGAAAAACCCACTCTCGGCATCATCAGCTGCACTGGTGGCAAAGTGAACACTGTTCCGTGTGTCAAAGCCACTTGAGTGGGCTCCGTCCCAGAGCCCGGTGCGGAGGCAGCGCCGCCACGCAGCCGCGTCGGGGGCTCTGCCGCGCTGCGGCTCGGGCTTTGCTTTGGTTTGTTTTCTTCCAGGGTTGTTCTGGTTATGATTTTATGATCGTTTCACGTTTTCTGAGCTTTTGATATGGTGTCTTAAAGAGAGTTGTGTGAAAAGGAGTAATAATTAAAAACCCAAACCCCCACACAAAGCTCCCACCTCAATTTTGGCAGATTGTTTTCTTCACTAAGCCGTTGGAAGGATTGGGCTGCGTAGGTTGCGTCGTCTTGCTTTGATTTCCAGTATATTAGCACCTCACCTGGTAGCAGTGCTCTTTTCGGAAAACCTTGTTTGTTAGGAGGTGTTTACAGTGTGGATTTTGGGCCCTTGAAAGGAGGATAGTTTTCTGAACTGCCTAGAGAAGCAACTGTCTTTTATCGTGGTTGTTGTTTGAGAGCATTAATGAACTAAAAAACATCCTGTCACAAGAATCCTTAGCAAGATGTTTATGCTTTTTTAAAAAGGGAAGCAAAGTTGTTTCTTCCCTTTTTTATTAAACAATAATATAGGTTCAGACTCTGTTCTGGTGAGTCTTTAATTGGCACAAAAGGGCAGTTTAGCTTCATTTTAAGGAAGAGTTGTCAAACAAGCTGGAATTGTTTCCCACCCAGAAACATATTGGGCCATCTACTGTGATTTGCATCTTTCCAGCCATTACACAGTGCAGCAAGTTCCTCATTGGCATGAACAGAGCATCTAATGAGGACACTGCTCCATCTCTGATGCCATCCCTGCAAGAAGAGGGGTTTTTAACAGAAACCTGGTTTCAGGCTGGAGACGGCAGATCTAACAGCCTGTGTGTTGAGCAGAAGCTGACTCTGGCAGGTGGGTGCTCCTTGGAGCAGGGACATAACGAGCCAGGCTGGAACGTGCTCCCCGTTAAACGCAGCCCGGCCTGTGGGTTGCCGTCCTCTTTCCCCATCCCCTGCGTCTCTGCAGATTATAAACCCCCAGATCTTGTTTTGATCAGCACGGGGATGTTCTAGAGCATCTTGAATTGAATCAAAGCAGCAAGAAATTGCTTTTTGCAAAGAAGCTTCTTAAATGAAAGAACTCCATTATGTAATTTATTTTTTTTTTTAAATTCACTGCAGTAATTCACAGTGATACCTTTAAATTCTGCTGTGTATCTCTTCTATAACATAGTGCTTTGGACTACTACTGGAGCATGTTTCATTGAAATAGTTTTCTACTTCCTGAGTGTTTTCTGGGGTTCTTTCTCTGGTTGTAGAGCTGAGACATCCCACGTGCAGACGCTCGCCGGGTTCAGTGTGCGCTCAGGAGGGGCCGGGCTGTTCGCAGGGTGCAGGGTGTGCATGGGCAGCCTGTGTCCGCCGCCTGTGTCACCTCTCCCAGGTGTGACCCGCTGCTGGTGGCTGGAGTATCGCTCAGTGTAAACGCTGGCTGAAACCCATCAGAAATCGAGGCGGTCCCCTCAGCCAAGTTGTTAATTTAACCTTTTGTTCTAATCCCTTTTGTTGCACTGATGATTTAGTAAAAGAGAGGGGAGCGCTGTTATTCTTCCCGGCGTTGCCGCTGTTGCGTAGGAAGGAGAAGCCGAGGGTGCTGCGGGGAAAGGCGGAGGCGAGCGGGGATGCGGCGCGGCTGGAGGTGAAGGCGCTGTGCTGAAGTGCCCACTCCACAGCAGCCGCCTTTCCGCCACCGTGAATGTACACGCTGGCACTTCTCAGAATAATTGCTGGGACTTCTCCATTGGAACAGGCTGCCCGGGGCGGTGGTGGAGTCACCATCCCTGGAGGGGTTGGACAGACACGGAGATGAGGTCCTCAGGGATGTGGGTTAGGGGTGGACTTGGCAGTGTTTGGTTAACAGTTGGACTTGCTGATCTTAAAGGTCTTTTCCAACTAAAACGATCCTATGATTTTCCTAAGGATTTCCGTTTTGGTTGAGAACACAGGCCATGCTACAGGCCGGGCTGCGGGATCCTAATTAGAGCAACGCCGTCAGCACGGGTGGATGTTGGGGAGCTGGTACCGCGCAGCTGCAGCCCGTTCCGAGCCCACCCGGCCCTTCACAAGCGTTGTGTAGTTTTGTTTGCAGCACAGCCCTGGCCTCCCCGCGTCCCCCCGCGTGTCCCCAGCGCGGCACTGTGCAGAGCCAAGGCTGGCAGCCAGCAGCTCCTGGAAGACGCTCGAAAACCCCAACAGTTGGCCATTTACTGCAAACAATGCACCAGCGTGTCTTAACCTTTAGGTTAGCGGGGACCAGCAGAGATCTGTCCTTTTGCTTCCATTGAAGGGCACAGCAACCTTTTACCAGCAGAGGAGCTGCTGCCGCGGCCAGGGCGGGTGTTTGCGGATTGATCCGGGGGGACGGGGCGCCCGCTGCGAGTGCAGCTTCTGCTGCTTTATAGCACAGAACTAAAACTTCCTGGCAGGATCACGAAGGGTTTGACCTGAGCCCTCTCCGCTGCCATGCGAACGGCTCGAGTGTGTGTCCCCAGGCGTTGCTGCCCGCCGGGATGTCCCCGTGCTGCTGGGGGCTGCGGGGCAGGGTCCTGGGGACGGGCAGCACCTTAGTCCTGACCAGCCTTCCGCTGCTGCTGGCTCCTGGTGAGAGCTGGATTAAACACTCACTGGAGTCAGCAGCAAAAAACCCCCTTTTTAAAGGAGGCAGGTGTTGTAATACCGGTGGTCGAGAATTTTCCTCGCAAAACGTGGAGGGGGGTGATGCTGTGCAAGCTCTGGGTGGCTGGTTGAGCTGGCGGCGCTCGGTGGGCTCCGGGCTGGGCGATGTGGGGCTCCTCGGGGCGACAGACACGCAGCGTGTCCTGTGCTGAGAGCAAACCGGTAATTCGGATTGAAGCTGAACCGTGGGAGTGGATAGTGTTCGTTATTCCTACGTTATTTTATTAGCAAAATAATCAAGCTAAAATCCATTTTATTTTATGGTCTTAGGAAGATGTGGAACCTTTCCTAAAGGTTCCTAACCATTGCCCTGAATAACCGTGGCCGTTCTGGGCGATGGTTAATGCCGGGGGGGCGGCGGAGCTGGGCTGGGGGCACCGAGCACCCTCCTGCCCCTCTGCCGGCCCTGAGACAGGCCGATCTGGTTAGTGTTGGTGAAGCACTCAGAAGTGGCGGCGGCGGCTGCTCTGGTCCCGTTACCCCCCGAATTCCTTCCCCTGGTTTTGTTGCCGGCAGCCGGAGCCCCGTGATGCCCGACCCAGGGGGATCGGCACGGAACGAGGAGCTTTGTTTGGATGGAGACAGCTTTTAGGTCTTGAGTTTCATTTTGTTGTTGTTATTGTTGTTTTCCAAATTCCCTTCCAATCCATCTGCTCTCCTGACATCCCTTTTATGTTGTTCGGAAGCGGGGACGCAGTTGCATTGTGAGTGTGGTCAGGTCAAACTCCTCACTTTTATCTTTGCTCTCTTGTAGGTGATGGGTATTGGGGGAATAAAACGCTAAGAGCAGGGTTTAACAGGCCTTTGTTTGCTATTGTCCAGCTGGGCCTGAGACAGCAACAGAGATGGGGAACAATAAACACTGAAAGGAAATAGAGATTTTAAACAGAACTGTGTCTTTTCTTCCTATTCCGGAGTTCCTGGAATCTGACACATTTTGCTTTTTAGTCCCAACTAGATTAGTGAAAATAACAAGGCAAAGTGCATTCAGTACAACGCAGAGCAGTTGTGATTTTGACTTGTTGCTTAATTTTTTTAATGCATGTATCTCCATCTATGTGTATGTGTGTTTATGGTGGATGTCCATGTGTTCTGAAGGTACTGAAAGAGAAATAATTATATTTAATCTCCCTTTGAAAATCTCCACCTACTTCAGAAAGGCTGTTTCTAATAGCTGTGCTCTTCTTAATTTTTAAACCCCGAGAGTAGCTCTCCGGTAGGAATAGGATGTGCAAAACAAAGCAATCAAAGGGAGGCTGTCCTGCTCCCTGGGCATGGTTGGGTAGCGGCGTCTCAGGGGATGCTGCACCTCGTTCTTTAAACCGAGGCCTCTCCGCGGTGTGAAAGGCTGGAAACTTGCAGCATCTCAAACTCATCTGCGGCTTGTAATGTACATCGAATGGAGATATCCGTTCTGCTGAGCAGCATATAACAGAAATCATCTCACTCATTCCACCCAAATAAATAAGTCTGAAAATAAATCTCTCGTCGTACCGTCTTTATAAATATCTTTTAAATTGAGTATGAGTGACACGATGTGGTTGAGTCGCTAGAAGAGCATCTCTGATAGTGTTGGTGAAGCTTTTCCAGATATATTTTATACCCCAATTGTCACTGCAGCCGTTCGTACCCCCCCGCACGCGCCGCCCCTCGCTGCCTGCGCCTTCGAAAGTGACAGTCGGTAGATGGAAGATGGACATAGTTGTGAATGCTGCTTGGTGCCTCCTCGATTGGGGCTGAATAGCCGGGAAGGGACGAACGTGTCCCTGCCGGGAGGGGAAGGAACACGGGGACAGGGACGTGGGGCTGCGGGGACAGGGACGTGGGGCTGCGGGGACAGGGACGTGGGGCTGCAGGGACAGGGACATGGGGCTGCGGGGACAGGGGCGTGGGGCTGCGGGGACAGGGGCGTGGGGCTGCGGGGACAGGGGCGTGGGGCTGCGGGGACAGGGATGTGGGGCTGCGGGGACAGGGGCGTGGGGCTGCAGGGACAGGGGCGTGGGGCTGCGCGGCCCTGGCCCCCGGGCCAGACTCTGCCTGTGCTTGTTAGATTTTCAAATGTTATTTAGCTTGATTGCAGCCTTTTTACAAAAGGACTTAAGACACGGATATAAAAGATAAGCAAACTACAAACTGCAAGACAGGTTCTTAGGAAATCAGTAAATTATTCATTTAATGGTTCCGTGCGTGCTAATTTCAGGTTGCTATGGAACCTCAAGATGGAGGAGGGAGGTCAGGCTGCGGAACGCGGGGCTCGCACGGAACGCGCGGGTCTTTGTGAGGACAGATAAGGCATTGCACACAACCTTCCGCGGAATGATGAATTGCCTCTTTATCTGGCGTTGTCCAGGGAGATCCCAGGCAGACAACTGAAAGAGATGTTTCACACTAGCTAACGTTCTTTGGAATTAGACCAAAAATCACACATTTCAGTCTTGAAATCTGTTTAAGCGTGCATTGTCTTAGCGGCATCTCTTCTGGGTCTGTCCCTGGAGTCAGACAAATCGCAGCGGCCCAAAGGCGAACTTTTGGGGCTGCCGCTGCTCCTCTTACTGCGCGGCGGGTGCTGGCGCCTGGCGAAAGCCGCTTGTGGCACGTGGGTTTACCTCTAGCTACCGTTTCCAAGAAGGAGGCATCGTTTGCTCTTGGGCTTGGGGGTGGTTGGGAACGATTTATTAATGGACAGAACAAATGCCGTGTCCCTGCTAACCCCTAGATGTTTGCCTTTGTTGCTTTGTTGCCCTGGTTGGGTATGGCAGCACTGGTGGCAGTGGCGCTCTGGTTTGGAAGGTGCACAGATGCTCAAGTCTCTGATACAAATTTTAGTCTTTCGAGCACATTAAACTTAGAGCAAAACGGCAGGGCTGATGTGGTAATAGGAAGGGATCTTTTCTGATATTGATGGTATCTTTTGGTTTGTGTTTGACAGCTGATGCTGGAGGTGCTGGTCACAGGAAGGTGCTCCTGTGGTCAGGGGGTAGCTTGGGTCCTTAGTTTTTTCTTTAAGGATATCGGTTGGGCTCTCATCTGTTTTCAAAGAGCTGCATGCTCTGTTCTCAGGGTTCTCTGTTTAATTGTTGCGTTGTCGGACACTCGCATCTTCATTCCGGGGACATTTCCGCGGCGCTGAGGGTGGCGGTGCCTTTGGCCCTGGACAGCTGTGCTGTGCCCCTGGGCGGGGGGGACAGGGCAGGTACCCAACTGGGCTGTACAGTTTGTGACGGCAAAGTCAGAATCTTTAAAATGTGACCGAGACTCCGTTTCATTGCAAACCCAATGGTTTTGGGAAGTGTGAGTCTTTCAAGCTATGCTGAGTACAGCAGCCAGGCAGGAGGGGTTTTATAGTGTGCTGGTGTCCTAACAAAAATACAGAGTGTTTCCTGTAGAAATGAGATGTAGAACAGAGCGAATTCACCAGGGTCATAAAATCCGGATAAATTCGGTCAGAGGGGGAACTCTGGACTGGGATCTCGTCTTTCCCCGCTGTCCCCGCACACCAAACAGTTCCAACTCCTGTGAGCGCAGCTGCGGATCTGGGAGCCCTGGGTGCGAACACCCGGAGCCGCGGGAGCCGCGGGAGCCAGGGGACACCGCAGCTCTTCCCACGGCGCTGCCTTCCCACTGCGCTTCCTTAATTGGGCCCACTGTGAATGGGCAGGAGCACGGGTAGCTAATTTCTTTTTCATGGCAACACCAAATGCGGGGAGTATCTGCGTGTGTATGGAGAAGTATTTGCGGTCTTTCACACGGAATAGTCTTCGGTCTTCGTGCTGGCACACGTGCTAACTGCTGCTGCACTTCAGGTAAGAAGATAATGATCACATCATTAAGACACTACTAAAGCTGGCATTACTTGTTAGGTCAACATATCGATCTTGACATTATGCTGCAAGATTTTTTTTTTTTTAGATAATGCCTCTCCGTCCTGCCTGTTGCTCCAGGAGGGAGAAAGAAGAGGGAGAGAGGGAATGCAAAACTAAAAGCAACTTGACACAGATCTCTTCCCCAAAATAAAAGCACTTTGCTCCTTAAAAGATTTGTTCTGCTGCAAAGGCTCCTGCCTTGTTGCCGCTGATGGGATTACTGGCAGATTTCCTTTAAGTTGACAGAAATCCCGAGGGAGATGCTGGCTCGTGGGTGGATCATTTGGTTGTTCCCGCTGCCTGGGGACGTCCCGTGGGGTGTCTCCGCCTGGGTTTGTCCCATGGGGTGCCTCTGCCGTCACCCCGGCTCTGCGGCAGGGGCTCTGTGTCACGGGCGCCACCGCCGGGCAGGAGCTGTGCTTGCCATGGGCACCTATGGCACCTAGAGGGTGTTGAGGGATGAGGTACCGGGGATGGTCATCTGCTCCCCGGTCTGACCAGCACTGCTCGGCTCGGCGTACGTGTGCGTTGTACCTGTATCCTGAGCACATCAGAAATCTTGGAAATACCCTCCCCGTCTTGCTGCAGAAAAAAACCACCTCTCACTTTTTAATAAATTCCTGCTTGTCTTGTTATCTCTTCTGTATTGAAGCTGTCCAAACCAGTTTTTCTCATTTCACTGGGCTCGTTTTATAGCGGGCTACGTAAGGGCGTTTTGGAGAAGTGGCGGTAATTTTGCTTTATGTATATGTGTGTGGTTTATATCACTAAAGCTTTATTTGGTATTTTAATCTGAGCTTACTGACTGCACTTTTAAGGACTTATAAATGAAAAGTGACAGTTCAGAAATGCATCGTGTTTTTCTTACACCAGTGCTGAGCTGGTTGAGTATCCCTCTCTAAATCTGTTTCATTAAGAACGGTCCATATGGTGTGTCAGGAGAAGGGGAATGCAGAGCAGAACCTGTGTCTGCCAAAGAAAACTGTTTTGATCTAATGTTCAGCATAGTACAACTTTTGGGAAAAAAAAATAAACATTGTCAGATGGGTGCTGCCAAATTTCACGATTTATCAAGAATTTCAGGCTGTTCAGTGATAATTTTCTTCTGAATACTCCAGTTTCTGGAGTCTTGTGATTTACACAAGACTGTTCATTTTCGGTTTTAAAATATGTCGTAGAATACAGCGTCAAAGTATGGAACCAAGAGGCTCTAGTGTCAGCTTGTAAAACCCTCAGTTGTATGATATTTAAAGTGAATGAACCATTTTCCCTGTGCCCCAGCCCGGTGCCGGTGATGCTGCGTCTTTGGGAATAAACCCAAAGTTTTCCCATGGTTTCCTTTAGTCTCATTTGAACTTGTCTTTATTTTTTTTTTACATATCCAGTGAAGTTTTCCAAGTTTGTCTAAGGTTAATTCGCGCCAATAAATAGAACCTCCTGTCACTAAAACGTACAGCATTTTATACCTTTTGGGCTTACTCCAGGAAACGTTTGGAAGATGCCACCTAATGAGAGTCTGGGGAGCTGAAGGAGCTGGGTTTGAATTTCTGACACTCGAGACAGATGTGGGTTTGATCCTTATGATCTCCCTGGGGGCCCCGTGTGCAGATCTCGAAAGTCCGTAACTGGTGTTGGAACACGGGAGGTCAGGACGAGCTGCAGGGGCAGCGGGAGCGCTGCTCCGCGCCCGGAGCCCAAGGCGCCTGGGGAGCCGGTGCCCAAACACGCGATCGGAGTCCGGCAGGGAGGGTAAACCTGGACCTGCTGGTTGGATTTGACCTTCGGAGCGATAAACGGGCCTGACTCTTTGAAACCAAATGCTGCGCCTGGGACTGGGGAGCTCCGGCACCAAACCTGAAGGGATGGAGCCATTAACAACTCCCTGAAATCAGCTCTTCTGCAACGATTTGCTGGAGAGGCAGGCAGTCCAGGCTAACTACAAAATTAATAGAAAAGAAATGCTTCGTAGGTTTTGGTGATGTGAAGTTGGGGGATGCTGAAAGGGCTGTGTCCTGCCGGATCGCAGCTCTGGTTCCTTTAACACGGTGGTTTTTTGGTTCCTTTCACACGGTGTTTTGCAGAGCTCATCAGAGCTCCTCGTGCAGAGAAGTGTAAAATCTCACTCGGGTTGTCAGGAAGCTTAATGTAAAATATGGGGTCTATTATTATGACATTATGAAATGACCCTTTATGGTAGTTAAGTGTTATAAATCAGTAACAAGTGAAAAAGGTACAATATTTATTTCCATTACCCATATTCTTCTGGCATGAAGGTGCTGGGAGGGCGCGCGTGGGCCGAGGGTGGGCGCCGCGAAGGGGAACCGCGCGGTGTCTGCGCCGCGAAGGGGAACCGCGCGGTGTCTGCGCGTTGGCTGGCGGTTCGCGGCGCGGGGCTGGCGGTTGTACGTGTTCCCCTGCAGCCGGTTGTGGGTTCAGCTGCCAGATCAGCACTGGAACCTTCCTGACGGGAGGGGGATCAACCTCGTTTCTCAAGGCGCTTAAAGGTGTGTTAGCAAAAGCATAAGGAGAACATGTGCCCCAGCCTCGTGGGACTGGGACAGAGCCTTCTACTTTTTCTAAAAAACATTTCCCAGTTTGTAGCCAGCACCTTGAAAATACACTATTATAAATTCGTAAATCCTTTCATTGCTTGTCTGCAGGTTATGTTTCTTTCTTTTTCCTTTCCTTTTTTCCCCTTGCCTGTTTTAAGCGTTGGCTACAAAATGAAGGCTCTGCTTGCTACAGCCCTTTATCACACAACGTTTTCAGCAGACACTCAAGAATTAAATATGTACAATTTCCATAATACTGATTATCCCTGTTGAAGTGCTATTTTAGAGGGTATTAATTTGTGTTGCAGTAACAGCCGCAGCGCGGGGCGCCGCCAGCCCAGGTTTCCCTCTGTGCCTGAGCCTGGGCTCCGGCCGCGCCAGGATCTGGGCTGAATTAGCGCCGTTTGGGCCCCGCGGCCGCGTTGTGCGCAGCCAGGCAGCGGCAGCCCGGCCGGGAGCTGGTGCTGGGTTTGAAAACGTCGCCTCTGTCGCTTTTGACATCTTCTGGTTTTTGTGCTCAGAAACACAAAGCACAATTAGAATACGGTTATATATCCTCATAGTTATTAAAGCTTGGATTAACATGACATAAAGTTTTGTCTGGGGAGCCTTTTGCTATGGCTCAGGGAGCATTTTTGTGTGACAGTAATAGGCTGCAGTTAATATACTTGAATGATACCAGAATCTGTGTAATAAGACAGAACAAAGGGGGGTTTTCGAAGCTGAATTACAAAGGTGGAATTATCATTGTGAACAATCCGCTGAGATCGCAGCTTAATTATTGTATCTTGCGTTATTTTGGCATAATAAAGTGTAGTCAGTGAAGCAAAGTTTAAAAAAATACATATATGCACATCTCCGAAGGACATCTTGCCAGTCCTGCGGGACTGATGTGTGGACCTGTCACCTTGTTCTTAACACCCAAATCCTCGCTTTGCCCGGTTTTGCCATTCGTTTGATTTACCGAGCCTGTTTGCCGTGATTCAAGAGCCTCTTGTACCGTTTCTAGGAGAGATTCATCACCGGGACGTAATCCATTCAAATCGCTTTTGGGCAAGATGTAAAAAGTGTTTGAAGCCAGGGGGCTTCAAACAAAGCGTCCGAGGCAGCGGTCGGGCCCAGCGAGGAGGAGGACGGACCGATGGGACCGATGCTTGTGCAGGGCTGGGGGGAGCAAGCAGGGGAGAGGTGGGAACGGCCCCTTTTTGTGTGTATTTTGTCCCTTTTTTGCATGGGTGTTTTTGTTCCATTTTTTTGCCCTTTTTGTACCGCGATGTCCCGGCTGTGGGTGAGCGCGGGCAGGTCCCTGCAGCGAGGGGGGAACAACGGGGAACAACGGGGACAAATGCGCCGTGTGTGCACGCGTTGGTGTGCTCGTGCACGGGGACGAGGCAGGTGGGACCCGCAGCTTTGGAAACACTTGTTTTGGTCAACAGCAAAAATAAGCCATCTTTCAAAAAAAAAAAAAAATTAGTCGGACCAAAGTGTGAAAAGTAAGCGAAGTGGTTTGCATGAAACCCACGTGTAATACTGTTTCAGTAAACCGGGCATTTCCATGTGGACGGCGTTATTCAACCATCTTGCATTTGTCCTGGAATTTAACCCTCCGCCTCTGCCTTGAATCCCCGTTACGTGGATAATAAGGGCGGAGGAGGATCCTTTTTAAAATTTTCATTTATAAAATATTTCTTTTTCACAGAAGTCATTTTGATGATGTAAGTAGCTGCGGGAGGTTAAATGGCTTCAATGTTGTTTTAAGCAAAACAAGACAAAAGCCCACAGTAGAAAACGTTGGGGTTTTTTCTGCAATAGGCTTTGAAGGAGTAGTAACGTCGTTCCAGAAATCTGGATATGGTGATTACGCCTGTAATCCCTGTGCTGTCCCGTGGTAATTGAAAATTGCAGCTGAACCTGGGGTTTAAATGGCTGGGTGAGGCTCTGTCAGGCTGATGAGCACTTGCGGTGTTGACACGGGTAAAACTCAGTTTACCCACCGATAACCGCGGTTCGTGGGCATTAAATGTCCCTCGGAAGAACCCGACGCGGGGCAGAGCGGGACGCGGTCGCGGGGCCCAGCCGCCCCAGCCCCACTAATCGCGTTCTTTTTAATACCGTGTTCAACCTTAACCGCCTGTTCTCGCGGCAAATTGCCTTTCCCAGCATTTCCACCGGCCTGACCCGGCGTGGGAAGGGCCGGAGCTGAGGGCAATAGAATCAAGGTGGTGTTTAAACCCCATCCCCGCAGCCCGAAGTGACGTTCGGCTCAAATCAAGCAGCGTTTCACAGCCAGGGCCGCTCGTTCCATCAGGCGCGGGCCGGCGCGGGCCGGGCGGGTCATTGACGGCGGCTGCCGGTGATTACACAGAGGGTACTGGTAACGATGCTTTTCTGCAGCGAACAGACTTAAAAGCCACGTTCCCACAAGTGGCTTTGGGCTTCTGTCTTCTCATCAAGACTTTCCGGCGTATTTTAAAGAGGTGAAGGAGGAGTCGAAACCCATGAAGGCACAAATGAGGGCTAGAGCCTCGTTCGTGTTCTTTCTGCCCGGAAGGCGAGGGAGCGGGGCTGGGGGTCCGGGCAGGTTCTGCTCCTTTTCAAGCACATTGCGAAAGCAAATCCAAGGACTCATCTTCTCCTGGTTTATCACTCATTTTTGACAATGCGAAAATCACGGCACCAGTGCCGTGAGGTGCTGGAGCAAGGAGCGTGTCTCTGGGTCTGGGTTGTGAGTGGTTTTTCCAGAAATTACAAAATCCCTAAATGTGGAGGTGTTTGATTGGAGACTGAAGGACAAGGGAGGAGAGTTCTGCTTCGAAGAAAGAGCCCTGGAAAAATATTCTTTAATATGCAAGTCAGTTTATGAAAAGAACAATAAAAAGAAAAAGGATCTAGCAGGAAATAAAATGAAACTTTTTTTCATTACAGTCAAAGGAAACTTAGATGAGTTTTTCTTTGCTAATAAACTGCACTTCCATTTTGCAGCTGAGCCTTTTGCTGAAGCTGACTGCGGCAGTTGTTCATACTTTTTTAAAAAAAAAACTCTGGGCAATAAAAAAGCCCTTCATGCATCAGGAAGCATGGTAATGCAATACTTGTCTTATCTTCACACTTATTCAGCAGGTATTTACAAAAGGGCAGCAGGAAGCTCTTCAAACTCGATCCTGTTCCTTTCTCGGGACGTCTCTTCACCAGATCTGTTCACCTGTGTCCGTGCTGCCTTGGGCTCGCACTGCAAAGTCTGGAAGAAACCCCTCGGTTTCTCGTGAATAGAGTTTTTATCGATATACTTGGTAACAGACAGAGCTCTGAGCTAGTTTATACTGCACGGGCACTGGGTGAAACCCACAGGTTATTATGGTGCATTTAGTGGGTGAGAAGGACCTGCGCATTAATGCTGCGTGTTGATGTTCTCAGATGTGATACCGAGGTGCATGATTGGGTTATTTCTCCGCCGACTTTGTCACTGGGTGAACAGGAACTTCTTTTCTGAGTTTCCTGTGTGCCGTCCCAGCCTGGGAGCCGCTGGCTGTGGCTGCAGCAAAGCCAGCAGGGTCGGAACTGGTGCTGTCATTAAATTAAATGCCACCGTCCCTCTCGCTGCAGCCCAGAAGGGAGGACAGATGTCGGGATTTGTCGGCTTTTCAGGTGCTGGTAGCTCAGTACAGCTGAAGCTGGGGGTTCTTGCCGGCTGCGGAGCGCACACGCGTCTCCTCTGGCTGCGGCTGGATCGGCCTCATCCTGCCCAAACCCTGCCCTGGCCAGGCCTGGCGGGCGGCCCCGCTTGCTGCTGTTTGGAAAAGAAAACAGGCTGCAGGTTCGCAGCACTAATATGCAAACGAGCACTGTGACGGGAAGAAGAATTATTTCTGCTGACGGCAGCTAATGTTCCGTGAAAGTAAAATCACAAACCACCTTGCACCTGGCTGGTGAAATGCTGAAGGAGCAAAGTTCCTCCCGTGCCCCCGGGTGGCATCGCCTGGGGAGGAGAACGGCCGTTCCCTGCCCCCCCGCAGCTTTCGGGGCGGGTAACCCCATGGGAGAGCTCGGCCTGAGAGCACCCGATGGGGGAAAGGAGCCGCGATGAGCGTCAGCGGTGTCGGTTCTTGTGGTTGTGCCGTGGCGCTTGTGATATTTGATATATTTAAGCCCCGGTTCGAGTGATGTGGTTATGCGGAGCTCTCAGCATTTGCTTTCAAAAGAGCAAGAGTTCTCGTACATTTGAGCAGCAGGGGCTTAAACACGTAAACCCTAACAGCTCCTGTGTGCATGCCAAAAGGAACATTTTAAAATTATTGTATGTTCATTTTAAAAGTACCATTTGTGTGTGTCTTATGTTTTTATCTGGCGATAGCGAGGGCACTGGGCTGGAGCAGGATGGATGGACCTCAAGTTCTTCGTTCATTTGTGGATCTCGCGAGAAAACACTCATGCAAAGTTACTCAGTTGTTGGGGAAATTTGTAGAAAATGGTGCGTGATATATGCACTGGATGTTTATCAGCTGCAGCACTGCTGGCCTGGGAGGTGCTAGCCGTAGCTCACTGAATCATGGGGTGTGCTGCTTCTTACAGAACTTGTCTAGAAACCGTTTATGTAGAATTGCAGGGCAGGAGATTTGGGGGTGTCTTGCTGTCTCCTGCGAGCTCTCCGAGACGTGGTCTCGGTGTCAGCTCCTCTGACTCTTCCTCGTTTCAGAAATGCGGCGCTGGAACCTGTTTCCGTCAGGCTGTCTGTCCGTCCCCGGGGACGGGTCCCCGCGCCGCAGGCAGGAATCGTTCTGGGCAGTTAGGTCCGGCTGCGGGGCTTGGTTGCAGAGCTCAGCCCAAGGCTTGGCTTTGCTCCGACGGGTGGGCTGTGGCACCGCAGCCCTGAGCCTGAAGGAAGGAATGTCTTCGTGTTTCCGAGTCGTTTGTTGGTTGGGCGGGTTTTCTTTGTTGTTGCAAGAACCCTGTCTTCCCAGTGCGTGGTGTTAGCTAATGTGCGCTGGAAATCCGGTGGGGACAAGAGACGTTCTCAGCCAAAACCGCAGGTCAAAGGAAAACTCCAAGAGCCCTCATATAGTTTATAACTCGATCAGAGCGTGGCAAAGAGCCTTGTTTTCATCAATACTTCATATTATTAATGCAGAGAAGGAACTCATGAGAAATGGTCTATGGAGTCATCTTTAATTTGTCCTGCTGTGGAAAGCTGTTTTTTCTGCAGAGCGTTAATCTTTCTTACATCCCCCTTGGTAGAGTAAGTGTTGAGTAACGTGTCGGGTTTTTGCAGGAGCATTTTGAAGTCCAAGAGTAGCCGCTGTGGTTTTTGGCAAGCCTTGGGGATGCTCTTTGCCATGTCACGGCTGGTGAGCAAGCCCTGAGATTAACGTGATTGAATGACTGTTTTAATTTCAGCCCTGATGGAGCAAAATTAGTTACAATGATATGTGTGTGTTGAATAAAATTGTAGTTTTATTAGCTGTAATTGCTGAAGAAGACTTTTTAAAGCCTTGACTGCTGGGGGGGAAATTGCCAGCACTGGAATTTGCTCTGGCACAGTATGGCATTGATTATTATCACGGTGCATAATGTGCCGGTCCTCAGTGGGTAAGTTGTCACCGCGCACCCAGGGAGCGCTCAGAGGGACCTCGGTGTGTCCCCGGCCCAGGGGGTCTCCCCGGCTGGTCCCAGAGGGTGTGACATGGGTGGTGGGACGACATGGGACGACATGGGTGGTGGGACGGGGACCGGCCGCGCTGGGGTCCGGTGTGACGTGGGTGGTGGGACACAGCCAGGAGGGACCAACCCCGCAGCCAGGGTGCCCGGGCGATGACAGAACGATGAGAAAAGGTTAAAGTGTTTGTTTCTTTGTTTAATTCCATTGTAATCAAACCCAGAGGCCTGGTGTGGGGGAACCGTTTTTTCCGTCTGGCGTGCGATATGCATTTGTCTTAATTTATGTGGGGGGAGGTTATAAATCTGCAGAAGCGCATTGCTGGCGCTTAGATTTCACATGCGCATTTAAAATAATAGAACCTGACAGTTTACTAGCAGCTAAGAGATTTTTCTGCTTCAGAAAGCAAAATATTGGAGGAGTTGTGCAGTGTGTATAAATAATTTGAGGAATTAGACCCGAATATCCAGCACCCTTTTCTTGGGAGAGCAGGAGAAGTGTTGGACCTGTAAAGCTGACGGGTCGGGACAGAGCGGGTGGAAACACAGCGGGCTGTGTGGGGCCGAGCATCATCGCTCTGCGGTGTCTGTTCTCCCAGGACCCACTCTGAATTGCCACCGTGTTTGATTGCGTTTGTTTGTCCTAATTCTTCTTTACCTCGAAGGGATGAGAACGTGGCACCAAACCTGTTCAGGAGTGTTGGAAACAAACAGCTCCTGCATCCCCGGGGGGGACACTTGTGGGGACGCAGGAACATCTCAACCTGCTCTGGATGTGTCAGAAACTCCGGTTTTGGATCAGGAAAAACTTTTCCTGGGCTGGATGTGGGTGTGAGGTGTAAAGACCTGTGTCCATTCGGTGTAGTGATGGGCATTTCCCGTGGAGATTCTACTCAGTGAGTAAACTTGATTCCAGTGGAGGAACCAGAAGCGGGAGGTGTGAAGCCCGTGTGCAGATGCGCCTGGTCGATGCGCGTTGCTGTTCCAAGCTGCACGTACCGGCAGCACCTCGTGGCTTCGCCAGCCCGTGCGGACGCCGCGCGGCTGGAGAAATACAAGACGAGGCGCGAGGTTTTCCAGAAGACCCCCTGGCCTGGGGCGGCAGCGCTGGGGGCGCAGGGTGGCCCGGGCTGGGTGACGGGGGTTCGGTCGCCCCGGCTGCCCGGGGCTGAGCCTGGGACACAGGGGCCGGAATCCCCACCGGGAAAGGGGGAGGAAGGAGCGGAGAATGGTGTGCCGGGCTAGATCAGTTGCATTAAATTCAGAGCCTTTCTGAGTACAATTAATAGTCATTTTATTTAGGTCACCCTGGTTTTGTTACTTTAAATGTATGCCTCCATTAAAGTGGAAGAAAATCAAATACATTTATCTCCGTGGAGCCTTTTGTGAACTGGTTGGGCATATTTTAAATAACCCTGGGAACTGTTAGGATTATTAAAGCCTTTGGCTCCTCCAGGTTTTTTTCTTTCCTCCTATTCTCCCCTATTCCTCCTTCCAGGCAGTGATTAAAGAAGCGGTGTAGCCCTTCCTTTTCTCAGAGCCCCAAGTGGATTGAAAAAAAAACGTTAAATAAACTAAAGCCCATTAGTTAGGCTTTATATAAGAAACTGGGTCTAAATTGGATATATGTGTGGGGTATGCTGGGACAGAGAAGTCTGTTGGGCTTAAGTGTCCATTTGTAACTGGTGTTATCTGGCAAGTCCTTTTTTCTTTTTTTATTAATTTTACCTTAAGCGCCAAGACTGTTCATTTTGTAATACACTCTCATTTGATGCCGATAATTAGTTCAGATTAAGCAGTTCTTTTAAGCCTCCATGTCGAGCCACACTACGTCTCAAAAGGAATACACGTTTTTGGGTTTCCAGGAGCTTTGGGGAGGGGGTTCAGCTGCCACTGGGTGCACCCCGGCCTTGCCGGTGGCGATTGCATCTCAGTCCCGCTTCTACCCCTGGAGAAAACTTCCTTCTCGTCCATAAGCAAGGTGCGAGCTGCAGGTTTTGAGTTGGGACCTGGCAAACTTGCTGTTCCTGCATCTCTGAAACGTGGGGCCGGCGAGGGCTGGAGGAGGGGGGGAACGCGCTTCTGGAGGGGGGAACGCGCTTCTGGAGGGGGGAACGCACTTCTGGAGGGGGGGGTAACTTCTGGCAGTCACAGCTACTGAATCTACTTGAGTTTCATCTGTGGGTTGTGGGTTTTTTTCCTTCCACTGAAATAGGGATCAGTTTGCTTACTACAGGGTTTACTGCCGGTTACCTTGACTGTGTCCCTTATTTCTCCTTGATGAAAACTTGAACAAACCGCTTGTGTTTGATTCACAGAGGACCGTGAGAAACGGGCTGTGTGTGTGAGGCAGTGTGGTTTTCTCATTCTATTCAGCCCTTTGTATATTCAAATTCTTGTAGTTTCAGTTCTTGCTGTTCTGCCAGATTTCCATACCATTGATGGGTTTTCTGAATTAATAAGTTTCTTTCCCCCCCTCCCTCCCATACCCTCGCCACCTTTTTGCAACTGGTGAAAAGTTTTTCTAAGCGCACTGCCCTCTCCATATTGATTTTCTTCTCGCGCTTGTCTAACCAGCTCTTAGATGTTTTATTTTGCAAAGTGTTAATAGAATTTTCCTTTTGCCGTTGCACTTTATCTATTCAGGAGTTTTCAAGAAGTCTCATTGTGTCACCGGACTATGGAGGAAAGAGGCTATTCTTCTGGTACAATGGCTGCCCTAAAAAATAACGCAGGGTGGGGTAAACTCAGAAAGGGCAGAGACGGAGATAAAATGTTCTGACCTTAGGAAACAGAAAAGATAACCAATTAGACGTTGTTGAAAGGGCACCAGCTGGCTTCAAGAACACCCCACTGATTATTTTCTGTTGCAGGCGTGCTTAGGCCACGTCTGCCCTGCTCGTGGTACCGGGAGCGGGAGCCGCTGCGGGGGGGACGGAGCTGGCGCCCCGGGGACCCCAGCGCGGCGGAGCCCTCGGGACTGGCTGCGCTGGGACCGCTAATGAGCATCTATTTGCATAAACCAGATCTCTGCCAAGATCACCGTGCCAGCGAAGTGGGGCCGTAGTATACCTGGCAGAAAATGTTGTTTGCCCAGAGGAGGTGGGTCTGGTGGGTGGGAGGAGGTGTCGCGTTGTACTGGTGGGAGAGGCAGATCCCCAGTGTGAGCAGGAATGACCAGTGTGACCTGAGCCCCCTCCGGTGCGTGGTCCTGTGCCAGGACCCGTCCCCTCTGTCACGGCAGCACTGGGGAGAGCAGGATGAGGCTGCACAAGAGGTTCAGACCTGCGGCTCTGAAACCGCAGGCTTTACCCTGCCGGGAGCCTTGGGCTGCCACGGCCACGCTCAGGCGAGGCTGCAGTCGTGTTGTGCCTCATCTTACGGCTCCTCCGCCCCAAGAGCAATACAAGCAGCCTTTCCGAAGACATTCCCCAGGAATGTCCCTGCAGGAGGAGGTGTCACCGTGGGATGTGTGGATCAAGCCAGGAGCTCCCTGGGCTGGGGGTCTGTGCCCCAGACCTCGCTGGATGCCGGTGTGGATTTGGGCAGGAAGGTTACACTGGAAGACTTAAAACTTCTGCAAGAGCGATGGGCATGGGGACAAACGGGGGTGGTGAGCGTGGCCCGAGGCCAGGCAGCCGCGATGCTCCAGGGAACAGCATTAGGTGCAACGTGTAATTTTTGTTTCCAGTGAGGCTAAGACCTCTGAGAATGAAAAATAAAGATTGCTGTGCAAACATAACCCCAGAGCAGAGATAAGCGGTGGTGGTCAGGGGACGGGGAGCTCTGTCCTTATCTGTCTTCTGACGTTACTCATGAGTTTTCTTCTGTGGAGTAAAGAAAAACAGCAGGACAAATGGGTCTCTGCTGAATGTGGTTTGGATTTTTCAGTGCGTCAGCATCTTCAGGTCTCATTCAAGATGGGTATCGAGGAGATGTGGTTCACTCCATCTCAGGCCATTGCGAACACATTTTGCAAACCGCTAGGACTGAGGAAGTTGAGAACAAGTTAACTCGACAGAGGTTTTCAGCTGGGTTTAGGCACAGTGTAAGGTTTTGCTGCACTGTATTTTTTTTTTTTTTTTGCTGTATCCTGGAATGTATTTTGGTCCGGTAGTTAAGGGAGGTTGAAGCTGTTTTTACCCGCTTCCCAAGAGCGGTCCCCGCGCAGCCGCAGGCTGGGTGGCTGGACGCTGCTCCCCCGCTGCAGCCCAGCTGCACCCCCCGAGCTGCCGATTGCACCGGGCAGGAGCCCTGGGCCCCCGCGCTGGTTCCCGGAGCAGGTGGCGGCAGCAGGACCTGGCACGGCGGCAGCAGGACCTGGCACGGCCGCCGCGAGCGCTCCCACCTTCCAGGAGATGCTGCCTCTCTGCTCTGTGCCGCAGCCCGGCCCCGTGTGAGGTGCAGGGAGTGCGTAACTGCGTTGGGAGCCGCTTTCCTAAAAGAAATGAGTTATAGAAAGCCGGAATATAAGAACATGGGAGTATCATACAAATTACTAGGAAAGAAAAACTTTAAAAACCCAACCCCAAACAAACCAAAAAACCCGTTGCAAAACCCACCCACAGGCAACCAGTGGACTCCTTTAAAAAATAAAACCTTTTCTTTACAGATCTTCTCTCTTCCCCCAGCGACTCCTGCAATTTAGCGGTGATACAGGTTTTCATCAGCCCTGGTTTACAACGGGGAATAGCGAGTCTGTAGTTCCTTTTCAGACAGATTGCCCAGGACGGTTCCTGCAGCAAAACCTGCCCCAGCTCCTGCAGCCTCTGAGCAACAGGTTTAAATGTGATAATGCTGGAAAGTAAACCCCAGCACAACATCCTTCTGAAATAAGTGTAAAATTTTAGGTGTGGCTGCACAGATTAAATGGAGGTGGAATAAATCATGCAAATAGTAATGAAAGTTGAAAGCAATTTGGTTGCACTTCAATACGTTTCATTAGTCATCTCTCTTGTGAAGTGGAAATGCCAAGCCTGATGCGAATTAAACTTTCTCCCTCCTCTCTCTCCCCTCTTTCCTCTAGCTTTCAAAAGGCCTTTTCAAAACCTCTGAATACCTTTCTTGCCTGGCCGGATTTTGCCCTGCGCATACTTCTTGAAACCTCCTAATTCTCAGCCAAGACAGTGACTCTAATTTGGAAAAGTCATGGCCTCGATTTGCATCCACGATTCCTCTCTTGGCCCTTCCTTATCTCCCCACAAAAGGGGAAACGGCTCAGATGAGGCACAGACAGGGACACATGAGAGGTGGAAAAGCTCCTTAGATATCTGGCTTTCTAGGGCAGCAGAACTTCTAATGTTCACTTTTGTGCTTTAGGATGAAACGTCAGCTGGGACGGGGGTTGAAAGCAACAGATTTCCAAAAGGAAGAGCTGGGAGATTTGACGCATCGTTCGTGCCCGAGTCATGGCTCCTCCTGCCTTTATCTCCCCCTCCCCGTTTGTCTGTTGTGTGTCTGCGACCCCCGCAACCGGTGTGTTAAAGCTGCATCTCCCCTCTTGTGTCTTGCAGGTAGAGGACGCCATGCTTATGTTTGACAAGACGACCAACAGGCATAGAGGTAAGAGAGAACGGCAGCTCAGACATCGCATTTCGTGACAGCTTCTGCATGGTGAGCACAGCCAAAAACCAGTGTCGACGCGATGGCCCGTGGCGCTACGTCAGCGGAGCTGGTTGGGTTTGAGACGCTCCCTCTGTCCTGTGGGTCTTGCAGAGGAAGGGCTGTTCGGCACGTAATGCTGCGTGTCACCGGGATTTCTTGGTTAGAGATGACTTTCCTGGTCAGTCTGGTGACTGATCTTTGGGAGGACCATTGTCGGGCTCGGTGATGTCCCTGGAGGTGGTAAAGCCCCGGGAGCTGTGTGCGAGGCTGCAGGGGAGCACAGCGTCTGTACCGAGGTGGCCAGGCTGGCACTACATTAAGCTGGGCATAAGGCCAGTTAAGCTGAGATGCCAGACAATGAAGGTGCTAAACCCCTTCTGGGGTTTCAAGCATGCTGGAGCTTTGAAGCTGAGGCTGCTTGTCCTCCGGTGACGGCAGCTCAGAGTAAGCAGGATCTCCAGAAGAGGAATTTCCCTCCACATATTTCACAGGAGAGACGAGGTTTCATCACTGCTTGTACAGTTCTGTGAAAATGAGCTGAGCATTATTTTCAGTATTATGGCCATTGCTTTCAGTGGAAATAAATGATGCTCCTCTATCTCTCGACGAGTGGTTCACGTTATCGCTGCTGCAGAAGCCGAGCTGTGGGGAGCGAGCCTGACAGCCACGCTCTTCACTGGGAGGGGGTACACGTACCCATGGCACCAGCTGCTGCGCTGGGGACAGGCTTGGAGACCCTTTTCGCTTCAAAGGAATTGATTTGATGCCACCCACCTCCCCGCTTTAACGCGATGTGCGTTTGGAGGCAGCGCAGCTCGCGGCTCCTGCAGCCCCGGGTCTGTCGTGTGCCCCTCGCACCCTGGCCTTGCTGCGGGGCTCCGAGATGGTATCTAAGCGGGGAGGAACTAAGGGTGCAGAGGGACCCGAAGCAGACTCCGGGTGCTGCTGGGGAGGTGACGTTACCCGCGCTGTCCCCGTGTGCCGAGCAGGGGACAGAGAGGGCTGGAGCCCCTGCCTGCTCCGGGCACCCCGGGAGGGTCGGCTCTGTTTGCGAGGCGGTTTCCCAGGGAACAGCCTTACTCTTTTGCTGCGGGAAGGACAAAGCTGCTTATTTGCTGGGATTAGCCAAAATTCCTGGGAGCGGGTGCAGGCTGGTGCCGAGGGGCTGCGCTGCAGGGGCACGGCCGCAGCTCCGGTCTGTCTCTGCCAAGTGCGGCCGGAGAGAAGAAACGTGTGAAAAGTGGGGTACAGAGTTTTCTTCATCTTCATGCTTGAAAGTCTTTTCAGACATTTTTTCCTTTTCTGTACAGCTAGCTACCGCTAATCAGGCTAATAAACTGGCTAGTGGGCTGTTGGGATGAAGCGAGTTCTACTGCATCGATCGTTTATAAAATCACCCCAGATTTTACAAATTGTGACATTCTGATTGTGTTGGAAACATGTTTGAAATGCAGCGGTGTGCAGCGACAGCGTTAATGGCGATTCTTAAATCCACTTGCGGATTGCAATCTGTATCTTCAAATTAGCCAAGAGAAAGAGAAATGGCAGATAAAATATCCGTTGTGGTTTACTGTAGTTAGTCTATGCCTGGAATAACCAACGTAGGCAAGGGAAAGGAAAAGAATTAAAATTCACTCCCTGCTGCTAGGAGGCGAGATGAGTTTCCTTGCAAGCAAGTTGAGAATATTTGTTGACATAATTCTGGCATGTGTGCGTTACTGGTGCGTTACTGGTGCGTGTAACCCGCCCGCGCGGCGCTGAGCCCGCACCAGTTGGTGAGTGGGAATGCACAGATTTAACCGGACATAGCAAGGGGGATTTTCAAAACTGCTCACCGCTGAACAGTTTTATTAATACCTTGGGAAGGCTTGAAAACCCCACCCAGAATAAAACTTAATGCCTGGCCAACGGAGCACGTAACTTTTATAACATTAAAAATGTCATCAAGTGAACCACTTTGTTGCCTCTGCTGGCGTCTTTTTTAATGTCCAGCTATTCCTGGATGTTCTGTAAAGAAAACAAGACTCAAAGCTGTTGCATTTCATGCCTGTCTGTCTAGCTGTATTAATGGCAGGCTACAAAATCTGTGAGTCCGTGATTGCAGGAGTGGTTAATTTTTGGAGTAGTGTGGGTAGAACAATCCCTGGCTCCCCCGGGATGGCACGTTGTCCTGCGAGGGTTCTCCTCTGGGCTTGGCCACTGACTTGTGATCATGGGCACGGAGGGAACGAGCACTTAGACGGCAAATAGCTCCGGGCCAGCTTAGTTAGGATGCCACTTCTTCTTAGAAAGAAAGTGTTGGTAATCTGCTGTTTCTGTACCCTGTACTGTACTGCTGCGATTCCGTACAGGGAGCAAAACCCCCGCACAGAAGTTCTCCGCACACTTGGGAAGATTTGCTCCCATCACTTTTGTCTCTGCCTAAAATGTCATAGAGCTGCAAATTACTGGGTCAGTCTTGAAAGGATTTAGTCATTGGAAAGAAAAAAAAAGAGGATGGTGTTATTTTGTTGCCCTTGCAAAGTGCAGATAAAATCTGGAGTTCAGTATTAGCTATTGATCTGTGGGGCTGGAGGGAGCCTGGCAGGATGATGATGACGATGATGATGACGACGTCCTTCTCGCCCGATGGGGACGGCAGCTCCAGGACGCACGGACGTGCTGCCCGGCAAGCAGGACGGCTCGTCCTTGTGCTGTGCCCTTCCTGGGCCGTCCCAGACCCCAGCGACGGGATTTGCTGCTTTGTCGTATCCACTAAAACTGAGAAAAAAAGCCGTATCCTGCAGGCTGCCCTGCGTTTTGTGGGAAGGAAGATCTGTTTGGCAGCTCCCCTTTCTCTCCGCAGCTATGGAGCAGGAAGGTGAGACGGGCCGAGGGAAGGGCTGTGCGGGTGGTCACCGCGGTGGGACGCTGGTCCAGCCCCACGCGCTCCCACGCGGCTGCTCCAGCTCCTCTCCGCGCGTCGTCTCCGTCCCGCGCCGTGAACTTGCAAAAAGACAAATAGAGATTTTGAGTGATTGAATCCCCCAAGCTGTAACTGCCGGTATTGAATGTAATACTGTATGTTCTTCAAAGCCATACAGCCCCAGAGTTCTTTTCTTATCAATTAACTCTCTCAGACAGTTGGGAATGGCAGGGGAGCGAGGAGGGAAGTGACAGCATGTGATTTGGACTGCTTTAATCTTAAAACTAAACAAAATTAAAGGAAGGCTGGCTGCGTGATGCAAACAATATCCTGTGTGCTGGGGGTTAAAACATCTCCACAAGACAAGCATTGATCGTGGCAGAGTGGTTTTTATTGTTTTCCATGCCCGTGAGGACAGGAGGGCCAGGCCCTCACCACCCTCAGGGCCGAAAAGGGTGTGGGGTTTGGTCTCAAACTGCAGAATTCAGACGGAAAGCTTCGTGCCTGTGCATCTCGTACCACCGAGACACAGTGCAGGCTCTGTCCTGTTTGCGCCGTCCCCCTGTAGCAGATTTCGGTGCATGAGAGTAATTGTCCAGGTGAAGCAGCTGGCATAACGGTTGTATTTATTGGAAGAGACGGGGGGGATGTTGTTAGTGAGATATCAGCTGTGCCTGGGTAAAGGGTGATGCTTTGCTTAGGAGAAAAATAGCCTTTTGTGTTCTGTCCGGCTGCCAAAACCTCCGTTTTGTAGATGACCCTCTGAAGTTATAATTGACGTTTTTATAGATGAGACATAAATATAATTAAGAGTCGCTGTAATTATTTGTTTATTGCCATCTCCCTCAAGTAAGGCAAGGTCACGTGCATTTAAAAATACATCCCCAGGCAGTTTTGAGTAGAGAGTACTTAAAATACATAGAAATAATTGCCTAATTTGGTCATTTTCAGCATAGCTTTTCTTGGCAGCAGTCTGGCGATAGTGGTGTGTGTTTTGACGAGGGAACCTTTCGCCTTCTCCCGTAATTTTGCTTTTAGAAGGATGGGGCTAAAGCGAGAGCTGCTGTTTAGCCAGGTTTGACCTGCAGGATTTTGGCGCTGGTGTTTTTTTAAGAGCATGAAGTGCTTTAAGGGCTTCGGATGAAAAGCGTGACATAAGATATAAATAGAGGCAATATTATTGTTATTGCTTTCCTAGATGAGACGAGCTTTTATTCCCTTGTCGGTGGTACCACTTCATAAATGGGGCTCCAGAGAGTGCGGTTGTTTGGAGGGAAGCGCTGGCTGGGGTGAAATCCATCCCAGGGCCGCCAGGAGAGAGACTTCAACCCCCGCCGTACAGAGACACGGGGTGTTTATCTCCTGCCACAGGCACAGAGGCTCTGGGGGAGGAGTAGCTGCAGACGGGATTTTTTTAGAGTGCCTTTTAAGCAAATATTTGCTTGAAAACTTCACCTGAGGCCTGCAGAGATTCATTAGTTAATGTTATTTACCATTTACAGACCTATCAGTGAAAGGGGTGATGGCTGAGCAATAACGCCATCAGTCATACCTATCTATTTAGATTGCAGCTATGACATGTGCCATATTAATATTTTATATGTGTATGTTTTTAATATTACATCCTCGCTTATAAATATTCATGTTGTAGAACAGGTTGGCGGCTGCAGAGCAATATCCACATCTCCCCATCGCGGCGGGACCGCGGCGCAGCCGGGCCGGCGAGCGGCAGCGCGGGAAGGGCTCGTGTTCCGCCCCGCGCTCGGGGCTGCGGCCACGTCCCCCAGTTTCCCATTTGGCATCGATTTCTCCCCCTCGGCCCCCGCGTTGTGCGGTGGGGACCGCGAGGGCGTCCCCAGGGCCAGGGCGACAGCCCCTGCCAGGCCGGTGGCCCCGCGCTCGGTGCTGCTCCAACACACAGAGCAAGAAGGAGAAGCTGCCAATTCTTGGATCCGTCTCCCTCATCTTTTAATTTCCTGGCCAGCGCCTATTGCCGCTGCATCAGGGCACCTTACGTGAAGTGTAAAAATCGCCACACTGGGGCCGGTATGAGCCCTGCATCCCGGTGGCTCTGCCTCACAACAGCAGATCAGGCTCCCGGCCACGCTTTTCAAGGCGATTATGGAACGTCTCGGTGGTTACCGCCGTTCTGCCCCCAGCCTCGCGCTGCAGAACGCCGCCTGAGGCTTGGAATAATTGCCCAGCTATGTACTGTCTGTCATACCTTATTGCTTAATTTTATACCGGTAATGAAAATTACATCCAGAGGAGGAGAAAGAGTGAACAGCTGCCCTGGCCAGGCCGCGCTGGAGGAAGAGGTGTGTGCAAATGCTTTCTCTGAAGAAGAGGAGAGGCTCGGCTGGCCGGCAGCGCTTGGGAGGTGGCTTGGCATTTTTATTTTCTTGTTTAACAAAGACAATAATAATAAGAGAAAAGTTCCACCAACCTCCAGTGAAGGCTGCAAACACAGCCCAGCAATTAGTTTGGAAGTCTTCAGTTACGCAGTCAGACTTTAAGGTAAATATCAGCAGTATGGTGTAAAGGACAGTGGGCTCGTAAAACTCATTTGTAGCTTGTCTTCATAGCTAACGTGTGTAAACAGGTTATTCAATTCCCTCTCCCCAGAGGGAGAGCCCTGCACAGCCAGACCTTTTTGACCTTCTTAATTTATCCAGCGTCCTTCCGAGCGCCCCGCCGGGGCAGTGACAGGAGGCGCTGACTGAAGGGCCCAGTCCCGGGCGCTGTCCCCGGGTCCCCTCCCGTGGAGGTGACGGCAGGCGCGGGGCCACCGGTAGCTCTGCAGAGGGGGTTTCTGTGGCGCCTGGATACAGAAGATATTATATAGCTTTTCAAACATCAGTTAAGCTCTCGGAAACTGCTGGAATGCAATAAACGGTGGGTTTGCAGGTGACCAGAGGCCGATGTCCAGATGCCTCGGATGGGAGAGCAGAGGCACAGGAAGGTGGGGACGGCAGCGCTGGGCTCACGGAAGGTGTCCGTGGGACATCCAGGGCTCAATGCAGGCAGGACCGTGAGCAGAAAACGGGCTTTTCCCTCCCAGAGATCTGTGGTAACAGTCGCCACCTTGAAAAGAAAAACCTTCCCATTTGCCTTAGTACTGACCGCTATCAATAACTCAGTGCGGTTAGACCGCGGTTGTATTGGAGAGCGCAGGGTAAAGCAGTGGAGGCTGCCTCGTCTCTGGAAGGTTCTCCAGGACACTTAAAGCAAGAGCTGCGCAAATAGTTAAGAGCTTTTTTGAAGTTACGATAATGGTGCTGTTACCCTGCAGAAAGTCGGGCTGTGTGGGCTCTGCCAGGACGAGGGCTTGTGTTAGACACACACCGTGATCTTCCCAGCTGGAGCTGCCGTGAGAAGACAGCGAGGTCATTTGGTACGAATGCACTTCACCATCTTCATTGTCACTGTGAGCAGGCAGTTTGAGCGACAGACAAATTAGCAAAAATCCTGATGATCTGTGAATGGCAAGAAACCCTAAACGCCGTGAATAAGATCTTGTTTGTGATTCTACCCAGCCAATGAAACCAACCCCCTTTTCCTTCCCAGAATGCAGGAGCGAAGCCATCAGCAGGTATTGCTTTGAGTCTGGTGGGACTGCTCGAAAATGCTAATTGAGGAAAGGCCGGAAACAGGAGGAGAACAAAATGCAACATTTACATAGATGGGCAGTCTTATTACAACCAGCAGAATTAAAATCTGCGTGGTGACCTTGAGAGAACAGGCAGCTCCTCGCAGCATGGCCGTGCCCAAAAATGTGAGATGAAAATATTGAGACGCTGCGCAGCGTTCGCTCCCTGGTGTGCGGTTTTCTTCTCCCAGCAGATCACTGAAAGCAGACGGGGCGGGTCCTCTCAAGCATGCCTGGGGGGGGAAGGAGCTTTTGTTTTTCATAGAGCTGTGCTTTCTGTCTGCTGGGTTTGATAGTGAAGCTTTTAGAGCACTTGCAGTGAAGGTGAGGAGGATGTTCCCAGCAAAGAGGCTGGTTTGCCCCCCGTGCCCGGTGAATCTCTCCATCAGCCGCCACCTCGCTCTTGCCTGGGACGCGGGTGCTGCTGAAGCCTTTAATTTTACAAGGTCATCATCATATGTAAAGCCTCCTGGTGATCTGTTTAAACAAACACATAACGCATCCCCTATCCCCAAAATCTTGAGATTCAGCAGAAACATGGGTCTTGCAAATAGTGCCGGTAGCGAAGGCTTTTCCCCCCGCAGGTCCTGCTCGAGCGGCTCTGCCGCGCCGTGTCCTCGCCATCCCGCCTGCCCTTCTGCTTCTGGGCATTGGTTTTTACGTGTTGTTAATTCGGGGGCTGCTGGTCCAGGCCGTGGGCTGTATCTGTGCAGGTGCATGGACGGATACGTGGCTCTGGGGTGCTGCAGCCCAGGGCTGACCGGCCCCGCTCTGGGGAGCAGAACTTGCTCCCGGAGTCACTTTTATGAGCAAAGAGCTTTGAGTGACTCTGCTGTGGAAGGAGGGCTTGGTAATGGCGTGTGTAAATGCAAACATTGCTACCCCGCAATTAACGGTTTACAGCTCTTGCGTGGATACATTCCACCTAATCAATCCTCTTGTATTAGCAAATTAGCAGCTGTTCGAATTACTGGCCTTAGATGTGCACCGTGTGTGCTGCGGCACCGCCGTGTCCGCGTTAGCAGCGGGGAAGAACAGACCCCCTCTAAAAACCGAGGTTCCCGCACCGTTCCGTCCTCCCCGGCCCTGCGCGGGGCCGGCTCCTCGTGTCGCACGGGGCTCGCGCGCTCCGCCGCTTCCCGGCGCTGCCGCTCACCCCTACGCAGCGTTTTTCCCAAAACGTTAAGTTTTGACTGAGGATTTCTTTAATTAGGTTGATTAATATGTACTGGCAAGGAGTGATTTTGCTTATCCTGTATGTTTTTTGTATACATAAGCTGAAATAAGAACATCTGGCACTTTTTTTTTTTTTGCTGGATTCAATAGAATAAGTTGAAAAACAGCTTCTTTCAGAAAACTGCAGGTCGGCAGATTTGGGTTGTGTTGGTTTTTTTTTCTTTTTAATTTATCGAGTGTTTTCTGGACCAGAAAGAGTACCTTAAACTAGTGTAATAATTCACAGATTGTCCTCCATTGTAAAACAGCTATGGATGTGAACACCTTCCTCCTTCTCCACTCCGGAAGGGGAGCAGGAGCGACAGACACGACCCCGCTGACGCTGCACAGCCCGTCCTGGGGTTCCAGAGCTCTCTGCAGGCGCCATCTCTCCGCGTTTGCTCCTAGTGGGACCATTGGTGGCCCCGTGTGGGTCATTTGGGAGCTGGGTGGTTGGCGTCAGTCACAGCGATGGAAACCGTCCATCCGTGGCGCGAGCCACGCGTGAGCACACGTGTTCAACACGTGTTCAACAGCACACGCAGAATTGGGGCAGGATCTATAGGGAGAGGCCTGGCAAGAGAATACGCTGTAGGCAACAGATATTCCCCCGCAAGCCCACGGGAGGTTTGGATGAGCCGCAGTCACTCCCAGGTATTGCGGCGGGTTTGGCTTTTGCCGATTTCTCCGTTTGTGCAGCCCGTTTCCCTCTGGTCAGGTCTCTGCTCTCGATGCCAGCCCCGGTTTGTGTCCCTCCTGCGGGCACAAAGAACTCAAAACATTGGTTTTTTCTCCAGACCCTGGAAGTTCCGTGCAATTGCAGGGAAGCAACAAAAAAAAATCAGATGACAAAAACGTGGGATGGGCTTTCTTGCAGGTGAGCAGCGCGTCGCCCTGCCCCTGCGCGGTTTGGCTGAATCCGCTTTGTCCCTGGCAGGCCAGGAGCACAACGGGCCGGTTGCAGAGCCGGCTGGGGTTCGGGAGCCGCGCGTGGGGCCGGGGGGGCTGCGGAGCTGCCGGGGAAGGAGCAGCTGCCCGGGGAGCACGGGAGCAGCTGCGGGAGCCCAGTCAGTCATTCTGTGAAGAAATGGGTTTGATAAATAATAAAACAGTGGTATTAACAACAGCTGCTTTCCAGGTCAGATGACTTTGATAAAAGCACCCAACAGCCGTGGGTAATGGTATGAAGAATACGTATCTATATTTATAGATCTATCTATATGAAAAGGCATATGAACACGCGGGTGTTTGTGTACAGATGTGTGTGTGTCCATGCTCGTGTATGAACGTACCTGGCATTTTATTTCTGTTTTAAAATGATAGTGAGAGTGTCGCTGCTCCTGTTCTTTGCAGGCTTTGCGACTTGCCAAGAAAACCTGAAACGTGCTCAATATCTCCCGAATCCGGCGCGTTCCCTCCCGCCTCCCCCCGGCGCTGCCGCCGTTTGTTTCTGTATTCGTCCCATTTCTACAACTGTTTTGATTTGTAAAATGCTATGCCTTATACACTGTTTCCTTTATGATGATTTAGTATGCTCTTCTTATCTTTCACCTTAAATCTTTGATAAGAGTGTTTTACAAATGAATTGGTACCTGACAGGGTGATCCGCCCGGCTGCCGGGGAGGAGGAGGAGGAGGAAGGGGGTGTGCGGAGCCTTCCCCGCAGCCAGGGGAGGGAGAGGCTGAGCAAGGGGAGGAAGGACGTGGGACCGGCGCCAGCGCTCGCTGCCCGCTTCCCTCTCTTTCCTCCCTGCTAAATTGCTAATTAGTCCCATTTCCCATCATGGCCGTGCGCTGGGGGACATGGCGGGAGGCGGGAGGGTGACTCGGAGCTGGGCTGCGTTTGTTTTACCCTCAAAGCCATAAAAACGAGCCTTGGGACCGTGGGGTTTCTCTAGGGCAACCCAACGTTGCCTGCAAGTTTCCGCTATATCCAAGTAGTTAAAATGTTTTTGGCGAAGTATTGGTTGTGCTTGCGGAATGTGATTTACCAGGGGAAGGCGTCAGCGGTGGGAATGTCAGTAAATAGAACTGTCTGGTATGGCAGGTCATTTTTATTTTAATATAGTAGATTTAATGAACTCTTGTCTTTATAATTCATGGTACTTGCGGAATGCATCCATTTCCCCTCCGTAATGACGTTAGTTACAGATCCATCCTTCGTTAGCGGCTTTATTATGGCTGGCGAACTTAACTCTCTCCAGTACGTTCCCAAAGTCCAAAGGGTTATCTAATAAATTTTTGCGTTTAACATTCAATACTATTAGTAATAAATGTGGCCAGAAACTTCCCCAAGTAGTTCATGCATTGTTGGTGGTTATTATTATTATTATTATTATTATTATTATTATTATTATTATACCTCGTGAAAGGTGGTTTGCCAGGACCTGTGGTGTGTGTTTTCCAGGTGACTGGGGGACGCCGGTGGCTGTTGCTGCCGTGACACTCGCCCGTGGTTTGTGCCCCTTGGAGCGCGTGCAGGTCCAGACCCCAAATCTGCTGTCAAGTGATTTAATAGCATTTGTGTCCAGCCTAACCCAATCTATCTCACCTCGCAGAGGAGAAAAAAAAATAATCCCGCATCAAAATTACTGCTTTTGGAACTGTCTTGTCTCTTTTGAGTAGGAACTGGAGACAACTAGACAAGCTTCAATGAAAGCGAATAAAGAAACATTACTTTCTGAACACAATCTTCTGTTAGCAGTCACTTTTCAACAGACATTCAATCAAAATGCTAATAGCAGAGGCAACAAGGGAGCGAGGTTATTGTAATACTAATTGATAGGCTGCAGGGATGGGTTTTGATAAGTGCTGTTGAAGATATATTTTTGAAATATGATTCTCTTTAATTACAGTGATACTAATAAAAAATGAACAAATGATTTAATGATAGTTTTCTAGGTAATGGCTTGAAGATTTTTCTTCAAGTTATTTTGTAGTGGTTTTTTTTAAACCAGAAATTATGAAAATCGCCTTAAAAGTAAAGCTGTAGTGGAAGGTAGTGACTTTATCTAGACTTGCGTGGCTACTTTGCATCAAAATTAATACTGTCAAATCTGAAGCTCTTGAATAACAAATCCAGTCGTTTATTTATACAATAGACTTTGCTGAAAGCTTGGCGTTGAAGCCACGTTGCACGTAGGAATGCATTTAATATCTAATGCATACAACAATTAGGATCAATTCTGCCAGCGAGGATTTGACAGTGCATTTGGAGGGGGGCAGAATGGGCTGAGGGGTGTTCGCTGAGGTTCTGAGTACCAGGGGTACCGGGTTGGGTGATACGAACGGAGATTATTGACACTCAGGGATAGGAAGCTCCAAACTCAGACCCCTTTTCCTGGTCACTAACAGGCAGCCTCTGTTTCACCTAATTTTTGATGAATTAATCGATAGCAAAACAAAGGGTTTTCTCTGAGGGGGAGGATGTTTTTCCTTTTGTTGCTGGGGGGGGCTGTTTGTGGGGCAGGGAGCGATGCTCTCTCCTGCCTTTCAATTTGTCAGGCTCTCTCTCAAAGATCTGCCAGAGAAGAAAGGGTAATTAATAGGCTTGAAGTCATTTCCGATGTGTCAGTATTTCTGCCTTGCTTCCAAGTGATAATGTTCGCTGGCTCGAGGCCTCCGGGGAGCCTTCCATCTTATTAACTTGTCTGGGAGAAACAGTGAGTGGGGACAGCTTGGGCCAGTGGGTGACATGAAATAAGGATTTGTGGTGTAGTGAGCTGTAAACACGGGGGCTGATTGAGTAAAAAGTGGAAAGATTAAAAAACAAAGGAAGAAAAATATATGAAAAAGGCCACCGGTCACAAGTACAGCAGCATGCACGACAGAGGAGGATGCAGTATTTTTAGGGCAGCTTGAACCCGACCCGTAGAGCTGGACCTGCTGTTGTGCCGTGTCACCCCCGGCCCCCCGTGTCACCCCCGGCCCCCCGTGTCACCCCCGGCCCTGGAGCAGCTGGTGGCCAAGGGCTTCCAGAAGTCAAGTGTGATTTTTTTGGTTTTGGGATGCTCAGTCTGAGGTGCTGAAAAGGGACCCAGGGCCGGGTCCTTCTCCTCATCGCTTCGGTCTGTTGGCCAAGCGGGTTGGCAGTTTTCATAGCGTTTCTTAATTGCGTTTGAAAACTTAAGTGTTAAACTTAGGGCCCCTAAGTGTGAAGACACCTTCATTCTGAGAAGAACCGCGAGGATTAAGCATTTCTGCATCCCGTACAGAGCCTGCGAGGCCGGGACACGCGCCGAGGCCGGCACGGTGCCGCGATGCAGGCGTGCGGCCGCGCCGGGAGCCAAGTCCCTGCTCCTGGCCCGGGCGAGGGGCCGTGCCGAACCTCGCGCTGGTTTGTGCAGGGGAGCAGAGCGCCTCTTATTGCAGGGGTCTCAAAAACTGGAGCCCGAGCTCTGCATTCTGGATTTCCAGCCTCCTTGGTGCGTGTCTGTATATTCTTTGTCATCCTTCCACAGGCTCGGTCGGCAGAAGCTACATTAGAGATCTGCACGAGTGTAGTTGGCAAAATAATTGTTGTTTTTGCCCTAAATCACCATTGTTATATAGCTTTGGGGTCTTGCTTTGGAAGGGGATGCACAGGAGAGGTTTCTCGTCGCTGTGTTAGCTACACCTGTAATCACAGGACAGTGTCAACGCAGGATTTGGTATAATTGCTTCTCCCCCTCCAAGTCCCGGTGAGATTTTGTTAATTAGAATTAGAGCACTTAAAACCAGGTATTATTTTTAACGTGTGCTCCCGATTGTCCCATCTGGTGCAGAAGGGAGGCTGGGCGGGATCTCAGCTTTCCCCGGTGCAGTGAGTCGATGCTGTGCCCCTGGGAGCGGGTCGGACCTGCGGGTTAACCCAGCGCGGCGGGCTCTGCGCGGCCGGGAGCGCGCTGGTTGCAGGCGGGTCGTGCTGCGGGCTGCGCGGAGCTGCCCGCGGCCTTTGCCGTCAGGACAAGCTCGAGATGCCCTGGGCAGGAGGGCGGGGGGGCTGCGCGAGCGGGACCAGCGCGGTCGCTGGATGAGACACGGGGTGAGACGTGGGGTTGCGGAGGAGCCGTGTCCGCGGGCCCAGCTGGGCTGCGCGGCGCTGCTGCCGAGCTCCGACCTCCTGGCAGATGCGGGCTTACGTAGGGCTGATGCTACATCCACATATTTAACCTTCTGCGCTTCGCTTGTTTTGTTTTTAAATTCTCCTTCGCAGCAAAAGCGCACGAGCAGTTTCATCAGCTGTTAAAGAAAAACACAATGGAGGCGGCGCTGGTCTGCACCGCGTACAAGCCGTTCCTTGGAGGTTGTTCCCTTTTTTATTTTTTCAAGCAGCAAACCTTGCCGTTTTGGGTCACTGGGAAGGAACAGGATGTCTTTCACATATTGACAGGTTTTTTTCTTCTATTTCTTTTCTGATCTCACTCCTGTTTGTCAAGCTCACTTTTCATTTTCCAGATAAATGATTATGACTGAACATCTCTGACAACCTCTTTGCAAAGTGCGAGAAGGCTACAATGTGGAAAAAAAAGGAGCCACCTCAAAGCTCTTCAGTGATTAAGCTACTTAAATGGCAAGTTGTTCCTCTTCTGCTGCGAGGTGCCTTTCCCTCGCAAGCCCTTGTTAGGGAGGCACTAGTATAATCTAATTAAAATTGGTTTTAATGTTCTGTGAAAATTAAAACTGAATCCTTCCTGTTGGAAAGAATGACTGTGCACATATTAGTCTCTGTGTTTTGCTGTTGTTGTTATCTTATTCAAATATTAGCACTGCCTGTGTGCTCCAAATGATAGTTTGCGTCCATCAACAGAGCTTAATTCTCAAATTAAGTGATTAATGATATATAGGAATAGGTGAAAGCTGGTTGCTGGATATTTTTTGTTAAATGCTAATGTTATTTCCAGGAGGTAAATAAGGGCAGGAGATACTGTGCAATATTATCACTGTGAAATTAAAATAAAGTCTCGTTATTTGAGGATGGAACTTAGTGGCTGAAGGTTTACTCTTCATCTGAAGCTTCACGCTGAATTCTTCCAGCTAATTGCCTGCTGATTAGTTGAGAGACAGGCATTGCTAATGCTGGCCGTGAGCGGCAAATTATCCCCTGCAAAGCCGTGGGCTCCAGCGCGAGCGCAGGCGGCGCTGGGCACGGGGTGCTGGGCGAGCGAATGAGGGGACGGGGTTCGGGTTTTTGACCTGAGAGGTTTGGGTTCTTTTCCGCTTGCAGGACCTGGCCAACCAGGGTAAATATGTCTGGTATGTGCGGAAATGGAGTACCGACCTCCAAAGAACGGGGAACAGCAACTTCCCCGCGTCCTCTGCTCAGGTTTAGCTCTTCGTCAAGGGAAGGGTTTTTTGGGAGGAAAGAAATACAGAACTTAAAGCTGCAATTTACTTAAAAAACCCAAACTTTTATTCTTGCACTTTAAGGTGGAAAAATTGCCAAAATGCCAGAAAACCTCCGAACATCTGAATGTTTTCCCCTCTTTTCGCAGCTGTCTTTCTGAACTTGATTCGAAACATGCTGAAAATATCTCTGTTCCTGATCTATTGAAAGTTTCCATTATTGACTAGCAGAGTGGCTGCTTTTGTGTGTGTCTCGCTTGTGGGCAGAAGATAATTTTTAAAAGCGCCGTGTTTATCTGGAGAGAGCAGCGTGGCGAGGCAGGAGCCCCGGGCCAGCGGGGCGGATCGGAAACTTTCCCTGCGCGGGGAGCGGAAACGGGAGGATCTGCCGTTAAATGTGTCGCCAGAACCCCCTGGGCGCCGGCGCGGGGCTGGGCAACGTCCGCGCCCGGTGTTGAAGGTGTTTTCACGGCTTCTGCGCAGCAGCGGAAGCCGATGTGCCGATCCCCTGTGCAGCCATCGGGCTGTCTCCTGCTGTGTCTAGACCCCATCTCTGTGCTTTGGGGGCGAAATTTCGGTTTTTCTCGGCCAAAGAGATGGTCAGGTCAAAGCCGGGAGCTCGCGCGGGGTCTGGGGACAGGCAGCATCGCTGCGTGCCAGGCTCGGCCTTGCTTTGCTGGGAGTTTGCTTCTGAGCTCACCATTGCTGGTGGTTTCCACATTGTTTTGCGGCTCATCCTGTGCGTGAGCTGCGAGTTCCCGGTGGCCACGTTTGGGCTTTTTAAAGTCAAAATGCAAGCGGTCGATGAGGCAGCTCATGGGATTAGGTGGGGCCTGGCCAAATGGAGATACCATCAGCTGGGCTCGGCAGATGTTGCGGTAACCAAAACAATCTATAGCTTTTTTATTTTTATAAATCAGTTCCCTGGGTCGTGCAGCCCGTTGCAGGGGATGACTTGAGCAGGTTGAGGCGGAGCAGCCGCCGCGCAGAAACGTGGCTGTTACTGCTGAGCCTGCGCTCCGGCGAAGCATCGTCCTGGGCTGGGTGAAACGCGGTGTCGGGGAGTCGGTCTTGCCAGGCTGAAATGACAACGGCATCGTGTAGTGGGTCAAAACATTAAGTCTTTGAAACCGTACACTGAATGCATCATATCACAAGAGCTTTATATTCTCGGCAATGCGTTATCTGTGGTTTCTTGCTTGTACGTCTCTCACAAGCCGATGAACTTTGGATGAGGACGAAGCGTTGCCGGGTTGTTCACGTCCTGGTCGGGGCTGGGGGTGCCTGGGGTTGTATCGGAGCCCTGGGCCGGGTCCCCTCGGACACCGGCGGCTCTGGCATTTCGGCGGCCCTGCCAACAGCAATGAATAATGGTGAGCGCCGGTGTTTCAGAAGAGGGATGCTTCACTTCACTTGGCATTTTAATCTCTTCCAGCACTAGGTTGGAAGAAGCACTTTTTTTGGTGCGTGGTGATTTATTTTGTTAAAAACCAAGGCATTATTCATAATTATGCGGCTTTATGAGAGTATACATAGCAGTATTCTTCCACTGGTCGGCTGTGGGAGCCGGATTAATATCTAAATAAGAGCCCGGGGGACGGCCAGGCCGCGTTGCGAGCGGGCCGGGCCGTGGCGGGTGGTCGCCTCTGTTGGCGCCGCCGCTCCAGTTATCAGCCGCTGTCAGGGGAAGGCCGGCATTTAAAATGGCATAGATTGTTAGAGAACATCCAACTTTTTTAATGCAGTTAATGATCCTCAGCTATAGTCTGTTCCATTGACCGGCAGTAAGGTTTTTGTGCCGCGCCTCGCGGGGCCGCGCGGCTTTGCTGGGTGTGTTGGGTTTGCTTTTTTCCCCTCTGTATGTACGGTGGGTCCTTTCACCCCGATCGCTTTACAGATATCACCCCACCCTTTCTGGGTCAGGAAATAAGGTCCTGCGGGGCAGGAACTTGCCCGAGGTCACACAGGGGGTTCGTGGGTGAACAAGCGGGGACTGGCAGCTCCGTGGTTCCCGGGGGCCGGGCTGGGGCCGGGCGCCTGCGGGTCCCCCCGGGAACGGCCAGTGAGACAGGCAGCCGCTGTATGCAGTGCCCCAAAAGTTCCCTTGGTACCTCTCAGGATGAAACGCGACTGTAGGTTCACGGAGGAGATTTTGGGCCGGGGTTTCCGAGCATGGCGGCTGGTGCTGCTGGGGCAGGAGCCGCTTTTTCCAACCGCAGCCCAGGAGCTGGTAGTGACCAGGACTTGGTCCGGAGAAGCCCTTGTCCCGGCAGGGCCCTGCTCTGACTCAGTAAATCCCTGAGCACGTGTCGATCCGCAGAGAGGAGCAGTCTGTGTGAGACCTGGCCAGTGCGTTTCACTGTGCTCGACGAGCATCACGAGCAGCGACTGTTCCTGTGAGCGCAGACCCGGCCCCGCACCCTGCAGATTGCTTTACCCTTTACAAAACGTGGTTTGAACTAGCCCAGGAGGCTGAGAGCAGCACTTAAAAGCTCTAAGCGCTGCAAACACTCTGAGTCGGTCACTGGAAGCTGAGACCTGGGCGGGAGGTCGGGCTGAGCTGTCGTGGGGTTTCCAGCCCTCAGCACTGGTTGAATGTCCCAGCAAAAGAACACCAACAAAAAATCCCCAAACCCTGAACCGACTCCCCAACTTCCACAGTGGCGATTAAATGGCCGCGTTTCCCCTCGCCCAGAGCTGCGGTGAGATTCTGCCACAGCTTTGTTCTCCATGCCTGCAGACACAATGGGAAAAGGTCATCACGTAAACACCGCTGCTCCAAAGGCAATTTCTTTGTCTGTTTTGAAAGCTGGGAAGCAAAGGATATTCTAATTTGAACTGCTTGGCTGGCGTGACAGTGCTGGGCTGTCTCCCCTGCACCTTTCTGGTTTCAGGCACATCTGCAGGTCGAGGTCCCTGTGCTGGAGGAGCATCCTCTGTCTGCAGGGCTCAGCTGCCATAGGTGCCCTGCGTTTGCTGCTATAGGTGCCCTGCGTTTGCTGCTATAGGTGCCAAGCTTTTGCTGCTATAGGTGCCCTGCGTTTGCTGCTATAGGTGCGGATCACAGGCAGGGATGGAGCTGCTGGGGGTCTGGGCCCGGGGCAGCTCGGCTGTGCAAATGCTCCAGGGAACGCTCTGGTATGTGTAATTAGTTCACCTTTTCCTTTGCCTGCGACTGCTGTTCCTGGAGCTTTTGTTTTTAAGCATAAAGATTTCCCCAATGGTTTGAACAAAGGTTGAGCGCGTGGGGAAATCCATAAAACAATGTCACCAAAAACGCAGGGAAGAGAAGGCGGCTTGTAATAAAGCGCTGCTGGGCGTATGCACCTGGGAGCTGGGCTGGAGCTGCAGGACAAGGTGGCAGATGAAGGAGCAGCATGGACTGCGCTTGTTGGGGGAGCTTGGGCACAAACCCGCCAGTCTGCGGGCGCTGGGCTGGGCCGTCCTGCGCTGTGCAATATTCCGCAGAGCAGCGTCCAGAGCCAGGGCTCGTGCTGCACTCGGTGATGACCAAGTCGCGGTTATTTGAGGTCCGGTGCTCAGCAAAGAAAGCACCTCTCTTTGCTTTGTCTATCCATGCGTGATCTCAAAATGCAGCTGCAGAGGAAGGAAAGCACCCACTGTATCTGAGGAGTATTAGAAAGCATCCTGAAATTATAGATGGGATTATTAGCAAAGCGCTCTGGGTTTTGTGCCTGCAACACGCCTGCCTGAGCCTTGCTTTCCTTTTGCATTACCAGCAGATCCGTTTTATAGAGCCATTTGGCTCTGTGTGGTCCCTATTAAAAGTTTTCTTTCCCAGGGTGATTCTGCTCCTTTGTTGCATCTGGTTCTTGGACACTTTATACTATCAAACAGCAAAACTGCTTTTATTGATGCAGCAAAGAACAATGGGATCTTTCCAACAGAGCTCCCAAAATACTCTCTTGGCTTTTTTCTGTGCCTGGCTTCCAGCAGTAGCAAAAATGATTAAGATATGTTAGGTTTACTGTGGTCACTTCAATTGGAGATTGGCAATATCAACAAATGATTCCGGTAAATGGATTAGCTCCTCTTCTCCAGCAAGGCTGAAGCAATGTGTACTTGCCCTGGCCATGCTCTTTCTGTGAGACAGACAGCTGAAAAAGCAAAAGCATCCACAATTTAATAGAGCGGAGCCGGGGTGAGGCAGAGATGCTGGCACGAGGCTGGTGTCAGGTCGCTGGAGTGTGATTTCCAGCTGGTCGGACGTGCGGTCGCTGCTCGTCCCGCAGCTGCACCCGGAGCCTCCCGCTCGGTTCCTCCCTGATGGAATTTCCGTCTGCATGGAGCGGGGAGGACGAGACGTGAAACCAGTTCTGCTCCGTGTGTGTGAACTGAGCTTTCCAGAGTGTCTCAGTACTGGCTTCGGCTTTTCCATCTGAACAGCTGTCACGGTAACCATATTAAGGCTAAGCCATATCAAAAATTTGTATGTATATTTTAATGGCTACTTTCAGCCTTTGCCCCCTAAATCTGGTGACTCCTGACTGTGTGGGACTACTTGTGTAAAACCGAAGCTGCATGCCATGTTTGAGGAGTGCGGCTCTGGATGGAGCCGGGGCTGCCGGTGTCCGTGGCGGTGATGAGGAGACGCCGCTCGTCAGGGGAACCTCTGTGCAGACGTTCTGTACCCGCCTCGGCAACAGGGAGGGCTGAGGAGCAGGTCCGGACATGGACAGCTGCAGAAATACCTGCCAGCCCGGGGACAGATCCGAGCTCTGCTGAGCGGTCCTGGGAGGGCGACAGCAAAACCAACAAACCCTATGGAACACGAGAGCAAAGTTGGGCTGCACTGGCTTGGCAGAAGAGTAAGGTGTCCAGCCTCCAGGTTTTAATTCTGTGAGTGCGTGTGCTATGTAATATTTTCATTTATTTGTCAATTCTGTTGGAGGGCCTTATGATGTGGCCTTTGTTTTCCTTCAGATGTAACGTGCTTGTTAGAACCCTTTGCTCGCCTGCCTTCCACTTCTAATCGGCGTTCCCACAGCAGGTTGTGTCTGGCTTACTGGGAAAGAAAAGAGTCTATATACAGTGATTGAAGATTTCTCCTTTATAATAGTGCCTTTAAAAAAAAATGTAGTGCCATTGAAATCAAAGGCTGGCTTTCTGTGATAAAGGGCCCTGCAAATTGACCGCAGGGTCTTTCAGAAAAGTCTGTCTCCTTTTGATACAGGCATTGCCAAGGGAAAAGAAAAGAGAAAAATAAGGTTGAAATAAGGTTGCCGGTGCTTGGAGGAGTAAACAGGTGAGCGTTGTTGTGTGAGTCCTGAGGAGCAGACGCTGCTCCTGCCGCCCGTTCCGCCGTGGTTACGGACGTCTCGGCTCTCAACAGCTTGTCGCCCCACAGCCCCAGAGCTGTCGGCGCGGCGGAGCCGTGACACGCCACCCGGCACGGTGGCACGTCACCCAGAGCCGTGGCACGTCACCAGGCATGGTGACACGTCACCCGACGCGGTGACAGCCGGGACGAGCGGCACCCTCTGCACGGCCACCGCCAACAGGCCCTCTGGGACAAGTCCCAGCAGTTCAATGTACAGGCGATTCTCGAGTTGGCGAGTAAAAGCTGACACGAATTTCTGAATGGCATTAATGTAATGGATGGGGGCTTTTCCCCTGTATACCAGCTCTAAATATATATGTAAGAAAGTGATTATCTTAATGTAATTCATCATTTCCTAGAAGTCCGTGCTAAACCTGAACCTGTTTGCTCTGATAAGCATTTATGTACTGAAGGAATTGATGGTATCTCTCTTTGCCTGTGGTCTTGAACAAAAAAGCAGACTTTGAGCTTATATTAAGAAGGGACAATTTCCCCCCTCTCCTCTATTTCTTCTGATCAGAGCTTTCCTGGGAATGGCACACCAGAAGGGTCTGAACTTTTTTCTTGCATTTAACCCATGCACACAGGGGGAAAACTCGGGTATTTGAGCATTTTCAGGATGCTCGGGGCTGCGTGGCGCCCTCGGGCAGGCTCAGCGTGCCGACCTCGCGGTGCTGGAGCTGGTTTCCAGGAATAGCTCAGCAAATACTTTGCTCTTTACATGTGTATCCAGAGGAACAAATGGTGCGTGTATTCCGAGCATCTGTCATAGCCAGACACTCTCTCACAGTAGTATACGTTGTTTGCTTAGGCAAATACTGATACGGTGCATGAGCAGCAGGGATGGCGTCCTGGCCAAGGATATTAATAATGTCCAAGAATGTTGTGTGCTGCCTGAAGCTATAGCCTGGAGGGGTCACACTGCTCAGCTCAAAGGTATTATATTAACCCGAGGCTAAGCTTCTCATTTTTGCTGGTATTTCCCTTGACTCCAGTCAGTATTTATTTCAATTCCTTGAATATTTTTTTGTTGTTTGGTGCCTAGTTCTTTATTCCTTTTCATTATGATACACAGAGTCAGCAGGGCAACGGAGGGCCCGCGCTCTCCTTCCCATGCAGGGCTGGCAGCGCCCTGGGACGCGGCCCGGGGTGGGGAGTCCCCACGCAGACCTGTAGGGACGCGCACCGTCCGGTGGGTCGTCGGGCTTTGCATGCGGCAGCGCTTGACCCGGGGAGATGGCAAACCACAGCTGTGAGAAACAGACTGGCGGAGATTGGGGACTTTTGCAGGGAGGGTCCCCCCCGGAGGTGCAGCCCGTGGAAACGTGTCCCGCGTCCCCCTTCATGGGCGCTCCGTGCTGGCCGTCGGAGGAGCCGGAGCTGGGACGGGCCGCGGTGCTGGGCTGGACCGTCTCACGGTGGCTCTCCTGTCCCTCCGGTGCGGGACTGGTGGGGATGGGGACGGCCGTGCTGGTGCTGTGCCTGGGGACAGCAGTGACAGCCGCCAGCAGCGTCACCACCTCCGCTTTCAGAGCGCACCGTGGCGAAGTGTGGCCTTTTGCCTCCCCATTTATCTTGGCTGATGCGTGTGTGTTAATGAGAGGACAGACACCTGCGCGCTCACCGCAGAGTGTCCTTGGCTTGGCACCGCGTCCCCGGTGGTTTGGGAGGGGGGACTTTGTCACCTCCGCTGGAAATGGGGACTCAGGGGCGGCACATGAGGTGCTGGTGTTTTGGGGGGACCCCGCCTGGCGCGGCGGGTCTGTCCCCCCAGCCCCGGTGCCGCTGCAGCACCCGGGGGAGCAGGAGTCACCTTGAGCACGGCCACCGGACACATCTCCCCTGCGAAGCCGATTCTGTAGACACGTCATTTCTCTCGGGGCACCTCTGGCAGCTGCTGCACCCCTGAACTCTCCAGCAGTGGTGATTAAATTCTGGAGGCAGGAACAAGGAGACGTTCCTGGGTTTTGGAGGGGAGCGGTGTCGGTGTCAGGGTTTGGCTTCGTTCCTTTGCCACAGAGCTGCCTTGTGCTTCTCTTCCACTTGCTGGAGTCGAGCAGAAATCCCTGTCTTTGCAAATCCCTGCAACTCTGGGAAAGTGTACTTCCATTTTTTTAATAATCTATTTCTGTAATTGAAGGATTTCAGATTTCTTTTGTAAGAGCAAGTGCCTGCTTAAACATGGAGACAAATACAACCAATAATATGTACTTGAAATTTAATGCAAGCTAATTCATTTTGGCACAGTCCCAGATATGCTGATTAAATGGCCTGTGAAGTGCTACAATATCTTGATAATGTACATTCTACATTTGATTATATAATCAATTATGTTGCACCTAGTAATATTTAAAGTAAGTGCAGAAGCTGTGGGCAGATTGTATCAGGTGCAGAGTGGGCCTTGGGTGGCTTTAAAGAAACTTCAGCGAGCGTGCGCTGCGAAGGGGCCCGCGCCTGCCTGCGTGTCTGCACAGTGCGGCCTTCCGTAGGTCAGGATCCGTAGAATGTTCCTGTTAATTTAGTGGCTTGATTTAAAATAAAGTCAGGTGTCTACAGCTCCTGCTGGTCTTGCTGAAGCTCGGGGGGGGTGGGCCGCGCTGAGAGGTGGTGATGGAGTCCCGCACCTGTCCCTGGGAGCGGAGCCGCCCCTCGCTGCCCGTCCCGCGCCGGGACCCGAGTTCCCGTCCCTGGAGCACCGGCCGTCCCGCCAGCTCCCCCATCGTCTGCCGCGGCGTCGCTCGCCTCCCGTCCCAGCTCTGGGGCGGCTGGTGACGCCGGGCATGGCAGGGAGCCCCGGGCTGTCCCCGCCGCGGCCGCAGGCCGGGGAGCAGCTGCCACCATTCAGCAGACGGCTCTCATTCCTTTCCGGGAAGGTGAGCGGTTTGTTTGTGGGTCCTGCAGGTTAGCGGAATTTGGCCTGGATTTTATGGCCCTCTTGTAAGAGGAGGCTTGATGGAAAACAAATGCGTTATGGCCCCAGACAAGCTGTTGCTACATTTTTTGTTTAATTTTAAAGCAACACTATCAACCAGTTGGAATATAGGCCTGGAGTATCGCGGGGAGTAATCTAATTAGTATGAAGTCAATTCACTAGTTCCTTTTGTATCTCGTGATTAAATAAGTGGGAAAATGGCTTGAAAATTAGGTGCTAGAACGACCCAATTACATTTCTGTAGCTTTTTGTATTCAATTTCATAAACAATTTTGCTCTTCGCTGGTTAATCAGTGAATGCCTTTTTCCAGTTTGAAAAGCACTTTTGAAATTATAATGCAATTAAATTGTGTGTGGATGCTCTGGCATAGCGAGTGTGAAAGCTGGGGGCCTGGCAGCCAGCCACCTTGTACCTTGACAGTAATGAGTTCCCGAGCTGGCAGCTCGCGGTGTCATTCATAATATTGTCCACGCGGGTTCCTGTGAAGCGCAGCCGCCTCCAGCCGGGGCTGCCGGGATCCGCGTGCTGGGTCCTGGTCCTCGGCAGATCCACCGGCTCTGCGGGAGCAGGGTCAGCCCTGGGACCCCACTCGGTGTGCGAGCGTGCGCCGAAGTTTTACACAATCACAGGGCAGCTTTGTGCTTACTTTGGGTTTTTTCTTTTTTTTTTTTTTTTTTTTCTTCTATGAGCCTCCGTAGGACTGGAGGCGTGCAAGGGGGATGGAGGGGATTAAGTCTCCTGGGGGACATAACAGGAGGAAGTAGGAAAGCGTCTCAATGTCTTGTTCTTGTCCACATCAGCAGATCCGCCCCAGCGCTGCCTGAGGGCTCTTGGCTGGGGACACGGTGGCTGTGCGCGGTGTCCCCTCGCCGGGCGGCTTGTCCCCCGGTGGGCCTGTCCCAGGCTCCCACGTGGGCTCGGAAGCTGCTGTTTTTCTCACCATCCCCCAAATCCGTGTGGTGTTTAAGCTTCTCTCTTCGTGGCCAAAGTGCCGGTGGTCCGTGCAGCGTGTGAATCGCATGCAGTGCCACGTGGCATCTTGTCGACGCCAACTGTGAATGGCTTCCAAAGGCCACCAGGCCGGGAGGACCGCGACCCGCTGCATGCCGCTGCTCTGCCGTGGCCTGTCTCCGCCGGCCTTGTAGGGCCGCAGTGTTTCAAAGCATGCTTTTTATTCCGGGGGGGTATTTGCCTTGTATTCAGCCCACTCGTGGTGAGCAGGAGCTAAATTCAGCCTCCTGGGGAAGGGCGACCTAGTCCGCGTGATCGTCACCTCCTGTGATTTACGGCTGAGCACCACAAGGGGAAAGGTAGAAAGCTGTGTTAAGAGAAAAAGAAATAATGTTAGAAATAATGACTTGCTTGGCAGGTTTTAACAAGTTCAGTAATGGTGTTAGGTGCCCTTGGCTCAAGATAGTAACCTCCTCTTAAATGATCATTACCTGGCTAATAAAGACCTCAGAGCGGGTCATTACAGCTTAATTTAGACACAGCATCCTGTTTGGTTTGCGCAGCGTTGCCATCTTTCAAGTCGTGGAGCCTCGTGCCTGAGCTCCTGGTCGGGAGTTGGGGTTCGCTCAGGTTTCTCGTCTCCCGGCGGTTTAACGGGGAACTGGGCGCTCGCTGGGTCCTGCTGGCCGAGCTCAGCTGCTCAGGGCGGTGGGGACGTGCTGGGACGGGGGACAGGACTGGGGACAGGACTGGGGACGTACCCAGCTCCTCCTCAGGCTCTGCCTCCAGCCGGGGCTTTCCATGAGCATCGACTCCAGGAACGGCAGGAGGAAGCGATGGGAACGGAGGCGCCATTCGGGAAAGCTCTTAAAGTGTCGGTTTAACGTCTTACTCAAATCAATGGGGCTGCCATGAAGGCAGTCGGGCTTTGCTCTGTCCTTGTGTCGTTTTGGAGAAGCTGTGGCTTTCAAAGCCTTTTAGGTAGCGCTCGCTCAGGTGTCCCCTTCACGTGAGGACCCTCCCGGGACACCCCAGGCGTGAGCAGTGTCCCTTCCCGCTGTCCCCTTGGGAAGAGGAGCTGGTTTGGGAGCTGAGCGGCCGCAGCCGGGCAGGGCGCGCGGTGACGGGTCCGGCCTCGCGACCCCCCGTCTCGCTTCCCGAACCCCATCTGCAGCAAGTTTCAAACACAAGTGTTAATAATTATAATAACCAACCCACCCTGTTATTAATATTTTGAAGCCATCTCTTTGATAAGCCTGTCTTTTCAGCCAATTTCCTATTTCTACTGAAAGTAAAGCATCTTTCCTCTCAGTATTGTTAATCTGTTGTTAAGGTGAAGAAAAGGAAATGGAAAAAAGGATCCCCCCCCAACAACAAAACTAACACCAGGCTCGCCTGGATGGAATTATGCATCATGAATAAAAACTGCTGTCAACATGCATTGGTTTCAAAACATTAGAGCATATGGTATGTGATTATCTGTATTGTCAAATGCAATAAAGTGAATTTGAATATAATAAAAAATGTAATGTTTTAGAAATTTGGTAATAAACTGTGGAAGAATTGACAGGCAGAGAGTATTTGATGCCTGTGGGCAAACAGATAAAGATGGCAGAGCCGTGTGCTCGGCGGGCAGCGGCTGCTGCGGCTGCCTTAGCAGCAGCTTCCACTGCTGAGGGTGCCCGGGGTGAGCTGGCCCCGGGGCGGGGGCCTCTGCCCTGCATCCTCACGGCGCCGCGCTGCTGCTGCCTCGTCCTTGTCCTCACGGCGCCGCGCTGCTGCTGCCTCGTCCTTGTCCTCACGGCGCCGCGCTGCTGCTGCCTCGTCCTTGTCCTCGCCCCATGGGGCTGGGGGCCCCAGGGACCGCGGGCCGGTGTCTGTGCCTTTGGGCTGCAGGACGCGACGAGCGGTGCCGGGTGCTGGTGGCAGTTCTGGCTTGTCTGGTGGCACATGAGGGGCCGCGGGACCCTCGTCTTGATGGTGAAAAGCTGGTTTTGGGTTTGTCGCTGGCTCTGCGTGCTGCAGGTCTCTAATGAACAGGCAGAACCGTTTGCCTGAAGCACAAGGTTCCCATTTGGGTTGTAGACAGGTAATTGTGTTGTACAAGCATGTGGGGTTTTCTTCTTCGATAGCGAAAAGAAATGTGTTAGTTGACGCCACGGTTCCCCCGCCCAGCTGCACTCCCATTGTTTTTGTACCACCGGCTTGTTAGAGAGCTGGGAAATCCGGACCTGCACTGGAAGGAGCGGTGCAAAGGTGGGTCTGCTCCCAAATGCTGCCGGGAGCTGGAGTCAAATACTGATGGAAAAGCAAACACTGCCCGAGAGAACTTTCTCCTTCAGCATCTCGTATTTCAGCTCCATGCATTAATTCTCAAGCTGCTGACAAAAATGTGCCCATTGAGACATGATGTCTCCAGCAGAGAGAAGCTGAGTCGGGAATAAACTTTGGGGCCTCCTGTGTAGAAAATTCAGATGCAAGAAGTGCAGACGTAAGTGTATCACACGTACATGCAATTTTTCTTAGGTCACTGCTAATGCTTCTAAATGATCTGTGAATGCATTAATGGTTTCTGTTAATTAACAATATGATAAAACTGGCATTTAGTAAGTTCCTGTGTAGTGTGCGTTTCAGTCATTATGTACTCAGCGCTTTGGTTTGATTTCAGAATGTTAATAGAATAAAATTTTAATGAAGATTTGTTGTTATGAAAAATTGATTAGGAGAAGTTCAGGTAGCGCTTGCACTGGCTGGTGTGTGACGCGGGGGATCCCTCCCGCGCCACCGCGACAGCTTTGGCAGAACCGGCGTCTGAACCGTGTGCCCCCAGCACGGGAACCTGTGCTTACCACGGCTCATTTGAGAGAGGGACAAGTCCCTGTACCCTTTATCCTTCATTTGGGGAAAATGATTCCCCAGAATTGGTTTGGGTGGGTTTTCATCCATTTGGAGGGGCGGGCTGCTACGTGGCGCAGCAGCTGATCATGACATGGTGCGTTTTTCTTTTCCTGAGCGATTGTCCGTGTGCAAACACGGCGCGGGGAGCCGCAGCCTCCGCCTCCCCGAGCAGCCGCACGGCCTCTCGCCGCTGCCCTTCCTCCGGCTGCGCGGGGCCGTTCTGAGCTGAGCCGGCTGTCTGCTGCTTTAATTTTGAGAATTTGCTCTCGTGTCGTGGGGTGTATATTGACACTTTAAGCAGCAGTAATACCTGCCTGTGTCTGCCAGGAGAACCCGACTGTTTTCCATACCCAGCCCAAGATGCCCATAAACACCACATGGATGCGCAGGTTAATCGTGTCTTGATGAGCATCAGTCACAGCAGCACTGCTCGAGAGCGCACTTTACGGTTAAATGAGGATGATATTTTCTAGCCTAAAGCGCAGGTGTTAACCTTCCCTTTCCCCTCCCACCCCTGGCGCGTCCCTCTCCCCATCCAGTTATCACAAGGGTGGGCTGAGATCTTGTTCTCCAGGGAGCGGGTGGTGCCTTGAGGTGGTGCCTGGAGGTGGTGCCTGGAGGTGGTGCCTGGACGTGGTGCCTTGAGGTGGTACCTTGAGGTGGTGCCTGGAGGTGGTGCCTTCAGGACTGGCCATCGCACTTCCCAGCAAACCCCTCCACAGAGGTAAGGAGAGAAAATCTGAGCAAGTGCGTGTCTCAGACTAAGCTGTGTTCTGTCAGCCTGGACAGAGTTACTTTAGACACTGAAACCTCTCCTGCGTTTGCAGCAGAGGAAATTGGAATAACAGGAAATAAGTCAGAATTGAGAGATGTTATCCCGGACAATTTTGAGCTTGCGCAAGCTGAGTTGCAGTACGTCAGATGAAAATTTTGTGGAAGGGACTCGGAAGTGTGAGGGGGGGAAGAAACATGGGAGCTGGACCACAGGGAAGGTCGAAGTCACTTGTCCACAGGCACAAAATAAGAAGGTGGCTGAGTTTTGGAGTCCCGGCTGTTGGGTTCTGGCGCTAACAAACAAATGGCTTTTCCCAGGGGCGGGATTAAACCCACAGGTCCCTGTTTCCAGACTCTCGGGGTAATGACTTGAATTACCTTCGCAGACAGCCAGGAGCTGGAAACATCCCTCGTTTGCTGTCTGAGCAATTAAAATGTCCCGGCCCCTCAGCTCGGGTCATTCTGTGTGTCTGTAAAGACGAGATTTGGTGACAGCAATTACAGGACTTGGTTTCACGTCTCCCTCTCCCCCTTTCTCCTGCAGGTTTATTATTATTATTATTTTCATAAGGTGGCTTGGCAGTCTGGGATGCGGTAGCTTGCTAAGTAACTTTTTCCCCTCTGATTACAAGGGATGTGTGAATAAAGCCGAGCGGTATTGATTCACACCAATCTATGCATCGACTGCGCGGGAGCCACTTGCAATTCCCAGCAGCACCAGAAAGCTTTGCAGCAGGGAGAAATATGACCAGGCAAGTTGAGAAAATAAATTAAACTAGTGTCAACTTTTCTTGTTTCTTCCCTCATTATTAATGGATGGAATGGGGCTCGTTTATCAAGAAGAGGAAAAATTAATTGACACGGGCTTTAATGTTATTATGCCTGGCTTGTCTGGTCACATTTCTTCATTTTTAATTTTTTTTTTTTTTTTTTAACTTTTTGAAAGGCATTTTATTACAGTTTACAGGACCAGCTGCCAAAACTATTGGTATAAACAAGAAAGCAGGTGCATAAATAATTTCATTTATGCACTTTTTTGATGCGGGATGCAGTCACCTTGTTTCTGTTGGTTTAATACATGCACGGGCTTGGAAGAGCAAGGCCCTTAAGCGGGTGAACTGCTTTCGTGCGGTTCTGGTGACAGGTGACGTCCTCTGTGCCAGCAAACAGCTGCAGGACGTGACGCTGCACACAGCTGAACCCGGGCCGTGCAAAACTTGCTGCCAACGAGCAAGTAGATACATATGTCGTAGCAATGGTGTCGTCATCTCAGCTGTATTTTACCGAGGTTGACATAAAATCTCTCGAGTGACGACAAAGGTGTGAAATAGAGTTGGTTTGAGTGTGAAAAAAACAAAACGCAGAACACAGGAGCACTGACATTCGTTATCTTCAGCGCAGCTTCTTAGTTTTATTTATGGCTTCTACCGAGCACCTTCCACTCGCTTTGCTCCAGCTGAAGGTGGCTGTGTCCTCTGGTGATTGACCCCCAAATATTTTAGCTTCTAATGGGCAGATGCAGAAAGTCCCAGCGAGTAAAACAGTGCACTGGAGGAAAAGCCTGAGTAAAACAATGCACTGGAGGAAGAGCCGAGTAAATCAATGCACTGGAGGAAAAGCCCGAGTAAAACAATGCACTGGAGGAAAAGCCGAGTAAAACAATGCACTGGAGGAAAAGCCTGAGTAAAACAATGCACTGGAGGAAAAGCCCGAGTAAATCAATGCACTGGAGGAAAAGCCTGAGTAAATCAATGCACTGGAGGAAGAGCCGAGTAAAACAATGCACTGGAGGAAGAGCCGAGTAAAACAATGCACTGGAGGAAAAGCCCGAGTAAAACAATGCACTGGAGGAAAAGCCTGAGTAAATCAATGCACTGGAGGAAGAGCCGAGTAAAACAATGCACTGGAGGAAGAGCCGAGTAAATCAATGCACTGGAGGAAAAGCCTGAGTAAAACAATGCACTGGAGGAAAAGCCCGAGTAAATCAATGCACTGGAGGAAAAGCCTGAGTAAATCAATGCACTGGAGGAAGAGCCGAGTAAATCAATGCACTGGAGGAAAAGCCTGAGTAAAACAATGCACTGGAGGAAAAGCCTGAGTAAATCAATGCACTGGAGGAAGAGCCGAGTAAATCAATGCACTGGAGGAAAAGCCCGAGTAAAA